>NW_026695229.1:55000-2455000 GCF_021218885.2 Marmota monax
CATCAGGGATCTTAGTATACAAAGTGCTTGTTAAGGAAGCTAACAGTGCCACCATGTATCCTTGCAATGGACAGTGAGAGAAGAGGGATGTTATGCCTGGGTATTTCTGTCAGGGTGAGTTTACATGAAGGCTTAAGGAATTTTGGCTCAAGGACAGGGCTAGTTTCCTTCATATTTTGGGCAACAATTTGAATAACTTCATGAGTGCCTAGGAGTGTTCAGGGCCTTGGCTTGAACTCAAACCTGCTGGGGAAAACCAGTCATAAAGGGGTCAACACATTCTGTGGCTTTTGATCAAAACACAGAAAGAGATGAAGAGGGTCTAGGGAAATCTATTCACACTCTCAGGTTTTTGTTATGGCAACATCCCTAGGCCTGGGTAACAATTTTCTCTTTTAATTTATTCATGCTGAGATAACAAAATACTATAGGCTGAGTAGCTTAGAAACAACAGAAATTTATATTTTCATAGTGATGGTGGTGGAGAAGCCACAAGTGAAGGCACAGACAGCTTTGGTGTCTGTTGATGTGCCACTTTCTGGTTCATAGATGGTGCCTTCATTCTGTCCATACATAGTGGAAATGCAAGGCAGCTTGCTGGAACATTTTTGTAAGAGCACTCACCATATTCATAAGGGCTCATGACCTAATCACCTCCCAAAGACCCACCTCCTAATGTCATCCATCACCATGAGGGTTTGGATTTCAACATGTAAATTTGGTGGATTAGGGGAAATATAAGCCTTTAGATCATAGAAATATCAATTTTACATTTAAGTACAAATGTAATTACTCTAATCATGAACACAGTGATTTTCAGTACATTTATACATTGTGTATTGATCAATTCAGAGTGAATTGGCTACCCACCATCTCAATAGTAGATATTTTGTGGGTTTATTTTCAAGTCTTCTCTCCCTCTGTGGGTATTCATTAGTAGCTTAAAATATTTACTAGTGGGTGAACTTCCCAGTAGTCTCTATTTTATTCTGATTTCATTATGTAGTAGTCTTTAGATGTGCTCTTAGGTAGTTCAGGCATTTAACTGATACTTACTGATTTCTATTTTAGGTAAGATTGATTCAGCCAAGATGCTCTGTTCCTTTGTCACTGCTGATATTGATTTTTACCGCTCCCTGTCAGAATTCCTAGACACCAACCCTCCTGGAAGTTCTCACAAACATATACAACAGCTCAAAACTTACTCCCACATCCAGGTGCATTGACCCGTCAAGGCATTTTCCTTTGGTTCACCCAGTGGAATGTCTGAAGTTCTGACTCAAAATTGGTGTCGCCTTTCACCTTGCTATCCCTGATGGTTGAATGTGATCCTAACTTTCTCTTATAACTGTTTTTGAATAGACAGCAAATGTAGTTTTAGGTAAAGAGAAACTGTATTTGAAAGTACTATGGCAAGTGGGAGAGGAGAAGATTGTAATGAAGAAGGGGACTATTGCAATAGAGGAAAAAGGGCTATTGCCATGGGGTGGGGGAAGGGATATTGTAAGAAGAGGAGGGACTTCTGCAGTAAGAGAGGAGACTATTGCAATAGATGAAGGGCTACTGCAGTAGGAGAATGAGGACTTTCCTAAAAGGTTTGGAGGGGGCTATTGCAATAGAGGGAGAGGTCTATTATAATGGGAGAAGGGGCAGTTACAAGAAGGGGAGGGAAATATTACAATAGGGGATAATAGAAGAAAGGAGGTTGTTGCAATTCAGAATCTTTTGACCATGAGGTCTATGTCTCAAAGGCACACAGAAAGGGGCTTCTTTTACAGGGAGCAAGAATAGAATGTGAAGAACTTGGTGTAGGGGTATAGAACAAAGTTTGATTAGATAGTTGCAGTTTTGGGGAGAAGTTGTTCTGGAGTGTTTGCTCCTCATTCCACTGTTCAAAGGTGGGCCAAAGCTCAGGGACCTGGGGGAAGGAGGGCCTGATGAAAGCTGATCAAGTCATTGGTAGGCAGTGTCCAACTTGGGCAGCAGGGTCACAGCATTCAAGGACTTATTCGTGAGCTGTGGCAGGGGAATTTGGAGGGTTTTGACCTAAGTGAACAGGGGCATCAGAGTGTGATCTGAGACCTATGGAGATGGGCACTTCTTTGCAGTGAGCCATGTCCTAGAACAGAAAATGGGAAACCTTTTGTGGATTTCCGGGATCACAGACTCATGTGAAGGTCAACAATGGCACTTTTTATGGCATGAAGTAGTCACTGCATATTAATCATTGTTATTTGTGTAGTTTTGCTTTTTCTTTCCTGCTACTGGGTTATGAGGGGAGCATTACAGTCTCTGGCTTCTGGCAGATACAAACTGGAGCTGTTTTCTACCTTGTGTTACGGGACAGATGTTTCACCATGAGTGCAGCTGTGGTAACAAAGCCTGTGTTGGTCTTGGAATTTCTCTTTGCTGTCACCTTACCTTTTCATGTGGCCTCTGGGCCAATCTCCCTTTCCTCACTAGTTGCTGAAGTGGCAAAAGTGACTGTGATTTACCCCTTCCTTCCCTTTATGAGAGAAGTGCTCAGCCACACTTCTATTCCCACCCACCAAGCATCTGCTCTGCACATGGGCTCCTACCCTTCCCATGGGGTTTTGTTCTTGATATTAATCCTGCAGGACCCAAATTTAGTATCTAGTGAAAATAAACAAGCTTATTTTTGGAATTACCCTAACTATGGCCTTCAGAGTAATGCCCAACATTATTCATGGGTGTAATGTTTGAAATATGTCATGCTTTTTCAAGAGATCAAATCATAAGTACTGATTGAAATATTTTCTATCTACTCTTTTACCACTTGTGCTTCAGATGAGTATAATCTATCTCATGGTTTAGAACTTATGAAATATTCACACCATGTTTTGTGATTACACTTACTTTACAAATCAAATAAACAAACAAATGTACCTGGAGAAGTGATTTGCCTTAAGCTATTAAATGGAAAAGCTAGGGTTAGAAATGAAGACTTGTACCTCCTTTGGACTTTCTCTTTCTCTCCCACTTCAATTCCCAAGGACATCACACATTCTGAAACATGGTGAGGCAGTAAAATCTGGGTCCCTATGGTAAGAAATGGCTGAATCTCAAATTCATACCCCCTTGCCTGTCCACTAGCTTCTGCCCTCTCAATACCTAAGCTTGATATTATTTCAATAAATTCTAACAAAGTTTCTCTGCCTTGTGTCAAATGGCAAAACATTATTAATATGCTCTGGGGACTCCTGATAGGGAAGCTGTGAGACCTGTTTTTCTGTGCACCCCCCACTTTCTAAGTACAACCATGAGCCCTGGAATAACAGGAAAAGACAGTTAAAATAATTCTCTGAAAGGTAGTAAGAAGAAGGTAAACTTATTTGGGGCCCTGACAAGAGGCATCGTGACAGGTGTCCTGTGTCTCTGTAGCTAACCAAAGACCCAGATCCCATACTCCTTGTACCTGGCTGTAGCAACACAAGCTACCCCAGGGAAGCCTAGTCATCTCCCTGACTGAGCAGGAGTCCTATAGACAACACCAGAGGAACATCAGGGACTTCCCTGTTCAGAGACGAGGCCTTGCATCAGGGTGAGGAATGTCCCATTCCCCTGAGAAGAAAGACCCCTTTCTCTCATCAACGGATGAGGGTTAGAACCAATAGGAGGGACTGGCTGTTAACCATGCAATTGCTACATGAACAATTGCAGTGAATAATGAGGTTCAAGTTAAATACTGGTGGATCTGAAAGGAAGAATTTTCCCTGAGAGAAAACTACATGCATGGTAACAGGGCACCAAGAGATTGTACAGATTCATTTTTTTTTTCTGGATCTCTTTTGAAAAGAAAGAATATTTTTGCCTCTGAGTCTTGCCAAAGTGGGGTGACACTATTGTGATTTGGCAAGAACTCTTGTTCTCTTAGCTTCTAATTAGCATTTTTATGTGTTTTCCTGGGGTTCAGTCCAGAAAGCCAAATAAATCGTTTGCCTAACCTTCCTTGTTGAGGTTCCCATGTGGAATGAGTACAAGTGTCTGTTTCATTTTTTTGGCAAAGAGCTCCTATCAGTTGGGTTCTTGCTCAGTGAGGACTCTGAGGTTGTTTTGGGAGGCATGCAGGCTGAGATGATAGAACATTTGTTCCCTTTGCAAATTGTCTTTGAGGGAGATTAGTCCAAACTCATAATTTTGATTAAGGACACTTGAGCGTTCCTTCCTGAGCTGCCACCCCCTGCCATGGAATGAAGAAGAGGAAGAAGCTGTGGTGGGCTCCTCTTTCCTGGTGCTGGGACTTGAGCTCAGAGCTGCTCTCCCATGGTCAAGCCTCTTTAACATGATGGCCTTGTGTTCTGCCCAGTCCACAAACTCTTGACCATTTTCCTACCCAGTCTCTTGAGCCAAATTCATTCTTTGTACTTCTCAGGGATCTTGGAGGCTGTGACATTTGTCTTGAGAGGGTCTGGCCCTTGTTGAGATTCTAGAAAGCCCACATGACCTCTCTGAGCCTTGAGTCCTCATTTATTTCATGGCTTGAGATCAATCTCCCTTGCAGTATTATTGTAAGAGTTAAATTTTAAACATTGAATATATTGAGGTTTAAAACTAAGACTTCAAGGTCAGGTATATGTGCTAGCTGTGTCGGCTAATTTCCCCAGGTTTGAGTCCCTGGCTCCTTGAGCCTGTTGTTTTCCACCCCCACAAGCACAAAATTTGACTTCCACATCTGGACTTAATACTTACTAGTCTGAATATATATGTTTAAGTGGATTAGATACTTTCTTAAGAATTCTGTACGGGACTTGGGGTGTCTATACCTCATTTTTATGCCTCTTCTTGCTCCTGCCTCCATCTCAGCTCCGACTGGTATTCCTTTTGTCACTTGAGTGTGTAAGAATTTGTCAGACAAGATTTTCCTGCAGGCAATTTGTAGATGCAGCAGAGATGAAGTACTCATCTGACCCGCTTGGTGTGCTGCATCCAATGACTGAAGACTCTTTTATTAGCAAAAGCATCTTGAGTTCATTGATGATTCAGTTGCTATTGTATCTTCTTTTTCCTGAATTAGCTGAGATTTTACCAGATAGCAGAGTACAGTCTGCCACAAGCTTTGGTGGATATTTTTCTTTATAATTATGACCATCATAATAACATTCTTCTGTTACAAAATTAATTTCAGTGATCAAATGCAACTAAAGATAGGTTAAGGGTAGGGTCAAACAAGCCATGAATTTACCATACCTCCATGTTCTCAAATGTAAGCAAAATTCTCTGCTTCCATGTTTTCCTCTGTCCATGTCTTCCTGTGCTTCTATGAATTCAATCTTTCACTGCCTCCTATGCATAGAGATGGCATTTGATGTCTTTGATATCTGACATTTCTGAGTCAACTCTGTACCTTTCTCAGGTGAGACATATGGGTTAATAAAAATGACAGCTCTTACCCTAAGTACTATTGGGCTGGAAGTTCTTTTTCTGTATTATCTCATTTAATCCTCTGTGATGCTGTGATCGCCCTATTCATTTTGTAAATAGGGAAATGGGGTTGTGAAAGTAAGAGGTGAGTCCTGGATCCAAGCTCTGGAGCTGAATTCACAGCTGTGTTCTGGGAGCTGGTCCTGCCTGGATTCCATTGCCAATTCTATTAGTCATCTACATGCATTTGGAGGGCTTCTGTATAGCAGGGTTGTGTGTCCTGGGACAAATTGTATAAACAGAAGTCCTAGTAAATATTGTATCTTTGTAATCATTGAATAATACTATGCCCTACTTGAGTATATGATTTAGGTGTATTCCTCCTAGGAATGGGAGAAGAAGAGACAGACGTATTATTTTATGCAGGCTGCTTTTCTCCTTTCTGTCCTTCAAATGAATCTTTCAGAGCCAGGAAGACTGCAAGTCTGGCTGCCAGAGGCCTGGCAGGGAACCATGGTGTGTTTATTTTCTCATATGTTCTTCTGTGACCTTCTGTATCTGCCTCTGCCTCCCAGGGTGGATTCTCAAGAGTCTTCTCCAAAGAGCTCTAGCCCCTGTGTCAAGGGGCCAAGCTCTTGGAACTCAGACCCTATCACTAATTATATACTAAATATCCTGCACTGGCTGTAGTCTTTCTTTCTCTCATTTTCCCAAGAAAATCTTGATGATAAAGTAGAACTCATCCTATTCCATGTTTTGTTCTAGAAGTTTTCTTTTTGTGATTATTTATAAAAACATAATGAATGCCATGCTTCATATATATGTCCAATATCTGTTGATATACTGAATATGCATAAAATAAATTAATAGTTGTTCAAAATCATTACATCTTATCGGGAAATTCTATTGATTATCTTATTTGGTATCCATAATAGCCTAGTGAAAAATGAGAAAGTACCCCCACTTTGCAGGTGAAAATTTGCTGCACAGAAACATGGCTCAGTAGGTGGTCTGAGAGCTAGGGGCTCTGGCCAGCAAGATCCTCTGCATCCAATGTTCTGGTTAAGCCACAGCTGCTCCTACCCTGCAGGGCGATTAAAGCAGAGACCACCCCACAAGACTTGGGAAAGCAGATCCAAGATGGTCATTTCCTGATTTATTTTTAAGTAGTGTCAATTGTCTTGACTGTTTGTTTCTATAGCAAAGGACAATTGCAGACCCAGGCTGTGAGGCAGCTTACCTAGTTTCCCACTCTGAAAAGTCTGACTTCCATGCTGGTCACTTGGAGTCCCAAACTCATGTTCCTTTTCTTAGTAACACCTCTAAATACTAATTAAATGAAAATTTTATTTGATTTTTAGATTTTTTAACAACAACAACAAAAGAATTAGCTGAAATGGACAAGACAAACAGTAGATCAATCATCTATTGATGTATGTATATATGCAGATATATATATGTGTGTGGGCAGATATATGTGAATCAGTGTGTCTATGCCTGTGTTTTTGTGTTTATGGATATTTTTATGTAAAATTTTATGTGTATTTGTATGCTGAATGTTTATGTGAATATATGTAAGTATATGTGTGTATACATACATCTATGAGAATTGGCTATATCTGGTATTTATCCCTTGATTCTCTAGATTATTATATTTTTCTTTTTTTATCATTCCACATTTTCTGAGGAGCCAGTCCAGGTAGATGCACCATGGTTTCCATGGACAGATAAATTTTCTTACTGCAAAATAGTCTCAATTCTTATTTCTTTAGCTGTTTCTTCTCTGATTTGCTAGAGGCTGATATATTGTGCCTTCCATTCATCTCTACTCTCATTCAAAGTCTACAAAGTGCCCTAGTGTACCATGCCCTCCAAGCTTTTCTGTATCCTGGGAAAAGGCACTTAGAACTAACTGCCCTGCCATCTGTTTGCTCATTCTGTCTACAAAGGTTCATAGAAGACGGAGACATCAGTGGAAAAACACAATATCTTTCCCTTTGGGGTCCCAGTGTAGAAAGAAGTGCAGTGGGCTCTGGGTCTTGGTGGGCATGAGCACGAGGGAATAAGGGCAAATTTGTCAGGATTTTGATAGGAAAAAAAACTTCCATTATTCTAGGAATAAGTTGAAATGATTATTTGCAAGTATTTTACACTATAGTTATTTTTGCACCAAAGTACCTATACTGTCCAGAGTATAACCACTCTCCTGGTCCCTGGTTACTGGTAGGGAGTGGCAGGGGGACTCTCCATACACTCCAACTGGTGGCCACTGGGTCACAATGTGGTAAACTCTAGAAACATCTTGCTTATCACACATAAGTCTTGTTGCCTTCTTAGAAATGTGTAATCTAACACATAACACATTTCATTATCTAGTGAACATTTTTAGGTGTCAGGGTTTACATTTAAATTTGTACATTAGAAATAAGAGCATTATATAGGAAAGAAGAAATCATAATAATAATTTTGGTTATCCATATTTATCTTCTTTTCTCTGGCATAGCTGCTTTCTTTTCCCAGAGGTGGTGGGGGAAAACACTTACTTTCTTATTGCTCTGATAAAAATAGCACAGGTTTTTGTGAAAGATGAAAAGAAAGGAATGACCTTGTGTTTAGTAATCTTTAGGCTATTCAAAATCTTCTTGATATAATTCTGACTGCAACCCTGGAGAGCAAGTCCCAATCCCTTTTCTCAGGTGAAGGACCTGTGGGTATACAGAAGTCACCTAGGCCTGGTACACAGTACTCAGGAGACACCAGCCCTTGAGTCCCATACTGGGAATATTGTTGCTTGGCACAAGGTGGGCCTAAAGGGCACGTGACAATGTGGTGACTACAAAGCTAAGGTCTCATTTCTAGGATTGGGTTATCGTTCTTCATGAGCTGGATGTGATTTTGTTGAGTGTAGTTATTGAGATTAGGGAACCAAGAGATAGGTAAGGGTTTCTGTGAATTCCTTAAGGATATAAACACAAGTTTCTATATGTTGAGCAAACCCTTGGAATCATCAGCCTGTGCCTGTTTTCTGATGCTGACTGTTCCAACTCTGCCTGGCTCCAAACCCTTCTGTGTCCAGTTCCCTCATTATTCTCATCCTGGGTGTGTGATCACCAAGTTCATAGGTTCTTCCCTGCATGTTCTTACCTGGGCATTTGTGGTCTGTAGCTCTTGATACTCTTTAGTTAACTCCTAGTCACTGGTCACTGCCCTCTACATCCCCAGACTACCATGGCACTTAGTTCAACATGCCCTCCCACCCCCATGGCTCCCCAGGATACCATCCATCCTTCTCTCTCTCTCTCTCTCTCTCTCTCTCTCTCTCTCTCTCTCTCTCTCTTTCTTTCCCTCTCCCTTTTCCCCCTTCTTGATCATTAAATTCTGAGCTGCCTTCCTTTACTACACACTTCCCCCATGATATCTTACCTTAACTTGAGCCCCAAGAAATGCAGCCAGCCATCTGTGGACTGAGATCTATGACAGTGTGAGCCCCCAAATGAACTTTACTCCTTAAAATTGTTTTTGTCAGGTATTTTGTTCACAGAAGTGAAAAAGATGACTAAAACAATACCATAAAAAGGAGTATAAGATACAAAATAATGATTTTGCTAGCATTTTTCATTTAAAAAAGCAGATTCATGATGTTAATACTGTATTTACGTATTTTTACATATATTCAGTATATATCTATTTTTGTCTGTCTAGATCACCAAATATCCAGTGCATTCAGTCACATTGTCTTTTGTATTTGTGGGTGTGCATACAAACATAGACACACATCACATTGATAATGTATAAGATACATAAGGTATCTTCAGTTTTTATAAAGTTATACTCACTTATTTATATGTACATATCCATCCACATATATAAACATAAGCTGACTGTAAATTGATATCTATGTATCTGCCAATACAACTGGATAAAAAAAATTCACCTATGTGATTAATTCATTTATGCCTTCAACATTTACTGGGAACCTAATGTAGGCCAGGTCATGTGCTAGTACTGAGGATTCAAGGAGAAATACAGCAGCTTCTAGCTTTATGGAGCATCTCTCTTAACCTGCAGTTAATGGACCTGACATCTAAGAACACGAGCATGCTTGTGCGTGTGTGTACATGTGTGTGTGTGTGCCTTTTCCATGGATGGGAGTATTTCATGAAACATTAAAGGGACAAAAAGGGGCAGGCAGGGCCAGGCCGATTGAACCTGTGTGTGCAGAAACACAACTGGTGTCCAGCCCACAGAGACAGAGCAAATGAAAACTATGGGACATACAATGTTTTCATTCTTTTTTTCTCCACTTTGAAGTACTTTTCTTTCTCTTATGGGATATAAGTAAAAGATGAAAAGAAGAAAAGAAAAATGTTGAGAGTAGTCAATAATTAGGGAAAGGAAATGGGTTTTAAACTCAGAAGAGAAATAGGTGCGGTGGAAAAATTTTCTTAAAGCAGAAGGCACACAAACACATTCACCCACACATTCACACATAGAATGGAGAAAAGTCTAGTAAGGCACCCTGTCCATTGCTTAGTATATACACACACACTCACATGCATGCATACATAAAGAAAGAAGTCATGTGGCAAACCTTGGTGTGTGTGTGTGTGTGTGTATATATATATATATATATATATATATATATATATATATATATACACATAGAGAAAGGAGAAGGATTAGAGCACACTGCATGTATGCATACACGCATTTGTGTACACAGAAAGGAGGAGATGTGCAGCACAGCCTTTCCTATTACATAGTACATATGTACACACATATGCAGGGAAAGTTCCACAGTCATAGTTTAGGGAGTTGTTGATTATACAGACTAATATATTTATTATTTTAGTTAGGTGGATGAACTGGTTAAATTCTTTGCAGTTCTTTAATATGCTAAAATGGATTACTATATCTCAAGAGAAATATATAATATGTGGTATTTCTTAAACATTTGAACACAGCCTAGATATATTCAGAACGTTTCCTAAGACTAATATTCTATTCCTAAGAATCTGAGGAGAGTGAGTTAGACATGACAAACCCAACCAGATATCCTGATTTAAAGGAATGACATTATGAAATGAACTGTTGAGTAGATAAAGATCCTTCAAACTGTCCTTGTTGTGCCAGAAGGAGCAAAGGGCAGAAAATGTGGAGCCTGTGAGCACATTACCCAAATGTGCAGACCTAAATATAATAATAAGGTGAGGAATGAAAGGGAGAAGATAGAAGTGAGCCCAGTAGAAGAATGTTGGAATGATGACAATGTTGACGGTGATGGTGATGATGTGGAGCTGATGGTAATGATGACAGCAGCAGTGGAGATGGGTGATCAGGAGGAGGTGAGGTGAATGGTGATGATGAGGATGATGATGAAGATGATGATGGCAGTGATGGTGATCATGATGATGTCGGTAATGCTGCTGCTACTATTGATTACAGTGACAATGCCGTGACCACAGAGATGAGGATGATGACAATGAGAGAATTGGTCTAACTAAGATTTAATAACCTGGATCAGATTGTGTGAAACGGTAGTGAGGTTGTGCATTGAGGAATATCTATATTAAGCATGTGTTAGTTTCTGATCCAAGTGCTTTGCTAGTGTTGCTTATCTAATATGCCTGATTCCCAAAGGAAATGCAATTATTTCACCCTCATTTAATCAGATGGGGAAACTGGAACTTGCTAAGGCAATAGAGCCAGTAAATGTCAGAGCCCCCAATTTGTATAACTGTCCTCTGCCCCAGAGCCCTAACTCTTTACCACTAACTTTTGGAACAGTTTTCTTATGTCAGATAGTGCTAAGTGTTTATGATATAAATCTTTACAGCTATTATTCCTAATTTATAGAGTAGAAATGAAGGCCAATATTGTTAACAAGTCACCTAATCTCATCCAGCTGAAAAGGTTCAGAGCCCAATATCAAAATCAAAGCTGCCTCAGAGTCATAAATTAATGTATGTGTTTTATCCAAGATCAGTGAACTTCTGTATTTCATGGCCCAGAGACTGATGACACAGCAAGTCTAGGGAAAGCAGAAGGGAAGAGTGTGTGGTCCACAGAGAGATGGGTGGTCAGCTTCCACCAAGCATGTGTGGGAAGCCTGAATTCAAACCTCCTGGGAGAACTGTAGAGACTCTGTGCTCTGAATTATTCTTCTATGCATTTTTTTCTTGGTTACCATACAGGGAAAGAACAAAGACAAAAGATGTATGTAAAAAGTTGATGCATTAAAGATGAGACAGTGTTTGGTAAAGAAGAAGAATTAGAACTGAGGGTTATAAGACTTTGGCAAGTTTCATCTTCTCTTGGAGGCAAGATAGGGGTTGTATGGCAAAAGCCTCAGTACCCTGCTAAGAACAACAGCCTTCTCTATACCATGCAGGAGATAGGAGAGGTTCTGTTTTACATTGTTTTAAATGGGCTTGGTTTGGTTTAGGCTTGGAAATGGCTTGAGCCATTTTATCTTGGGGAAGTTATTCCCGGAGCTGTGCAGAAGTGTTTCCTTGGATATGAGCAGATGCAGGTACCACTTGCAGCAAAGTTAGAGGCATCAAAGACAAAGATGGAGACCTGAGAGATATGAGAGGGAGAATGGCACATTTCTATGCCTCCTTCCAACTTTAGCCTTTTTGCTAACTCAGAGACCTGGAGACAAATTCAAGAATATGGACCATATTCCAACAGAAAGTCTTCAGTTTAATCTTATCCAGAGAATGGGCCTATTGTAATGACTTGAATATAAATTGGAATAAAAAACATATTTTTAAAGACTGTATTTCAAGGTCCAATATTGGAAATGAGATACTGCTACAAGTCATGGCTTTTGCAGGTGAAAGAATTCATTTTCTTCTTTTTCTTGGAAGACATGCAGAAAATAACACACCAGTGGGAATTCTCATTGTTCATTGGGAACTTCTTAATCTAGAAAAATAAGTCTTTGAATGAAAAAAAATAGTGTTTGATTTTTCTGGAGCAACACAGAAGAGAAAACTAGATTTCTAAGATATTCCTTCTTAGATGCCTCATCATGGGGTAGAATGAAACCTGAGACTAGAATGATTTGAAAACAAAATTCAATCCTCCAACTAAGCAACTCCTCGACCCTGGGCATTTTCCTTAGTTCCTCTGAGGCACTAATTTCTTATCTATTTAACAGGTAAAGTTGCTAATCCAGTGAATAAAACTATTGTGAGATTAATGCAAGTGAAACTTTAGCTCAGTTTCTAGCGCTGAGATAGTTTACTAAATGTAGACTTGATGTGTCCATCTACTCATCCATTTTACTTAAGGTTCTTACACATAGGGGATGCATGTTTTATGGCTGGAAGGTGGTGCTAAATGTGCAAATGTAAGCATTATCTTGAGGACACATTCTTGTTGGAAAAAAAACAGAAAACATTTCAAACCTACTATTGCAGTATACACAGCAATGTTGTAAGGTCAGGGTGGTGGGTGCACCCTGGAGATAAACGTGTAGGTCCACCTAAGGCTCCAGTACCTATTCTTGGGTGTTCATGTGCTAGTAGCACAGAACACGATAGAGAGATATTCATTCTTGTCTCCATGCATGGGTTGGGGTGGAAGTGGCAGGTATTAGGGTGCAACAACCACAAGGAAGGGTCAATATCAAGGGTCATGTGGCCCATCAGCTTTGGATTTGGGATATAACACCCATCGTTAGGTTTCTGAATCTGTGAAGTGGGACCTGCCACTTTCCTGCCTTTGAAGCTTCTTTGGTAACCATTTGAGGTTGGTTTTATATAGAACTCACTGAAGAGTCTCACAGATTATCAGGTCCTAAGAAATATCAGCTGTTGAGAAGCCATTTATCTCCATCTGGATGCTTTTCTTTTTTGCTTTCTCCATGGGATTCCTTTTATTTTAAATGAGGAGATTGACCTTTTATAGAGATTTATATCAGCACCTTTTGTAAATTTAGTTTCCATCTTGATAGTCTTCTAGATCATCTTTCAATTAGCAAAATATGGAAAAGGTCAAGTGTAGAAATATTTTTATTGCATTTCTTATGATGAATGTTTTACTCTCCTGCTTCACTAAGTTGCTATGTCAGAGAAGAGGGAGTTCCTAACATTTCTGTGTTAGAGGAAATCTGACCTGACTTTGACCAGTAAGGTAATGTCAATATCATCAATAGAATCCTTCATGGCTTGATAGTGCCTTGTTTTTAAAAATGGAAAAGTTTTTTCAATTTTGTTTTCAGAGACCCTTAGATATCAAAATCCTTTTATGATCATTCTTTAGTAGGAGAATCATCAATAAAACAAAAATTTGGAGGGAAGGATTCTTAGGACATATTTGGAAATTTTCTAAACTCCACCTTTTATAAAAGGAATGAGAGAATTTTCTAACTTGCCATCTATGGAAAAACCCATAAATGTCTTGCTATTTCAAAACTTTTACACAATATGTTTATTATCAAATTTCTCTTCTCAGAATTTTCCATCCTGGTCGAAAATGCCAAATTGACTTTGGGGCAAATAAAAGATTTTAATAATTTATGTCAAAGAGATTCTTGGGAAATCTACTTTTGTGTGAATGGAGTTTATTTATTATTTTAGATATTACTTCTACTTAAATATTTTTGTATTAAAAATTGGGTCAAATTGCATTCATACAATATTGACTATTAGGATATATAGGTCAGTGGTTATTGTTACAATTTTAAAGCATTCTTTTCATCATTTTCCTCTTATGATGAAGACCAGAAGATATGGCTATGCTCATAATTTAACTGCTCCACTCAGACAAATTTGTATTTCTCATCTATCTTGGAAGAACAAAACAAAAGCAACAACACAAACCTTTTCCAAGATTATCCCCTTTATTCTACTCTTAAAATAATTTAGGAAATGCTTTTTGGATTTTTTTTTTTTTGTGTGTGTGTGTGTGTGCCATATTTTGGAAATTTGTCAAAAGTAATGATATATGCTATGATTAAAGAAATGGCTAAGAAGGCCTAATAAGAGAATCAATTTTTTTGCTTCCATCTTTCCAATCCATTGCCCCATCATGCAGAAGATAGTATGCAAGATTCTTTGAACTATCTGGTTTTAAGTCTTCTCTTTCTCCTCAGATTCAAGTAATGTGTTCACATATCTATTCCTTTGTTTATTTAAGATCCTTTCTACGACTTCTGGCTCTGATTTCTGAGGTGTTTTGTTTTGTTTTTAATCACAAACTCCACAATTTGAAATTAGCAGGCCAGCCCAGGTTCTCTCCTTTTCAAGTTCCTTAAAGTGAACTGGGCTGTCAAGGTCAGAATTAAAGGGTTTAATCAGCCAGGCTAAACATGTTGCCCAAAGTCAAAAGGATATCATAAATGAATTGTTTCATAGGAGATTTCATTGTTAACCATTGTGCTATAGGTTAAGCCTAATCTCCTCAACAGAAAACAGAAGAAACAGCAATTTGGAATCTTTTAAAAAAATATCTTAGTCTGGATTAAGACACACAGAACAAAAATTACTGTTTTAAAAGGCAGTTATCCTTTGATGGGGAAGAACTTGTTAGCTGCTAGGCAGGTACTTTTGAGGGGCAATCACCTATGCTTCTGTTGGGGAGGGGGCCAGAAGTTGCTGATCCTTCAAATGGCTGTGAAATCTTCTTCAAGTTGTTCTTTTGTTTCAAATAAGGCCTACCAGAGATACCTACAAAGAGCCAGCCACAATCACCATTACCTGACATCTCTTCTAGATGACCTAGAGCATACTTTACTCATTAAAGATAATTCTCCACCCAGAAGGTTTTCCCATCAGCTATCCTTTTGTTATGGAATTGTGGCTTTTATTATTATTATTATTATTATTATTATTATTATTATTATTATTATTATTAAGCATGGTTTATTTTAAAAGGGCTAACATAGACTTCTCCGGGAGGGAGAAGAGCGCCATAGCTGGTATCCTGGTATCCCAAGAAGTGAGGTGTTCTGCCCTTTTTATATGTCCTAGGCTTCCTTTGTTCTCCTGCCTTTTCCCCCTTATCTTTCTCCTTCCTGCATACGTGACTAGGCCCAGGATTAGGCCCAGGAATGCTCTGTGGGATGACCAAAAAGTGGGAAACAGGTGGGCTGAAGGGGGAATGGCAGGATGGAGCAGCCCAGGACACATTAATTAACAACTTTATAGCTCCCTGTAGGGAGGGGCAATTCCTGGGATAGGTTACCTTAGCAACAGGTTGGAGCAGGGGCTGGTTCTTGATAATGGTGGAGGAAGGGCTCTGAAGGAAAATAAATAAATTTATTTATTTTTAAAAAATTATTTTTTTATATATGACAGTGTAATGCGTTACTGTTCATATTACACATACAGAGCACAATTTTCATACTTCTGGTTGTATAAAAAGTATGTTCACACCAATTCATGTCTTCATACATATACTTTGGATAATGATGTCCATCGCATTTCACCATCATTGCTAACCCCATGCCCCCGTCCTTCCCATCCCACCCCTCTGCCCTATCTAGAGCTTCTCTATTGCTCCCATACTCCCTCTCCCTACCCCACTATGAATCAGCCTCCTAATATCAGAGAAAACATCAGCATTTGTTTTTTGTTTTTTTTTTTGGGGGGGGGCGGATTTTCTAACTTCATTTAACATTATCTTCTCCAACTCCATCCATGATTTTATTCTCTTTTATTGCTGAGTAATATTCCATTGTGTATATATGCCACATTTTTTTTTAATCCATTCATCTATTGAAGGGCATCTTGTTGGTTCCACAGTTTAGCTATTGTGAATTGTGCTGCTATAAACATTGATGTGGCTGTATCCCTATAGTATGTTATTTTTAAGTCCTTTGGGTATAGATTGAGGAGAGGGAGAGCTGGGTCAAATGGTGGTTCCATTCCCAGTTTTCCAAGACATCTCCATACTGCTTTCCATATTGGCTCCACCAATTTGCAGTCCCACCAGCAATGTATGAGTGTGTCTTTTCCCCACATTCTTGCCAACACTTGTTTGTTTTCATAATAGCTGCCATTCTGACTGGAGTGAGATGAAATCTTAGAGTAGTTTTGATTTGCATTTCTCTAATTGCTAGCGATGATTAACATTTTATCAAATATTTGTTGATTGTAAATCATCTTTTGAGAAGTGTCTGTTCAGGTTCTTGGCCCATTTATTGATGGGGCTATTTATTTTTTTGGTGTTTAGCTCTTTGAGTTCTTTATATACCCTAGAGATTAGTGCTCTATCTGATGTGTGAGGGGTAAAAATTTGCTCCCAACATGTAGGCTCTCTATTCACTTCACAGATTGTTTCTTTTGCTAAGAAAAAAAAAATAGTTTGAATCCATCCCATTTATTGACTCTTGATTTTAATTCTTGCACTATAGGAGTCTTGGTGAAGATTAGGGCCTACTTTTTCTTCTATTAGACACAGGGTTTCTGATTTAATTCCTAAGTCCCTGATCCATTTTGAGTTGAGTTTTGTGCATGGTGAGAGACAGGTGTTTAATTTCATTTTGCTGCATATGAATTTCCAGTTTTCCCAGCACCATTTGTTGTAGAAGCTATCTTTTTTCCAATGTATGTTTTTGGCACCTTTGTCTAATATAAGATAATTGTAATTTTGTGGGTTAGTCTCTCTGTGTCTTCTATTCTGTACCATTGGTTTACCAGTCTGTTTTGGTGCAAATACTATGCTGTTTTTGTTACTATTGCTCTGTAGTATAGTTTAAGGTCTGGTATAGTGATGGAATTGTTACTTCAAACTGAACATGCTTAGGAATGGGCCCACCTTTCCTTGTGGTGAGGAGTATGTCCTATACAAATGCATATTTTTACCCAATAAAAAAATCCTTGCTTTCTTTGGGAAGACACATTGATGTAGGAGTAATACCCAGTGGTCTTCTTACTTGTACAAGTAATAATCCTCTCTTCTCCCTTTCCTGTCCATTGGCATTGCATTCACTAAGAGGCCATCCACCATGGTTACACAAGGCATTGCATCTGATGCCTAATGGTAGCTCTAATTGTTTTTTTCATGAGCTTTGATGTAACTCTACCAAGTAATCATTGCCAAAAGTTCAGTCCTTGTCCCTGATGCTAATCCAGTAACGACTTTGAGAAAAAGGAAAAAGAAGTTTTATTCTTTGCTAGCAAAAGATAAACACGGGACTCCTAACCCAAAGGCTGTGATTCTGCCCATCAACAGAAATAGGGAGCTTTTAATGAGGTGATTCAAAGGCTATATTCCATGTTCTCTCTGTTGGAGTTGTAATCCACTTGTTAATCTGGAAGATTGTCATTTCTGAGATCTTCTGGTGCCATCCCCAAAGTCTGGATTACTTTGTTCTTATGGTGAATGTGTGCTCAGGAACAGATAAATCTGCCTAGGATAGGAAAGAAAGGTAATCCCATTTCTCCTGAAATTAGGGAGGGGAGAGATTAGGGAGGAGCAGGGAGGGAGGAAGAAAAAGAAACATGTGCATTTGAAAAATAAGTTGCAGGGCTGGGGTTGTGGCTCAGCAGTAGAGCACTCACCTCTCAGGTGTTCGACCTTAGGTTCAGCACCACATAAAAATAAATAAACAAAATAAAGATATTGTGCCCATGTATAACTAAAAAAAATTTAAAAAGTAAAAATAAAAAATAAGTTGCAGTGGCAGAGCAGCAATAGTTATATTCAAAGCATAAAGTGGACCACTGTTACATAACTTTTTTTGATCTGTAGTTCCTAACTCCAGTCTTCTTTCTGTTGGAGAACTTAGGGATTGTGATAAAGTTTAAATGATAGAAGCATTTCCTATAAGCATTTTCATCTTTGTGATCAAAGACAACATACATACCTATGTTGGCCAATATGCAGCACATTTCCCCCCCAAACATTGTCCTAGATTTTAGGTAGGACTGCAATACCTATTGATATACCTAAAACCCTCACTTATAAGTGTGTGTTCAAACTAAAGAGATCCTCTTCCCCATGATTTGTACCTTCCTTGGTTTTTGTGGTTCATATTTTATTGTTTTAAAGTGAATGACTCTTCTGAAGTACTTTAGAGATGGGTTCCTATGTGTTTCCCTCCAGAAATAACCATATTCCTTTACTGTGTAAACCTCACAGTGGTTTGGTTGGCAAATTCTTTTATAATGCTTCATCCTAAAATGACTCCAGGAGAACTTTTGCCCTAGAACTTATATAATTTATTTTTCTCACTCCAAACTAAAAACTTAGAGAACAAGTCAGTAAATACAGGCATTTTATTCCAGTGTTACAATTTTATGTACACCTTCATTGTTTTTATATATTTTTGCTCTTCCAGTGTAGGGGGATTTTTTTTAAAATAGCTTTATAATTGTGAAAAAATATAAACATGTAATTCCAATATTGTGTCTATGGTAGTCAGATTTCTGATAATGGAACCAATACAAATCAAGTTGTCTTAAGGAGAAAAGGTTTATTTTGGCTCCCAGCTTTGGAGCTTTCAGTTCATGATTGGTGGGCCCCATTGCTCTGGGCCTGTAGCAAGGCCCCACATTATGGTAACAGTACACATGAGAGCAACAGCATGCACACCAGGAGCCAGAGAGTAAAGAGTGAGGAGGGACCAGGGAATCATCAGCACCTTTAACAAATGTCCTCAGTGACCTATGGGCCTCCTACTAGGCTTTGCCTCTTGAAAATTCTACTACCTCTTAATATATCATCCTGGGTACCAGGCCTTTATCACATGAGCCTTTCGGGGACATTGAAGATCTAAACTATAGCAGTATCCTTGTCATGTACTGGAGGCACATAGGTCAGTATACTCGGATGTTCACCATTTTTACCATCTGTACATTTTATGAGGCAATCAGGAGCTTAATTACTTCACTTGTCTTCTGTTTATTTATCTGTGTATATTTCTTCCTCTTTAGTGAATGGGTCTAAGATTATAATAGAATATGGACTAGTCTAGTTAGGTAAAATTTGTACAATAGCAAATATTTAAGTATTTGGTAATATCTGAAAAATCATTTGGATTTTTATTATATATAGCTGTATAAAAGCCGTCACACTTGATTAGCAATTATTATGCTTTAATAAAAGGCTCTGGAACCTAACTTGTTTACTAACTATAGACTTACGATTTTTTTTCCCTCAGAGGGCAAATTTATCTCATGGGCCATTTCTATAAATTTTACTGTGTATGTAATGCTCATTGTCATATTCTATAACTTTGGAATGAAATATCCTATATATGAATGTAAGAAAGAATTATTTGGATTTGATATGTGTCTGTATTAGTTTGCTTAGGCTGCTGTAATAAAAAAAAAATAAGAGTTTGTCTATTCCTCCCCTTCTCCCCCTCTCTACCCCACTATGAGTCAGTTACCTTTTATCAGAGAAAACATTCAGCATTTTTTGAGGGGGGAATGGCTAACTTCACTAAACATTATCTTCTCCAACTGCATCCATTTACCTGCAATGATTTTATTCTCTTTTATTGCTGAGTAATATTCCATTGTGTATATATGCCACATTTAAAAAATCTATTTATAGACTAACTCTAGATAGGGCAGAGGGGTGAGAGGGGAAGGGAGGGAGCAGGGGATTAGCAATGATGGTGGAATGTGATGGACATCATTATCCAAAGTACATGTATGAAGACACAAATTGGGGTGAATGTACTTTATATACAACCAGAGGTATGAAAATTGTGCTCTATATGTGTAATATGAATAGTAATGCATTCTGCTGTCATTTATTTAAAAAAAATCAGTAAAAAGTTCTTAAAAAATAAGTTGGTGTTCAATAATAAAAAGATCCTAATTCTTGAGAAGGAAACATTTGTTCTCTTGGGTCAGGAATACTAGAAATCACTGAATCTAGAGTTTATGTGGAGGTTTTCTCTGGTAAATGTGAGTCATGGAATGATTTTGTATTGACATATGGCAGTAAATTTATAGACTTTTCAGGAAGATACTGGTACTCTGTCCCTTCCTTTCTGACTCCAAACCGGCTTGCATTCTGCCTCCTTCTACCTTTCATTCATTGCCTTGAGGTTTACTGAGAAGACTGGAAAGAATAGCAAGTATGACCTGCAGAAACCTTACTTCCCCCTCCCTCTGCCCTCTATGGACCCTGGTGATTCCTGTGTGTCCCAGCTCATGACCTGCCATGGCCCCTACTCTTGGGAACTACAAAAAATGCTTTTAAGTTGCAGTTGTCTCCTTGCCTATGAGCTTTACTGTACATCAGATTTTCTATTTGTATATTGTGTTTAAAACACTGCTGCTCTGGACACAGCAGCATAGCTCCAAGTCCTATGGGCCCCAGGCAACACCCAGTAGAGTCACTTAGCTTTGCTCTCATCTCTGCCCTCCCTGCACCTTTGGGCATCCTCCACGCCTCCTTCTGGATTTTGTGACTTATTTTTCTTCATTTCCAATAGAATCCTTTCACTTGTGGCTGTGATAAAACTTGATATATTGTGTTATGCTTGATAATTGTGTCCTGTTTTCTCTGGTTATTAAAGGAAGGAACCAGGTCATTTTATATGTGTGGCCAAAGGACACAAGTGTCCTTGGAATGTAAGAAAGACCTAAGACCCCCTCAGACAGCCATTCCTCTTAAATGCAGAGCCACACAGGTTGAGAACTAAAGGAGGACAACAAAAAGAGTTTTATAGCTCAATCATTATGGTCAGCCCTGAGTGAAATGTTATTTTCCCAGGTCTCTGGTCCCATTGAAATATATCATGGTATTTTCAAATAAACACAATAAGCTTTAAGTAAGTAGAAAAGATTATGGTATAATTTTAATGTTCCCCACCCCTACATCAGTTAGATTCTCTCACCTTATGTTTACTCGTGGTAGGCAGTCATGTATACAAGAAATAAAATACCACCTCTTATATTCCTGGAAGCTTAAGTAAGAAAGAAAGTAAGTGTATATTTGTATTCTGTAACCACCTTTCAACAGAGAAAAGTAATGTTTAAATTCCCTACTTGAAGTTACCCATTTAAACCCTGGCTCTGGGAATCATTAAACCTTAGAGTGGGCAGAGCTGTCTGGATGCTGGGGCCCCAGCCTCATTATGTGGAGACAACAGCCTGGGTCAGGGTAGGTCAGACGACTTCTTAAATTAATGAGAAACTTGACTGTGTGTATATAGAGATAAAACCTCTGGATAAATGGTTTCAGAAATTAAATTGGTGAGTTATTTTATCTATAGAATTGCTAAAGTTTTAGCTGCTTACAGATATCCAGATGTCATGGGACTACTAAGACAGATTTTGAGTTAATAAAAATTGAATGTGCCTGTGTATAATTTAGTTGGCTAACTGAAATCAAATTATTGTAGAGTGCCTTGGTGGTAATAATATTTGAGAAACATGGCATTTATAATTATAATGTATATATATATATATATATATATATATATATATAAAATACATATTATATATATATATATAAACATACATATATATATACACATATGTATATAAATATTATGTATATATTTTAAAGGAAATGTATCAATGTAATATTTCATAAATTATATTCTTAAATACATGTCTCCTATAAGGGATTTTTTATAGTTTTAATTCCAAGATAAACTAATTTGTAGCAGTTTATAATTCTGATATATATGAGTGATAAGTTTTGAAAATAGAACATTTTTAAGAAATCTTAATTTTTTCCCTTCTCCTTATTTATTTTAGTTTATTATTTCTTTTTCCTTCATTCCCACTCTCTCTTCCTATTCACTTTCCTTCTTCCTCCTTATTTCAGCCCTTCTCCCTTCCTTCACGTAGACCTACAATGAAATGTAAAGCAGCAACACCCCACACATCCTGCCAAAATGCATTAGTTTAAAAAAAAATTGAATTGGAAACTGTACCAGTAAGAAAACAAGATAGTCAACTTTTGGTTCTTATTAGGAGAATTCACCTAGTGTTATAGTTGCCAGATTAAGCAAATAAAAATATAGGATGGTCAATTCAATTGACATGTGAGATAAGTAATGAATAATATCTATTTACCATGCAAGAGTGGTGGCATACTTATATAAAAACATTATGCTCTTGGTTTTCTGAAATTTTAATATAATTGACCATCCTTTATTCCATCTAGCCATCCTATCCTACAAGGCAGGAGGATTGTTTTGAGAAGAAGGCACAGCTGCCTGGACTTGTATATGGTATTGCCTTTGCACATTATTCATGTGTGATGGTTAAACCTCAGGAAGACTCTTCTTGGTGACAGCAGGATGCACACATGTATATTTTGGTGCTGCCATAAGGTCTAAGGGAGGTCATGTTATGTACCTAGGCATGCAGAAGGTGTCTAAAGAGGCAGCTCCCTCTCTTTGCAGAAGTCCTTAGGGATCTTAATGTCCCCTTTTCTGAGAGAAATTGCTTTTCTCCCACAAGTTGAATAGAGTCTGGCAGTTGTCCAGGATGACTAGGAGCTGTGACAATTCTAGAGGCATTATTTCCTGGTTATTTTTCCATTCATCTCCTGAAGAGAGAAAAACGTGTAAATAAGAAACAGGTTGTGGACCTTTGCAGTTAGCTGGTCAAAGTTTCATGAACAGAAGATTTAAGGCAGTTTAAAGATGTGCTCTAAATTCTAGTGGGAATTAGTTTTTATTAAACTCTAGTTTGGTCTCATTTCATTGCTCAGCTTCAAGAGCGAAAAAAAAAAAGACAATAAAGGATTTAAACTTAAGTGATTTTCTGCAATTAAAGTCTTCTGGAATTTTAAAAAGCCCAATTATATTGGCATTTGCCAAATATAAATGCATTTTCCATCAGTTCAGCCAAGAGGAGCTGAATTGGCTCTCAGATTCTAAAGGAGCTGATTTTGTATCACCACCTGGGGAATCAGGGCCTCCAAGTATGGTCCTTGGTTGTACCACCTTTTAAATTTCTACAGAAACAGGAAATATTTTAATTCCAGGTGCTCCTTCTCATTCAAATTCATGATCCCAAATTGAATGGGTAACAGATGAGGCCAAGTTACCTGCTTTTCCTTCTTCCTAAAGGATGGTATTATGGTTTGGATCTTAAATGTTCCTTAAATACATATATGTTAAAGGCTTGTTCCCAGCCTGTGATGCTTTTTGGTAGGTGGTTTAACCACTAAGAGGTAGAACCTAGTCAAAGGAAGTTAAGTAATTGGAGATGTAACCTTGAAGGAAATATTGGAGCCCCACCCCTCCTCTCTCTCTTGATTTGCTTCCCAGTCATGAGGTGAATAGATTTGCTCCACCATGTGCTTTCTTCCATGATGTAATGTGTCACCAAAGGCCCCAAAACAATGGAACCAACCGACCATGGACCCAAACCTTTGAAACCATGACCCAAACAAATCTTTCCTGCTTTGAAGTTGATTTATCTCAAGTATTTTTTACAGTGGAAGAAAGCTAATGAACACTGCTAGTTATGTATAACCACAAAATTCAGCCTCAATGAGTGCCTATAATCCTGGAAAAGATCTAGATAACTCTTGTCTGTGAAATTATCACAATGCTGGCACAGAACAATAAATAAACACAGTAACCCCAAAGCAACACCAAAACATAAACCTGTTGAAGACAGGGACACCAGGTGCCATTGTTAACACCCACCCCACTGTAACCAGCTCCATACCTTTTGCATGCTTTTGGACCCTTCTGTCTTAGTTTCCATATGTAAATAAGGGGGATAATACAAGTATCTATTGGGTTTTGTGAATGTTTTAGTGAGATTTTTTCACCACTGTGACCCAAAGACCTGACAAAGATTTTAGAAGAGGAAAGTTTATTTGGCATTCACAGTACAAAAGATGGTCAGCTTTATACCTCAGAGTCCAAGAGAGGCAGAACATCATGTAGAAGTATATTGTGGATGAAAATAGATCAGGACATGGCCGGAGGAAGCCAAGAGAGATTAAACTCAGCTCACCAGGGACAAAATATATACCCCAAAGGCACACCCATAATGACCCACGTCCTCCAGCCACACCCTACCTGCCTACAGTTACCACCCAGTTAATCCCTGTAAGCGAATTAATGCACTGATTGGGTAAAAGCTCTCATAACCCCATTCATTTCACTGTAAACTTTCTTGCATTGTCTCACACATAATTTTTTAGAGAATATCTCATAGATCAAGTATGAGAGTGAAGATTTAGAGTTGATACACTTAAGTACATAGAACATACCAATTACTCTGCAAGTACTAGTGATCAATAGATGAAATAGTTTACACAGTTTAACACTCTTAAAAGTTTACTAGTTAGAATTTTGACCATTTGTGTGTGCACTCCCTTTGCTTTTAGACGCCGAAGGAAATAGATGTAACTTTATTGACTCTCACTACTTTTGCATAGTTTCTCTCATTAAAAAAATCAGCATTAGATGTTTTTCATTTTACACATGTGTGATATGGTTTGGAGACATAACATTCCAGACACAAGATGCAAGCTATCAGTATCTGTCAAAGAGATGAATATTGGTTTTCTTAGAATCAGATTTTAAAAGTAATTTCTCTTCAAAATGCCTTTTTCATTCAGCCTCATAAGCATCTTGATATATCATGGCAGTAGCATCAGTAAAACGGGATACCTATCTTGAAACATTTATTTACAATTAAAGAATTTGCAGTAAGGAAAAAGAAGAAAGAAACTACTGTCAATCAAAAGGGTATAAATTAATTATGATGGTGCACTATATTGGGCTTGTTATAAATGTATGCATTCCTTTTTTCCTGATGACAAAGTAGAGCTTGTTTTGACACTGATGATAGGACTTTCATGTGCTGTCAACTATTGTGGACATTCCATATGAACACACAATACTTATTCCTTGACCATATCCTTTGCATGTTAATGAAGAAACACATTATCATATGCTGAAAACTAAAAGAGAAGAGAAGGATGAATATCATAATAATAACCATGATAGAAAAACTCAGTAAAATGTTCTTTACTACCAAGAATTGCTGGTATCATCTGACCAGTGGTGGGGACATGAGAAGAAACTGAAGCTTCCTGGAGGCAAACAGTATTAAGGTTACTGGGAATAAAAGAAAAATGTTATTGTGTGCCTGACTTGTCATTTGGAAAATGCAATGTGGTGTATTCATAGTGTGTTATATAGTAAAATTATAATAACATTTTTTTCGTGTATTAAAAAAGAGATGTGTAATTCTAGATGATATATGGCCAAGCTGAGATTTAAAACCATCTGGATCATTTGAAAGAGCTCATTTTCCTTATTTTTCAGCACTGATTTTTGCATCTTCTCATCCCAGGCTGAGACTTTGGGGAGGCATGCCCAGATCTAAGGAAGCAAACTCAATAGAAGTGTTTCCGTGGAACTGTGAGCATTAATGGACTGGAATCATGTAGAAAGTGTGGTTCTGTGGATCTTTCTTGGGGCTAAATTGCCTTCCTTTTCCTCTTTACTTGTAACTTAAAATTACCTAAGCCATTCCAGGATCTAAATTTGGTGTAACCTAATTGCTTTCATTAATGTTATCAAAGCCAATCCTTGAACTGTAATTTTTATAAATTTTAACTTCCAGTGTAATAGCCACAATAACAATAGCTCTCTGGCCTCATTGAGATGAAGTATGGATGACTTGACCCTGCCCTGTTATCCTTATCCATTTGGGTCACAGGTTTCTGTACTTAAGACTGTAGAAATAAGCTCATGATTCCTTATGTAGTTCTAATTATTAAGAAACTTTCAGTCTGGAAACAAATGTCCTCTGCTAGTAAAAAGAAAAAAAAAGTCTATGAACATTATCCTCAGCCCCTTGCATAGATTCAGTTTGTATATACACTCAAATTCTTTGATATGCTGTGGGATTTCTTGTAGCACTTCCTTATGAGGTTAAAGCAAAATGGCCAGTGGGCGAGTGAAGTGCTTTTAAACTGAATATGATGAAGTATTACCAGGTAAATGTTAAGCTTACCAGTTTGCACTTTGTCACAACTTCATAGTCAGTTTTGGATTGGTCCTGCCTATCAAGGACTAAGAACCAGGGAGTCGTTTCTGAATTCAGTGCTAGGAGCAAGCCATGTGCAATTCATTTTTGTATTTTAAGTGATTCCATAATCAGATACAGCTTTAATTAGGAAAGTTGGTATAGGTTTCTTATTTCATGTGGTATTTAGTAAAGCACTGAGGGCTAAAAATGGAAACAAGCAATCCCGAGGGTAATCACAAGTTTTTATTTACCCTGGAAGCCACTGGACATCAAAGACCAATTGGATATTTGTGCTGTTTCTAAATATTCAGGATGATAGTTCCTGAATCTCTTCTCAGGATGTGTTATGTGCAAATATTGGGAATTGTTGGTTTGCTGAATCATACCTTTTCCTTCCATAAATAGGTATAGACAAATCTTCTTTTTCAATGAATTAAAGTAGACATAAATAGTAAATTGGGTCAATATATAGACACATGTTAAAACAATCAAAAAGCAAAAAAGTATTTGAACACTTCTGACCAGAGTCTTCTAAATGCTATTCAAGGCATAAATAAGCCTGAATCTATCCACTAAAGTCAATTTCAGAGATCCAGAGGTCCATGATCCATCCTAAATTCCAGGATGCCAAGGAGATAGGGTCTGGGTTCCCATTCTAATGAAAGATAAAAACATATAATCAGATAAAATATATGTATTGTGGCTAGTGCCTACAGGACAAATATTATCCTGAAAAATATTGATGGAATTATAGGATAAATCCATACATTCAGCTGGAGAAAGTATTAGTGAGGGGCAAGTATTTGAGTAGGATCTTGAAAGGTAAAAAGGGTTTTCCTAGTAAACACTATTAAAGGAAGGACATTCTCAGTAGGAAATATGAGCAAACAGTTGGACTATCTGTTTAGAAAATATTGAGTGTTTCTTTGTAGCTGGATATTTTGTGGTATTGAGGGCAATGGCAGAAATTGAATGGGCAGGTTGGCTGAGCCAGTCCACTAGTGGATTGCCACCTGGTGTTTCACACCCTGTTGCTTGGGTTGTATCCCCTGGGCATGAGTTGCTGTGGACTTTCAGCTTTTGGAGACAGCTGTTGGAAGGAGACTTGGGAGAAGAGCTTCTGGATGTATTTCTTCTAATAAAGTTAGCTTTTATTTTTGCCAAGACTAATTCCCTGAAGAAAGACACAAAGATATCACAAAATATCTTTTTTTTCCACATCCCATGGTTCCAACAGGGCTAATTTATCATTAATTTTCTGTTTTAAATAAAATCTCTTATTTTACTGGTGTGTTGCAGTGGCTCAAAATATTTGAGAGAGACTTTTTAAATACAAATTCTTTTCAGTGGTACGATATATACATGATTTTTTTTTCCCAGTGAGCATGATTCATTTCAGGTGTGAATAAATGTCACTTAATTTAATTCAGTGCATATTAAAATTTGTATACTGTAATGAATAATTGTATACTATAGTGTTATATGTATCTTTAGGTATAATGACAAAAGATTATATTTTTGTAATGTTTATTCATTAAAAACATTTAAAATGATTGTGGTTCAGAATGTTCTCAGCTACAAGTAATTAAAAATAAGCTTCATACATATGATATTAAAAAAGAGATTCAATTTTCATCTAAAACAGGAAGTCTGAGGAATAACAATTACTGGTCTTGATGCAGCTGCTCAGTATAGCCATTGTGAACTCAGAACTTTCTAGACCATTCTTATTATGTTGCCCAATGTACTTTTGTTGGTGTCTCTTGGAAACAGTGTGGTTGCTTGATGCAACTATCACTTTTGGGTGCACCTCAGGTAAAAGGGAGGAAAGAGTCAATCTAAAGTCTAGCAGAAGCACCATGCATTCTCCCCCATGTCTTACTGGCTCTTGGTTGTGAATGAGTCTGGGAATTGATCATCTGCTTTGCTCCTTTATTTAGAGTTGGCAGTGACGAAAGCAAGATGCTAGGGAGGGTTCATCAGTGAATAAGCCAATGAGCAATGTCTGCCAAGAAAGGACTATGCATTTTTCCTATTTACAGGTGGGAAAACTGGGGTAATCTAAGAGACATGGTCAGATTAATCTAACTACTCAAGGACAGAAATAGGACACAAACCTATACTCTCTGACACTATATTTCAGACCTCACAGCTTTTTCCAAAATGATTGTTTCTAATCAGGATTGTTCCTATTCAGAGTATTCTTGAACTTCCTTTTGCTGGGGAAGTGTTAAAAGGGCATATGTTCAGATCATGAGATGAAATCTCTGAGGCTTTCCGGGTTAAGACTGGCTGCTTGTACTGTCACTTGCTGCTTTGCCAGGGCCTTCTCTCTCCTGCAATGATCTTAGATATGGATGCTTTTGCATACCTGTGCCCACAAGTAGCCAATCTTTACAAGGGAAAATTTCTTTTTATTGAAACATATTATACAGAATAGTGGGTTTCACTGTGTATATTTGTGTATGTATATAACATAATTTGATCAGTTTCACTCCCCAATACTTCCCCTTACCCTCCTTTTCTCTCTCTTTTCCTAATTCTATTCCTCTAATGATCTCCTTTATACATTCATGATGTGATTTATTTCCCTCTCATTGCTACATAGGAGAAAAAACAGAAGATATTTTTCTTTCTGAGTCCAGCATATTTTTCTCTAGTTCCATCCATTTTCCTGCAGATAAATAATTCAATTTTTATGGCTGAATAAAATTGAATTTTATGTATGTGTAGAATTTTATATACATATATACGTACACACACACACATGATTCTTTTAAAAATCCATTTCATGTGTCTGTTGACAGACACCTAGGTTGATTCCACAGGGAGATCATCAGTTGTGCTGTGATAAACATTGGTATGCATGTATCTCTATGGTATGATGGCTTTAGTTCTTTCAGATAAATATGAAGGGAGTAGTATAGCTGGATGATATGGTAGTTCTATGTTTTGTCTTTTGGGTAATCTTTATACTGATTTTCATGGTGGTCTTACCAATTTACATCCCCACCAATAGTGTATAAGAGTTCCTTTCCCCTTGAATCCTTGCTAGCATGTATTGTTGTTTGTATTCTTGATGATTGCCATTCTGATTGGGGCGAGATGAACTCTCAGTGAAATTTTGATTTGCCTTTCCCTGATGGTTAAGATGTTGAACATTTTTTTTTCATATAATCTTGGGCATTTGTACTTCTTCTTTTGAGAAGTATCTGTTCAATTCATCTGCCTTTTGTTGAATAGGTTATTTGTTTACTTAGTGTTAAAGTTTTTGAGTTTTTGTATATTCTGGATACTAATGCTAACCCAGAAAATTAGTTGGCAAAAATTTTCTCCGATTCTGCAAGCTGTGTCTTCACACTGTTAATTGTTTCCTTTGCTATACAGAAGACTTTTAATTTGATTCTATCCAACTTACCAATTATTGCAATAATTTTGATCTTATATCTAGGTCTTTGATCCATTTTGAGTTGACTTTTGTACAGAGTGAGAGATATTAATATAGTTTCATTCTTCTACATACGGGTATCCTATTTACCCAGCACTGTTTGTAAAAGAGGCTGTCTTTTTTCTAATATATGTTTTGGGCATATTTACCAAGAATCAGATTACTATGTTTGGTGGATAGGTCTTCTATTCAGTTGCTGTACATGTTGGTTTTCATGCAATTACCATGGGTTTTTTGTTACTAGGAATCTATAGTATAATTAAATCAGGTATTATGATGCTTCCAGCATTGCACTTTTTGCTTAGGATTTCTTTGGCTATTGTGCATATTTTGTTTTTAAATATGAATTTTATGATTTTTTGAAGTAAAGAATGTCATTGGTATTTTGATGGAGATTGCATAGAATCTGTAGGTCACTTTGGGGAATATGTCTACTTAAATTTAATAGGCAATATTAATTTTTCCTGTTCAAGAACATGGGAGGTTATTTCATCTTCTAGTTAGTATCTTCTTCTATTTCTTTTTTTCAGCATTCTGCAAGTTTATTTGTAGATATTGTTTTACTCCTAGGGATTTTATATTTTGATAGCTATTGTGAATTAAATCATTTTTGCAATTCATTCTCAGCAGGTTTATTATTGGGGTGTAGAAAAGCTATTGAATTTTGATTTTCATTTCTCTAATTGCTAGGGATGATGAACATTTTTTCATATATTTGTTGATTGATTGTATATCATCTTCTGAGAAGTGTCTGTTCATGTCCTTGGCCCATTTATTGACTGGGTTATTTGTTTTTTTGGTGTTTAGCTTTTTGAGTTCTTTATATAGTGCTCTATCTGATGAGTGAGGGGTAAAGATTTGCTCCCAAGATTTCATCTCACTCCAGTCAGAATGGCAGTTATTATGAATACAAACAACAATAAGTGGTGGTGAAGACATGGGGGAAAAGGCACACTCATACACTGCTAGTGAGACTACAAATTGGTGCAGTTAATATGGAAAGCAGTATGGAGATTCCTTAGAAAACTGGGAATGACCCAGCTATCCTTCTCCTTGGTCTATACCCAAAGGACTTAAAAACAACATACTACAGGGACACAGCCACATCAATGCTTATAGCAGCACAATTCCCAAGAGCTAAACTGTGGAACCAACCTAGATGCCCTTCAGTAGATGAATGGATTAAAAAAAGTGGCATTTATACACAATTTTATTGATTTCAGCTCCGATTTTAGTTATTTTCTGTCTTATATTGCTTTTGGTATTTATTTGTTCTTCTTTTTCTAGGGCTTTGAGATGTAATGTTCAGTTACTTTATTTGTTGACTTATTGTTGTTTTAAGGAATGAACTCCATGCAATGAGCGTTCCTCTTAGTGTACTGCCTTCATAGTGTCCCAGAGATTTTGATATGTTGTATCAGTGTTCTCATTTACCTCTAAGAATTTTTTAATCTCCTCTTTGATGTCTTCTGCAATTCATTGTTCATAGCATATTATTTTTGTCTCCAGGTGTTGGTGTAGCTTCTATTTTTTATTTTATCATTGATTTCTAATTTCATTTCATTATGATCTGATAGAATGCAGAGTAGTATCTCAACTTTTTTGATTTACTAAGAGTTGCTTTAGGGCATAATATATGGTCTATTTTAGAGAAGAATCCATGTGCTGCTGAGAAGAAAGTGTATTCACTCATTGATGGATGAAATATTCTGTATATGTCAGTTTAGTCTAAGTTATTGATTGTATTATTGACCTCTATAGTTTATTCATTTTGCTTTTGTTTGGAAGATCTATCCAGTGGTGAAAGAGATGTGTCACCCAGAATTATTGTGTTGTGGTCTATTTGACTCTTGCACTTGAGAAGAGTTTGTTTGATGAACATAGATGCCCCATGATTTGGGGCATATATATTTATAATTGTTATATCTTATTGATATATGGTTCCCTTGAGCAGTATGAAATGTCCTTCCTTATCCCTTTTGATTAATTATGGCTTGAAGTCTACTTTATTTGATATGAGGATGGAATCCCTGCCCCTTGCTTGTTTCCACAGTCCATGTGAGTGGTATGATTTTTCCCAACTTTTCATCTTCAGTTTGTGGATGTCTTTTCCTATGAGATGAGTTTCTTGAAGACAGCATATTATTGGGTCTTTTTTTTTTAATTCCAACCTACCAGTCTATATTTTTTGATTGGTGTGGTAGGCCATTAACCTTCAGGGTTATTATTGAGATATGATTTGAATTCCCAGTCATTTTTGTTTATTTTGGGTATTTAATGTTACTTAGTTTCTCCTTTGATTAGTTTTTTCTTTAGTATAATACCTAACTTTTCTGATTTTCATTGTTTTTTAATTTCCCCTTCATGGAATATTTTGTTGAGGATGTTCTGTAGTGCAGGTTTTCTAGTTGTAAATCCATTTAACTTTTGTTTATCATGGAAGGTTTTTGTTTCATCATCAAATCTAAAGCTTAATTTTTCTGGATATATTCTTGGTTGGCATCCATTTTCTTTCAGAGCTTAGTATATGTTGTTCCAGGATCTCTAGCTTTCAGGGTCTGGGTTGAAAAATCTGCAGATATCCTAATTGTTTTCCCCCTATATATAATCTAATTCCTTTGTCTTGTGGCTTTTACAATTATTTCCTTATCTGTATGTTATGTATTTTCATTATAATGTGCCTTGGTGTGGATCTGTTGTGATTTTATACATTTGATGTACTGTAACCCTCTTGTATTTGATTTTCCAATACATTCTTTTCTGATATTATTTTGTTGAATAGATTTTTCATTCCTTTGGTTTATAACTCTGTGTCTTCCTCTATCCTATTAATTCTTAAATTTGGTGTTTTGATGCTATCCCATAATTTCTTGGATGATCTCCTCATGGTTTTTTACCATCTTCATTGTATGGTCAACATTCTTTTCAAGATTATATATTTTGTCTTCATTGTGTGAAGTCCTGTCTTCCAGATGATCTAATCTGTTGGTGGTGCTTTCTATTGAGCTTTTAATTTGGTTTATTGTTTCTTTCATTTCAAGGATTTCTGTTTTTTTTTTTTTTTTCAGAACATCTATCTCCTTATTGAATTAATCTTTGTCTTCCTATATTTGCTTATGTAGCTGTTGTCAAAATGATTTTTTGCTGCCTGTATTTGCTCTCTTTTATCATCTTTCAATTCACAGAACATTTTAATTATGTACAACCCAAATTCTGTCTTTGTCATTTCTTCTGTTGTTCTGGCCATGGATTCTAGTAGCTTGGTTTGTTTGGGGCACTTTCTTCCCTTGTTTTTTTGTGTTGTTTGTGTGTCTTCCCTTCTAGCACTACAGATCCAAGGTGTTAACAGTTTTTACCCTATAGACTTATAGTGTCCCTGCAGGGTTCCAATACCTTTCCTTTAATGGGGAGAACAATATTAACAGATCCCAATACAAACCATATACAGCCTTAAACCAAATAGCTGCCATTAAGACATTTATGGTTTTGTCACAATATACAGAAACGGTGAGTTTAATTATCATCTACAATATAAACAGTAGGTTTGCAAAAGGGTTTACAGTTTCTGATGGTGGAGAAAGAACTGGGGTGAGGTGTGGGGTGAGATGTTGAGGGGGTAGGAGGTAAGGATATAGAGTTGTAAGATTTTAGGAAGCATGAAAAAGGAATCTAAAGATGTTGGTTAGTAGTAGAAGAAGAGAGAGAGTGATGTTGAGGAGACAAGTAAGTGGGAAGACTATTGTACAAAAAACAAATAAACATAAGTGTTAAGAAACAAATAAACATAAGTTATTTTCATAAAAAATGTATCAATAGGAGATAAAAGAGTATACAACACAACCGTAATATACTATTTAGACATCCCAGTCCTCAGTAGCCTAATTCATGAAAAGTGCTTGGTTTCACAAATGTTGGGGATGTGCAGGCTGGAAAAGAGAAAGAGAGAAAAGAGAAACAAAAGGAAGATACAAGGATTGTTTTTGTTGGAGGTCAGTATCTTTCCTGCTTCCCTTCTCATCCAATAAGTGGGGTTGTCTGTATCTCTACCCTCAGGACGGTAGAGATTATAGGGTGGGAGGGTTGGCTTTAGGGGCGGAGCTCTTGGAGGTGTGGTATAGCACTTGCTGTTCCCTGGTGTGAGACTGCACCTCAAGTATCTCCTTTGGGGCCCACTTGTATTGTGGACTCTGGTCTTATCTCTTATATTGCCTGTAGACCTCACAATTCTTGGTCTAATTTAGTCAATAAATTTAGTCAATCACCACCTTCCTTTCTACTTCCCAATCAGGAACTTTTCTCTCCAGAGATCTTGTGGGCTGCGCTCTGGGGTCTGTGCACCTGTTGTGGGGAACTGTTTTGTATTGGGTAGTTCTGGGCCAGGTTTTGAGAACTATGGACTGGACATATAGCTGTGCTGGGTTTACGGCTGCCAGGGAAAGGGGGAGTTGGGGACTATAGGGACAGTGATATTTCTTCTAAGCTCTGGCCTGTGTCCCAAGCTGGTAGTTGCCCCAACTAAAGATGGTGGCAAACATGTCCTAAGATGGAGATGGCTGTTTTTTAGCAATGGGGTGTCAGGTCTGGTGGGACCTGGCAGTGGTTGCAGTGTCCCAAGATGGAGGCAACTGCAGGAGCCTCATGTTGGTAGATGGGGTCCACATGGGAATAGCGGCCAGAGGTCCTGCGCATTGGCAGCAGCCAAGTGTCCTATGTGGGAGCAGCAGCCAGGATTCCTGCATGGGTGGGTGGCCAGGAGTCCTGGGCAGGTGCTGATGCTGGTGTTCCTGCTTTGGCATCCAGAGGTCCTGTGTGGGTGAGGGGCAGGGAGTCCTGTGCTGACGTGTGGGCACTGTGGCCATGATTTCTGCCCAGGAGTAGCTGTTGGGGGTCTTCTAATAACTTGCAGAGAAACAGTATTCCCACTACTTAAATCCCAGGTCATGGAATAACACAGAATGCAGCCTCCCTCTAGCTCACCATTTTGGATCCCTCTGATTATGTGTTTTTGTCCTTCATTTTGTTTATGTGATATATTTATGATTTTGTGTATATTGAACCACAATCTCATTCCTGGAATGAAACCAACCTGATTATGGTGTTTGATATGTTGACTTTAGTTTGCAAGTATCTTATTAGGAATTTTTGCATCTGTGTTCATCAAGAATTGGTTGGTAATTTTCTTTCCTTGGTGTATCTTTCACCAGTCTTGGACTCAGGGTGATGCTGGCTTCATAGAATAAATGTGAAAGACAATGAATTTGAAAGAATCCCCCCCTTTTCTATTTCATGGAATAATCTGAGGAGCATTGACATTAGTTTTTCTTAAAAATCTTGTAAAATTTAGCCTAACTCCATTTGATCTTGTTTTTGTTGTTGTTGTTGGGAGATTTTCCATTCTGTTTCAGTACTATTGCTTGTCTGTTTAGATTCTCCACATTACTTCAATTTTGGGAAGTTGTGTACATCTAAAAATCTGTCCATGTCTTTAGATTTTCTAATTTGTTGGAATATGACATCTGTTTTCAAAATAGTCATTGATTATATTTCATATTTCAGTCTGTCATAATGTCCTCCTTTTTGTCTTTGATTTCATTAATTTGCATCTTTTCTCTCTTTCTTTTGGTTAATTTGGCTAAGGGTATGTCAATTCTGTTTTTATTTCAAAAGAAATAAACCTTTTGCTTCATCAATCCTGTGTATCTTATTCTTTCCTTTTACTGGTTTTGTTATGTTTTGTCCTTGATTATTTTCCCTGCAAGTCTTTAGATTCATCATTATGTTATAAATTTGGGATATTTCTGTGTTTGTAAATGTAGGCATTCATAGCTACAAATTTTCTTTGCTGTGTCTCACAAATTCTGACATTTTGTATTTCTATATACTTTATTGAGTCTAAGAACTTTTAAATTTCTCTCCTGATTTCTTTGATGACTCACTCATCAATCAAAATATATTGTTCAATTTCATTCATTTATATAATTTCTGTAGTTTTTCTTGCTCTTAATTTCTAATTCCATTCCATTATGAACTGATGTTTGGAATTATTTAAAAATTATTTTGTATTTTGTAAGATTTGATTTGTGGCCTGATTATATGATATATTTTGGAGAGAATTCTATGAGACTCAAGGAAACCTCTTGACTGTGAGCCCATGTAAAATGTTGCATATATCTAATATATAGTGGCACAGAGTAAAGATTCCCATTCCAAAATGGAGGAATAGGAGCATAGACAGAAGGGAGAGGGCTAAAGCAAGACCAAAACCCAGTGAGACAAACAAGTTCCTTAACCTCTCCATGTAGCATGTAAGACACAGTTGTGACATGTGGTCTCCAAAGTGCTTGGGTATCTCTGCTCCTCTGGTCTTGCCAGTTGTAATCCACATGGCATCAACTTTAGCTGGATTTTTCTGTAGTTTGCATCTTTTCTTATCCCACAGTCCATGTTACTGGCATCTCTTAATTCCTGGGGTCTCCATTTTAGCTTTGTCTTTACCTTCACAACTTCATGCATCACCCTCTCAGGGCCAGCCTACAAAGACTCTGGCCCTGCAATACTTTACCTGGCTTCTCAGACTCACCTCAAAGTCTTGTTGGAAGCCTTCATGGCCTCTTAACTCCAGCATCCTGCATTTCTGCAGAACCAGCATCACAAGTTCTGTTGTCAGCTTATGCATATCAGGACCCTTGAAATGGTGGCTGCAATGGCCTCTGAGTGCTAGCACAGCTCAGCATGGTGAAACAACCTTCTACTCCCACACCCCATGTGAGCAGACAGCCCCCAAGGTCTCTTCTCAAAGAGATTTTCTCTTCTGTAACCTGGAGCCTATAGTGAATACAGTTTTATAAATTTCTGAGAGGCCCTCAAGGCATATCTCTCTCTCTCTCTCTCTCTCTCTCTCTCTCTCTCTCTCTCTCTCTCTCTCTCTCTCTCTCCCTAGCATTTCCTTAGGGGCTTTAATCTTTTCACCAAGCACATTAGCACATTTTCCTTTGTCCCTGCTTTATATGTACTTTTCTGGCTAAACTTCACATTTAAAAAATTCTTTAGCTCTGTTTTGTGCCCCCAATTCTCATAGTAAATTTAACTAGAAGCCATCACAATACTGTGTCATTGATTGAATGCTGTGCTGCCTTGAAATTTCCTTTGGCAGATTAATTAGAGCATTATTTTTAAATTCAGTTTCACACAAAGTCTCAAAACATGAGAAAAATGTAGCTAGGGTATTTGCCAAAATATAACACAAGTGGCCTCTAGTCCAATTCCCAATAGAGTCTTCAATTACCTCTGAAACCTCATGAGAATCTTTCACATTCCAATTGCATTCTGGTCTTCTGAGCTTCTACAAGAATCATACATTAAGATCTGGTTAAAATGTTCTAAGACTTTTCTACTTTGCATCTCTAAACATTTCATAATTCCTCCTGTGAGCTAGCTCTAAAGGCTTTTTGAGCACATGGTCATGTTGGTCACAGCAGTGACCCCCACTTGTCACCAATTTCTGTTTTAGTCAGCTTTTGCATCACTGTGATCCAAATACCTGATTAGAACAACTTAGTGTATTTGGGGTACATGTTTTCAGAGGTTTTATTCTATAGATGGCCAAGTGCATTTCTCTGGTTCAAAATCATGTGGGAAGGTCAAAGAGGAAGAAACTTGCTCAGATCATGGTGGAGTCAGGAAGTGGTAGGGAGGGTGTCACAGGCAAGATTAATCCTTTCAGGGCACCTCTTCCAGCCAAATCCACATGCCTACATTTACCAGTCAGTCTATTCAAACTAAGATGGACAAATTATATTATAATTCTCATAATGTAGTCATTTTACCTCTGAATATTTCTGTATTAGCTGGAGCTTTGGGGGGATACCTCATATCCAAAATATATCATGTATGTTGAGTCCATTTTTCTCTGTAGTGACTTTGTTGATTTTATGTTTAGATGATGTATTAGTAAGATAGTTGTACTGAAGTTACCCATTATTATTTTATATGGGTCTATCTATTCCTTTATGTCAAGTAGTTTTGTTTCATGAAACTGGGTGCACCAATGTTTAAGCCATAATAAATATTTATAATAGTTATATCTTCTTTTTGGGTTGTTCTCTTTACCAACATGTAGTCACTTACTTCCTCTCTTCTAATCAATTTTGGTTTGATGTCTGTTTTGTTTGATATGAAAATATCTACTACTCCTGTTTGGTTTTAAGTTCCATTTTCATAAGCCATTATTTTTTTTCTTTTCTTTTTTTTATTGGTTGTTCAAAACATTAATGCTCTTGACATATCATATTTCATACATTTGATTCAAGTGGGTTATGAACTCCCATTTTTACCACATGTACAGATTGTACATACTGCCATACTAGTGTCTGTTGTGTTTTGCTGCCTTTCCTATCCCCTTCCTATCCCCCTCCCCTCCCCTCCCATCACCTCACTCTACCCCATGTACTGTAACTCATTTCTCTATTTTTTCCCTTTCCCCTCACATCTTCTTATATGTAATTTTGTATGACAATGAGGGTCTCCTTCTATTTCCATGCAATTCCCCTTTTCTCTCCCTTTCCCTCCCAGCTCTTGTCCCTGTTTAATGGTAATCTTCTTCTCATGCTCTTCCTCCCTGCTCTGTTTTGAGTTGCCCTCCTTATATCAAAGAAAACATTCTGCATTTGTTTTTTAGGAATTGGCTAGCTTCACTTAGCATAATCTGTTCTAATGCCATCCATTTCCCTGCAAATGCCATGATTTTGTTATTTTTAGTGCTGATATATCTACAAGTTTTATTGTCTTTTGAACTTATATCTACAATTCTTCTGAATTGTCTTTATAAGGATGTCACAAGAAAGATATATATATATATATATATATATATATATATATATATATATATATATATATATATATATATATTGGCTATTTATTGGTCTCTCCACCATTTTCCACTTTGTTCAGGAGCTTTTGCTTTCTTGCATAGAAAAGTAAGGCAACTCCATGAACTGTCTTGTGAACCATTAACCACATACATGTAGTTAGCATGGGTGGAAGGGATGGACAGTGAGAACCCAGAGGCCATTCCAGGAAACTGAGCTTTATCTATTTTTTGTAATTCTATCAAATATTTTTTTTACTTATATATTTTCAGTATTATTAGCATGTCACATTTCACAAGGCAAATAACTGACCTCATGTACTATTCAGCTTCATTTCTTGTCATACTTCCAAAAATACCTTTTTTTTTACAGTGTTTCTCTAGGATGGTGTTTGAGAAGAGCTCACCCCACGTTTTCCTTTATGAAGGAAAAGTTATGCTCCCTCAGAATGAGACTCAGCACCCAACATTCAACAGCTTTTCTTTTATGCTGCAAAGTAAGTCTAGAAAATAATCACATCTTTTGTAAAATTATAAATGTTAATCTACTGTGCTTAGTGTGGACATAAATACCCAAGTGATTTATTACTGGGTCTCTCTCTTTCAGTTTTAATGTTTTCATGTTTGATTTTTGAAGAAAACTGACTTTAGAATTTCAACTCTCTTTAAAAGAGAAATGAGAATGATAGTCCTGGGAGCCTCTGTGCTAGAACCCAGAAAATTCCTGACTAAATTATGGTAATCAGCTTTCTATCAATCTGGTAAATGCTTGATAAATGAACTTAGAAAGAGGAAGTTTCAGTTCTTGATTAGTTGGTCCCATTGCTCTGGGCTTCTGGTGAGACAGCACAGCATGGCAGAAGTAAAAATCACTTACATCTTGGCCATAAAGTAAAAGAGAAAAAGAAGAAGGGGCCAGAATTACATTTTATAATCCCCAATGTCCTGATGACCTCCCAGTAGGCCCCACCTCTTAACGGTTCAACTATCTCCCACTAGCACTGTGCTGGGGACCAAGCTTTTACCTTTGGGGTACAAACCAAGTCCAAGCTACAGTAATGTCTAGAGACCTTCACTCCAAATATCCCACTTCCAGCCATTTCCTGTAAATGTTTATTAGAACTTCTCAAAGCAGTGATTTTATTTATACATTCAGGGTTCATTCAACCAAATGTAACTTTCATTAGTCGAGTGAGGAAGGGCCTGGAAAAAAATTATTGGCTACTCTAAAATTTATGGGTTGAAAATCTATTGTAAATAATATTCATATTTTGAAATTTTTATAGACTTTAATTTTAATAGCAAATCTTTGAAGACCCAAATAAGTTTGAGATTTTTCCCCCCTTTGGCTTTAAAGCTAATAGTATCACATCACCATTCCAAAACAGCTGCAATAACAAATATATACATTTTTTAAAAAATCTACCAAAATAGGGCTGGAGATTTAACTCGGTGGTGGAGTGCAAAACCTGGGTGAAACTCCTAGTCCAAAGCAAAAAAAACCCACCCCCAATACTTCCTACCCACTTGTTTGCAGATCTACTGATAAACACTACAGGTCCTGTACTTTCTTCTGGGAAATTGAAGAACTGCAGGAAATCTTCAGAAAACCCTACCAGAAAGGCAGCTGTCCCTGCAGTGCTCCAGTCTACAAGGGCCCTTTCCACATCTGTTTCAACCACCACACCCTTTAAGGATCTTTTTGCTCACTTTCCCCTCCCACCTCACTCCACAGTTCTGTGTCCTTATTTTTGCTATTGTGGAAAAATTTAGCCTTCCTCCATTTCTCAAGTAAATTAACGTACACCACACAATAAAGACTGGGCAGCAAAACAAACACCAAGGAAAATGATTCCAAAAAGATATGGTGGGAGGATGAGGAGAAATGAATCCCTAGACTTTAATTTCATTTGCATTGCATTACATAGCATGATACTGAGCAGTTATGACACTAGCATTTACTGCTAGTCTGCTACATTAAAAAAAAGGTATAGAGTAGATCTCTGTAAAGAATCAAGAAAATATTGCTTTAAGAGCAATGATCACAGTGCCACTGAACAGTTGAGTGCTGCTGAGAAGATGAAATAATTAAATGCTCACCAAAGAACATAGCTTGTCATTCAGTACAATCACCATTCAATAACTGTTGAATGAATAAACAAGTATACCAATGAATACAGAGGAATTAATACAGATCTTTATTGCTACTTAAAATTATGATGAAGTTTGGAACTTTTTCAGTTCTTTTATAACTTGGACATAAAATGCATGACCTTATGGTCTCCTAATTCTGGTCAATGGCAAAACTCTCCTATATAAAACAGTTATTGATTTGAGCCGAGGAGATTTCAGTAGTTAAAAAAAGTCATACATGCCTGTGCCTCACATTTAAAATTTCAAGGAAAGTTTTATTTCAGAATTATGAACTTTTCAGAACTGTGTAAGATTAACATAATATAAACATGAGGGATAAAGAAAAACTGAAAATATTTTTTCTTTAGTTCAGCCAAATGAATTCAAGTCATATCAAGTGTAAATAATAAATAATGAAAATCTTTCATTTTTTAAAAACTTCTGAATTACAGAATTGTGAATAATGGAGTGTGGGAGTGTAGCATAATTAACATTTTAACTGGAATAATTGCAATTTACATGCAGATCTGAGAATTAGTGTACAGAGATTCATATCACACATCATGCGGTTTCCTGCAATGGTAGTATTTTGCAAAACTATAGCTTAGTATCACAGTCAGGATATTAACATTGACACAACCTACCAATTCATTGATTTCCTCAGTTTTACTTGATTCATTCTGTGTATGTATTAATTCTATATATTTTATCTCTTGTGTAGATTCATATATTCACCATAACATTTAAAATATGAATAGTTCCAATGCCAAGAGAATCCTAAGTTGCCCTTTTATAACCCACTCCCCTCCTTTATTTCCCCAGCCCCAACACTTGGAAACTGATAATCTGTTCTTTATTTCCAAAATGTTGACAACTTGACATGTTATATAAGTGAAGTCATGCAGTACGTACTCCTTTCGTTAAATTTCTATGTCCACACCTTCACTATTAATAAATAGAGATGTGATTGCTGATCCCACATCCTGTGACCTTGTTGAGTCCACTTATTGTTTCCTGGGAGGTTTTTATTTGTTTTTAAGTGTTGTTTTTGTAGCAACAAATCACAGGGTGCTTTCCAATCTTTCCATGGTTAACTGTCTGGAAGGACAGCTGAGTTGCCAGGTGGGAGGGGAGAACTGGCAGAGAAGAATCCTGGCAAAACAAGGAAAGAGACATTGTTGACTCAGCTCTTCCCCAGAGCAATTGTCCAGGGAATGAAAAGAAATTTGACTCTAAATTAATTCCCTCCTTGGATTTAAGGAATGTTACCTTTTCCTTCCATGAAGTTCTCTTCCGCTAATACCAGATGCCCATTCTGATCTCAGGGCAACCTCTTCAGCCATTACTGGTGTAGCCTGACCTGTCAAGAAATCCATCTCAACCTTCCAAATTGGATTTGGCTGTTCTATTTAGTACCCAGTATTGGACCAAAAGTGTAGATACTTTGTTGGAATCTTTTAAATCATGATCTTGATGGAAATAAGCTTATTCATATTATTCCTTTATCTTGGGTGAGTCTGTGGTTTTGAGAAATTGGACCCCGAATCCTAATTTATAGAATTTACCATCATAAAGTTGTTCCTTTTTGTCCTTGTAATGGCTGTGGGATCTGCAATATATCCTCTGTTTCACACTTTATATTAGTTTTGTCTTTTTTGTAGGTCTATCTTGCTGGAGGTTTATTTTGTATATTGATTTTTTTTTGAGAATCAGTTTTTTCATTAATTTTCTCTTGCTCAATTTCATTGATTTATGCTCTTAAACTTATTGTTTGCATCCTGCTGCTTGTTTTGGATTTATTTTTCTTTTTCACTCTTTTCTTGAGGTGTAGGAACTTAGGTCATTAATATGAGAACTTACTTGTTCTAATGCAAGTCATTCATACGATTAATTTCCCTGCCGATAATGTTCTGACTATATCCTACAAATTTTGTAATTTCTGTCTGTATATTTTTTTAGGTTCTGTATATATTTTAAATACTTCTGAGACTTATTTTTTGACCTGTGGATTATTTAGAACTATGTTATCAAATTTCCACATTTAGAGGTTTTCCTATTAATGTTCTATTTGATTCCATTATGTTCAGAGAACATGTTCTGTATGATTTCAATCATTTTAAAATTGTTGATGTTTGTCTTATGGCCTTGGAGTTTGATGTAGGTGAAAACTCCTTGATTGCTTGATAAAAAGTGTGTATTGTGCTATTTTTGAGTGGACTGAAGTTTTTCTCAGTTGCATACTTTTAGTTGATTGTGTTGCTCAGATATTCCAGATATCAGATATTTCAGATATCTTTGCTTATTTTCTGTCTGGTAGTTCTTTGAGTTTTTGAGAGGGGTGCATTGAAGTCCTCAAATATATTTCATAATCCTTAAATTCTCTCTGTATTTTTTTTTTGCTTTTGTTTTGTGCATATTGATTCAGGATGCATAATGTCAAGTTTCCACCATAAGAGTATCTCATCCACAGTAGTTCACTGCCCTAAAAATCCATCCTGCGCATCCTCATTCTTCTCCCAGACTCAAGCCCCTGACAAACAATGATCTTTTTACTGTCTCCATAGTTTTGCCTTTTCTAAAATGTCATATAGTTGAGTCATATACCATGTGCCTTAAGACTGACTTATCTCACTCAGTAAAATACATTTAAGTTACCACCATGTCTTTCTAGCATTGACAGTTAATTTCTCCTTAGCATTAAATAATACTCCATTGTCTGAATATATTATAGTTTGTTTCTTCATTCTTCTATTAAGAGATATGTAGGTTGCTACTAAATCTGAACAACTGTGAATAAAATTGTAATAGATATCTGTGTGTCTGAACATCAATTTTCAACTCATTTTGGGTAAAGAGAAAGGGATGTAATTGCTGGATCATCTGTAAAGAGTATATTTAGTTTTGAAAGAAACTGCCAAACTGTTCTTGAAGTGGCTGTACCATTTTGCATTTCTACAAGCAATTACTGTTGTTCTACATACTCATCAACATTTGATGTTTTAGCATTTGCATTTGGATTTTAACTATTTCAATGAGAGTGTAGTGGTATCTCCTTGTTTTAACTTGCAATTCTCTAATGACAAACAATGTTCAGCACCTTTCCATAGTCTTATGTGCCATTTGAATCTCTTCTTTTATGCACTGTATGTTTGTATCTATTTCTATTTTTAAATTATTTGTCCTTTTTATTGTGGAGTTTTAAGAGTTTTTTAAAAATATATTTTGGATAGTGGCCTTTTATGAGATATGCACTTGAAATGTTTTCTCCTGGCTCATGGCTTAAGTCCAGATTGTCAATAATTTTTTTTCATGGATCATGCCATTGGTGTTATATTTAAAAACCTGCCATTTATATTTCCTTCTGTGTAATCTTCTAGGATCTTAATTTTTCATTTATATTTAGGACCATGGCCTATTTCTGGTTCACTTCCTGAAAGGTATAAGGTTCATTGTTTGCATGTGAAGGTCTAGTTGTTTCAGCACCATTTGTTTAAGATCACATTCTCTTCATTGTATTGTTTGCTCCTTTGTCAAAGATCAGTTGAGTGTATCTGGGGGGATATATTTCTGGACTCTCTACTTTGTTCCATTGATCTATTTTTCATAAACATCATTATCTTGATTATTGCAACTCTGTAGTAAGTATTTTGGTTTATGTCAGTCCTCTAACTTTGTTCTGTTGTTCATTATTGTGGTGGCAATCTGCTAATATCCTCAAAATAATTTATTGAGATTTTGTTTGGGATTGGCCTGAATCTATAGGGCAAATTGGAAAGAGCTGACGTCTTAACAATATCAAATCTTCCTATCGAGGAATTTAATATATATCTACTTATTATGTCCTTAGATTTCTTTCATCAGAGTTTCACAGTTTTCCTCATATAGATCTTATAAACATTTTGTTATATTGATACCAAAGTATTTAATTTTTAGATACTGATATAAAATATATTGTTTTTTTTCTGGTCCCAAGCATTTTAAAATTAGTTAATTTATTTTAATTAGGTATATATGACAGAAGAATGCATTTTGATTCATTATACACAATTACAGCACAACTTTTCATTTCCATGGTTGTATATGATGTAGCATCACATTATATGTGCAGTCATACATATTCCTAGGGTAATGATGTCCATCTTACTCCACCATCTTTCCTGCCCCCATGCTTCCTCCCAATTCTCCCTCCCAACTGGAAATGAAATTAAACTCCTATCTCTCACCATGCATAAAACTCAACTCAAAGTGGATCAAGGATCTAGGAATTAGTCCAGAGACCCTGCATCTAATAGAGGGAAAAGTATACCCAAATCTTCATCATGTTAAATTAGGCCCCAACTTCCTTAACAAGATTCCTAAACTGCAAAAAATAAAATCAAGAATTAATAAATAGGATGGACTCAAACTGAAGAGCTTCTTTTTAGCAAAAGAAACAATAAATGAGGTGAACAAAGAGCCTACATTTGGGGAGCAAATTTTGGCCACATGCATGTCAGGTAGAGCACTAATCTCCAGGAAATATAAAAAACTCAAAAACTTAACACCAAAAAACCAAACAACCCAATAAATAAATGGACTAAGGAGCTGAACAGACACTTCTCAGAAGAAGATATACATTCTTCAATAAATATATGAAAAAGTGTTCAATATCTCTAGTAATTAGAGAAATGCAAATCAAAACTACTCTAAGATTTCAACTCATGCCAGTCAGAATGGCAGTTATCAAGAATACAAATGACAATAAATGTTGGTGAGGAATGGGGGGGGGACTGCAAATTGGTACAACCAATCTGGAAAGCAGTATGGAGATTCCTTAGAAAATCTGAAATGAAACCACCATTTGACCAAGCTATCCCACTCCTCAGTCTATACCTAAAGGACTTAAAATAAGTATACTATAATAATGCAGCCACATCAACCTTTATATATATATATATATATATATACAGAGAGAGAGAGAGAGAGAGCAATGTTTATAGCATTGCAGTTAAACTGTGAAAGCAACCTAGATGCCCATAGATGAATGGATAAAGAAACTGTGGTATATATACACAATGGAATATTACTCAGTATTAAAAGAGAATAAAATTAAGGCATTTGCAGGTAAATGGATGGAGTTGGAGAATATCATGCTAAATGAAGTAAGCCAATCCCTAAAAAACATAGGCACAATGTTCTCTCTGATAAGTGGATGCTGATCCATAATTGGGAGGGAAATGGGAAAAATGTAGATATGGGAAAAATGGAGAAATATATTCTTTTTAACTTTAAAATACAATAATCCTTTGTTGGTGTTGATTCAATTTCTTTAATATATACAGGACCATTCAGATCATCTACTTATTCTTGTAGTAGGCATTTTGGTAGATTTTTGTCTTTCAAGAAATTATTCCATTTCATCTATGTTTTCAAATTTCTGATTACAGAATTATTCATAATATTACTTTATTATCCTTTTAACATTCAGAGAATATTTAGGAATGGCCTCTTTTTATTTCTAATATTAGTAATTTATGATTCCTCTCCTTCCCTCTCTCTCCTTCTCCCTTTTGAGCTACCTTCTTTAATATATACATTCAACATTATTAATTTCCTGCTATTTTTAATATTCCTCACAAATTTTAATAACCTGTAATTTGAGTTTTACTCATTTTGAAATGCTTTTAAATTTCTCTTAAGATTTCTTATTTGTCTCATATGTCACTTTAGAAGTCTTATTTTTTACCCTTCCTGTATTCGGGGCTTTCCACTATCTTCCTATTGTCAATTTCTATTTTACTCATTGTGATCTGAAATTAGGCACTGTGATTTCCACTTGTATGTTTGTTAAGGTGTATTTTGTGGTCCAAAATGTGGTTTGATTTGGCTGATGTTTCATGTGGGCTGGAGAGCAAAATGTACATTTGTATAGATGCCAATTAAATACAGTTAATTAGTATTAGACAATGATGTCAGACTAATTAAGAATAAGAAAAAAATGTTTTTGCATTTTTCTTTCACTTATTCTTTCTCTAATACTCCTCATGTCTTTATGTAGATCTAAGTTTCTGAGGGATGTTATTCCCACCACCCGGAGGCATTCTTCTTAACACTTCTTGCAGGGCAGGTCTATTGTCAAAGAATTCCTCCTTTTTTTGTTTGAGAAAGTCTTGATCTCTGCCTCACATTTGAAAGATAATTTTACTGAATACAGATTTTTTTAGGTTGGTGGTTTTTATCTTTCAATGCTTTAAATATTTTGCTGCATTTTCTTATTTGTAAGGTTTCTTAGCAAAGTCTGATATAATTCTATATGCAGCTTCTAAAGAGCTAAGGTTTTTTTTTTTTTAAATAGAACTTCTTTCATTTTTTTCTTTATCTTTAGTTATCCACATTTTGAATATGGTATGCTTAAGGTATAGATTTTTTTTACATTTATCTTAATTGATGTTTTATGAGATTTCTATAAAGATCTGATGAACATGGCAAAGAAAATTAAGATTTGTAAGTTAAGTATAGAGCTCTCAAATAGAAATGTAAAATGGACCACATGTAGTTTGAAATGTTCCAATTGCTACATATAAAATGCTGGAAGTCATAGTAACTATGAGTGGTAATGGCTATATTAATTAATTTGATCATGGTGATCAATACATGGTACATATGTGAGATATGTATATATATGTGTGTGTGTGTGTGTGTGTGTATACATACACACAATCGTTTTGCATACCTGAATATAACTTTATGTGCCAATTAAACATTTTAAAGTAAAAAAGTAAAAACTAACAAATTTAATTTTAATAATGTAATTTGACTCAAATATAAAAAGTATTATTTCAGTACATAATCAGTGTTTAATGATTAATTGTATCCCTTCTTTTATATTAATTCTTTGGTACCTGTTGTTTATTTTGCATGTGTAGTCTATCTTAACTCATACTAGCCACATTTCAAGCATTCAATGATTATATGGTCAGAAGTAAGTATATGGAACAGTACAGATCTGTAAATTTTTGTGTATTAAAAGAATTTATAATATAAGTATTATTATAAAATGCTCATTAGAAGATCTCAATGTCATTTTTATTATATCATATAAGTGGTACATACAGCTTCTTTGATGTAAAAGTATTGTTTTTTAAATCTAATCCATTATTTAATATTTTGAAGAAAGTAACTGTACACAGTGGGAAGTTTTTGTTTAAATGTAGATATGAAATTCTAATTTGGATTTTTTTCTTGCAAAAAAAAATGTTTAGATGTTTCACTCTACTCTTCTTTTACTTGCATATAATTTTAGAGGAAAGAAGAAATAAGTTGAAATTTAACCCTTTTTTTGTTATGCTGAGGGTCAAACCCAGGGCCTCAGACATGCTAGGCAAGTGTTCTATCATTGAACTGTATTCCAGCCCCCATAATTCTTAACTTTGTTCTCCATAGGTGCAGTATTTCTTCCATCAGACTTCTTTCAAGATTTTCTCTTTGTCTTTTCTGTAATTTGAGGTTGATATATCTAGGTGAAAGTTTTTGATATTTAATATGTATTTGGCTGCTGGAAGAAAAGTTTATTTGGGGGCTCTCAGTCCATGGACAGCTGGCTCCATTCCTCAGGTCTTGAGGTGAGGCAGGACATCATAGCAGAAGAGTGTAATAGAGTGAAGTGGCTCACATGATGAAAGCAGAGAGGAATGCTAGTAGCCAGATACAAAATATATACCCCACAGACATGTCCCAAGGGACCCACCTCCTGAATCCACACCTTACTTGCCTTCGATTATCACTCAGTTAATCCCATCAAGGGAATTAATCCACACATTGGGCTAGGCTCTCGTATCCCAATCATTTCCTTCTTGCATTGTCTCACACATGAGCTTTTGGAGGACACCTCACATCCAAACCATAACAATTTCTGAGTTCCCAGCTCCATGCTTCCTTATCTGTCTGTTCTTGCATTTCTGTTGTCTGCCTTTTTCACTAGAGCCTTTGATATATCTGAATCTGGTTCTGCTACTTGCTTCTTCTCTTCACACTGTTTTTTTTTCTTCCTTGTCTTAATCTTATTATACGTTTTTTCATTGAGTGATGAACATTTATTAATAGATAAATAAAGTATATAAGACAGATAGTGTGAAGATTGGTGTTAGCCTGTCTCAGGCTTGGGATCTATTTAAGGTTTGTTAGCTATCCTTGATTCTTATCCTTGTCTCCTCTCTTGATTTTGACCTCTTTTGAATACTCTTGTTCAGGGAGTCTGGATCTTTCAGTCACTTAAGTTGTAGCCCACTATACTGGAGCCCTGTTGCTGTGATGGTAATGAATCCTTAATCTCAAGACTAAGTCCCAGTCATGAGAGTGTCCATATCCAAGAAATCTGACCTTCCCACTATTTTTTTCTTCTCTAAAGTGAAACAGGAATGCCAAAGGGGCTGAATGGGGAGTGTGCTCCTCTTGTACCTGAGGTTGTGTGGCAAGGACAGTTTTTCCATTTTCTTTTCTGTTCTGTTCTGTTCTAACCAACCCTGCCCCCACCCCCCTTCCAGTCCCTGAAGAGTAGACTCTTATGGAGAACACTCCAGGATAATTTCACAATGATTTTTCAAAATATTTTCCTGTCATAGCCATGAGGGGATCTTCTTGGATCTTTACCATGAGAACCTTATAGAATGCTTGGAGTTACAACCCCAAACCTTCAGGCTGCAGCTCCCAGGAGCTAATCATCTCCTGATAGTTCACACTAAGCCTCCAGCAGTTTCTCAAAGTTGCTACTAAAATGTTCCCACCAGTTTATGGCTACAGTGACCTCTGCTTCAGATCTTGGGCAACAAAGTCTCTGTAGGGACACTCTGGATCCCCTGCTTTTTCAGATTTGGAGCTGGCAGTTTGCCTGGAAATTTGTTTTTCTGATGTATCTAAGAAAAATCATTGGTGTTTATTTGTTAGTTGTAATTTGCTTTTTCCTTATTGCAAATTGGGATGACAAAATACAGGATCTTTGTATATAGGAACTGATGTCTTTAGATTCATTAAAAAAAAAAAACACTTCTGAAATTTACATTGGTGGAAGCATAGAGGGAGAACAGGTTTTTTGTTTTTTTTTAAACAAAAATCAAAAACTAATATTTCAGGGGAACAGATTTTTTTTTCTTACCCTAATATAAGCAGGTAGGGAAATTGACAGATAAGGTTGAATTTTCTCTTATGGAATTTTAATTCAATCCAGGAGGGTATATTCTTCAGATTTTTGTAGATATAAGACAGAATGTGAGCTGAAATTCACTTGACCTAAATTCTTTATATCACACACCTGTGATTTAAATGTGGGTATGGTCATTCTTCTTAAGTCAAATGTTCATTACAATCATTTACTATGGTTTAAAAATTTCTAATGATCATTTCACTTTCTAAGTTTGTAATTTTAATTCAGGAATATATATTATATATTCAGTATATATTAGAATATACTTTATAAAGGTATTCATCAAAATTAATCAGAAATAAATATGTTCAAACCCTCAAACTGTTAAATTCCCTCAAATTTTTTCCAAAGCAAACAAAAACAAAGAAATTACCTTTGGGTAAAAACTGAAGATGGAAAATTTTAACCAAAGGGGAATTATTTATAAAATTCTAGTGTCCTCAAATTAAAGCTTATAGTGGAAACTCTTTCACAATTTTAATTATATTGTCCATTCTCCCCAATGTTTATAATGAGTTACAATACCTAAACTGGATGGAAAAGCCAAGTACAAAATGTCAGGCCTAAAACCACATAAAGGCTCTTAATATTTCTGCTAATTTCTATTCCCCTTTAGGCATATGTTGTGAAATGTGGACATCTTCTGCAAGCAACTGGCACGCCTATATCCCAGAATCCTGGGAGAATTATACAGAAGTTTCAAGAGTTAAGGAATTACTCCTCTCTTCAATAACTAAAAGAATAAAATCTCCATTTTTCTTCATAAAAATTGGATTTGATATATATCTTTCTATATTATGGGATGCTTTAGTTTTGAAGATTGGATACTATTGGGCCCATGTCCATGTGTGTAGTGAAGTATATAAATCAAGAGATAATTATTGGTCCAAAGAAGAAGTGTATGTGAAGTGGGGGAGTATGTCCTTTCCTCAACTATCACCATTCTTGAACTTTCTTGGTTCCAGTTTAGATGGATGTTTGAGCCCAGAAGTCAATTTGCAAGCTGCAAGTACATTTCGTTTGCAAAAGGAAGAGGCTATTTTATTAATAATCCATAGCCATTTATCATTCAGCTATTATCTGCCAAACACCAACCTGGTTTGCTTCCCATCTTTATCTTTAATTCAAGGGGATACATATTATCCTTCTTCTGTAAAGGCTGTTATTAACTGATAGTCTTCTATGGACTGCTCTTTACTCATTGTATGTCTGTTCTAGTTGGGAGCAGAGATATCTGGGAAAAGTAAATGAAAGGGCTATAAGAAGGGAAATGGCCAATTCCAGGAGAGAGAGGGCTCATTCTTCTTCCAGGTTCCCTTTCAAGGAAAGAAGCTGTTCAACCTGATTAGGCAGCCCCACCTGGGATTAGCTCAGTAACTGAACATAGATTGAAAACAATCATGTGATCACACCAGAACCCTCTTAGGGGTTGTCATGGCACTATATTCACCCTGAGTCAATTTTAATAAACTCAAGATTGCACTGGCTTGCTGAAGTTTTGGAAGCCTTACAGTTGCTGTGATGTTTGGCTGGATTCTGTGGAATTAGGGCATGGCTGTCTCCACTTCAGCTCTGAAGCAGAGTTCTGAACAGGAAAGCAAACCCCTTCTCTTAGTGCAAGATTTTTCAATCTCTCCTATAGTTTCTTCCCCTCCCCTGCTTCCTAGTACCTACATATCCACACAATGTGGCTGGTTTGAAAGAAATATTCCTGTGAGACATGTGATAATCAGTCTTCTCCCCCCCCCCCCCCAATTTAGGAAGCCTAGTTGATTATTCTGAGAGATCTTCTCCTACTCTTTCCTTGGGAGCACTTAAGATTTTCTTGTCCCTTGTCTGTCTGCAAGCATAAGAGATGCTGTCTTCATCCATTAGCTTGAGCACAATGGTGTTGCTTGGTTCTTTTCTACCTTATGTCCAACATCAATAGACAATGTGAAAATTTCATATGTAAACAGGTCAACTCTGTATACATGATGACTATTATGTTCCTTTATTTTGAAAAAAACTTTTATTTTTGACACTATTGTTTCAGGAAGGGGTTACACTACTGGTTCCAAGATTCTAAATGAAGCTCTTCTTATCACATATAAATGGATAACCTGAATGAGAGGAAGTTAAAGCACAATAATCAAAATGAAGTCCAAATAAAAATAATGACTACATGAACCCTCCATAGGTTGAGTGGATTTTCCAGAAGTTATTCTAAAACTTGGCTCTGTGGTAGTCAGAAAGCAAAACATGCATGACTAAACATATGTTTATAATTATATAAAATAGAGAAGTATGCCAACTTCTTGAGGGAGACAAAAATATATGCTTTTATTTTCTAAACAAAATTTCTAAAACACTTATATATATATGATTTGTTTTGGATCATGATCGATGACATAGGAAAATGAAAAGAATTTGAAGAAGTGTGATTCTGGGGATGGAGACTTTGGCCATTAAGTTTATTGGAGGTAACATCTGAGCATTTAAGCAACCATTTGTGGAAAATATTCCCCAGGCATGGAAGAATTATTGGGAGAAATTAAAAGAACAAAATCAAAATTGAGGGTTGAAATTGTATTTCTGTAGTTACCTCTACATGTGACCTTAAGAAATTGTTCTTTGTATTTCCTTATTTTTTTTCTATGTGCACTGCAATATAGGCTTCATGTGTTCACCTCTGTGTTTCTAATATCTAGAAATGTGTCTGTTACATAACACATGCACAACAAATATAAGCTAATATATATTTGAATGATTGCATTACCACATTTACAAAGTAAAGACAATTACTCAAGCTAAAATACCTAACACATGTTGGAGTGAGTTGCAGGTGAGACTGGAACTTCTTCATCTTATTCCCAGGTATTTTATCCTTTTTCAGTTACCATAATAAAATATCATAGTCTAGGTGGCTCAAGCAATAGAAAATTTATTTGCTCATAGTTCTAAAGTCTGCAAAGTCCAAGAACAAGTTTCTTGTAGGGTTTTGCCAAGGCTCTCTTCCAAAACTACAGGGAGGACTTTCTGGTATCTCTTAATGAGGACACCAATCCTACAATATCAAAGCCCCCACCTATATGACCTCATTTAACCTTAATTACTTCCTTAGAGAACCTATCACCAAATACAGTTAATTTGGGGATTAGGGCTGCAATATATGAATTTTGGTGGGAACAAATCTGTCTTCAGGACCAGGTAATGCCAAAGAGAATGGACTCAATGGCATACTTGTGGTTTAGCAAATGGAAACACAAGCAGTCCAAGCCCATTTCTCAAATGAGGCAGGATAAAAAATAATACGTACAATAAAAACAGAGTTGCAGTGGGACTCCAGAACATATTAGGAAACTGAATTTTAATTGTTGAAGCCCTAGTATATTCTCAGCCAAAATTCTTTTTAACCCAGGTTATATACTACATAATTAGGATAGGGATACAATTGTCTCGATATAGTAAAAGATTTATGAGAGGAAGAATATATAATCCTAGCTTTATTTCCTCATTGTTCAATGTTAACATCCTCCAATGGTTAGCATATTTTGAGATTTAGAAAATGTTCTGAAAATTAAGTGGGGCCATAAAATCAAAACAGGAAAAGCTACCATAGCCAACTCAAAATATTTGAAAGTTAAGAAAAGCATTAGAAAAGATGAAAAACAATCCTGATTATTTCTGCCAATTAGCATAATTTGCCTAAGGTCATTGCAAATCATATGACCTATCAAAATCTTTGGGCAATTCTACTACCTGCACTGAGCAATATAGTACACTTTTAATTCATTCACTTCTTTAAAAACACCTTTGTTCTTCGATTAGCTTCTCCACAATATCTCCTATTCTTTCTCCTATACACTTTTAAAATCAACACCCTTTCCAGATCATCTCTTCCACTTGAGGCCTTTAAATACCAGAGTTGTGCTAATCCTTCTCAAGTTTATATCAGAAGATCTCACCTCTGCCTCAATGCCCAGTGTTCCATACTACCCACCTTCTTACTCAGTGCTTCTTTTTGGCTTTCAAATAGGCATTCAAATTTAGCTAGTTTTAAACTTTATGCTTGAGTCCAGCACAAGCCAGAAGTACATGAAGTCCAAACCCACAGAATCACATCTCGAGAATCTCTCCCCATAAACAAACTCTTCAAACAAGCATCACTTCTGCCATCTGTCATCTGGACTTTGGTGGTAGTCTCCTGTCTCCTCCACACAGACTGCAGATGCTTTTTGGTTCATGGGTTTATAAAAGAAAGTGAGATGGGAGGTGATGGATATCTTGTCCAGGTTATGCTGAGCCTGGCAAGTGTTCCTTCATTCAGAGCAGAGAGCAATTATCCCATGCCTCAGAGGCCCTCATCTTCTACCTACAGATTTGCTTTTCCTAAATGAAGAAGGGAGACAGAAGATATCAGAATGACTATCTTTATTAGCCTTAATATGTGCTTTGGTAATGGTGACCTCTGTGGGATCACGTTTTCATTTCTTAAGTTCCTCGTGGCCCTCTTCTCCCATGTGGAAAATGAATTTATTGATACTCCCTTCACCTTGAGGCTGATTTGAAGATTAAATGAGATTAAACTTCTCTGTAGTGCCTGACTCAACTCAGGTTGACTGTATGGTTATTTCTACTCATGGGATTCTTTTATTTAGGTCAAGTCCTTGGAGGTTTGCTGCCTCAAGCATCATGAATAACTGAAATAGTTTAAATCCCAAGAATAATTTATCACCTCATCTCCAGGTGCTTGTCATTCATCTTTTGTTATGGTTTGGATGTGAGGTGTCTCCCAGCTCATGTGTGGAACAATGCAAGAAGGTTCAGAAATGATTGGGTTGTAAGAGTCTTAATCAATGATTTAATCCCCTGCTGGGGAATAACTGAGTGATAACTGAACTGGTAGGGTATGTCTGGAGGACATGGGAATTAGGGTGTGGAGTTGGTGTATATACTTGTATCTGGAAAGTGGAGTCTCTCTCTTTGCTTTCTGATCACCATGATGTGAGCTGTTTCCCTCTGCCATACTCTCCCACCATGATGTTCAGCTTCACTTTGCATCCTGAGAAATGAAGACAGCCTTCTATGAATAAGACCCCCAAAACCATGAGCCTCTGAATAAGCTTTTTCTCCTCTATAATTATGTTGGTCGGGTCCTTTAATCACAGCAGCAGAAAAGCAGACTAAAACATCTTTTCTATTCCAGTCACCTAACAAATGGAATACTATCTGCCACCATCTAAGTGTGACTGAATGACCAAAGTTTTGAAAAAATAGTAAAGAAAGGGATATTTTTTATTTCTCAAGGAAGAAGGGACATTATCTCAGAAGAGATGTCAGACTTGAGAATGGAACATATTGGCCTTACTGTTTCTACATTAGGTAACTGCAGCCCATTTGGGTGACATTTCCCAGAATCTAGTACAGGGATGCACAGAGCTCAGATTTTTATCTCCTTACATTTCCAAAAATACGTAGGCAGAAGACCATCTCAGAAGTTTTATTTTCCTACTTTGGTCTCTTCATCAAGACTCCCACAGACTCAAATTTGACTTCCAGCTGAACCAAAGCTGCAGGCACCCACCATGCCTGGGCCCAGAGATTTTATTTCAGGAACAAAGGAGTTCTCTACCAGTTTCAGGATGAGGGAAAAGACACCTGGAAGGTCTCAAAGCAGCAGGACTTTCTCCTCCTTCATTGCTGTTCTGAGATTTCTGCATGGAAGAATTCCCCTCATGCATTGCTTATTGCTTCTCTATCAACTGTCTGTCCTCCAGTTTAATTGATGTATAAATCACAAATAAAAGTTGTGTATATTTAAAGTGTGTAGCATGATGTTTTGACTTGAGCAGACATTATGGAAATGATCACTGTAATCAAGCTTTTAACATCTGATGTAGTTTTTGTTTTTGTGTGATAAGTACATTCTAACATGTACTCTCTTAATGTTACTGGGGAATGAGATTCAGCAAATTCTGTTAAATGCATGTGAATATGGCATAATGAAACCCACTGTTATCTTATACAAATAAATGTGTCATATAATTATAGTGAACTAATAACATTAAAAAATCCTCTCATAGAAAATTTCAAAATTTCAAACACATAATGCCACATTATTAACTATGGTCAAGTGCTATATGTTAGTTCTCCAGAAATTGTTGGTTTTATGACTGAAAGCTTGTACCCTTTGAAAACCCATGCCCATTTCTCCCACCCTTCCCCAGCCCTTGACAATCACTATTCTATGCTCTGTTTCTGTAAGTGGGAGTTCTTAGATCCCACATATAAGTGGAATCATATAGTATTTGTGTTTCTTTGTGTGGCTTATTTCATTTAGCATAATTTTCCCCAGTCTCATACATGCTTTAACAAATAGAAGGAGTTTCTTCTATTTCAATGATAGAATTCCATGTATGTATGTATGTATATATATATATATATATATAATTATATATTTTACAATATTATACATCTTATACTATTTTATATTAAATATAATAGTATATTATATAATTATATATCATATAATAGTATCATACATATAATAAATGCAGCACAGTTTCTTTATCCATTCAGCATCAAAAGTACAGGTATCTCTTAAGATCTTAATTTATTTTTCATTGGCTTACAGAATTACTCATAGGTCTATTTTTAATTTCTTGAGGAACCTCCACACTACTTCCCATTACGGTTGTATCAATTTACATTTCCACCAACAGGATGCAAGTGATCCCTTTACTACATCATTTCATGCATAGTAAAATGCATTCATAAAGCACTGTGGCAAATGTGAAAACTTTAAGCTCATTGTGAGGTTGCTTGGGCTGGAGACATTTAGTAAAGAAAAAGGAACTGGTGGTTGAGAGTAGAAAATGAAGAAGAGATTTTTCTAGCAAAATCTTGGCAGAGAGAAGAAGCTGAGAGACAGTTAACTGGGGCCTTAGCTCTTCACTCCAGTGTGGGACATGGAGGGTTTTCAGACTGACTTAGATGGGAGGTCCCAATGTGTGGCCTGCTAAGTCCTGGATGTGTGTCCTCAAGTCTTTGTTGTAGAAAATGTTTATTGTAAAAAATAGGTGTTTATTACATGTCAGCAAAAGTTATATATGTTATAAAAAATCTTTCCCCAAATCCTGTAAGTGCTCTTATATTCCAATAATGACAATAATGCACCACTTAGTGATGGGGGGCACATTCTGAGAAATGCATATTTAGGTGATTGTCATGGTTACGTGAACATCACAGAGTGAACTTAACATGAACTGAGGTGTCTATGACATCAACACAGGCTTAGGGGATCACGATCATATAGTCAGTAAGTTAACTGAAATATAGTTAGGGCGATCCTGACAGTATTGTTACTATCATTGTTCTTATAGAAATAATATATTATTCTTATAGGAATATATAGACATAATTAAACTAAATCTCAGAGAGGACTGCAGAAGGTTCAGTGGGCTGATATGTATACAGAATAAAGAGAGGCATTCCTGGTCTCCAGGTTAAGAGCTACACAGGTGTTTGCAATACTATCGTTAGTCTCATTATTCTAACTCAGGTGAAGGTAAAGTCCTTTGCTGAGGATCACACAGAACACAAGAGGAGGAGCTGCTTCCACACTCAAGTTGTTCCTGAAGGAGTTTATCAGATCTACACAGAGAAGCTGATGCCTTTCAAATCCTCCTGAAAGCCTGGGGTGGAAACGGTAGACTTTAGGAAATCTTTGAGTCTGGCAACTGAATGGCCCTCTCCAGGCTGCACACAAATCCACACAGTGTTATGAGAAGGAATGCTACTGCTTTGTTTAATCCCCCAACAGTCTGGGTGGTCCTTATGCATTCCATGTTGTTACACATGAGAGAACAGACTGGGAGAAAGTGAGGAACCTACTCCAGGGTCCTTTATCCTGGGCCACTCCATACTGCTATTTCTTCTAGGATTCTGTACTGCAGGTTCACCTGGGTCCTGACTCATCCTGTGGATCATCTCCTTTACCATGGCCCATGTTGTACTGCTAAAGGAGAATACTTTAGATTCATTTATAAAGACAGAGATTTATTTCTTACAGTTCCGGAGGCTGGAAAGTTCAAGGTCAAGGCACTGACATCTGGGGTGAGCATTCTTTTGGCTTCCCCACATAGCAGAATGCAAAGGACAAGAAGGAATGGATTCCAACTTTTAATCCCCTCCATATGGGCACTGAATCCCTCTCATAATGGAGGAGGCTTCATGGCCCAATCAATGACCTCTCACAGCTGCCATTTCTTAATTGGCAACATCTGCACTTTGAAGGGGCTACAACAAACAATAGCACCTGCAATCCCATGTATGGATATTTGTCCAAAAAGAATTGAAAAGTCTCCAGGAGATATTTGCACACCCATGTTCACTGCAGCATTACTCATGCTTGTTAAGAGTTGGAAAGACCTAAATGGCCCTACAGAGGAACAAGTAAGAAAAATGTGGCATATGCACACAAGAAAATAGCATTCAGTCTTAAAAATTAAAGAAATACTGCTCTATGAAACAACATAGGTTAACTTGCTGCTGTTTTTGCTAAGTGAAACAACCCAGCCACAAAAGAATGGCTGTCTCATACTTGAAACTCTTCATCTTAATATGGCTCCCTGCTCACTCTCCACTAACCCATCACCTGGTTCTTCTCATTTTCCCCACCTTCAGGGTTTTAGTTTCCCAGGCCCAGTTCTTAGCCTTTCCCATTCTTCACCTTGACTTCCTAATGCTTTCTACTCCTGACTTCAAATATCTGTGCATCTGCCACGATCAACTTGTCTCTCCAGTCTTGACATCTCCTTTGAATTCCAGATCTTGGACCACCTCCCTGATGTGTCTATGTGGCTATATGTTCAAGGTATCAAACTCAACATGTGTAAAGAGATAGCTTTATTTTCTCCCAATGTGTCCAGGTCTTATCTAGTTGTCTCTGCATCAGTACATTGAAGTTCCTTTTCTTCCAGTTGCTCATGTCCAAAGTTTAGAAGCATTCTTGACTCCTCAGTTTATCTGTATCCCACATCATGTCCATTGGAAAACCCTGTGGGTAGTCTGGGGCTGGGGTTGTGGCTCAGAGTTAGAGCACTGGCCTAGCATGTGCGAGACCCTGGGTTCAATTCTCATCATCACATAAAAACAAATAAAATAAAGGTATTGTGTCCAACTACAACTAAAAAAAAAATTTTTTTTTAAAAAAAAGAAAACCCTGTATGTTCATACCTTACACTCGCTTGTTTTGTACCCCTTTTGGAAATTTTAGTTCAAGTTTATTAGTTTTGTATTTTGCTTTTACAAAAAAATGGATATACTTTTTTTTTAAAATGCTCTCTACTTCTTTTACATGGAGGGTGGCATAATTTAGAAAAGCTTTTGGGCTTTTCTTCCTTTCTTATGGGATGATTTATAGAATATATTGTTTCATATTAATTCACAATTCATTTTGCCTTTCATGTTTATGGCTTCATAATACTCTTTGTGTATACTCCGGACATGCCAAAGTATATTCAACCTTGCTTTCATATTTGGGCATTTGGGTTGTTTTTACGTCTTGAAATTACAAATAATATTTCAAAAAACTTGTGTAAGTACCTTTTCTTATTGTTGAAGTCATATCTTCATAGTAAATTCTTACAAGGGAATAGTAAATTTGCAATGTAAGCACCTATGTAGTTTTTATTAGATATCCCCCAATTTGCCTTAGAAGGGATGTGCTAGCATGTAGGAATCACTACTAAGGCACAAGCATTTGTGTTTGCCCATAAACTCACCAACAGAATGTATCATGATCATCTTCTCTTCTAAAGGTTAAAAATTTTCTCTGTTTTTAATCTGAATTTCCCTTCTCATGAGTTTAAACAGTTTTCACATGTTTGACAGATACTTTTGTATCTTAATTTTGAATTTTCTATGTCTTATTTCATTTATACTTTGTCTTCAACTTTAGGGAGTCCTTTATAAATCAGAGATATCAGCCTTTGCCAGTTACACATGTTACAAATATTTTCTTGCAGTGAGTCTGTAGCTTTCCTTCTTTGCAGTGTTTTCTTCTCCTTTAGGAATCAGTGACATAGTTGCTTCACAGAAGCGTGTAGAAAGTCCCCCTTGCTTCTGATGCTGTGTAGTAGCTTATGGAACACTGGGGGGATCCAGCCTTTGGGTTTGGTAAAACTACCCTGTGAATCCATCTGGACCTGCTACTTGCCTGGTGGTGGTGTTCCATGGAAATCATTCTGATTAAGCTTTCTCAGTGTAATGGAACCATTTAGTGATTATGTTTCCCTAGGAAATTCTCCATTTCGTTTGGATTTTCAAATTTATTTGTATAAATGTTTGCATAGTCTCCTGCTTGCTTATTAATTTTAAAAATAATATACTTTCAATGGGTTGGACATGTCTTTTTTAATCTTGTGATTTGTCCCTTTTCCACTTAAAGTTAGCAAGTTGTGTGTCTATTTTGTTAATTTAAAAAACATAATCTTGTTATTCATGTTATTTTAGAATATTCCTGCTAATTCACTTCTGCCTTTTTTGTCGTTGTTGTTTATTATGTCCTACCTGAGAATTCTTTGAGTTTCTTTTTCTGATTTTTTTGAGGCAATATTTTAATTCACTTGTTTTTATTGTTTCATTTTTATGGATTTATTTATTATTTTCTTTGTTCATGACCTTCAATGCAATATATATTCTGATAGTAGCATTTTGATTTTTTAAAAAATTATTTAACCTTTCACCTAAGCATTGTTCAATAGGAAGTTTCTCAATTTCTTTCAAGTGGAAAGGCCTTTATATTATTCTTTGCTTTCTGTCCTTTTTAAAAAGTAAATTATATTTCCATCATTTTGTAATCATGTAATATGTTCATAAAATTTCTCCCTTATGGGCTGGGATTGTGGCTCAATGGTAGAGCACTTGCCTAGCATGTGTGAAGCACTGGGTTCAATTCTCAGCACCACATACCAATAAATGAATAAAATTTGAAAATTCATCAACAATTAATAAAAATATTTTTTAAAAAAATTCTCTCTTATGAAAATTATTGATATTTTCCTGGTCACCTAGTATATGATTGGTGTTTGTAAAAGGATACTCAAGAAGAATATGAACTTTCTGTTATGCTGAAATTTACTACATATGGATAAATTATTATTTTGTTAGATTTACTCTTTTTTCATCTGTTTGATCTGTTTTATATAATAACCTTCTATTATTAGTGTATCTCTATGATTTCTTGAATGCTCTCTAATTTTTTTACAAAATATTTGGTAAATCATATGCAGCATAAATATTTATAAATGTTTATCTCTGTTAAGTAGTGTGACTTCCAGCCTTAAAATAGCGTCTTTCATTATCATGTTGAATAAATTAATGTTGAAATCTTTGTCTGGCAGAATAGTCATTCTGCTTTTCTTCATTTTCCTGGTATATCCTGTTTATCCCGCTTCCCTTTTTTAACCTTTTTCAATCACTCAGCATCTGTGTATCACTTGTTTACAATATATAGTTAGGATCTGTTTTTTAAAACAAATTGTCCATATTTTTATTTTAGGAGGTAAGTTAAGCCCACTAACATTTATGGCTGACTTAAATGCTTGCTCCACTCTTTAATAGAACATTTTATTGGTATGTATGTTTTCTTTTATTTGCTGATATTTTGTCTAAAAACATATATTTCTCTAGAAATATATGCTGACTTTGATTTTTTTTTCCCCGGTTATTTGGAAGGTGTGTATTTTTACTCAACTGCTTACCTTTTTCTCAGTTTCTTGTTTTCTTTTTACATTTTATTAACAGGTTTATCAGGGGCTTTGGAGCTGTATCCTTTAACACTCACCTATTGATGATAGAATTGTGTTTCCTTGTCATCCTTTTTTGGGTACATCATTTATACAATGATATCCTATTGGGCATTGCTCAGGACCTCTTTGCTCTGTACACACAGGCTCTCCTGAATATTCTGAAGCCTCACTATCACCTGAAGTGTCCCCTGGAGGTCCTCAAGTAATCATTTCTTTGAACTATATATTTTCATATATTCTCGAAGATGTTCTGTTTAGAGAGCCCTAAGATCTTGTATACTAGAAATTGTTTTATACAGTCTTGTTATTTAAAGAACAGATGAGGTGGATATTTAATTGTTCATTCACACTTATCATTTTTTTATTAAAAAATATTTTAAGATACTATAACTTTGATGCCTTCCTTTGTATGTGGGTTTTGAAAAGTCTGATGTGTCTCTCTCTCTCTCTAATTTTATATATATATAAATTATCATTCTGGATTAGTTTTCTCCAGTATTTGGTGAGCCCATTAGCTTCACAGATTCAAGAATTTGTTATTATATTTTTGTAAACTTTTTATGGACTACAATTTTAGGTATTATTTCAGACTTACAGAAACTGAGATAATACATGGGTGCTGTGAAAGTTTGTGGTGATTTGTTATGCAGCAATAGAAAACTAATTTATATTTTGGAACCTAGAAGTGGGGTACTTAAAAATATATAAATAGTTTTGAAACAGGGATATACAGAGATGGTGAAAGAATTTTGAGCAACATTGTAGAGGAAGCCTAGATTGCTATGAATAGATAGTGGAATCTGGACTTTGAAGATGATGTCAGTGATGGCACATGAAGAAATGACTTACATGTTATTGGAAAAAGGGGATCCTTGTTTGGTAGCAGAAACCTCAACAAAATTGAAGTTGTGTGGAAAGCAGAATGTGTAATCAATGAGTTTGTACATATGTTTCAGGAGATTACTCAGCAAATTGTTTAAGATGTTGCTTGGTTTCTTCTTGCATTATGGTAAGATGAAAGGGGAGAAAGATAAGTGTGGAAAGAGCTGTTAGATAGGAAACAGAAGTAGATGAGTCTGATAATTCTCAGCCTTTCCAGATGGTAAAAGATCTGAAATGAAATTTCTGCTGAAAGCTTTCATCAAGAAAAGGCTTATGGTGTGTGAGTGTACAGATTCTTCTAAAATGGTAGAGGATCAGAAGATTAGTGTATTCACTTACACAATGGACCCTTTTGAGAGATTCAATTTGTGATCCTCCCAGGAAGTTTAAGGACCTTATCTCCCAATTACTTCAGCAGGCCCAAATATTGAGTCAGGATTATCTTGACAAAAAATGTGGATGTGGCATTTGTGTAAAGGAGTCTAATCATGACAAACCCATAAGGTTTTTTAAGAAAACTGCTTCATCAGAAATACATCCAGCTTGGACTCCAAAGTAAGGACAAAAGGAAAGGAGGCTGTGGTACTTCTACAATTCTACTGGCACAAAGCAGACCATAGAACTTTTTAGCAGAAAGCATGTGTTACCTTTCATGAGGAGGGACCAGGAGCTTGCAGGACAGAGGTGACAGCAGGGAGAATTATTCCCAGGCTCTGAAATTTAGTCAAGAACTCCATTTTTCCCATCTGGATTTCAGACCTACTGTAGGCTAGGGTGCCTTTTCTCTCACTTTCTTCATTGAATGCCTCTAGATTTTTATGTTATGACATTGTATGTTGGGAGTCTTGACAACATATGTCCTCTGGTTTTTTAGACAGAGATAGAAAAGACTTACGTCCCAGGAATAGACTTAATGGATCACACACTGGAGTCCCTTTGAATCTGATTTAGATGGTACTGATGGACAGAATTTGAAAGTTGAACAAGATAATGGGACATAGATTAGATGATAGCATTTTTCAGAGAGAACCCTGATAATCCTTGCCCAGCTGACTGATCTTCAGATACTGTGAAATAATAAATAAGTGCTGTTTAAAGCCAGTATGCTCATGGTAGTTTGCTATGCAGAGTAGAACATGAATAGAAACACAGGCACACATTTCCCCCACTGATTTGTGGTTTATTTTAGAGAACTTACTTTATTTGATTTATGTGAAATTTACTTTTCTGATTTTCTGTGCAATTCCCTATAAAATTAAGCTTACTTTGTTCTTTTTTTAAAAATAACATTGTGTAACTTGTTACCAGAATGTAGTATAACTAGTACATGAAATATATGGGGTCTTTTTATTCAGTCAGGTGAAATATATGTACTGGAGCAAGTTTTCTTAGTTTGTTTTGATAATGGGTTTGGCTGAGAGTCCCCATTTGGGGGTTTACTATTTATCTTGCAGGATAAAGTTAGACTTGTGATTTGTCTTTGATTCTTCTCCGCTTAATTGCCAACAGGCACATCTATTTTCTATGTGAAGGGATATGCATAATAATGCTTGCCATGATCATTTTTGAGAATTGGATTCTTATGAGAATTTTCACTTATTTTTATCTTAAAATTTGTTTTATTTATCATGCTTTAGCCATGCAATAATATTAATAGTAATAACAATGATAATAACAACTGCTAGTTATTATGGACTGTGACATACCAAGCATAATGTTTTACATAAGTGGTTATACTTATTTTGTGAAGCAATATTTTTAGGTAAGCACTATAGTTATATTTTGAAGTTTAGTTAGCTTACATAAATGTCAAAACTACAATATAATATGTCATAAAATAAGATGAAATTTTGGTGAAAAGATTATGAAACTTTATTGGGTGGAAGATCTTCATTCTTTTTCTTCTTTATTATCATCTTTATTATGTAAGTAACATGTGCCAAGAGTTCTCTATAGACCAAGCACTGAGTAAAGCACTTCACAAGCATAATCCCATACAAATTTCCTCAAATCCATGTAGAACCAAAGCTATTATTGTTCCATTTATACAGAAGAAAAAACAGTTTAAAGCACCATTACGTAGGAAATTAATGTTTCAGTACAAATATTTAGGTATTTCCAAGTACATTTGTAATGATCACAAAAATCCTATGTTTGTGACTATTATCATTATCACTCTCTGTCCATGTGAAACAGAAAAGTCTTAGAGTTATAGGACACATTGTCATGGATGGTAACAAGAGTGTGAACCCTGGCTGGATATGATGACACATGCTTGTAATCCCAGCGGCTTGGAAGCCTTGGAGACAGGAGGCTGCAAAGTCAGCCTCAGCAACAGCAAGGCACTAAACAATTCAGTGAGACCTTGTCTCTAAATAAAATACAAAATAGAGTTGGGGATGTGGCTTAGTGGTTGAGGGCCCCTGAGTTCAATCGCCGGTATCCGTCTCCCAAAAAAATAGAGTGTGAACTCTTTCCCCTACACCACAATATAGCTGGGCAGATTAGAAGTGGATTGTGTAAATTAATATTTAAAGCATTAATGGTCCTTGACAGCACCTAATTCCCTGTCTTGTGACTTACAAATACTCTGCTCATTGGCCGTGGGTATAGTAAGTAATTTATCTACTCAATGGGCCTCTTATGTCCCATAAAATCAAATTATGTTCAATTTTGGATTAGAAAAATATTTGATTAGGCTGAATTTAACATTTCCTCTTCCATGATACATTCTACTCCTGGACTGCTCTTACTAGATACTATAAAAACAGTTCATTAGTCTGGGTCTGACCCTGCTCATGGCCCCACACCTGGAACATGGCTCACATTTAACAAAATACCACAGCCCATTTTTAAGAAAGGACTTTTTGCCATTGCTCTGACCTCCCCCACCCCCAAAATGGCCTGAGCAAGACCAATTATGTTTTCAATATAATTAAACTTTTTCATTCCCCTAAGATAAGTGGGAAACAAGTAATATTTGCTTTTTCTTTTAATGAAAGCATCACTTTCTTTTCATTGAGGCAAATATTCCCAAGTTGCCACTTCAGAAAGGTAAACACAAAAACATGGATGCAGAGAGATGTTGATTCTCAGCTGGGTCTGAGATGGAGCCCCACAGTGGATTTTGACCTAGCTCCAAATTAAGCTACCACAGCCCCAGTCCACAGCCATGTGTCTGTATTATGGTTTCGTGACTGTTTCCTGGTTACGCTCTGGGTACATGGTTTCTTCCTGTGGAGCATTCAGCTCACTATTAAAAGACTCCAAAATGAACAACCTAATTTCTGTGTGGTACTAACGTGCTATTTTAATCCTAAGTAAACAATTATAATGTTAAATTATTGAATAGCAGTACAATGATGTTATTAACTTGCCTCTCAAGTTTTTGGAACAATTCATACTTTCATGAGAAAGATCTCAACATGACCAACAGCTTCTAAAAATATAAATGAGTCCAGAAATAGTTGGAAGAATTTTATTAGTTCAACAGTTTTTTCCCTAAAAATTTGTTCTTTTCTATAGCATCGGTCTACATGTCTATTTTGGTGCCAATACTGTGCTGTTTTGTTCCAAAAACATACATTGGAGAAAAGATAGCCTCTTCAACAAATGGTGCTGGGAAAACTGGAAATCCATATGTAGCAAAATGAAATTAAGTCTGTATCTTTCACTCTGCACAAAACTTATCTCAAAGTGCATCAAAGACTTAGGTACTAGAACAGAGATCCTGTGCCTTATAGAAGAAAAAGTAGGCCCAAATCTTCATCTTGTTGTTTTAGGACCTAACTTCCTTAACAAGATTCCTATAGCACAAGAAGTAAAATCAAGAATTTATAAATAGGATGGATTCAAACTAAAAATTTTCCTCTCAGCAAAAGAAACAATAATGTGAAGAGAGCCTACAGAATGGAAGAAAATCTTTACCATACACACCTCAGATACAGCACTAATCTCCAGGATATATGAAGAACTCAAAAAACTTAACACTGAAAGAACAAATAACCCAATCAATAAATGGGCTAAGGAACTGAACACACACTTCACAGAAGAAGATATACAATTGATCAATAAGTTATATGAAAAAATGTTCAACATCTCTAGTAATTAGAGAAATTCAAATTTAAACTGCTCTAAGGTTTCATCTTACTCCAGTCAGAATGACAATTATCAAGTATACAAGCAACAATAAATGTTGGTGAGAATGTGGGGAAAAGGTATACTCATACATTGCTGCTGGTGGGAGTGCAAATTGATGTAACAGTGTGGAAAGCAAAATGGAGATCTCTCAGAAAACTTGAAATGGTACCACTATTTGACCCAACGATCTCACTCCTCAGTTTATATCCAAAGGACTTAAAATCAGCATGCTGCAGAGATGCAGACACATTAATGTTTATCGAAGCTCAATCCACAATAGTTGAAATATGGAAACAATTTAGATGTCCCTCAACAGATGAATGGATAAAGAAAATATGGTATATATACACAATGGCATCAATGGCATATTACTTGGCCTTAAACAAGAATGAAATTATGGCATTTGCAGGTAAATGGATGGAACTGGAGAATATCATGCTAAGCAAAATAAGCCAATCCTCAAAAACAAAAGGCCGAATATTTTCTTTGATAAGCGGATGCTGATCCATAATGGGGAGGTAGGGAGGAAAGAATGAAGGAACTTTGGATTGGGCAGAAGGGAGTTAGGGGAGGGGAGGAGTTGTGGGCATGGGAAAGATGGTGGAATGAGACAGACATTATTACCCTACCTATATGTATGATTATATGACCTGTGTGACTCTGCACCATGTACAGCCAGAGGAATAGCAAGCTGTGCTCCATTTGTGTACAATGTGTCAAAATGCATTCTACTGTCATGTGTAACTACTTAGAACAAGGTTTTTTAAAAAAACTTTGTTCTATAATTTTTTTTGAATACAGTCCACATTTTATTTTTTAATATTTATTTTTTAGTTGTAGTTGGACAATATACCTTTATTTTATTTATTTATTTTTATGTGGTGCTGAGGATTGAACCAGGGCCTCGCACATGTTAGGCATGCGCTCTACTGATGAGCCACAACCCCAGCCCCTTGTTTTAGAATTTAAAAGATAGGAAAAAAATAGTATAAACAGTTTTCCTAAGAATCCTGCTATAATCTCAAATTGAGTTTAAGTTAGAAGAGTGGGAGTCATTTCTAAAGATATGTGCCACAGCTGAAACCATTTTTAAATACTACATTATTTCTATTAAAGTAAATTGTCAACCGTCTAGAAGTTAGGGGTATACGATGCTGAGGACTCTTCAAACTTTCTGTCACTCTGTGTGAAAGATGGGAAACACTCAAGTTATGGAAAAGGAGGGCAAGTAAAGAAGAATTTGTAATTAGAAGGCTTATAAACTAAAATTAACAATGTGGTAGTGACATTTTTGAGGAATACTTTATTCAACAGGTCACATATATCCCACAGCTCATAGATGCCCATCCTTGTGCTGATTTCCAAGCAAAATGGAAAAGAACATGCTTTCTGCACACATTTGGTTTTCTCAGACCTTGTAAAAACTTTACATTCAGCATGTTAGTTCTGACCCCTGCACCACCTCCAGCTCTGTGAGGTCACTCATCCAAACACATTTATTCAGAAATTGAGGATCATTCATGAAGAGATTTTATTATGTTTCAAAGGGACAATTGAGAATGACTCTTGGATCTGCATGGGCTTAATAGATTCAATTTCCTCCCTCAACATCCTAGACAAACATCCATCAATGACAAAGGTGTCATTGCCTATGAAAATACCACCTTCATCACATTAGAGCTTCTATTTCCAAACTCTGCTTTCATTAGGGGGAGATTCAGTGACATTTCCTCCTTTATACAAGATAAATTAAAAGGTTTTGAGAAAAACATTTGTTTTGGTGACTTTGGTGAGAAACATTTTTACAATACATGCTGAGATTGAACAGGTCCCATTTTAAGAATGTATTTTCTGACATTACAAAAGCAAATCCACCCAACTCTAACCATGAATCAGTTGCTGTCCGTAGCCTTCCCTCTGGAGCAGCCTGTAGAAAGGGGATGTCTAGTCAGACCAGTGACCTCAGGACTTGGTTTGGATGATGTGAAAAGTCTCAGGGCAAGTATTCTGTGGCACCCACTAAATATATCAAGGAGAAATACAGTTGTCCTTGGCCATTTGTGGGGTTCCAGGACTCCTGTGGATGCCACTATCCAAGGATGCTCAAGTTCTTCCTATAAAATGGCAGTGGTGTAGGTTTTATCTACAACTTAGTACATCCTGCCACATACTTAAATCACTTCTAGATTACTTATAATACCTATTATAGTATAAATGTTATTTTAATGGTTGTTAATACTATATTTTTAGGGAATAATGAGAATAAAAGTATATGTTCAATACCAATATAATTATTTTATTTTTTCCCCATCCACTGCTTGTTGAATCCATGGGTGCAGAACCCATGGGATGTGTCCCTTGCAGGTCCAGCTCTCACCAGGACCCAGGGCTTCCTTCTTTTGCTAGTTTTGGAAAGTGTCATCTTACTGTATCCATCTCTTTACCTTCTCAAGTTGCTCCTTTGGTAAATTCTCCTTAATTGAATTTTTGACATTCAGGGTTCTAGCTTTAGAGACTGGGAAAATGTTGGGTACAACAACTGAGATGGTGATTATCTGAGGAAAATTCTGATTAATGACTAAATGAAAAGATTCACTGTAGACACTTTGAATTTCAGGCAAGTTTAGGATGCTTGAATGGATTTACTCAGTGGTCATTTGTTTATAGGGTTCTAAAGTCCAGGAGAGAGGTCTGTGAAAAAAATTTGTTAGCCATTCATCAAATATGGAAGGGAAAGTGAAATAGAGTTGACTGATGAAATCATCATAGAAAGTATAAAGAATAGGAAAAGCAATGGGCAGATGGGGACCCATACTGAAGTAACAGAGGAAGAATCAAGAATTGTGGTTAACAGTTTCAACAAGGAAGGAATTACCCAAAGAGCCACTGTCATAGAAAGATGTAGTGAGATGTGGTTGGATAACTATTCAGTGTTATTCATCAACGAGGAGCTTCTAGGGTTATTTTTGGTCTCAGTGATTACAGCTGGAGTGGAAGAATAGGAGCAGAAACTGGGTTAGAGTGCTGGGAGACGCAAGTTGGACTTAAAGTCATGGAATCAGTGAATGTAGACAGCTCTACGTTGATTCCCTTTGAGGCTTTCTTCCTCAGGTTTGTGAGGTAGGAGCTTCGGAACTCTAATTTCCCTCTTTGATTTCAGATTCGCTCTGGTGTGAGTTTAGCCACAGTCAGTGGACTGGGATGTGTTTTGTGAACAGATATTTAATGCTTATTGAAATCTTATGGAGCTCCAGCCACTAAATATAGATGCTCAATGTAGCTATTTAATTTCAACCCTCATAACATAAAAAATCAGTTGTTTTCATTTTCTTTTTATAATCAGGAAACAATTATAAACTGGAACGCCAGGGTTGCAGCTCAGGTCTAACCCGAAAACTCATTTTCTTTCCATCACATCACACTGAGATTTTGATGACAAGGCTCACACATTACTCTCACTTTGCAGATGATGGATTGAGTGTGTGGTCTAACACGTTCAGTGACTAAACTAGGACTTTGGCTTGGTACTGGAGGCTTGAATTTTGGCTCTTGCAACTCCGCCACATGGATTGTTTTCAGATGGTCAGTAGCACACTGTGCTAAGAAACATGGAGTTTATAAATGTTCAATATATAATTGCTTTTATGGTCTGATTGAGACAATGAACTGGGGCACAGAAAGAAGAACGATTATAACTTAAAAATTGTGTAGGTAACTTAATGAATAAGCTTATATTTGAGCTGTACCTGGAATGTGGGTTAGCTTTGTACTTGTAGAAGTGTCCTGTACTTAGAACTGTTTTAAAGATGCAACAACAATGGCCTTATAACACAACAGAAACAGTATGCATTATGTATGGCAGTACTAGCAATGGTATTAACAGCAAACTAAACTCTTGAGTCATATTAGGTTCATAGTTATTAATAAAAACAGACTTTAAACTCTTAATTCAAGAAGGCATTGGCAGGATTTTTGTCAATATTGTATTATGGTTTGGATCTTAAATGAAACCATGCCCTGAAACCTCTGAAACTGTGAGACAATATAAACCTTTCCTCCTTTAAGTTGTTTATTTCAGGTATTCTGTCACATTGATTGAAAGTTGACTAACAAACTTAATACAGAAAATTGTGATACCTACTAGGTCCCCGGTAGAAAGGAGAGAATACAAGAATACATAATGGTCTATGCTTAAAAAAAAAATGTCTTTAGTCTGGTAAGAGTTCAGTCTCATTTGGTTAACGTCTGACTTATATGTTAAAATATAATCAAGCATCACATCAACATGTAATTTTCAGAAGTTAAAAGGATTGTTTCCATAAAAAATGAAGAGATGTCAAAACGTCAGTCAACTTATTAATCAGGAAACTTCCAATTGATAAGCTGGTTCATTAAGCAATTTCAGGAACTGTGTATTTATCCACAGTTTGAAAACTATTTTAGTCAGATTAATAAATTAGATATAAAATTTATATCAGAAAAACCTTAAACATTAAAATTATATTCTTTTCTAAGAGAAATCTATAAACTGATTAATGTTACAACCTTTGAGTTTCAATTAAATAGTAAACATCGAAGTTAAGAAAGCAATCCCTCTCTGATTTCCATGTTTTGGATGCTGTTCCAAAGTTACATCCTGAAATCACCCAATGATTTAATGTTTTTGAGTCTGATTACAGTGTGGAATCTACTAAAATCAACTTTCATTAATGCAACAAACATAATAAAAAGACTGACATTATATATTAAATGTTTTAAATGACTAAAAATATTTTTTATTTAAAATGTTTTATATTCCCTTAGGTCTTTAGTCTCAAGCTGATTTATGCAAATATTTTTAAGTTAACTCTAAGTAAAATTGCCAATTAAAAACAAAATTTTCCAATGAAAAACAACTTAATTTTATTAATACAGAATTAAAGGTAGCAGTTGTACAAATAGAACATCCCTAACCAAAATCAAAACTGCTTCCAAATCTAAACCTTTGAATACCCTCATGATACTAAAAGTGGAAAATTCCACATCTAACTTCATCTGGTGGGACACAGTCAAAGTGCAAAATTTATTTTTAAAAAAGGTCTAACATTATTTTTAGGCTGTGTACGTAAGGTATATATGAAACACAAATGAGCTGGGCATGGTGGCACATGCTTGTAATGTTAGGGACTCTGGAAGCTGAGGCAGGAGGATGGCAAGTTTGAAGTCAGCCCTAGGAACTTATCAAGACGCTCTGCAACTTAGGGAGACCTTGTCTCAAAAAAAAAAAAAAAAAAAAAAAGATATGTCTTGGTGGGCTGACTCAGAAGGAGCTCAAGTTCAAAGCCAGCCTCAGCAACAGTGAGGTGCTAAGCAACTCAGTGACATCCTGTCTCTAAATAAAATACAATATAGGGCTGGGGATGTGGCTTAGTGGTCAAGTGCCCCTGAGTTCAATCCCTGTTAATCCCCCCAATAAATAAAAAAATAAAATTAAAAATATAAATAAATAAAAAGGACTAGAGTATAGATTCATGGTTAAACACCTGTGGGTTCAATCACCAATACAAAAGAAGAGGAAGGAGGAGGAGGAGGAGAAGCACAAGTGACTTTTACATTTAGACTTGGGTCCCATCTCTAAGTATTCTTACTATGTGTGTGCAAATATTCTAAAAAATGAAAAGTAAAAAAATCCAAAATTCTAAACATTTTTGTCCCAAATATTTTAAACAAGGGATACTCAACCTGTATTATAATTCTTTTAGTCTTGTTTCATCCACTGAGTATCTCATATTGGAGGAGTATATTAGCTATTCATTGAAGACATATAGATGAATTCTAAATATTTATCTATCCAGAGTGTGTTGTCATGTATTCTATTTTCACATGTATGTAAATATGATACATAACTTTAACTAAAATATGAGGTGTTTTAAAATTAATACTGTATGTTGAAAGTAGAACTATGATACAAACAGAACCTTAAAATTATTGTAAAAGAAGTAAGGTAATTATTGAAAGACCTATGGATTGTTCTGATTTGGAATAATATAGCTTTAATTTCCTCACAGAAAATTTCTGTGAGGATTAAAGAAAACAAATATCAAATAAGAAGAAGGACACATTTGAATGCATTCTTGATGTGTACTTTAGGGTGAATTGGACAGGTAAAATTTGACATTATCCCAAAGCAAAGGAAACACTGATGTGAAACCTGATAGGAAGAGAAAATAAAGGATTTTAAAGGTAGGAAAAAGATAGCAAAAGTTTGTATATGTGCATCATTTACTCTAATGATCCCCATCTGATATAGACCCATAGAGAATTATATTTCTGATTTTGTGGAAATGCTACTTAGTTTCACAGCTAAAAGACAAGCCTATACATACATAATGGCTTCAAAGTTTGATCTTAGCATTTTTGCACATTCTAGTACCTATAATAAGCATCCAATTTCCCTTTATTCCATTTGTTTATGTGAGATAATTTTTACAGTATCTCACACATGAATTTCTGTACTAAAATAACTTGAGTACTGTACTTGAGGGATTCTTCCCATATGAAGGTCTACTTGCCATTAATACTCCAAGTTTGCATCCCGTACTTCCACACAATTGGTGTGGACTGCCTGGACTCACCTAGAACCACATGTCTCATGGGGCTCTGACACAGTGGCCTCTGGCATGAGCTGGTCCTTTATGGTTATGATGAGGCTAGCTGAGATGTTCATTTTGTTGATTCCTCTAAGTGTCTTTATATTAATATGTTACTTTTAGGAATGACTTATGTTTTAGTCAGCTTTTTGATCACTGTGACCAATAGAGCCAACAAGAACAATTTAGACGAAAGTTCATTTGTGCACATGGTTTCAGAGGTTTGCACCACAGTTGGCTAACTCCATAGCTCTGGGCCAAAGGTGGCAGAATATCATGGTGGAAGGGTGTGGTAGAAGAAAGCTGCTTCGTAGTATATGGCACCCAGGAAGAAGGGAGATAGCTTTGTTCACCAGGGACAAAATATAAAACCCCAAAATACACCCCCAGGGACCTACTTCCTCCAGCCACAGCCCACCTATCCACAGTTACTTTCCTGTTAACATATCAACAGATTAATCCACTGATTAGATTACAGTGCTCATAATACATATGTTTCATTTCTGAAAATTTTTACATTATCTCACACATGAACTTTTGGAGTATACCTCATATCTAAACCATAACACAAAAGTTGTACAGTGTTCCAGAGAGTGAATTGTTTATGAGATAGTTTTTATGTTGAACATGTGTGTCTATGGAAAGGAGATCTTGTCTAGGCTCTTCACTCAGCCTCAGGCCACTCCAAATCCAGGCACTTGCAGAGGGTGCAGAGAGGGAAAAGACAAAGACATCAGCTCTCAACCTCCTTTTAATGTTAATTGAACTTAGTAAATCATGGTGAGCTTATAAGTAAAGGACTTGACTAAATGTGATGTTGCACTTCACAACTGATTTTTTTCAGAGCTGAGATGTTCAGTAGTATAATCCCTGCCCCAACAGGGATATTTAGCTTTGAGTTAATTTTAAGCAAAATAAAACTGAAAATTCAGTTTCTCAGTCACTTTTGCCATATTTCAAGTGATCTGCAGCACCATATGCTGGAATGGAGGTGGAGACTTTTGGTCAACCCAGGAAGTCCCTTCAGTCTTAAAGAGAGACAGAGACACAGAGAGTGATTTGTGAATATACAGGAAGATTCACTGGGTTAAAGAATTTTGCAGTTGATCATTAAAAACATGTTTTAGTCATAATGAATCCTACTATTGTGTATAATTATAATTCACTAATAAAAAGATAATGTGTTCTATTTCATCAAAAATGTATGTTTTGTGTATAGACCTAGTCTAACATTTTTCACTTAAAATTTGTTTGTCTTCCCAGTTGTGTCACTTAGAAAAATCTCACAAATTGAGTTTTGCCTAGACAAGAGTGTATTTTCAGGGGAAATCTAGGTTAGTTTAGTTTTGTTGAAACTTAATCTGTTTCTAATCTGCAAAGTGGAAATAAAAAGCAAACAGCAACAAGACCAGGAACACCGTTGAAGGCTTCATTGAGGTATCTTAGAGTCTCTTTGTTCCAGAGAAGATGTGATCTATGTCAAGTTTTCCTCCAGTGTGACTTATCTGTGACCATGAATGGCACAGGCACACCAGATGCCATGCATATGTTGTCACGTAGGGGCATGAGCAGTCCCTTGGGGGGCTGTCAGCTGTGCCTAATCAAATAACCACCACAGATGGATTACATTCTTCTTGTTGATCCAATATCTGGATTTCAGCATAAAGACAATAAGGGGAGAACTATGCCACCTGTTGAGAAAATTCCAAAGCCTTCCTATTAATTTGAAGATGATCTTTACAATTTGGCAGGATACATTAGCATTTTGTTTCAAGAAGGGAGCTCACTAGTTATTTGAATATTCAGTTTCAGTAGTAAGTGCAGGAGAACATGTTAACTTCAGCTGTTGCAGAACATTGCAAAAGTATCACTTTTGATTTTAGTGAATGTTAGTCATGGTAGAATTTTTTCCCCTAATGCCTGGAAGTCATGGTTTGAAGACCATGACTTATTGCCAGCTGAGCATTCACTTTGCAATGTCAAGTTTATTGGGTATATTTCTCATATATATCATCCTGGGAAAACTTGAAAACTCTTAAAAGATAAGATGCTAATAGACAAAAGGGAAAAATATTTGCAAAAACTACTGATGGAAAAATAAGGGGTGTGTCATCCTCAGTGTCAATGCTAGGCCATATCAAAGAAGTTTACCCTATTAAATAATATACATATGTATTTTTTGTTATGTGATTTTTTGTTGTTGAGAGTGTGTAGAGCACTTCTATCAAAAATAAAGTATATTTATGATTTTAGAATTTAGATTTTTGAATCCCAATTAGTTGGAAGGCCAAGGTAGAAAGGATTGCAAATTTGAATCCAACCTGAGCAATTTAGCAAGACCCTGTCTCAAAATAAAATGATAAAAAAGAGCTGAGTGTGTAGTTCAGTGGTAGAACATTTACTTAGCATATGCAAGGCCCTGGGTTCAATTATTCCCAACCCTGCAACAAACAAACAACAACAACAACAAATTCTTGTCATAACATCTTTAGGTTGAGGAGAGGTACCCAGAAGCAAGCCCACTCCAAAAGAAAACTTTAATAAACTTGCAGGAAGATGTTTTTGGGTTTTGTGGAGGTCTGTTAGGGCACCCCTGGGCCCCAGGAGAAGAAAGCCTTAAGTAAGTCTATTGACTCAACACATCTTTCTAAGCCTTGCACTTTTCTGACATTTAATGAGCTCCTTATCCACATGATGGCGGCAAAGACAAAAAGTCTCTTGCCATAATTGTAATACTCATTCTTCTGATGTCACACTAAGGACAAGAGAACTAATAGTGTCATAGACTGGCTAGTGAAGAGTAGGGAATAAAATGTGGGAAGGGGTAAAACAAGTCAGTGTAATTCAATTTTGCTTCTGTAAATCTTTTGCTTTGTTCCTAAACCAAACTATAAATATTTTTTTTATTAGTAAATTTTCTTCTTAGTAAAAGTTTGAATTATTTTAATAGAGACATTTAAAAATAGATTAGAAATTGATAGGTTTATGGGCAAATGTGGATAAAATAATTTTATACATTTGTCCATGTGGGCTGATTATGTGATAATACAAAATAACATGAAATGTATAAAATAACATATCATGTTGGTCTTTTGAACATTTTGAATTAGCACACCTGTTTTTACCTTTTTTCCTCAAAGATGTTTTGTACTCAGAATATTTGGACTTAGTTTTCTTATAATTCTTAAGTGTTCTTCAATACCAGAAAAGCATTATAATTATTATTAGAATGTTTAACTCTATAATACCTTTTAGTTTCATTTTTCTATTTATTTCCTGAATCATTTGGTAAAAAAGTTTGAGTTAAATTAGTAAATTATTGTGTTTTTAAAAGGTTATTCTTCAGAATAAAAGTCATTTAAAATGCTCTAAGAAAAAATTTTCATAAATTGAGAAAATTCTGTACATTGTTTCTGTCTTTTCAAGATTCATTGAGCACTTTCTTATATGAAAAGCTCTGGAAGTCTTACAGAAACAAACCTATTAATTACAATGTTTCCAAATTCTTTGGACAATGGAATATCTACTAATAGCATAAAAACTGTTATAACATTCTGGAGAAATAGTATTTTTGAAATTTATTCTAAAGAGCATGCAGAAGAGTACCTAGCACATAGTAAGAACTTGAAAATATTGTTGAATGAATAGATCTCAAAGGCTCTCTCGCTCACATGACTATGTTCAGGCATACTAGGAACAGAGATGTAGATTTTTTTTTGTAGTCTAGGTTGATTGGTTAAACAATATGTTGGTCCTGTTGGCAAAGAAGAAGGGCACAGGGTTTTCAACAGCAGTGTCTGCCACAAACTGCAGAGCATCCTGAGGGCCTTAGTAAAATAAGCTACTCTCTGAAACAAACAGAAAAATCTATGGTGGGAAAGGGGCGGGGCACTGACTCAATCTCTTTATCTGGTCAGAGTGGAAAGTCTTGATCATCAGTGTCCTCTTCAACTGGCACATTCTCCCTCCTTTCCTTAATAATCATAAATGACCAAGGAAGATATTAATATGACTTCAAACTTCCTAAGGCAACGTGGTAAAAACCTCAGTGTGTAAAATTTTCCCCAACTTCTAACAGGATCTGTGAATGGAAAATATCAAATAGACTTTGCTGTATAACTAGACCAGTAAAACTTCATTATGATAAATGGTAACGGGCATCCATAATTAGAAATAATTGTAAAAATGGAAATACCTCATAGCTGGAGCGCATGGAATTTGAAAATGAAAGAGAATTCACACTGAAAAATCTGAAAAATCTATCTAACAAAGAAGTTAATCGTACCTGCAGAGAGCAGCATAGGTCTTGGTGAATGAATTATGCTTTACAGTGATTTCAGTCAAAAGTTTTTTCATATAAGTTTAATATCTCAGTGCAATTTGTCTTTCTAATCACCTACTTGAGAACAGTTGCTAGGAACCCCATTTTGCACATGGTAGAAACTCTGGACACAGGATCACTTACCCACACATGCTCAGACATCACCATTGCCTGTGATTTCAAAATAGACACAGTATGATATGATAAAAATTGTTTAAGCCTTTTTCAGTTCAACCAAATACTGAAATGTTTATTGGGTCCTATTATAAGACTGTTTCTCTAAAATTTCTTTCTTCACTTCAAACTCATCTAGAATTTTCCTGACTCCAGTTTTGTGGATTAGCATTGTTTTGGGTATTGGGCCACAAGCTATGAACTTATCTAGACTGACCACCCAGAGCACCTGGTTTTAAATGTTCTGAAGGCCTTTCCCTTTTTAACTCCTTCATCATTTGCCAATCTTCCCTCTCCTGGGTTGAAACAGAACAATAAGGAGAGGACCCAGGATATCACACATTTACCCACTTTTAAATCTGTTTCCTTTCTATTGCATTCTCCTCTTGCCCTGGAAGTGCAATCTTTCAGTAATATGCTTATGCCATTTGTTTACAAGATTAAGGAAGATAGCAATTCCTAAGTCAAATGATCTACAATATCATGCAAATGTCATCAATTCTAAACTGGAAGCTGAAATGATTTATCCAATTAATTCAATAACTCATTGAAAATCTATGACAATCCATTTAACTGCAAGCACCTGGCCAGCTTCTGAGGCTGCAAAGATAAATAGCTATCCTTTCCCATTGAGGGATTTTATACTTAATTCCTGTAAGGATTGCATTATTTCTGGGAGTGGTTACTGATAATTTTCTAAAACTTGTTGGTATTTTCTCTTTCCCCCTTGATTGCCAATTTTGTTATCTCAGCTTGTTGGTTGAATATGTAATACTTCTGTCTGAGGGTTCATTGGAATTAACCTCCAGCAGATCCTAGAAAACAGTGTATAAAGGAGACGAGTTAAGTGGACAGGTCTTTGGGGACAGAGTAGAGACTTTAAATCATTCAGAAGAGCATTTTCTTCTGAGTGCCACTAGAGAAATAAAGTTACCATCTGTAGGTCTATTTTCCAAGTTTCATGGGTTAAAATTTGATAGTCTTTTAATTTAGACCAAACAAAAATATGTGGAATTTTAAAACGATGGTTGTAACTCACAGTGCCATATTCAATAAAATTGCTTCAAAATCATGTAGATTTACTCGTAGAGTTGCCTGGATAATTAGACAGGAAGAGGAACTGTGTGAGCAGAATAGGGTTCTTATTCAGGGGTCTTCTATAAAGCTCAGTTTCCCTGGAGCTGAGCCCTTCTCTTTCTTGTGAAGGGGGAGCTATAATTTTCTATGGGTTTCATTGTTTCCAGATGTGCTGAATTGACTTTTTCAGACATGCCTTGATACTCCAAATACAGATTGCAAGACACCAGGATGGAGCCATTGTCAAAGACGTCTACCCAGGCTTGCCCCACAGAAAAGTAGATTGTGGGGAGAGGTCAATTAGATGCAATTTTATCCTCAAGGCATAACCAGTCACCTAAAATTATGTTTACCTTGTAGGAACCTGAAGCATTTTCTGTTCTTATATGATTCCAACACATGCCATAGTGTATTATTATTACAAATTCATATCTTGGCTTCCTACCCATTTTATAAATTACATAAGGGCAGGGATTGGGCTTATGAAAATTAACTGGCAAATGTCCAGCAGTGTTTGTTGTATGGAAAAATGGTCTCCTATATGCTAATCCATTATAAATGCAACACACCATGGTGTTTAAGGGTGTGGAGTTTGTGGTGCAGCTGTCTCTTACCAGCAAACAGCCCTGAGTAAATTTAACTGTTTAGATGCATCAGGCCCTTTTTCTGCAAAATATGCAGAGTAGTGATAATTAACTCAGGGTGTGGCCAGGTGAATAAATGACTGGAAAGAATGATTTGCAGAAAATATTGTCAGTGCTCAGTGTAGGCTAATGAAGGTGAGGCAGCCAAAAGGTGAAAGCAATTTAGCAGAGAATCAGAGAGGAAAGGAGCCACAACCCACAGATGAGCAATCTGAAGCTTGGACTGTCTTGAGACTCCTAGCTCCATAAACTTAAATATTTTTCTGAGAATTGTAAGTCAATTTTGTTTGATTTTTTTTATTAAGTTGAAAGTGTTCTGAGTTACTTAATAGTCAATCTCATGGTTATGAAATTAAATTTTCTATAATTTAATTAGTATCTCTTTGCTAAATTAGTGAGACTGGAATATCCTCATATGTCAGTTGCTCTTTGGTGAATATTTTTTGGTTGTTGTTTTATGCTGATGATTTTTCTATTTGAGAGTATATTTATTTTATGAATTCTTATTGACTATTCTTATTGATTATGTACATATTCAGGTGTATTCATGTCTGTTATATGGGTTCAACTTTCTTTGTAAGTCCATAAGTCTTTCTTAATAAGTCCATAAGTCTTTCTTAGTTTGTAACTATTTATGGTGTAATTTGTTTCTCCATTTTAAGAATCACTTTTTTTCATTTTAAAAATTGTTTATGAGGTCTCATTTAAGAAATTTCACCTTACTTTAATTTATAAAAAGATATTCATTTATATATGCTCCTAAATGTTTAAAAGATTTTCCTTTTGAAATTTAGTCTTTTACAACCATCTGGAACTTGTTTAGAAGTAGGATGTCATTGCTGTAATTTTATTGTTTCCATTGTGGAAAGTCAATTATCCCAGCACTATTTAATAAATGAATTCCTGTCTTTGCATGATTTGTAATGCCTTTTCTACTGTGTATCAAGGATCCATTCTTTCATGCAACTATTTCTGTTTTGTTGATATATTTGTCTCTTCCTATATCATCTTCTATAGTTTCAGTTAATTTAGATTAAATAATTTGGTGTAACTGATAAATGCATCTTTATATTTGCTAAGTCATCTTATTTGCAAGATTCTAAATTTTTATTTGCTCTTGTAGTTAAGGCATTTCAATCAATCAATGTATTTTTTTAAATTAAGGTGCTGGAATTTGAACTGAAGGCTTCACAGACACTATATATGTTCTCTACCACTGAGGTGCACCTCCAGCTCAAAGTACGCTTCTTAAAAATGTAGGTAGAATTTATGTAAGCTTACCCCTTTAACCATTCTAAAGTGTAAAAGTCAGGGGTTTGGGTATATGCATATTTTACAACCATCACCACAACCTAATTTCATAATATTTTCAAAACCCGAAAGAGAAACTTCATACCCCTTGAGTAATTACTTCCCATTTCCTTCTATCCCAATCCATGGAAACCACAAATCTGCTGTCTTCATGGATTTGCCTTTTCTGGATGTTTTACATAAATAGAAAAACATGTGACATTTTGTATCTGACATCTATTGTTTAACATAGAAGTTTCAAGATTCATTTATAAAGTAGCAAATAATATTTCATCACATGTCCACACTACATTTTATTTATGCATGTATTAGTTGATGAATATTTGGATTGTTTCTACTTTTGGAATAACGAATAATGCCACTATACACATTCATGAACAATTTTATGTTTGAAAATGATTTCAATTCTCTTAGGAGTACAAATGCTAGATCATATGGTAATTCTATGGTTAACTTTTTGAGGAACTACGAAACTGTTTTTCACAGTGCCTGTACAGATTTACTTTCCCATTAGCAACATATGAGGGTTCCAATTTCTGTACATTCTCACCAACATTTGTTATTTTCCAGTTTTAATAGCCATTCTATTAGATGGCATCTCATTGTGATTATTTACATTTACACTTCCCTAACTGCTGGTAATGATGAGCATCTTTTCATATGTTTTTTTAAGCATTTGTATATCTATATGTTTGTAACATCTTCTCTGAGAAATTTCTGTTAAAAACTTTAACCATTTCAAAAGTGGGCTGTTTGTCTTTTAATTGTTGAGTTATAACAGTTCCTTATATGTTTGGGATACTGGACTCATGAGAAACATGATCTCAAATATATTATTCCATTCTGTGGGTGTTATGGTTTGGATGTGAGGTGTCCGCAAAAGCTCACGTGTGAGACAACGCAAGAAGATTTGGAGGAGAAATGTTTGGGTTATATCCTTAACCTAATCAGTGAATTAATTCCTGATGTGATTAATTGAGTGGCGACTGGAGGCAGGTGGGGTGTGGCTGGGGGCACATAGCTACCGGGTATATATATTTGTATCTGGAAAGTGAAGTCTCTCTGCTTCCTGGTCCTCAGGTGAGCTGCTTCCCTCCTTCATGATGTCCTGTCTCAACCTTGAAGCCCAAGAAAAGGAGCCAGCCACCTATGCACTTAGACCTCTGAAACAGTGAGCCTGTTAATTAAACCTTTCCTCCTCTACAGTTCTGATTGTGTCCTTTTAGTCACAGCAGCAAAGAAGCTGGCTAAAACAGTGGGCTACCTTTTCACAGCATTGATGAACAAAATTTTAGTTCTCATAAAATTTATTTTATTTATTTTTTGGCTTGAGCTTTTTGTATCATATTTAAGAAAGTGTTGCTTAATCCAAGGTCACAAATATTTATATCTATGGGTTTGAGTCCTCTAAATTTGTTGTTTTTCAAGATTGTTTTGGTTATTTTGGGAGCTTGTAATTCCATATGAATTTTAGGATCAGCTTTTCAGTCTTCACAAAAGGCAATTTCAATTCTGAGAATACCAATATGTGTGATGTTGCCTTTCCTAGTTTGTGAATGAAGGTCTTTCCATGTATTTAGGGCTCATCTAATTTCTTTTAGTGGTGCTCTACAGTGTTCAGTTCTGTAGTCTTTTACCTCTTTTTAAAATTTTATTTGTACTTCATCTTTCTGAGGTTATTGAAAATGGAATTGTCTTCATAATTTTATTTTTAAAGTGTTCATTGCTAGTGTATAGAAATACTGAGTTTTCATCTTGCTCTTGTAATCTTATAACTATGCTATGATTAGAGGTAATTAGTGGTAATTATTATACCTCTTATTGTTCTGTGTATGGATTTCTCAGGTACCTGTAAGTCATCTGTGAAATAAGATAATCGTGCTTTTTCCTTTCTGAACTGCAAGGCTTCCTTCCCTCCCTCTCTCCCTCCCTCCCTTCCTTACTTTCTCTCACTTGCTTAATTTCCTTGGATATCTTTCTAGCTCTCTTCCAGTATAATGTTCAGTAGAAGTGGATAGAGAGGTGATCTTCATTTGGGTATGATCCTAGTAGGAAAGTTTTCAATTTTTCTCCATTAAGTATGATGTCAGCTGTAAGTTTTTGTAGATGCCCTTTATCAGATTGAGAAAGATCCTTTATAGTCCTACTTTTTAAAAAAAAATCATGAAAGGGTGAAATTTAATTATTTTTCATAAATTGAGAGGTTGGCATATTTTTCCTTTTTCTCTTAATATGGTATATTGTATTATTTTTTCCATATATTGGACCACATCTACAATCTTAGAATAAATTTCTCCTGGTCATAATGGTCACTTTTGTCAACTTAGCAAGGCCAGGGTACTCAGATGTTTGATCAAACACCAATCTCATATTAATGTGAAGATAATTTTTTACTTGAGATGATATTTGAACCAGTAAACATTGAGTAAAGTAGATTATCCTCAGACTGAGATACACTGAGGAAGAAGGAATTCTGTCTCCAGACAATATTTGGACATGAGCTGAAATATCAACTCTCCTCTGGGCTTCCAATTCAATGGCCCATCTTGCAGATTTTGAACTTGCTACCCCTACAATCTTGTGAGCTAATTTCTTCAAATAAAATCTTTACATATTTAAACATCTTGTTGACTCTATTTTTCTGAAAAATGCTGGCCTATACTATCATGATTTAAAATAATTCTTATGATCTGCTGCATTCAATGTGTTAGTATTTTACTGAGGATTTATGATGATGCATATTCATAAAGGATAATATTTTATAGTTTTCTTATAATATCTTTGGCTTTGGTATCAGGGTAGTAGTGGTCCCTGAGGGTGAATTACAAATGGTCTCTCCTTGTCTGTTTTTGGATGTCTTTCAGAATGATTAACACTAATTCTTTACATATTTGGTAGAATTTGCTAGTGAAGCTACCTGAGCATGAGTTTTATCTCATTGGATTTTAAAAATTATTGGTTCATTATCTTGCTGTTATTTTTATTCAGTCAGATTTGTAGTGCATATGTGTTTAGGAATTTATTCATCTATTATCTAATTTTTTGACATATACTTGTTTGTACAATTTTTTTAATAATTTTTTTATTTCTAGAAGGTTTTTAATAATGTCCCCATTTTTATTATTGAGTTATTGAGTCTCTCTTGTCTCTCTCTCTTCTGTCTAGTTAAAGCTTTGTCAATTGGGTTGATTTCTTTCAGGGAACCAGTTGTTGGTTTCAACAATTTTTTTTTTCCCTCTGTAAATTTCAAACTATTTTGTGTATCTCTGCTCTAATCTTTACTAATTTGTTCTTTTTCCTTCCTTAGTTTATTAGTGCTTCTACTTTATTGAGGTGACCTGTTAGGAGGCACTTACTGATGTGAATCTCCCTCTAGCACTGAATGCACTACCTCTCTTGTGTTTCTTGGGATTTCTTTGATTACTTAGGGGTGGATTGTCTTATTCTGCCATATATATATATATATATATATATATATATATATATATATATATATATATATTTTAAATATTTTTGTTTTAGTTGTAGTGGACACAATACCTTTATTTTATTTTTTTATGTGGTGCTTAGGATCAAACCCAGTGCCCTTAACATGCTAGGCCAGCGCTCTACCGCTAAGCCACATCCCCAGCCCCTCTACCATATTGTATTCAAATTGTACTCTGCTATTGATTTCTAATTCCATTTCATGGGGTCAGAAGATATCTTGTGTATTTTCAATATTTTTAAATTGTTGTGGCCTAACATGTCATTTATCATAGAGAATATGTTTGTGCAAAATTATATGACTTTTTCTGGGTAGTTAATTTATAGCGTTTAAGTCCTCTAACATCTTACTGGTCTTGTCTGGTTGTTCTGTTAATTATTGAAAGCTGTGAGTTCATGTCTGCAACTACTATTATGCAGTTGTCTATTTTTTTCCTTCAATTCTGTTAGTTTTTGCTTTCTGCTTATTATTATTCTATTATTTGGTTTGTATATGCTTTTAATGTATATAATATAATAATATGTATATTTATTCTTCTTCATCTCTTCCTCCTCCTTCTTCTTTATTTTAAGACAGGGTCTTGCTAAGTGGCTTAGGCCTTTGAATTTCCAATTCTCCTGCCTCAGCTTCCCTAATCACTAGGATTACACAGGGGTGTGCATTGAACCTGGCTGTACTTTCTTGATGAATAAAACAATTTTTACATTATAAAATGTCCTTCTGTTTCCTCTATCTCTCTGGGAATTTTTGTTTTAAAGTCCATTTGTGTGATATTAGTATAGATTCTCCACTTCTTCTTAAATTACTCTTTGTGTGGATATTGTTTTTCATCAATGTCCTGTTAACCTGTTTGTCCTTAAAATGAGTCTCTTTTATATAGCTATGATTTGATATTTTTTGTTAGTGACCTTTACTGGTATACTTTATTTCTTTATATTATTTCCTGAAGGATTTCCTTTAATATTTCTTATAATATTTGACTTAGCTGAAAAGGTCTTATTTTCTCCTTAATTTTTTGAAGGATAATTATTTCTAGATATATCAAAAGCTATAATGTTACTTGAGTTTTATTTTTTCACTCAGGACTTTGGAGGTGTCATTCTACTGTCTTCTCACTTTCATAGGTTCTGATGAGAAATCATGGTCAATCTCCTTGAGTATCCCTATGTGATGAGTCATTTTGGTCAATTTATGATGTTTTACTGTGGATCCTTTAAATTTTATCCTACTTGTAGTTTGTGGACTTCTTGGATATATAAAGTGATTCATCAACTTTAAGAGGTTTTTGGCCAATATTTCAGTATTTTTGCATCTTTTCCTCTTTTGTTCTAACACTTCCATTATGCAAATATTGGTAGGTCTGGTGGTGCCCTACAGTTTCCTTAGACTCTCTTCCTTTTTTTCCCCATTATTTTTCTTTCTGCTTCTCAGATTGAAAATTTTCAGTTGCCCTATCTCCTAGCTCATTACTACTTTTTCTGTTTTTCTTATCTTCTCTTGAGCCCCTTGTGAATTTTCCATTTAAATTATTAACTCCATATTTGTGTATGGCTCCTTTTTAGAATTTCTTTTTATTTTAAATCATGACATGCAAAGATTTTAGTAATTAATATTCCTTTATTCCTAGAATTTCTCTGATGATAAATCATTCTTCAGGCTTTTAGGCATACTTCCCCTTTAGTTCATTAGACATATTTAAAAATATCTGATTTAAAGTCTTTCTGTAGTATGCTGTCTGGACTTCTTCAGTGAAAATTTTTATTAATAGTCTTATTGTTCCTCATTTCTTTGAATGTTGTAAACTTTTTTTTGAAAACTGGACATTTTAATATCATATTGGTAGCAATTCTGAAAATTGTTATTTCCTCATTCCAAACGTTTTTTGCTAATATTTTTTATAATTATGTTTTTGTTTGCTTATTTCATGACTTTTCTGAACTAATTTTTGTACAGTCTGTATTTTTCATGTGTGACCCCTGAAGTCTCTATTCTATTAGTTTTGTGGTTAGCAAATCATTAGGCAGGGATAACCTTATTGCCTGGATCCAAATACAAACCAAAACCAAACAACATCAAAAACAAATCTTTCCCATTGTTTGTAGAGGAGCTCTGTGTATATGTTTGGGAAGTACATTTAGAATTCATCAAGGAGTTGCAACTCTGTCTTGGTCTTAACATATTGTTTTTCAGCTGCTCCAAAGTCAGCAGCTATAAGAGCCCAGAGTCTTCTGAGGTCTTTCCCTAGCATGAGCCCAGCCTTGGCCATGTATAGGACTGTCTAGATTTCCATAGATAGGTCACAGTTTTTCAAAGCTTTCCTTTCCCCAGTTTATCCTCAAAAATTTCTTCCGATATTTTAATCTATTATTTTTTTCCCAAATTTTCTCCCTTGCCTTAGACGATAACAATAAAAAATATATGTTTTAGGGTTTTTTGGGTTCACTTTTGAAACATTTTTTTTTCAAATATGCCTTGGGTAATAGTTTTAGCACTGACTGAGTTTTGAGTTAGGCAAGACAAAGTCCAGCTTTTGTGCTAGTTTTCCAAATAGACACCACATAGTTCAAAACTAATTATAGTTCTTTATGATGTGGTCCTTTCTGCTCTCAAACACTGGGAAAGTAGGTTGTTATTTTTAAGGCTACTACTACCAAGCTGGTGGGAGGGGGTTCAGATGAGGTAAGTGAAATCATCACAAAGTGTGCTGTTTTTACTGTGATAGTCATTTATCTTTAAAAGGTGTGTGTGTGTGTGTGTGTGTGTGTTGTTTGTTTGTTGTTTGTTTTGTTTTTTGGTGAGGCTTATTGTTAGTTTCCAAAGTTCCTAAAATTTGACTCTGAGAGCTTTGCCAGTATTTTTGTTGCTTTTATGAGAGCCCAGTTTTCCATTTCTTACTCTGTTAATCTTATTGCTATTACCTAAAAACTCTTTTGAACTTTCTAAATAAACATGAATATCTTTAAATAAGATCAGTTTCTAATCTTTGCTTTTCAAATCACTTCACTACAATTGCTAAGCACAATGACAGCAATCAACTGCACTAATTCTGTGCTGGAAGCTTGGTCCTCAATATAACTACATTAAGAAGGTGGGGGTCCTTTAGGAGGCAGGGCCTAGTGAGAAGTTATTAGGAATGTTTTTCTCTAGAACCTAAATTAGTTCTCTGGAGACTGAATTAGGTTTCATGGGGATGACTTACGTTTTACAGGACTGGATTAGTTAATGTGAGACGGGGTTGTTACAAAATAGTTCAGTATTTCTTCTTTCTTCCTCTCTTACATACATTCATCTCTCTGCAGGTGTCTCTTGATCTTCTACTTTCTGCCATGAATTAAATCACCATATCACCCTCTCCAGAAGTCAGAACCATGTTTTTTTTTCCCTCCAGAACTCTGGACTAAGTAAAATTCTTTTTTTTATAAATTACCTAAACTCGGGTGTTTTGTTATGTTAACAGAAAACAGACTAATAATAATTGACTGTAATGCCACAGTCAATTTTGATGTGAGCCAAAGTGCTAACTGAAGACTTTTAATCAAGTTCATAACATTCTCTTCCACACCTGGAGCTTTTAATCCTAAATAGTATCATAGTAGCATCACTGTAAAAATGGACACTTGGACCAATGGGCTTGAATTTTGACTCTGCTGTTGTTATGTGGATGACCTGAAGTAAGTTACATAAACACCCTGTGTCTCATTTGCATTATCATCAGGAATTTCATTTAATTTTCTATAGTCTCCTTCTTGCAAGAGAGTCACTAGGTCCAGCCACCTCAAAGGATTAGGATTACACAAGGGTGTATCCCAGAGAAGTGATCATTGGGACTTATTTTAGAGATGAATTTCCATACTAGGTCAAATATTTTCAAAATCTCATATTTCTTAAATATTCTTTGCTATATTTATATTTCTTTCTGCACTTCAGATAAAATATTTTCTACAGAATACTGTGTATTTTCTGATTTTCCTATAATTAGATATAACCCTCTTTCTGTTTTGTTCTTCTGCTGTTTAATGTAAACATCATATTTTTTTATTTTTTCTTTACTAAGATTATTTGGTTATTTTGATGGATTATAACTCTTATTTTTTTTCATTTTTCCTACTAATTTTGTCCATCATCTTGAAAACAATAAATTTAAACATTTTAAGGTGTTAACCACCTATCTTCAATAGATCTATCTGTATTATCTATTTCTTTCCTTAGCTATAGAGTATGTCATCCTGGCTTTCAGATGAAATAGCATTTTAAATGTAATTATTTTATTTTTAAAATTGAAAAGCTTTCAAATGATATATTACTCTAAAAAGGTTTCACCTTCGCTTTATAGGTCAGGTGTGAATGTTCTTCTCAATTTAGTCGAAGATTGTGCTTAGTAGAAACTGTGTTGCATTCCACAAGGCCTCAATCACCATCAACCTTTGGGGCTTTTTAAGGAGGTTACTATGGGTTCTGTGCGTCCACTCTCCTGGACCATCTGAATTACAATCTTCATTTGCCTGAGTGCCCAAAATTTCTTTCATATCTTCTCTCCCTGTCAAAGCTTCTGGGTTTCCACTCTCATAGTCCCATTATTTTATTTCCTAAGCAGGTCAAGGGAATTGTCCAAAAATTTGGAGGAGCTGAAATGCTAAATATGGTAGGGTGTTGAGTGACCCTATTGATACTTTTTTTTTTTTTTTTAGTTGTAGATAGACACAATATCCTTGCTTCATTTATTTATTTTATGTGGTGCTGAGGATTGAACCCATTCGAGGCAAGGGCTCAACCACTAAGTTACAACCCCAGCCCCACATATTGATGCTCTTAAAGTATAAACTCAATCATGCCACTCCCTACTTGATACTGTCTAATGATTTAGAAAAAAATCCAATGGAAATTCTGACCATGTCCCTCATGAACATGTGTTTGATCCTACATTCACTTCCTAAGCCCTTTTCTCTGACTCTGTTCCCTAGTTCTTAAGCTCTTTCCTGGCTGTCCTCCTGCTGCTCCTTGAATAGGCCATGTGAAGGTCACCTTAGAAATTTTGTATTTTTTTTTCCCTTCTTCCTGAGGGTAAGCTTCACTTCAATGAGGCCTCAGCCCTGAATTGAAGTATAGCCCTGCCTCATGTTGCTCTTCCTGCTTGTATGGGGTGATGCTTCAAATGTGTTTATGGTTAGTTTGTCAACCTCACTCTAACACAACCTCCATAGATTGAGGAGTTTATCTGTCTTCTTACTTAGACTCTCCCTAGTCTAAGGACAATGCCTAGTATGTGATGGGCAAGTGATATAAACTCTTTCTTCAGATGACTATTTGTTGAATCAATGAAAAGTCCAGATTGCTACCATAAAGACTACAGCTATCTTAAAAAACTTATAAGAACCCCAATTCTGTATGGAAATGGGGGATTTTCCAAAAGGAAGTAAAAATTGCTCTGTTTAACACTGATTTTGGAGGGCAGGGGAGGAAAGAGTATTCTAGGCAAGGGAAGGATTCATAAAAGACACATGTATAGGAAAGAGTCTAAGTATATTTCTTATGATCTCTACAAAATCTTTTTAAATGCTTGGAGCAGAGGGATGTTTTTAAACTACTTACTGGTGCACTGAAAATAAAATTACAAATCAAGGAATGTTTTTGCAAAGAAAACCTATTACAAGTTTAGATCCAAAGCAATTTCCAAATCTCTCAACATTTTTATTTCTGATCTTTAGAAAGGAAAAGGTGTTTTCTGGGTTCAAGGTGTAAATAATTTTAATTTGTAGGAGGGCTGTGCCACTAGTGAGCCAGGGATGGGTCAACTATCTATTCTTCCATGTGCTCAAGAGCACAATTTTATGACTTTTGTATTTCATTTACTTAACTTTTCTTAGCATAAGAAACACACTGGTATGTTTTATATATCTGTAAAATCAGATGTTTTTTTGAAAGTTAATAGAATAAAAGACCTCATCTTCACCTTTTTACACAATTGCTATCATAAACATTGATCATAGATTGACCAATGTCCTGGCATAAAGTCCTGATAGTAAATTGAATTCACAATTTATTATAAGCACAGTGAAAAGAGAGTGAATTATTTTAAGATCATGAATGTGTATAGAATGTTTTTTTCTAGCACTTGGAAAATATATGATTTTAAATAATTGTAATTAGTCTTTCCTTTTCTCATTTGTTTTTCATCTGTGAAGTAGCAGTGCCATAACTGTAATCAGTGGGGTGTCACCAGTATTAATAAGTTCTTGTATTTGGATTTTTCCAAGTCTTGTTGCTTTGCTCACTCCAGAACTCTTACTATGTTAAGGGCATCATAGACCTTTTCTCAAAAGTTTACTTGCTAACTTTTGTCAATGAACTTCAATAATCCATTATGTTTTGCCTTTTCTTCTAGACTACTCAGAATTGAATTTAATGATTGTTATGGATATAATCAGTTACCACATGATAACTAACTCTATTATGAATTTTAGTGTATATGGCCTCTTCTGTTTCTTTCTAATTCCTAAATAGTAAATGTATATTCTGTGCCCAAAACTTTTAAATATGGTTCAAGTACATATTATGAATGACAATTTGTAAATTTCTTGATAATTATTTTTCTCAATGTTACACATCTAGTGAATGAATTATGTGAATAGTAACCCTTAGCACACAGCCCACTTAGATGATCCTGGAAATGGCAGTTCTGAGTTGAATTAATGCATCTCTTCTGGTTTAAAATTATAGAGTTATCAGATATAATTCATTTATAATTGGAAACAACAGAGTTAAGAAGGAAACTGTGAAGTTACTTAGTGTGACACCATGGTTTTACAAAAGGGGAAACTGAGGTCAATGAAATAAGATAATTTGCATAGTCAGGTAGGGGAAGTGCTACCCAGGATCCTAAATCAGAGTTCTACAGTGGCCCAAGTTTCTATCTACACTGGCTCTTCCCTCAATTCCATTAGAGGAATCCTCGTTATCTAATGCAGTAGAGTAACTCCAAGATATAGTGGTGAAAATCATCAACCTTTATGTTAGATTCACAGATTCTGAGGTCCATGAATCTGGATATAACCTAGTGTGGTCAGCTTATCTTTGTCTAGTGTCTGGGTCCTTAGCTGCAAAGATTTAACAGCTAGTGGTTACTCAAAATACTAAGGTCTATAATCATTTTAGAAAATGTTCCTCTCAGTTACCTGGTTCATTAAAAGACCCAGATGAGAATGCCTACATGTGACTTCTCCACGCGGCTTTGCATTCTCTGTCTTCAAGGAGCTCCCAATTTATAAGAATCAAGGAAGACACTACCCAGATTTGTCTGATCACAACAGTAGAGTAATTGATATTTTGATTTTTGTAACAGGACTAACAAATGAACGAATGAAACAGTATAGAATACAGAAACAGGATGAAAACTATTTGTAACTTGATAAACAATGGCAGTGCAATGGCAGGTCATTGTCCAAAAGAGGTATTATATAATATATGGAGCTAAGAAAATGCATTTCTACATGGAATTAATTAAATAGATTTTTATCTCTCACTATAGAAAAATTAAGTCCAGATGGATTAAGAACTTTAATGTCAGAAGCAAAACTTTGGAGTGAATAGAAGCAATGTTGATGAAAATCACCCTGACCTTCGGAAGACACAAAAAACACTAATCACAAAAGATGTGATAAATGAACTCTACTTCATGGATATTAAAAACATCTGGTCATCACAAACTATCTTGAATTTTTTTTAAAGTTAAAATGAGAGTCAAACATTTGTAACATACATAGCCAAGTTAGACTCAATATCTATCTCTGTCACGTATCTATCATTGTTATGGTTTGGATGTGAGGTGCCCCAAGTGCTCATGCAAAAGACAATTCAAGAAGGTTTAGAGGATAAATGATTGAGTTATGAGAGCCTTAAGCCCATCAGTGAATTAATCCCCTGGTGGAATGAACTGAATGCTAACTGAAGGTGGTTAGAGTGTGGCTAGAAGAAGGGGATTCATTGGGGGTATGTCTTTGGGGCATATATTTTATATCTAGTGAGTGGAGTCTCATCATGTGAGCTGCCTCCTTCTGCTACGCTCTTCTACCATGATGTTCTGCCTCACTTCAAGCCTCCAGGAATGGTGCCAGCTATCTATAGATTGAGACCTCAATCTGTGAGCCCTAAATAAACATTTTCCCTCTACAACTGTTATGTTGCAGAATTTGCATACAGAGAGAAAGGGCATTGAAGTGTTCATCAGGAAGCAGTGTTTATTTCGTGCCCGCACTGAACTCGGTGGAATCACATCCAAAGGTCAAGCCTCCAAATGCAGCTGGGCTTTGCCTTTATAGCCCCTGATAGTGCCCCCTCCTCTCTCTGCTACATACTAGTCCCTTTGTTTCCACTACATGGAAAAATACATTTCTTCAGGGTTTTCTATAATAAAAATTCATAAGTAAGTTGTGCCAGTTGTGAAGGCGCAATGGGGTGGTGGTCAGCAAGGTTGCACATGCACCCTGAGTGCTGGCAGAGTTGTGCACATGCCCAGAATGCCATGTCATCTTCTCTTTGTCTAGGGAATGCAGGTGAATATGGTTATATATATATATATATATATATATATATATATATATATATATATCCATAAATATATATATATATATAGTCATTCATGCTCTCACAGGCTCTGGCTACAGCATGTTAAATATAAGCACACAGGTACTGGCTATGCCACCTCATCTTTATTTGAAGAGGACTCTTACCACAGTGAGGTCTTTTAGTCACAACAATGAAAAAGCTGACTAAAACAGAAATTGGTACCAGAAGTTGGGCCTTTGCTGTGACTAACCTGACTAACCTCCAAAATCTCTGGAGCTTTTTGGAATTTGTTGGAGGAATTTTGAGAGGTGTAGCAGTACAAGCTGGACATGCTTTTGATTGTTGTAAGCAGAGCTTAGTGGCCAATTCTAGTGCGATCTCAAAAGACCAGAATGCCAAAAGGACCATAGACAGTGAAGACAGGGCTCAAGGGGGTTCCAAGAAGAAGGATTCTGTTGGAATTTGGAGTAGAGGCCATTTATGTTATGTTCTTACTGAGAAGTTTTCTGTGTTTTGCTGGTGGCCTGAGATCTTCTGTGAGGTTGATTTTAAAGTGATTCTGTGAGCCCTGAGGAATGGAGATAGCTATCTATGGACTGAGGTCTCTGAAACTGTGTACCCTTAAATGAACTTTTCCTCCTCTAAAATTGTTCTTGTCAGGTCTTTTAGTCACAGCAGCATAAAAGCTGACTAATATAATCATCTATCAACATTTACAAATAAATGAGAAAAGACAAGCCACTGGAGAGAAAAATGTATAAAGTCACAGATATCATTTCACTGACGAGAAAAATGAATAACCAATAAAAATGAAAAATTTCTCTCCTTGTTAGTAATCATACATATGTCAATCAAACTACTATGAAATAAAACTTTTTACTATTCTATTGGCAGAAATTAACATGTAAGGCCATACCAGCATGGATCAGTGGAATGGAACTTCTGACAAGTATATAAACTGATGTAACAACTTTGGAAGATCATGTGGCATTTGACTAAAGGGCAAAATTCCAGCCCTGCATGTACTCTCTTTTCTAATCTTCAACAGCCTGCTGACCAAGTCCTTCTATTTTCCATGGGTATGTAAGTCATCTGTAGTGTTCTGGTCCCACTATAGAGCATGATATCAGAAATGATGCTGAAAAAATGAAATGTCCTTGTTAAAGGCACTAGCAAAGAGAATTGGGGATAAACAGGAAAACTGGGACTCTAATACTCTCCCAATGAAAATCCTCTTTTTTTTTCCCTTAGAAACCAAGCAACCAACCAAACACACAAAAAGATAGTAATATCATCTCTAGCTTCAAGATACCATTTGACCCTAGTTTTTGTGATGGGTTTAAATGTTACAGGTTTTAAGTGATAATTGAAGAAAAAGTGGTGGAGGTTTATTTCCTTAAAAACTTCTCTCCATGCTTCATAAGTGGAGGTGTAACAGGCATATGCTGAAGAGAAAAAGACTGTAGATGTGGAGGTTTATGAACAATGTAGAAGCTGCCAGACAGCTACTTTAATTGGTCTTGAGAAAAATTAGCTCATTGGAAGAAAACAGATTTTAAACTTGACCCTGTATATCCCTAGATATTGATGTTCATTTTGGTGCCTAAATATTCAAGTGAGTGTTCCCTTTCATATGCCTCTTATTATTTCTTATCATATTTGAATGCTTCTGCATTTTCTCTATACTTGTAAACCCATTTATAAGAGGTTTAGATAAAAGCAAGCCTGAAGAATTTTATCTTTCTTGAGCTTCATCTGTGCTTTGGACAGCACCATCATTTGGCACACATCCGTATTTGGAGGCTGTCCCTCTCTGTCTCAAAAGGTTAAGGAAGCTCTTCTTTTGAAGTTCCAGATTTGACCTTCTCTCAGAAAATATTGAGCAAAGAAGTGGATGTGAACTTTTGGGGGCAAAGTTTCACTGAATCACAAATGATCATGATGTCTGAGGGCAGATTCTCACACTCTGGTAAACTACTGGCTGTATCAGCAGGCCTTCACTGCTTAAGCAAAATTTCATGGATGCCTGATTTGATGGATACCGTTATTGTTCTGGAGAAGTGTCAGCCATGGAAAGAGATGGGCAGGCTGGGGAGATATAGGTCTGCTCCGTGTCACACCTGGGCCATTCTTCAGTGCTGTGCTAGGCCAGCAAGTCATTGTCTGGACTCCCAACACATGGACTTCCAGTGCATCTTCAGATGAGCCCAGTCTGTAGACATTTGGAGACTCTTGACTCTTTTGGAGGGGTCAATTGTGGAGAGGCTTGTCCCAAGCATAACTTGAAAGTGAGTGATCTAAGTGACATAAAGGGAAGGAAACTTAAAGAATGCAGAGCAAGTGTGTGGTTCTGATTAAACCCAGAAACACAGTGGCTGAACTCTTGCTCCCTCTAAGAATCATGCAAAGACGCCAAGGTGTTTCTGTATATTTATGGGTGTTTTTCAGTAAAATACTGCTTACACTCTAATCTTTGAAACCTAAGGGCCCAGTCTACATAGATAGGATGTGTGACCTTGTGGCTTGTTTCTTCAGATTGAAAGACAAATTTTCTTGACATAAAATCTAAAGATATTAAAGAAAAGTCATTTGCATCAATATGAGTGTTCCAAAAACAATGAGGAAATGACCATGATTTTCTGCACATGTTACTGTTGTTCTAGGGCAAAGTAATTCACTCTGTGTTTGTGAGGTAGTAAGGCCTTGTCATTCACTGCAGCATCTGTTACACAAGCAGCCATTAAATTTCTTCTTTGTGACTGGCAGAAGCTAAGAGTCATAAATTCCATTTACCATGAGTGTTTGCTGGATGAAGAAAGATGGCCCCCCAGAGCCTTAGTCTTGTCCTGGCACAGTGAGGGAAGGAAAGCTGATCAGTAGAAGGTCTCAGCTACCTAAGCAGTAAGTAACCCAAGTGCAAGTGCTGGGCCAAGAAGTTACTTCTACGTGAAAATAGGAACTCAGTCTTTGAAAGGTGGCCTATAGTTACCAACAAAAAGGGATCCAGAGATAATGCAGAAAGATATATTTTCCTGTTTTTTAACTCCACATTTCCTTATTTGTCTGCATGACCCAGGTGAACTGCCATTTGAAGCTTCCTAGAGGTCTCCTTCTTCCAATCTGTAGCCCAACCTGCTACATCTATGCTGGTCATATCTGCTGTTTATTTTATAAAATGATAGCTAACATTTCAGATTACTGTGCACCAGCAATGACTGGGAAAAGCACTGCCTGTCTTCAGCTCTGGGTGCCAGTAGATCTGGGCCATGAGTAACAGTTCTGGGTTATGCATCATATCTGTTTGGCTCCAGTTCAGATGCTCCAAACCACTGTGCACTGGCCTTCCTCCAAGCTTTCTACTTTTTTTACTCAGCATTGGCATAGGGAGTTAGTGTTTCCAATGAATGAACCAATTACAATGGTAATATTAATTTCTTTGGTTGAATATGAAAACATACTGCTCAGAAATAAATCAGTGCAGATGGTATAAAGTTCTTTTAACCACATTAAGAAATATATTTACAGGTTCTGGGGATTTTGATGTGGAAATGTTTGAGGGACTATTATTTAAAAGATAAGTGCTAATGTATATCCCAGTGTGGAATCTGTCTCTCTCTCACTCCTGAACACCTAGTTTTGACTCCATTACTTTCTATATGATAATACTTAAGCGATATCGATAGCCCTATTCTTAAATAATTCCAGCATGTTTTCTAGCAGTGCATTCTGACTTCAATGAGAATATTGGTCAAATCTGAAGTTTTCTTGGCATTAGGAGCTAGGACACTGATGGTTCAATTTTGATGTCTGTTCAATACTATACAAAGTCTACATTCTTTAATAAGACATTTACATTTAAATTTAATTTGAATTTAAATTAAATTAAATTTAAATTAAATTCTTGAAAGAATAATAAAGATCAAAGACCTATCAATTTTTTCTAGTTTCTGATGAGGACTTTGGTCTTGACTGTATCTTTGTGCCCTTCCATTATTTTCAGCAAGTCTAACCTTGAAACATCTAAGGAAAAACAGGGAGCATTATACAGTAAACTTGGAATGGTAAATTCTTTAAATTTCAGCAGATGTCTCATTTGTCATCCGTTCCCAACCTATCCTCCTCTGGATATAAAATATATTCCATTTTAAGTATGTAGAATATAAGTTTTTGTCAGTGTAAGAATTGTAATGTTTAGATAAAGGTACTACTCTTTAGAGTCAATGTGCTTATGTATGAACCCACGCATGTGTATGCATGTAACATACTTCTTCCTAAATCAAAACTCACAAGTTTCTAAGAATGCAGATGGAGCCCAAGCTTCAAGTTGTCTCATGAACAGAGGAGGGGCACTTGCACATTGGTAAACTTTATTCATTGAGAAAGGGAAGAGAAAGTTAGTCTGAATTCTGCACATGTGTAGCCCCTGCAGAAAGTTAGGATGATAGGTGGGAATGTAAGTTAGTATAGCCATTATAAAAAAATGTATGAAGGTTCCTCAGAGAACTAAAAATAGATCTACCACATGGTACAGAAATCCCACTTCTGATTACACACTCATAGGAAGTGAAATTCATATGAAGAGATATTTGCCTTCCTTGATTGCAGCACTCTTCACAACAGCCAAGACATGAAAAGAATCTAAGTATCTATCAATAGATGAACAGAAAAATAAAATGTGCTGTATATCCATAATGAAATATTATTTAACCATAAAATCTGGAAATACTGTCATCATGATAATGTAGTTAAATGCATAGGGCATTATGTTAAGTGAAATAAGCCAAACACAGAAATACAAATATGGCAATATCTCAATTATATATGGAATCTAAAGCAACCAAACTCAAAAGAAGCAGAGAATAGAATGGTGGTTACAGAGGCTAGAGGAGGGAGATGTGGAGGTATGATGGTCAGAGTGTTCAGAATTTCAGACAGGAGGGATATAGAGTTTTTATTTAACTCTATTACATAGCATGATGAAAATAGTAAGTAATTTTGAAATGTACAATATTAAGAGTAAATTTGCAATGTTTCATCAAAAATGATAAGTATTTGAGGTAATGAATATTTGAGGTAATGTATATTCCGTATTGTATTCATAAGCCATATTGTAAACCATAAATATGTACAATGCTAAATTGTCAATTTATAATACTTTTTTTTTGTATTAAGGATTTAACCCTGGAACACCTACCATTGAACCACATTCTCAGCCTTTTTTAAAAAAAAATTTTATTTTGAGGCAGGGTCTTGCTAAGTTGCTTAGGGCCTTGCTAAGTAGATGAGGATGGCTTTCAACTTATTATCCTCCTACCTCAGCCTCCTGAGCTGTTGGGATTACAGGTGTGCACCACTATGCCATTACAATAAAATTTGAAAATGGAAAAGGTGATGGGATGGGCAAGAAGTGGGGCTATCTCAATTCCCTGAGCTCTGAGGAGAAGAGGGCTTTTGCTGCAAGCTGAGGGAGACAAGGAGCTCATTTCAGAATCAAGTCTTTGAGACGAAAGGTTGGAGGGTCACTAGGCTGGCCTGAATGACAGAGTAGCAAGGTGGAAAGAGGAACATCTCCCTTCCTCTGGTTTAGGTGAGTTTGAAATTAAGCTCAGTGAGAAGATCTGGGAACCCACTAGTCTGGTTTGCACTACAAAAATCAGGAATACTGGTTGTTAGCTGCAGGAAAGTGGAACATAATGTCAACCCGCATCTGGGGATGTGGCAGCTTATCTTTGATGCAGTTTGGCACTGTGAGATTTGCTGAATTTGTATTAATGTGACTTTTAAGTAAAAAAAATAATTTTACTTCTTTCAGAGAAGATTGAAGTTTAATGTCTAGAATATGGGATTTAAAACCATGTGGGCTACCAGCTATGGTAGCACATGATGAAAATCCCAGCAATGTGGGAGGCTGAGGCAAGATGGTGGTAGGTTTGAGGCCAGCCTCAACAACTTGGTTTGAACCTGTCTTGGAATAAATAAAATAAAAATAAGTAAATAAGCAAATGGTGGGGAGTGTAGCTCAGTGGCAAAGTTCTCCCAGGTGCTGCTGGGTCAGATTAGACACAGTCACAGTCCAACTGTGGGGGTTGTGGCTTAACCAAAGAATATTTCAATATGACACCATGGGCAGTGAACTAACAGTGGCCATTCCTGAAATTTAACATGGAGCAATGACAGCAGGGTGTGTGTGTGTAGCTCCCTCTGAGTCACAGCCTTTCCATGACAGAATTCCATAGGAACTGCTCCATTTCCAGCAGGCAGTGACCAATTGAAGTGTGTGTTACTCTGGAAAGGTTTTTCTTCTCATAGGATGTCACATGTTCCCACCTGACTTAGGGCGAGGAAGAACCCAGGTGGGAAAAAGACCTTAGAATATTCTCCTTCAGCTAATTTCAGTTCAATAAGCACCAAAATAGACAGAGAAGGAATTTATTTCCCTGAAACATAACTTATAAAACTAGGTTTTTCTATATATTTACCAAAAATTTTACAATAATTAAGTTTACCAAAAATATTTACAATATTTTGAGTTTCTGATTTGGCATCACAAACTATTTATTATAAAACTGAACATGTAGATGGACATCATGGTTAATAGGTTGGATTCCACAAGGGGCTTCTCCACACTTCTGGCATTTTGGGCCATTTAGCCTTTCCAAGACTTACTGAATTCTAGTACCCATTCATTTAGGACAATAAGATCTGCCTTTTTCTGATTATTATAAAAGGAAAAATTCATGTAAAATTTTTAGCAAGGAGCTCGGTATTAAGTAATGTTTTTACTCAAACCTCAGATTGATTGCCAGCTTGGAATTTCTTTCATGGAGAAGATGAAAATTTTGGCTAATGGTTGCTCTGGTGAAGGATTTCTTAGATAGAGAACAGTTTCCAGCTTGTGAATAAATGCATTGTCATGGGGTATCACTTCCAGACAGGTCTTTTGACAATGAAGTTTGTCATATCATATACTCCCCACCTGTCACACTGGAAAATTTTTATTTTGGGGTCTATGCTCAGCTGAACAATCTCTCTTTCTTCCTCCTCTTTCTCCTCTTTTAATGGAAAAGGCAATTCTTTGCTTCCTGTTTTCTTTTCTGAAAACTCCAAGTTCTATCCCTCATGCTAACCTATTCATAGCAGATACTTTCTGTTGTGACTTCATGTTGTTTCCCCATTTTTAAATTATCACCTTGTCTTGATTTTTAATTGAATTTATATTAAAGTAAAATAGATATCAGTCTCTAAGATTCTTCAAATACTTTTTTAATAAGAGAATATATTGAAGAACAAGTTTTCTGTGTGGAACATTTTTGTCATTGTTAATGGTTGTGGGGATGCTGGAGCACCTGCCTACATTTTTTTCTGTTATTGTCAGATATAGATTTTAATTTTTACAACTTTTTTTTTTTTTGAGCTGTTTCCTTTCTACTCTGTAGTTGATTTATAAGAAAGGCTTGTTTGGTCAACCACTGAGTGAGCAACAGTGGAGGGGCTGAGTGTCAAGATTTTCTTGTTTTTCTTAAATTGTTGGGTAAATAATATCTTTATTTTCATGAAGGCTTTCATTGTTAATTCACTCTGTTGCCTTCCATAGTTAAGATGCTCTGGTGCCACATCTCAGAATCTTCCTGTCATGGTTGATCATTAATTTTAATCATTATTCTATGCAATCCTGAGAGTAGTACTGGGAAGGGATGCTAAGAAATAAAGAAACATGCACACAATACTGTGGATGAAGGGATGCCAATTTAGTGTGAAGCAGGCACTGAATATAAAACCCTTCTTCAGACAGTAATCTAGCCACAGCCTCCTCAACTCCCTGAACCAGAACATCAATGTGGATCTTATCTCTTAAGCTGGAATGGAATCTAAATAATGAGACCACATCACTTGTTGAGTTGGTGCAGGATATTGGGGTCAATATCATATCCAGAGAGACTTTTCTTTGTGTTAAATATCTTCTGATTCTAACTAAAGAAGGATTCAACCATCAAATCAAAGGTCATAAATGTCAAATTATGAAGTGCTTTGGGTAAGAATTGTCACAAAATTTTTCTTGATGAATTGTCATAGGAAAAAGATGCATAATTCAGATTTTTGTTTGACTATAGGCAACTTAGTGGACATCTGCTACTCCATTAAAATAGATTATAAGCTGAAATACTTTATGAGAAGTTATTAAGAACTTGACAATGTTAATTAAAGTTGACTTCTATCCAAGATGTTACTAAGTTACAAAATCTCCACTGTGCAAATCTACATGCAGAGTGTTGACTTGCCTAAAATGAATTATAGAACACCCATTTTTAAATGGCTGATAAATGCATCTTCACATACATCATTTTAAATTATTGTTATTCTTGATTTCTCATATTTAATATTCAAATGTGTGCAATTTAACTTCAATATAATCAATTTTGTTGAAAATTGCTTAGTTAATCCCAGAATGCATGGTAATGGACAATTGTTTCAATGTGAGTATATATAATAACTGTATTCTGAAAAGATTTGAAGCCATATAATATATACTTTAGATTTTAAATGTAATTGTCCCACCTATCCTTACCTTATTTGGTAAGTTTTAATTATTTATTCTGCTTGAGAAAATATGCCATTAAAGGCAAATTTCAGTATCAGAACAACTTGAATAATATAGTTTTAAATTTTATATGAGGTTTATTAAAGCATACAATGTAGGATGAATATTTAAGAGTCAGGAAAGCAGAATGATGTAATAAGCCTCATGATTTTAAGATTAGAAATGACATTAAAATCTGACCTCTCTGATGGAGCCAGAAATAACCGAGTCCTGGAGACATCATATGATTGACAGGGTTAGTGATGAGGGATCATGGATACTGCCTGTTGGATGCAAATGCTGCTCAGCATGGCCAGAGGTGGTAGAATACACCTGCTTGCACACCACTCCTCTTTGTTCTCAGTCCTTCTAAATAACTGTTGTTAGTGCTCATAATTACTGGTTGATTATAATGTGTAGATTTGTCTTCTCTCTGGAAGCAAGTAGCATTGTAGGCAGTTAAAGACAAACTGTCAGAGGCTGGCATCTGCTGTCAGAGTCCAAATCCTGAGGCTTGAACCACAGCGATGCAAGGGAAGGCCCCTTTTGAACCAGTTCTCTGGATCTTCTTTCCTGTCCCTTCCTCTTTCCCTCTGGATGATCATAGCACCTCCTGCAGGCCCCAGGTAGGCTAGGGTGAGGGCAGGTGCTAGGGAACCCAAAGGGAAAGGGCATGTGAGTCAGAGACCAAGCAGGAAAAGAAAGAGGGGAAATGTGATTTATAAGTGAGTTCAACAATAAATCATAATTGAAAGCATATATATATATATATATATATATATATATATATATATATATGTATATGTATTAGATTTTGTTCAGAGAAAGACAAAGGGATCAACACATTCAGAGCTCTGTCTACTTGGGGAGTAGTTTGGTTAGCAATACAAACATTTTTGTAATTTTGTTAATGTGTAAAGACTTTTCACCTACCCTTCATTGAATGTTCCCTGTGGTTTGTGATTACCAAGTTCATTTAGCAGACAAAGTGTAGACAGATTGCCTCCCATCATATAGCAACAACTGAAGAGGGGAAGGCCAGTGTGCATTGCAGGCAGTGCCAGACAAAACCACATGAGGTCCAAACACCAAGTTAATCTTTATTACCAGGAAAAACACAAATACGTATGTTTTCTCCTTTACTACTTTTGAGCATTTCTTAACTGCCTAGGATTCATCAAAGCTTAGAGTTTGCACCAGATTTTGTGGTCGCTTGTTTTAATATCTTACATGCACAGAAGTACCCTTGCTTTTGACATGACTTTTCTCAGACTATTTCAATTTTTAGAATGCCAATATAAGCACAATTGTTTCAGGCCTTATTTATTTTTTTCAACTTATGAAATTTGCTATGGTTTTCCCCAGGATGCAAAAAAATTCTACCCCCCCACAAACCTCATAATGATGTACTTTGTGGGGGCAAAAAACCAGCACAGGAAAGAAGTATGGTTTTGGGAGAAAGTACTTAAGGAAGGGATACATCAGTTGAAGTCCTTTATCTTAACAAAGCCATGAAGCAAAGGGGATGGCTGATGTTTTTCATGAATATGAGGCCTGACATGGTGCAGTGAGGCTGTCTTTATTCTCTCTCTGTGGTTGTATCAGACAGTGGCTGGGGCCAGATATTCTCAAAGTCTTCTTTGCTCCCAAGTCTCATCCTGGACTAAGAAGGATCAGAGTGACTGGAAGCTTGATGTCTTTTTCTCTCTCTGGTATCCCTATGTGACCTCTCCACATGGTGAACTCAGAGAAGGGGATTTTTGCAGGGCTGAAAATGGAGAAAGCCCAACGAAGCTGGCAGAACCTCAGCCTTCTCAAACCAACATCAGACATCAGTCAGCATTGCTTCCACACCAGGGCAGTCACACAGGCCACCCAGGGCCCAAGGATGGGACAGAGACCATTTCTCAATGAGAGGGATGTTAAATATGGTGATGAACTTTGAAACCATCAGAGTCAGACCTTTGGCTACAAAACATGTACATTCTTCCTGCTTGAAAATTATATTCACCTTCCCAAGCCTCCAGAGTCTCATTGTCATCTGAGTGAGTTCTGGATGCAGATGAAGTTTCTTGGTAAGGTTCTTCCTCATTTGAAGACCTGGGGACAAAAGGGACTGGTTCCTTGCCCCTCCCTTGCCCACTTACAACCATGGGGCAGAAATAGGGCAACCACCACAGAGTCTCTTATAAGAAAGGGTTGAAGTGGGGAAACCATGGCTGTCCCTGGTCTGCATCACCTCAAAACCCATCAAACGCTTGTGCAGCCCACACAATAGGTCCAGACCCACTGCCTGGAAATGCTTCTTTATGGTTTCTGGTTTAATCATCCAGAGCTCTGAATAATCCTTCTTTGTCCCATGGGGAATGATGGGTTTTTGACTGAGTAGTTTTCTCAGTCTGAATGCCCTGTGTAACTACCAGAAATTACTGGCTTAAAACATCACCAGTTTATTGTGTCCATGGTTCCCAAGTCCAGGTCCAGCATAAGTGGGTTTTCTTCTTTGGGTCTCCTTGGACTGCAGCCAAGATGTTGGTCAAAGTAAGGATTTCAACCCAGGTCAGGATTATTTTCCAAGTCCATTGGCTGCTGGTGTAATTTATTGCTGTGTTCTCTTGCTATCTCTCCATGGCTGGAAGCTGCCTGCAGGTCTTTCTCTGTGGAAAAAGGATAATTCATAGTCTCTGTCTTCTGCCACCACCTAGAGAGCAATTTTAAGAAGCCCACCTGATTGCATAGGCCCACCTGGCCAATCTCCCCACATTAAGGGCAGTTGATTGAGTACCATAATCACATCTGTGAAATACCTTCAAAGGGGCAGCAACATTATTGTTGAATCATAGAGCTGGAGGTAGGTGCAAGTTCTCTAGGGGCTGAGGTTCTGAGAGCATCTTAGAATTTTGCCCCTCACATCACACCTAGCAGTTTGAGATCCAAAACCTTTGTTCCCTTGTGTATTATTTTTACTCACTTTGACTCAAACAGTGGTGTTTTTATGTAGCAATTACATTAAAGATTCATGGATCTCTCACATGTTCTAAGTGTATTCCACATAGCAAGTGCCCAATCACAAATGTCTCTGAGATAAGATCCTCCCTACTCTGGGTTCCTGAATGATCATGGTAGGAGGGCCAGGCCCTTTAAACTTCTATTCTATTTTTTAAAATATTTTTTTAGTTGTTGATGGACCTTTATTTTATTCATTTATTTGTATGTGGTGCTGAGAATTGAACCCAGTGCCTCACACATGTGAGGCAAATGCTCTACCACTGAGCCACAACCCCAGCCCTAGAGGACCTATTTTTAACAGGTAGAATCTGAAAGGCCCAATCTTTAGATTATCAGTTCTCTTTCTCTGAAAGAATCAGTGAGGCACCTACTTATGTCTTTCCAAGGTCTTAATGAAAGTTCTTACAAACCTACATTGACCTTCAATTTGAGGTTCTTTCTTCATTTTAGCTTTGGTTGCCATTTGCATGTATTAAGAATTGTTCATAAGTTTGAGCACTTGTTTTCCTGTATGTATCATATAATTTTCTTTTCTTTTCTTTCTTTTCTCTCTCTCTCTCTCTCTCTCTCTCTCTTTCTTTTTTTTGCCTAATGTTCTGGGTAGGATTTCAAGGACATTTGTTGAATAGAAGTGGTAAGAGAGGGCATCCCTGTCTTATTCCAGTTTTTAGAGGGAATGCTTTCAGTTTTCTCCCATTTAGGATGATACTGGCCTTGGGTTTAACATATATAGCTTTTATAATGTTGAAGTATTTTCCTATAATAAGCATTTTTTCCTACAATAAGTATATTTCCTACAATGAATATTTTCTTGTGTCTTGGATGCTATGTTTTGTCAAATGCTGATTCTGCATTTATTAAGATACTTATAGAACCCAAAATTTTTACCAGAAAAGTTGTAGAACTCATAAATTAATTCAGAAAATTATCAGGATATAAAAATAACACCAAGTTGCATCCCTATACACCAATGATGAATCAACTGAAAAAGAAATTAGGAAAACTATCCCATTCACAATAGCCTCAAAAAAGAAAAAAAAGACACTTGGAAATCGATCAAACAAAAGGGATAAAAGACCTCACCAATGAAAAGTACAAAACACTAATAAAGAAGTTGAAGAAGATCATAGAAGATAGAAAGATCTCCTGTTCTTGGGTAAGCAGAATTAATATTGTCAAATTGGCCAAACTACTCAAAGCACTATACAGATTCAGTTCAATCCCAATCAAAATCCTAATGACATTCCTCATAGAAATAGAAAAAGCAGTCATGAAATTCATCTGGAAAAGTAAGAGACCCAGAATAGCCAAAACAATCCTTAGCAACAAGAGTGAAGCTGGTAGCATTACTATTCCAGACCTTAAACTAAACTACAACTACAGAGAAATAGTAACAAAAACAGCATGGTATTGGCACCAAATTAGACCTGTTAGACCATTGATACAGAACAGAGGACACAGAGGCTAACCCAAATAATTACAGTTATCTTATATTAGACAAAGGCACCAAAACATACATTGGAGAAAAGATAGCCTCTTCAACAAATAGTGCTGGGAAAACTTGAAATCCATATGGAACAAAATGAAATTAAACTCCTCTCACCATGCACAGAACTCAACTCAAAGTGAATCAAGTACCTAGAAATTAAACCAGAGACCTCATGTCTAATGGAATAAAAAGTAGGCCCAGATCTCCATCATATAGGATTAGGCCCCAACTTCCTTAATAAGAATTCTATAGCACAAGAATTTTAAAAAAGAATCAATAAATGAGATGAATTCAATCCAAAAAGATTCTTCTCAGCAAATAAGTGAGATGAATAGAGAGCCTACAGAATGGGAGCAATTCTTAACCACAAGCACATCAGATAGAGCACTAATCGCTAAGATGTATAAAGCACTCAAAAACCTTATCACCAAAAAATCAAATAATCCAATCAATAAATGGGCCAAGGAACTGAACAAACACTTCTCAGAAGAGGATATATAATCCATCAACAATATATAAAAAAATGTCCAGGGGCTGGGTTGTGGCTCAGCGGTAGAGTGCTTTCCTCACATGTGTGGCACCCTGGGTTCGATCCTCAGCACCACATAAAAACAAATAAGTGAAATAAAGGTATTGTGTACAACTACAACTAAAAAATAAATATTAAAAAATTCCAACATCTCTATCAATTAGAGAAATGCAAATCAAAACAGAGTAAAGATTTTATCTCACTGCAGTCAGAATGGTAGTTATCGAGAATACAAACAAGTGTTGGCAAAGATGTGGGGGAAAAGGCATACTCTTACATTGCTGGTGGGATTGCAAATTGGTGCAGCCAATTTGGAAAGCAGTATGGAGATTCCTTGGAAAACTTGGAATGGAACAACCATTTGACCCAGCTATCCCACTTCTCAGTCTATATCCAAAAGACTTGAAATAAGCATACTATAGAAACACAGCCACATTAATGTTTATAGCAACTCAATTCACAATAACTAAACTGTAGAACCAAAACAGATGCACTTTGATAGATGAATGGATGAAGACACAGTGGTGTATATACACAATGGAATATTACTCAGCATTAAAAGAGAATAAAATCATGCCAATTGCAGGTAAATGGATGGAATTGGAGAATATCATGCTAAGCAAAGTAAGCCAAACCTGAAAAATTCAAAGGCCAAATGTGCTCTCTGATAAGTGGATGCTGATCCATAATGGGGGTTGGGGGGTGAGAATGGAGGTACTTTGATTGGGCAAAGGGGGAGGAAGAGAAGGGAAGAAGAGATGCAGGTAGGAAAGATGGTGGAATGGGATAGACATCATTACCCTAGGTACATGTATGACTGACTGCACATGTAGTGCGACTCTACATAATGTGCACCAGGAAAAATAAAGTAGTGCTCCACTTGTGTACAATGAATCAAAAAGCTTTCTCCTATCATGTATAACTGAATAGAATTAATAAAAAATAATCTAAAAAACACCTCTGACCTCTCTTCTTTATAAATTACCCAGTCTATGATCTTTCATTGTAGCAATAAAAAACAGAGAAAGACAGGGCTCCTGAGGGAAGCAGAGATCAGGAGCTCAGGGTTGAGAACCAGAGCCAGACACACTATCTCCCATGGAGAGCTTGCTTCCTTCCAGACCTACAGAGAGAACAAACAGAGGCAATTCCTCTTGATGGCTGCTGGAAAGGAGGTCACTCGGAGGAATTACTGCTGGTACACTATCCTCTGGCTAACAGGTTCTTTATCTCCCATCTTGTTCCTTTCATTCATTTCTTAGTAATAATCATATCTTACTTTGCAAATCCCAAACCTAGCACAGAATGTTATTCCAATAGAAGCTGCCATTAAGATGCAGTATGAAGAAATGATGGCCTGTCTTACTAGAGCAGTTGAGTAGGATCCAGGCTGTCCTGCCCAGGCTTCAGGTACTCCCCAGGGGAACCCAGGTAAGTCCCTAGCCCCAGCAAGGAAGGATATGTTTGGAAAAAAATTACTTGCTGCCCCTAGGTTTCAACTCTGGATGGACCAGAGCAGTGCCATGTCACTCCATGCCAGAGCACACACTACATGCTGCCTGTAACCACAGGATGCACACGACAGAGCAGAGAGCATCCACACTCCACAGGCTTCCTATGTTAGCAGGTAAAGCAGACAGCCTGATATTTCAGAAAAATATACGAGGAAAGCAACATTTCCTGTATACATCTTCTTTAAAATTTTAGCTTAAAAGCTACACTTCAAAAGTAAGTAAATAAATAAGATTAGTACTTATTTATAAGAAAAAAAAATAGAAGCCCAATTCTCATAAATAAGTCTGGGTCATATAAATCCTAATCTTATAAATAATTTATATTATAGCAAGAACATCTCATTATACAAATCACAAAATATATTAGGTTTAAGGCATGCATGTGGAAAAGAAGTCTCTGATCTTCAGTTTTGTTCTCCTCATCCCAGTAGTAATGAGCCCTTTCCCTGGTAATTGGTGATAGCTTGATTGGGAACCTGCATTCACATTCTTGTCTTCAGTGTGGTTTAGATTAATAGTATCCAATACATTTCATAATTTATGTATAATCTATATACAATGTCTAATACTATCTTTATAAAATCATTCTTTCTAAAAAAAAATCATCTTGTTTGGTGTTGGGGATAAAACCTAGGTCTGCATACCTGGTAGGCAAATGCTCTACTCCGAGATGAACTCCCAACCCATTAAAACAGCATCAGTTTTGTGGTTGGGGCTGGGGCTCAGTGGTAGGGTACTCATCTGGCACACAAGAAGCATTAGCTAAGAAGTCAGTAAGATGTTAAAAAGGAGTAGTAGGAGAGGATACCCTTGATTGTTCCTGATCTTAGTGGGAAAGTTTCAAGTTTATTATCATTAAGAATAAGGTAGGGGTGATATGGTCACCAGCACCCAGGTGGCAGGAGCAGCCCACAAGCTGGGGCAAGTCACCTCGCTGGGGGAGAAGTCAACCAAGCCCCAGGGCAGAAAGTGGAGGGAAGGAGCCAAGGCCCCATGGGGGTAACTAGCAGCAAGTCCCTGGTGCAAGCCTAGGCCACGCCTCTGCATTTTGAGGCAGAAGACAATGGTTGGAACCAGCCCCTCCCTACACTGAATTCTGAGTGCTTGGGTCCTCCTCTGAGCTCAAGGAGGTTCAGAGTGGAGGTGGATAGAGACAGAGGTGGTTTTTTGAGGTAGATAGAGAGGTGATTTTCTAAGCAGGTCTGATGCCTCACTGAAATTGCTGAAATGTCATCCTGGTTTAGAGGCCTAGGCTCTGGCTTGGGCCACTCCTTGGGTCAGGTGGAGGGCAGCTTGGCTTCCCTCACCAGCCTTATCTCCAGCGTTACCGAGGATGAGGTTCTCAACGATTTCAAGGATGTAGAAGCAGGTTTACCTAATTATTGAAGAAAGAACATTGAAGATACCAAATGGGTGATCAGATACGACAATGAAAGACATAAAACTATTGTACTGAGCTGAAAGAAAGGTATGCAGCATCAGAGCTATGGATCCAACATCAATCTGCAAATTAGCGAAATGAACTGGCACAGAAAGAAGTCGAAATCAGGCAACTTAAAGCAAGACAATTTGCAGTACAAGATGAGTTGTCCATACTGCAGTCAGTACATTCAGGAGCTGGTGGCCATCAACCACTGTCCTGTCTTCATTCGGTCATGACATCAGTCATTGTTCAGCTTTTCCCAGTGAAAAGGAGTAGTAGGAGAGGATATCCTTGATTGTTCCTGATCTTAGTGGGAAAGTTTCAAGTTTATTATCATTAAGAATAAGGTAGGGGTGATATGGTCACCAGCACCCAGGTGCTGGACATGGACTTCAGTGACATCATTTCAGCACAACAAGAAATCAACAGACTGTCAATTGAAGTTTCAAGACTCTCAAGTTGGCCATGGGAGGGATATAACTCAGGCAAAGGGAACACATAATTCTGATCAAAGTGAGATCTGCAAACTACAAAATACTATTAAGATACTTGAACAAAACCAAAGTCAAGACCTCGATCATCATCAAGAGGAAATGTCAGTTTTGCAGAATGCACATCAACAGAAACTGGCAGAGCTAAGTCACTGGTATCAAGAGGAATTAAATGACTATGAAGAAAGGATTGAAAATCAGTTACAACAAGGTGACTCAGGAGTAATAGTAATTGATGAGTCTAAAATTAGATGGAAGAAACTATTCAGGTTCTTCAAACTGAGAAATTAGAGTCTGCAACAAAGATGAGGATCAAATAAAAGACATAAATAAAAATTATCTTTGGCAGAAAATGACAGAGACACCTTGAAGAGAAAAAGAGCAGCTCAGTGTGGAAAAGTGACAAATAATTGAACAGTATGAAAACTTGAAACTGGAATGTAGTCAATTGCAGCCTTCTGTGATGGAGCAGAAAGATGAGGAAATTAAGAATTTGCAGAAAACCATTGAACAAATAAAAAGCCCCTTTGCAGGAAGATACATACAACACTCCAGCAGACAATTCTGATAGGCTTTTAACTTTTGTTTCTTGAAAACTTTCTATAGAAAATGTAAGTGAAAAACACGACCCGTATAACTATGAAACTGAAAAATTAGTGAAAGGAATCCAAGAATGAGAACTTGAGATTCAACTTCTAAATGAAAGAATATATCTTTAACCAGACAGATTGATCAGCTGTCCAAAGATGATGTTGGTAAACTCACTCAAGTTATCCAGCAGGAAGACATGGAGATACTAGCTCTTCAGACTAAAATTTATTCAGGAAAACTTGATATGATCACACCCCAGCTCTTGTCTCTGTCATCACAAACCTCCCAGACAGCAGAGGTTGAAGAGCTGAGAAAATCACTGCAAGAAAAAGAGGCCACCATTAAGGAGCTCCAGGGGAATAACCACAGGTTGTCTGATGCAACTGCAGCCACCACAGAGAGAAAACAAAGTACATAAACAACAGATTCCAAAATTAAAGAGCTCAATGAAAAACAATATCTGTTACAGAATTTACTGAAAGAAAAAGACCTCTTAATCCAGGCCAAAAGTGATCAGTTACTTTGTTCAAATACAAAGTTCACTAACAAAGTGAATGAAAATGAGTCGTTGAGGTAAGCAATAACAAACCTCAAGGAGAGAATATTAATTTTAGAAATGGACATTTCTCAACTAAAAGGGGAAAATGAAAAAATAATAGAAACATCCAAAGAAAAGGAAGTGGAGTATCAAGCATTACAAGAGACGAACATGAAGTTCTCTGTGATGCTGCGAGAACAGAGTTCAAGTACCAATCAATGAAGGAGAAAGCTCTTGCCTTTGAGCAACTGTTAGGAGAAAAAGAACAGGGCAAGGCTGGGGAATTAAATCAGCTTTTAAATGCAGTTGAAACGATGCAGGAGAAGACCATTCTATGTCAGCAGGAGATAGACCAACTCACTTTGTCCCTAAAGAACAAACAGATGGAAAAGAGTACCCTCTAGCAAGAGTTTCAACACTTATGTGACAAAGAATTACACTTAAATCCAGAGATACAAAGACTGAGGAGCCATCTTTTAGAATCAGAAGATTCTTACACCTGGGAAATTTGAGCTTCTGAGAAGAGAAATATGAACCTGAGAGAGAAAGTCACACTATTGGAGGAAAAGCTGCTTTCCTCTTCTAATGCAAGTCATCAAGCCAGTGTGCAGGTAGAGTCCCTACAGAAACAGGTGTGTTTAGTCTCCCAAGAGAGGGATGAGAATGCACTTTAGCTTTTGCTCTACCAGGAACAAGGAAAGCAGTATACATTGTCATTAACTAACCTGCAAATGATTCTAGGGCGTTTCCAACAAGAAAAAGCTATGTATTCAGCTGAATTAGAAAAGGAAAGACAACATATAACCGAATGGAAGGAAAAAGCAGAAAATCTAGAAAGAGAGGTATTGTTATTACAGGAAAGTTCGGATGAAGCCAATGGTGTTGGATTCAGCAACCAAACTTACACAACAATTACATCTAAAGGAAGAACAGATTGAAGGACTTAAAAATAAAAAGCACAATGAGCTCCAACAAGAAATGTTGAATGGTGCACAAAAGAAATTGATGAACTCAGAAAATGGCACAGAAGGAAAAGTGGACAAAGCCCTAATGAAAAACCTGTTCATTGGGCATTTCCATACAGCAAAAAGTAAGCGTCACGAAGTGTTACAGTTAATGGGAAGCATCCTGGACGTTTAAAATGAGGAAATGGAGATGATGGTGGTGTTACTAAGTGGATGACTCCTTGGCTTGGAGGAGGATCAAATAATGTCCCTAGCACATCTTTGAGACCAAATGAGCAATGTATGCTTAATAGTTCTTTTTCAGATCTTTTTGTTAATTCTGGAAACAGAATCTCCTTCATGTGTTCCACCACCAAAACTTTCTGCACATGCCATGAAATGTCTAGACTCCAGAGGAAGGAGAAAGGAAGGTGAGAATGTACCAAGAAGTTTGAAAGATGCTGCAGAATTCAGAGCTGGTAGAAGAGCAGCTGTGAATCCATTTTTGACACTGTGTTCTGTGGCTGTGCCACTGATTAGCCTAGCTAGACTTGGACCTGGTGGACATGGGATTCTCCTTTTGAATCCCATCACAGACTTCATGCCCACCTTTACACTATTGCCAGTGTCCCCTGACAATAGTACCAGGGTTGTACTAAAGGACCTTTTAAATTACTAGGTGATTCTCAAGCCAGAGATGATTCAGCACTTTGAAGAAGCCATAAACTCTTTGTGCTTTTTACAAAGTGGCCTTTTTGAAAAGAAGTCATGTATTTGCAAGGAAAAAGAAAAAGAAAAAAGTTGATATAAAGAGCTACCAGGTATTTTGACTCCCCTTCCCCCCCCCCCCCCGCTTTTTGGTGTGTGTTTTTTTGCTGTAGCACTTATTAAAATTTTATTTGTGTTTGTTTGCTGTAGCATTTTTTATATAAAATTTTGTTCTGATACTATCAGGTAATTAACAGAAATAATAAATATAGATAAAAATGATTTATATAACAGAAAAGAAGAAAAATCCAACCCATATGAAAAAGATATATACCTCAGAATTTGGGTGATATGCAAACAAAATATGATGTAGCAAAGTTGTGAATTCTTTGGTTTATAAAACTGTATAACTACTAAAAGAAAATTAGTGGGAGGGCCTGAACATGAAGTTTAGTGGATAAATTCTAAGATTCTTCTAATCCAAATACTATGACACCTATTCCTTTTACTTATCTTCATTCTACTAAAAAAAGTCACTTGACGTTCATTCCCTTTTCTAGATATTAAATATGTCCAGAAGGAAGATGATTTTTGTCATGAAATCAAAAGTATTATCACATGTATCCTTTTTAATTTATAAGAATATATCATTAAATGTCTGGACTGTTTACATACTTTTATGGGCCCCACAGTAATGCTTATAAACACATTTTAAAAAACATTTGCTCAAGAACAGAAAGTGGGGAAGAGAAAAAAAAATAATAGAGGTTAGAAAGATGAAAAAGTTAATAAAGGAATAGTTAAAACCTTTTTTATTTTTGTAAATTAAGATAAGCTAGAAACTTTTGGTTTATCTTTTAAGTCAGGTGATATCAGAGAAGTGAAAAAGCAGATTAGATAGCAAATGCTTATCTGACACCTGTAATTTCTAAAACCATTGAGAATATTTTTACTAAAATTAGTTCAAATAAAATAAATCATAATTTACTATGAATTAATTTAAATTATTTTATTAATTAATTTTATTGATGAATTCAATTTTATTAATTTAATTTTATTAATTTATTTATGAACTTCATAAATTAATTAATTTGATTTATATTTAAAATTTTATTGAATTTTATTTAAAATTAGTTTAGTAAAATTAATTTAAATAAATTTTAATATAAATCAAATTATTTAATATTAATTATATAGATTAATATGAATTTTAATAAAATTCAATTAATTTTGATAAAATGTTCTCAATGGTTTTAGAAATTGCAGGTGTCAGAGAAGTATTTGCTATATAATCTACTTTTTTCTCTTCTCTATTTTCACCTAACTTGAGCTGGAAACTTTTGATTTATCTTTTATCTTAATTTACAAAAATAAAAAGTGAAGACAAAATACCTAGTGGTTATATAGATCACCATTTTCTTTCAATTTTAAATTTTCTCATTTTCAGCTTCTTATTTCTTTTTTTTTAATAGAGAAAGAGAGAGAGAATTTTTTTAATATTTATTTTTATGTGGTGCTGAGGATTGAACCCAGCGCCCCATGCATGCCAGGCGCGCTACCACTTGAGCCACATCCCCAGCCCAGCTTCTTATTTATTTGATTTTCAAGCTCCTTTATGATAGGGACATGTGGTTTATCTTTTAAACCTCAAGCAATTTACAATTAGAAAAGAAAAGGGACTACTCATGGCTTCTTTAAGTAGTTCACGAAGTAGACCTAAATCAAATATGAATTATCTTTAGAAGAATTTGTAACAAAAGGCTGAGAACAAGATTTCCCACACCAGTCCCCTACAACTCTGCATATGTGGCTCTCTCTGATTTCATCATGGATATAGGTTGATGTGATGACCACCACAACAGCCACCAGACACACTTGCATCTTAAAGATCAGTGAATCATCTCCTTGCACCAGCACCAGCTGTTTAGAACTTAAGAATTTTTTACCAGCCCATTATTTAAAAAATTCTTACTTGAAGCTTAAGTGTATGAGGATGTTCGTATTTATACTTTTAGGTTGTACATTGAAGAGCATTTTCTTGCAGATTTTGTCAATGTAGCTATGCCTTAGAAAGAGAAACCTTTTTTCATTTTATGCTATGCCATATTTCTTGAATGTTCTGCTCATGGTTTCATACTCTTTATACTGTGTGGTCTACAGTCTTTTTAAAATTATATATGTTGAACTCACTGTCTGAGGTTCTGTCTTCCAAGTGGTCTAATCTGTTGATGATGCTTTCAATTGAACTTTTAATTTGGTTTATTGTTTCTTTCATTTCAAGGATTTTTGTTTTCTAGAATCTCTATCTCCCTACTAAAGTAATCTTTTGCTTCCAATATTTGTGTTGTTTATGTAGCTCTTTGTCAAAATGATCTTTTGCTGCCTGTATTTGGTCTTTTATCTCATCCTTTAATTTGCAGAACATTTTCCTTATGTACATCCTGAACTCTTTCTGTCATCTTCTGCTGTGCTGGCCATGGATTCTAATAATGTGGTGTCTTGATTTGTTTGTGGCCCTTTCTTCCCTTGTCCTTTCGTATTGCTGGTGTGTCTTCCCTTCTAGCACTGTGGATCCTAGGCAATACCGTTTTTACCCTATAGGCTTACAGTGCCCCTTCACAACTCCTTTGAGATGAAGGACAATATTATCAGATCCCAATATAAACCATATATACCCTAATGTTTGCAAATAAGATGTTTACATTTGGTCACAATGTACAGATATTGTGAATTCAGTTATTATCTACAATATACCCAGTAGGTTTGTAAAAGGGTTTACAGTTTCTGATGGTAGACAAAGAAGTGGGGATGGAGGGGTAAGATGATATGCTGAGGAGGTAGGAGGTTGTTATATCTTAGGAAGTGTGAAAGAGAAATCTAAAGAGGAAGATTAGTAGCAGGAGAAAGGAATGGAAGTATATTTGGGTAAACAAGTAAGTGGGAAGACAAGAGAGTACATAAAACAAACACACATATCAAGAAAAATAAAACATGTTAAAGTAGCAGAAATTTGTGGGAAAAAAAGAAAAAGAAAAAAAATAAGCAAAGAATAAAAAGAATGTACAACACCAGTGTAACATACTATTCAGAAGTCCCAGGACTTGGTTTTACATATGTTGGGGATGTGAGGTGGGGAGAGGAAAAAATAAAATAAAATAAAATAAAATAAAATCTCGAAGGAAGACACAGGGCTTGTTTTGGTTTGAGATCAGTATCTTTCCTGGTTTCCTTCTCATCCAATAAGTAGTGTCCTCTGTTGTTAGCTGGTATCTCGGCCCTCAGGATGGTGAAAGTACCAGGGTGCCACTGTTCCAGGTTAATGGATGCTGGGGAGAGGGAGAGTTAGAAACTGGGTACCTGGAAGATGGTGATGAAGGTGACCCAAGATGGACGCTCTTGCTTTCAGAAGTGGGGTGAGTGAGAATACAGATACAACATATCTGGGACACTAGGAAAGCAGTTTTAAGAGGAAAGTTCATTGCATGGAGTTTATTCCTTCAAAGAAGAAAAAGTCAACAAATAAATGACTTAACATTACATCTCAAAGCCCTTGAGAAAGAAGAACAAATAAACACCATGACATCTCATGGTCTTACTCTTCTTGTTTCATCAATTTTATGTGGGCTACATTGAAAATAAGTAAGTATTGTCAAGAGACACTGGAGGATACAAAACTGAAGGTGTTTTAGATTCAGACCTCATGGATTTTGCTATTGCAAGTTGAATGCCAGGAGAGAGTTCACTTGGAGCATAAAAAATATGTGAATGTGTAGGCAGATGAGGAGAGCTCTGTGGATCACCTGTTTCCTGTTGACTTTGAAGGATGGAGAAAGTTTGGTCATACAAAGTGGGGAGTAAGCATTTAATAAAAAGAATACAAATAATGAAAAAACTGCAGAGAAATCAGTGATTCAATAGCTCTACTCTAGAAAATCTGATGAAAATTATACAGAAATCATTTTTTTTTATGCTGTGCCCAAGAAAATGAATGAACAAGATGTGGGCTACTCATTAGCATCTTCTCAAGTTGCTTTCATTTAATTTGTCTCAATTATCTTTAAAATTGCCTTGGTTTGTAGATGTTATTGTTATTATGTCATGATATCAATATCCTTATGTTAGTTATTTATCTGTAATTGTCTTATTTTATATATTCCCATTGTGTACTTGGCTTGCATGAGTTTTAATTCGCAGTCCACTGACTTATTATTCAAACAGTATCAACTTAATCCTCCAAACCTTGTAAGAGTATTCAATGCTTATGAAGTTTTCCTACTTTTCCAATGAGTCAACATGGGCTATATTTATATGATTAAAAATAATTAGTTTGATTTCATGTTGCTTTAAATGTCCTTACTTTAATTTTCTTTGCTCAATTGCTGGGTATTACATAACACAGCAAGGAACTTTTATTTTGAGTCTTTTTATTATTAAGCAAATTTGTGTATTAATACAAGGAAGAGTAACTTCAGGGTGTTTGAATATGTATTGCAATGATCATTCCTTCCTTCCAGTGTACTTATCTCTGAACCCATCATTTTATTGGCTCCATAGTTATGAATGTTTTCAGGAAGTGCTTTCTGAAAAATAAATACCTCTCCATCCCCATATTCAGAAAATTCCTGTATTTCATGCATTTATTTTTAGCTCCATTCTGATGGGAAAAAAGGAGGCTTTGTTAATCAGACTGACAACCAAATACCTGAAATTTAGGAATTACAAATTCCTAAATTTGTAATTAATGAAGTTTCTCTCTGCAACTTCGTTAGTTGGAAGTGGGTAAATTTCTCAGTAGACAGAACCTTGCTTGACTTTGGTTATCTCTCTCTTTAGGAATATTTAAGAATGTTTATTTCCAGCTTTTACATTAGTGGAGTCTGTCACTATAAAATAATTATCATTTCAAGAAGAAATAACAATGCATTATCTCTAGCCCACAATGTATTTTCATACTTTATCTTGTGTATTCATTATGAGGTGGGAACTCTTATTCGAAGAGGGTCTTGAAGAAGGTAGGTGACTTGTTCCAAGTATTAGAGCAAATAAAAAAGATGTGACTCACCCCAGTGAGTGTCCTCCATGAATCCAGACTTCTTCCTATTGCTCCTCAACCAAAAGACTATTTTTCCAATTTAAAATGAAACAAACAAATAAATAAAAATCCTCTTTTCTACCACTGGATTCAGATGACAGTCAAATTTGCCCAAGCATATTGAGCAATCATAAATGACTCCCCCCCCGCTCTGCACTGGAGATAAACCACAACTTATAATAACAAAACTGGTCATTGCTCTAGCCAAAGTATTTCATCAGCTTCTGGCGTCCATTATATCTGATATGCTTATCCAGCATGACTGATGGTTTGGTTCTTAATAAGTAGTCTAGTTAAGCAGCGAAGTTAATGACAGGAGATTTTTCTTTGGCTCCAGGGCTCAGCATGCACAGACAGGACCCTGCATGAATTCCCCCAGCGTGTGACGATAAGATACTTCCACTCTGCCAGCAGAGAGCAACTTCATTAATTAAAAACACATTGCATGTTATCACAAAAGATTGAATTTTCTAGGAAGAATTACCCTTTGGCTTTATGATGAGCATGAGGAATAACAGTTAATATGATTCCAGACATAACTTTGTTTCAATTTAGGACAGAAAATATTTAGGATTAGGATTAAGTCTTCAGGAGAGATGGGCTTCACGATCATTCTGCAATGGAAATGCTTGGGACTCTTGTTTGCACTTTGTTTAGGCTGGCTCTGGGAGTTAAAACATTTGCTCAACCCTACTGGGTGTCTGTGACTTAATAGGATATGGTCCTAAAATTTAAATAATGCATTTGAATAGTTCACTCTTTGTGCTAAATGCAAATTAAACAATAAATGGACTAATAGAATGTTTGCAAAGTTCTCAAATTTTGAGAAAAAAGCTAGTAAAGTCAAGCTATCTCTTTGAGGGAGATTACCAATATCTTCAAAAAAAGCAGTGTTTTCCAGACACTAATTAAAAATAAAACTATAATAGCAGAAAGAGCAGTAGAATAGAGGGAAGGCCAAAGAGAGGGAGGAGGGGAGGGAAAAAGGAAGTACTGGGGACTTAATTAGATCAAATTATTCCATACTTTTAAATTATTTCAAAATGAATCCTAATGTTATGTATAACTAAAAAGAAGCAATAAAAAAACAAATGAGACAGTTATTTGTCTTATAACATGGCTAAATAAATTTATCAAAAAAAAGAAAAGCAATGTTTTGACGGTGTTTGAATTGTAGTACATAGTATTAAAGTAGCCTGCTTTCTGATACCAATGCAGAAATATAATGTAAGAGAATTTGGGATCTGAAACCACGGAAGAGACCATCTACATTAATGTACAACCCATGTAGATATTTCCAATATCCCATTAAATAGTTTTGTAGCTCCTGCTTATATTCTACCCAGACCTCATTATTTAACAGAATCTATATTCAAACTAGGGGAATTCCAATCTATGGGAAATCCTCCCTAAGCTAAAGTTACAACTTTTTTACTTCCTGCTGTAACACATCAAACCGTTTCCATTTGAAGGACTGAAGTTTTATCATTTCCACCCTAAGTACTCTTTTGTGATGTCCACTACCCTATTATATATAATGTTTTAGAAATCCTTGCAACATCCAGGATCTCCTTTAACACATGGCACAGCTAGTCCAAAAGCAATCTCAATAATCCAATGGCAAGCACAGCAGGACATCTTATCTGCTATACACTTATCTTAAAGTTGCTTAAATTTAGCTTAATTGCATCATATGTTTGAGCCCTTTCCTTCAGTCACTTAAAATCTTTATAAACATGACTTTAGAATTCTGTGCATTATGTGCATGATCTTGCTATGTGGCCTCTCTTGACCTGTTAACTTGCCCTTTAAATCCTATTGTAGATAATAGTGGATAAACTTCTCAGTAGACAGAACCTTGCTTGACTCTATACTTACTAGTTGTATGCATAAATGAAGAAAGTGATCCAGGAGGTTCCACCTGAAAACTTATGACAATACGATAGGGCACTGCATTGAGTACATTCAACACTGGAAATCTTATGTTTCCCCTCCCCTGTTTTAATCCAGTGTAAACAAACTGGTTGTGAAAGGAGGTTGAGTACCTGCAGATTATTTAAATATTGCCCAAACATGGAAGTTTAGAGAAAATTTTAGAGTGATTGAATTGGTTACATTATAGTTTCTTTTATGAAACTATAATGTGAATATTGCTCTGTCAAATGATTCATTGTGGTGTCATATGAGGCCAATTAACGTTTAGATGGAGGAATAAGGTGCAGAGGAACTATTTATTTATTTATTTATGAAGACTGGTTTGTAGATTTATGTTGTTCTCCTCTTATTTATTGAGTGTAATCTACAGATCTTAGATGACAGGTAAAAGCCACACCCCTTCTCTGATCTTGGCTCTCATGACCCTCAGATGCAACTTTCCCACTTCCCTAGCTTCCATCTCTAAAATGCAGAATATGACTTCAACTCCCAAACTTTGCTAACATGATTTACACTGTAAGCCTTGACTGCTTTGAATGTTCCCTCAGAGCTCCTTTAATTGACTACAGCAGAATTGCACTTGAATCACCATGCAATGTGAATCCTGTATCTTTGTGTCAGCATTTACATCAAAATATGTATCTGTACATTGGCCTCATTTTTTATGGCTTCTTAAAAGGGGAGAATCTATGCTTGATTTCCTTGTTATCTTCCTCTCTCATCTAGTGTATAGCAGCTTATGGGTTAGAACTGAAGTTTAGTTGTTTCACCTCTGGGCTCTCGACTGTCCTGATCCTTCCATAGGTTTGATGATGGGTAAAATAGAATCAAGCACTTACACTTGTTACAAATAAGAACAGTTGAGTACAAGAACAAGTTATTTCTCTGTAGTGGTTTTTGTTTGGATAAAATTTTACAAAAACTCATTTGAATGCATTTTTCCTATTTTCTCTTAAGTTTTCACAATCAATGTTGTATTTCTAAGCTAAGAAAATCTTTCTGATTGGAGTCCTGTTTATATATCCTCTTTTACATACTACTACTTCATGGGATCACCCTAGAAATCTTGAGCAAGATACTTAAAGGAATCAGTCTTCAGTTTCCTCATATGTAAAATAGGAACAGTAATTAGTACTAAGCTCATATGTTTGTTATGAGGGCTGAGTTAATATTTCAAAGAGCTTAAAGCTTTAGTGTGTCTTATATATTATATATATATATATATATATATATATATATATATATATATATATATATATATATATATGTGTGTGTGTGTGTGTGTGTGTGTATACACACACATACATACATATTGATTAAATATATTCCTTTTTTTCCTGTGAATAGGAAAAATTCCCATGGATTTTAGAATTTATATTTATCCTTACTTTAGTAATTCTAATCTTATTTCTGTACATGTAAGTCTTAGTCATCCTTCAATGACAAGAGCAAAATATTGCTTGGAGTAGGAGACAGAGAAATTAATATTTATAATTAATCTAAATTCATTATTTACCAACTGTGTGTCCTTGTACCAGATACCTACTGAGTTCATACATCTTATTAAAATGTATATGGATTGTATAGTTTTAGAAAAAAATTAAACCCAACTTACTTTTAGGCCTTTATTAATTAAAAGTATATTTACTGAGAACCTGATACATATTAACACTATTCTAGATATTGGAGCCACAAGAATAGATACTATAGACTATAACCTCCCCTTGGTAGAAATTATCTACAAGTGGGGAAAGATCAACAATTAAAAAATAGGAGACAAAGTAGCCACCAAGTATATTAAATGGTACACTTGGATGCAGGAAAGGTGTGTGGGGGGTGCCACTTAAGTAGAGACCAGAATATCTGAAATGGGAAGATCCAGTGATGGTCTTGGAAGAATGTATTGGATGAGATATAATAAGAATTATATATAATTAATCTTTGCTTTCAGTTCCTGACACAGTGCTGCTAAAACCTTTGTAATTTTCTGAGTAATGAGCTGATAGGAGCATCTTTTGTTTGCTCTTAATTTTTCGTTCCTAACACAAGAGCTTCTAGGTCCCTTGGGTTCTCCAGAGTTATAGTACCTGTGTATAGCAACTAGATAGATATCTTGTGATAGAAAGGCTTAGGTGGATTAGCATGGGGGCTGGTAAAAAAGATATTGTTCTTGGGTTGTATTCTTTGTAATACACTTGCAACAGTAAGTCAAGTGTTCCCCACTGTGAGCTGTGACAGCACATTATAGAACACAATGAGGTGGTCATGGGAAACCCCAAGGTGTAGGTATATTGAAAAAAAGTGTGGGTAACTTGGAGACAGCCACTTGTTGAGTTTAATCTGAAGTGACGGACAAGCTTGTATGACTGAGCCACTGACCTGTGGGGTCTGTATTAACTCTTGGTAATGTCAGAATTGAGTTTAAATGTAAGATATACAGTTTATGTCTAGAGAATTGAGATTTATTTGATATGAGTTGAGGAGGAGGAAACACCTTATTTTCCTTTTATCAGGAAAAGAACAGCAAGTTTAATGATCCTTGACTCTTGGTTGTAGTCTCCACCAAGTTCCCTTGTGGTTGAGGGAACTTGGTGGAGACTACATGACCCATGTCAAAAGAGCTTAGTAGGTGTAAAGGGGAGGTTTAAAGTGACTGGTTTACATTTTAAAAGAGATAGCTAGTGTGTATAATAAAAAGTTATAAGGCAAGGATAGAAGCAGGAGACTTAATGAGTACAAATTGCAATTGTCCAGTTGGGAGGTAAAAGATAGTGAGGTGGATATAGTTAAAATTTGTAAATTAGGTTATATTTTGAAACATATGTCCATGCATTGAATGTTGTGGTGCAGAGATCCAGTAGTACCCAATGTGTCCTAAACCCGTAAGGAAATAGTGATGACATTAATGGTAGTGAACATTATAATTATTACTAGAGTCACAGAAATTTTTAAACTGATTTTTGCATAATAGCTTGCTTAATCTTCACAAAAAGTGCTATGTTAGGCACAATTATTTTCCCATTTTGCAAATGTACTAACATAAAGAAACAAGTATATTGTCTATTTTTCCAAGTCTTTAAAATGACATATAAGATTTAACCACAGAATCTGGCTTTAAAATCTCTGCTTCAGGAAGAATAAACTTGGCAATTTTAGTAAACAGTGTTGAGTAGACCGTTAGATACATGACTGATCATCAAAAGATTCATCAGGGCTCAAAATAAAAATTTAGGAGAATTCAAATTAGACATGGTGGATAAAGCAAGAAACTTGGTGTGACACCTGGAGAAAGAGCAGGAAGACAGGAGGAGAAGACTCAAGACTATCACATGGAAAATCTCACTGTTTAAAAGGTGTGCAAAGGAAAAAGCACCAGAAAGAACCAAGGAAATTTAAAAAGAAGAAAAAAACAATGGTAGGAAAATGAGAAAATGAGCTGGGTGTGATGGTGCACACCTATAATCCCAATGGCTTGGAGGCTGAGACAGTAGGATTGTGAGTTCAGAGCCAGTCTCAGTAACTTAATGAGGCCCCAAGTAACTTAGTGAGACCCTGTCTCAAAGTAAAAAGTAAAAGGGCTGGGAATGGGACTCAGTGTTTAAGCACTCCTGGGCTCAATCCTCAGAACCAGGGGAGCCAGAGGGGGAAGAGGAGGAGGAAGACAGTCATTGAGAATCCAAGTGAAAAAGTGTTTAGAAAAGAAAGGGTAATCAAAAGTGTGTGTCAAAGAAACGACTTTAACATGTAAATAGTGTATGACTTCTGGAATCCTAGAACAATCTGTTAGCTAAGTGAAGAAATTAGAATCTTTTTTCAGCTCTTATATGAAAGCTAAAACCACTAAAATTCTGTCTGTAGGTATTGAAGAAGTCTGCCAGGGCAGAGCAGAATCACCAAATTCTGAAAGAAGCCAGTGGCCCAGAGAGAAGATGAAGCATATAAAGCCTCATTTCTCCCTGCATATCTTTTGGGTCTGAAGAGGTACCTTGGAGACCAAGGAACTGAGGTGAGCATTGGAAAGACTTTGGAGACTAAAGGGGGGAAACCTTAGGGTTCAGGTCCTAAGAAACAACAGGTAGAAGACCATATAGGAGAAAACTGTACTTAAGAGTGAGTAACAAGAATGGATTGGAAGCTAGGCTCACAAGGGATGAAGTCCAGCTTCAAATGTTCCCGACCCTTGAATTTTCTCTTTTTATTTTTTGTAGTGCTAGGGATTGAACTCAGGGCCTTATACATGCTAGGCAAGCTCTATACCACTAAGCTGCACCCCATCCCTTGAAATTGTTTTAAAGGTGATTAAGACTTTGTTTCTACCCACTTACTACATGTTGCAAATATAAATTGTCTGTAAATGAATGAAATATTGTCTTAAAACCCCAATTATTTTTAAAATTTTATATGCAATGATGATTCAGAAAATTAAAAAATGATACTTTGTGACAAAAACAGCCACAGAGATTCCAGGTAATAGAGTAAATATATATAGAGACATTAAAATAAATCTGTTAGTGTATCTAAGGAAGTCAATGCAATGCAGAAAATACACTGTTCTCTCTTTGGACTAGGAGAGTAAAGAACAGACCCTAGGGTGACCATAGCCACCAAGTAGGAACAAATTCCCTGAGAGCACTAACTGGAGAAGTGTCTGTATTCTTTGTTCACACTTTCCCCAAGTATGTGGTTAACCATACAGTATAGGTTAAACACCCCTCCCACTCCCCACACAAAGAAATCACAGCTACACCTTAAGGAACTGAGGCAAGAGTCAAACTGCATCTGTCAAAGGCAGCTCAGAATTTGCAGTTTAAGTCTAAGTAAGGCAATTGGTGAAACAGGCATATCATATTCCTTCAGAGGAATAGGTCAATATTCAGAACATAAAACTCACAATGTTCATGATATGCTATAAAATTACTTGACATAAGAAAAATTAGCAAAATCTTACTCATTCTCAAGAGAAAATTAAGCAGATGACAACTCCGAGGTGCACTAAATGTTGCAATTATCAGTCAAGACTTAAAACAGTTCCTGTGCAAATGTAAAGGACATTATGCTTGCAGTGAGTGAAAAACCAGGTTTATATTAAAGAAAATATCTAAAATATTTTTAAAGGACAAATGTATATATTGGAAATAAAGAATTACAAAATCTGAAAAATTCACTGGAAAAGCTTAATAAAGGAAAGAAATGATGCAAAGAAATGTCAGCAGCCTCGAAGAGAGATCAGGATCACCAGACTTTTCTAAAAGGGGTCATAAAGTGAATATTTGAGGGATTATAGACTGTAAATTTCAGTAGTTAAGACAACTGAACTCTGCTTTTGTAGGGAGAAAGGAGTCATAGAAATATATAAATAAGTCTGTGGATAAGCTCTAATTAAACATTACTTATGCAAACAAATGTGGGCTGGAATTTCTCTATGTGGATGGATTGATAGTCATTATCCAATAATAAGATGACAGACTGAAAACATTTTGAGAAAATAAACTGATTTTCATAGACTTGTCAGACAGGATCAAAAGGTCTGGCATATGGGTAAATGCAGTCCCCAAAGGAATGGAGGAGGAAAATTAACAGAAAAAGGTTCCCAAAGGTAATGGGCAAAAACATCCCTACTTACATTAGAGGTATAAATCTACAGATTTATAATTCTGAGTGAACCCATACACACACACACACACACACACATACATGTCGGGGGGCGGGGCGGGGGGAGAGAGAGAGAGAGAGAGAGAGAGACAGACAGACAGACAGACAAAGAGAATGAGCGAGCTAGAGATAGAGAGATACAGGCACACAAACTAGGCACAGCACTCTGAAAATGTTGAAAATCATGGAAAAAACATTGAAAATAGCCCCCCCCCCAAAAAAAAAGACACATTGTGTGCAGGAGACAAACCCCTTTAAATCATATCTTCAAGAAAATACTGACATATTGTCTTTAAAGTGAAAAATGAAAGAAAATCTAACAACCCAGTGAAAGAATTCTTCAAAATTGAAGGAGAAAGAAAAATATTGAATATAAAGTAAAACAGGACAGTTTCCTTCTAGAGAATTATACTAAAGGAAATGTAGAAGAAAGTTCATTATGCCAAAGGGAAAAAAATGCCAAAGGAAAACTCAGAAATTTGGGAATGAATTAATAGCTTGAAATGTCAATTTACAAAACTTGCTAATTGAAGAAGGAAATATTAGGAAACATGATATTCATCATACTTTTGAGATGAAAATATTTTTCTTTATTTGTCTTTTTCCTTCACTAATTGCTAATTATAACTTTGTTATTAAGTTTTAACATAGATAATATTTATAATCTTTTTATAACTACAATCATGTCATTTTTGTCTGAATCTTTTCATAAACTTAGAAACATTTAAATTATATGATTTACAAAAATTGAACAATTTAAATACTCCTCTGAAAAGTCACATTTTATTGGAAATATTCCCAACTTTATGTAATACAATAAAGATACATTTATTATAACAAAATGAAAGATAATGTAGACCTAGTAATATCAGATACTTTGTAATGTTTCAGCAAAAATTACTATAAGAAATAGAGTGCTATTTCATAATGATTAAAGTTTTAATTCCTACCCTGTCTCCTCTCTGTTTCCTGGCTGCCAACAGAGTGTAGAAGTAAGATGTAATAACTCCTAGTTTATTTATACTGACAGCATACATAGTTTCAAATTATCTAAAGCAAAAATTGACAAATGCAAAAATAAATGATCACTGATTATTGGTGACTTTTATATATTTCTCACAGTAACTGATGAAACAAGCAGATATAATCCACATTTATGCAGGAGATTATGTATTTTGGTCAAGTTCACATATAGACTGAACTACATTTGAACTTCAGAATATATCAACTATACATGACCCTTCAGAATGCATATTTGTAATAGTTCTTGAGAAGAATGGAACCAATAGAATATATCTAATTATAACAGGGGATTTCTTAGATTGCTTCACATGAACAAACACAGATAGGTCCATGTATGGCCATCTTCAGGATGGAGAGCCAGAAAAATCAGAGCTACTCAGTCCAAGAAGCTGGAAGCCTCAGAATGAAAAAGAAGCCAATGATGCAATCCCAGTCCCAGTCTCCTGGATTGCCACTGCCATAAATCTGCTCAAAGGCTGAAGAACCTGGAGTCTGATGTTCATGGTTGATAACAGCTGAAAAAAAGGGTCTAGTGTGAAAGAGAGCTATCATCCTCCTTTTTTGCATTTTTTTCATTCCACCAGGATCCCCAGACAATGACACTTACATTCAAGACAGAACTTGCCCGCTCAGAAACACTTTTACAGATACATTCCAAAGTATGCTTTATCTGCTCTCTAAATGTCTCTTAATCTGGTCAAGTTGACCACCAAAATTAATTATCAGAATGTTTATTCAAATATGTACTAAAATATTTTTAAATATATGCAAACAAAATTTGCCAATATGAAGCATATTTCTGTAGAAGTTACACTATACTGTCATAAGATCATGGGATCACATTATGAAGAATGATACTTCTGATGCTATAGGAAATAAATAAAAAACACAATTTATGAATGTCGATGCATAAGAAATATAAAATAAGAATAGTTTTTAATGTCCTATAGAAATTGACTTCATAGTAGAAACTACCCTGGCAAAGAACAATCCAGTAGACATTTAAAAACTATTTGAAGAAGTAATATTTTCAATCCTACTCAAGTTTTTCTAGAGAATAAACAAGAAATAACCCTCAGCTCTTTTCTAAACTTTTAGGCATTTCACCTTTGATATAATGCAAGGCTGACTAAGACAAAAAAAAAAAAAAAAGAAGAAGAAAAAATTGCAGTCAATCTTACTTTGATGCACAAGTTACAAACAAAACCTTAGCAAATAAAATCTTGCAATATATGAAAAGGAATAACAATCATATCTCAGTTAATTTTACCATGATAATTTGATTTTGTTTTAATATTTGGAAATCGAACAATAAAATTCACAGTTAACAAAATACAGAAGAAAAATTCTATGATAGCAAAAGATATCAAACAAGAATATTTTGAAATTCAATTTTCTTTAAAGACAAAACCTCTTGAAAACTGGGAGCAGAAGTAAATGCTATTAGGGCTGGGGTTGTTATTCAGTGGTAGAGTGCTTGCCTAGCATACGCAAGGCCCTGGGTTTGATCCTCAGCAGTAGAAAATAAATAAATAAATAGAATAAAGGCATATATATATATATATATATATATATGCTATTAAGCTAGTCGAGAGTTTCCAAAACAAAGAAATAAAATCTACAGCAAACCACATTTAATGGTAAAGTATTATGAATTTATTTCAACAATAAAGAATGCATGCTCCTACCACTTACATTCAACAGCACACTTGGAGTTTTAGCTAGGACAATACAGAAAGAAAATGAAAGAAGGATAAATAAACCAGAAAGGAGCAGTGAAGGCTATCATTATAGCCTACATGATGGAGAAAATAGATATGGAAACAAGATGTAGCAAAATGACTTTTTTTTTAAAGTCATATATTTATGTAATTTTAATTAAAACCTAGGATTTGAACTCAGTCTAGTGTGCTTTCAGTCTTGTCATATATTCTTATCATAATACAGAAAATGTATTCCCAAAAGGTTCTTTTTTTTATCCTCAAACAACTTCTGGATGCACCCATATACATTTAGTAAATTGGAATATTCACATGCAGACATGAAAATTTATAAAGTGTGTACAGATTAAAAAGCCTACTGTTACTATATCCATTTTGTTTCTGCTTGCCAATGATCCCATTCAGTCTTCAAGCAGCAAATACAATAATTCTGGGCTATAAACCAATTTCCCTTTTCCTCCAAAATAATGCTCACTTGTACCAAACAAAAATATTGTCCCTGCAAATTTCTTTTATGACACTCCATGAGTCCCTTTAATCCCTTTTGGATTACTTGTATCACAACTGCTAATACCCAGAGACAATAGGAAAGATGGCTTAAGGGCATCTCAGGAATTTGCCAGACTATGCCCACTGCAAGCTCAGGGTGTAGAAGTATCAACTCCTACACAGGGATGCACAGAAAGTTGTTTTCCCAGGATGTGTTTCACCAGGCTCAGCCTCCCAGGCACTCAGAAGCTGCTGTAGCCTTGGTCCCAGAAGACCCCACTAGTTTTTGAGCTGGTAGCAGACTTTGGTGTCATCCACGTGGTGGTGCTGGTTCTGCAGGAAGGCAAGATGTTGGAGTTAGAGGCCCCATGGAATCTTCCACTAAGATTTCAGAGGAAGGCCAGGGAGGTCAGGCGAAGGGCAGCAGGGTCAAAATCCCTATTACAGTTCTTAGTAGGGCAATGCGCAAAGCTGTGAAGGTGAATTCAAAGTTAAAATGGAGACCCTAGGATTTAAGAGATGCCAAAAATGTGGACTGTCTGATGAAGAAGACTTCTGGCTGCAGAGAAAACCAGGCCAAGAGAAAGGCCATGAGCACTGCAACTGGCCAGGCCCTTCGAGAGAACATCTCACCAGTGTGCCCTAGTTGCCAAAGATGGAGCTAGGGGAAAAACAACAACAAACAAACAAACAAAAAAAAACCAAACAAACAAAAAACCATTTTCCGACTGGATTTAGGTCTTGTTTTGATCCTATTCCTTCTTCCTATTCCCCTGTTCTTCCTTTTGGAATGGGAGTGTTTACCCTGTGCCATTATATAATAGATGTTTGTAGCTTGCTTTTGATCATTATAGGAGGTCAAGTCTGTTCTTGAGTCTCGATGACATATTGGAATTGGACTTTTGGGTAATGCTAGAGCTGTTAAGATTATGGGGATGGAGAGAAATGTTTTCTAGAATAATACATTTGACCATGCGATTATGGCTTTCCTGGACTGCCTGCAGGAAGAGTCTGAGAAACAGGCGGGGGATCTCTGCCTGCCCTACAGGATCCATGTGGGGAATGCTACTCTGTCAGGACTCATCTGAACACAGAGAAGCAGTGGACAAAGGCACTCAATGCTTCTCAGTTTAAAGAGAAGTTTTTCTTGGGCCTCCTCAAGGTACTATCAAAATTAACTCTCTTTCTAAATTATTGTGAAAATATTATCAAAATGTAAAGTAAAAGAGCATAACATGTTTAATTCAAAAGGCCAAATCTAGTATTAATTTAATATTGGCCAGAGCAAACCAAGTCATTAAGATGGGGAGGAGAGAGGAGGAGAGGGCAATGAGGGAAGAGGGTGGGGATGGTAAGAGAAAAAGGAAAAACTTTCTTTCTTTTTTTTTTTTTTTTTTTTGGTACGGGAGATGGCACTCTATCACTGAGTCATGTCCCCATCCCTTTTTACTTTGGCACAGGGTCTTGCTCATTTGCTGAGCCTGGCCTCCATCTTGGCAATCTTTCTGCCTCAGCCTCTCAAGGGGTTGGGATTACAGGTATGTGCCTTGGCTGAGGATTTCAATTTTTTGATGAAAACTGGACAAGTGTATGTAGTGGAACTTTGGGGGCCGGTGGGGGGGGAGAGTATTCAAATATTTTTGAGTTTTGTTGTGATTTAGAGTGTTAACCTTTCCTCTTTACTCCCTAAGAAACATTCAATAAGTTTCTACATTTTCTTTCATGAAAAAAAGATTATGGGGATTCTTGGAAATGGACTAAATGCATTGTGTCTGTGTGTGTCTGTGTGTGTGTGTTTGTGTGTGTGTGTGTGAAATGGACACGAGCTTCTGGGACCCTGGGGCAGAACGCAGTTGTTGGGATATGAGGTGCATCCCTAAAACTCCTGGGTTGATGCAGGGATATTGAGGTGGAATGATTAGATCATGAGAGCTGTCACATCCCATTTTGAATCAACAACTGAGTGGTAACTGTAGGTAGGTGGGAAGTTGCTCCAGGAGATGGTTCATTAGAGGTGTGCCCTGAAGCTTCCTACCCTGTCCCCTCTCTGATTTCCTCTGCCTTACTCTTTTGCCATGATGCTAGGCCTCACCTCAGGCCCAGAGCAACAGAGTTGTTGACCAACTGTGAAGTGAACCTCTAAATCATGAACCTGGAGTAAACTCTTCCTCTTTTAAATTGTTCTCATCAGGTATTTTGAAAAAGCTGACTAGCACAGAAGGTTACAGAATAATATCCTTGATAAACAAGTATAGAAAAATCTTCAACAAAATAAAGAATAAATTCCAGCAATATATTAAAAAATACATAATGGTTAAATGCAGTTTAGCCTGGGTATATAAAGTTTCAATATATGAAAAATAATATGATCTCTCTACTAAAAATCTGAAGAAGTAAAGCTACCTGGCCACATCAATTGATTCATAAATTATTTGACAAATTTCAACACCAATTCATAATAAAAACTCATAGTAAAATAGAAAAAGAGGGGAAATTTCTCAACTTGATAGAAAGTATTTAGAAAACAAAACATTCAGCCACCATCGTACTTAATGGTTAGTGGAGAAGACTGGGAATAAAGCATCATTGTTCACTTTTACTACCACTGTTTACATAATTCTGCATGTTCTAGCCAGCTCAGTTAGACAAGGGGAAAAATGGATACAGATGAGAAAGGAACAAGTAAGGATTGTTGATATGAAGATCCCCCAACTATCTCCAAAACTTCTCTGAGAAGTAATAAGTGAGTGCAACAATATCATAGATTACAGAATGAGCATACAAAATCAATATTATTTCTATACACTTAAAGTGATCACTTGGAAGCCAAAAATTAAATTCTAATACCATTTTATAATTGCTCAAAAAACTGAAATACATAACTGTCAGTTCAGCAAAACAATTAAAGGACTCACATGATGAAAGCCGTAAAGCATCAATGAAAGTGATCAATGACAATACAGACAAGGAAATATGCTGCATTTAAAGATTGTAAAAATCTTTAAAGATGTTATTTCTTTAAAGTAAAGTTGTTTTTTTCTTCCCAAACTTATATATAGACTTAACATAATCTTAGTAATTTTTTGTGGCTATACACAAGATAATTCTAAAATATATTTGGTGGGGAACAAGATAGGCCAAATTATATTGTTACAGTTTGTGCTTGTTTTAATATGTAACAATAAATTCTAATATTAGAATTATAAAGTACCAATAAGAATTTCTAAAAATTAAGCAACAAATGACAAAAATACATTTGGTAATCCAAAGGAACTAGAAAATCTAAATTGATAAAAGGAAGAATGAAGGGCAAGGAACCAGTCTATTTGATTTCAAGATTTATTTTAAAGTAATATTGTAATTAAGAATGTAAGACAGACACATGTATCAATAGAACTGATTGAAAATCCATAAATAATCCCATACAAGTATGGCCAGTTAAGTCTGCTGAGATTCAATAGCAATTCAAAGAAGGAAGCTATAGTTTTGTCCACCAATCATGCTGTAGTAATTTAATGTTCATAGACAAAAAATGAACCACAACCTTAATCAAACACCTTGTATAGAAATGAACACTTTCAGAAGATAACAGGAGAAAATTTTAGGTCCTAAGACTTGGTGATCCATGGATATGACATCAAAAATGTCATATCCATGACATACATTGTACTTCATCAAAATTTAAAACCTTTGCTCTGCAAAAGACTCTGTGGTGAGGATGAAAAGACAAGCTATAGAACGGAGGAATATAATTAAAACCAAGTATCTATCAAAAGGCTTATATGCACAATCTATAAAGAATTCTCAAATTTATCACTGAAAGAACTTATACACCAAACTCAACATTAAAAATTAAAAAAAAAAACTATGAAAAATGAGCAAAAAAAAAAAACCCAGAAAAGACATTTCATGGAAGAGGATATAGAGAGAGCAAACAAACACAAGGGAAAGATATTCAGCATGATGAGTCAGGAGGGCAACTTAAATAAAGACCATGATGAGACATCACCAACCACCAGTTGGAACAATCGAAGCTTTAAAATAGTGGCAATACGAAGCATAGAATGCAATTCAAGACAGTGATAAGGCAACACTCTCTGTCTATTAGAACAAAACTCTGAAAGAGTGGCAATACCAGCTATTTTTAAGTATGTGGATGCTGAGAAAACAGTAAAGCAGAGTGATCCCACCAGCATATGCCAACCTGGATTGATCTAAAGACACCATCCTTAGTTACAAAATCTAATCTCATAAGACAACATAATGTATGATCCCATTTCTGCAACATAGAATGACAAATTTATATTGATAGAAAACCAGTTAGTGCTTGTGAGGGGTTAGGAATGGTGGGAAGGTGACGGGAGTGAGTGGAATTCTGAAGAGGTCACACAGGGAGAAAGAGCTTTGTGAGGATGGAATACTGTATCTTGACTACAGCCATGGTGACAAGACTTTCTACATGTGATAAAGTGACACAGAACTACTCTATGTGTTGCTAATTGTTGCTAATCTCAACTAGATAGTGCAGATTAGATACTATGTCTAGTTAGGTAAGGTATAATCATAAGGAGAAAACACAGACAACAATTAGCTACTGGAGGAGACAGGAAAAAAAAAAACAACATTCAGAATAGGGTACTGAAATTAGAATGGGGTACTATTAACCTGGCCAGAATAATATACTATTAATTTAACTAAAAATATAGTTTCACCTGAATAGTAGAAAGTGAAGAAAAAACTGAGGCAAACAACTGAGGGAGGGGTAATAGTAAGATCCAAAGCAGTATCTGTAATGAGAAGGAAGTAATAGCAATTTTTACAATTATTTAATCAAAACATGGCAGTGTAACCACATTATTTTGACTCACAGAGGAAAATAGTAAAAGATACAAGTAAGGATTTAAAAACAGTTGCCTCTGCAGAAGGAGACTGATAGGGTCCAAGAGGATGGGAGAAAGGTCTTTTTTCCATTGTGTACTGTGTCTTTTAGTATTTTGTGTAAAATTTGATAAATATTTCCAAAAGAGGATTCTTTATTAACTAAAAATAAGTAATAGAGTGAACTAAAAGAGTAGGTCCTCTATAAAACCATCATGCAACAAAATTCCTATAAATGTTGAAGAAAAGTAAACATAAAATAAACTTCACAGCTGAACTTTCAAAAAATAAAGGGAAGTGGGAGGGAGAGAAAATACAAAGAAAGCTGTAAACAAAATCTGTGATTAGGAGCTATAACCAATGCTGTCTCTAGATGCTAGCCAACATCAGCATTAGTGGTTAACAACTGTGAAGGAGACAAGCTACAAATCCTTGGGCTTGTAACAACACAGAGAGTAGTATCCATGACTTATACATGAAGCTAGGGCTCTCCACAGAGTAGGGACAGAATAGACAGAAATTACTCCCTACATCAAAGACAACTGTCTGCCCTACGCCTCTTCAGATCTTTTAGATCCTAGGCTTCCTTTTTTCTGGGTAGATATTCTAACCTACATGATCTTCATGGAACAGAAAATGCCAAATCTAGAAATTAATGTAATGTAGTCACACATGAATAAAACTATGCTAGGTTCTGGCATTAACAACTTTATTCCATTCTGTATGAATGTCTGCTTCCTCAATCCATGTGTCTCAGGATTCCAGAAAAAAAAACCAGCAAAACAAAAGCACAAAGAAATATGTCATTATGGGAAACAGCCAGTGGAAACCAAGACCTTCAGGTAATAGCGTACAAAAAGTGAAATAATTATTTAGCATGTACAAAGAAAAAATGGACTATGAGATGAAAAGAAACAAAATACTACAAAGTATACTAGAAAGACTAGATTATACCCAAATATAACTGCTAAAGTACCAAGAAGCATAATTGAAGTTGAGTATGCCACACAATGGGTATGTTAAATGGCAGGTAAAACAGAGCTGAAGAAGAATCAGTAATAGGAAGACAGGCCCCCGGAAGATAACCCACAGAGAGAAGAGAGAAATATGAAAGAGATTAAGTGGCATAAAATATAAGTTGTGGGGGATGTATTCATTTTATTTGGATATTTAAAAGGAAAAGTCTGAAATTAGGAAGTAGTAAAAGGGTTAAAGGCTAAGAACTATCCTAAATTCAGGAAGAAAAAAAATTCTTAGGTTTAAAGAACATAATGAGTTCCAAGAAGGATGAATAAAAGGAGAGAATGGGAAGAGAGAGGCGGGGAAATACACAACAGGACACATGTAGAATAAAAGATTTTCAAAACTGATGAGCAAATAAAAACTGACCACAAAGGCATAAGCGCATCAACCCACAAAGACAGTAGCAGTAAAATAGACATGTCCCTATAATTTACAGTTTCTACTTTAAGTATTATTAAGGAACTAAAGGTAATAAATAATAATTCATCATTTTCTTCCCAAGGAGGCTACATTTTAAGACAGTGGCACTTTTTCTAACACACGTGATAGTGTTTATCACTAGCAGTTCCTTATTAAATAACTTTTAAAGAATGTACTTTCTGGAGTGAGAAATTGAAGCTAGAAAAGGCTGACATGCAAGAAGGATTGTTGTCCAACGATCTGAGTTTATAATACAAGGCCATAAATATTCTCTTTACTGGGTACTTGGTGTACTTGCAGCAAGCCAATAACCAGCTGCCCTGAAAAGCAAATAGACTAATGTAAGCCTGCAACATAAAGTTAGATCTCATGGAGAAAGACCATCCATGACAGATTTTGATTAGGAGCAACATTACCACTTAGATGATTGAAAAATCCATCAGACATATTTGCTATTTAATATAAATGCAGCAATACCACCACTGAGACCCCTAATGAATGAGTTCTCTTCAAAGCTTATCAAGGCCAAGGGTGTCATTGATTGGACTTCAAAGAAGGAATAGGAGACAACAGAAGGTATTGTGGACAATAGAACTTAAATACTATTTAATTTTTTTTTCATTTCCAAATTTCCTACATAATTGTGAGAAAATGAAAGCAATTCTCTTCTAATGTATAATTTTTTAAAGTACTGCAGATATTTAAATGTTCTCATAGAATAAATAAACCAATGATTAAATATTCACATCTTAAGTTTTTTGCATTACTGGTGGGATAATAATAAAATTATTTTTCTGAATATATTTCCTCTGAGTATTTGAAATATTATTAAAATTATAATTTTAAGCAATTTCTTTTAGCAGGTCCTGAACACCAGGCACTAACTAGATCATGACCATGGCAGAGACAAGCTGGCTCTCCACCTAAAGGTATTAAGGGTTCAGGGAGCAGGCAGGGAGGATAGGAACACTCAAGCGGGCCAGTGAGACAGCAGAACAGAGTACTGGTGTTCAAAGGCATCCAAGCAGGGAATGCTGATACAAGTCTTACTGTTTAGGGATTTCTCTAGGAGAAGAAGGCTGAGAGAGAATTCCAGGGAGGGAAACCACTATAGAAAGGAATTTAATCCTGAAATACCAAAGGTCATTTATTTAATTAAGTTAAATTTACATAAGTGTGCCATGTATGATTTAGTAGAAAGATCCAATGAATTGAAATAACTTTGTCCTTTTGCATTCCATGCCACAAATTCTAACACAAATAGTGTTGTCTGGCAGAGAGTTTACCTGGTTGTGAGTTGTACCAGGATACATAGCCCAGAGTTGCTTGATTGATAGTGGACAGTCACATTAGATACTAGGGATATACACTCTGTGGCATCCTAACACTTTAATCTTGCCTCTTCCAGACTAAGTTTTCCCACAGGAGTAGATATGAAAAAAAATAAATAAAATAAACAACGTGAGACTAAGTAAATCTATAAACACTGCACTTTTTATTGATTTCACTCATTAATTTTCTGAGCATTATTTTTAATATGCGCAGAGTAGTTTTGCAGAAATAAACAATAAACTTATTAGTGTCATTGGCCTTCATAAATTAACATCCACTCCAAAGTTTCCAGTATATTTTAAAAAATTATTTATTACCTGCAAATCCATGATTTTATTCTCTTTTAATGCTGAGTAATATTCCATTGTGTATATATGCCACATTTTAAAAATCTATTCATCTACTGAAGGACGTCTAGATTGGTTCCACAGTTTAGCTATTGTGAATTGTGCTGCTATAAACATTGATATGCTGTGTAGCATGCTGTTTTTAAGTCCTTTGGATATAAACCAAGGAGTGGGATAGGTGGGTCAAATGGTGGTTCCATTCCCAGTTTACCAAGGAATCTCCATACTGCTTTCCAGATTGGCTGCACCAATTTACAGTCCCACCAGCAATGTAAGAGTAAGCCTTTTCCCCACATCTTCACCAAACTTATTGTTGTTTACATTATTGATAGCTGCCATTATGACTGGAGTGAGATGGTATCTTAGAGTAGTTTTGATTTGCATTTCTCTAATTGTTAGAGATGTTGAACATTTTTTCATGTATTTATTAATTGATTGTATATACTCTTCTGAGAAGTGTTCAGTTTGTTGACCCATTCACTGATTGCATTATTTGTTTTTTGGTGTTAAGGTTTTTGAGTGCTTTATATACCCTAGAGATTCGTGCTCTATCTGATGTCCTTGTGGTAAAGATTTGCTCCCATTCCGTAGGCTTTCTATGCACCTCACTGATTGTTTCTTTTGCTGATAACAAACTTTTTGGATTGAATCCCTCTCATTTATTGATTCTTGATTTTAATTCTTGCACTATAGGATTCTTATTAAGGAAGTTGGGGCCTAATCCCACATGATGGAGATTAGGGCCTACTTTTTCTTCTATTAGACTCCGGGTATCTGGTTTAATTCCTAGGTCCTTGATCTACTTTGAGTTGAGTTCTGTGCATGGTGAGAGATAGGGGTTTAATTTCATTTTGTTCCATATGGATTTCCAGTTTTCCCAGCACCATCTGTTGAAGAGGCTATTTTTTCTCCAATGTACATTTTTGGTTTGTCTAATATAAGATTACTGTAATTATTTGGGTTAGTCTCTGTGTCCTCTGCTCTGTACAATGGTCTACAGGTCTATTTTTGTGCCAGTACCATGCTGTTTTTGTTACTATTTCTCTGTAATATAGTTTAAGGTCTGGAATAGTAATGCCACCAGCTTCACTCTTGCTGCTAAGGATTGCTTTGGCTATTCTGGGTTTCTTATTTTTCTAGATGAATTTCATGACCGCTTTTTTATTTCTGTGAGGAACATCATTGGGATTTTGATTGGGATTGCATTGAACCTGTATAGTGCTTTTTTGTAGTAGGGTCATTTTGACAATATTTATTCTTTCTATCCAAGAGCAAGGTAGATCTTTTCATCTTCTAAGGTCCCCCTTCTTTCTTTTTTCTTTTTTTTAAATTTTCTAATTGAACTTTCTTTTTCAAATTATTTTTTAATTAATAAATGACAGTGGAATGCATTACAATTCTTATTACACATATAGAGCATAATTTTTTTATATCTCTGGTTGTATACAAAGCATATTCACACCAATTTGTGTCTTCATACATGTATTTTGGATAGTAATGCCCATTACTTTCCACCATCATTTCTAACCCCATGCTACTTCCCCTTCCCCTCCCTCTCATCTGTTCTACCTAGAGTTAGTCTATTCCTCTTATGCTCCCCCTCCCTAACCCACTATGAATCAGCCTCCTTATATCAGAGAAAACATTCAGCAATTTTTATTTTGGGATTAGTTAATTTCACTTAACATTATCTTCTCTAACTCCATTCATTTACTTGCAAATGCCATGATTTTCTTCTCTTTTCATTCTGAGTAATATTCCATTGTGTATATATACCAAAGTTTCCCTATCCATTCATCTACTGAAGGGCACCTGGGTTGGTTCCACAATTTACCTATTGTGAATTGTGCTGCTATGAACATTGACATGACTATGTCCCTGTACTATGCTGTTTTTAAGTCCTTTGGTTATAGACCCAGGAATAGGATAGCTGGGTCAAATGGTGATTCTGTTCCAAGTTTTCCAAGGAATCTCCATACTGTTTTCCAGATTGGCTGCACCAATTTTCAGTCTCACCAGCAGTGTATGAGTGTACCATTTCCCCCCCTCCCCCCATCTCACTAACACTTATTGTTGTTTATATTCTTGATAGTTGCCATTCTCACTGGAGTGAGATGAAATCTTAGAGTGGTTTTGATTCGTATTTCTCTTATTGCTCATGATGATGAACATTTTTTCATGTATTTGTTAATTGATTGTATGTCATCTTTTGAAAACAGTCTGTTCAGGTCCTTGGGCCATTTATTGATTAGGTTATTTTTGTATGTGTGTGCTTAGCTTTTTGAGTTCTTTATATGCCCTTACAATTAGTGCTCTATCTGATATATGAGGGGTAAAGATTTGCTCCCAAAATGTAGACTCTCTATTCACCTCACAGATTGTTTCTTTTACTAAGAAGGAACTTTTTAGTTTGATTCCATCCCATTTATTGATTCTTGATTTTAATTTTTGCACCACAGGAATCTTATTAAGGAAGTTGGGGCCTAATCCCACATGATAGAGATTAGGGCCTACTTTTTCTTATATTAGACTCAGCATCCCTGGAATGAATCCCATTTGATTGTGGTGCATGGTCTTTTTTATATGTTTTTATATTTGATTTGCCCGAATTTTATTGAGAATTTTTGCAGTATGTTCATTAGAGATACTAGTCTAATGTGTCTTTTTGATGTGTCTTTGCCTGGTTTTGGAATCCGGGTGATATTGGCCTCATAAAATGAGTTTGGAAGTGCTCCTTCTTTTTCTATTTTCTGAAATAAACTGAAGAGTATTGATATTAGTTCCTCTTTAAAGGTCTTACAGAACTTGGCTGTGTATTCATCCAGTCCTGGGCTTTTCTTGGTTGGTAGACTTTTGATGGCATCATCTATTACATCACTTGAAACTGATCTGTTTAAATTGTGTATATCATCTTCATTTAATTTGGGCAAATTATTTTGATTGCAGAAATTTGTCAATTCCTTCAATATTTTCTATTTTATTAGAGTACAAGTTTTCAAAATAATTTCTAATTATCATCTGTATTTCTGTAGTGTCAGTTGTCAAATTTCCCTTTTCATCACTGATGTTAGTAATTTGAGTTTTTCTCTCCTTCTCTTCATTAGCATGGCTAAAGTTCTGTCAATTTTATTTATTTTCTTAAAGAACTAATGTTTTTGTTTTGATTTTTTTTAAATTTTTTTGTTTCTTTTTTTATTGATTTCACCTCTGATTTTAATTATTTCCTATCTTCTACTGTTTTGGTGTTTATTTGTTCTTCTTTCTCTAGGGCTTTGAGATGTAATGTTAAGTCATTTATTTGTTAACTTTTTCTTCTTTGAAGGAATAAACTCCCTGCAATGAACTTTCCTCTTAGAACTGCTTTCCTAGTGCCTCAGAGATTTTGATATGTTGTATCTGTGTTCTCATTCACCTCTAAAATTTTTTAATCTGCTCTTTGATGTCTTCTGCAACCCATTGTTCATTCACTAGCATATTATTTAGTCTCTAGGTGTTGGAGTAGCTTTAATTTTTTATTTTATCATGGATTTCTAATTTTATTCCACTATGATATGATAGAATACAGGGTAGTATCTCTTTGTTTTTATATTTGCTAAGAGTTGTTTTGTGGCATAATATATGGTCTGTTGTAGAAAAGGATCCATATGCTGAGAGAAGAAAGTTTATTCTTTAGTGAAGTATGAAATATTCTATATATGTGAGTTAAGTCTGTGTTATTGATTGAATTATTAAATTCTATAATTTATTTGTTCAGCTTTTGTTTGGAAGATCTATCTGGCATTGAAAGAGATGTGTTAAAGTCACCCAAAATTATTGTGTTGTGGTGTATTAAACTTGAGAAGAGTTTGTTTGATGAATGTAGATGCTCCAGTGTTTGGGGCATATATATTTATAATTTTTAAGTCTGTTGGTGTATGGTTCCCTTGAGAAGTTTGTCATGTCCTTCTTTATCCTTTTTGATTGACTTTAGCTTGATGTCTATGTTATTTGATATGAGGATGGAAAACCCTGCTTGCTTCCACAGTCCATGTGAGTGATATAATTTTTCCCAAACCTTCACCTTGAGTCTGTGGATATCTTTTCCTATGAGATGAGTCTCATGGAAGCAGTATAGTGTTGGGTCTCTATTTTATTTTTATTTAATCGACTAGTATATGTCTTTTGATTGGTGAGTGTTTAGGCCATTAACATTCAAGATTACTATTGAGACATGATTTGTATTCCCAGCCATTTTTGTTTATGATTGGTATTTAACATGACTTTGTTTCCCCTCTGATTAGATTTTCCTTATGTGATACCTCCCTCTCCTGATTTCCATCATCTTTTTTTTTTTCGTTTCCTCTTCTTGGAATATTTTGCTGAGGATATTCTGTAGTGCAGGCTTTCTAGTTATAAATTCTTTTAGCTTTTGTTTATCATGGAAGGTTTTTATTTCATCATCACATCTAAAGCTTAGTTTAAGATTCTTGGTTGGAATTCATTTTCTTTCAGAGCTTGGTATGTGTTGTTCCATGATCTCCTGGCTTTGATGGTCTGGGTTGAAAAATCTGCTGAGATACAAATTGGTCTTCCTCTATGTGGGATCTGATTTCCTCTCTCTTGCAGCTTTTAAGATTCTATTCTTATTTTGTATGCTAGGCATTTTCATTATAATGTGCCTTAGAGTAGATCTGTTGTAATTTTGTACATTTGATGTTCTGTAAACCTCTTGTATTTGGTTTTCCAATTTGTTCTTCATGCTTGGGAAATTTTCTGATATTATCTCATTGGAGAGATTGTGCATTCTTTTGGTTTGAAACTCTGTGCCTTCCTCTATGCCAGTAACTCTTAGATTTGGTCTTTTGATGTTGTCCCATAATTCTTGGATGTTCTGTTCATGGTTTCTTACTACCTTCACTGTGTGATTCAAGTTTATTTTTCAGATTATATACTTTGTCTTCATTATCTGATGTTCATTCTTCCAAGTGATTTAGTCTGTTGGTTATGTTTTATATTGAGTTTTTTATTTGGTTTATTGTATCCTTCGTTTCAAGGATTTATGGCCAATTTTTTTCTTCAAAGTCTCTATCTCTTTCTTGAAGTAATCTTTTGCTACCCATATTTGCTCTCTTATCTCTTTGTTGTAGTGAACAAATTTTGCCCTATTTGCTCATTTAGGTCATTCTTTAATTCACAGATCATTTTAATTATGAACCTTCTGAACAACTTCTCTGACATTTCATCAACTTTGGTCTCCATGGGTTCTATTATAGTAGCATCCTAGTTTGTTTGGGACACTTTTCTCCCTTGATTTTTATGTTGTCTCTGTGTCTTCCTTTCTTGCATCATGGATCTGAGATATTACAGTTTCTACACTATATTTTTGTAGTGCCCATGCAGATTGTCTGTACCTCATTTTGATATTGGGCTTCCAGACCCTGCTGGTGTCCCTCAATGTATGCTACTGCATGTAAAGTGGTGGCAGCAATAGCTGAGGTAACTTGAGATAATAGTTGAGGTGTCCCAAGATGGAAGCAATGTCTTACATAGATGGGGATGAAAGGGTGGACCCCTCACTCTCTTTGGAATGCAGCTGATTCTAGGACATGTTTGTAGTCAAAAGTTAGGGGCTACTGCATGGGGAAGGCTATGGAGAAGACTGCAGTGTCCCAAGATGGAAGTGGGTTAGGTTTAGGCTCCTAGGTGTGTGGTGGGGCAAACTCGGACCTATTCTGGATATGGGTTCTGTGTAAGTTGGCATGGGTGGATCTGAGCCAGGACTGGGCTCCCGCAGTAGTCTGCTGGTCTGAAGAGGTGGTCCTGTGCCAGAGGCTGGGCTCCAGTGGGTACCTGCCGATGGAGGTGTGGAGCCGGGCCTACTATGAGCATGGGTTCCTTGCAGGGTGGTGTAGGTGTATCTGGGCCATCTAGCTTCACCTCCCATGGTAGTCTTTTCTTTTGTTCTTTGGCATACTGTAGTTTTCATTGTAGAGGTCTTTCACCTCTTTCATTCAGTTGATTCCCAAGGTTTGTTTGTTTGTTTGTTTTTTGAGGCTATTGTAAATGGGGTGGTTTTCCTAGTTTCACTTTCATAAAGTGTGGATTTGTCACTGATGTACAGAAATGCCTTTTATTTATGGAGTTGATTTTATATCCAACTACTTTTCTGAATTAATTTATTATTTGCAGAAGATTTCTGGTGGAATGTTTTGGATCTTCTAGATATACAATCATCATCTGCAAAAAATGATAATTTGAGTTCTTTTCTTGTCTGTATCTCTTTAATTTCTTTCATCTGTCTAATTGCTATGGCTAGTTTCAAGAACTATGTTAAAAGTAGTGAAAAAGGGCATCCCTGTCCTGTTCTAGTTATTAGAGGGAGGGCTTTCAATTTTTCTCCATTTAGAATGATGTTTGGCCAGGGGCTTAGCATAGATAGTCTTTACAATGTTAGGGTATGTAACTGATAGCCCTAGGTTTTCTAGTGTTTTGAACATGAAGGGGTGCACTTTTTCAAATGCTTTCTCTGCATCTATTGAGATGATCCTATGATTCTTTAAGTCTATTGATGTGATGAATTACATTTATTGATTTCTGTATGTTGAACCAACCTTGCATCCCTGGAATAAACCCCACTGGATCATGGTGCACTATCTTTTTGATATGTTTTTGAATTCAATTTGCCAGAATTGTATTGAGAATTTTTGCATCTATATTCATTAGTGCTATTGGTCTGAAGTTTTCTTTCTTTGCTGTTTCTTTGTCTGGTTTTGGAGTCAGAGTAATATTGGCCTCATAGAATGTGTTTGGAAGTGTTCCCTCTTTTTATATTTCATGAAATAATTTGAGAAACATTGGTGTTAGTTCTTCTTTAAATGTCTTATAGAACTCATCTGGGTATCCCTCCAATCCTGTGCTTTTCTTGGTTGGTAGGCTACTGATGGCGTCCTCTATTTCCTTGCTTGAAATTGATCTGTTTAAATTGTGTATGGTGGAGTTAAGTAGAGGAGTGTCTATGATGCCAACTAGGCAGAGCTCAGGAGGCAGTTGATCATTCCTCATATGAACTGCTATGGGAACTTCCTTTTCAATGTATGGAAAAATGGCAATATAAATAAGTTAGTTAAGAAGAGAGGTGACACTGTTTCACACAGTGTCACCTGTTAATTTTTTGGAGAAACAAGTTTTAACCATCAACACATAATCAAAACTTCCATTCTCCCAAATACATTAGGAATATACAGTTAATCACAGCACAATTGACAATCAAATTTTGCTCTAGTTGGAGCCAGACCTCTTTACATATTTGGACTAGTCTTGTTTTCACCTTTTCTTGCTATATAAATGTTTCTATTTCTGGATTCAGGATGGCGGGCCAGAGGGAGGCAGCATTCTGCGTTGCTCCATGACCTGGGATGCAAGTAGTGAGAATACTGCTTCTCTGCAAGCAATCTTCCTGCCCCCTGCACCCGTCTAGGGCTCCAGACCTCAGCAGCAGAGGTCTCCCAGCTACTCGCCCACAAGGACTACTGAGAACCCCAGGGAGGCCATCAGAGATGGCAGCAGCACTCGTGAAGAACTTTCAGCCACACACTTAAGCAGAAAGCATTGTGCCGCTTTCATGTAGGACACCTAGCAGCTTCCCATGAGTAGGAACTCAGAACATCCTCCCTGTGTAGACCCCCATCTATCTAAGTGGGGTTCCCCTGGTCACTGCCTTCTTCGGACTCAGCAGCAGTGGACACAGCCCTCTATGTGCAGTAGCCTGCCTGCATCCGGGAATTTCACACAAGCTCTGAAGTCAGCCCACACTGCAAGTCACAGAGCTTGTGGCTAAACTCATCATCCAACACCATTTCCTGGCTCCCCCTACCTGACCCAACACTGCACTTCTGAAAGCAAGAGCCTCCATCTTGGGTCAACTTCATCACCATCTTCCAGGTACCCAGTTTCTAACTCCCTCTCTCCCCAGCAGCTGCTAACCTGGCACAATGGCACCATGGTTACATTCACCATCCTGAGGGCAGAGATACCAGCTAACAACAGATGACTCCACCTATTGGATGAGAAGGGAAACAGGAAAGATACTCATCTCAAACCAAAACAAGCCCTGTGTCTTCATTCAAGATTTTTTTTCCCTCTGGCCACCTCACATCCCCAACATATGTATTTCCAAGTACTTTGCATGAATTAGGACTTTGAGGACTGGGACTTCTGAATAGTATGTTGCAGTGGTGTTGTAGATTTTTTTTATTCTTTTATTTTTTATTTTTATTTTCCACCAATTTCTGCTACTTTAACATTTTCTTGATATATATATATATGTGTGTGTGTGTGTGTGTGTGTGTGTGTGTGTGTTTGTTTTATGTACTCTCTTGTCTTCCCACTTACTTGTTTACCCAAATTTACTTCCTCTTCTTTCTTCTGCTGCTAATCTTCTTCTTTAGATTTCTCTTTCACACTTCCTAAGATACAACAACTCTGTATCCTCATCTCCTACCTCTTCAGCATATCATCTTACCCCCCCCCCCATCCCCACTTCTTTTTCTACCATCAGAAGCTATAAACCCTTTTACAAACCTACTGGGTATATTGTAGATAATAACTGAATTCACAATATCTGTACATTGTGACCAAATGTAAACATCTTATTTGCAAACATTAGGGTATATATGGTTTATATTGGGATCTGATAATATTGTCCTTCATCTCAAAGGAGTTGTGAAGGGGCACTGTAAGCCTATAGGGTAAAAACGGTATTGCCTAGGATCCACAGTGCTAGAAGGGAAGACACACCAGCAATACGAAAGGACAAGGGAAGAAAGGGCCACAAACAAATCAAGACACCACATTATTAGAATCCATGGCCAGCACAGCAGAAGATGACAGAAAGAGTTCAGGATGTACATAAGGAAAATGTTCTGCAAATTAAAGGATGAGATAAAAGACCAAATACAGGCAGCAAAAGATCATTTTGACAAAGAGCTACATAAACAACACAAATATTGGAAGCAAAAAATTACTTCAGTAGGGAGATAGAGATTCTAGAAAACAACAACAACAAAAAAAAAAAACAAAAATCCTTGAAATGAAAGAAACAATAAAACAAATTAAAAAGTTCAATTGAAAGCATCACCAACAGATTAGACCTCTTGGAAGACAGGACCTCAGACAGTGAATTCAACATATATAATTTTTAAAAAGAATGTAGAACACACAGTGTAAAGAGTATGAAACCATGAGCAGAACATTCAAGAAATATGGCATAAAAAGAATAAAGGTTTTTATTTCTAAGGCATATACATTGTCAAAATCTGCAAGAAAATATTCTTCAATGTACAACTTCAAAGTATAAATATGAACATCCTCACACAATTAAACTTCAAGTCAGGATATTTTATAATGGGCTTATAAAAATTAAAGAAATAGTCTTATTCTTAAGTTGCAAACAGCTGGAGCTGGTGCAATGAAGTGAGTTTAGTGATCCTTAGGATGCAAGGGTGTCTTGTGGCTCTGATGGTGGTGGTCACTTCAACCTATATGCATGATGAAATCGCAGAGAACCACATACACAAGAGTTGTAAATCTATGAATTTCCTATGTAATATGAAAGTAATTGGGGTAACTCTTTCATCCTTATAGGAGATAGCTAAATAAGCTGGAAAACAGATAAAGGCTCTAATATAATTATAACCATAGCTAAAAATGCTTTTATTTTTTGAAAAAGATATTTCAAAGTCTTATTAATTCAAAAGTAAGACATGTCCAGTAGAATTCGTACTTTAGATTTTGGATTTTCCTTTGTCCTAGGCTAGCAATATGCAGCACAACACCCTCTTGGTGGGGGCAGCAGCAGTGAGTGGCAGCTCCCCATCAGTGACAGGATCATCAGGGGAAGCAAGCAGCACACTGCAGAGCACTGTGCTTCTAGGCACGTGGTGTGGTATGTGCATTTTCAATTTGAGATGTTTTCATTTATGGTGGGGTTAAGTAGAGGAGCATCTATGATGCCAACTGGGCAGAGCTCAGGGGGCAATTGAACATTTCTCATATGAACTCTTATGGGACATCCTTTATAATGTATGAAGAATGGCAATTTAAATAAGTTAGCTAAGAAGAAAGTTGACACTGTGTGAATCAGTTTTGGCCTGTTAATTTTTTGGAAAAACAAATTTTATCCATCAACACATAATCAAAACTTCCAGTCTCCCAAATACATTACAAATATACAGTAATCACAGCAATTTGACAATCAAATTTCACTCTAGTTGGAGCTAGAGCTCTTTATATATTTGAACTCAACTTGTTTTTACATTTTCTTGCTATACAAATGTTTCTCTTTCTAAGGCATAGCTACATTGACAAAATCTGCAAGAAAAAGGTCTTCAGTGTACCACTTCAAAGTATAAATATGAACATCCTCATTCACTTAAGCCTCAAGTCAGGATTTTTTTAATAATGGGCTGGTAAAAAAATTCTTAAGTTCTAAACAGCTGGTGCTGGTGCAAGGAGGTGATTTCACTGATCCTTAGGATGCAAGTGTGTCTGGTGGCTGTTGTGGTGGTCATCACATCAACCTATATGCATCATGAAATCATAGAGAACCACATTTGCACAGCTGTAGGGGACTGGTGTGGGAAATCTTGTTCTCAGCCTTTTGATACAAATTCTTCTAAAGATGATTAATATTTGCTTCAGGTCTACTTTGTGAACTACTTAAAGAAGCCATGAGTAGTCCTTTCTTTTCTAATTGTAAATTGCTTGAGATTTTAAAAGATAAACCTCATGTTTCTATCCTAAAGGAACTTGAAAATCAAATAAAGAAGCTGAAACTGAGAGAAAATTTAAAATTGAAAGAAAAAGCTGATCTATATAGCCACTAGGTATTTTGTCTTGACTTTTTATCTTAATTAAGATAAAGGATAAATCAAAAGTTTCCAGCTCAAGTTAGGTGAAAATCGAGAAGAAAAAAATAGTAGAATATATAGCAAATACTTCTCTGACACCTGCAACTTCTAAAACCATTGAGAACATTTTATCAAAATTAATTGCAAGTTAAACTATATAATATTAAATTGATTTATATTAAAATTTATTTAAATTAATTTTACCAAATTAATTTTAATAAAATTCAATAAAATTTAAATATAAATCAAAATTTAATATCAATTAATTTATGAAGTTCATAAATAAAATTAATTGATTAAATTAATAAAATAATTTAAATGATTAAAAGAATCTTAGAAATTATCTACTAAACTTCATGTTCAGTCCCTCCCACTGTAATTTTCTTTTACTAGTTATACAGTGCTTTCTTTTATAAACTAAAGAATTCACAACTTTGCTACATCACATTTTGTTTTCATATAGCCCAAATTCTGAAGTATATATCTTTTTCATATGGGTTGGAGTTTTCTTCTTTTCTGTTATATAAATGAGTCATTTTTATCTATAGTTATTATTGCTGTTGATTACCTGATAATATAAGAACAAAATTTTAATAAGTGCTACAGCAAAAAAAAAAAAAAAAAAAAAAAAAAAAAGGGAGGGAGGGGGAGTCAAAATACCTGTTAGCTCTTTATATCAACTTTTTTCTTTTTCTTTTTCCCTGCAAATACATGACTCCTTTTCGAAAAGGCCACTTTGTAAAAAGTACAAAAGTGTTTATGGCTTCTTCAAAGTGTGAAATCATCTCTGGCTTGAGAATCACCTATTACTTATAAGGTCCTTTAGTACAACCCTGACACTATTGTTGGGGTACACTGGCAATGGAGCAAAGGTGGGCATGAAGTCTGCGATGGGATTCAAAAGGGGATTCCCAGGTCCACCAGGTCCAAGTCCAGCTAGGCTAATCAGTGGCACAGCCGCAGAACGCGGTGCCAAGAATGGATTCACAGCCGCTCGCTCTTCTACCAGCTCTGAATTCTACTGCATCTTTCAAACTTCTTGGTACATTCTCACCTTCCTTTCTCCTTCCTCTGGAGTCTAGACGTTTCATGGCACGAGCAGAAAGTTTGGGTGGTGGAACAAATGAAGGAGATTCTGTTTCCAGAAATTTAACAAAAAGTTCTGAAAAAGAACTATTAAGCAGACATTGCTCATTTGGTCTCAAAGATATGCTGGGAACATTTTTTGATCCTCCTCCAAGCCAAGGAGTCATCCACTTAGTAACACCACCATCATCTCCATTCAACAACTGCTCCATATCCTCCTTTTGAATGTCCAGGATGCTTCCCATTAACTGTAACACTTCATGACGTTTACTTTTTGGTGTCTGGAAATGCCCAATGAACAGGTTTCTCATTAGGGCTTTGTCCACTTTTCCTTCTGTACCATTTTCCGAGTTCATCAATTTCTTTTGTGCATCATTCAGCATTTCTTGTTGGAGCTCATTGTGCTTTTTAAGTCCTTCAATCTGTTCTTCTTTTAGATGTAACTGTTGTGTAAGTCTGGTTTCTGAATCCAACACACCATTGGCTTCATCCAAACGTTCCTGTAATAATAATAATACCTCTCTTTCTAGATTTTTTGCCTTTTCCTTCCATTCGGTTATATGTTGTCTTTCCTTTTCTAATTCAGCTGAATACACAGCTTTTTCTTCTTGTTGGAAATGCTCTAGAACCATTTGCAGGTTAGTTAATGACATGGCATACTGCTTTCCTTGTTCCTGGTAGAGCAAAAGCTGCAGTGCATTCTCATCCCTCTCTTGGGAGAGTAAACACACCTGTTTCTGCAGGGACTCTACCTGCACACTGGCTGGATGACTTGCATTAGAAGAGGAAAGTAGCTTTTCCTCCAATAGTGTGACTTTCTTTCTCAGGTTCATCTCTCTCTTCTCTGCAGCCCAAATTTCCCAGCTGTAAGAATCTTCAGATTCTAGAAGATGGCTCCTCAGGCTTTGTACCTCCTGATTTAAATATAATTCTTTGTCATGTAAGTGTTGAACCTCTTGCTGGAGGGTACTTTTTCCATCTGTTTGTTCTTTAGGGACAAAGTGAGTTGGTCTGTCTACTGCTGACACAGAATGGTCTTTTCCTGCATTGATTCAACTGCATTTAAAAGCTGATTTAATTCCCCAGCCTTGCCCTGTTCTTTTTCTCCTAACAGTTGCTCAAAGGCAAGCACTTTCTCTTTCATTGACTGGTACCTGAACTCTTGTTCTCGCAGCATCATAGAGAACTTCATGTTCATCTCTTGTAATTCTTGATATTCCATTTCCTTTTCTTTGGATGTTTCTATTATTTTTTCATTCTCCCCTTTTAGTTGAGAAATGTTCATTTCTAAAATTAATATTCTCTCCTTGAGGTTTGTTATTGCTTACCTCAACAACTCATTTTCATTCACTTTGTTAGTGAACTTTGCATTTGAAGAAAGTAACTGATCACTTTTGGCTTGGATTAAGAGGTCTTTTTCTTTCAGTAATTTTATAACAGATCTTGTTTTTCCTTGAGATCTTTAATTTTGTTCATGTTCTTTCTTTTCTCTCTTGGAGGTAAGAGCAGTTACATCAGAAAACCTGCGGTTATTCTCCTGGAGCTCCTTAATGGTGGCCTCTTTTTCTTGCAGTGATTTTCTCAGCTCTTCGACCTCTGCTGACTGGGAGGTAAGTGATGAGGCAGACAACAGATGGGATGTAATCATATCAAGTTTTCCTAAAAACAGATCTTTGGTGCTGCAAACTTGCCCTAGGCACTGGCCTAATTTTTGCCCAAAATGTTTGAGTTTGGTTTCCTTCAGCTCATAACATTGGATGAGGCCAGTGTTGTCTGCTTCTAATTTAGAACTGTTATCACTGACAACCAAAACTTGGGCTTCAAGTTGAAGAAGGTATTCCTCATATTGGGCTGACTCATGATGCAGGTTTTGGATGGTTGTCATTACCTGTAGTTTTCATTCCTCCTTTTTTTCACTTGCTGTTTTAATTCATCACGTTCTTGTAGGAGCTCCTTGAACTGATGACTATTAACACCTTGAACCTCATGACTAGTGCCAGAGGTTCGTAAAACTTCAAATAAAGTCTGAGATTTCTGACTTAGTGCATCTGTTTCAATGTCTTTTTCTCTAATGATATAAGATAAATTCTGCAGAGTTTCTTTAAACATACCTTGATCACTATTTTCAAATTTGGTGGACAATTTTTTTATTTTCTTTTTGAAGCTGATGAGGGTTGCTGCTTTGGCAGTGACTGTATCCTTCATTTTCTGATGTTCTGTTTGCAGTTGGGTATTTTCTTTTGTCTTCTCATTCAAAACAGCTAATATTTGGTCTCTTTCCATAGTGAAGGTCTGCAGTTGCTCCTAAAGGGTAACGACATCCTGGGTGTAGGAACCTGAATAAATTTTAGCCTGAAGAGCTTGTATCTCCATATCTTCCTGATGGATAACTTGAGTGAGTTTAGCAACTTCATCTTTGGATAGCTGATCAATCTGTCTGGTTAAATATATGTTCTTTTCATTTAGAAGTTGAAACTTAAGTTCTCATTCTTGGATTCTTTTCACTAATTTTTCAGTTTCATCAGTTTCATAGTTATACAGGTCGTGTTTTTCACTTCCATTTTCTATAGGAAGGCTTTTTTTTTTTTAGTTTCTTGAAAACTATCAGAATTGTCTGCTTGAGTGTTGTGTGCGTCTTCCTGCAAATGGGCTTTTATTTGTTCACTGGTTTTCCACAAATTCCCAATTTCCTCATCTTTCTGCTCCATCACAGAAGGCTGCAATTGACTGCATTCCAGCTTCAAGGTTTCACACTGTTCAATTATTTGTCTCTTCTCCACACTGAGCTGCTCTTTTTCTCTCTTCAAGGTGTCTCTGTCATTTTCTGCCAAAGATATTTTTTTATTTATATCTTTTATTTGATCCTCAAGTTCTCCCATCTTTGTTGCAGACTCTAATTTCTCAAGTTTGTAGAACCTGAATAGTTTTTTCCATCTCACTGATTTTAGACTCATCAGTTACTGTAACTCCTGAGTCACCTTGTTGTAACTGATTTTCAAGTTTTTCAATCCTTTCTTCATAATCATTTAATTCCTCTTGATACCAGCGACTTATCTCTGCCAGTTTCTGTTGATGTGCATTCTGCAAAACTGACATTTTCTCTTAATGATAATTGAGGTCTTGACTTTGGTTTTGTTCAAGTACCTTAATAGTATTTTGTAGTTTGCAGATTTCACTTTGATCAGAATTATGTGTTGCCTGTGCCTGAGCTATATCCCTCCAATGGCCAACTTGAGATTCAAGTCTTGAAACTTCAATTGTTTATTTCTTGTTGTTCTGAAGTCCATGTCATCACCAGGAAAAGCTGAAAAATGACTGATCTTATTACCGAATGAAAACGGGGCAGTCATTGCTGGTGTAACAACAGCTCCTGAATGTACTGACTGCAGTGTGGACAACTCATCTTGTAGTGCAAACTGTCTTGCTTTAAGTTGCCTGCTTTCTACTTCTTTCTCTTTGAATTCACTTCAGTAATTTGCAGATTGATGTTGGATCCGTAGCTCAGATGCTACATACCTTTCTTCCAGCTCAGTACAATAGTGTTTTTAAGCCTTTCATTGTCATATCTGATCATCCATTTGGTATCTTCAATGTTCTTTCTCCAATAATTAGGTAAACCTGCTTCTACATCCTCAAAATCATCGAGAACCTCATCCTTGGTGATGTTGGAGATAAGGCCAGTGAGGGAAGCCAAGCTGCCCCCCACCTGACCCAAGGAGTGGCCCAAGCCAGAGCCTAGGTCTTTAAACCAGGATGACATTTCCACAATTTCAGTGAGCCATTAGACCCACTCTGAAAACCACCTCAATCTCTATCCACTTGCTCTGAACCTCCTTGAGCACTGCGGGGTCAATTAATCTGCTCCTTGATGTCTTCTGCAACCCATTGTTCATTGAGTAGCATATTATTTAGTCCCCAGGTGTTGGAGTATCTTTTATTTTATAGTTTATCATTGATTTCTAATTCCATTCCGTTGTGATTGGATGGAATACAGGGTAGTATGTCTAATTTTTTATATTTGCTAAGAGTTGCTTTGTGGCATAATATATGGTCTTTTTTAAAGAAGGATCCATGTGCTGCTGAGAATAAATTGTATTCACTCATTGATGGTTGATATGTTCTACATATGTCAGTTAAGTCTGAGTTTCTGATTGTATTATTGAGTTCTTTAATTCTCTTTTTAGCTTTTGCTTGGAAGATCTATCCAGTGGTGAAAGAGGTGTGTTAAAGTTACCTAGAATTTGTGTGTTGTGGTCTATTTGACTCTTGAACTTAAGAAGAGTTTTTTTGATAAATGTAGATGCTCCAAGGTTTGGGGAATGTATATTTATAATTGTTATGTCTTGTTGATGTATAGTTCCCTTAAGTAGTATGAAATGTTCATCTTTATCTCTTTTTATTAACTTTGGCTTAAAGTCTACTTTATTTGATATATGAGGATAGAAACTCCTGCTTGTTTATGTAGACCATGTGAATGATATATTTTATTCCAACCTTTCGCCTTCAGTCTGTGGGCATCTTTTCCTATGAGATGAATCTCTTGGAGGCATATTATTATTATTATTATTATTATTATTTTTAAATCCAATCTTCCAGCCTATGTCTTTTGATTGGTGAGTTTAGGCCATTAACATTTAGGGTTATTATTAAGGCATGATTTGTATTACTTGTCATTTTTGTTTATTTTCACTATTTAGCTTAACTTGTTTTTTCTTTGGTTGGCATTTTCTTTATTGTAGCTCTTTCCTTTGCAGATTTTCTTTGTTATTTTTTATTTACTCCTCATAGAATATTTTCAGTATATTTTTTACTATTATTATTAGCTATGCATTAACAGTTGTATGGTAGTTTAATGAATGAATGAGATACATTTCTGTTGGACAAAGAATGCCAAAGTTATCAAGCAGAGGAGTATCATGATTAGACTTGTGCTTTTCAGAAATGTTTTTAAGAAAGTGAAGTTTTGTCATCGTTTGGATGTGAGGTGTCCCAAAAAGCTCATGTATGAGAATATGCAAGAAGGTTTAGAGGAGAAATGATTGGCTTTTGAGAGTCTTAATCATCAGTGAGTTAATTGTCTGATGGGATTAATTGAGTGGTAACTGAAGGCATGTGGGATTCAGCTGGAGGAGGTGGGGCCTCAGGGGGCATGATTTTGGGGTATATGCTTATATTTGGCATGTGGAGATGTACCTGTCTCTCTACTTTCTGATCATCATGTGAGCAACTTCCCTCCATCATACTCTTCTGCTAAGATGTTCAGTTTTACCTTGAGCCCCAAGGAATGGAGTCCGTTGTCTATGGATTGAGACTTCTGAATTTTGATAACCTAAATAAGCTTTTCCTCCTCTACAATTGTGCTGGTTAGGTCTTTCAGTCACTGCAGCAAAAAAGCTGACTAAAACAAAAAATTATACCAGAAGTGGGGTCATTCATGTGGCTAAACTGACCACAGAGTTCAGAAGATTTTCAAGCTTTTTGGAATTAGTTGGAGGAATTTTTAGATGTGTAGCAGTGTAAGCTGGAAATGCTTTGGATTGTTGTAAACAGACCTTAATGGCTGATTTTGGTGAGAGCTCAGAAGACCCGAATACCAGTAGAACAGTGGACAGTGAAGACAGGGTTCAAGAGAGTTTAGAGGAAAAGGAGTACAATATTGATAATTGGACTAGAGACCATTCATGTCATGCTCTGGCTGAGAAGTTGTCTGTATTTTGCTAGTCTCCTGAGACTTTCTGTGAAGCTGATTTTAAAAGTAATGGACTTAATCTGACAGAAGAAATATCTAGGCAGCATTGAATTCAGGTCATGGCGTGGATATTGCTGGAAGCTTTTAGCCAAGTTTATTATGATATTCAGGAACAAAAAAGCAGAGCAGAAATATTTGAAAAACTACAACTTGAAAGGTGGGGGTAAGACTGGGGCTAAATAAGTTGTGGTAGTTAAAGACTATACTGCCACTAAAGAAATACTAAATATTTTGCTCAGAGACAATGAAGTTTGTTTTGCTTTATCTCCTTTCCCTGCCATTATGGAACCACTGAGGCTAAGCCTGGGCTACCTTCTTTAGGGTAGTCAAGTGGAAGGGAGCCCCTCAGTCCCAACCCCAACTTGCTCCCTCCTTCTCATCATTTAAAGCCATAAGTAGATCTTATTAGAAAGTTAAAATGCTTTATTCTTTTCATATGTTTCTCCCTGAGGGCTGTCAAGGGTGCCTCAAACTTGTTCTGTAATCACCAGGAGCCTTGGAAAATAGGCTTGTGTCTTCTTCACTTCAGACATAATTTTCAGTAATTAGTTATCAATTATCACTCTGCTCCCAAGACAAGTATGATTCCTTTTCCATGATGTGTTCTTCTCACCAAAGCTGTGCTGACAGGCAATTGAGTCATATCTTTCTCAGCCCGCCAAAAGCCGCACACTAAACACAAAGGGGAAAAGGGAGAAAATGAAGTGATACCCACTGGATAATAGATAATTAGATAATTATTCCTAACTGAAAACACACCTTGGAATTTACATTCAAAATGAAGATATTTGGCCAAAAGAATGCTGATGTCAGTTAAGGGAGAATTTTACTTCAGAAGAGTAGCTCTGCAGGCAGGATTTAGTCATCCTCTGACTATTTTCTCTAGCCTCTTCACTTGCCTTCGTCCTTTTAGCCTTTCTTCTTTTAGCCTTCCTTATCTCCTATAATCTAAACTCCTCACCATCACTAGAAAGAACAAAATATTTTGCCACCATTGAAAGCAAACAAAGGTGTGTGTGTGTGTGTGTGTGTGTGTGTGTGTGTGTGATGTGCACAATTTACATAACCTCCCTTTTTCTATATATTCAGTCTCTTATGCCCCCCCCCACCTCAGTGGCCTTATGGGTTAGGCTTCAGCAATACTGAGCTGTGTGCATGTAGGTCCCCAGGCCTGACACTATGTGAACACAAAACCTTGCTTCCTTCTTTATAAATTCTGTCAAATGCATCATTCTCAACCCTGGCACACAGAATAAAACATCTAGGTGTCATTCTTGATCATCTGTCCTTTATTCTTGATAGCAAGCCATTAATACATGCTATTGACACCCCCCCCCCATTCCGTTCTCACGTTTTTCAATCTTCACCAGCCCCTTCAGAGGATACATCTTCTGACTCACAATCCAGTGCCCACTACTATATGACTGTGCTAACTCCATTCCTATCTCTTTTTCTCCACTGTAGCTTCCCATCATCTCACTAAACTCTTACAACTGGAATTAGACCACATTATTTTTTTTAAAGCTAAGCAAAATTGACAACACTTTAGCTAGACAACACAGGAAAAAAAGATTCAAATAAACAAGAAATGAAAGAGGAGACAGTACAACTGATGTCACAGAAATAAAAAGGATCATGGGAGACTACTGTGTACAATTTACACCAACAACTGGATAAACTCAAATTCCTACACAAACACAAGCCATCACGTCTGTATTAGTATTAGTAATCTTTTAATATTTGAATTTATATTCATCTTTAGTAAATAATAAAAGCTACAATAAAATGTGCCTCAGAGGCTGTTTGGTGGCCTCCACTGGCTGCTGGATAGACTCTCATGTAGATGTTCCAGGAGAAGCTTCAGAGTGATATTGCAATTTTGGAGAATGAATAAAAGATACAAGATCAAGATACAGAGGCAAAGATGGAGTGTGAAGAGATGAGGGAAACAGCAGTGGAAGGCCACGGTTGTGGGAATGGAAAGGAAAAAATGAGGAAAGTAGGAGAGGCAGGGGAGCAAAAGGAGGAAGAATTCAAAGATCACCCTCCTCACTAATGAGATTCACATCACTTACTTGAACCTCAAAACTGAGGCGAGGTCCCCTTTTTGTAGTCTCTCCTTCCTTCCTGGGTGCACATTATCTCAGACATGTGCACTGATCTGCCTCTGATGCCCATGAACATTGACATCTGCACCTGGGCAGACTGGTGCTCAAGTTCCTTCTCCTTTCTGTGCTCCATTGGCCTTGTACGACTCACAGACATATTTCCAAGCCAACAGGAAATGCAGTTAAATGCTGTTTTCTGAGGAACAATGATAAGTGAGAAGGTAGAGGGAAAATATTAGGAAGGAATAGAAAAGAAACAGGCTGAGATGTATAGGGAGGATCTTTGTATAAAATCATCATCTCTAAAGTCCTATAAATTGAATACCAAAAACACCTGGAAAACCTTTATTTCTCTCTCCTTATTTGGTGTCTGGGCCACATCCAAGCCTCCTCCCACAGTGTGTTCCTGGTTTCTCTGACAGTTTTAGTCAGATTTTTGTTGCTATTATCAAATAATCTAACAAAAAAAATTTGGGGAGCAAAAGTTTATTAGGAGATCATGGTTTCAGAGGTCTCAGTCCTTGGTTGGCTGGTAGCTTTGGGCCAGAGGTGAGGCAGATCAGCATGGTGGAAGAGTATGTCAGAGGAAAGCAGCTCAGGACATTGCAATAAAAGCAGAGAGAAAAAAAAAAGAATATAAATCCCAAAGGCATGCCCCCTAGTGACCTTCTTCTTCCAGCCACATCCTACCTGCCCTCAATTATGGACCAGTTAATTCTTATGAGGGATTCATGCACTGATCAGTTTAAGATGCTCATACCCCAATCATTTCCTGTCTAAACTTTCTTGTATTGTCTCACATATGAGTTTTGGGGGCACACCACTAATCTAAACCATAACACTGTCCTTCCAAATTAGTATAAAAATTTAAACCTTCATTTTCTTTCATTCTCACTAATATCCTGAGGCAGAGATAAAGGTCACTGAAAATTTGTAGATGAAGACACTAAATACCAATAACATGATCCAGGTCTTCCCACTTTAAAATCTGTGACATTTTTACTCATCAGGTTTCCAGCTTCTCATTCTCCTTACCTCAATCAAGGATTACCTGCACAGGAAGGTTGGGCAGGATTTCAATCCATAAGTGAGGAGCCTCTCTCCCCAAGCTCATCTATCCCTTAGCAAAATCTATTTTTTTTTCTAAGCATGTTCATTACAGGAGAAATATTTATTGACACTTTGGGATGGTATAATAACATGTAATAACTCATATGATTTTCTCATAATGACATCAATATGGAAAGGATTTAGAGTTAAAAAAAACACAACTTCCCATATGGTAGATTAATAATTACTGGATGGCAGGATAAGTAGGATACTTTTTTTTTTTAATTTTGGAAGAACTCTCAAAATGTTTTCTACTGTGAATGCAATATTTCACAGTCATAGTAGCAATGAATGAGCATTCCAGTATTTCTGCATGCTCATCTTACAGAAGTTATTTTCCTTTTTTGGAAAAAGATTGTACCATCTTATGGACATGGAGTGGTGCCACATTGTAATTTTTATTGGGTTTAATTAATGATTAATAGTACTGAACAGCTTTTATGTGCTTCTTGTTTATTTGTATATCTTCTTTGAAGAAATTTCTATCTAAACCTATTAACATTTTTTTTTAATTTGACTTTTTTTGAATGTTGAGAAATTTATATATTATGGATGCTAGACTCTTATCAGATATATGACTTTCAATTATTTTCTCCCTCTTTGGATTAACTTTTTCCTTTACAAATGAAGTTCTTTGACTCAAAGAAAAAAAGTTTTAATTTTAATCAAGTCCAATTTATGTATTTTAAATTTTTTGTTTATACATTTCATGTGATATCTAAGAAACCATTGTCTAATCTAAAGGCATACAGACTTATATTTGTTTCCTTGTGATAGTTAAGCTCTTATATAGGGAGTGAGGTGGAGTCCAAATGCATTCTCTTGCATGTGGAAATCCAGTGCCTATCACCAATTACTAATAAGACTACTCTTTTCCCATTGAATTGCTTGGCATCCTTGTTGTGTGTTAGAGTCTGTAAACAAGTCAAAATAACACCTGGCATTTAGCCAGGGGAATGTTAGAATTCGTAAACAAGTCTGGATGGTGCCTGGCAAAATGCCAGAGGGAGTGGTTTGAGAAGTAACAAAAGCGAGCCATTAAGTGTGGAGATTCCTGATTGGTTGACTGATGTATCTAGTTTATGCTAATTAGATAAGCTGTGTGGAATGTATAAATACCACTCCTGTCCTGCAATAAACGGCTCCTACTCCTGCTGTATCAACGTTCACAAGTTGTTCATCACCCCCCGGTTATTTTGGTGCAGCCGGACTGCGGCAGTTGTGAAGCAGTTTACAGTTGTTATTGTGTTTATTTCTGGACTTTCAATTCTATTACATTGGTTTATACATTTATCCTTATGCTAGTATCTCATTTGTCTTGATTATTTTAGCTTGGTGGTATATTTTGAAATTAGAAAATCTTTGTCCAGCTCTGATCTTTTTCTTTAAGATTATTTTGGTTTATTCATCACGCTTGTATTTCATTATAAATTTGGGGATTAGTTTATATATTTCCACAAAAATCACATTTGGAATAACATGGAATCTATAGATCAATTTGCATTGTAATTTTAACAAACAAAGTCTTTCAATCCTTGAAAATGGACTGCTTTTCCATATACTTAGATCTTCTTTGACAATTTACAGTTTTCAGTATATAAGTCTTATGCTTTGATAAAATTCCATCATAAGTATTTTATTTTTTCTGGTGTTATTTTTAATGATTCTTTTCTTCATTTTAATTTTTAATTGTTGCCAATGTGTAGAAACTCAATTGATATTTTTTATATTCTTATATCATGCATCTGTTAAATTTGTTTATTTGTACTAACAGATTTGTGTGTACGTGTATGTGTGTATGTGTGAGTAACTTGTTTATGGTTTTTCTACAGAAAAGATCAAGTTATCTGAAAATAGTGATAAATTTGCTACTTTTTAATAATTTGGATTTTCTGGATTTCCTTTTTTCTTTTTCTTGACCAGTTTTCCTGCTGGAACTTATATTACAGTGTTGAAATACCATAGCAGAATTAGACATCCTAAGAGATTAGATTCATATTATTGTATGAATACAGTGAATTCCCTTGTATTAGCAGGAAAGCTTTCTGTCAGTCTTTCACCATTAAATATGAGGTTCTCCATGGGTTTTTAAAAAAGATGCCCTTTATTAGGTTGAAGAAGTTCACTTCTAATCCTAGTTTGTTGAGTGTTTTTATCACAGAGTATTATTGGGTGCTGTTGAATGTTCTTTCTGAATCTATTACAAAGATCATGCAGGGTCTTCTTTCCCCATTACCCCTTTAATATGGTTTTTATAGTGATTAATTCTTATATGTTGAGCCAATATTGTATTTCTGGAAAATGTCCTACTTGCTTCTGGATTTGGATTGCTGGTATTACCTAGATAGACATGCCTGAGATTTGGCAGAAAAATCTGTGAAAGGTAAAAGAGGAGGGAGCAGGAGTAGGTGAGGAGAGACTTCTCACCATGATTCCAACAACACCTGTGAGAGCAGGTGGACAAGAAGAGAGGACAAGAAGAACTTGGAAGAGTAAGTTCTGCCTGGGGTGTAGTTATGAAAATGTCCTATCCAGGCTGATACAAAATCACCAAGGAGAATACTACCTATTTGAGAAGACTCACATTAGAAAGAAATGAACAGGTCACTGCCCTACTTGGCTACCACAACCAGGAAAAGTGGGGCCCCAGCCAGGCACTATGATAACTCCCAATATGTTCCCCTGAAGTTGGCCCACTGACTCTGCTCCCTACAGCAGGGGCCTTAAAGATCTGAGTAGTTTAAATCCATGGCCACCATAAATGGGTAGGAGATGGAAAGGTGAACAGTTGGGGTAACTCAAAGATCTGTTGCCCTTCTTATGAATCCTTGTATACACCCTGTAAGCCTCTGGAGCTGACCCTAGTGACATTCATGGATGGTCTACTGCATTAGGCACACAGACCAAGTCTGTGGTCTCCTTCAGCCCATGCTTCAGCTTTCTCTCTGAATCAGATGGGCCAGAGCATGGAGCCTCATTGCTTAACCAAGAATTGCTTTATGAGTCTCCTTCTGGGAGTGCTGGCAGATATAATTTGTTGGCTTTATTATCTTGTAAAGATGTTAATCTCCCAACCACAGTGAGGGGTTGTTTCTGTGATTGATTCTGGTTCACTACTTGACGTGTCAAAGAGCTTGCAGAATCTCTGTGCCACCTTGCCAAGGTCCCTGTATTCTTTATCTGTCCTAGAGAAAGTGATGAAAATAAAACTGTACAAGCAGCACCTTTTCATATTCCTGCCTGGGCATCCATCATGAGTCACAAGGTGAAGGATGGGAGAACAGCCAGATGCTTTAGAACCCTATGTGAGCTTTGCAGAAAGGTCTGGAATCTGTAAGAATCTCAGGAAACTGGTGCCATTAAGTAGGACTCTGCATAAAACACCAAGACCTGATCCAAACTGTCCATGGAAAACATAGAAATAGTGAAATATGGAGGCTGCAGTTGGAAACTTGCCAAGCATCTTTCCTTGCACCATGGCCAGCTCTGTTGTTCCTATGTTCCTGCTCTGATTTCCTACACCTAACAATTCTTTTTTTTTTCTTTAATTTCTACCTGTATTCATGTAATCATGGAAATGCTATAGACACTTAGCAAGCAGTTAGCTCAGGAATCAAGACAGGGCTTTTTATATTGTCATTCATATCCCCTTAGCTTTTCAGAGCTAGAGTTTCAGAATGCACCCAGTCTCCAATTTTCAACTATTTTCAGTCCCACTTTGTAAAAACCAAAATTTGTTTGAAAAATATTCATTTATTTGTCCAATAGAGTGGGTGTACACTTTGGTTGGGTAGACTCCTACCTGCCAGGCTTCAAGCCTAGTAGTGGGAATACAATGTTGAACAAGAAAAGAAGCAATGCCTACTGTCCACATTAATCATTTCAGGTGTCCTGACACCTTCTCCCTGTTCTTGTCTCTATGGTATCATTTATGTTTTTAGTGACCTGTTATTGTGATGATGCTGTTATGAATAGTTCACATTGATTTTCCCAGAAACTCTATCACGGAGACTTCTTCAGACTCAGGGGCTATCTAGAGCAAGGGCAGTGTCTGTGACACCTGCAGATGCATCTCCAGAATGAACCCAGAAGAGAACAAAGGTGTGAAGGAAAAGGAAGCAGTGGAAATATGATCTGGAATCTGTGGCTTTATAGGATGTAGAAGCAACCTAGGCCTACAGCCACATCTATAGTTATTTTAAATTATTGGGGGGCGGCACACAAAGAGTTAGGGTAAGGAGAAATTTGTTGACTTAGCCCTGAGATTTGATGTCCTGAAAATGGTAGGAAGGGCCCACCACTGGGCAGCCTGATGGTCCTCCCAGGTGTTCACACTGCAATAACACAGAAACACAGAAACACACACACACACACACACACATACAGGGTGGGGGGGAGGGAGAAGGAGGAGTAGCTGTCAGAACTTAAATTTACAGCTCTGGAGTAGAAACATTTTATTTATAATGTGGATGTTACCAATTAGAGCAATACTTTCCTTTTCATGAACATAAAATGAAATGGTATGTGGTGAAGTAGTGACTATTCCAAAGCCAGTTTAGAAAGTATTAGGTACAAGCATTACAATCTTTTGACTGTCTGTTTTGGGGTTTAACCCTCATTTAAATCAATATGATCTAGGAAAGTCAGCACATACTGTAAAATAATTACATGCCTAATGAAAAGAAGATGTCATTTCCTAATTGTTATATCTCATTGTAACCATTTTTTTCTCTGGGCCTAAATATGTTACCTTTTTTTCACTCTTGTGCCCCCTAAATTATTATGTAAAGAAACAGTTTTGGAAGCAGAATCAGCCATATACATTGTGACATGGAGAAGGGTCTTAACTCCTTTGCTTTTGAGTGTATGGTGTTTCCTTCTACACACCACCTTCATCCCCACATCTCAGTGGAGCATAGAATTGAAGGACTCAGCCATTTTACCAGTCAACCTGCACCTAATGCCAGTTCTCCATCATCTAGTTGCTGGGCGGCTGAGGGAACATGACAGTCACATTTAGAAATGGAGAGCCTGAGCATGGTATGTCTAGGCTGGAAGTATTATAATACACACGGTCCAGACTTATGATGGTTTTACTTAACATTTTCTAGTTTCTGGTGGTATGAAAGCACAGCTGTACATTCACTCTGCCTTTCACTTTCAATAGAGTGTGCAATCAATCCTATGGCGTATTCCACACTTGGTGAGAAAATAGTCTTTGTGTTAGATGATTTTTCCCAACTATGCTAATATAAGTGTTCTGGATGTTTAAGTAAGACTCGGCTAAGTTATGGTGTTTTGTAGGTTAGTTGTACTAAATACATTTTTTTGGCTTATACTATTTTCAGTTTGTAATGTAGCCATGAGTAGAGCCACGTCTGTAGTTATTTTAAATAGTGTGTGTGTGTGTGTGTGTGTGTGTGTGTGTGTGTCAGGGGTAACAAAGATTTAGGGTAAAAAGAAATTTGCTGACTTAGCTCTGAGACTCAGTGTCCTGCAAGAATTGTGCTACAAGGTGACTAACACAAGCCAAGCAAAGAGAGGCCATTCTAAGTCCTGCCTTCAAGTTTGGGTTATGGGCAAATCATTTCACTTCCCTGGGATTCTTTTACCTTTTCTTTAAAGGAAATGAAGAGGAATGGGAGTTTCAGTTTCAGTTTCATGGGAGTATAGCAATCGTCAAACTTGGGGACTCGCCAACCCTTGCCCATTCAGACTCTCTCTACTCAATTTGAAATGAAAAGAAACAATGGCTAGTTTCTGGGTTATATGTATGAGTGTACCTTTCATCCTACATCCTCACCAACATTTATTGTTACCTGTGTTCTTGATTATTAACATTCTGACTGGAGTGAGGTGGAATCTTAGCATAATTTTATTTTTTTATTTTTATTTTTTTTAAATTTATATATGATAGCAGAATGCATTACAATTCTTATTACATATATAGAGCACAATTTTTCATATCTCTGGTTGTTTACATAGTATATTCACACCAATTCGTGTCTTCATACCTGTACTTTAGATAATAATGATCATCACATTCCACCATCGTTAATTACCCCATGCCCCCTCCCTTCCCCTCCAACCCTTCTGCCCTATCTAGAGTTTGTCTACTCCTCCCAGGCTCCCTTTCCTTATCCCTCTATGAATTAGCCTCCTTATATCAAAGAAAACATTCAGCATTTGGTTTTTTGGGATTGGCTAACTTCACTTAGCATTGTCTTCTCTAACTCCATCCATTTCCCTGAAAATGCCATGATTTTATTCTCCTTTATTGCTCAGTAATATTCCATTGTGTATATATGCCACCCTTTTTTTATCCATTCATTTATTGAAGGGCATCTAGATTGGTTCCACAGTTTAGGTATTGTGAATTGTGCTGCTGTAAACATTAATGTGGCTGTGTCCCTGTAGTATGCTGTTTTTAAGTCTTTTGGGTATAGACAAAGGAGAGCGATAGTTGGGTCAAATAGTGGTTCCATTCCCAATTTTCCAAGAAATCTCCATACTGCTTTCCACGTTGGCTGCACCAATTTGCAGTCCCACCAGCAGTGTATGAGTGTACCTTTTACCCCGCATCCTCACCAACACTTATTGTTGTTTGCATAATAACTGCCATTCTGACTGGAGTGAAATGAAATCTTAGAGTGGTTTTGATATGCATTTCTCTAATTGCTAGAGATGATGAACATTTTTGAATGTAGTTGTTGATTGATTGTATATCATCTTCTGAGAAGGGTCTCTTCAGGTCCTTGGCCCATTTATTGATTGGGTTATTTATTTATTTATTATTTTTTTAGTGTTAGCTTTTTGAGTTCTTTATATACCATAGTGATTAGTGCTGTTGGATGTGTGAGAGTAAAAATTTGCTCCCAAGATGTAGGCTCTCTATTCACCTCACAAATTGTTTCTTTTACTGAGAAGAAAATTTTTAATTTGAGTCCATCCATTTATTGATTTTTGATTCTAATTCTTGTGCCACAGGAGTATTGTTAAGGAAGTTGGGGCCTAATCCCACATGATGGAGATAAGAGCCTACTTTTTCTTCTATTAGACACAGAGTCTCTGATTGTATTCCTAAGTCCTTGATCCACTTTGAGTTGAGTTTTGTGCATGGTGAGAGATAGGGGTTTAATTTCATTGTGTTGCATAAGGATTTCCAGTTTTCCCAGCACCATTTGTTGAAGAGGTTATTGTTTCTCCAATGTATGTTATTGGCACCTTTGTCTAATATAAGATAATTTTAGTTTTGTGAGTGAGTCTCTGTGTCCTTTATTCTATACCATTGGTCTACAGTCTGTTTTGGTGCCAATACCATGCTGGTTTTGTTACTATTACTCTGTAGTATAGTTTAAGGTCTGGTATAGTGGTGCCAACTGCTTCATTCTTCCTGCTAAGGATTTTAGCATAGTTTTAATTTGCATTTTTCTAATTGCTAGAGATGTTGAACATTTTTAAATACTTGTTGATCATTTATATTTCTTCTTCTGTGTAGTATCTGTTCAGTTCCTTGCCTATTTATTAATTGGGTTCTTTGGGGGTTTGGGGTATTAAGTTTTGAGTTCTTTATATATCCTGTAGATTAATGCTCTGAGGGGCAGGTGGCGAAGATTTTCTCCTATTTTATAGGCTTTCCCCTCACACTTTTGATTGTTTCCTTTGCTGTGAAGAAGTATTTTGTTTGATACCATCCCATTTATTGTTTCTTGATTTTACTTCCTGCAAAACTTTAGGAGTTTTGTTCAGGAAGTCATAAGCAGACATGATGGATAGTTGGGCCTACATTTTCTTCTAGTAGCACAGAGTCTTTAGTCTAATGTGTAGGTGTTGATTTACTTAAGAGTTGAGTATCATGCAGGATGAGAGATAGAGGTTTCCCAGTTTTTCCATCACCATTTGTTGAAGAGGCTATCTTTTCTCCAGTGTATATTTGTGGCATCTTTGTCTAGTATGAGATAACTAGTAAGAGATAATGTATTTATGTGGGTTTGTTTCTGTATCATCTATTCTGTTCCACTGGTTTTCATGTCTTCTTTTGTGCCAATACTATGCTTGTTTTGTTACTATATCACTGTAGTACAATTTTAAGATCTTGGGTTGCTTCCTGCTTCACTTTTCTCAGTAAGGATTGCTTTGGCTACTCTGGGCCTCCTGTTTTTCCAAATGAATTTCATGATTGCTTTTCCTATTTCTATGAAGAATGTCATTGGAATTTAGTTAAAATTAGTTAATCTCTACTTATAAGGGATTATGGAGTTTTGGGGGAGTCATCCAAAAAATCCAGTGTAATCTCCCAATTTTAAGATCCATAACTGAATCATATCTGCAAAACTCCCTTTGTCTTACCCTTAGTGCATTCATGTGTTCTGGGAATTTGTGTGTGAACATTTCTGGGTGGGGCATGATTTGACCTGTTGGGGTGTAGTTGTGGGATTGCATCCTGTGAAGTGAGGCGACAGAGTCAACATGCGCGAACAGACTCTGGGAGTCAGGCTTTATGCTGCTGAACTCACTTTATTGCAGAAGAGCTACAGTTTACATAGGACATCTCTACTAAATATAATTGCACAAGCCAACAGTATAATATCTTGAAGCCAATCATCATAAAGGTCAAAACTAACCATGCTATGAGGAAGTAGGAAAGCCTGCCAAGCAGTTGAGGATGGCAGGAAGGGTCACCACTGGATGTTTCCAATGGCCTGTCCTAGAGCAAACAGGTGTACCTATTTGCTCACTCTGAGATGTTTCTCAGCTATATCCATTCCATGACTGTTTTCTTTCCACATTGACCTTCTTTGAAAAGGATGAGATAGTGGGAGACAAAAGAACATCTAGTTTAGAAATAAAATTAGAATTTGGAAGAAAGATTTGGAAATATGAAGGCTGTCCCAGGTAATGGAAGTAACAAAGACTTAGCATCAGAATTTTAACAAGAATACCCATTTTACTACATTCAACTAGAAGACAATGGGCCCACTTTATCCCACATGTTTTGAAATATCAAGATAATTCAGTACCAGTGAACCCTCACACATACGTTGACACATGCACAAAATATTAACTTGTTTTATATATCAAAGGGTAGATGACTTTGAATAATGGATAAGTGTTTATAAGTTATGTCCATCTGTGACTAATTGAAAGGGCTTGTATAAAAATGCTGTTTGGGAATTTATTCCATGTGATCTCCCTTCATATCAACATTTTCCAATGTCCAACACTTAAAAGACATGAATACAGTACAGAGCCAAATATATCTGGGGCAAATCTAGACTTTGTTATCTGGAACACCTATTGTAGCCTACATAGTCTTCTCAGCTATAAGAAAATTTTAAATTTAGAAAGGTTATTTTAAATCTCTAACAAATGGCAGCTTTAAAAAGTTGATAATGTCTTAATTTCTCCCATTTACCCAAGTGTTCTACTTGCTTGATCCAAACTTGCATGCCACAAGAGGAAGTTAACTCAGCATCTCTATTCCCTATAATCAGCTCCTCTTTTTTTTCAATCTCTTTGTCACTGGTTTATTTTATTCAAGATAATGTCCTCTGTTGTAGCATGTGTCAAAGTTTTCTTCCTTGTTTAGGCTGAATGTATTTTTTATATGTGTATATATCTTATTTTAGTTATCTATTAATCTACTGATGAACAACTTTGTTTGTTTTCATCTTTTGGCTGTTGCAAATAATTCTTCAATAACATGAATGAACAAGTATCTTTTTGAGAATCATCTTTTGGTTCTTCTGGGAATCAGTACCTTAATAGTAAACAACTGTGAAAGATTCTGCAATGAATGGACACAAACAATAAGTAGGTGGTAAAGGCCAGTAATTGGGAAGGAATGAGGACTTTGGGGAGTCTAACTGAGAGAAGAGATGACCTGGGCTGTCATGGCTAACCACATGAAATTGATATTCAACCACTTCGATCTCAAAAGCAGCAATTTTATAAGATTCCACGTAATACATCAAAATTTTTCAACCATTCCAAGGTGAGAAACATAAACTGAGGTGTTAGTCTCTGAAGGAACAAAACAAATATCTATCCATTTATGGAGACTCACTTGGAAATGTAGAATATGAGAAAGTATTTTAACACAGTTGAACTGCCTAAAGATGGAATAAGATATTACCAGAAATATTGAGTTTGCCATTTGTTGAGGTGCGGAACAATCATCTGGATGATCACAGTAATTCAAATCTCAGACAAAAACATTTTTTTTCTACAAAATTTGTAGTCATACTAATCCCTGAGATTTTAAGGTTTAGATTGAATAATTATTATTTAATATTGAAATCAATGTGATATGTAAATTTTAATTGTTATTAATAAAATGTGAAAGGTTAATTAAATATAAAATTTATTTTATGTTTACTTGTCAATATTTATTCTCCATCTATTTTCCAAATAGTTAAAGTAGATTAATTAATGATACTTAAGGGCTGAACACATTAGTAAAAGTATATTTCATAGTCACTTTACATTTTATAAAAGTGTATCTCATAATTCTTCAGATTAAAGGAATTCTTTTGTCAGCCCTTGGTATGAAAGTGCTTTGAATTCCTTGTTTTTTTTTGTTGTTGTTGTTATTGGTTTATTTTTTAAAAAGTGTTCTTATATTTTACAACGATTCTTCTTATTAAAATATTTATATGCAGCATCATTTCCTGAAATTTCTCCTTAGAATCAAATATGTCACCTTGTTCATAGGCTGTTCCAGTTTAGAGAAGAAGACCTTAATAAAGTTCATTGTATTTTTTAAACCTAATCAATTCACCTAAAATGAGTGACCATAATTGAGATAATAAGATAATTATTTTAAAATCTGACAATAAATGGGGTTTGATTTTGACGTCTCAATAATTCCTTTGCCATTAATTTATTCAATCATTTTTAATCTTATTAAGAGAGTTTCTACAACACCAGCCCATGTAGTTGTCACTTTGAGTAAAGCTTGAGTATTTATGATCTTTTTTCCTGTATTGGTTAGCTTTCCATCACTGTGACAGAATATCCAAGAAAAATGACTTAAAGGAGGAAAAATTTGTTTTAGCTCAGGGTTTCAGAGGTTTAGGCCCCCAGTTACTTGTCTCTATGGCTGTCAGCTTGGAGAAAGATAGGACATCATGAGCACATGAGGAAGTAAAAATGCCCACCTCATGATGGTCAGAAAGCAGAGAAAGAGAGACCAGCAACAAAATGCACCCTTTAAAGGCATGCCACTTGTAACCTGCTTCCTCCAACTAGGCCCCAGGTCTAAAGGTTCTACCACCTCCAACAGCACCTACCAATGGGGACAAAGCCTTCAACACATGAATCTTTGGGAGATATTCTAGGTCCAATTTATAGCATTCCCACTAACCACCAATTTTATTAAAATCTTAATTTTCAGATTTACTGCTTGGTTGGTTTATCAAATATTCAATTCTAGGTTGGAGGAATTTTAATTCTAGGCTAAATAATTTTTGAGTACTAAGAAGTGTAAATATGTGGATTATTTTTATATTTTTCTTACAAAGTAAATTTTAAGTTTAATATAGTTCAAATCAACAGAATTTAAAAGAATTTAAATTGACAGCAGAACATGAAAACCCACCCCAAATTAAGCAAAATAAATAATATAAATGATCCCTAGGGCATCCCAAAATAGCACAGAAAGTTAGTGAAAATGGATTCCATAGAAAACTGTGAAAGTGAGGGAACCCTTGATTGTTCTCTGTTCTGTGGTAAAGTGTAGCCATGGTGGGGAGCAGCTTGGAAGGCAGAAAGAGAGCAGAGCCAGCCTTCCTCCCCACAGCTTGGTTCCCCCACACCTGCTGAGCTGGTCACACAGGAAGCAGCAATGTCCCAAAAGGCTCTATGGCAGCCCACCCAACCTCATCCAGCCTCCTCATAGGTGCCCCAGGATAAGAGCTCCTATCCAGCCCAGGTGTGTAGGGCAGTGTTCAGATCAGCCTGACTTGCTGAAGAATTCAGCTGATGGGCTCACCAACCCAGTGGCCTGTAGCCAGACCTGAGCCACACATGAGAAGAGCATCTCAGGCCTTGTTCTTGCCTAAAGAGTATGTGCACCCCAGAGGTCCATTCGCATAGACTGTCAGAGGCTTTGTCCTCTTCTCAGAATTTAAGAGCTTCCAAGGACCAAGCCAGAGTGAATTCTCGTGTGAGTGTGTGTGTGTGTGTGTGTATGTGTGTGTGTGTATTTAACTAAGCAAGAAAGAAAAAACCATTAAGACATCAATACAGATTAAGCAGGCAGTATTATTCTTGGCTCTCTTGGGTCTCTTGTTCATGTTCCCACTGAAACTGTGAAGAATTGGATCAGGTGGAAGAATGTAAAAAGCAGGAGGCACTGACAGAACTCAAGGCACTTAATTTCAAATTAGATTTAAAGGAGGAGTTTGTGTTTTCCCTAAAGGCTTTTACTTATCCATCATCCTTATGAGGATTTTCTTTTGTGATAAGGAGGATGATATTCATGTTAAAAAATACTTTGTGTGACCTAAAACCTTACATCAGAGATGATTCAATTTGCACCAACTTTGTAGATAAAAAGAATGCTGTGATACACATCTCAAGAGAAACAGATTGGGATCTTTCTTATTTTTGCTTTGTTCTCTCTTTTTCTCCTAAATTTGACACCATTACCTTCAAAGGCCAAGTGGATTTAATAGTCCTCTTCCATAATCAACAACAAAAAAGGGAAAGATAATTTTCAGCAAATTATTGCAATGTTGTCATGGAAATGTGAAAACTATGCAGATTGAAAAATGCCATACCAGATGTTAAGATTTTATGTTCACTTAATGTTTACTTACTTCACTTTCTTTTTCACATTTTTATTTTTTCAAATTTTAAAGTATCTGTTGATATCCCATAGTACATGGGGTATTACAAAGGTGCTTGAGATAGGGATTCTACCCTTAAGATTTTAAAGTAATCAAAACTACAATGAGATATCAAGTCACCCCAGCTGTAAGGGCTATTATTCAACAACAACAACAATAACAAAATAACAAATGCTGATGAGAATATGAAGGAAAAGTGACAATACACCATTGGTAGAAATATACATTAATACAGTCATTATGTAGAATAGTATGAAGTCAGTGTAGAGGTTCATTAAAAAATTGAAAACACACTATCACATGATTCAGCTATCCCACTCCTGGATATATATGCAAATGAAATGAAATCAGCATGCTGAAAGACATGCCTGCATTTTTTGTGTTTATTGCAGCACTATTCCCAATAACTAAGACAAGGAATCAGCCCAAGTGATTAAACAACAGATAAAGAAAATATGGCACACACACACACACACACACACAAGTATTATTCAGCCATAAAATAGAATGAAATGCTATCATTTTCAGGAAGTTTGATGAAACTGGAGAACATTAAATGAAATAAGCCAGACACAGAAAGACAATTAATGTATGATCTCTTATATATAGAAGCTAAAGTATGTCAACCTGAAAATAGACTAGTGATTACTATGAAGTGGGAAAGCTGTGTGTAGGATGAGGGTGAAGGAGGCTGAATCCCAGTGGCCAGGTGGCTGAGATAGGAGGATCACAAGTTCAACGCCAGCCTCAGCAAAAGCAAGGCGCTAAGCAACTCAGTGAGACCCTGTCTCTAAATAAATACAAAATAGGGCTGAGGATGTGGCTCAGTAATTGAGTGCTCCTAAGTTCAAATCCTGGTATCAAACAAAACAAAACAAAAGGAAAGTGGACTGTATCACTGAATCCCATTCATACGTGCTATTAAAATGTGCTAATAAACATAAATTAAAATAAGAAAGACAATCTAAACATTAAAAATACCAATAACATGAGAGAAAAAATAAAGAGAAAGAAAAGAAGGGAGATGTGGGAGGGAGGGAGGAAAGGGAAGGAGAAGAAATGGTATTATATCTGTACCGTTTTCTCCCGGTTTGGATTCAGTTTGACCTTCCCATTCATCCTAGGATGGTGTTATTAACATAGTAGAGTTTATTTGTGGATTTGAATTCTGCTTCTGACTACCATTAGCAAGTTATGCAAGCCATCCTTTTCTTATCTGTAGATTGTTGATAGTGACATCTGTCATGCTGTCTATTGAAGATATCATTACCATTGTGACTCATTACATTATTTTTATCACCTGCATTTATGTTTTCTGTATTTCTTATTTCAAAGTTACAGACCTTCTATTGCAAATCTTCTATTGCTTTTTCAGTGTCTTTTATAGATCTCAATGTGTTGCTTTTCACCAATAAATAAATAAATAAATAATAAAGAAAAAATCGAGTGATTATTACTTCATTGTGGAACTACAATTTTTAAAATATAGCAAGTAATGAATGGGTTTTACCTGACACATCCCTTCATCTGTGTCATTTGGCTTTTCATCACTGTGATAAAATACTTAAGATAAAGGACTTCAAGGAAGAAGATTCATTTTGTTTCATAGTTTCAGGAGTTCCAGTGCATGGTCATCTTGGGCCTGTGGGGAGGCAAAAACTAAAATTAAAAAGGCAGTGCTGGTTCTTCTGAGGCACTGGAGTGCATGGTAGAGCAAGGCAGCTCATCTCACGGTGGCCAGGAAACAAACATAGAGAAAGAGAGACAGAGAGTGGCTGGGGTTTCAATATCCCCTTCAAGAACATGCCTCCCATGACCTACCACCCTTCCCACTAGGTCCCACTCCTAAATACTTCACCACCTCCCAGTAGCATGGCAAGCTGGTGACCAAACCTTTAACACATGGGCCTTTGGGGGAATTTATGATCCAATCCATAGCAGTATCTAAAAATACAAAATCCAACCACTCCTTTGTTTATTTGTGAATTGGCTGGTGTATCTATGATCATTTATTTTCTTCTTCCATTATATCAATTTATTTTTTAAACCCTTATGTTACACTTTTTCTTGATGAATCTTTTATAAACATGGCATATTTTTAAAATTTGGGCTGTGTCACATTAGATTCTAGGACTGTAAGATCTTTTTAATGTCAAGTTGAAAGTTTGACTCTGGTAATTTAATAGTTTATATTTAAAATTTAAAAATTATCATCTGCCCTTTATTTCCTCCTTTCCTCTCTGTCTTTTCCTTCCTTCTTCTTCCTTCCTCCCTCCCAACTTTCCCTCCTTCTTTCCTCAAAATCTTGTATGGCATTTGCTGTGTGTTGGGTTCTAAGTGCTTTATAAGATGTTAGCTCATATAATCCTAGTGACAAAAATGTGAGGAAGGAGGGGCTGTTAATCATTTCAATATTGCAGAGGATAAACTCAGGTACAAAGAGACCAAGTGACCTTCCCATGTTCATAGAGCTCACAGAGCTTCACAGAGAAGGCCCCGAGCAGCCTGCCCCTGAATCATGACACTCTTCCCATAACTAAACAGATGGTTGACTTAGGAGAGAAAGTTTAGAGGAGACTCTAAAGAGGGAAGTTGCGGGATGGTGTCTCTGATCTATAAATGTGTCTGAACCCAAACTCTTCCGAACCAAGCTCCTGGGAAGCCAGGGCAGTAGCAGGGGCATTGACCTCAGCACAAAGTGCAGCTAACAAGAGTGGAAAGCCAGCCTGCCATTGTCCAGAATAGGAAACTCTGGGAAAATAGGACTGAGGGCACCATATTTGCATACTACATTTATGGAGCCATTTATGCACAAGCCCTGTGGAATTGCCAGGCCTCCTTCTGTGTACTGCACTTGGGCAGAGTGACTGACAGCTTAGTTTTTCAGCCCATGTTCCCCAACAGCCAGACTCGGTCTGCACAGGTACCACCCAGTGCAGGGGCCATGGTGATGCAATAGGGTCAGCTTCAGTGTCAGCCAAGCTTTCAGCTGCTCCTACCTCAGACTCCTTGACTTTTCCTTTGAGCTTTAATTTCTGACTCCTAAAGAATGAGAATAACATGGAAAGTACAGTGTTTAGCTTTTAAAGATGCATGGAGAATTTCTTCTATGTCCATCATGCCCCTTGCAGTCCTGCTTCTCCTGTGTATAGGTTCTTGGCTAATGGAATCAACTCCACCTGGATGGGCTTCCTGGAAACCTGGAAGATTCCCACTCCCACATCTCTCCATATCTCACCAGACCCCAGCTTATGCTGATTTTGCCTTCTACTGATAGACAGAAAACCTCCTCCTCTCCATTTCATTGTACCAGCCTTAATTTAGGCATTCTGCCTGCAATCCCTGGGCAATTAGATTATTTTCATCCTGCATCTAATTTTCCCGTTGCTCAGTAACTTTTCCAGGGTAGCTGGTTATCTCACATTTCTGCTCGATGCTTGGTTGAGGCTCAGAGAACTATACTTCAAAGTGAAGGCCTCAGAAGCAGCCTCAGAAGCAAGGTTTCTCACACTCTTGCCCTCATTCTCCTCAAAGCAAGTCAAAGAAACTGAGTTCCTCTTCCTAAATGCGGGTCAGAACCCTTTTTTCCCAAGAGCCTTCCATAAAACCAAAAATATGTTACTTTTTCTCCTGTCTTTCTGTTTCAGAGCTGGCCATAAAGAAATTAATACTCATTCTAGAAGGATCTGGCCCCACATTCAGGAGGAAGAAATGCTACAAATGAGTAGTAAAACCCAAACTGGACAGGCTTTGCTGGGTTTTTCCTCTCCGTCTGTTACTAGTAGTTCATGCCTTTGTGTCCAGTCTTAGAAATAAGTCTGTTCCTGCTTCACTGAGAAGAAGCATAAAAATGGAGTGTTCACTGAGGGTCCATGGATTTTCAATCTGACGTCTCATTTGTCATGTGACTATGATCAAATAAATTTGCAGTTCTTTTATCTTCTTGTCTTTGCTAAAGAGATGTTGGACATGATCCTTCATGATGGATAGGAAAGGGATCATCCTTTTTCTCACTTATACAGTCTCCCCTGTTAGGAAGACCCCCGCATGTACTTGGTGCTTGTTTGAGGCAGATAACTGAATTGCTTATGACATCCTGTCTTCCTCAGGACATCAAGCTGAAGGGGTGTGAAGGCTTCCTGTACTTTGGTTTCTATGATGCCTCAGGGTTTCCCTCTCTACTCTTTCAGTCCTGAAACATCTGTGTAACAAAGTTTATATATTAAATCCCCTTTGTCTAATTACCTGGTGTGGTTGTGGACAAATCAACAATTGCAGGAAGTCAGAGAGAGCAAGGTAAGAGGCATATGGTGCCAACTGGGTGTTTCTGGGAAAGAAAGAAAATGCTTATATTCACAAGGATACATTGTGGATGAGGCCTCTCTTCAGAATGTGGGAAGCTCAGGTAAATGGGACATCACTCTCTCCAGTGTCTCAGTTTTGACTTTTTGAACAAAGAAATCAGAAGCTAAATGTGATCATTTTAGCATGGTCTGAAATTTATAGTGTTAAAACCAAGTTTTATATGCTCACTCAGTTTAAAACTTGTGATACCAGATTGAGGTGTTTCCATACACACCAACAAAGCAATTCTGCAGCAGACTCCATCTAAGTGTCCTCTAATTCAATTTGGTTCTGACACTGTCATAGATCTGATATATCCCCCCCACACACAAAGCTCACACATTAGGCAATGCATATTCAGATATGGAATGATTGGATATTGAGGATTTCATATGGGAACGGACTAGTGGGTGGTGATTGTAGGCAGGTAGGACATGGGACTATGTCTGTCTCTGGGTCCTTGTCTGAGCCTCTCTATTTCACTCTCTCCTGTGTGGCAGCCATAAGCTGAATAATTTTCGTCTGCCATGCCCTTCCAGCATGATTTTCTGCAATGGACTCTGCCAACTATGACATATATATCTGAAACTGTGAGTCAAAATAAACTTGTCCTCCTATGAGTTGTTCTTGTCAGGAATTTTGGTCATGGCGATGAAAAACTGATTAACACAGATACGTTTCTTGAGGGTAGTGTCCAAACCCACAAGTTAAGGGCTTAGTCCCACAAGACTGCCCCAGTTCAGATGCCAGTCATGTCTGGGTCTCTAAAACTTCTGATCAATTGGCTACATATTGATGATTCCCATGACTTCTTCCTCAGGCTTGAATAATTTCTTCAATCTTCTCACAGACAAATAAAGGAAACACTTTATTCATGTTACTGGTATATTATAAAATATATCCAAATATACAGATGGAGAGATGCACAGGGTGAGAAAGGTGCAAAAGGGTGTGGAGCTTTCCAGGAACACTCCCCTTTGTCTGGCAATGTTCAACAATCATGATTGACAGCTCATCCAAATGATTCGACACCATATTGTGACCCAGCCACCAAGTGTAGAAAACCCAGTCCTCACTGTAGATCAATGAAAACTCTACAGCAGAGATAATAGCAGTTATAAGAAGAAATTGGTATATAAGTTTTGCTGTCTTAAATCTGTGAGATGTATTATCCATTACCAATCTAAAGCAAAAGACAACAGTGCTTATTTTTCCATTAACATCTTAAATGTTTAAAATTTTAACAGTAGCATTTGTTTTCAATTAATTTTATATGGTAAATATTTTATGGAGCTCTATAATTTTTGTAATATTACATAATATTCTATTTAACTTACTAAACTTTCAAATCCTGATGTAATTAAACTATATATTCTGCTAATATAAATGACACGTTAGTGAATAATGTTTAGACATGTGACTCTTTGCTTTCAGGGAATTACCCGGCATAAGTTAATTATAGAGGAGATTACTTTGTTAAAAATTCTAATCAACATGTAACACAATGGCTGGCTTGTGGATTTACCACAAATGTAAAGATTAACCGCAAGTGTAAGCTCTTAATTCTCTAGGTTTTTGCTTCTAGCAGTTCATAAGTTCACAAATTTTACTGCAATCTCAGTAATGCTGTATTTCTTCATTAGTGGCTATAAGAGTTGCCTTTATCTTGCTTCTATTTACATTTGCTTCGTTACTATTAAGAATTAATGGTTTTAAAGTATCGCTTATTATAGAGATTTCTTTATACAATAATTGTTGACAGCACAGTAGAGGACCATTAAGATTAATTCTAAATCTGGTTGACTATGCATGGATATCTTCTAATCTTAGATATGGCCATGACAAAGAAAAGATCATTTGTCCTAGATTAAATCCCCAGGCAACCCTATAAATAAAATGATAGCTAATGTGGACAACTCCTAAGAAGGAGAGTTATAACAGATAACTTTTAAAATAAACTAATAAACTTCCAACTCATGCCAAGAAGATATTGAAAATTAAAAATAAATGCTATGAGCAAGGCTTTATTGTAAGGTTATTGACATTATGATGAGAGCTAAGAAAATATGCCAAGGAGCCATGAGCAGTGTGATCGAATAAATAGCAACTGAAATTAATAGTGCAAAGATTAAAGTTACATGAAGAAGCAAAACAAAGAGACAATAAAAAGAAGGTTAAAAGGGTATAAAGATAACAGCATGGAAAGAATAATAAAATCCCAAGATATGGCTTTCAACTTGAATTTAGAAAGTTATTTTTTAGAGTACTCTCTCTCACTATCAATAAAAGAAGAGGTCTTTCACCTCTTAGTTTGATTTATTCCCAAGTATTTTATTGAACTTATTGTGAAAGGAATAGTTTTCCTGATTTCTTTCTCAGCAGAATAATTATTGAAGTATAGGCAAGCACTTGATTTATATATGTTGGTCTTGTATCTTGGTAATTTGTTGAATTTGTTTATTATCTTTAGAAGTCTTCTGGTGGAGTTTTTCAAGTCTTCTAAATATGGGATCATGTCATCAGTAAAAAGAGATAATTTGACTTCTTTTCCTATTTGTATCCTGTTTGCTATGCTATGTACATATATGAATATACCACAGTGAATTTCATCTTTATGTGTGTCCATAAAACACTGATTTAAACAAATTTTAAATAAGTAAAAAGAAGATTAGTAAAGTGGAGGAAAGGGGAGAGAGGTGGATAGGAAAAGAGTAAACACTGGAAACACAAGTGGAACAAATTATATTTTTGTATGATTTTGTCAAATTTAACACCAGTATTGTGTATAAGTATAATGCATTGATAAAAAAAGAATTGCGACGATAAGCAAATTCTACCTTTTAAAAAAGAGCATTCAAGGAGGGACTTCAAATAGCACAATGACTCTCAACTAACCAGAATAGTTTTCAAATATTTCAATCTGTTTTACTTTATAACTTGAGGTCTATGAATGTCTGATAACCTGCTTTTTGGGAAAGGAGGTCCTTGGTCTTTTAGGCTGGGTGACTTACAAATGATGGAAATTTATTTTTCACAGTTTTAGAAGTTCAAGATCAAGGTACCAGCAGATTTGGTGTTTGGGAAGGACTGGCATCTTCTGGTTGTGTCCTCACATGGCAGAAGGAGCAAGGCAGCCTTCTGGGGCCACTCTAATCCCATTATGAGGACTCTGCTCATATCCTAATCATCTCATAACATCCCACCTCCTAATACTATCACACTGGGCATTGGATTTAAACATGAATTTTGGAGAAACATATATAGTCTATCTATAGCAGCTTCTATACTTTTTACAAAATTTTAAAAGCATCTATACCCAAAGAAAGTAGGAAAAGGGGGAGGAAAAGTCATTGATATAATTTCACGAATAAGGAGGAAAACTTGAACCAAGGGTTTTACCATAGAGTATTATAATTGTGAAATTATTTAAAAAAAAAAAAGGAGAATCCTCAGACTTCATCCAGTGCACCAGCATCTTTTCCATTTCTCTCTGGGGCAGGACACAGCAGCTTCTGACTGACATATGCACCAGAGACTCTCCTGACTGAACATGATTGACACAACTCTACCTTACCATTTCACTGAATCTATTTTCAAAAAAGGTACTGTTAACTTCACTGCTCCATCTGACAGACTGCTTTCAATGATCATCCTAATCTGACAGTCCTGGCCACACCTGCATTAAATTCTGTCCTAATTATCCTCATTCTTTCTCAGTCTACGTCCTTTATCCAGTTCCTTCCATTTCACCTTGAAAGAGTTTTCACTTTATTGGCCATTTCTCCCTGTCTCTTTTGGTTTTCCTAAAACATAAAAACAAACAAACAAACAAAAACTGTTATCTATCCTTGTCATGTTTATAAGCATTTAATGTCCAAAATAAAGCAAGAAACTCAGTTTTATGCAAGAAGAAGCTACCAGTTCTTAAACATGGCACACATCCTATCCCATGTTCTACTTTCTCTCTTGCAACATTCCTTCTGCTTAGCCTCTTGCACTCTGTAGATTCAGTCATCTTTATATACTGACGTGATTTTTTTCACCATCTTAAACACAGTGAGGAAAACAGGGAAGAGTGCATAAAATCTAGTGACTGAATATTCAGTTAATGTGTTCAGCTGCATATACCATAACAAATTATTCAAAACTGCCAATATTAAACCACTTTGGAATTTTAAATCAGCAAATTCATATGGGTCACCTGATATAAGTACATTTTTGGGCAAGTACTATAAAAGTTAAAACATTGTTTATGGGTTCTTAGTAGTTTCTTATCAAGAAAGAATTGATCTAATACCAGATAATACCAGTCTTCTACATCCACCCCCACTTCTTTTTTTTTTAGTACTGAGTATTGAAATGAGGACCTCATACACATTACGCAAATGTTCTGCCACTGAGATATCCTGCCACTTTTATTTTTACATTTTGCTACTTGCAAGAACGTAGAGTAAATGAGTTCTCATTGATAAAAACAAAGACAAAATTTCCTAAAATAACACCTGATAATACATATGGGTTGAAGTTTTTTAAAGTTCTTCCTTTATGTCAAAGGAGGAAGGGGAATCATGGTTTCTGACTAGTTAAATGTTCATATCAATCTGTGACATTTAGGGAAAAATTCTCATTCACAAACATCATAAAAAAATGAGCACTTTGTTTGTTTTGTTTTGGTACCAGGGATTGAACTCAGGGGCACTTAACCACTGAGTCACATCTCCAGCCCTTTTTCATACTTTATTTAGAGACAGAGTCTCACTGAGTTGCTTAGCACTTCACCTTTGCTGAGGCCAGTTTTGAACTTGAGATCCTCCTGCCTCAGCCTCCAGAGCTGCTGGGATTGCAGATGTCTGCCACCATGCCCAGCACACAATGAGCACTTTGAAAGCTCTAAAAACTCTCTTCTATATGAAAGCAGCAAGGATACTGACCAAAAGCAAACAAACAAAAATCTCAAGACCATATAAGTTGGCAAGCCAACTCTTCCTTCCACCATGAAGCATAAGGAATATCAAGTGCTCAGATGTCAGACAAACTTACAGCAAAATAAGCAAGTGTCTGTTACTCTATGCTCAGTCCTTTCTGGCTGGTCACCCCTGTAACACCACACTAAAAAGCTGGGAAAATCTACAAGAGTGGTTGCTTAAAGTTTCTGACTTAAAATAATTTTGAGTTGCAGTGCTGCAAAAAAAAAAAAAAAGCCCAGGATAATAACACCTTACTTTACATTTACATATAAAGTTGAATTTATGCTTGAAAATAATTATTTGAAGTCATACTTAGTGACTCTCATTTGTAGGTGAGCGACTAGGCTCAAAGAGATTATTTGTGGAGGGCGGATTATATGATTTACAAATTATTCAATTGAGGTCATTGATTTGGATATTATTTTTGTTCCTTCAGCCACATTTCTTTTGAGCAGCAAATGAAGGCTCCTCACATTATTGATGTTCATAATCTGTTTAACTATGACTCAATTCCAGGAAGGAAAAAAGTCAATTTCATTAGGTGGCAGGCCACTGAAAATTCACCTGATTTACCTTCTACTGCTGCCTGCTTCAGTATTCTAATGCAAAGGGTCTTACTGCAGGGTTGGGGAGGAGAAGTAGAAGGGGATTAACCTTCTAAACTTAACCTTTGAATAACCAATAGTAAACAATAGACACAAAGATCTGCAGCAAGAAAATATATCCAAGACTGAGCTTGAAAATAAATTTTAGTTGGGCATGGTGATGCATGCCAGTAATCCCATTGACTTGGGAGGCTGAGGCAGGAGAATCACAACTTTAAAGCCAGTCTTGGCAATTTAGTGAGGTCCTAAGCAGCTTAGCATGACCCTGTCTCAAAATGAAGAAAACATAATAACAAGGGCTGGGGTTGTGGCTCAGTGGTTAAGCATCCCCAGGTTCAATCCCCAGTACCAAAAAAAAAAAACAAGAAAGAAAAGAAAATTTCAAGGTTTCAGGAGAACACAGAGCTATCATTTTGAAGTACTAAGTAGTCAAAAATAAAGGTGCATGTGTGCTTGTCAGTTAGAAAACTAATTTTCAAGATTTTAGGAAAAGGAGTCTTTGGGCTTCCTATTTCCTATTAGTGGCCTGATGTTCAAGCTAGTGTTAGCTTTGGTTTTATCATATTATCTACAACATATGGTAATACTTAAATAAAGGTAGGGTGGTGTCCTTGATCCTACTAATAAAATGGGGCTGTCTTTTCTCAGACTTTGTGGCACCACTTCTGTACAGCTTTAAACCTTGTGATTCGGGACAGGAACTTTTATTGGCGCCTACCAGAACAATCTGTGTTTGAATCAATTTCCTGGCTTGCATTATAAACTTTGTGGATTTCTACACAAGCAATTTGGGAAAAGCAAGCTCTAATTAAATCACTTGACTGAAGAATTTGTGCAGGTTTAAAAGGAAATGTCCTTCCCCCACTGAAAAGCTACTAGCTGTCATAAGCTTCCAGCCTAACGGATTTTATCTTGGGTCTAGGAGGCATGTCATACCTGGATAGCACATACCTCAGCAGGATGTATGCTCTGGCTTCTTTTCCACACTGGAGTTTTGTTTAAGATCACTGTGATACATATTGGAGAATAAAATAAGGCACAAACTACCACTATCTTAACAAACCTGTTCTTATATTTTCTTTCTGTTTTTGTGTAGATGCAAAAATAATTTCAGAGTTGTAGAGGAGATATAGCAATTTGATTCAATGGTCACAGTGAATATACTGAGGATCTATTCAGGGAGGATTCTCTTTGGAAATGCCTCTTGTTTCATCAGAATACTGGAATTGATTACAGAATATTTAAGATTTCCTGTATCTTTTGTCCTGTTTAGATGACATTTGAAATATGCTTTTACTTCTTTGTAATAGGTCTTTAAGAAAAGATTTCTAAGCATAGCATCGCATAGTCAGAAGATCTGGAAGACTAGAGAATGTTGTAATGGAGGATTTTAACTTTTTATTATATTTTTGAGAATATGGTCACCACATTAAATTTCCATCATAAACATAAATATGTATTAATGTCATCATATCTTCCAGGATTTAAGTATTGTCATAACTAATCATTATAGTTGCAGTTACTACTTAAAATGTTTATAAAATGAAAGGAAATAAAGTTTATTAATTTGAAATATTATTAGTGAGAATACATATTTAAAATAAAGTTGCTTGCTGAATTGATATCTTCTGCCATTTTGTATAAGGATGCTGTCACATTTTTATGCACTTCAATATGCTTATTTAAATGAGTAACCACTCATTTTATCTTATGTTTTAAATATATGTATATCTGTATGTATTTGTATATATTTTATTCTCTGTTGTATTGGATCTTTGAGGCAATATTAAAAATTAAATTGTAAATGTTATATTTTTAATATCTTGCAACATAACTTTATAAGAATCTTAAAAATTCTTGCAAAAAATATCTGAAAAAAATATCTTATCAGTTCTGCTTAAATGTTGAGAGATTAATAGAGCCCTACAATGCCTCAACTTCTAAAGCCTGGAAAGTGGTAATGGAAATGACCTCTTTCTAGTTAAGGAAAGTTTCTCTCTCTCTCCCCCCCCCCCCCGCTCTCTTTGTGTGTGGTTTGTTAGTGAATATCCAAGTAGTAACCATTCAATGTGCACGATGACCTCATTCTGTGGTGCAATTTTCCTCTGTACTATGAAGCTGCTTGACTACAACTTTGAATAAAAATATTTGGTCAAAAATTGCTGCTTCTCTGAAAAAACAATTCATAGGAAAAAGTGCTTTGTTCTGTCTGACTAAAAGAAACATTCCCATGGTTTTATTTACTCAGCATTAATTATGAATTAAAAAGATTGTCAGTGTGCTATTACAAAGAACTAATAATTATTGAAAGCAGTATCAAATTATTACACAAAATAAATTATGTTAATATTGAAAAGAAACTTTATCCTACTTTACATTTTTACTTGACAGAAATGTATATGTTTGTATTATACAACAGAATGCTGCTTAGTAATAAGTATACACTTGGGGAAGGCTATGTTGAACTTAATAATTAGCATATCTATTACCTCACCTACTAAATGTTTTTGTAGAAACAATTTATAATTTACTTTTTTAGTGATTTTTGAGACTACAATTTACTGTTTTCAACTATAGTCTCCATGTTGTACAATACATCTCTTGAACTTATTCCTACTGTATAACTGAAATTTTGTACCTTTTGACCAACCTGAAAACCATAGTACTGCTTTGCCATCTGCTCCCTGTGAGGCTCTAGCAAGGATAGGAGTTCTGAGGGCACTAGGAGAGATTTCCTGCTTCCTCCCTGCCCTGTTTCCTGTGCTTCCTGCTGCTGTGAGAATCCCCCAGCAACATATCTCTCCCAGAGAGGTTCCTACCTGCAGAAGTAGCTGAATGCAGCCTTCTGTTCTTCCAGAACCAGCATCTGGTGGGCTCTTTTCAGAAGTTTGGGTTCCACCAGAGTAAGCCTTCTCCCAAGCTTTTGAGTTTTAGTAATTTCAGCCTCTTGTCGTTCTCTCCCCTACCTTTTGGGCAACGGCTGCTTCCTGCAGTTGTGACCTCCACAATTTGTTAGTGCTCTTTTCTTACATTTCCACTTAGGTATTTCACAATTTCTTTTTAATTTAAACATCTGTATTTTTATTTGTTTTTATTTATTCATTTATTTTTTAATAACTGATAATGAATGTTTTAAAGTAGTTGAGTTAGGCATCTGCAATGGTGACTTTAACTTCCACTCCAATGTGATGGAAGTTATGTGTTTCACAGTCTCAGAAAGACTATGAGTCAATGAGTTGCTTTTTGGTTCTCACCTGGAACCAATCCCATGTCTTACAACTTTCACCAAAAGGTGTTCTGCTTGTAGCAGTTTTCAAAGTCTGGGTAGATAGGTGAATGGGGTCCTTTCAGTTTGAGGGTCATTTCTTTTGTGCTGCTGATCTAGTCAGTACTCACCTTCTCCAGAGATTTTATGTTGGGGTTGGTAAGGGTGATTCTAATTCTGTGGCTTGCCATCTCTTGTTTCGTGGGTGTCCTTTTAGTATTTTTAAAAGCCATAACTATTGTGGCACGGTCACACCTACAACAGTGTCACTCTCAGAAAGAAAAGCTAAAATTTAATTTTTAATTGACACTTCATTATTGTACCAATTTATAAGTCATACTATAATGTTTTGGTACATTCTGTAACAACTATATCAAATCAATAAATAAACTAAAGTTTAGGTTTTCTTTTGGAGGGCAACACTGTTATGGGTGCAACAGAGCTCTCTTCTGCCCACTCCTGCCCCTGACTCCCTGCTGCTCTGTCTCCCCAAAGAACAAGTCCACCAGGAAGCTATGCCACCATATTCATGGCTTTTTATACCTCATTTACCTGGTGATGAAGATTCTGGCCTGTAAAAGTGCTCCTTCATTTGCTTTTGCACAACACTAAGAACTTGTCTTTTTTAGGTTATCTTGTATTAAGACAATTTCATAAATCTTTTCTGATTAATGAAAAATCCCCATCCTTGCCCATTGTTTTTTCTTGTTAGCATTTCCTATGGGAGTCACCTGTGAGAATTTCACTATTTTAACTGTGTTGTATTTACTTATGAGGTGACTGACTGTACATTCTAGAGACTCAAAAAATATTTTGGGTCAGATTGGAAGCCCATTAAAGTCAACACCTAAGCAGGGGGAATTTATGGTTCTTACGGTTTCAACTTTATATGTAGATAAAAATGTGACAAGCAATGTTGAGTTATCTTTCATATCATGGAAGCTTAGAGCTAAAAAGCTCCATAAGGATCTTTCTGTCTGAGACTTATATAGTTAGGAGATGGTTAGGCATCTTTCCAGGCTGTGTACCAGAAATGTATCTCCTTCCAAGACCATGGGTTCTTCTATTTCCAGATATGATTAGAGCTTTTTCTGTGCAATGGAAGACCAACAAAATTTCCTAACTTTGATGCAGGAATAGTTAGGTATCATTAACACTTGTCTTTCTCTTGGCCTAGTCATCTGTCAAACATTTATTTGTTGGCTTTCATTTAAATAAGAGGAGCACTGATGGGTTATGTTACATTTGTCTAGATATCATTATTTATTTATTTTTTTCTGTGCTGGACCTGCTTGTTATATTTCTTGACAAATCAGAGAAATACTACAGCAACTTTTCAATTTCCTTTGCAGGTAAAATGTAAATTCTGATATTTGGCTATCCTTGAGTAAGCCGCAATTCAAATGTGATTTTTTCAAAGGCAAATAAAAACACTGTTCTTAGGAGTAACATAATATCTAGGTACAGTCATCTTGGGAGTTCCTTGGCCTAAAACAAAAGCCAGTGTACTTTCCTGTGGTTATTTATTTCAGAATGGAAGTTTCCCACGGTATTATTGAAGGCATTCTTCACTTTTCTTTGCTACTTCTGAGTGAGAGCCTGCTCAGCCCTGGGCCTTTTGGTCACCACACAGAGGCCATTGTCTCCACCTAAAGTTTCCTGGGATGGGCTGCAATATGCAGGCCCAATGCAGTTATTAAATGCCAGTGACATGCAAAATATACAAATGGAAACCGAAGAAGAAGTTACCAATAATGTTTGAATGTTCATTAGTATAATTCTGAATAAGTTCGGGTCAAAAAACAAAAAGATATCTGAATGGAAATTTAAAAAAACATTTTGAAGTAAATACAATTTAAAATCATATCTATCACATTTGTGGGATGTTATCTAATACTCTGCTTGAGGAACATGTGTAGCATCCAATGCATAAGCTAGAAAGAACAGACACAGAAATTGTATGTTCTAAGTATCTATAACAAGAAGTTACAAGAATAGTAAAATTAAATTCAATAAAAATAGAAGAGCTGAAAATGTGGCCCAGCAACTCTAATTCCAGTGACTTTGGAAACTAAGGTAGGAGAATTGTAGATTTGAGGCCATTCTGGGAATGTTAGGGAGATTGTTATAGTTTAGATATTAGGTGTCCCCTAAAAGCTCATGTGATTAGAGCTTTTTCTGTGCAATGGAAGTTCAGAAATGAAATGATTGGTTATGACAGCATTAACCTAATCAGTGCATTAATCCATCAATAGAGATTCATTGGGTAATAACTGTGGGCAGGTAGGGTATGGCATGAGGAGGTGGGTCATTTGGTGGTATGCCTTCAGGGTATGTATTTTGTCCCCAGTGAGCTGAGCTTATTTTCCCTCTCAGCTTACTGATTGCCATGTCCTGAGCTGTTTTCTTCCTCTGTACCCTTTTGTCAGGATATTTTGCTTCACGTCAGGCCCAGAGCAATGTAGTCAGCCCTCTATGGACTGAGACCTCTGAAACCATGAGCCTCAAAACAAACTTTTCCTCCTCTAATTATTCTTGTCAGGTCTTTTGGTCACAGCAATGAAAAAGCTGACTGAAATAGAGACTCCATCTCAAAAAAGAAATGACTAGAGATATAACTCAGTTGGTAGAGTGACCTTCAGTTCAATCTCCAGGACCAAAATAAATAAGTAATAAAATAAAATAAAACATAAAAAGAAGAAAATGATCAAAAAAGAGGTTAGAAATGAACAAAATAAAAAAAAAAAGGAATTGTCAAAGAGTTACTTTAAAAGACCAGAACCCTTTTCAGGGTTGATAAAGGAGAAAGGGACAGGACCTTTGATGGTTAATTTTATGTGTCAACTTGACTAGGACAAGTAATCCAGATTTGGCCAAATACCATTCTATATGTGAAGGTATTGTTAGAGGAAATTAGTATTTAATCAATGAAATTTGAGAAGAGCATAGTATCCTCTGTTATGTGGGTGAGCCTTAACCAGTTAAATATCTTAAGATAGAAAGACTAAGTTTCCCTGCAAAGTAGAAATTCTGTCTCCAGATGGTGTTCAGACTCAAGTGGTGATGTCAGCTCTTTCCTTGACTTCAATCTGCTCACTTACCCTGTGGATTTCAGACTTGCTAGCCCTAAAATTGTGTGAGTCAGTTCCCAAGTAAATCAACCTTCCATTTTCTCTGTCTCTATTTCTTTATGTGTTGAGTGTGGTGAGTGTTTGTATATACATACATACACAAAAATTTCCTTCTTTTCTATTTATAAAATAAATAGCTTTATTTACACTTATATTTTACCCACACACTCTCTCTTCATTCTGTGTCTCTGCAGAACCCTGATTAATGCAAGACCAAAATTACCAATTTTAGAAATTCTTCCAAATTTGAATTATTCCAGATATATAAGGAAGCTATATCACAAATCACATACAGTTCTTTTGGAGCATAGATAGAGAAGAAACTCATTTTGACATTTATTTTAAGAGACTTGAAAACATTAATAAAAACAATATGACTACAACATTATAAGAAAACATCTGTTTTCTAATTGTAGATCAAAAAATCCTAAACAAAATATTACTGCATCAAATGTGGCTACATATAAAAATTGCCACATAATCCCAGTAATCCAGGTTTATCAGAAGTATGCAAAATTTGCTTTATAATGAAAACAATTCAATGTTGGAATTAGGATAGACAGATCAACAGAACAAAATTGACAGTCTAAAAGTAAGTCCTCACATTTACAGTCAACTCATTTAGAAGGAACTTGTACCCCTTCCTCACACCATAAACAAAAATTGACTCAAAATGGATTACAGTTTCAAACATAAAAATGAAAACTATAAAACCCTCAGGAGAAAATATAGGAACAAATATTCCTGAACTTTGATTAGGCAAAGTCTTCATAAGTGTGAGAAAACATAAAGAGCATGGGTTAAAAAAAAAAAGAAAGAAAGAAAAAAGAAAAACTTGATAAATTGGTCATTGTCAAGTGAATAATTTGTATTTCAAAGACAAGTTCTGGGAAATCACAAACCATAATGAAAGAACCTACTTACAAATCACATATCTGGCAAGGGACTTATACATAGAATATACAAAGAACACTGACAATTCAACAATAAAAAGACAACTCCCTTTTGGAATTAAACACATATCTTTAAAAACAAGTAAAACAAAAGAATAACCCTCTCTTTAAAGCTGTTGACAAATAAACCCGAGGGTTAATGGTATTCTTTTCTATTGTAAGGCCACGTGGTCCAGCCCATGCATTGGATTATCATGCAGGTTCTAACTGAATTCACCCCAAAATTGAAAATGTTAAGTTATTTGAGGGGCTATATTTCAATTAAATCTTGCAAAAAATTGAATACTAGAATAATATGCCAGCCAGTTCTGACATGAAATAAAGACAATGATTACACTTGTGCAAAATCAAAATTATATTACATATGATCAGCCTAAAATTATATCTCACATATAGAACTTTTAAAATAGGTGATCTGATTCATTATTTATTGAGTATCTATTACTAAAAGGTATGTACATAAGATTAACTTGCTCAATTCTAGCTATGGAAAGATAATTTAGATGTTATGATCACATATTACAAAAGAAAATAATGTTGAGATAAGTAAGAAATTTGTGAAAGAACACTTAGTAGACTTTGTAGCCAAGTCCATGATTAAGCCATAGCTCCTGAGGCATCAAAGCCATTTGCATGGCTTCTCAGTGGACAAATTTTAGGGCATTTGTCTGACTGCTAGTGCCATGTGCAATGAAAAAGAGCATCTACAAAATACAGCATCCCTTTCATGTTCAAAACACTAGAAAAACTAGGGATAATAGGAACACATCTCAATATTACAAAGGATATCTAAGTCTAAGGACAGCACCATTTCAAATGGAGAAAAATTGAAAGCATTCTCTCTATAAATTGGAACAAGATAGGAATGCCCTCTTTCACCACTTCTATTTAACATAGTACTTGAAATTATAGCCAGAGCAATTAGACAGACGATAAAAATAAAGGGATACATATAGGAAAAGAAGAGCTCAAACTATCACTATTTGCCAAGAACAGGATTTTATACTTAGAGGATCTGAAAAATTCCTTCAGAAAAGTTCAAGAGCTAGTAAATGAATTCAGCAAAGTAGCAGGATATAAAATCAACACCCATAAATCAAAGGCAATTCTGTACATCAGTAATGAATCCTCTGAAAGAGAAACTAGGAAATTTATAATAACCTCAAAAATACTGGGAATCAACTTATCAAAAGAGATGAAAGACCTCTACAATGAAAACTACAGAACACTAAAGGAATAAATTAAAGAAGAACTTGAAGATGCAAAGATCTACCTTGTTCTTGGGTAGGCAGAATCAATATTGTCAAAATGACCATACTACCAATAGCACTATACAGATTTAATACAATTCCAATCTAAATCCCAATGACATTCCTCATAGAAATAGAAAAGCAATCATGAAATTAATCTGGAAGTATAAGAGACCCAGAGTAGCCAAAGAAATTCTTAGCAAGAAGAGTGAAACAGGCAGCATTATAATACCAGACCTTTATCTAAACTACAGAGCAATAGTAACAAAAAAGAGCATGGTATTGGCACCAAAATAGAATCATAGGCCAATGGTAAAGAATAGAGGACAACAAAGACAAACCCACATACATACAGTTATAGTAGACAAAAGTGCCCAAAACATATATTGAAGAAAAGATAGCATCTTCAACAAATGGTGCTGGGAAAACTGGAAATACATACGTAGCAAAAGGAAATTAAACCCCTATCTCTTACCATGCACAAAATTCAACTCAAATTAATCAAGAACCTAGGAATTAGACTAGAGACCCTGTGCCTAATAGAAGAAAAAGTAGGCCCAAATTCTTCATCATGTTGGGTTAGGCCCCTACCTTAATAAAACCCCTGATGCATAAGAAATAAAATCAAAGAATCAATAAATGGGATGGACTCAAACTGAAAAGCTTCTTCTCAAACAATCAGTGAGGTGAATAGAGAACCTATAAAATGGAAGCAAATTTTACTACACACACAACAGATAGAGCACTAATCTCCATAATATATAAAGAACTCAAAAAACTTAACTCTAAAAAAATAAATAACCCAATCAATAAATGGGCTAAGGAACTGAACTGACACTTCTCAGAAGAAGATATAAAATCAACCAACATATGTAAGAAAAAAAATGTTCAACATCTCTAGAAATTAGAGATATGCAAATCAAAACTACTCTAAAATTTCATCTCACTCCAGTCAGAATGGCAACTATTAAGAATACAAACAACAATATGTGTTGGTGAGGATGTGGGGAAAAAGGCACACTCATACATTGCTGATGGGACAGTAAATTGGTGCAATCAATTTGGAAAGCAGTATAGAGATTTCTTAGAAAACTTGAAATGGAACCACCAGCTATCCTCCTCCTTGGTTTATATCCTTTAGGTATAAAACCTAAATGACTTTAAAACAGCATAATATAATAATGCAGCAACATTAATGTTTATAGCACCACAATTCACAATAGCTAAACTGTCGAACCAACCTTGGTGTCCTTCAATAGATGAATGGATAAAGAAACTGTGGTATATATACACAATGGAATATTACTCAGCATTAAGAGAAAATAAAATGGTATTTGCAGATAAATGGATTGAGTTCATGCTTTGAATAGTGGTAACTCACATTTAGGTAGAGGAGTCTGGAAGCTACAGAACTGATGCTGTTTAAATAAAAAATAGAGAAGTCACAGGTGGCAGTGCTCAACGAAAAATAGCCTTAATTAAATGAGAAGTGAACCAGTAGTTTGAGAACCATCAGTGGCTTAGGCATATATGTCCAATATCCAAGGTCATAAGGAAAGGTTCCCAGGACAGTGAGATTCTATGCTGTGGGTGATGGTTTGGAATAATATCAGAGCCAAAGACTGGGGCATTTGGGTGTGGGTTATTGGATTATTGAGGTGATTCTGACAAATTCATCCTGGCCCAGCAGGATAATGCTTGGTCTTGCAGCTCAAGGCCAAGAAAAATAAAGACAGTGGGGCTAGTGAAGAATTTGGAGTTGGGGTCAGGGCTATTCCAAGTTATTTTAAGGGGTCACATTCTCTGTATGACAAAGACCACCTGCTAATTCCTCATCAGTGAGATCCTTCTTTTGCCTGGACTGCCTCATACACTAAGACAATGGGTTGACGTTTTTCACATTGTAGTTGAGCTGGTTTAGAGAAAGCAAAGCTTTGTGGCAGCAACCTTTCAACAATACCTTCCCTGACACATTGTTCTCCCACTGAGTTTCATCATCACGTGGGTCATGCTTTCTTGGTGGCCTGTACCATATTTATCATGATTTATTTTTGAGCCTGAGTCCTTCCTCAGAGCAATGGACATGCCTAATCCATCTTGTTTTCTCAAGGTCAACCACAAAGACAAATAACATGAATTCAGTAAAAGTCGGTGATTGAAATGAGGTCATTTTTCAATTCACAGATTGCTTTAGTTTTTGGTTGGTAGTAAGGAAGCATGGATCATTGCTATTTATTGAGTACTGTATTTATTCATAAATTGCAATAAGCTTGTGGGCCTGTGACTTGAGATGTACCCAGTTCTGGCTTATTGGTTTTTCTGAAGTGGCTAAGATTTTATGATCAAAATGTGCAGAATTTCAAGTAATTATGAGTTACTTGAAAACTCAATAAATTTTATTGTCCATTTCTCTAATTTGTGGCTCCTTTATTTTGGTGGAGTTTTGGTACATACTGTTTCTCTAATTTTTAGGGATTTATTTGTGGAAGTTTAATGTTTGGGGTGGTCTGTTCTCTTGTTCCTAGATATTCCTTTGGGAGAATATGGAGCAGAAATATGTAAAAACAACTTCACATTAGGGTTGAGAGTTATGAAATGTTGTAGGAATCCTCAGACTCGAAGTTTTAGAACATTTTGTTTTCCTACAAATAAAGTCAGGAAGGCATTTTCCTCTATTACCACACAATTACAGACAAGGTAAAAATGGATGGCTTGAGACTGTAGAAAGAATATATGCATTTAATAATAAGTTTAACACTTCCATTTTTACAGGACTGTTTTGATTCAAAACGTCTGAGGGGGAAGTAAATATAAGTCTGTCACTTATTAGGTGAATAACTGACAATATTAGATAATTAGATAATGTCTTGAGTCCCAGTTCCTTCTTTCACATATAAATAGATATTGTAAAATTAAATTATGAATCTAGACCTAGAATAACAACACAATAATTAAGGAGAAAAATAAAATAGGAAGACTGACACTACCTAACTTTAAGACTTTATAAAGCTATGGTAATCAACATAGGGTGATGTTGGTGGAAAAGGAGACAGATCAGTGGAACAGAATTGAGAGCCCAGAAGTGGATCCACATAAATATTGCCAATAGATCTTTGACAAAGATGATATAATAGAGAAAAGATAGTCAGTTTAACTAATGATACCATTTTAAATAACTGGATATTCACACACACACACACATGCATACATAAAAATATGAATATAGACCTTATATCCTCAAAAAGGTTTATCAAATTGTATCATATATCTAAATGAAAAAAACTAAATCATGAAATTCCTATAGTCTAAGCAATCTTTGATTTGCTAATGGCTTTTTAGAACCAACCCCTAAGGCATGGTCCAGGAAAGAAGTGATAAATTGTATTTCAGAATAAAAAAATTCTGCTTTGTGAAGAACACTATACAGAGAATAAGGTGAGCGACACAGACTGTGAGACAGTATTTACAAAAGATATATTTGGTAGAGGACTGTCAAGATAATAATAAACCGAGAGAAGATGGCCGCTGCGTACGGGGGTTGCTGAAGTGCTGAGCGTGGTGCTCAAAGCAGCGGCTTTAATGGAGATTTCGCACAGTCTGTTAAAGCTCCTTTCACCGTTAATCTGTAGTGTACCACTTTGCCAAGGAGCAGGAAGAACAAAGAAATCGAAAAAGAGACGCTTGGCTGCTCAGAGCCGCGGGCGCTTTGCTCCTATATGCTTCCTCTTTCGCTTTGCTCCGGGTGGAGAAGCTGAATGTGTAATCAGCAGTGGATTGTAAGTACCCGAGGCAAAGAAAGCTCAGTGCGCCCCGCCTTTTTTTTTTTTTTTTTTTTTGAATATTTTTTATACAGGGAGAGTTTGTGGATTGGGATTGCTGGCGGGGCTGTGGTTTCTGTGCCGAAAATCCACTCCGTGGGAGCCGCCATTTGCTTTCTGCTTGCTGTCTTGATGGCTCTGTATACACTGTCCGGCAGCCGCACCTAGAGGTTGGAGCTGGGCTGCGTGCCAAGCCCTGTCCTCCGAAGGCTGGACTGCAGCCTCGAGCGTCTCTGTGGCCTGTTCGCCGCTGCACCTTCGGGCAGAGCCTGCTCTGGGGTCGTTCTGCACCCCCCTGCCAGGGGACCCGTGCTCCGGAGGAGGGGGACGGAGAGCCGCGGCGGCAGCCGCTTGGGCCCCTGGGGCCGGGCACCGGGCTGAAGAGCTGCGGAGGCCAGGGCGGCTCTGCTACGGTCACAGACAAGCGCGGAGCTCGTCAGCGCGGCCCAGAGACGGAGGCGACGGCGGCAGGGTTTCATTTCTAGAAATCTGGACTGGAAACAGAAGCAGCAGTTTGTATAATCCCAAGAACTTGCTTATACCAGGAAGCTGTAAGGGCAACATGAATATCACTGAGGAGATGTAACATGGTGGCAGGCGCAGAGAGATCAAGTCTCTGACATCTTCAACTGCGCGGGCATAGGGAGCCGTAAACTGTCTAAATGCTGTTTGCTCAGGATCACTAGGCAATGCTGAGCTGACGTGGATCTAGGGTGTACAGGCTGGGCCCCTCAGAACACACACACAGAGCCCGAATCGGAGGCAATTAAGCTCCGGTTCGCCTGCTTCGTGTGACTCAGCACTAAGGATCCCGCTGAAATAATTGGCCGGCCCTTAGGAACTTACAGAGGTAAAAGCCAACCGAGCCTTCATAGGCAGTGGCCACAGGACTGAAACGGGGATTGGGAGAGACAGTCAGGACCCACCCGTTGCATTGGTCACCCGGCAAAGGGAACAAACGGTCACCATTTGCATGGGATATCACCATGGCAGAGAAATGGCGTCACGGGCGGAGGAGATAACTGCATTGAAACCAGCGCGACAGGTGTGTAATCCCCTAGTCATCTCTCTCCACAGAGCAGGGAAAACTTAAGGGCCACTCCCAGCTCTCCTGTGAACGCAATAACCAGACCGAGGGAATCAGGAGTGACGCAGGACTCCCGGCGCGGAACTCCTGGCTACCGCTCCCACCAGTGCTGACAACTGAGGTCTCTTGCACCAGCTACCGGGGGCGTGGCTACAGGAGGGCAAGCAAATTCGCTGGGGGATCTCAGCCCCAAGCTCTACAAACTTAGGGTCTGAGGGAGGCAAACAGGGAGAGTGAGCCCAGGTGTTCATGAAAACAGGGCTCCCAGGAGCAGCAGACCTGGCGTGTAGCCAGTATTGTGGTGAGCACCACAGGTGAGCACTGCCTGGCTTGAGGAAACACAAGACAAGGCCCTAGACACTCAGGATTGGAGACCCTCCCAGTCTAGGAGAAAGAGCTGCTGCACAGTGAATGGTTCCCACCTATTGAGAGGAGAAGCTTGGCCCAGTGGGCACAGCTCCACCTACTGGAAGAGAAGTTAATAGAACTCTAGGACTGCATTTATTATTATTATTATTATTATTATTATCATTTTTTTCTTTTTCTTTTCTTTTTTTCTTTTTTTATTCTTCTTTTTCTTTCATTTTCAATTTTTATTTGTTGTTGTTCTTTAATTTTTTTTCAATGTTTCTATTTTTTTAATTTTTTTATTTTATTATTATTATTTTTTTTTAAATTTTAATTTTCATTTTTTCTTATCACTATTATTTTTGTTAAAAATTTTTTTTCGTCTTTTCTTTCTTTCTTTATTATCTAATCTTTGTTATTCGTGTTTCTTTTGTCTTTTCATTTCTTTTCAATTTTCTTATTCCCCCTTCCTTGAATTCTACCTGCCTACTCTCATTCTCTTTAGTGACTTCTTCCCTTCCCTTCTAATATCTTTCCTCTCAAGCATCAAATAAATCTATAAGAGTAAACAGTAACTCAGCAGTCAAACAGAACAAGAAGTAACATGAGCAGCATAAAAAAGCAAGGAAGAAAAGGAGTACAAACAATGAAGGACAGCCTAAATATTCAAGGAGGACCTAGAGTCAGCAGAAAAATGGTCATATAAAGAACTCAAGGAATACCTTAGACAGATGGAATGGAACCTTAAAGAAGATACGAGACAGCAAATCCAAACAGTGAAAGAACACTTTGAAAATGAATTACATAGACAGATAAAAGAAGAAGTTAAGCATCTTTATCAGGAGATTGAGATTATAAAAAAAAACCAAACAATAATTCTAGAAATGAAGGAAACAATAAACCAAATTAAAAACTCAATTGAGAGTATCACTAACAGAGTGGAGCAAGTAGAAGCCAGAACATCAGATAATGAAGACAAAATATATCATCTTGAAAAGAGCCTAGCCAACTCAGAAAGGCTGGTTAAAAACCACGAGAAAAACATCCAAGAGATATGGGATAACATAAAGAAACCAAACCTACGAGTCATCGGGATAGAAGAAGGTACAGAGATTCAAACCAAGGGAATGAGTAACCTGCTGAAAGAAATAATTACAGAAAACTTTCCAGAAATAAAAAAGGAAACGGATATACAAATTGTAGATGCATACAGGACACCGAGCACACAAAATCACAGTAGACCAACGCCAAGACACATTGTTATGAAGATATCCAATATACAGAACAAAGAGAAAATACTAAAAGCTACAAGAGAAAGGAGGCAGATTACATTCAGGGGTAAACCAATAAGGTTAACAACGGATTTTTCATCACAGACGCTGAAAGCGAGAAGATCCTGGAACAACGTATTTCAAACACTGAAAGACAATGGATGCCAACCAAGAATTCTGTATCCAGCAAAATTAAGCTTCAGGTACGATAACGAAATAAGAATCTTTCATGATAAACAAAAGCTAAAAGAATTTGCAGCCAGAAAACCAGCATTGCAAAGCATCTTGAGCAAAACACTACACGAGGAAGAAATGAAAAACAATAACCAAAACCATCAGTGGGAAGTGCCTCTATAAAGACAGAGGGCGGGGGGAAAGCTAACCATGGAGAAACAAACTAAATTAAAAAAAAAAAAAGAAGAAGAAGATAAATAATCAAACATGGCTGGAAGTACAAACCATATATCAATAGTAACTCTAAACATTAATGGCTTAAACTCCCCAATAAAGCGACATAGGCTGGTAACATGGATTAAAAAAAACAAATCCAACAATATGCTGCCTCCAGGAGACACATCTGATTGGAAAAGACATACACAGGCTGAAGGTGAAAGGTTGGGAAAAAATATACCATGCACACGGTCCTCGTAAGCAAGCAGGGGTGGCCATCCTCATATCGAATAAAATTGACTTCAAGACTAAATTAATCAAAAGGGATAAGGAAGGACATTATATACTGTTAAAAGGAACCATTCACCAAAAGACATAACAATTATCAATATTTATGCACCAAATAATGGTGCTGCGACGTTCATAAAACAAATTCTCCTCAAGTTCAAGAATCAAATAGACCACAACACAATAATTATGGGTGACTTCAACACACCTCTCTCACAATTGGACAGATCCTCCAAACAAAAGCTGAATAAAGAAACTATAGAACTCAATATCACAATCAACAACCTAGACTTAAGTGACATATATAGAATATATCAACCATCATCAAGTGGATATACTTTTTTCTCAGCAGCACATGGATCCTCCTCAAAAATAGACCATATATTATGCCATAGGGCAACCCTCAGTAAATATACCGGGGTGGAGATAATACCATGCATTTTATCTGATCATAATGGAATGAAACTGGAAATCAATGATAAAAGACGGAAGGAAAAATCCTACATCACATGGAAAATGAACAATATGTTACTGAATGATCAATGGGTTACAGAAGACATAAAGGAAGAAATCAAAAAATTCTTAGAGATAAATGAAAATACAGACACAACATATCGGAATCTATGGGACACAATGAAAGCAGTTTTAAGAGGGAAATTCATCGCTTGGAGGTCATTCCTGAAAAAAAGGAAAAACCAACAAATAAATGAGCTCACACTTCATCTCAAAGCCCTAGAAAAGGAAGAGCAAAACAACAGCAAATGTAGCAGAAGGCAAGAAATAATTAAAATCAGAGCGGAAATCAACGAAATTGAAACAAAAGAAACTATTGAAAAAATTAACAAAACTAAAAGTTGGTTCTTTGAAAAAATAAATAAGATCGACAGACCCTTAGCCATGCTAACGAAGAGAAGAAGAGAGAGAACTCAAATCACTAACATACGGGATGAAAAAGGCAATATCACAACAGACACTACAGAAATACAGAAGACAATTAGAAATTATTTTGAAAACCTATATTCCAATAAAATAGAAGATAGTGAAGACATCGATAAATTCATTAAGTCATATGATTTGCCCAGACTGAGTCAGGAGGATACTCACAACTTAAACAGACCAATAACAATAGATGAAATAGAAGAAGCAATCAAAAGACTTCCAACCAAGAAAAGCCCAGGACCGGATGGGTATACAGCGGAGTTTTACAAAACCTTTAAGGAAGAATTAATACCAATACTTTTCAAGTTATTTCAGGAAATAGAAAAAGAAGGAGCTCTGCCAAATTCATTCTATGAGGCCAACATCACCCTGATTCCGAAACCAGACAAAGACACCTCAAAGAAAGAAAACTACAGACCAATATCTCTGATGAACCTAGATGCAAAAATCCTCAATAAAATTCTGGCGAATCGGATACAAAGGCACATCAAAAAAATTGTGCACCATGATCAAGTCGGATTCATCCCTGGGATGCAAGGATGGTTCAATATACGGAAATCAATAAATGTTATTCACCACATCAATAGACTTAAAAATAAGAACCATATGATCATCTCAATAGACGCAGAAAAAGCATTCGACAAAGTACAGCATCCCTTTATGTTCAAAACATTAGAAAAACTAGGGATAACAGGAACTTACCTCAACATTGTAAAAGCTATCTATGCTAAGCCTCAGGCTAGCATCATTCTCAATGGAGAAAAATTGAAGGCATTCCCCCTAAAATCTGGAACAAGACAGGGATGCCCTCTATCACCACTTCTATTCAATATAGTTCTCGAAACACTGGCCAGAGCAATTAGACAGACGAAAGAAATTAAAGGCATAAAAATAGGAAAGGAAGAACTTAAATTATCACTATTTGCAGATGACATGATTCTATACCTAGAAGACCCAAAAGGGTCTACAAAAAAACTACTAGAACTAATAAATGAATTCAGCAAAGTGGCAGGATATAAAATCAACACGCATAAATCAAAGGCATTTCTGTATATCAGCGACAAAACTTCTGAAACGGAAATGAGGAAAAACACTCCATTCACAATATCCTCAAAAAAAATAAAATACTTGGGAATCAACCTAACAAAAGAGGTGAAAGATTTATATAATGAAAACTACAAAACCCTAAAAAGAGAAGTAGAAGAAGACCTTAGAAGATGGAAAAATATACCCTGTTCATGGATAGGCAGAACTAACATCATCAAAATGGCGATATTACCAAAAGTTCTCTATAGGTTTAATGCAATGCCAATCAAAATCCCAACGGCATTTCTTGTAGAAATGGATAAAGCAATCATGAAATTCATATGGAAAAATAAAAGACCCAGAATAGCAAAAGCAATTCTAAGCAGGAAGTGCGAATCAGGCGGTATAGCGATACCAGACTTAAAACTATATTACAGAGCAATAGTAACAAAAACAGCATGGTACTGGTACCAAAACAGGAGGGTGGACCAATGGTACAGAATAGAGGACACAGAGACTAATCCACAAAACTACAACTATCTTATATTTGATAAAGGAGCTAAAAGCATGCAATGGAGGGAGGATAGCATCTTCAACAAATGGTGCTGGGAAAACTGGAAATCCATATGCAACAAAATGAAACTGAATCCCCTCCTCTCACCATGCACAAAAGTTAACTCAAAGTGGATCAAGGAGCTAGATATCAAATCAGAGACTCTGCGTCTGATAGAAGAAAAAGTTGGCTCCGATCTACATATTGTAGGGTCGGGCTCCAAATTCCTTAATAGGACACCCATAGCACAAAAGTTGATAACAAAAATCAACAAATGGGACTTACTTAAACTGAAAAGTTTTCTCTCAGCAAGAGAAACAATAAAAGAGGTAAATAGGGAGCCTACATCATGGGAACAAATTTTTACTCCTCACACTTCAGATAGAGCCCTAATATCCAGAGTATACAAAGAACTCAAAAAATTAAACAATAAGAAAACAAATAACCCAATCAACAAATGGGCCAAAGACCTGAACAGACACTTCTCAGAGGAGGACATACAATCAATCAACAAGTACATGAAAAAATGCTCACCATCTCTAGCAGTCAGAGAAATGCAAATCAAAACCACCCTAAGATACCATCTCACTCCAGTAAGATTGGCAGCCATTATGAAGTCAAACAACAACAAGTGCTGGAGAGGATGTGGGGAAAAGGGTACTCTTGTACATTGCTGGTGGGACTGCAAACTGGTGCGGCCAATCTGGAAAGCAGTATGGAGATTCCTAGGAAAGTTGGGAATGGAACCACCATTTGACCCAGCTATTGTCCTTCTTGGACTTTTCCCTGAAGAACTTAAAAGAGCGTACTACAGGGATACTGCTACATCGATGTTCATAGCATCAAAATTCACAATTGCTAGACTGTGGAACCAACCCAGATGCCCTTCAATAGATGAATGGATAAAAAAAAATGTGGCATTTATACACCATGGAGTATTACGCAGCACTAAAAAATGACAAAATCATAGAATTTGCAGGGAAATGGATGGCACTAGAGCAGATTATGCTTAGTGAAGCTAGCCAATCCCTAAAAAACAAATACCAAATGTCTTCTTTGATATAATGAGAGCAACTAAGAACAGAGCAGGGAGGAAGAGCAGGAAGAAAAGATTAACATTAAACAGATACATGAGGTGGGATGGAAAGGGAGAGAAAAGGGAAATTGCATGGTAATGGAGGGAGACCCTCATTGTTATACAAAATTACATATAAGAGGTTGTGAGGGGAATGGGAAAATAAACAAGGAGAGATATGAATTACAGTGGATGGGGTAGAGAGAGAAGATGGGAGGAGAGGGAGGGGGGGATGGTAGAGGATAGGAAAGGTAGCAGAATACAACAGTTACTAATAGGGCATTATGTAAAAATGTGGATGTGTAACCGATGTGATTCTGCAAGCTGTATTTGGGGTAAAATTGGGAGTTCATAACCAACTTGAATCTAATGTATGAAATATGATATGTCAAGAGCTTTATAATGTTTTGAACAACCAATAAAAAAAATTAAAAAAAAAAGGTAATAATAAACCAGGCTACAACCAGGATAAAATATCGATAGAACATACATCTGATGTATAGCCAAAATATCTTTAAATGTTCTTACAATTTAATATTAAGGAAATAGCATCCCCCCCAAATGGGGCTCAAAAAATTATATGGACAGATATCTTAGCAAGAAGGCATACTAATGACAATTAAACATGTCAAAAGACACTCAACATCCCATATCATTATGAAATGATAAATTATAATGATAAACCATTGCCTATCTATTAAAACAGTGAAAACACCAGATGCTGGTGAGATTGTGAAGCAATCAGAATTATCAATATTTATTGCTGGTGGGGCTAGAAAAGAGTATAGCCAGTTTGAAGACCAGTCAGCTCGTTTGTTATAAAACTAAACCTACTCTTACCATGCAACCCAGTTGTGGTGTTCCCCGGAACATTGGAAAGTATATCCATGCAAAAATCTGCACAATGATGTTTATAGCAGTTTTATTCATAATTACTTATACTTGAAACTGACCACATTTCCCTTTAGTAACTGAGTGGATAAACAAACTGTAGAACATTCACACGATGGAGTGATATTCAGACCCTTAAGTCTATCTTACCAAGTGAAAAAAGCCAATCTGAAAGCACATACACTGCATAATTCCAGATAATGAAACATTGGAAAAGGAATAACTAGGGAGACAGGTGTGTGAGTGCTGGTTTCTAGGGTCTAAGGCATAGAAAAGGATGAATAGGCAGAGCACAGAGGAATTTTAGTACAGTGAAATCATTTTGCATGATACTGTAGTAGTGTCACAAATGCTGTGATTTTTATCAAATCTATAAATCAACTGGGAACTGATGAACATCTCAGTACTGAATCTTTAAAACCATGACTCACATTTATACCTTCATTATGCAGGCTTTATTTGGTCTTTCGCAATAAATTTTACTTTTCTGTGTTGCACACTTTATATTTCTTAATGGGCATTTCTGTTTCTCCAGTATAAATTCCTAGACATTTGGTATTTTTTGAAGCTCTTGTAAATGGTGTTTCTAAATCTTATTTTTATTTTCTTGATAATATTTAGAAATAAGTAGATTTCTTTTTTGTATCGTCCTTAGATCCAGTCTGACTATCCATTCATTAATTTTGCTTTTTTATGAAAACATTGGGTTTTTCTCCTTTCAAATGTTTATAATTTTTTAGTTTGTTTGCTCTGTTTCATTTCTGATTTCTTTTGATAGCCTTTGCTTGTGAGTTGAGTTTTGAACTCTAAATGATGAGTTCCATTTTGAAGTGCCTATAGTTCTGAGTGTCTCTCCTCGTGCAATTTTCCTAGTGGTTGCCAAGGCATTACGTCACATACGTACATCACATCACAGTCTGTTTGAACAGCTCAGTTAAGCATGAGAATCTTACCTCCATTCATCCTCCCTCCTTTATACTAAAAATCCCCTCTACAACCTTTGAAAACATTAGGCAGTGTGTTATTATTTCTGTTGCTGCCATTAAATATGGTTTTAAACTTTTAAAGAAAATTACTTGTACTTACCCACTTTTTGCTTTTTCTGCTGTTCTTTCTTCTTGATGTTTTTTCCTTGATCACTTCCTTTCCGTTTCGAGAATTTCCTTTAGCCATTCTGTTAGGACAGGTCTGCTGTCCACAAGGCTTTAGTTTTTCTTCACCTGACAAGGTCTTGATTTCTCCTTCATTCCTGAAGAAGAGATAGCCATACTTTTGTGGACAGAGGATTCCAGGATGATGGTTCTTTTTTCTCAGAGTGTAAGAAAGTTGGGGTGCTTCCTCTGGCCCTATGGTTTCTGATGAGAAAACCAAGATAAGTTTCCCTCCTTTCTTTATATCTTCTATTCTTTTTCTGAAGCTTTCATTTGTTTTAGTCATATTTGTAATTTTACTTGAAGCATCCTTACAATACCTGCTTTTAAATGCTTGCAGACACATTAACAATTTTGCCATCTCAGTTTTATCATCTGTGGATTGTCTTTTCTCACTCAAGTTGTGATTTTCTTGGTCCTTGATCTGAGTTTTTTTTTTTTTCCTCTCATTGAAAACTGGATAATTTGAATACCAAATTATGAGGTGATAAACTTTTTTACATATTCTGTTTTATCAGGACTCCTCTATCACACCAGTAGGGAACTAGGGATAGCACCTCATCACTGCCTGGTGGGGACAGAAGCCCAGGCTCCTCTCTGGCCTATGGTGACATAGTGGGAAAGGGCTCCTCCTCGCTCTGAGGATGCAAGCTCTTGTTCCTCAGTGAGCCTCTGCAGACATCACCCTGAGTAGAAGGGGAAGGGAGCCTTGTTAACCTTCCCATGTGGTCTCCACTGACATAGGAAGTGGTGTGGCCCTGTGACTATTGGGCACTGGGAAGGTTATGGTTATATAATTTCCCTCTGAAGCCATTCTGGGAGACAAAGACAGCACCCTAGTTACTGCTGACAGGGAGGGGAAATTGTTCCTTGTGTGGTCTGCATTGGCACCATGAGCATGGAGGGTATTGCTTCCAACTGGCAAAAATGAAAATTCCAGATCCTTGCTTGGCCTTCTCTGGCACCTCACGATGGGATGTGCACTGAGGTTTCAAATTCAGCATCCCTGCTGGCTTTTGTTGATCATGGTGCCATGGGGCCATGGTTTATACAGTGTTTGTGGGGATAAAGCCACCTTGTCTAAAGGCTTTCAATCTTCTAGGTTGCCCTTTTCTTGGTGATTTGTTAGGAAAAAAAAGTGATCTTTCTTTGGGACTTCTGTTGTTTGTGTTTGTTGGTGTTCCCAAATTCTTAACTTCTATGGCTTTAAGTCTGAGACCTGTGAGGCAAAAGGAAAACTCAGGGAACGCACCACCATGTCACTACTGAGGCTTGCCCTCACTGGCCAGTCGGCTTTCTTTTTTCTTTGCAGAGGTTTCTTAGGAGTATTTTAGGTATATAATAACATCTAGGGATTTTCATTGCAAATGTGTCTACTCCATTTTTTCCAGAAGTAAATGTGAATAAAATACATTTTACTATGTATTTTTGTCTTCAGTTAATATACTGTCTGTACCCTGTACAACTGGGTTGATAGAAATACCACTGTGGGTGGGTGAGAGAAGGTATATGTTAAAGGGCTAGTGTGCATCCATAGGAGGGACAGGGGAGGGGTGCTTTCGATGACCTGTGTATGTGTGAGAGGTGATCTATGCAAGTTATATGGGGAAGCTTTGTGGAAATTGGAGGCTCTCTGTGTGAGGGTCTGAGTGTAGGGTAGGTCTATGGTGGGGTGTCCAGTATACAGTCATGGGCTGCATGTGTGGAGGTATGTGATATGAGGAATTGTGTGTGTGAGTTTGTGTGTGTGTGTATGTGTTTGTGTGTAAAGTGTAGCTGTATGGGAGGATTCTGTGAATGAGAGAATCAGTTCCCTCACATATTATTAGTGGGACATCAATTAGTACAATCACTCTGGAAGGGTGTATGGAGACAGTGTGAGGGTGTTTGTGGAGTGGGCAGGCAGTGAGGGTGAATGGGTGTATCTCAGCATAAAGACAGAAGGCTCAGGAGGATGGAAGCAGGTGGCAGAGAAAGGAGGAGCCTGAGAATTTTTGCATCTGTTTAGTGAGCCAACATGATAGAGAATAGTTGGCTTTGTGAGAATGTTTCAAAACATGTGCACTTGTGTGCAAACATGTGGATACAGAAAGAGCTGATAGTGTGCATATATGTGAGTTTAAAAGCCATCCCAAAAGTACATGAGAAGACTTTAGGATAGGAGAGGGAGAGAAAGGAGGACCAAAAGGAGAGAATGTGAGACAGAGTGGGGTGGAGAGTTTAGAGTTTGTGCCTGAGAGGTAGCAATGATGAGTAGGTCCTTGCGTCTCAAGACAGGGTAGGATGAATGTCCTACATGTGTATGCATGAATGCATGTTTGGATTGCAGCACTGACTCCAGTGAGTGTGAGGTCACTGGTTGTGTGGTATGTGGGTGTGGTGTGGCTTGCCTGAATGTGGTGATAATAGAATGAGGATGTACATATAAGCATATACTATATTAGAGCAGCTCACAGGGACTTTGAGTTATTCCCATTGACTTTTCACTGTGATAGTTGGGCATATGGGGCAACTGGTGGATAGGAGAGCTGCACTTATTTTGCAAGAATATATGCTGAGCTCTTGGCCAAAATGGTAGGTCTCTTTATATGTGGACTGTCTCCTTCTTGGCCATCTTCACTGTTACCCTGTTTGCTTATATTTTCAAAGAATAAAAGTAGACACATGCAGAGAAAAATCTCATCTTGTTGTTCTAAATACTTGTGCTAAAATAACATCAATCAACACTTAGTAATTCCAATGGTTACAAATATAAAATAGAAAAAAATTAAAACCACAAACACCAGGCTATGCCTCTGGACTGAATTTTGTTTCTCTTTCAGTTCTGTGGAGTTAAAAATAACATAAAATAACTTGTTTTTTTGTACCATTTTTTTTTCTATAGTAGCAGATCACATTTGTGACTGAGCCAGATGAAGCAGTCTGAGAGTCCCTGGGTCATGCCCCTCAGGGAGGAAGCACCACAACTTTAGACACCTGGACCTAAACCACCCAGGAGCCCATTAGTGGCCCTGGCGATCCATCCTTCTTCTTCGTGCTGGTCTCTTATCTCCATCAGGGTAGATCAAAACTCTCCTTCTTAGGTCAAGTCTTCAAACCCTTCTTTCCTATTTAATGCATGGGTGAAGTCTGGGTTTCTTGGCTCACATAGAAAAATCAGGGCCTTTCAGTGATTATCAGTTCCCTCAAATCCTCACTCCCCTTCACTCATGCACACATTTTCTTCTGCATTCTTTCTCATTGCCTTCTCTCCTCAGTCCCAGAAATAAAGGGCATCCCTTTCCTGACAAGACAATCCTGAGAGTGTGCTGGCCACAGTCCTTCCTGACCTGTCTGCCTCAGCTTCCTGCCTCCTGCAATCTTTCCCCAGCTTTGTCCTTTTAAGAATAAGCCCACATATCCCTGTTTCACAGGATCCTGTCTGCATTCTCCATCTCTGCTGCTCCTGTCTCCTTCTACACAGCCCAGTTCTGTGCCTCCCTAGGTGGGTGCATCTGTTCCCACCACAGTCCTCTCCTCACTCCATGGCTTCAATACCACCCAACACTTACAGGTTTCCTTCCCCTTTATGTCTGACAGGCACTCTAGGAACATGCCTCCTCAATCAAGGAAAAGAGAACACAAGACATGGAAACAATGAATGACTTATGCTGTTCAGCAGCATCACCTCAAGGTGCACCAGCCACTGGGAAGTAAGGGGAAGGCTACCCCAGGCTGAGGGACTATAGTCTAAGCTGGACATTTCCAAATTCTCTTGTGGACTTTTTAAAAAAATAAATAGAAGTCTATTGTCCCATCCCTGCTAAAGAACAGACCTACTTTTAACTCATGTGTTACTTTAGGACACTGTTTCCAAACCCCAGGGATGTGTGGCAATGGCAGAAGACATTTATGAGTATTGTAATGGATGGGAGTTGGGGTGGCAAAGGCAATGGAACCTACAGGGCAGAAGCCAGGGATGCTGCTGACCCTGTAGTACATAGGACAGTCCCCAGTTGAGCCTGAGGTTGAGAAGCTTGGATTTAGAAAAAAATAATAAAAACAAGCTTATCTTGAAGGGAGGAAAAAGAAAACAAATAGAGGGAAAGTAAAGTGGAAAAGGAGGGATGGGGCAAAAGAGAAATTCCATTTGGATGTGGAGATCCTTGAGGGCAGAGTTGGGGAACAAGATCTCTGCAGCGTAATCCTGAAGCAGGCTGCAAGGAAAGCCCTTGGAGCAAACAGAGGAGGGATCAGGAAAATGGGTCTGACAGTGGACCAGGACTGCTGCTGACACCACTGGTATTAACCAACTCTTGGAACCGCAAAGTCCTTCACCAAAGAGTGATAAACTCCTCACGGGTGGTTTTGAGGCTCTGACATGGTGATCAAACGAAAAGTCTTTGTTAAAATTGAGAGCGCCAAGCATCTAGTTGTCAACTTTAGATAGCAAGCAATGTGGACAAGCTGAAAACAAATACAGAAAAACAGCAAAGAAGAATCATCACTTCTGCGATTAGGAGAGAGGTGAGCGTAGAAAGGAATGGGAATGGGGAAAGAAGGGAAAAGTTAGGCAATTACCAGGATCAAAGAGGGCAGAGACTGGCCAGGGTGAGAGCAGAGGTGAGGGAAAAGGTGGGAGAGGCAGGGTGGTTTAGCCGAGGGAGGAAAGGTGATGAGAACAAGAGGGGTCTGGTATCAGTAGAGAGAGAGGGAGAGGGGAGGCCAGTAGACATAAGGAGGGGATGGCACATGTGGGTCAGGAAGTCAGAGGCTCTTAAAAAGGGCCTGCAAATATGCATGAGCAAGAAGATGTGTTGGCTGATTTAGAAAGAGGGAGACGCCATTGAAGGGAATGCTCAGTATTCAGAGGAGATGGACAAAGATGGCATTGAAACGGGAGCTGGGAAAAGGGGCAGGTGGGCAGCTGGTTGAGTGGGAGAACAGGGGCCTGTGAATAAGAAAGGATGTGGGTGGCTGGCTGGCAGGGAAAAGGGAGTGAGCTCAGATTTCCTGGCAGGGAAGACATACTTCCCAGAGGATGAGTTGACTAAATCAAGTCATTAGCAGCTATGGTGCAAGTCCAAAAAAGATAGCATGCTTTTTTTTTTTTTTTTTTAATTGGGCTTCACAAATCCATGAGTGCTGAATTGGGCCACATCTTTCCATGTATCATGAGATGGAGAGTCCTTTATTTTAATCTTTCCAGTTACATCTGTTAGGGTGGAAATTCCAAACAAAGAAGTTTTCTCCATGCTATTTTTTCTTTTAAAGAAGATCATCTGATTACAAAGTTTTGCATTTTCTCAAAACCAACAACAAAAAAAATATTTTAAATTCATCAACTGGGTTTCAGGGTTGGACTTTGGAGAGATTTCTATATCAGATGGTTTTGCAGTGTGTCTTTACCAGCACATCTAGCAATTCTAGGTTCCAGGAAAATAGGAATATGTCATGCCTTTTGGGGATACAGTAAGTGAAATAGTCCCAGTTCAGATGTTTCTTTCTAGAAAACTGGAGGAACTGAAAGGGGGCAGAGGTCAGAGATGAAGAGTGCACTAGAAAGAGAAGTGCTCAGAGAACCACCAGTGTGTTTCCCATTTAATGGTGTTTTGTGTAGAGCATCTTCTCATACACTTGTATATCTGGTGGCCATTGACATCTTCTTTGTAGAGATATCTATCAAGATTTTGTCCATTTTTAATTGGGTTCTTATTCTCTTGTAATTATTATTGTTTTGCTACTGAACTGCAGGACTTTTATAGTGTAGTTTGGAAGTTAATTCTTTTTTTTATTGGTTATTCAAAACATTACAAAGCTCTTGACATATCATATTTCATACATTAGATTCAAGTGGGTTATGAATTTTTTATCAGACATGTTTACAAACACTTTGTACAACCTCTCTGTTTTTTTTTTCTTTTTCTTTTTGGCTTTTTAGTTTGATACAGTCCCATTTTTCTATTTTGCATTTATTTTATGTTTTCAGTGTTTGGAAAATGAAATTATTGCAAAGACCAAACTCATGAAGATTTTATTTTCTATTTTCCTCTACAAGTGGTACAGTTTCTGGTTTTCTCTTTTATTCCTGAGTCCATTTTGAATTGATTTTTGTGTATTTGTTAGCTATAGATCAAACTTCATCCTTTTACATCTAGACATCAAATTTCCAAGCACCAGTTGTTACTCAATCTTTTCCTTATTGTTTATTCTTGTCACACTTGTCAAAGAACAGTTAACCATCTCATGTATGCACGGATTTATTGCTGGGCTCTGTATTCTGTTCCATTGGTTTACATGTCTGATTTATACCAGCACCCTACTATTTCAATTACTATCTCTTGGCAATATATTTTGAAATGTTGAAATGTGATATTTCCAGTTTTGTTCTTTCACAAAATTGTTTTGGCTATTCAGGGTCTTTAGTGAATTTTTCTATAAATTTGAAGATTCCTATGAATTTTAGATTGCCATGAATTTTAATATTTTTCTTCTATTTCTGCAAAAAAAAAAATCCCTTTGTGGTGTTGATATGGATTGCATATAATATGCACCAGGGGTAATACAGATCAAAACCATAGTGAGATACTATCTTATACCTGTTAGGAGAGTTTTATAGATAAAAGAAGATAAGTGTTAGTATTGAAGTGGAACTTGAATTTATGCACATTTCTGGGGGTACACTGAAATAGTACAGATGCTAAGAAAAATGGCATGGGAATTTCTTAAAAAAATAATAGAACTACCTTATGATCCAGCAGTCTTGTGGTTTTTATCCGTAATGCTTGAAATCAGAATCCTGTGCTTACATATGCATAACAGCATTAATCACTACAGCCAAGATACAAAAACATGTAGAAGCCAATCCATGACTGAATGGATAAGAAAAATGCAGCATGCGTACATAAAATGTACTACTATTCAATGTTAAAAAGGTAAGAAATTCTGCTACTCATATACCCAGAAACATATACCCAAGTAGCTGCAGAGGGAGGGTGGTGGAAAGGAGTGGAGCAATGGCCTCATTCACTAACTTATTGTGACTTGACTAGGTGGTCAAGTTCAGCCCAGCATTTTTCATGTTTGTTTTGAAAAAATATTTAAATATCTGCCATTTCCTAGGCATTTTGCTAGGTTCTGAAGGAATGAAGTGCAATGATCCTTGTCTAAGAATTTATATAGTCTGATGGTAAAAGGAATTAACCTAAAAGGAATGACCATAGATTGTCTCAGATGGAGAATAGAAACTCAGACTTTGTCTTACCCAGAGAAGAAGGTCTGCCTTCTGACAGCTAGCGTGAGAGAGCATCTCAAGTGGGCATTGTCCAATAAGGTCCTTGGTCAACTGGCAAGTATATGCCAGCACTCTTTATGAACCACTTCAGTCAGTTCTCACAATGTCCCTCTAGAATGGATTTGTAGCTCTCCTTTTATTAAGGAGAAAACTCTGCCTCAAAAAAGTTTAATAACTTATCTGCCACTATAGTTTGAAAGTGTCTCCCAATTTTCCATGTGTTTTGAACTTAATCCCCAGATTCATATGTTGATGGTATTTGGTGGTGGGCCTTCACAAGGGGATTAGGATCAGATGGGGTTATGAAGGTGAGGACATGATGGCATTAGTGGCTTTGTAAGAAGGGGAAGGGAGACCTGAGCTAGTACTCTTGCCTAGTTGTGCCATGACACCCTCTGCCATATTAGGATGTAGCAAGAAATCCTCATCAGATGCCAAGATGTTGGCACTATGCCCTTCCCTTTATTCATAATTGTGAGCCAAATTTACTTTAATTCTTTAAAAAATTACAAGGTCTGAGGTATTTTGTTATAGCACAGAAGACGTAGTGAGACATTATCCTCAAAATGGCAGGACACATCTGGGCCACGTATCCAGGTCAGCCCTCTACATCTAAGCTCTTACTAAGTCAGAGAGTCTTGGTTGAAGTGAGGTGGGCTCAGAAGTGCTTTAATAATGCCAGAATGCCTGTATGTATGTATCTTTCAGGGAAAAAATAGTGAGCCAGTCTAGGATGCCATGTGTTAGCATAGGCACTGAGGGCAGAAAGTCCCCCCTACAGTGAAAGAGTATGAGTTTGCCAGAGTAAACCAAAAGGACATTCAGGGTACCCAAGTGCAACCCAGTGTAGTAAGGACATGTTAACAAGTTACCAGGAAAACCCTCCCATTATCACGGCTAAAACAATAGGCATAAGGTCTATTTACCAGCGACCCAAAAGCCACAAAGGGCCAAGGTTAGTGACTGTACTCTACAACTACTATTACTCAGCTTTATCTAATTGCACTCTGTTCTATTTAAATGTTTGTTTCTTTTAATAACCCAAGAACATTTCCTAGAAAAGAACTGTAAAATCAGGGGACTTTGAATCCATACCACTTCATAGCAGAGGGTCAGGGGCTCTGAAGCCATTCAGTGCATGTTTGGATCTACTTTGGAGCAACAGTATAAAATCAAAAGCCACCATAAAAATGAGTGTTCTAACCCCGTCAACCTTGCAAGTACCATTTTCAGAAAGCATATTTGTCCAATAATGAGAAATTTCTTTTCTTAAAGAAGCAATGAACTGTGTTGAAGTTGTTCTTTGGAAAAATTTCTCATCCAACTGCTATCTCTGTAGTTCAGGATAGAGCTGGGGGAGTGCGGCTTCCTAAAACATCTGACAAGGAAAAAATTGTCTAGAACAAGTGCCCTTGAGGGAACTGTCTGGGGCCAGGGACTGCCAGATACCAGGTCTGTGTGGATATTGTACAAGACCAAGTTTCTGCCACTACTTTTGAGAGTAACATGGAAATTAGTTTTAATTTTGGAATTTTAGTGTTCTTAGTTCTTTTTTCAAGCAAAAAATAAATGGCAACTTCTATGGAAAAAAAATTATCTCCACATTTTCCTTATGATTTTCCCTGTATCCTGGAAAAAAGAAAACTTAAATGGTTGCAGTGCTTCAGAATCTTAAGAAATTTCCAGTGTAAAAGCTGTAAATGATTTGTAGAGCTATGAGGTTTCCTTAGGGGGAGAAAAAAAAAAACTATCTATCTGTGTTATTTTGTTTATGTTCCTAATGGAGAGTCCTTCTTTTAAAAGTGAAAGAAAGTAGCAGGAATGGTGAATTCATATCATTTTCAAGATAAAGAAGCATTAGTGATTTTGTCTCAATCTCTTTGACAAAAGTAAAGTGGAGGTTGGCACTGGAAGTGTCTTGCCCACAAGGATCCGCAAGAAAATGATTGTGCTTGTGGAGAGCCAGACCCCACCTGGCACTTTAGGGTTCCCTCAGTTTCAGGCACATAAGTTTTAGATTCAATTATCAGCAATATTCTTACTTTGTAGAGGCTTTTTTTTTCTAAAATGCAGAATAAAATTTGCAACCTTTTTTCTGGGTTGAGATTCTGCTCTAATTCTTACTATCTGAGTAACTTATTTTCCTATGTAAAAAGAGAAGGATTTTCATGATCAAGTTGATTGCATGACTCAGTCTCTATGCCCAGTCACTCCTGTCATGACCCAATGAGCTCATGAAAACAGTGGCCATGTGGGTAGGGATGAAGGTTATGCATGGGTTCAGCAAAAGGACTTCCTGTTTTCAAAGGGAAGAAAAAATAAATATATGAAGTAAAATTATAGCCTCTGACTACAGTTAAATTGTGTAGTGAAGAGTTTACTGGCTCCTTTACAAATGATGTTACAAAAACTGGATATCCACATGCAAAAGAATAAAGTTGACCCCTTATTCATATCATGTATGAAAATCAATTCAAAATGGGATTAACCTAAAATTAACCTAAATGTAAGACCTAAGAGATTATAAAACTCTGAGAATAAAACATAAGGAAAAATCTAATGACACTGAATTGGGCAATGATTTGTTGGATATTTTCCCCCTAAAACTCATTATAGAAAGCATTGCCTCAGCCTATGCAACAGAGTATTTTTAAGTTTTGAGTGGGAATCTTAACTTTACTTTGCTATACAAGATACAAGCTGATAGCTTTGGGCATTTGAAATAACTCAATTCAGTTAAAACTATTGACCTAGAAACTTCACATAGGTATAATTCAAAATGATTTCTGAAGAATTATTTGGCCAACATTTTGATATTTATGCTTTTCACTCTATTTAAAGAAGATGATTTGCAATATAGTTAGGTATTATAAGTACTATGCCTTAATTTGTACAGCTATGAAACTGAGCTTAGTCAGTAAATTTCTAATATAGAGGTATCTTATTAGAATTGAATACAAACAGTAGACAAGAGAGTGACACATACTTGGTACACAATGGTCACTGAATATGTTAACATTTGATATTAGAATATAAAAATCACTTACAGTGAAAAGAGTGTTTTATTGGGGTCTAATTATTGGAAGCATTATTCCATTTGATAACTCACTAAAATCAGTCTTGTTCTATTCATCACCCCAGAACAAAATAAAAGAGAATAGAGAATAGAAATGAGAAAAGAATAAAACATGAAGAATAGAAAAGAATGAAGTCATTGCATTAGAATTAAAACAATCTTAGCTCATCCTTTTAGATGAAAATATGGAACATAATGAGTTGAATAAGAATCCATGATCCCAAACTGGTAGCATGAAATATGTGCAAATGTTTTAAAATCGCTTTAATAATTACTTTTTACATAAATAAGAAGCACTGTTGGGATATAAATGCAGTTCTAAAGCTTCCAGAAAAGTGGTTTTTCTCTTCAGTATAAACCAAGACATCTATGTTTTTGCTATCCCAAGTAAGACTCTGAATAAAGAGGAAGTTTACAGTTTCCTTCCAAGAGATTATAAACTTCCTTAAGATAAATACAGCGACCAACTGTGTCATCTAATTGCAGGATGTTGTAGGCATGGCGACAGACCCAAGGGACTCGGCTTGAATGCAGTTTTCCTTGTGACATGTAGCGTGGGAAGCCCCACATTTTTTGGCAAATGTTCACTAAACTTCAATTTGAGGCTCAATAAAGAGTCTTTAAAGATCACTGTAATTACAAGCAAGTAGTGTCACATTCAGGGGCACATCTGTTTTTAATTTCTTTAACTTGCCCCGTAATTCAGAGGGCGCCAAGTGGTCCCAGCAGAGTTTCTGACTTTTACCACGGTGGACACCTCTATCTCTTTTGATACCCAGAGAGAGGGACCTAGTCATAGAGACACCTTTCCTTATATGTAAGATTGTCAGATTTGGCAAACAAAATAAAGAATTACCAGTTAAGTTTGAATTTCATATCAAGAACAAATAATAATTCTTAGCCTAAGTGTGTCTCACACAACATTAGGGAAATGTTTTGTGTTTTGTGTTTTGTGTGGCAACCCTACTTTACAAGTGAAGTGGAAAAAAAGACCAGACCAAATTCAGACTAGAGATTCAAGCCAGGTTTTGCATGAATGTCCAATAGATAATAACTGGGTTCCCTGCAGGACACCTTAAAGTCTTCCATGTATAGAACAATTCATGAAGTCAAATTAAGAGCTTCTTTTCTGTGTGCTATATGTGCCACACATTTGCATTTCCATGGTGGTATGAGATGTAAAAGGCACAGCAGACCCAGACTAGGATTGAGCTGTGGAAGTGGCATATGCTGTTAGTGATGCAGAATTCCATGACTGAGTCACCTTTCAGTCAGGCCACACGTGGATCTTCATATAACCAGACAGCAAGAGCCAGAGCAGTTCTGGACCTGGGTTTTGTTGAAGGCAAAAAGATTTATTGATAGTGATGGAATCTACCATCTTTTGCATGACCTGCATAGCCGTTAATTCAGAAAACTGGTGAGAGGCCAATGGGAAATGAAGAAAAGATAAGCTGACACACACATAGAGAGAAAAAGGGGGTGCCAGGTGAGCACTGCTCCTTGCTGGAGATGTAGTGATCAGAACTAGCTCAGTACATTTATTATAAAGGTTTTATCAAAAGGTTATTTGGGGAAAAGTTTTAGCAAAGAAGGCAATCTGAAGGACACAGGACTGGCAAGACATTAGGGTCATCTTGTTATGCTAAGAATTCTCTGTCCCTGGGAGGTAGTGTCTGAACTCATGGCCTTGTTTACAACTGCTGTGTGCCTTTGTGCATGGTCTCCCTAGGCCAGCAGCATCATAGCAACTGGGTCATCCTGACCTGTACCTTTGTATAGGCATTTCCAGTGCAATGCAGCCATGAGAGAGTCAGATCATGATTCAAATCACCACACTCCAAAATCTTTATCACAAGAATATAAGTTGTTTGCCACAAGCAGTCCACATATATATGTATGCTTTCAAGCTATTACAGACAATTTATAGGAAACTGATAAGATTCCACTTCTTTCTCACTGAGCAAGTTAGTAGATGTTCAGCCAGGGACAGGCTGCAGTTGTGATCCTATCTGATTTGAGGTCTAGCTGATCATTTAAGCCACAGATAAGTCATGGCCCCGTGCTATTTGTATCAAGAATCTGTAGTTTGTACTTTCAGATCAGTGCAAGTCTGGTGCAGGGATGTGGGGTCCTACTGTCTGAGCTAGCTCCACTGCACATCCAGTCTGGAAGGACTTCTCCTTTGGGGTTGTTTTGGGGGAATTGAGTAGTCTAACACTTAGTTCTTAGAACCAGGGCAGATGCACAGAAAGACATTCTTATGAACGCAGTGTCCCTCTGGCAGGACCCTGGTTTCTCTCCCATTGGGATAGAGGGGCTAAGCAAGGCCATTACTGTGTGGTTTTCCTCTAATCTAAGTTCTCCATGTCCTCTATGGTTTTGTAGGCCAACGGTGCTGAGAATGCTTCCAGAACATTTCAACAATTTTGATTAGTTTCAGCTGGAGCCCAGGATACAGCATGGTTTAAAAGTTCTGTAGGTACATATAATACCCAAGAAGGGGACAGACAAAGGGGTAGTAGATGGTTCTGTTTGGGAACAGGGTATCCTTGATGTATGCTAAGAGGGAGGTGATGCCTCACATGAAATCTTTACCTCCACAAACTCCATCAGCATAGACTCATTCTCGACAATCATCACGGGCCACATAAGGGCACTATGGGTAAAATTATTTTTAACAGAAAACTGTCTTGGGAAATGTTTTGGAATTTTTCCCCTGAGAGCCCTTTTTAAGACATCTCAGAAGACACTGTCTAGAAAAATCATGAATCACAGGTTCTATTATGTATTTTGGCTTGATATCTTAGAAGAGAAACCCTGTAGATGGATGATCATCAAGTAGATTTTATACCCCTAGCTGAAGTACAGCTGTTTGGGGGCTTTCATGGGCTCTTCTTCATCACCAAGTCCTTTACTCTCCATAAAACAGTACTACCCTGGGGATGATTTGATATACACTCAGTTACTTTCTGGATATAGTTTATTTCTACTTCAGCTGATGACCCAAGGTCAAAGAGGAGTCAGGATGGGATAAAGAAGACTACATTCACACATTTCTACTCCATTCCATGGTCAGGTACAGACTTCCTGGGAAGTTGCCCAGGATTTGGAAGTGATTTGTCCTCCAAAGTTTTATCCACTGGAAGTTTTATAAAAAGTTTTATACAAAGTTTTAAGGTGGTGGAACATTCAGAAAGTGAGGCCTCGTGGGAGGTTGTTAGGTCATTGGGAATACTGCCCTAAGAAGCAATTTAGATAGTTCTTCTGGACCCTGATTTAGTTATCAGTAACAAAGAAGCAAACCTAGATCCTCTCTTTTTTTTGATTTTCTGTTGTTTTGTTGTTGTTGTTGTTGTTTTTTTGTGTGTGTGTGTTTAATGAGAGCTCTCCCTCTTGCATACTTTCACCATTGTGATGATATCTGCTATGAATTCCTCATTTCCTCATCAAAGAAGAATTAATTCTGGCTCCATGACCTTAGTTCTCCAGAACTATAAACTAAACAAACCTTTTGTCTTTATAAAGCATCAAACTTCAGGTATTTCATTAAAATAACAGAAAACAGATGAAGACAACAATTTTCCACAAAAAAAGAACTTATCAATGACACAGGAACTCCTAATCAGCTTTTTGTACTAGGCTCTGCTTAGGAGAAACAGCATTTTTATAGAGAAGGTTAGGTATTAATATTTTACAATTCACAACAGATGTTTCTACTAGAAAAGTGACAGGGGGGACCAATCGCTTTAACTATTTCACATGTACATATTTAAAGATAATGTAAAGCATATGTTTTAAATATTTAAGACAGACCACACTGAGCAGTTTCAACAGAAACTGTATTGAGTAGACAAATAAAAACCAGAATTAATTATGGCTTACCAAACAAACAAACAGAAAAAACCAACACTTCACAAAAACAAATTATTACACTACAAACTTATTACACTTGGTTGTTTTACATCAATTACGTGAAACCAGTATTTGAATGATCACTGTTAAGCAAATTTGTTTTTACAATTCTAATGTGTATTAATGGTATCCAATGCCCTGGGGAGTGGGGAGATGGGGAGGATTGGAAGAAGAGGGAAAGTATTATGAAGTTTCAAACAGGGAGGGGAGGTTTGGAGGAAGCCACAGACCAGGGTGGGGAGGTTTCCAATATTGCTACTCAACTTGATCTCCTTCCTATACATCAGACCAAGGTGAGACTTAATGTTTTGCTTTAATTGAAAATACAAAGAGATATTTGCAATGTGATACCTCATATGTTTTTCAGGAAAAAATTATGGTCTTGATGCTTTTTTTTTCATTTAAAAGGTATGAAAACTACATGAAGGGGGGAAAAAGCCCACTACTCAAGACAGGTTAGCACAGCGTCCTTCAGATATATGCTCCTGGCCTTCCTTTCTCGGGCAGAGGTCATACTCATGAAATAGTGCCATATGTCACCCAAATATGTCATTCTGACAAAAGGAATCTTTCTGAGAAGAGAGTAATTGAGAAAAGAAGATATGAAAGTTATTTACTAGAATCAGGACATAAATATATAAAAATTTCTTTTTCCCCCTTTGTATCAGGAAGGAAAAAGATTGATGATCTAACATGACTAGGGCCTAATCACAATAGAGGACTTTTGTCAAAGTCACAGACTTTGCTAAATAATCTGCATCTTCTATGACTTTCCCATGTATGTGCCTTTCTGTAATCTTCCAGTCCTTCTGAAGATCTTCTTTTGACCTGTCCCTTTTCTGAAAATGTATTTCTTTCTTGAAGATGCCCTACAAAATGGAGTTCCAAGTCACTGCTTGGAGAATTTCTCATTCAGATATGTATGTATACACTTACCCACACATATATATGTATATATATTTACATAGACACACTTATATGAATCATGCATGTTAATAAACTTGTTTTTTTTTGTTAGTCTTTCTTTGGTTATAAGATTCCCAGCTGAGAACTCAGAACTGTAAAGGAGCATTATTTTTATCTCTGTCTCTAGTTTCTAGTACTCTACACTAGGTCTTTCTTGAGAGATCAGTAGTTTCCAAGCTTGGATAAGAACAGAACCATCTGGAGAAACACTCAGACATATCTAAGATCCAATAATTCAGAATTCAAGGTAGAACCAGAAAGCCTCCAGAGGCTGGGAGACAGGCCAGGGACAGATGTTTCCCTAGCAACCAGAAGTGGAAGCATAGTCCTGCTGATGCCCTGATCTTGTACTTCCAGCCTCCAGAACTAGGAGGCAATGCCCTCCTGTTGCTGAAGCCTGGTGGTACTTTGTTGTTGCCTCCCTAGAAAGCTCATCAACCTGCAGCCTGGTTGTCTGTCATCCAAAGAAGAGTGGATCCAGGGATTTTAAGTCACAGGAAGCATAGGCCCCGTTACTGCTGGCCAGAGCTTACCAAAACCCAGTGGGCCATTGAGGCTCACAGAAGGCAGTAAAGAGGGAGCCCTCCCCACGTATCCTCACAGGAACAGCATTCAGGCATGCTTTAGAGCTCCAAGGAGCTACACACTGGGGTCCTGAAAAGTTTTCTGTCTCACTGAGTTGTAGGATGTTACGCCCTGGTCTATTTTCATGAATCATCTTTTATATGTTTAAAAATTATTTTTGCATTTGTTATAAAACATGTCCTTATAGAAGGTACCATGTGATAAGTTCTGTTTAGAATTAAATTCCAGAAAAATGTCATTTCTTCCTTAGGAATTACTGCATTGCCTTCCGTCAGCTGGTAAACCCATGGTGCTCCCCCCATGCTGTGGCTAGAGAAACTACGTTAATCATCAGTCATGATAAATGAGTGAGTTAATCCTCACTCTGCCTTTTGTGTGATGTTTACATCTCTTTCTTATTGAAAAGCCTCAATGTTGCCATGTGGCTTGTTCAAAAGTATCTTGAATGTCATGCTTATACATAATTAGTAGTGATTTATTGTTTTCAAAATGCACTTAGACAATTCAGCAAACCTCCATTTTTCCTTTTCATGTCATGTCATTTCTCAAAATGATTCATGACTAGTGAAACTATTATAGAAATAATTTAAAATTTCCTTTCTTCTTACTAATGCACTTCAGCACTAACCCGAGTTGCTTTTCAATCTCAGGAGTAAATCCTTCCTTCCTTCCTTCCTTCCTTCCTTCCTTCCTTCCTTCTTTCCTTCCTTCCTTCCTTCTTTCCTTCTTTCCTTTTTTCCTCTTCCTCCCTCTTCTTTTTTCCTCTTCCCCTCCCTCCCTCTCTCTCTCCCCCCAACTCTCATTCTCTTTTTGTTGTTTCTCTACCCCCCTTTCCCTCCCTCTCTCTTTTTCTTTCTAACTTGTGAACAATTTGTATCATCTATATTGGCTCCATATCTCCTCAGTTCCACTTTCTTTTCAGCAGATCAATTGGCTCAGGTTAGGCTAGCAACTCTATGGTTTGGTAACATGTGAGAATTCTAGACCTAAAACTGAATGGAGGTGAAGAATGGGGGAAAAGACACTGAAAGTCCTTTATGAAGAGCCTAAGACTGGTAGGCAGACAAGGAAAAGGCGTGTTCACTGATTGACCAGTTTTGGACATTTTGCTAGTTTGTTTAAGCACATTAGCCAGTTTCTACTCACCTTGCTTGATGAAGGTCTGTTTCCTCAGTGGGACTAGTGGCTTGTATACCAATTAGTGTGTTACTAGATGTGATTTTGCTGAATTTCACAGGTAGAACTTTGAAAAGAATTGTGGTCTTCTCTGGGTTTTCATAGCCCACCAGTTGGCTTGGAGTTACTCACTATAGTGAACACAGGTAGAATTTTAGATACAACAAGCAATGAGATCCCAGATCTGCTGGTATGTGGCCAACCTAGACAAGGCCTTACTTCCCAAGCTCAATTTGCCAATGTGGTTTTTACAAGAATGACAAAATACTGTGGCTCACGTGCTTTGTCCTTTCTTGATGCATGCTGTGATATCTATCCCTGTTCTTTCTTCTCTTTTAGGAACAGTGTGATGTACTAATCTCACAGAAGAATGATAGAGCTGAGAGAGGCTGCAGCATTGTATCCTCCTGTTAGGGCTCTGCCACTGTACAGGTCTCCAGCAAGAACTCTGTTTCTGTCTTTTGTTTGTGATGAATGGTGCATAGCATCACCAGCCTCTCCAGTTGTTGAGCTCAGCCATAGTGATCACATAGATGCCAGTCAACCTTGCCTCAGCTTGCTGACCTAGGCATTCGGAACTGTGCAGTATTTTCTCCTGAATATTCCTAGGAACTCCTGAGGTTTCTTTTCCTATGTCGATTGTCATACCCATATGAGTTGCTGGAAGGCAGGGAACTATGAATCTAGTCATGTGTGTTGACACATTCTGGATTTGTTTCATATGGTCAAATTCTTCTCTCTAGGGCCTTCATTTCCCAGTAAGTGAGAGAAGGGCATAATTAAACTTATACATTCTATTTTTAGAAATATTATTTCTTATCACCTACCTATGGACACCAAGCATTGATGTGCAGGTGTTCTTCTATCCCAGTGTAGGGTGGCTGGGTTTGTGCTCATCTGGCATCATGGATGTTCCATATAGAAGGTCTAGGAAAGCCTGTTTTGAGGAACTGTGTCCCTAAAACCATTTGTCTGGTGCTGCAACCAATGGGCCACCATTGACAAATGGTATCTGTGAAGCACCTATTTTTCCTAAGAATCATGCTTCTTTGCTTTCTGCTACACCAGAGCTTAGAAATTCAGCTAAGAATTGGAATGACTTTGGCTGTAATTTATGGCTCACTGATTTATTTGCTACATGCTTTTGAAATATCATTAAATTCTTTGACTCAGTTCTTGCATCTCTATAATATTGAAGACAACATAGTGTCCAAGCTTTCCATGAGGAGAGTCTGTTAAGTGTGTACATTTTTTAGACAAGCACTCGGCACATTGACTCTTACATGATGTGCAGCTCAGTTTCTGGATAGATATTATAGCCATGATTTCCAAGACCCAAAACTTGCCCCCTATGTTTACATTCTTGTTGCTCTTAAAACAAACTCATTATTATATCAGTTCACTGTTGAGAAAGATGCATCAGAAACTTTGGGTTATAATCTGAACTCTTTTAATGACTTCTGGAGCAAATTTACAAGTTTCTATTTCTTGGATTTTTTTACTCAAATACAGTAGAGTAAGCTAGGAAGTTGGGGTTAAAAAAGGAGTTGGGTCAGAGGGTATTTTAGGATGTGTTTTTTCCCCCAAAGGACTTCAAAAAACTTTTTGTGATGAAAAATTTTAAAGTTAACCTAGTAATATTACATTTCTCTCCCATCCCTTATCTTAAAAAAACATCAATAATTTACTCTAGTTTTCATAGATTGATTTCCCACATTTTGTAACTGAAGAATAATTTAGTTTTACCTACATGAACTTGAATGTGCATTTACAAAAATACTGATGATAATATTAACCTCTAACAATAACCACACCTCACAAATGTAGCATTAACTTCTTAATGTCATTGAATACACAGTCTATTTTCATGTTTCTGTAAGTATCTTTAATGGGCTTTTTACAGTAGGTTTGCCTAAGTCAGAATCCTTTACTCCTTCCTTGCTTTGATGGGCATTGAAGAATTCCCATTAGTTATTACTTGAATATCCTCTTCTGAGGAGAGATTCTTGATCCTAATTTTCTGTTTATGGGTTTTCTTAACCCTGATGAATTTCAATGGTTTCCAGAATTTACTTCTTTTATTTTTCATCATTACAGATTTCATAGATTTTTATAAATTCAATATATTTTAATCATTTATAATAGTTATTCTTTTGTTTCTCAAATTATACCATTTTGAGCAAATGAGAATCCTTTTAAGTTGCTTCCTAATTTTAACCTCCAATAAATAAATAAAGGAATAAATAAATAAACAAAGTCTCAGTATCATTTCTATTTTTCCTTCCTGGATTCTGGAATTAGTCATTTCTATTTTCAAAAAACTGGATCCAAAGTTCTCATCCCTCATAATTTCTAAACTTATGAATTTGTGTTCTCTATTTTCATAGGAAGTTCAGCTAGGTATGCTATTTTACTTTGCTTTATTTTTTAATAATTCCTTATATTTAAATTTTCAAACTCTTATGCTTACTTTCATCTGCGTTCTGTTAATTTTATCATTTTTTTCTTAGATTTTTGACTGAACATTTAAATCAAATATTTTCATGTTTATCAATATAGACATTTACTTCAATGACTTTTCTTCTGAGCTCTGTGGTAGCTGCATTATGTAGATTATAATTTGTTTTGTTTTCAATATGCTTATTTTCTAGAAATGTTGCTGTTTAATTTTATTCTTTGTATTTCCTAACTTGTTGTTTTTAATAGAGAATATTTAATTTCCCAATAAAAGGGCCCTTGTATTTGTGTGGTATGTATATCCATTACTAATTTCTAGTTGTTTTAATTTGAGTTTCTCTACAGCAGATATGGGCCCAAAGACATATATTTGGGAAGTGATCCCAGGAGGCATAGTAAGCAACCAAAGATGTGGCACAGAGATAATGATTGTGATATGACTCCAACCTACAGGGGCTCAGTTCTACTCAGCACCCTCTGAGGGACCATGGAAGACACATTTTGGAAGAGTCCCTTCATCCCCACCTGCTTTATAGTTGAGGAAGTTAGAATATTCCTTTACTACATTTCACCTATCCTTAGTTGAAGTTTCTTCCTGAGGCCCTGGCAACCTCCCTGTCTCCTACAAGTGGGAAGTTCTTATCCACTGGAGGCTTCATGCACTGGGAAGTCAAAACCAGAGACAAATCAGCCAGGGCAGCTTTGTCTGCTGATGATTTCCTATGCAGGGGAGGGTTTTGGGTGAGGCAACCCAGAGTATCTAGTGCACAAGTTTTCTTTAATGCAGTCAGAAAATGCCAATTGAATTATTTCTTCTTTTTTTTCCTTTTTCAAAAAAAAATGTTTTATTAAGTATTGCCAAATTTAGCCAGGCATGGTGGTACACACCTATAATCCTAGTGGCTCCAGAGACAGAAGGATCGAGAGTTCAAAGCCAGCCTCAGCAACAGCAAGGCGCTAAGTAACTCAGTGAGACCCTGTCTCTAAATAAAATACAAAATAGGGCTGGGGATGTAGTTTTGTGGTTGAATGCCCCTGGTACCCAAGGGACGGGAGAAAGAATTGCCAAATTTTGAAGGCATTCCTTATGAATACAAATTTGTCTCTAATTATTTGATAATGGATTTTAATAAATAACTATGTTTAGGTCTTCTATATGAACTTTAAAAAAAATATCATATCTATTTGTTTCTCTAGGAATAAGAAAATTCCTAGAATAATTTCTATCATTAGTGTGTATATGTCTTTCTTTATTGTATACCATGAACTTTCTACTCTTCTGCTGTTTTATTACATAAATAGATCTTAATAGTTTTCATTTCCATTAAAATTATAGTCTTTAAAATTATTAATTTAATTCATTGCCTCTCTTTTTTGCGAGAGTTTTAAATTTGGCATTAATTATTTGTAGGAGGTTGAAAAAGATAACAGAGAGATCCCATGTCTCCTTCATTCAGTTTCATCCATTATCATTATAGCACAATATCAAAACCAGGAATTTTACATTGGTTCAGCAAGTGTGTGCTGCTCTATGTCATTGTATCTCATGTGCAGATGCATGTAATGACCATCACCATTGACTCAGACTGTTCCAGATCAGAAAACCCCCTTCCTGCTGCCCCTTTTGAATTCTACCACACACAACAATCCCTAACCCCACTCAATTCCCATCCCTATAAATTGCATTTTGAAAACACTATATAAAGTAAATCACATATCATGTGGCCTTTTTTACTCAGCATACTGCTCTTGAGAACTATAAACATTATTGCAGTTATCAGTAGTGCATTTTCTTTTATAGCTGAGTCATGAAGAATGATATACGTATGCTACAGTTTGTTTAGCCATTCATCTACTGAAAAAGTATTTTTTGTTGTTTTTAGAAACAGAACAGCAATTAATAATCATCTTTAGGCTTTTATGTGGATATAAATTTTCACTTCTCTAGATTAAATATCCAGGAGTGTACTTGCTAGATGTCTTGGGGAGTATATGCTATTTTGGAAGAAAATGCCAAATTATTTTTCAGGGTCCCTGTTCTATTCTACATTCCTACCAAAGCATCAGAGACAGCATTTCTAGATAACTTCCATATGATTTGACAATATTGATATTTTTAAATTTAATTTTTTCCTGTGTGTTGTGACATGTCCAAATAGTCTTAATTTGCATTTCTTAGTGGCTACTGACTTCAGGAATCTTTTTATAGTCTTCTATTTATTTGCTAATTTTTAATTAGTGCTGTATAGATACACATGAAGGTGGAATTCATTGTGGAATCCATGTTGGTACATAGAATAACGTGGTCAATTTCATTCCAAAGTTTCTTCCTTTTCTTATCCCTCTCTCTCCTCCTTTCCCTGCAACCTTTTTCTCTACTCTACTGACCTACCTTCTGCTTTCATGAGACCCTCCTTCTTCATTTCCCTATTTTTCTACAGCTTCTGCATATGAGAGAAAACATTTAACCTTTAATTTTCTGAGTCTGACTTACTTCACATAGTGTGATGTTCTACAGTTCCATCAACTTACCACCAAATGCCATAATTTCATTTTTCTTTATAACTGAGTCAAACTCCATTGTGTATGTGTGTGTGTGTATGTATGTATATATATATATATATATATATATATATATCTTCATTTATTAATATGTTGATGGGCACCAAGGCTGGTTCTATAAGTTGGCCACTTATAGTGAATTGTGCTGCCATAAACATTGATGTACCTGTATCACCACAGGATGCTGATTTTATTCTATTTGGTTTAAATTCTAAGGAATGGGATACCTGGGTCATATGGCGGTTCTATTCCTTGTGTTTTGAGGAATCTCTATACTGCTTTTCAAAGAGGCCATACAAATTTGCAGTCCCATCAAAAATGCATGAATATTATTTTTCCCCCAGACTCATGCTTGTCAGCATTCTATTATTGTTTGTATTCTTGATGACTGCCCTTCTAAATGGAGTGAGATGAAATCTCAATGTAGTTTGGATTTGCATTTCCCTGATTATTAGAGAATATTGTGTCAGATATTTTTTGGCCATTTTTGTGTTTCTTCTTTTGAGGAATGTCAGTTGAGTTCTCTTACCCATTTATTGACTGGACTGTTTATTTATTTAATTTTGGTGTTAAGTTCTCCAAGTTATTTATATTCTAAATATTAATTCTTATCAGAAGAGTAGCTGACAAAGATCTTCTCCCATTCTGTAGTCTCTTTTGTGTCCTTTGCTTATGAAAAAGTCTTTAATTTTATGCCAGTCCATATATTGATTTTTTTTTAGTTTTAGGGTTATTGTTAAGGAAGTGAGATCCTGAGTCAATATGTTAGAGTAGTAAATCTACGTTTTCTTCTTTCCAGCATTTGCAAAGATTCTTGTCTAATTTCCAGGTAACTGATATACTTTGAGTTGCCTTCTGTGAAGGGTTAAAATAAGGATCTAGTTCCATTCTTCTATGAATGGATATCTATTTTCCCAATGCCATTTGTTTAAAAAGTTATCTTTTGTGCAACTTATGTTTTTGGCATCTTTGTGGGGTTTCAGATGACTGTAAATATGTAGATTTGTCTCTGTTTCTTCTATTCTATTGGCTTTCAATGTCTATTCCAATGATAATATCATGCTATTTTTGTTACAATAGCTCTGTAGTATAATTTATGATCAGATATTGAAAATATTCCAGCATCACTCTTCTTGTTTGTTATTGCTTTGAATATTCTGTGTCTTGTATTCTTCCATATGTATTTTGGAAATATTTTTCCTACTTCTGCGAAGAATATCATTAATATTTTGATGGGGATTACATTGAATCTGTAGATTAGTTTTGGTAATATGGCCATTTTGACAATAACAATTCTGCAAAATCAGACAAAGATACACCAAGGAAAGAAAACAACAGAACAACATCTCTGATGAATATAGACACAAAAATCCTTAATAAAATATTAGCAAATCAAACACAAATTAAAAGATTTTATACCACAACCAATTGAGTTTCAACATATGCAAACATAAAAAATAATTTTAAATGAAAGTAATCTACCACATAAATAGAATTAAGGGCAAATAATGCTTGATCATTGCAATAGAAGTAGAAAAGGCCTTCGATAAAATCTGGCATGCACTCATGTTAAAAATTGTGGAGAAAATAGGGATATAAGGAACTTACCCAATATTATAAAGGGTATATATGACTAGCCCAAATCCAACATCACACTAAATTAAAAAAAAAATTAAAGCATTTCTGGAATCAGGAAGAGAAAAAGATATCTGCTTTTTACCACTACTATTCAATATAGTTCTTAAAACTCCAGCCAGAGCAATCAGGCAAAAGAAGAAATTTTAAGGGATACTAATAGGAAAAGAAGTCAAATTACCTAATGATCTGATCCCACATCTGGAAGGTCCTAAAAAAACAAAACAAAACAAACAAAAACTCCACAAGAAGACATCTAGAGGTGATAAATTCATCAAAATATCAGGACACAAGATCAATGTACAAAAATAAATAGCTTTCCTATACTTCAATAATGAATTCACTGAGAGAGAAATCAGGAAAACTATTTTATTCATGATAACCTTAAAATGAAATAAAATAATAAAATAAATAAAATCTTGAGAATAAATCTAACCAAGGAGGTGAAAGATCTCTACAATGAAAATAACAAAACCCTGAAGAAGGAAATTGAGAAGGACCTTAGAAGATGGAAAGATCTCCCATATTCTTGGATAGGCAAAATTATTATTGTCAAAATAGTCATATTACCAGACATTTTTAATATGTCTGTTTATGTTTGCTTATCCTCTCTGTGAAATTTTATTCAGAAACTTGACAATTTATTATAAGATTGCTTGGGTTTTTTTTTTTTACTGTTGAATTCTAAATATGAAAACAGTTGAGGCACATGGCTTACAATATTTTTTCTGTTTGTAGAAATTTTTAGAAGAATATGAGATCTACAGAAAACTTATGAAGACAGTGTAGAAAGATTTTTTTATTATTAGGATTTACATTACTAATGTGCACTCATCACAACTATTGAACCAAATGGAACCATATTATTAATTAAAATCTATAATGTTATTCTGGGTTTTTTTTTTCAGTTTTATCAAATGTCCTTCTTCTCTCTCACTGTTTCATTCAGGTTAACATATGGCATTTGATTGTCTTATTTCCTTTGGTGTTTTGTGACTGTGAAAGTTTCTGAGACTCTCCTTGTTTCTGGTGACCTTGACAATTTTGAGGAAAACTGATTAGGTACTTTGTAGAATATTTCTCCATTGGAATTTATTTCATTTCTCTCATGGCTAGACTGTAGATGTGGATTTTTTCGAAGGAAGGAAGGGCATAGAGATGAAGTATCGTTTTAATTCTGTCATATTGAGGGTATAAGATACAATCCTAACTCTAGCTACCTGGAGTTAGGGCAAGCCTCCCAGGTTGAAAGCACAGTCCTCCCCAAGATTGCATTCACTCCAGACACCACTTTTAAGCTTGGGCATCCTCAGAATACCTCATTTTGATCAGCTGACTACAAATGTAAAGTTCAATAATGCACTAGAATGACTCATAGAGCTCAAGAAATGCTATGCTTAATATGATAGTTTATTATAAAGGTATCAAATCAGGACCAGTGAAGAGACTCGTAGAGTAACATCTGGAAGGGTCCCAAATGTAAAGCTTCTGTGTCCACCCTTAGGACAAGTGAGGGCATTGTGTGTCACCAATGAGGGAAGCTCACTTGAGCTGTGGTGTCTAGAGTTTTCAGTGAAGTTTCACTGTTTAGACATAACTGGGTTATTGGTAGAGAGAGTGAACTTAACCTCAGGCTTCCTTCACTTCTCCAAATGTTGGGCTGATGTCTCATGCCTCAAATTCCTATCCCAATAAAGATGTGATTGGATTTTCTGACACACATTGAAACTGTCTAGGGGAGTATCAGATAGTGAGGCCCTTCATTAGTATGAACTCAGTCCTTGCCCCAGGAGCCCACCATCAATAACAAAAACATTTATATCATTTAGGAGATTTCAAGGTTAGGAGGATGCCCCCCTATACCACCAAGGAATTGTCGACAAAGGCCTATAAAATTCTTTAGGAAAAAAATGCATATACTTAACCTTAACATGTCTTAATATTGATGTTGAATTATATTACCAGGCTGGAGTAGTGTTTTTAATTTGACACATGTGAAGGTCATTCATTGTTTCCTTTTGGCAATAGAAAAGAAAATTTATTCACTTGTAGACTCACAAAGGAAGTAGAATTAAAGTTACTCTTTTCTTTCTTTCTTTCCATACTGTCTTCTTTGGAAAGGTCATTCTTTTCACCCCACAGTTAAGAGGTGAGGAGTAAAGCTCCAACAGCTTGTGAAGTATCTATATAAATTATTTATACTTCTTCTGGATGAGAGATTTGTCTTTTCTCCTCCATTTATTTACTTATTCAGTCAGCCACTTGTTTATATAAGTATGAACTCATGGAAATTTATTTTATTCTTTGTATTTTAATCCAATGCTACGCTATTTATTTTGTGGTCAAATTCTTTCAGTTTGGGGTACTGAGAGCTCTTTCAGTTAGCTTCTGTGTCTCCAGCATATCATCATCATTGTGGATTTTTTTAGAACTTCCTTTTCTGTAAATTTGGGGTGATCCAGGTTGACTTTATGTATTTCCTATAATCAGAGAAATCAACCATTTCTCTAAGGAGCCCTTGGGACTCAATGTAGAATGGTGCTAGAAAACAAGATCTGGGAGTTGGGTGTATACTTATTGCCACTAGGATGTCTCTTAGTTGATGGAATCAGGAAATATTTATATATGTATACTAACGTGTGTTTAGACATGTATATCTGAATATTTATGCAGGTGACCATATGTATTTGTATTATCAAACCATGAGTTCACACTGATGTCTCTGATTCAAACATGTTGACCTATTTTACTCACTAGTTCCGTATACTCCCACTCCAATAGTGAGGAATTATCATCACCTGCCATTCATTTGCTTAATTGTTTAATTCCAGTATATGTGTATGGTAGTATCAAAATTGCTAATCAGTCACCTATTGGGACAAAGATTGACAATTAGAGGTTATCAGTCAGTGCTTATGTATTTGCCTCTAGTATTACAGACTCCACTCATTTCTAATGTTACTTAGATCAGCAGTGTCCTCCCCACTTTTCCATTAGGTGTTTTATATAGCTGAGGCAGAGTTAGATTGTTTTGTCACAATCTGAATTCTATCCTGAAATATCTTGTTTAAATGATAATTTTAATTTGCACACAGTAAGTTTTATTCAGTATTGTAAAGTCATATGCATTTTGATAAACGAATTGTACCATGTATATACAATCCCAGTCTTCTGCAGAACAGTCTGATCTAAAAATATTAGAATTTCCTGTGCCTCAGTTGTTCAATCCTCCATATCTCCCTTAACTCCTGGAAATGGATCATTTATGCTGTAGTCATACCTGTTTAGGATGTCTTATTATTGGAATTATGTGATATGTAACCTTTTCAAAACTTTTCCCTACTTTGCAATATATATTTAAAGTCCATTCATATTTTCATTTTCCAAAGATTTCGATAGGTCACATTGTGGATTTCTCGAATTTATCCTATTTGGGCCTCACTTATTTTCTTGTATATGTAGATTAGAGGGTTTTTTTTTCTTGCCAAACATGGAGAATTTTAGCCACTATTTCTTCAAATACTTTTTTGTTCCATCCTTTTCTCTTATTTTGGGACTTTGATGATATAATCTAGAACCAGATATTTTGTTATAGTCTCATAGGTACTGGAGATGTTATTTTCTTTTGTTTATTTTTCCTTTTGTTGTTCAGAATGGGCATCTTCTATTATTATATTTTCAAATTATCTATTTACCCTGCCCTCTTTTTTTAAAAAAAATATTTTTAGTTGTTTGATGGAGCTTTATTTTATTTATTCATATGTGGTGCTGAAATCAAACCCAGTGCCTCACACATACTAGGCAAGCACACTGCCACTGAGCTACTACCCCAGCCCTCTCTGCCCTCTTTACCCCTTTAATTCTGCTAAACCCATTTGTTATTTTGATGGTATTATTCAGTTTTTATATTTCTACCTTCTGCATCTTTAGATATTCTCTTCACTTACTAAGACATTCCATTTCTTTGCTGAGATTTAATATTTTTTCTTTATTCCAGTAGTATTTGAAATTGCTTGCTAAGGTAGCTCTATTATGGCAAAATTTAATGCTTGTCAGAGCATTCTAACACCTGTGACATCTTTGTTGGCCTCTATTGATGAGTGTTCTTATTTAAATATGATTTTATTGGGTCTTGGCATGATGAGTGATTTTCAATTGCAACCTGTAGAATTGGGATATTATATTTTGAGGCTCTTGATGTGACTTGAATCCTTGACCATAGCAGTTTTTCTTTGAAAATGCTCTAGCAAATGAAGAGAAATATTGCCTCTGTACTTCCAGATTGAGGTGGAAATCCAAGTTTCCCACTTGACCTTTGCTGATTCTAGTGGGGTGAAGACCCTTCTTCATTCTGAGCTGGCATGTGGACCTTCTGTTCCCCACTAGGCTGTACTGTTGCTGCCCTGAATGGGGAAGAGCAGGCATGCCATTATTGCTTCCCATGGAGCCTCCACTGATCCTGTGTGTGGTAGGGATAGACAGAGTCCTCATTTCTATTAAGCTCTGATACCACTCCTGCAGATAGGATAGAAACAGCTCTGTAGCAACCAGTGGCAATGGAATTTCTGTCTCCCAATGGAATTCCAGCTATAATGTCACAGCACTTCACCTCCCCAACAAATTACCACACCACTTCAGTATGATAATGATCATCACAGCTATAAGACTGATTCTCAGTGAGGAGGAGAAAGACTTAGAGAAGACCAAAGGTACCTCACTGACCCTGAAGGTAGAGAAAGGACATCATTATTTCCAGATTAGTGAAAATCTAGGCTTCTACTCCACCTTATATGCCACCACTTCAGCAGAAAGTAGGATCCTCATTGTACCTAACCTTCCAACTCTGTCTGCTCAGGTGGGGATGAGGGTGGGTCTCCCTCAATGCTTGGACTTTCTCAATCTCCATAGTGCTTGACTGGAATATAAGGGTTCTTGTATAAACATTCTCTGTCTTGGTATCCTTCCCCTTTCCTTGCCCTTTGGGTAGAGGAAGGAAGTTGGCAATTTTTCAGTGCTTTTTGTCTGCTTCTCTTGAGATTTCTGTCGCCAGCCACTCTAGCAACCAATTTGGGATGTAAAAAGCAAAATGGAAACAGAAGAAACTTTATTGTGTGTTTCTAGGAAGATCCCTCTCTGGTGTGAATGACTTCTCTCCACTCTCCAAGGTCTTCTCATAATTGTTTTATATAGGGTGCCCATTGATTTTTAACTATATGTATCAGAAGGAATAGGAAAAGGTATGTCCACTCCAGCTTTCCAGAGACAGAAATATCCCCCTCCACGATATAGTTATCGAGTAATATTTATTATGTGTATGAAATCTTTTTTATTTGGATTTCTACCTCTTTTCAAAAATTTTCAACATTTTTTTTAATATTTAGGGAAGATTTTGTAGCAGTTTTTGTCAGTTTCCATACAGTTATTATAGGATTGGGTGACTCTTTTCATAAGGGCTTCCTCTGACTAGAGAAACACACACAAAGAAGGCCAGAGTGCCATTGTATCACTTCCCCCAGGAACAATCCTCCATTAAGAAGGAATGGAAATAGATTGGTAAGTACTCCAGCTCCCTTATCTTTTTGTAGGTCAACAGGTAGGTATGTTCTATATAATCTCTCTCAAAGATGCCAACTGGGAATGGGCCAACTCTGCCTGCAGCACAAGCTTACTAATTAACCCACTCTATCTTGGTGTCTTCCTTTTCCCTGCATCACTTCCCCCTTCCTGGACAAGGTCTTCTTGAGATCACATCCCCTGAAACTGTTCAACTTCCTGTCTCACAGTGATCTGTTTCTGGGGCAAGCCCTGTGAAGGTCGCTTATAACTCTAAACCAGTGTATTTGTAGTATTCTTAGTGATTTCCTTTTCTCATTCTGTTGTTTTCTACTAGAAGCAAGAATGGATTTAAATAATAAAGTTATTTTCACCCAACTTTCTACTTTTCTGCTAATTCATTTTAATTTTAGCTAACACTGTAGAGTTAATTAAGGATTCTATTCTTTTTGTCTACCCTCCCACTTCCCTTTCTTTTTATTAGTTGCTTTGTTTTTGCATTATCAATACATCCAATGTCTTATAATATTTTCTAACCCATGCCCAAGATTTTAGTCTCAATAATACAATTAAATATATTTAATGTTCACTATTATTGCAAATTTTCTTCAATCATTTTTTTTTATTCTGAGCCTGTTTTTAAGATTTTATAGGAAGGGCTCATGAGAAAAACTAAACTCTAAATATCTTCAAGATTTGGACCCATTTGTTTGCAGACTTTAAGAATTAAGGACTCTTTGCCATAGGTTAAAATTCATGCTTACATTTTATTTCTTTTAACATTTTTAACATAGCTTCATGTGACTTCTATTATAGAAGGTTTCTATAGAATCTAATTTTATTTTATATTTTTATTTTATGACAAGATGACCTAAAAATTTGTTGTCTAAACTAGAGCACTTGAGAAGGTAAAAGTGGCTGCTGTTAATAACAATGGAACAAAAGCTTTTTCCCCCTAAGAATACATACATATATATTTTTTTTCTTAGTATATTACTAGGTTTTCTGTCCATGTTTACTACACAGCATAAGATTTTGTAGGTATGCAATATACCTTCTTATTATGTACCAACTTATACCTAGAATTTTTATGACAAATTTCTTGAGTTATAGTTTTAAATACTTGTGTTGTTCTTTTGGTTTGATTTTATTCATTGGGATAAATAAATATGTGCCTTGCCAGTTCTCTATATCAGAGCAGGCAGACTGCCGCAGTCTGGCTGGGCACAATTCATGAGCCACTTGTAAAAAGAAACAAACTTTATTTTTAGAACCACACACACCAAACAAAACCGCTCCTCAGGAAAAACTCTCAGAGCCCAACTGCCATCATTGGCTTCCCACAAGCCTCTCTCACAAGCACAAGCCTCTCCACCTCCCACAATCCTCCTGCTCTTGAGGCTGATTGGCTGGGTCGCATGGGCAGAGCCAAAAAAGTCCCCCAATGAGCAGCTCCATGGTCTGAAAGGGTGGGGAAACAGCTCAATGAGCATCACCATGGAGGAGCCAATCAGCTAGATGTTGCTGGGGCCACTGTGAGCCAATCATCAGCTGGCAGTCTGAAAGTTTGCTGGGGTCCCTTCGGCTGTGGCTCTCAACATCTCCCCCTCTCTGTTTAAACAACAAGCATGTGGCTTAGGGACTGTGCCTGCCTTAGGTTGTCCAATAGTACATATGGTCCTTACCCGTTATCGGATGAGCTGACCTCAAGGCGTCAGCCTCCTGTCTTAGGTTGGTACCATTGCAATTGGATCTTACCAGTCACTGACTACCAGTCCAGTATACAGCCACACCTGTGGAGAGGTTTTTGTACCAGCGGGGGGGTGAGGTTCTTTGCCTCACCTCTGTTGGCCGCCAAATTTTAGCTGAACGATCATGACAAGCAGAATGAAGATACACCGAGCCAATTGACGGCTCCTTTTGGAAAAATTGTACCACCGATGACATCATCAGCAAAAATACCCCAACACTACCACAAGTCGCTGCACCAACAGATAGTTCACAGTGCAAACAGGTGAGTTCACAATGCATACAAGTGATTCATAGTCCAGGCAAGTTCTGCAAGCAATTCAGTGATGGCTCCTTTTGGAAAAATTGTACCACCGATGACACCATCAGCATAAATACCCCAACACTACCACAAGTCACTGCACCAACAGATAGTTCACAATGCATACAAGTGAGTTCACAATGCATACAAGTGATACATAGTCCAGGCAAGTTTTGCAAGCAGTTCAGTGATGGCTATTGCAGAAGCTGTAGATTGGTTTTATCTTTGTCTTCACCGGCACTGGGATGAAGATAGGAATTCTGGCAATAATGGCTAAAGAAAAAATTATGTAACATTCCAGAAGGCACTAAAAGAAAACAATTTTCTTAACAATTTACATTATCTTGAAGAGAATTATTAAATATAATGAAAAGGAAAGGTGAAAGTAAACAAACAGATCTGTTAACCTCCTTTTTTGTTCACATGTTAAAACAACCCTCAACAGCTGTTTACCCAATTTAAATTAAACCATTTAAATCACGTGAATAAAAAAAAATTATTTGGATCTATTTTTTCATGAGCGCTCATCATATATGATATATGGACATACGTATATTCAAACATATAACACAAAACACAAGTGTGCACACATAATATAATACATACAACACATAACATAATAGTAAAGGCCTTATAACTTTTTACAGGTGAAATCTCCATTGCAATGTTTAAAAACTCTATAGTCAAAAAAAGAACTAATCAGCAAAACATTAACCTAGGTCTGTATGAGCTCAAAAAACAAAATAGAACTTCATGATGTGGGAAAGAGCAATAATAAAATAGATATTGAAAAAAAAATCCTGGTTCTGTTGCAGATGTAAGAATAGCCAAACTGGAGTTTTGGATATCAGTTGTTATGGATTTGAGCCAAATCATCTTCTTTTTGGTCTGTAGAAATCGCTTTAGTTAATCTCTCTGGAATCCAAATGGGCTGCTGTTCTCCCTGTGGAAACACACAAACAGACCCCCAACTCCAGACAATTACTGGGTCAGGACCTTTCCATTGTCCTGTTAGAATATCCATCCAAAGTACCTTGGGCTTATGTACATTTTTTGGACACATATGCCTTTCCGCAGCACTAAGCCCTGATGAATCCAAATTTTAAAAGTTTAGAGTAAAAAGTGTTATTTTAAGTTTATCTTTGGGGAATATATACCCCTTCCCAATTCCTTCTTTTTGCTTTAATAAGTACATTTTAACAGTTTGATGAGCTCTTTCAACTATGCCTTGTCCCTGTGGATTGTATGGGATTCCTGTTATATGAGTAATGCCAAATGATGAGCAAAATTGTTTAAAAGAGGTAGAAGTATAACCAGGGGCATTATCTGTTTTTAACTGTTTTGGAACGCCCACAGTGGCAAAATTTTGTAAGCAATGAGCTATAACATCTTTAGTTTTTTCTCCGGCATGAAGGGAGCCCATCAAAAATCCAGAAAAAGTATCAACTGTAACATGCAAATATTTTAATTTTCCAAATTCTGGTAAGTGTGTGACATCCATCTGCCAAATATGGTTAGGTATCAATCCTCTAGGATTGACTCCAAGATTAACTTGTGGTAAAAAGGTCACACAATTTTGACATTGTTTTATTATTTGTCTAGCTTGTTCCTTAGTTATTTTAAAATGCTTTTGTAAAGTATTAGCATTGACATGGAACTTTTTATGAACATTTGTAGCTTCTTCTAATGTAGAGAAAATATGTATGTCATGTGTAGTTTTATCTGCTAAATCATTGCCCAAACTAAGGGCTCCAGGCAATCCTGTATGTGCCCTGATATGTCCTATAAAGAATGGATCTTTTCTGTTCTAGATTAGACTTTGTATAGTGGAAAGCAAAGAGAAAACAGTAGAGGAAGGGGAAATCCTACCAGCATCATCAAGGGATACTATAGCATTAACTATATACTGTCTATTGGAAAATAAATTAAATACAGAATCTTTAAACATCACAAAAGCTTGTAATACTGCATTAAGCTCTACCTTTTGAGCTGATTGTTTGGATACTAAAAATGTAAAAGTTTGATCAGGTGTAACTATTGCTGCTGTACCATTATTTGATCCATCAGTGAATATATTTGGAGCATTCATGATAGGTGTTTTTCTTGTCATTTTTGGGAAAATTACAGGATGCGATGACCAAAAAGATAATAAAGGATTAGATGGTAAGTGGTTATCAAATGAAACATTAGATTTGCACATTATTATTGCCCAAGTATTTAACTCATTAGCTAACTCATCAATTTGATTCATAGTATATGGAGTAATAATTTTATTGGGAGAAATTCCAAACACTCCCTTTGCTGCTTTTATTCCTTTAAGTATTAATTGTCCTACAGCCTCAGGATACCTAGTAAGAATAGTGTTAGGAGAATAAGATAAATGTATCCATAATAATGGACCTTCTTGCCAAAATACTCCTGTAGGAATATTTTTTGTTGGTAGTACAATAAATAATAAAGGCAAACTTATATCAATTCTATCCAAATGCATATTTTCCATATATGTTTCAATGATTTTTAATGCCTTTCTTGCTTCAGGGCGAATTTGGATCTGATGGACCTTTAGGATATCAAATAAAGGTCCCAACTCTCCTGTTGGTATGCCTAGATAAGGCCTTATCCAATTTATGTCTCCTAATAACTTTTGAAAGTCATTAAGTGATTTGAGTTGATCTACTCGTATTTGAATTTTTGGTGGACGGACCATGGTTGAGGATAATAGAACTCCTAAATAATTAATTGGAAAATTTAATTGTACTTTATCTATTGCTATCTCTAGATTATAATTTTTTAATAAGTTTGTAAGTGTGGCATAACATTCTAGCAATGTGTTTTTAGCTTTGTGTGTTGATAATACATCATCCATATACTGAAATATTTGTAGTTCAGGATTTTGATTTCTAAGTGGCTGGATTACTTTGTTAACATAAATTTGACACATAGTTGGGCTGTTAGCCATCCCTTGAGGGAGTACTTTCCATTCATATCTCTGATCAGGACCTTCATGATTCAGTGCAGGGATAGTAAATGCAAAACGTGGACTATCCTCAGGATGAATTGGAATTGAAAAAAAAAACAATCTTTAATATCTATAACTAAAACATACCAAGTTTTTGGCAAAGCAGACAATTGAGGAATCCCCGATTGAGCAGGTCCCATAATAACCATCTCATTATTAATGGCTCTTAAATCTTGCAATAATCTCCATTTACCAGATTTCTTTTTGATGACAAAAATGGGAATATTATGGGAAGATACAGAAGGTTGTATATGTCCTTCTGCTAATTGTTGTTTGACCAGGTCATGGGCTGCTTGTATCTTTTCTTTAGTCAGGGGCCACTGAGGAACCCATACTGCTCTTTCTGATTCCCAAGTAATTTTTATTGTCTCAGTGGCCCTTTCTGAAAATCCAACCCATGTCTGTCTGTTCCTTGATCTATTCGTATTGGTGCTGCTATACCTTGTTCTTGTTTTTCTAATCTTTTTCCTTTCCTAAAACCTTGTCTAGTCATAATAGTGGGTGCATTTTGGTTGATGTTATTTGTTAATGTCAAACCTAATTGATCTAGGACATCTTGTCCCCATAAATTTACGGGAAGATGATCCAATACATATGGCTGTATAGTTCCTTCACATCCTTCAGGATCCTTCCAATCTAATACCATTGCACTTCTATGGGGATTAGTTGCCACTCCTAGGCCTCGAAGCGTTTGAGTGGCTTGTTGTAATGGCCAATGTTTTGGCCATTCTTGATGAGAGATGATGCTAAGGTCTGCACCTGTATCCAGTAGTCCATTAAATTCATGTCCTTGAATATTTAGTTTTAGCATGGGGCGAGAATCTAAATTTAAAGAAAGCATAGCCCAATCTACACCTGTGGAGCCTAATCCCTTGGAACCTCTTTCTACAGCACGACTGGAAAATTTATCATGTAGGCTAGGTATTATTAGTAACTGTGCTATTCTATCTCCTGGTGAAATTACTGATATACCCTTTGGAGAACTGGCTATAATTTTTATTTCACCTTCATAATCGGGATCAATTACCCCAGGACTTATCATAAGTCCTTTTAGTGTAGAAGAGCTGCGTCCCAATAATAAGCCTACTGTTCCTTTGGGAAGAGGTCCTTTTACCCCTGTGGGAATGATTTGAACTCCCATCTCTGGAGTTAGTACTGCTCTGGCGGAGGTGCAGATGTCCAACCCTGTGCTCCCTCTGGTTTGTCTGATGAGGGATATGATGGACAATGTGTCCTGGGCACTACCCTGATGGAGTTGCTGGGTTCCTCCAGTGCTCCGTATATTTGTGGTTTTGGACCCGGAGCATTGGGCCCCCCTGTACATTTTTTGGCAATGGAGCCCGATGCCTTTCTCCACAATATCGTGGATAAACACCTGGTCCTTGTTCGTTTTTTGATAATGGAGTATCCTCTATGGTGGTTTGAGAACGGCATTCATTAGTCCAATGTCTCCCTCTACGGCATCGTGGGCAAATACCCGGTATTCTACTCCTTTGATACCTAGTTTTGTTAAACCCTCCTCCTATGGGGCAATTCCTTTTAAAATGTCCTGTTTGTTCAAAATTGTAGCATGTCTTGGCCTGGCATCTAAAGCCTGTTTTACTGCAGCTGCCACAATTTGCCCTTGTTCATTAATGTCTCTGGTATCTAAAGCCTGTTTTACTGCAGCTGCCATGACTTGCTCTTGTTCATTAATGTCTCTACATAATTTAATATATGTGTTTAAATCTTCATGTTTCCATGGTCTAATGATTTCTCTGCACCAACGATTCGCTTGGTCATAAGCCAGTTGTTTTATTAATGGCATTGCTTGTTCTGTATTCCCCAAAACTCTGGTAGCTGTTTGAATAAGCCTATCTACAAATTCAGCTTAAGATTCATTAGCTCCTTGTATTACCTTAGATAATTGACCTTGTAAACCTCCATGTCCTTGTAAAGTCTTCCATGCCCTAACCGTCTCTGCAGCAATTTGTGCGTATACGCCAGGATCATATGTAATTTGTTGTTGCTGATCCTCATAAGGTCCCTTTCCTAACAACATATCTAGATTTCTCTGAGGATACCAGCTGCTGCATTTCGCCTAGCCATCTCCTTGCAAAATTCCTCATTGGCAACCTTCCATAACAGGTATTGTCCTCCATTTAGCACAGCTTTACACATATTAGCCCAATCTGCTGGTGTCATGTTCAAGTTGTTAATGGATTCGACCAAGCTTACAGTGAAGGGTGCTTGAGGACCATAGGTTGTTACAACCTCTTTTAGCTGCTTCACTGTTTTGAAATTTAAAGCATGGTGAATTCGCTGCCCTCTTACCTCAAATACAGGGCATGTTAATATTTGAGATCCTGTCTCAGGATCCCAACTATCAACTGCGGGGGTTGGGAGCCTCCCAGCATATGGAGGTGGTGCTGTTGATTGGACCCTTATGCCCTCTGGTGATAGAAAGGTGTTAGTAGCAGTCTCCTGTAGAGGTGGTGCTGTTGGTTGGACACTTATGCCCTCTGGTGATAGAAAGGTGTTAGTAGCAGTCTCCTGTTGTAAATTTTCCCCTGATGGCTTTTTCTGCTCTAAACTTCCTTCCTCTGTCTGACTAGCTCGAAAGACCTTCTCTTTTACTTGAATCTTTTCCTCTTTCTGACTAACTTGAGAGACCTTCTCTTTTACTTGAATCAATATGTCTTCTCCTTCCTCTACCTTTGTCTGAATTGAAGGCTTTGGACTAAGCAAACAAGATATGAATGTCCCCAATGGCAATGTGCCAACTGGCAGAGTCCCTGGGCTTTTCTTTTCTATTCTTTTTAAATCTTCACCATGATGGTTCCATTGTGATATATTCAACAACTCCTCCTCAAAAAGCCATGGGCTATATTTTTGTATTGTATCAATGTATGCCCTGACTGCTCTTGATTTTACTGGGATGCCTCCTTCCTCTAACAATTTACTTAACACTCTTTCGGTTTGTTTTTTACTAATTTCTGATCCCATATTTCTACTATAATACAACCCAACAAGATGACGCCAACCAAAACCAAGACAGAATGAAATAAAAATGGAACAACAAAAAATAATTATAGCCTTTCTATCCTCCTGACATGTCCATCCGTCCTTTCTTCCTATCTGTTCCTCAGACGTAAATAGTTTTTCCTCAGATGTGAGCGGTTTTTCTTCCGTCAGTCTTCTCCAGGGACAGGCAACTTAAAACAAAAGTGAAGCAAAACAAAAGAGGAATCTTAAAATGGCTATCCATCCTCTCGCCCTGCACTCAGGGGCAAGCAGTTTACCTTATCACTTACCCTCCGTTGCTCCCCGTGCGAGCCACCAAATGCCGCAGTCTGGCTGGGCACAATTCAGGAGCCACTTGTCAAAAGAAGTGGACTTTATTTTTAGAACCACACACGCCAAACAAAACCGCTCCTCAGGAAAAACCTTCAGAGCCCAACTGCCATCATTGGTTTCCCACAAGCCTCTCTCACAAGCACAAGCCTCTCCACCTCCCACAATCCTCCTGCTCTTGAGGCTGATTGGCTGGGTTGCGTGGGCGGAGCCAAAAAAGTCCCCCAATGAGCAGCTCTGTGGTCTGAAAGGGCAGGGAAACAGCCCAATGAGCATCACCGTGGAGGAGCCAATCAGCTAGATGTTGCTGGGGAGCTGTGAGCCAATCATCAGCTGGCAGTCTGAAAGTTTGCTGGGGCCCCTTCGGCTGTGGCTCTCAAGAGCAGACACTTAGTGTTAAGTATTTTAGACATTGCAGGGTATATATTATTCGTCCTCCTGATTGTCATTATCATCATATTTCTCTTCTTCTTTCTCTTTGTTTTCTTAATAACTTTTAAAGTTCACAAATTAGTACATGATTAAAAATTATGCAAAAACAAGACACAGATTAAAAGTGAACTGTGTGTTAGTCAGCTTTTTGTCATTGTGACCAAAGAACAACTTAGAAATGGAAGTTTTTGGTTTGTTTTTTTTTTTTTTTTTTTTTTGGCTCATGGTTTCAGAGGTCCAGTCCATGGTCAGCTAATTTCATTGCTCTGGGCACAAGGTAAAACAGAACAACGTGGAGGTAGGGCATGGCAGAGGAAAGATAATAGCTCATGGCAGCCAGGAAGGGGGGGGGGAGAGAGAGAGAGAGAGAGAGAGAGAGAGAGAGAGAGAGAGAGAAGAGGAGAGGAGAGGAGAGGAGAAGGGGAGAAGGGGAGAAGGGGAGAAGGGGAGAAGGGGAGAAGGGGAGAAGGGGAGAAGGGAAGAACAAAGTGTCAGTCCTGTTGCACAGCCCAGAGACCTACTTCTTACAGTCCCATCTCACCTGCCTATAGTTGTCACTTATGAATCCATCAAATGGATTAATCCATTGGTTAGGGTACAGTTCTTACAATGTAATCATTTCACCTCTGAACATAGTTATATTGCTTAACATGAGGTTTTACGGGGGATACTTCATACTTAAAGCATAACAACCTGTGATATGTTGTTTGCTGACCTCTGTCCTATTCTTACCAATTCCTCTGAGAACACTTTAAAGTTTTTCTTTTTTGTCTCTACTTTGTACACTGTGTTTTTCATGCTGTCTTAATCGGCTAGGGCTGCCATAACAAGTTACAATAGAATGTGTGACTTAAGCAACAAAAATTTGTATGTTACATTTCTGAATGATAAGTTCATGTTCAAGGTGCAAAAAAGATAGCTTTCCTTCTGAATTTTTTTTTTCCTTGGGTTGTAGGTGGCCACCACCTTGCTTTGTGCCTACATGATCTCTTTGTGCTCGTTGATACTGAATGATTCTGTGATACTACCTTTATGGAGAATTTGTAGTTCATGTGGTATCCTTTTATTGGCTGTACCCAAGGCATGTTTTGAGAGGCCTCTTCTTCCTTCTGGGCACATAGGTAGGTACCACTACCTATTGTACCATGAAGTGTGAATGGAAGTGACAAGTTCCTTGCTGTTCCATAACCTTAAAGAAGCAGATCTGGTTCCCTTGTTCTTTTCCCTACAATTCACTAAATACAGATTCTAATGATGTCTCAGAGAGCAATGGGATCCCAAGATGAATGGCTCCTGGGTTCCCAAATGACAGGTGTGCAGAAAACTACCTGCATTCACTTTGAACAACTACCTTGGACCTTCTTTATTCAAGAAATAAAAGCAACTCATTTATTAATAAACTTCTGTTTTGGTCAAACCACTAGGCACTTAAGGGTATATTTGCTATAATCAGTAATATTATACTAATTAATTATACTAATACTTATAGTCTTTAGAAATATCCTCATCTAATAAAACTTAGTTTAAGCTAAGGAAGCACAGATTATATTTAATGGGAACCTATTTCAAGCATAATTACAATTCTGTGTTCAGAAATAAAAATTAGGGGAAAATCTGATAAAATAATAAATCATTGAAATATCACACTGTATCCACTAATATGTACAATTATAACTTGACAGCTATTTTTTAAAAAAAACTAAAACAAAGCAAAATAATTGATGAATTAAAATTTTAATGGTTTAAAAAAATGATCATTTTTAATTACTCTGTTTGGATTATTCTGATTCATTTGTGGATAGTCTGAGTTGAATTTATTAGTTAGGGCCGCCGAGTAAAGAACAGTTTTGTGGACTGGTTCCACTTGTTCCCTGAGTATTAACGAACCCCATGGTAATTCCAGGGGAAGAACCAGGACACTAAGGGGAATACTTCAATCTAAAAAATATCTTGTGATCCTTAACATATTGCCATCTTGAAGTTTTAAGAGGAATTCTTTGGAACAAGAATGGTGGAAAGAGTAAGTTAAGGAAACATTATGCAACAATTAAGGGTAGAACTCTTTGTGCTTCATATTAGGAGTTACTCAGATTTCCCAGCAGATTTCAGGTGACTTCTCCACCACCTTCAAAATGCAGACTTAACCACATCCTCCTTCCTTTATGGGGGATTGCTTCTTCTGAGGCTCTCATTTGGCTATGTCACACTAATGGCGCTTATGCTCCAGGTTTTGATGGACTATTTCAGGTCTTTTTCTTGCTTTTATCAAGTTGTTTTCCTATTAGGTCCCTGGGTTCTGCAAGTTCCTTGAACAACAAGCATCTATCCTGACTTCTCCTCTAAATTTCTGCAGCAATGAAAGAGGGCAGCAGAGCCCGAATAAAGGAAAAGAGATGCTTTCAGGGTTCTGAGTCCTGTCCCTTCTATTCTGTGTTTTCAAAGGTACTGTAAATCCAGAACCTTGGAGACTGTTAGAACCAATAATTCAGATGGTCCAGAACCTAAGGATGGACTCAGTTCTAGGCTTCTCCACGGAACAACTGCCACCATCAGAAATGAATCTCTTTGAACATTTCCTGGCTCCACTAAACCTGCGTGGTTGTGTGCAACCCTCCCTATCATTTACACAAAGATGAGAATAGGTTGCTGGAAAGAATAGAACACTTCCTCTTCTCAAAATCTGCTTCTTCTTTTTCCCCCCTTTCTCTTAGTTTTGTGAGCCTTAGGCAGACTAAGTCTAAACTAAAGGCCTTCCTTCCTTCCTTCCTTCCTTCCTTCCTTCCTTCCTTCCTTCCTTTCTTTCTTTCTTTCTTTCTTTCTTTCTTTCTTTCTTTCTTTCTTTCTTCAGAAGATCTTCTTAAACTGTGCACAGTGACACACTCCTGTAATCCTCAAGTCTCAGGAGGCTGAGGCAGGAGGATTGCGAGTTCAAAGCCAGCCACCGCAATGGTGAGGCTCTAAGCAACACAGTGAGACTCTGTCTCTAAATAAAACACAAAATAGGGCTGGGGATGTGGCTCAGTGGTCCAGTGGTCTAATGCCCCAGTACCAAAAAATAAATAAATAAATAAATAAATAAATAAATAAATAAATAAGATATTCCTAATGGTCCCTTTTCTAATAATAATAATAATAATAATAATAATAATAGAAAACACAACATTACTGTCAGTTTCCTTGCCCAGAGGAAGAGGAGTGTGGTAATAATTACAATAAAAACAACCATCATTTGCCCAGTGCTGATGTGCCTCAGTCACTCAGAGTTGAGTGCCACACATCAATGACAGCACATTTTTTTTTTTAATCTGGAGCAAAACAAATGCTCTAAAATTCAGAATGGTATAAATCGTTTCTCTCTAAGATTGGTCAAAGCTGAAAATGGGAAGCATTCATCCTTATTGTCTACGTTATTAAAGTGAAGTCAATTCCTGGCAGTAAGTGAAGAGTGTGGGAGGCTTACATCTGACTTGATCTAAACTCAAACATTTCTTAAGATATTTTCAGCTTAGGAAGAGATTCAAGAGATTTCCCAGTATCTGATTTTTTTTTTCTTACAAAACAAACGCAGTGCTCTCAGTTCCCTAATTAACTACATGCCGGCTTGTGCTATGTGGGTTGACCAATAGATGTTTCTCGGAGATGAGGCCTCCCTCCCCATGTTCCCTGTATCTCTTTACAAGGGTGCATGCAGTTTGTTCCCAGCAGAGATGCTGGCAGTGAAAGGACAGTTACCAAGAAGTGTTCCTTGCTTGCTTCCAACTCTGCAAACTGGGAATACACTGGAAACCCTCCACAGAAGGCCAATGCAACAGGACTGATCTTTCACAGAATGCACCATGGCCTCTCTGTTTCCATGCCTCAATGTGGATCTCAAAAGAAGGATAATACCAGTAATCTGTTCTGTGGATCTCTGCTGTGAGTAAGCCTTAGTCAAGTTGCCTCATGACTTTTAATTAGCTACATTTAATTAAATGCAGCTCTAATCCCAGCCCTTTCCACTCTATTCCTACCCCTCAATAGCAAAGGAGAGACCTCTGTGGTGAGCAAGGTAGCTCAGCCCAAGTCTCACCTGGATTTTCTCCAGTCCTTTCCAGGGATCAGCTGCCCTTGGGAACCATTGGGAAACAAAGTTGGCTCATTCCCTGCTCAGTCTGGGTGATGTCATCTTAGTTCCTACAGCTCACAGCTGGGTCCAATGCTATAATTAGCATGCCTGAGCTCCAGGAAAACTGGCCTAGTCCCCTTTGCTTTATACTGTCATGAATAGGCTTAATTGCTGGTGCCTTTTCAATGTGCTTTCTGAATAGACATTTGCATTTACTAACATTCTGGCTGTATTTGTCTTCAGGCAAGAAGTGAAGATAGAGGATGTTGGGAAGGGTACACATAATCTTCTCTCTGCTCAGACAGATGAAGATAAAAAAAACCCAGGTAGGGATGCAGAGGGAGATCCTCTTACTGGCTGTGGTTAGTAGGGATAATTAGACAACTTTGAGAGGGCCCCTCCTGAACCCACACCTGTAAGCCAGATTGTACCAGAATCACAGATTGCATGGGGATGGAATGTCATCCATTTCATGGAGGCTGCCATGTCCGGCACCATGATGTGGCAGCTACTTTCCTGGCATCCTTGACTTCCTGGGTCACATGGAGTCTCTCTTTCTTTACCTCCGCCTCTCTTCCCTTTCCTCTATTTTTTTTATTCCTGTGTTTCCATATCTCTGACTGTCTGTCTCTGCCCATCTCACTCCAACTGATTGCTGAGATCACACATCCTGGTAAACATAGCAAACACTCTTGCATTTCTGTAGCTATGCATGTATAGGTGAGTGAGCAGATATCTCTTACCTCATTTTTGCTCAACTTTCCAAAAAGGCAGGCGGGGTACTATGGGCCACTATTGTGTATCAGGTGTGCAAAAGATTATATTTAAAAGGCATTTCCCAGGAATTCTGGGGGCAGCTCATGTTGGGCTTTTGTCTTGAAATTCTAAAGAGAAACCTGAAAAAATTCACTAGCCCTGATATGAGCTTTCAATATTTAAATCCTTTCTTTGGTAATATGGATCCACCCATGGTGAGCTGTTCCTTACTTGTTCTTTCTTAACAAGCTGTGAGGCCCAGGACAGGAGAGGTGAGTCTAGCTCCCTCCCAATGGGGCAGGAGTGGTGCAAAATCAAAAGGCATGCAACCCAGGGGCATGCATTTTCAACTAGAGAAAGTTTTCTTCCTTCAAAGAACCCTGAGAAAGCTTCTTTCCCTAAACACATGAAATAAGACTAACACCTCTTCTTGACAAACCAAATAACATTTAGTGTGTACTTTCAGGAGCATCACCATGCACAAAAACATCCTTGAGTAAAAGGAAAATAATAAGTCTGGTCAAGGCAAGGGAACTCTGCAGCTGACCAGGGAAGGAGACTTCTGCAGCTGACCATGGTAGCTGAGGCTCTCAACCTATAGAATGTGGGAGAAGATGAGAAATGAGAGTAGATGCAGGCAGTGCAGGAGAGACGTTCTAACATCAGTTCACACTATGGCATTACCTTGTGCCTTTATGGTCGAGTACTGCTGGGCCAAACACTTGAAAGATAAATCCTTTCTGTACATCTGTAGAAAGAAAAAGAAAAGAGAGACACAGGGAGACTGAAGGGGGATAGTAAGAAATGGAGGAAACAAGAGGCAGGAGAGAAGGGTATGGGTAAGGACAATGAGAAACCATGATAAACTGGAAGATTTCCCTGACTTCAGTTTTCCTTGGGAGATGGACACACTGGCATTACCTTACTACACTCTTACCACCTTTGTCCCTAAGTATTGCCCTTGGGCTACTTTGAGTTCACCCATCTCCACACCTAATACCACCTGTGCATGTGGTCATGATGGTGCAGTTTTTCTATCCTTTCACCGCTCTGGGAGCTACTGCCTGGTATTCTCAGGGTGTGCCCTGCCCTTTGCCTTCCATCCCTCCATGCTACCGTGCTTTTTAACATCCAGTCTAGGGTTACAATCCTCTCCTATCCTCGCCCCTTTCTTTTTTTCTGCTTTTTTAATGGGAAAGTACTGGCACAGTATCAATTCCCAAACTCTTCAAAAGATATTAAAACAAGACTTTCCATGCCACATATATTGTATTGTGGTTTTCTTTGGAAATTTTTAGCTTCTCCACTCTTCTGAGAAAAATTTGAGAACAAAAACTAGTTGTTATTAACCTGAGTGGACATTATTTTGAACACAGTTACTGCTAATCAGGAAACCATTAGCATGTGCTGCTGGAGGGAGGTGTTATTGTGGTTCCGTGTTTCTACAATGCACATTTTGCTTATATTTTAACAAACATGAAATAAGCATGTGCTGTACAATATATGTGGATATTTAGTATAAATGTGATGACTTTCTTCTTTGAAAAGCAATAAAGGCCTGGGGGTGTGGTAAAGTGCTTGACTAGCATTTGTGAGATTCTGGGTTTGACCTGGGTCCCCAGCACTGTAAATAAAAACTTAAAAAAAAAAGAAAAGTGTTTAATACATTGATGATACCTTAAAACCAATTACTATAATACTCATATATTACTATAATACTCATATATTGATAGGGTTATCATAAAAATTTGAATATTTTATATATCATAAATATGTCCTCGATAATTTGTACTTCTTTGAGTACATAATAAGATTATATTCATGACAGGGGACTTTTCAGGAAAAAATATCAGAATTCATCTCCACTTAGGGCAAAATTCTGTAACTGTTTGGCATTTATCTGACAAAATTATTGGCTTATTGCCGTAAATCACTGAATGAATAACATGATCGATGATCCTTTCATAGATTTTTTAGTACTTAAGGGAATAAAGAGGATTGCTGATTGTTTCCAAACTAATATAAACACCAAATTGCCACAGACATTGAGATTTACAATACTCCGTGCCCCAAGATAGATATTCCAGGCCTGCTGATGGGTTTGGCATCTGGAAAAAATAATGAAGAAATTGGGAATGATGGGTAGACGTGAATTGGAGGCACTGTTAAGCATTGAGAAAGAGCTAGAAACCAAACCCAGGGAGCGAATGTTCTGCAGAATAGTGAGAAACACTCCAGGGAGAAAAAAATAAATAAATGTGCTCAGTTGGGTTGGAATGGATTGAAGGTGTAGGGTGGAAATAAACCACAGGAAAACGTGCAATGTAAAAGAATTCAGAACTGGAAGAGGAAGGGAAACAACCATCACCATGGGAGTCGAACTTGACATTAATCCCATTCCAAAAGGAATACGCTGTAAAGTCTTCCTGGAGGAGAAAAGACAACAAAGTTGCTCAAGGAGTTATTTGTTTGCCAAGGTTCCATCTGATAGAGAGGAGGGCAGGAATGCATAGACATTCACAATGGAGAAAGGCAAAACTAGTACTAACCTAGGCCTGCCTAAGGAAAGTGCCTGTTATAGTCCTGAGGAGTGTAGCTTATGAACAACAGAATGCATGACATTAGTGAATGAGAGTTTGCCTGGGACACAAACCCAAGAGAAGATGACCATGTGAGGAACCTTGAAGATCAGGCCTGCTTTGCCTGAGACCAGGAGTTGCAGGGGTGACTTACAGAGTGAGCAGGGTCAAGGGCCAGAACTGCCCCCTGAAAGGCTCACACTGATAACGTGGAGAGTTTGATCTTGAACCAGGTACTTGATCTTTTGCTGTTGTAGCCTCTCCATTTATAAAATGAGATCATGCCACCTTTCTGGAGGATTTTTGTGAGAATCAAATGGTCTAACACACTGTGAAGTGTCTGCCCTGCATGCACATGGTGGCTATTAATAGGATTCATAATCAGCAAAGACAAATTTGTAGTAGAGTTAACATTTTTCACTTCACTGAAATCAAATGTGACAAGAAAATGTGAGTTTTTTTTTTTTTTTTTTTCTTTACACCAGAATTCTTTTGCACTTATTTGGGGCCTCTGTTACCAGTGTCTAGAAGAACAAAATTGGACATTCGATCCAATTTGACTCAATCCTTAATATAGTATGCGGGGTATTCCTTTGGGAAAAAAAAATGTTCAATGTCCTTCTAGTGCTCTCATCTTTCTTTTGAGCTAATCTGTCTTTGTGGAAAAAGAAAACTTCATTTATTGATCCTCCTGGTAGCTGCAAAGATTCGAGACCCTGGAGTGTGAAATCACAGTGACTGGTACTTGGGCAATGCCCTGATTTGCACCTGGGTCCTGTGTGACCTCTTTCTATTCAGGAATAGAGTTTACTTGTGAAAGGAAGAACTGTGTTGTTTATTTTTTCCGTATTATCTGGCCTCAAGTTGGACAGCGGCCTTGCTCCTTCTGCTGGCTTCATTTGAGGGCCCATCATAACTTGTGTTCAGCCTGCTAGCCTGAATTATGAGCCATAATTATGAGCCATGAGGACCCCCATGATGTGCACATCCTTTCTTCTTTCATTACTCTGTGAATATTCATTGATGACTGTCAGTGGAAACCAACACCTCCCAGCAAAGACTAAGTTATAAACTTTGTTGGTATAATGCCTTCATTTCTCTCCTCTCCCTTCCTCTAGGATAGACTGGAGAAGTGAGAAATACGAATCTGTGTATATGACCACCACTCTCCTTCTATTTCTTGTTCCCAGAATAATCTAAACTAGAAGAGGAGTGGGATTTCCAATTCTATTTTTAATGATGAATACTCCATCACAAAGGTGTCATAGATGGATAAAGCATTTTCTCCATGCTTTGGCAATTTAAAAAAAATGCCATACTTAATATGTTAAAGTAAAAGAGGAAAGAAATGAATTTTAAAAATCTTTCTCAAAAGATAGTGGTTGATTGGCAGAGCTAATTACTTCTGCCAATGCTACTTTGGCCCTTCCTGTTGGAGATATTGGTTCAGGGTTCCAACCAAAAGAAAGGGACTCCTTAGGGATGTACAATGGTAGATAGCAGGACCAGGTGTCTTGCCCTACGATGATCTTAGAAGCCACTTAGGAATTGGAATATGTGCCCATGGAAAAAGAAGTTTTTGTTTTTGCCTGTATCTTATTTTTCTATTTAATATTTTGAAATATGTTGTTACTGATTATTCATTAATCTTCCACATAATTAAATACACTAAGAGGAATTCTGTTTTCTATTTAATATATTTAAAATATAATATTAGAATAATATTATAATTATTTTATTGTAATAAATTAATATTTCTACATGACAGAGAATCTTCAGCAAGGGTAAAATGTATGGTTTGGACATGGTACTTCTGGAATGGTAGTGTGAGATTACAGAGGAAACCTCTCCCCCAAAGAGATCATCTATCAAACTGGCCAAAGTCAGCAAGAATAATTGCTCAAGGTCTTTTGAGGTTTATGAAAAAACTTACATCAAATTGAGAGGTATTTTCCCACCAAAATCTATGGAAACCTGGTGAGAAGACAGAAGGTCATGGTAGACAAGCAAAGAATTAGGTCCCAGAGCCCTATCACTGTCATGTGGAACTTTGCTCCAAGCTCATGAGACCCATCTTCCAGCTCCCTGGGCTAGAAGACTTGTCCTAGTTGGACAAGTGACCCATATAAACACTGGTGAGTCCCATTTTTTCCTCTAGCTGAAGAAAGCCAATACTGATGGGGAACAGACTATATACAATCTCTTATCCCCAGCTCCCACATATAAGAAGGATCTTAGTAGTGAGCTAGTAAAGTGAGGTCCCTTGACCTGACTTGTACTGTGTTGCAGAGCTGCTTCTGTGATCTTGACAGTGGAGTAGTAACTTCAATCTCTTCCACATTTCACTTTGGATTTTTGGAACTGTTATGGGTGGATTCTGCATTTAATAAACATGGAGAGATCCCATCCTCTTTAACTTTGGGCTGTGGACAATCTACTGGGTGGTGGTGGCAATTAGATAGTATCATCTCCTCACTGAAGGAAAACACCTGCATCATAAGGAGGATTCACTTAAGGTAGCCAATGAAGAAAGAGATTCTCATTCTCCCAATCTCCTGTTCTGCCTCTCAAAGATTCTGTCCAGGGGAGGAAAGGAGCAAAAGTCAAAGACTGACATCATGCTGTCCCTGCCAAGGGGTCCACGTTTGTATGGGTTAGAATGTGGAAAAATCAGTCAGCAATTGGTGAAGATTAGAGGTAGGTGTGATACCGATACAGAGGCAGATGTAATAGAGGTTTTAAGAGGAAATCTGAAAAACATAGGGCCCAGCTAGAATCAGTCCTTCATCCCTGTCGTCAGGATGTGTGTTCATGCTCCAAGTTGTGTCTTCTGAGGAGCAACTACAAAGAGATCTTGTAAGTTACAAGCCTCTGGATGTACATGGGTAACGCTCATAAATTTTCTGAGCTATAAAAGCAGTCTCTAAACCACACACAGGTCCAACAGGAAAAAACGAAAACATTGTTGGTTTAGGGGCTTAAGCAAGACATATGACCAGAGACTGACCACTAAACCATTTTTACCCAGGGGAAATCCCTTGGAAGCCAGATTTAAAGACAAAAATATGGAAAAACGCTTTGAGTGGGGATATTAGAGGGTGAGCATTTCTGACGAAAAGAACTTCTCTGAATTATTCCACTTGAGTCAATTATAAAAAAACAAACAAACAAATGATAAAAAGCCTCAGGGTGTACAGAAAATCAGTATTCAGAGTTGGCATAATATATTATTTTAACTGCTCAATTTAAATAATAAGTTATGAGACTTGAAAAAAGAAAAAATGGAGGCAATATAAAATAGCTTTGAGGAGGCTCAGTTATTAAACATTGCAAACAAAGACTTTAAAGCAGATATTATAAATATCTTCAAATTAAAGAAATTATTTTTGGATTATTAAGTATGATGTGATGATAATGGATTGCCAAGTAGAGTATACCAACAAAGAGACAGAAATTCTAAAAATAGAAACAAATGGAAATTCTAGAGTTGAAAAGTAAAATACCAAAATTGAAAAAATTGTTAGAAGGCCTCAACATAAATTTGATCCTGCAAAAAAGAAGGAAAAGAATGAACTTGAAGGTAGCTCACCACAGATAACACAATTTGAACAACAAAAATAAATAATAATTAAGATCAATGAAGTGAAGTGGAGAGGAATGTGACACACAATTATACCCATAATATGCACAAATATACCCAAAATAACCATTTCCAAAGAACAGAGGAAGGAGTAGAAAACATATTTGGAATAATAATGGTCACAAATGTCTCATACTTGATAAAAACCATTAAGCTGAACATTCAAGAAGCTCAATGGACTTCAGCTAAGGAAAACACAAAGATATCCACACAAACGTCATAGTCCAGATGTTGAAAGTGAAAACAAGAATCTTGAAAACAAACAGAGAAAAAGAGCTCTTATGGTTTGAATATGAGGTGTTCCCCCGATTTCCTGTTAATGCAGAAATAATCACAGGGAAATGACTAGATTATGATAGCAGTGATCTAATCAGCCCATTCTAGTTTGAATGGACTGTATGTGGTAACTGTAGACAGTTGGTGAGTGGCTGGAGGAGGTGGGTCACAGTGGGTGTGGCCTGGAAGGATTTTTCTCCCAGGGCACTTTTCCTCTCTCCCTCTTTGGGTTTCCTCACTGCCTTGAGGAGAGATGTAGCCTTCTCCCTTGATGTTCTGCCTCATTTTGGGTCCCAAGCAACTGAGACCTCTGAAACTGAGCCAAAAATAAACGTTTTCTCCTTTCAGTTGTTCTTGTTGGGTATTTTGGTCACAGCAATGAAAAGTTAACCAAAACAATGACATATCACATACTATCCTGTACACATGAAAGCCTACTGTGATTAGCACTTTCAATAAGAAACAACAGAGGGGTAAGGACAATGGATAGTGTATATTAAATGTCCTTGGAGGAGAAAACAACCTGCCAACCTAGAAACTCCTATCCAACAAAACTTATCCATAAATGAATGTAAAGTGATTTTTCCTTTCAGTTCTAATAGGTGAACATTTAAAAGGCATCACTTCACTCTTACTAGTGAAATGAAGAACATACTGAGAATCATCAACTTTTCTTGATTTCATTAAAAAAAATTGAGATCACAGGGGAAACCACCATCAAGAAATCTGGAAATCCACAAAAACAGAAAGGCATAGCTTCTATCAGTTCACTGGGAGCAAATATTCATGGAGCCTTAAATACATCACCAGTAAGTTTGCAAAAGAGATGAATACTGAGTGTGGGCTAGGTAGAGAGTAAGAAACTCCTAGGGATGCACATATATTGGGGGCCTCCACTCTTTTTCAGGTTTTAGAAACTTCATCCAAGTAAAAATTTAAAAGGAAATGAGTAAGAATCACCTTGTGTCTTTGGCAAAGTGTTGGGAGATGGAACCATTCCTGAATATGTCCAGAATCTTGTTCTACTCTTCAATGAAAAAGACTTTATCCTCTTAATTTAACAAAGGAGGAAAGGAAATTACACAATTCTGATAGCTTCTGGTCTTTATATCCCACTTAGGGAGTAGAGTTGAGCAATGAATGTAAGAAAGAATCATAAAGGTCACTGCCCTGGAACTTAGGTCTGCTAAGACACGAAGATGATTCATAAGTGCTTCCCTACCCCTATACCTTGTCGCCATATGTCATCAGGGCTTCAGGTAATACCAGTGGATCACTTGCAGGCCTGCCAAGACTGAGAGCTCATTTAAGAAAAAGTTCTCAGGCTGTGGATACAGTTCATGAGAGAAGAGTGTGTGCTTGTCATTTACAAAGTCTGGGTTTCCATCCCCAGCACCAAAAAGACAACAAAACAAAAAAAGGAGGGGGGGGGTGTTCTCAGGGATAAAAGATTTCAGGGGAGACAAGGGAAACAAAAAAGGATACTGAAGAAAAGTAAAGCCTCTGGCACACAGAACTTCAGCAAACAGCCCAACTCCTAGCCAGATGAACTAATAAAAAAATTTACTGCATTCCCTGTTATCTGGTATATAATGTTCAGGTTTTAACACCAAAGTCTGAGGCATGCTAAAAAACAGGAAAACATATTCTGAAAGACAATCCAGCATCAGAACCAGCTCCCAATATGACAGATTTAAGAAGTATCAAAATAAATGTAAAAAATAAGGTAAGTATCAAAATAGAAAAGTAGACCACATGTAAGAATGGATGGTTAGCAAAAGTAGAAGGGTAGAAACTCAAAAGAATTAAAAGAAAGTGAGAAAAATTTAAAAAACACAACACTATAGCAGAAATGAAAAAAATGTCTTTGATAAGACTCATCAAAAGCTTGAACATAGCTGTAAAAAAATCTCTGATCTTGATGCAATTTAAATAAAAAATTACCAATCAAAAACATAAAGAGAAAAAGAACGATTAAAAATAACAACATTAACAACGACAGAGTACAATTGGGAGAATTCAAAAGTGAAACGTGCAATTGGAATGGAGAAGTACAGTAGAAGAAATATTTGGAGTAATAGTGGCTGAGAACTTTTATATTTAATGACAAATCACAGATCCAGGAATGGTAGTAAACACCAACCAAGGTAAATATTATCAATACCTAGACAAATTGTATTGTTAAGCAAAACTATGGGAGCCCTTGGCTTCAGACTGAGATTCTACACAAAGCTCCAGGTGAAAAGAGTCAGACACGCTAAATGCCACTTAAACAGAAATGTTGCAGAAGCAGGCAGATCCACAAAAGAATAATGTTTCCTGAAAACAGAAGATTCTAATCTCTCTGAGTTAAGATCATGAGGAGGTCCTCTCTGCTTTATCTGTAAAATAAATAAATAAATAAATAAATAAATAAATAAAATATATGCTGAAATAATCTGATGTTAACCAAACAACTTTTTTTCTATTTTTCTGTTTCCTTATTACCACCTTACAAAACCCACTATTCTATTATTGTCCAGTGGTAGCCACTCATTCTATTTTGGGGAGTAAGTTCCATTTTTAAAAATTATTTTATTAATGGAACTGAAAGGAATGTTGCGTTTTCTTTTATTTTCCCTTGGCACTGTAAAAAAAATCATTTAAATTCTTTTTTTGACCACTTTTTTTTTACTGGTGTACTATAATTGTACATATTCATAAGTTATCACAATATAACAATATGATTTGGCCAATATCACTTCCCAGCACTGCCCCCTCCCTCCTCTGCTCCCATTCCTCTAGTGACCTCCTTTTGATTTTCTTATGAATTAATATGATGGCATGTAAGTCAAAAATTAGTAAAGATAGACTTGACCTAAGCCCACTATCAATCAACATGATCTAATTGACATTTATTCGATGTTCTATTCAACAACAGCTCAATCTATCCAAAAAATATTCTTCTCAAGCTCACATAGAACAGGCACCAAAATAGACCAAATCTTGGCTATAAAATACGATTTTAAAAAAATAGAAATCATGCAGTGTATACTCTCAGTCCAGAATAGATTTAAACTAGAAACCAATAACATAAAGAATAGCTGGGATATTTCCAATTGTTTGAATGCTAAACAGCAAAGTTCCAAACAACATTGGAGTCACAACATAAACCTGAAGAGACATTAAAAATTATTTTTAGCTTAATGAAAAAGAAGATATAAAAAGTTCAAAGTTAATAAAGTCAATTGCTTTCCTATGTTTCAACAATAAAAAATTAAAAATAAAACACATAATAGCAGCTACATTAGCACCAAAGAAGTACAGTATTTGCGTATGATTCTGGCAAAATATTTTCAGGATCTATATGGGGAAAGCCAAGCTATTCTGTAGATATTAATAAAGTTATTTGAAAATTTACATGGAAAGGGAAAATACCCAGTATAGCCAACACAATACTAAAAGAAGAAAAAGTTGGAGGAGTGACACTACTACAAGACTTAGAATAAAGCTCAAGATAACATGGTGTTGAAAAAAAAGTAGGCATGCAGATTATAGCCATAGAATAGAGAACCTGGAAAAAGACAAATGAAAATATATTCACCTGGTCTTGAAATAAGAGCAAAGGGCATTCAGTGAAAAATGAGCTGTTCTTTCCACAAGTGGCATTAAAAGCATTGGGTATGTATGTGCAAGACAAATAAAAAAAAAATTGAATATACTTAAACTTAGGTCTTACAACCTTAACAAAAATTATCTTAAAAGAATAGATCATCTACTTTAATGTAAAATGCAGAGTAAAAATCTCCAAGAAGAAAATTAAAAAAAAAACAGGAGAAAAATCCAGATTATGTTGAGTTCAATTATGTATTTTCACATTTGACACTAAAAGAATGATCAATAAAAGACCAAAAAAAAAAAAAAGATAGGTTAAACTGTTAAAATGAAAAACTTCTGCTCTGCAAAAGAAACTGCTAAGAGAATAAAAAGACACAGCAATCATCAGAAGAAAATCTTTGCAAAACACATACCTGGTAAAGGACTGGTATCTGAAAAACTCAAAAATAGACCCAAAAAACCCTATTTTTTAAAAAATAAGAAAATATCAGAGCAGACACTACACAGCATGAGATTCATCTCTTGGGCTCCTAAGTTTTTACTCACCTTATTTTTGCAGCAAAAAAATCCTACCTGTGAATATTTGTAGCAGGTTTATTCATAATTAGCAAAACCTGGAAGTAACCAATAGATCCCTCTAATGTGAATGGATAAAGAAACTGTGGTACATCTATCCAATAGAGTATTATTTAAAGTGATTATAGAGAAATGAGTTAGTGAGCCATGAAACACAATGGATGAATTGCTAAGCAATAAAAAGAAAAGCCAGTACCAAAAGAATAAATAATTTAGGATTCCAATTATATGAAATATGGAAAAAAGATCAAAATTACAGCAAAAGTAAGAAGTCAATGGTCACAGGGGTTCCAAGTTTGAATAGGGTGGTTCTTTTTTGAAGGGCAAGGGGTGTGTTCCTGTAATGGTGTATACACAATGCATTGGTGAAAACCCATAGGACTTTACATCCCAAAGAATGAAATTTATTGCATGCAAGTTTTAGGAATCATTTAGGAGATTGATGGACTCCAGAATTGAATAAAGACTGTGACAAGACAATCTAACTATATTTTAAATGTATGAAATAATCCTGTTGAAGGGGGAAGGGGAGAAAGGTTCTGACCTAAGTAACTCTGGAAATGAATTAAGCTTGTAAGACTAATGATGTAAGAAATTCTACATAAACATGCAGTCTAGTTAATAAATGTGTACCCCATGGGGTATGGGTTAACAATTCTGAGACAGCTTAACATTTATCCTGACTGGAATTGAACAATTAAGTAAATGGATGGCAGATGTTGGAAGCCAGACTTGGAGAGGGTGTTTACAGATCAGTTGGGGGAGGAGGCCACAGTGATCCGTGTGGCAATAAGTTAGAGTTGTTGACATCAGCAAGAACGCATGTTTAACTTAATAGACACAAAGCTTTTCACATAGAAAAATATTTAGAGATATGTGTGCTTACCAGGCTAAGATATTCACATCTGTTTTTAAAAAAATTATTATAAAATGTATGACCCCTCCCCCAGAACTAAGCATACCTATAACCTAGCTCTTGCTTCCTATCTCATACCCCAGGAAAAGGAAGTGGAGCTACCTGGAGAAAAGGCTGCCTCTAGAATGTGAGGAGGAAATCATAAGATGAACCAGGAGTGCTGTGTACTATAAGAAAGTAAAACAATGCTCCACAAACTAAAATCCCTGCCCTGATGGAGGTGTGTCCAATGGACACAGGAACCAATTGAAAGAATTCTCAATGGCCAAAAGTGAAACAATTTGAGAAAGAAAATAAACTTTATTATATTGATTATAATAAAGTGGTATTGCTTTATAATCCAAAGTATAAAGTAAATATCCATTGAATAATTAAATAAATGGGGCAGAAAAGAACTATCTACTATGCAGAAGAATTAAAAAAAAATTGTGTAGATACTTGAGCCTCAGGAGAGATATAGTCTCTTTTCCTGTGCATAGTGACTTCCTTCTAAAGAGCACAGTTTGGGGAGGTGGGGGAAGTTGCTTGACAATGGAAATATCTGACAAACGTCTGGTAATCAAGTTTCACATCGATAGTGCGAGACATGTTGATAGCATGTGTCATTTCCATAATGGGATGGAAAGGGAATTTTATTTCTATTTTCCACCACAAACTGATAATCCAAGGACTCATTATGTGTACCTCAGACAAATCTTAACTAAAGAACATTGCTCAAAATATCTAGTCAGTCCTCCTCAGAACTGTGAAGGTCATCAGCAATGAGGAAAGTCTTAGAAATTGTCACAGTCAGAAGGAGCCTAAGGAGAAATAATAACTAAGTGTAATGTGGTATCCTAGATGGAATCCTGGAACAGAAAAAGGTATTAGATAAATATGAAGGGAATCTAAATATAAGGTTTAATTTATACTAACATATCAGTTTAAACATGATGACAAATGTGTGTGTGTTTTCACAGCATGAATAAGTTGGAAAGCCAAGGTACTGTATGGTAACTGTAGAAAAAATGAACAAAAATCACCAGAAAAGATAACTACAAAGTATGGTATCACTGCATCTTTTCTTTTTTCCTTAATTTATTTAAAAGCCATTTGCATAAAATAACAAGTAAATAATTGAACTACTGGGTACAAAATATATACAAATCAATATATTTGAAGAATCAGCAAACAGAAGGTGGGCAGGAATGAAGTTATACTAGAGCAAATAAATAACATCATGTGGTAAGTAAATTGCACAAGAGATGAAGTAAACCAGAAGTGCTGGATGAGAAGGCTGAGATATAAATGTCTACCTATCTCTTTTCATTTCTCATCTGTCTTAAATAACACGAAGTGACATAAAGTAAAACTATATTACTGTTTTGTTGTTGTTGTTGTTGTTGTTGTTGTTTGTTTGTTTTGTGGTGCTGGGGATTGAACCCAGGGCCTTGTGCATGTGAGGCAAATACTTTACCAACTGAGCTATATCCCCAGCCCTATAGTACTGGTTTTATAACACATGCAAACATGATGCAAATCACAATCATATCGCAAATGAGAGGAGCAATTAAAACTGCTTGTAGTGAAGTTTCTATACCATACCAGATGAAGTTAACAGAAATATGGAATATAATCTGAGAAATTAATGTGCACATTGTAAATTCTAGTTATGTCAAATTCCAGAAAAAAACATAACTGATCAAATTTCTTCTTCTTGTACCAGGGACTGAACTCAGAGACAACTCAACCAGTGATCCACATCCCTAACCCTATTTTGTATTTTATTAGAGACAGAGTCTCACTGAGTTGCTTAGTACCTCGCTTTGGCTGAGGCTGGCTTTGAACTCATGATCCTATGGCCTCAGCCTTCTCAGCCACTAGAATTTTAGGCATGTACCACTGTGTCTGGCATTAACTGATCAATTTTAAGCTTCATATGGTTTCCTGAGGCCTGGCTTTAAACAGATTGACCAAAAAAAATGACTTAAGATAACATTTAGGGATGCTAGGAATGTTCTATACCTTGATTGAAATGGTGTTGCTGTGAGGACATACATTTATCAAAACTCATTGACCCATACATTTTAAATGAGCACATTTAATTATATGCAAATTTTGCCCAATAAAGTTGATGAAAAAATAACTGACAGTTACCAGAGAAAAAAAGAGAGGAAATAAAGTGAGTCCCAGCAAGGGGCTCTTTTTGCATACCCCCATCTTAAGTCTGCCACTATCCATGGCAAGACAGGAGTCAGGATATTTTAATCTCTTAGAGATATGAAGAGCATGAGGCCCCTGGAGAATGCTTGAAAAGCTGCCTCTCTGGACCTATTGCCATGTGGGTGGGTGATCTTAAAATCTGACCTGTGAGGACCTATGCTCCACATCAGGCATTTTGTTTCTTCCTTTAGTTCTCCTTTCTCCCTCAGTTTCTCCTTTACTCCCATCGTCTTCTCTCTCTCCCTTCCCTCAACCTGAACTACTTTTCTCTTTTCTTCCCTTCTCATTCTTACCCTGTCCTTTGTCTTCCCTTTGCTCTACTCCCCTTCTTTGCTCTTCCTCCTCTCCTTCCTTACCACCTTCCACTCTGGCTTCCACTTCCTTCCCTTCCCTCTTTATCTCTCTTCTCCTCCTCCTCACTCTTGTCTTTATCCTCCTACTGGTTCTTCTTCCTGGTCTCCCACTCAGGAAGCTCACACTGCCCAGGCACTGGCATTTTATGGTAGCTGTGCCCTACACTCTCAGCACCCTGGGTGTTCTCCTCTGGGCCATGCAGCCTCACCTGGGCACAGGTAGGGCTTTGGTACATAGGCTTGTGGGTTGCTTGTATTTGACTTTGGTGGCAAACAATTGTTTTTCCTCCATTGTCTTGTGGTTTTGAGTCAGGGCTGAGTGAGAAGCCTTGTGGGAACTGTAAGACAATGGAACTGTTGCCCTGTCTGGCTTGCAAGAACCTGACAGAGCCTGCAGTGAATTCTGATGGATGTGTTGCTATATGGGTGTTGCAGAAGACACTGGGAAATCCCACCTGAAGTTTCTTACTCTGAGCACAGCTCGTAAGTTGCCTAATTTCAGCAGCAGCACTTCCACTTCTCTGAGGATTTTCTGAAGTGGACCACTCTATTGTGTGTTCATGAGCATTAAAGCTCTTAAGGCATTTTGTCCTCACCAGCACTTGTTATTTTCAGTTCTTTTTAAAGTATTCTTACAGGTATCTCATTGTGGTTTTAACTTATATTTTCTTCATGGCTAAGATGATCAGTGTCTTTCATGTGCTTAATTGCTTTTCATATATCTCCTTTGATGAAGTATCTGTTTAAATGTTTATCCATATTGTTTTTTTCCGAAATTGGTCATTCATTTTCTAACTGTTAATATGACAGAAAGGCAGACCAGAAACACTGATACTTCAACTCTATGGTGCAAAAGCTCTCAAATTATTGACTTGCTCTGTAACTTGATCACATCTGGACCTATGTTCACTCCAAAAGCTGTTTTCCCTCCATGACTACCTTCATCTGTCCTGTGAGCAAATGCCCTGCTGACATCTGTGAGCATTTTAATAACTTGCATAAAGACATTAACAAATATGACATGAAGTTATAATTCACAGAAAATTATGTATGATTTAACTACTTATTTCACAATTTGGGGTCGTTCAGTGTCTTTGGTAACCACATTGCTAAGTCAAGCATGTTCTTTCCTTATACACCCTCCTCATAAAACTGAGGCTAACAGAAGACATGAAAGCTAGGAAGATGAATTTCAGAGGTGAAATATGACTAACCAAATGATGATTTATTTCTCATGGCAGGTTAAAATTTACCTACTTTGCATTTGCCTGTGATCTTAAGGGTCACCGCTCTTTCAGATACTCATTTTCATCTTCAGTCTTGGTATGATACCTGTTTTGCACTTTGTTAGGGACTTAAAATGAGGAAATATTTATGAAGTGCCTTGCACAGTACCTACCTAGTTAAAATAGCCAAACAAGGGAAAGGTATTATTTGATTGTTGGTATTACTATAGTCATTTTAAATATAGTCAAAGTGCTTGATAATTTCTCTTTGAGAAATCCAACAAATATCATAAAAGTAAATGGTTCAATGTTATTTGATTGGAGGAATAAATTCTGGTATGCTGAGGCAAAGCAGGATGAATACAATTAACAATGAAACATTATATCTCAAAACAATTAAAAGAGAAATTTGAATGCATTTACCGTAAGATGATACAAGTTTAATTTGATGGATATACTAATTACTCTCATTTGATCATTATTCAATATACACATGAATCAAAACCCCACACTATACCTCATCAATATGTCTAAGTATTATGATTTTTTTAAAAAAAAGATGAAAGGGAACATGTTAGAATGGAGAATTTACTTGCCTATTTAGAGAATCCAACATATATTCACTAAAACCCAAAAGCCAACAAAAATAATTTAAAATCATTAAACATAAATCCACACCAATGAGACAAATATTAGTAGTAGAATTCAATTCAATTGTCATTTGTCTTTTTAATTATGTGCATATAATTAAAAATTTTGGGGTAAAATTGCATTAAAGGGAAACCAATTTATCTTGGACAATTATTCAAAATTAAGGATGTTCTGTTTTGAGATTCCCTGGGAGAATGATGAAATTCCAGGTATAATGAAATAGCCTTTTGATCTTATTTATCATTCTCTCAATTTAGATGCTACTAAATATAGGTTATACAGGTAGTTTTTCACTTAATTGTTGTAACACCCCAACAAAATGTGTGTGTGTGTGTTCATGCATGTGTGTGCTTCTGTCTTTCATATGTGAAAACTAACAAAAGAAATAATCTTTGTCTAGACAGCACAACTTATAAATGAAGAAACCAAAATTTAAGTTTAATTCTGGTTGACTCCAAAGTTGATGCTCCTGAATGTGTTATATTTACTTCTCAAAGTCAGTTAATTACAAATTTTGCAAATTATTCTAAACATTTATATCCTATGCATTAGCCAAAAAGCACATAATTTATCCAAAGTGATTGGGGAAACAGAAATGTGTGGACAATTTATTTCCATCTGTCTTGGGTTTGGACTTCATACATGAAAGTTTAGGAAATCAAATTTCAAGTTCATTTACAGGTAACCAACTCTGGGTAAGTGATTCACAGTACCAAATTTATAGGATCTGATTCATTTACCTCAATGCCAATTCCCTAATGGACAATAATTAATCTTTATTTTTTGTGGGCACTAATCCCCTTCCTTTGTGCAAAGCATCTCTTTTCTTTGAGTGTGTGGTGAGAACATTGAAAATCTCTGATCCTAGCAAAATTTAAGCAAATAATTTATTGTTATATAATTAAACTTTTGTACCCTTGAATCAATATTTCTCCATTCCTGCCCCTGATGATTATCAGTCTATTCTCTGCTTCTCTTTATTCAACTTTTTCTCACCTATAAGTGCAATCATGTGGCTTTTGAGCTTTCTGCACCTGGCTTCTTTAACTTGGTATAATGGTGTTCCCCAGATTCATCATCCATGTTGTCACAAATGGCAAGGTTTCCTTCCTTCCTGTAACTGAATAATATTCCTCTCTGTGTGTGTATACATTCACATTTTATACTCATATTCATCCTTAATAGATGATTATGTTGATTCCACATCTTTGTTATCGTGAACAATACTGCAGTGGACACAGGAGTGCAGGTATCTCTTTGACTTATTGATTTAATTTCCTTTGGATATATATATATATATATATATATATATATATATATATACACACACACACACACACACACACATATATATATATCTCAACAACTCTAAACAAAGTAAACTATGTGGATCATATCCTTGTTCTATTTTTTGAGGACCCTCCAAACTACTTCTCATGATGGCTATACTAATTTACTTCCCCACCAAATAGAATATAAGATCTCCTTTTCTCCACATCCTACCAACATTTGTTATCTTCTGATAACATTCCCATAGGTGTGAGGTGACAGCTCACTGCAATGGTTTTGACTTGCATTTCCCTGATTATTGGTGGTGTTGAGCCTGTTTTCCTGTAGTTATTGGCCATTTGCAGAAATGTTTTTAACATAATAATAATATTCATTATTATTTGCAGTTGTTACCTCTGAATACTAGAATTAGAAGGTTTTTATTGTATGCAATTTGTGTTTCATATTATTATAATTATTTTATATAACTTTTGTAACTTGAAATATATAAAGACAAAGAGGTCATATACTTTCCAGTCTCTTTGTAGAATATGGAGCATGATGTAACTTTCTGTTAAGGATTCATGAATATCATTTTGAGTAGCATTCCTGTGCACTCCTGAGATATGCAGATGCCTTTCTTGGTCAGGTAGTATGTACATAGTAGCCTATGCTATAGAAGTCAAGACAGAATTGTATTGGTGAAAAAGTATTCCCATAGATCAAAGGTATTAGAATAGAGAACCCATAAATGGACCAGTACAAATATGGTCAACTGACACTTAACAAAGGAATAAAATCACTCAATGGAGAAAAAGTAGTCCTTTGATAAATGATGCTGGAACAATTAGACATTGTGCAAAGCATCTCTTTTCTTTGAGTGTGTGGTGAGAACATTGAAAATCTCTGATCCTAGCAAATGCCAAAAAAATATTAATACAGATCTTATACTTTCCAAAAAATCAACTCATATTTGGTTATAAATTTAAATATAAAAGGCAAAATGTGTGACAATTCTAGAACATAGGAGAAAATTATTATTCAAAATAAATGTTCAATCTAGGTGACCTAGAGTATCAGATAATAAATTTTTGGATACAACAGCAAAAACATAATTCATGAAAAATAATAAACCGAACTACATTAAAATTTTAAAGATTTGTTCTATGAAAGATACTCTAAAGGAAATGAAAAGACAAGCCACAAGGGAAGAAAATTTTTGAGTGTTTGATTAACCATACAAAGAATTCCTAGACCTTAATAATAAGAAAACAAATTAGCCAATTAAAAGATAAGCAAAATATCTGAACAGACATTATACTAAAAGAGATATGCAGAGTATACATAGGGCAAGTACACACAAGAAATCACAATTTCACATTAGCAAATTTCAAGTTAAAAAAAACAACGGGACATCACTTCACACCTATTAGAAGTATTAATTTAAAAAAAAAATTGACAACTCTAAATTATAGCCAGGATATGGAGCAAGAGAAACTTACTTACTGGTTGAAATATAAATGGTAGAGCTACTATGCAATATGATTTGGCAGTTTCTTAATAAATTGAATACAGTATTACCATGTAATACAGCAATTGGCATTCTTATTAATTTAGCCAATGGCACTTAAAATTTCTGTTCACACAAAAACATCCTCATTCATATTTATAATAGATATATTTATAAACACCCAAATCTAGTTGCAATCAAGATATGAATACATTAATGTAATGCATTGTTGAGCATAGAGTATTCTTACCCTTTCCTCCGTGTCAATGTTCCGCTAAGATTTTAAAACAAGAAAAGAAGTAGGGGAAGAAATTCTAGAGATCTTTTATTTCATCAAATAAATTGAATAGCCAAGGCATAAAATTAATTTATTTAGACAAAAGAAAAATTCATAATATCATTTTAAAAATTCACCTTTAAAATTTTTATAGACCCAAGAATAGTAAATAAACATTGATAAATCATCATTTTTGCAGGTAAATTCAACACTACTTAAGTCAAGGAATGACTATATATTCACTAAGCAGAGTGGTATCAGCAAGCATTATGTTCCTTGACTACTCCTTTCTTATTATCTCTAGATAATATACTTTTCAAGTCCTCTGACTGAAATTTGTCTCTCATGCTATGCTCACCTACTTAGAAACTCTGACAATATTTGTAAAAGTCTTTTCATAATTCTCCCAATACTTAATTTGGCAAACATGCTCCTCAATAAATTCAACAAAACTGAGAGTGGATTTTTCACTTAAAAAAATTGTTGAACAGCATTTGATATGTACATATCTTGATTTTTGTACATTTTGTCTCAAAACAATTCACAACCTGGCCCCCAAAGCATTTAATATTCATATTACAGTATTTGTATTGCATATGCCCAATCTAGGATCGCTATTTATTTTTGCATGTTAGTATTTAAAAGCTTATTTAGTGCTAGTTCAGGTTGTGCATTTGAGCTCACCTAATGATCCCATGCTTATAAGACTTTAAAAAATCTGCCAGATGAATTCTAGAGCTGATTAAAAATTCAGCAATATAGCAGGATAAAAGATCAATGTATCAAAATCAATAATCCAATATACAAAAATTAGTTCGCTCAATTCACAATTGGGCAAATGACTAAACACATTTCTAAAAAGAAGAATTAAAAATCACCAACAAATACACGAAAAATCTTCAACATCATTAGCAGTCACAGAAATGCAAATCAAAACTACAGTAAGATTTCATTTGATATTAGTTAGAATACAGCCACAGGAGTACAAATAAAAATAACTGCTGGTGAGGATATGGAGAAAAAGATATACCTAAACATTGTTGGTGGGACTATAAATTAGTACCACCACTTTGGAAAGCAGTATCTTTTCTCAAAACACTAAAAATAGAACCACCATATGACCCAGATATCCCACTCCTTGATGTTTTTCCAAAAGATCTAAAATCAGCAAGTTATATTGTTATGATTTGAATATGGAGTATCCTCCAAAAGCTTCTGTGCTAATAATGCAGGAGTATTCAGAGATAAAAATGTTTGGATTATGATAGCTATGACCTAATCAATCCATTCTAGTTTGAATGAACCAAGTAGTGACTGTAGGCAGGTGGGCATGGCTGAAGGAGGTCAGTCCTTGGGGACATGTCTTGGGAGGGTCCATCTCCCCTGAAGCTTCTCCACTTTTCTCTTTCTGCTTCCTGGCCACCATGACCAGAGAAACAATCCTTCACCACACCATTCCTCCATGATGTTCTCCCTCATCTTGGGTCCAGAGCAATAGAGTAAGCCCACCATGGACCAAAACTCTGAAATCAAAATAAACTTTTCCTCCTCTCAGTTGTTCATATGAGGTAGTTTTTTCACAGTGACCTAAACCTAATTAGCAGATATATGGTGATACAGGCATAATGATATTTATAGTACCACAATTCATAATAGCCACATGATAGAACTAGTCTAAGTGCCTGTCAACAGACACATGAATCAAAAAACGTGGCTTACATATATATCTAAGCTATAAAGAAGAATAACTTTTTGTCATTGGTAGGTAAATGTTTGAAAACGGAGAACATCATGCTGACTGAAATAAACCAAACTCAGAAATCTAAGGCTCAAATGTTTTGTATCATATGGGGAAACACACATGAGACAGAAAAGGAAAATAAAAAGGATCTCATTAAAACAGAAGGGAAGGGGCTCGACAAAGCACTTGCCTAGATGTGTGAGGCACTGTGTTTGATCCTTAGCACTGCATTAAAAATTAAAAAAAGGCCTGCTGTCCGTTTACAACTACAAAACAATAAAACTAAAAAGAAAAAAAATACAGAAGGGGAATCAAGAAACTAGAGGAAGGGACTTGAGGGGAAAAAAGAGGGGAAGTCATAGGGAAGTGCTGGGGAAGAAACTCTATCAAATTTTGTTATTTCATTGTAACAAATATACCACAATGAATCCTGTTTATATGTTCAATTACAACACACTAACTTAAAAACAATAATAATAGAAGGAAGATTAGTAGGGCAGAGCAAGCAGATCAGGGAAAGGGAGGGAAAGGAAAACTTCTGGGAATGAGACTGATTACATGACATTATGCACATGTACTAATATGGTATAATGAGCCCCACTATTAAGTGTAATTATAATGCACCAATAAAAAAATCACCCATCTATTCAAAGAAATTATAGGCATTATGGTATTTGATGCAAAGGCTTCATATTGCTTCTATTGAGGATCCTTCTTGCTTACCATTTGGTTCTTATCAGTGATTTAGCAGAATAAATGAAATTGCCTCAGCATGTAAACACCATGCATGTTTCCGACAAAACTACATGCTAATTTTACAGTCATGCTTGGGTCAGCATGATAACCTCAATGGGTGAGCATTTTAGTACTACAAAATATATAAAATTTCTGTTATTATTTTTCAACATGAATGCTTTTCAAATATGCCCATTTCAGTTAAAACATGAATGGAATTTCCAAGGAACTGAAGAGAAAAAATGTAAATTGACATCTAATTTGGCAAGATTTCTGGAAGCTTATTACCATATTCATTCATACGTAGCTTTTTAAAAACTTTGCATTTTTGCTTTTTCCTTATCACAAAGGGAATACAAAGTTGGGTCATTTTAAACAAACCCTTTCATGGGAAACAACTAGAAAGGGGAAAAAAATGGCTATCTGGCAATTTGAGTCAGAATCCTTCCTTTCATGTTTTTATGGACCTAGATTTGCTGCCCATGTTTATAGTTATGGAATTATGTAATACAGCAAAATATTTTTAAATTATTAAAAATTTGTTCTAATTAGGTATACATGACAGTAGAATGCATTTTTCACATGTACACAAATGTAACACAACTCATTCTTCTGGCTGTACATGGGTCAGAGACACACCAAGAGTATAGTCATACATGTATATAGGATAATAATGTTCATCTCAGTCCACCATCATTCCCACCCCCACATCCCTTTCCCTCCCCTCACTCTCCTCTGCCCACTACAAATTTCCTTCATTCTTTCCTACTCCACCCCCATTATGGATCAGCATCTGCTTATCAGAGAAAATATTCAGCTTTGGCTTTTTGGGTTTTGCTTATTTCTCTCAGCATGATATCCTCTTGTTTCATCCATTTACCTGCAAATGCTATAATTTCATTTATCTTTAAGGATGAGCAATATTCCCTTGTGTATACATAGCACAATTTCTTTATCCATTCATCTGTTGAATGGCATCTAGATTGGTTCCATAGTTCAGCTATTGTGAATTGAGCTGCTGTAAACATTGTACTTGCTGTATCATTATAGTATGCTGATTTTAAGTCCTTTGGGTATAAATGGAGGAGTAGGATAGCTGGGTCAAATGGTGGTTCTATTTCAAGTTTTCTGAGATATCTCCAGACTTCTTTCCAGAGTGGTTGCCCTAATTTGCCGTCCTACCAGCAATGTATAAGTGTACCTTTTCCACCACATCCTCACCAACACTATTGTTGTTTGTATTCTTGATAATTGCTATTCTGACTGTAGTGAGATGAAACCTTAAAGTACTATTGATTTACATTTCTCTGATTGCTAAAGATGATGAACATTTTTTCATATGTTTGTTGATCAATTGTATTTCTTCTTCTATGAAGTGTCTGTTCAGTTCCTTAGCCCATTTATTGATTGGGTTATTTGTTTTTCTGATGTTAAATTTTTTGAGTTTATTATATTATATTACTTCTATTTGAGGTGACTGTGGTACCATTTTGTAGGCTGTCTCTTCACATTACTCACTGTTTCTTTTCCTATGAAGAAGCTTTTATGTTTGAATCCATTGTTTGAATCTACAAGCTGTGTGGTGGCTCGTGATTGTGTGCCCAGCCAGACTGCGGCATTTGTGCCCAGCCAGACATTGGCATTTGGCGGCTCGTACGGGGAACTTCTGAAGCTTGGAGGTAAGTGAAATTGCTCACCCCTGAGGAAGAGCTAAAGAATGGGTGACCAATTCAAAAAACAATGTGTTATTGTTTTGATTTATCTTGTTTTTGTTTCAAGCTGCCTATCCCTAGAAATTTCTCAGGCAAACTGGAAAAAATGGTTGACTAAAGGTTTGAAGTTTGTCGGCCCTGAGGAAGAGAAAATTGATACAATGATTTTTTATTCCGTTTTTGTTTCATTCAGTTTCGGTTTTGTTTTGTGTTATCTTATTGGGTTGCGTTATCTTTATAGTAGATTAGAAATTAGTAAAAAACAAACCAAAAAGATGTTAAGTAAATTGTTAGAGGTTCAGACCATGGAGAAAGACATTTTAGATCAAACAAAAGAGAAGGTCTCTCGAGCTAGTCAGACAGAGGAAGAAAATTTAAAGGAAAAGGGGTTGTTAGGAAAAAGGCCACAACAGGAGGCTGTTACTAACTCCGTTTTATCACAAGAGGGCGTAATTCAACCAACAGCCCCACCGATGGAGACAGCTGAGTGGCCCTCAAACCCCGTAGTTGATAAATGGGATCCTGAGACAGGACCTCAAAGATTAGCATGCCCTGTACTTGAACAGGCAGGAGGGCAGCGAATTCACCGTGCTTTAGATTTTAAAACAGTGAAGCAGTTAAAGGAGGCTGTAACAACCTATGGTCCCCAAGCTCCCTTCACGGTAAGCATGGTCGAGTCCATTACTAACTTGGACATGACGCCAGCAGATTGGGCTAGCATGTGTAAATCTGTACTAAATGGAGGACAATATTTGTTATGGAAGGTTGCCAATGAGGAATTTTGCGCGGAGACAGCTAGGCGAAATGCAGCAGCCGGTTACCCTCAAAGAAATCTAGATATGTTGTTAGGAAAAGGACCTTATGAGGGTCAACGGCAACAAATTGAATATGATCCTGCTATATATGCACAAATTGCTGCAGATGCAGTTAGGGCATGGAAGACTTTACAAGGACATGGAGATTTACAAGGTCAGCTATCTAAGGTAATACAGAGAGCTAATGAACCTTACGCTGACTTTGTAGATAGGCTAATTCAAATGGCTGCCAAAATTTTTGGGGATACAGAACAAGCAATGCCATTAATAAAACAACTGGCTTATGACCAAGCAAATCTTTGCTGCAGAGAGGTTATTAGACCATGGAGACATGAAGATTTAAACACATATATTAAATTATGTAGAGATATTAATGAACAAGGGCAAGTCTTGGCAGCTGCAGTACAACAGGCTTTAGATGCCAGGCCAAAAACATGCTATGATTGTGAACAAACAGGACATTTTAAAAGGAATTGCCCCATAGGAGGAGGGTTTAACAAAAGTAGGTATCAAAGGAATAGAATACCAGGTATTTGCCCACGATGCCGTAGAGGGAGACATTGGGCTAATGAATGCCGTTCTCAAACCACCATAGAAGGTACTCCCTTATCAAAAAACGGACAAAGACCAGGTATTTATCCAAGATATCGTGGAGAAAGGCATCAGGCTCCATTGCCAAAAAACGGACAGGGGGGCCCAATGCCCCGGGGCCCACAACCACAAATCTACGGGGCAGTGGAGGAACCCAGCAACACCATCAGGCTAGTGCCCAGGACACACTGTCCATTAAATCCCTCATCAAAAAAACTAGAGGGAACACAGGGTTGGACATCTGCGCCTCTGCCAGAGCAGTATTAACTCCAGAGATGGGAGTTCAAATCATTCCCACAGGAGTAAAAGGACCTCTTCCCCAAGGAACAGTAGGCTTATTACTGGGACGTAGTTCATCTACATTAAAAGGACTTATGATAAGTCCTGGGGTAATTGATCCCGATTATGTAGGTGAAATAAAAATTATAGCTAGTTCTCCAAGAGGTATATCAGTAATTTCACCAGGAGATAGAATAGCACAGTTGTTAATAATACCCAGTCTACATAATAAATTTCCTAGTCATAGTGTAGAAAGAGGTTCCAGGGGATTAGGCTCCACAGGTGTAGATTGGGCTATGTTGTCTTTAAATTTAGATTCTCGACCAATGCTAAAACTAAATATTCAAGGTCATGAGTTTAATGGGCTACTGGACACAGGAGCTGACCTTAACATCATATCTCGTCAAGAATGGCCAAAACATTGGCCATTACAACAAGCCACTCAAACGCTTCAAGGCCTAGGAGTGGCGACTAATCCCCATAGAAGTTCTATGATATTAGATTGGAAGGATCCTGAAGGATGTGAAGGAACTATACAGCCATATGTATTGGATCATCTTCCTATAAATTTATGGGGACGAGATGTCCTAGATCAATTAGGTTTGACGTTAACAAATAACATCAATCCTAATGCGCCCACTACTAGGGCTAGACAAGGCTTTAGGAAAGAAAAAAGATTAGGAAAACAAGGGCAAGGTATAGCAGCACCAATACAAATAGATCAAGGAACAGACAGACATGGGTTGGATTTTCAGAAAGGGCCACTGAGACAATCAAAATTACTTGGAAATCAGAAAGACCAGTGTGGGTTCCTCAGTGGCCCCTGACTAAAGAAAAGATACAAGTAGCCCATGATCTGGTCAAACAACAATTAGCGGAAGGACATATACAACCTTCCATATCTCCCCATAATACTCCCATTTTTGTCATCAAAAATAAATCTGGTAAATGGAGATTATTGCAAGATTTAAGAGCCATTAATAATGAGATGGTTATTATGGGACCTGCTCAATCAGGGATTCCTCAATTGTCTGCTTTGCCAAAAACCTGGCATGTTTTAGCTATAGATATTAAAGATTGTTTTTTTTCAATTCCAATTCATCCCGAGGATAGTCCACGTTTTGCATTTACTATCCCTGCATTAAATCATGAAGGTCCTGATCAGAGATATGAATGGAAAGTACTCCCTCAAGGGATGGCTAACAGTCCAACTATGTGTCAAATATATGTTAACAAAGCAATCCAGCCACTTAGAAATCAAAATCCTGAACTACAAATATTTCACTATATGGATGATATATTATTGGCACATAAAGATAAAAACATATTGCTGGAATGTTATGCCACACTTACAAACTTATTAAAAAATGATAATCTAGAGATAGCAATAGATAAAGTACAATTAAATTTTCCAATTAATTATTTAGGAGTTCTGTTATCCTCAACCATGGTCCGTCCACCAAAAATTCAAATACGAGTAGATCAACTCAAATCACTTAACGACTTTCAAAAGTTATTGGGAGACATAAATTGGATAAGGCCTTATCTAGGTATACCAACAGGAGAGTTGGGACCTTTATTTGATATTCTAAAAGGTCCATCAGATCCAAATTCACCCCGCATGTTAACTCCTAAAGCAAGAAAGGCATTAAAAATTATTGAAACATATATGGAAAATATACATTTGGATAGAATTGATATAAGTTTGCCTTTATTATTTATTGTACTACCAACAAAAAATATTCCTACAGGAGTATTTTGGCAAGAAGGTCCATTATTGAGGATACATTTATCTTATTCTCCTAACACTATTCTTACTAGGTATCCTGAGGCTGTAGGACAATTAATACTCAAAGGAATAAAAGCAGCGAAGGGAGTGTTTGGAATTTCTCCCAATAAAATTATTACTCCATATACTATGGATCAAATTGATGAGTTAGCTAATGAGTTAAATACTTGGGCAATAATCATGTGTAAATCTAATGTTACATTTGATAATCATTTACCATCTAATCCTTTGTTGTCTTTTTGGTCTAAATATCCTGTAGTTTTTCCTAAAATGACAAGAAAAACACCTATCATGAATGCTCCAAATATATTCACTGATGGGTCAAATAATGGTACAGCAGCAGTAGTTACCCCTGATCAAACTTTTACATTTTTAGTACCCAAACAATCAGCTCAAAAGGTAGAGCTTAATCCAATTTTACAAGCTTTTTTGATGTTTAAAGATTCTGTATTTAATTTATTTTCTGATAGTCAGTATGTAGTTAATGCTATAGTATCTCTTGAAGATGCTGGTAGGATTTCCCCTTCTTCTACTGTTTTCTCTTTGCTTTCCACTATACAAAGTCTAATCTGGGACAGAAAAGATCCATTCTTTATAGGACATATCAGGGCACATACAGGATTGCCTGGAGCCCTTAGTTTGGGCAATGATTTAGCAGATAAAACTACACATGACATACATATTTTCTCTACATTTGAAGAAGCTACAAATTTTCATAAAAGGTTTCATGTTAATGCTAAGACTTTACAAAAGCGTTTTAAAATAACTAAGGGACAAGCCAGACATATAATAAAACAATGTCAAAATTGTGTGACATTTTTACCACAAGTTAATCTTGGAGTCAATCCTAGAGGACTGATACCTAACCATATTTGGCAGATGGACGTCACACACTTGCCAGAATTTGGAAAATTAAAATATTTACACGTTACAGTTGATACTTCTTCTGGATTTTTGATGGGCTCCCTTCATGCCGGAGAAAAAAACTAAAGATGTTATAGCTCATTGCTTACAAAATTTTGCCACTGTGGGCGTTCCTAAACAGTTAAAAACCAATAATGGTCCTGGCTATACCTCTACCTCTTTTAAACAATTTTGCTCATCATTTGGTATTACTCATATAACAGGAATCCCATACAATCCACAGGGACAAGGCATAGTTGAAAGAGCTCATCAAACTATTAAAATGTACTTATTAAAGCAAAAAGAGGGAATTGGAAGGGGGTATATATCCCCCAAAGATAAACTTAAAATAACGCTTTTTACTCTAAACTTTTAAAATTTGGATTCATCAGGACTTAGTGCTGCAGAAAGGCATATGTATCCAAAAAATGTACATAAGCCTAAAGTACTTTGGAAAGATATTCTAACAGGACAATGGAAAGGTCCTGACCCAGTGATTGTCTGGAGTCGGGCGTCTGTTTGTGTTTTTCCACAGGGAGAACAGCAGCCGATTTGGATTCCAGAGAGATTAACTAAAACAATTTCTACAGATCGAAAAGAAGATGATTTGACTCAAATCCATAACAGCTGATATCCAGAACTCCAGCTTGGCCATTCTTACATCTGCGACAGTGATTAACCAGGATGCTTTTTTCAATAGCTATTTTATTATTGCATTTTTCCACATCATAAGGTTCTATTTTTATTTTTTGAGCTCATACAAACCTAGGTTAATGTTTTTCTGATCAGTTTTATTTTTTGACTGTGGAGTTTTTAAACATTGCAATGGAGATTTCACCCAGGTAAAGCTACAAGGCCTTTACTATTTTCTTATGTGTTGTACGTTTGTGTACACTCTTGTGTTTTGTGTTGTATGTCTGTATGTGCGTATGTCCATATTTCTTATATGAGGAGCGCTCATGAAAAAATGGACCCGAATTATTATTATTTTTTTTTATTCACGTGATTTAAATGGTTTAATTTAAATTAGGTAAACAGCTGTTAAGGATTGTTTTTAAAGTAGGTTAACAGATCTGTTTGTTTACTTTCACCTTTCTTTTTCATTATATTTAATAATTCTTTTCAGGATAATGTCTTTTTAGCATTATTGCCAGAATTCCTATCTTCATCCCAGTGCAGGTGAAGACAAAGATAAAACCAGACTACAGCTTCTATGATAGCTATCACAGTAAACTGTATAAACTGATGGATCAATGAATTTAACTCAACAAGTAATGCTCAATCAAGGAGTCAACTTACTTTGGGAGGAAACGGATTTTGGGAGGAAATGGACATATTGATAGATTCCTCCGCTTTGAACTGCTTGCAGAACTTGCCTGGACTATGTAACTATCATTTGGTGCAGCGAATTGTGGTAATGCTGGCATATCTTTGCTGATGGTGTCACTAGTGATGCAATTTTTATTTCCTTGCCAGCACACCCCATGTTAATAGTGCTGACATATCTTTGCTGATGGTGTCACCAGTGATGCAATTTTTCCCAAGGAGCCGTCAATTGGCTTGGTGTCGTGGCATTTCTGTATCCTCCTCCCTTCTGCTAGTGATGGTCTAAAATTTGGGGGCCAATGGCTTATGCTGGACCGGTAGTCAGTGACGGGTATGATACAATTGCAGTGGTATCAACCTAAGACAGGAGGCTGACGCCTAAAGGTCAGTTTTCCGATGACTGGTAAGAACCATATGTTGAATTGGACAACCTACCAGGCACGGTCCTTAAGCCACATTGCTTGTTGTTTAATTAATCAGAAGGGGGGAGATGCTGGGAGCCATTAGCCAAGTAGGTATGACAATTTCCTTGCCAGCGTACCCCATGTTGCAGTGACATTGAATGTAGGTGACCTTGCTCAAGGACCAAGGTGGATTAGGGCATTCCCGGTTTAGGTTCCAGGTTTAAGGTTTAAGATTATTCCTGCTGGGAATAGGGCGTATCCTGCTGCCTGAGTTCCCCTTGAGTTCTCACCGGATTTAGACAGTATTCTTTGTGAGATAGAAGCCCAGTGGAGGTGGATTTGGGCAGAGAACGTGGATTTCCCCAGAACGTGATTGTAGACGGCTGGTGTGAGTTCAGGAATAAAGAGTTGCTGCTGGGGATGTGGCTCAAGTGGTAGCGCGCTCGCCTGGCATGCGTGCGGCCCGGGTTCGATCCTCAGCACCACATACAAAGATGTTGTGTCCGCCGAAAACTAAAAAATAAATATTAAAAATTCTCTCTCTCTCTCTCTCTCCCTCCCTCTCTCACTCTATCTAAAAAAAAAAAAAATGAATCTACAAGCTGTGTGGTGGCTCGTGATTGTGTGCCCAGCCAGACTGCGGCATTTGTGCCCAGCCAGACTGCGGCAATCCATACCATTTATTGATTATTTTATTTTTTGCACTTTAAGAATCTTGCGAAGGAAGTCAGGTCCTAAGCCAACATGATGAAGATTTGGGCCTATTTTTTCTTCTATTTGGTGCAGGGTCTCTAGTCAGTGTCTAAGTCTTTGATCCACTTTGAGTTGAGTTTTGTACAGGCTGAGAGAGTTTTAATTTCATTTTGCTACATATGGATTCGGTTATCCGAGCACCATTTATTGAATAGGCTATCTTTTCTCCAAAGTATGTTTTTGGCTCCTTTGTCTAGTATGAGATAACCATATTTATGTGGGTTTGTCTCTCTGTCTTCTATTCTATACCATTGTTCTACATGTCTATTTTGGTGCCAATACTATGCAATTTTTGTTACTATTGCTCTGTAGTATTGTTTAAGATCTGATATTGTGATGCTTCCTGCTTCACTCTTCTTGCTTGATTGTTTTGGCTATTCTGAGTCTCTTATTTTTCCAAATGAATTTCATGATTGTTTTTTCTAATTCTATGAAGAATCTCATTAGGATTCTAATAGGAATTACATTAAACTTGTATAATGCTTTTGGTATTTTGGCCATTTTTTTTTAAAGAGAGAGAGAGAGAGAGAGAGAGAGAGAGAGAGAGAGAGAGAGAGAGAGAGAGAATTTTAATATTTATTTTTTCGTTATCAGCGGACACAACATCTTTGTTTGTATGTGGTGCTGAGGATCAAACCCGGGCCGCAAGCATGCCAGGCAAGCGCGCTACCGCTTGAGCCACATCCCTAGCCCTATTTTGGCCATTTTGACAATACTAGTTCTGCTTATCCAAGATCATGAGTGATCTTTCCATCATCTAAGATCTTCTTTAATTTTTTTCTTTAGTCTTCTGCAGATGTTATTATAGAGATCTTTCATTTCTTTTGTTAGATTGATTCCCAATTTTTTTTAGGCTATTGTGAATGGGTAGTTTTCTTTAATTTATCTTGCAGTGGATTCATCACTGATGAATAGAAATGCATTTGATTTGGGGGTATTGATTTTATATCCTGCTACGTTGTTGAATTCATTAATTCTAGAAGTTTTCTGGTGGAGTTTTTGGATCCTCTAAGTATAGAAACATATCATAGGCAGATAGTGATAGGTTGAGTTCTTCTTTTCCCATTTGTATCCCTTTAATATCTTTTGTTTTTCTAATTGCTCTGGCTAGAGTTTGAAGGCCTATGTCAAATAGAAATGGTGAAAAAGGGCATTTCAGTTTTTAAAGGGAATGCTTTCAATTTTTCTCCATTTAGAATGATATTGGCCTTGGGCGTAGCATAGATAGCTTTTACAATGTTGAGGTATGTTCCTTCTATACCTATTTTTTCCTAGTGTTTTGAACATGAAAGAGTGCTGTATTTTGTCAAATGCTTTTTCTGCATTTATTGAGATGATCATTTGATTTTTGTCATGTGATGAATTACATTTATTGATTTCTCTATGTTGAACCAATCTTGCTTTCCTGGGATGAACCCCACTTGATTGCAGTGCACTGTCTTTTTAATGTGTTTTCGTATGCAATTTGCCTGAATTTTACTGAGAAATTTTGCACCTAAGTTCATCAGGGATATTGGTCTGAAGTTTTCTTTCCTTGATGTATCTTTGTTTGGTTTTGGTATCAGAGTCATACTAGCTTCATAAAATGAGTTTGGAAGGGTTCCCACCATTTCTATTTTATAGTATAATTTGAGAAGTATTGATGTTAATTCTTCTTTAAAGGTCTTGTAGAACTTGGCTGAGAATCTTTCTGGTCCTGGACTTATATTATATTTTGATGGCATCTTTTATTTCATTGCTTGAGATTGAACCTCTTGTTTCAGTTTGGGTAGATCATGTGTCTCTAGAAATTTGTCTATGTCTTTGAAATTTTCTATTTTATTGGAATATAAATTTTCAAAATAGTTTATATTTATCTTCTGTATTTCAGTATTATCTCTCATATTTCTTTTTCATCACAAATTTTAGTAATTTGAGTGTTCTCTCTTTCTTTTCATTAGAGTAGCTAAGAGTTTATTGATTTTATTTACTTTTTCAAAGAACCAACTTTCTGTTTTGTCAATTTTTTCAATTGTTTCTTTTGTTTCAATTTCACTGATTTCAGCTTTTATTTTAATTATTTTCTGTATTTTACTGCTTCTGATGTTTATTTGTTCTTCTTTTTTCTTGGGCTTTGAGATACATTATTGGGTTATTGATTTATTGATCTTTTATTCTTTGAATGATTGAGCTCATTGCAATGAACTTTCCTCTTAGCACTGCCTTCGTAGTGTCTCAGATATTTTGATATGCTATATCAGGGTCCTCATTTACCTCTAAGCATTTTTTTTTATTTCCTCCCTGATTTTTTTCTATCCATTCATTATTCAATGGCATGTGATTTAGTCTGCAGGTGTAGGAGTAGCTTCTCTTTTTGTGTTGTTGATTTCTAGTTTCATTTCATTATGATTCCATTATGATCTTTCATTCCAAGACAGGGTAGTATTTCTGTTTTTGTATTCGCTAAGATTGTTTTGTGGCATATCATATAGTCTATTTTAAAGAAGGATCCAGGTACTGCTGAGAAGAAAGTGTATTCATTCATTAATGGATATAATACTCTAAATATGCCTGTTAAGTCTAAATTATTGATTATATTATTTAGTTTCTTTTTTTAGTTTTGGTTTGGGAGATCTATCTAGTGGAGAGAGATGTGTAAAAATTACCTAGTGTTATTGTTTTGTCGGTCTATTTGATTCTTGAAATTGAGAAATATTTGTTTGAGGTACAGAGATGCCCCATTGTTTGGGCATAAATATTTACAATTGTTATGTCTTGTTAATGTATGATTCTCTTAAGAAGTATGAAATGTCCTTTTTTAATCCCTTCTGACTAACTTTGGCTTGACGTCCACTTTATCTGATATGAGGATGGAAACCCCTGCTTATTTATGCAGTCCATTTGAGTCATATGTTTGTTTCCCAACCTTTGCCTTTATTCTGTGAATGTCTTTTCCTAGGAGGTGAGTCTCTTGAAGACAGCATATTGTTGTTGTTGTTTTTAATCCAATCTGCCAATCTGTGTCCTTTGACTGATGAGTTTAGGTCATTAAAATTTAGTGTTATTATTGAGATATGATTTGTATTCCCAGTTATATTGATTAATTTTTGTTTTTTAACTTGACTTAGTTTCTCCTTTGATTGACTTTTCCTTTAGTGTAGTTCCTCCCATTGCTAGTTTTCAATTTTGTTTTGTTTTCATTTCCTCCTCATGAAGTGTGTTGCTGAGAATGTTCTTTGGTGCAGGATTTCTAGTTGTAAATTCTTTTGACTTTTGTTTATCATGGAAGGTTTTTATTTCATCTTCAAATCTGAAGCTCTATTTTGCTGGATATAAAATTCTCCGTTGGCATCCATTTGCTTTCAGAGCTTGATATTTATCATTCCAGGACCTCCTGGAGGTGAGTATCTGAGTTGAGAAATGAACAGAGAAGCAAATTGTTTTCCCTCTGTATGCAATTTGATTTTTTTCCCTTGCAGTCTTTAAAATTCTATTCTTATTCTTTATGTTAATCATACTCATTATAGTGTGCCTTGGTGTGGGTCTGTTATAATTTCTTACATTTGAGGTCCTGTAAACCTCTTGTAGTGGATTTTCCATTTCATTCTTTAGATTTGATAAATTTTCTGATATCATGTCACTGAAGAGATTGTGCATTCCTTTTGTTTGTATCTCCGTGTCTTCATCTATCCTGATAAATCTTACATTTGGTCTTTTCATGTTATCCCATAATTCTTGGAAGTTCTGTTCATGGTGTCTTACCATCTTCTCTGTATGGATGACTTTATTTTCATGAATATATATTTTGTCTTCTTTGCCTGTGGTTCTGTCTTCTAAGTGGTCTAGTCTATTGGTAATGCTTTCCATTGAATTTTTAATTTGGTTTAATGTTTCCTTTATTTTAAGGATTTCTGCTTGATCCTTTTTTATAATCTCTGACTCTTTATTGAAGTGACCTTTCACTTCCTGTAATTTTTCTCTGATACCATTCTTTTTAAAAAATTCTAATTTGTTATGTATGGCAGCAGAATTCATTACAATTCATAGTACAAATATAGAGCATACTCTTTCATATCTCTGGTTGTACACAAAGTAGAGTCACACCATTTATGTTTTTATATATGCACTTAGGGTAATGATGTCCATCTCATTTCACTGTCTTTCCTACCCTATACCCCTTCCTTTCCCTCCCTCCCCTTTGCTTTATCTAGAGTTCACCTAATTCACCCATACTCTTCCTCCCCACCCCATACTGCTTTCCATATTGGTGTCCCTGGACCAATTTGCAGTCCCACCAGCAATGTATAAGTGTGCCTTTTCCCCCACATCCTTGCCAACACTTATTGTTGTTTGTATTCTTGATATCTGCCATTCTGAGTGAAGTAAGATAAATCTTAGAGTAGTTTTGATTTGCATTTCTCTAATTGCTAGAGATGATGAACATTTTTTCATATATTTGTTGATTGATTGTATATCTGATACCATCCTTTTTTTCAAAGATCAGTCTAACTATGTATATTCTAAACTCTTTATCTGACATTTCTTCTACTGTGTTGTCTATGGATTCTATTCTTAGAACATCTTGGTTTGTTTGAGGCACTTTGTTCCCTTCTTTTTTCATGTTGTTTGTGTATCTTCCCATCTAGTGGTATGGATCTGAGGCAGTACAGTTTCAAATCTGTAGTCTTATATTGTCCCTGAAGGCTTCTAGTACCTCACTTTTAAGAAGGAGATGAATATTAATGCACCCAATACAAACAATATACAGCCATAAATCAAATAACTCCTATTAATTTGTCTACTGGTTTGTCACAATAAACACAAATAATGTGTTCAATTATTGTCTATAATATGAATAGTAAGTTTGCTAAAAGGGTTTAGTAAGAGCAAGGGAGGGATTAATAGAGGTTGACTGTTAGCTTGAGAGAAGTAAGAAAGAGAATCCAGGATGACAGATAAGTGAGAGAAAAAATATATACAGATTTTTTAAAAAGTAAAAATATAAGAATACACAACAAAACTGTATTATACTATTCAGACATCCCATTACTTAATAAATTGATACATGAAAAATATTTGGATTCGAAGATAGTAATGTGAGAGAGGGGGGAAAAACAGTCTCAGTGAAAGACCGAACAATTATTTCTGTTGGCTTTCAAAATTTTTCAGCTTCTCTTCTCCACCAATAGGTGGGGTTGTCTGAAGTTTGATGGCAGCTCTAGTCTGGTGGGTGCCAGTGGGGTTAGCTGGGTGAGCCATTAGCAAGATGCCCTCATATTCTCTTCCAGTCTTCCCACCTATTGCAGCTGGCCCCTTCTATCCCTGCACACTTCAGGACTCCTTGAGCTGGAGAGAGCCCTGTTCTCTCCAGTTTCTCCAACCTGAGTTCCACCAGGGGAAATGCCTGCAGTCTCCACCTTTCCACGGGTCTGCCAGGCCCAGACTGGCCCATGAAGACCCAGATGCAATCTGATGAACCTGGTGTCAGATTCCCCAGGCTCTGCCTTGCTGCAGTCCCAACATCCCAATGCCATTTCAATTTGCAGAGAGACCACCACAGATAAACTCATGCAAAGGAGTGACCCTGCAACGAGGCAGTCAGATGGTGGCCACTATCAACCCAGCAGGAAGACCAGACCTGCAGGTATCCAGGCAATAGATCTCCAGGCCCTGGCAGGTTCCCTGACTGAGATGGCCAGGTGTGGTGGCAGTAGCAAACCTGCAGGCTCTTTGGCCCTGATCTCTCAGGCCGTGGCCATTGTCCCAAGATGACTGTATCTGCATGTAACCAAATATACAGGTATCCTGACAATGGACTTCCAGGCAGCAGCAGGAAGCGGGCAATCTGCTGGTAAATGTCAGGCAGTGAGTGATTTGCTGGTGAAAGGTGGATGATGAGCAAGCAAAAGGCAGGCAGACAGGCAAATTATTTTTTCACACTATACTTACTCCATGAAACCTTTGCACATCTATTGAAAATCACTACCTCATATAAATGAGTCTATTTCTTGATTCCCTATTCAATTCCATTTATCTGTCTCTTTTTTTCTGCTACCACAACATCATCATTACTATACTTTATAAGACACTATAATGTTTAAAACAATTCTGAAAAAGACTAAAATGGATAAGATAGAATGTGTCTTCTTTTTCAAAATTTCTTTAGACATTGCAATTCCTTGGAATGTTTACATAAATTTTATAATGGGTTGGTTGACCCCAAACCCTTCTGGTATAATAATCAAAATTGCATTAAATCTATACATCAATTAGGAAGCTTGACATTCTAATAATATTGAGGCTTCCAACTCATGAACAATGTGTATCTCTCCATACTTTAGGTCTTCTCTAATTTATGTTATTAGTGATTTGCAATTTTCAAGATTTTCCAGATATCATCCTGGTATTGATTTCTACTTAGTTCTAAAAGAATCTGAGAATTTCTTTAGAGAATTAAATATTTTTTTAATTATTAAGTATTTATTTCAGGACCCAGAATATGGTATATCTTGGTGAATATTTTATGAACACTGAAGGTATCACAGGTGTGTGATCTGCAGTGAAATAGTGCATAATCCTACAGTTTGAAAGGTCACTATGGGAAGTATTTCATGCTAGAGGCAAGGTTTATGATGGACTTGATGTGTTTTGAAGTGTTATAAAGAGGATATTTTTTCTTCTGTATTGTTTACTTGTTTGTTTTAGATATGGAATAAACTAAGTTAGGGTCAGGATGGTGTTTGAGAACTATGAGAAACATACTCCTCATATTCCCCAGGGAGGACCTGGAAAGTAGAAAGGCATGTGACTGTTGGGTAATGAAATGACAGCCTACCACTTTGACCACGAGACATCAGGCTTATTCCAGCATCTAGATGAATGTGATAACACAGTGTATTGAAGACTTTGTGCTTATGTTATATGGAATGAACTTCATGTGTGAGATTATGAAGATTAGTTATGACTCAATGAGCCATGGAAACTTCTTTCAGACACATTCAATGATAGTCCCTGAAAACACGTTAATTACAAAGTACAGTTGTGAAACCTTTGTGGTAGGTTACAGCATCTTGGAAGTTGAAGGCATCAGAGACTTAGAGGTTTAGGTACCTGAATTCTACCTGTGTGAGATTAGGCAAACATTCAGGACAGAGTCAAAGCTTACTAGCATGTCCCGTTGCCCAGTCTCCTGCCCACCTCTCCTATTTTATTACTAGAGGCCAGATTATAAGTTTTAACCATGTCTACTCAGTTTAGTTTCCTCAAACCACCATGTTCTTTCTACCCTAGAATCTCTGGCCACACCTCTTCTGACACACCTCCCATTCTATAACTACAAAACTTCTATTATACATTTAAACTAAATTTTGGAACTAAAGTCTGTTCTGATATTCCAGGAAAGAATCAATAACTCAATGTACACATGGATTTTTACCTAGTATGAAATTATATTGTTAACATTATGATAATCTATTATAACAATTTGCTTATAAATACGCTCTGCCCATTAGGATATAGTGTTGAAGGACAAGAATGCTTTCATTATATGTATTTTTTATAATTCCAATGTTAGGATAGTGCATAGACAGCTAGAGATCTCTCAGTTAATTTTTGTTTTAAAAAATGTATAAATACAGCTTAGCTATTTTTTCCCCTAGTTGGACAGTATACAGACTGACTTCAATTTGAGATCATTTGTAGAAATTTAGGACTGAATACAGTTCCAGTCCTTTGAGGAAATTAATTGTACTTGGAAAAAAGAATTGGGCATACAACAAGAATTTTGTAATAGTAAAAAAAAATTAGTTTATTTTAGATGAACATGTCACCAAATTATATTGCTTGAATATATTCATTTCTGAAGTTATCTTTGGCTTGACACATTAAGAAATAACCTCTAGAAAAAAATATGAATAAATGGATAACTTTGGAGGAATTTATAATGCTTAATTTTTGGAGAAGGTTTGTCAGCAATCATCAAAGAAGTTAACACAAAAGAAAAGACTGTAATTATGAGACTTCTTACCCTGTCATAAGCATTTCTGTTTTAATAATGTCCAGTTGTGCTCACAGAAAATAAAGAACATTCCAGGGTAGGGCTGGATGCCCATGCAGGCAAATGAAGAGCACATAGCACATAGGGAACAAGCTGTTCTATTCTGCTTGCTTCAAGTAGCTGCTCTTAGTCCAGTGAATAAAGAGAAACAATAAAACCAGGAAAGAGTGTGTAACCAGAGACAAGAAGCTTGCTAACAATGTAGGGATGAGTGGTTGTACAATGGAGCAAGAGCAGTGCCATCTTATGCCCAACACAGGAGCCATCCAGAGACCACGGTGGGGGTGGAGCATGCTGTCACAGCCACCTCTTTGCAAGTCATGTGCAACAAAAAAGTTTAAAGCTGTAGCTATTGTGAGATGGAAGGGAGGTAAGTTTGAGGCCAGCCTGTGCAGCACAATGAGACCCTGCTCAAAAAAAAAAAAAAAAGAAAAAAAAAATGGCATGGCATCTATACACAAGGAAACACTATTCAATTATAAGTAAAGATAATTTGTAATTTTTGACAACTTGGATGGAGCTGGAGATCATTATGGTAAATGAAATAAGCAAGGGAGAGAAATTCTGCAATCTCTCATTCATATTTGGAAGCTAAAATTTGATCACATAGAAGCAGGAAGTAGAATAGAGGTTGATAGAGATTAGGAAAGGGAACAGAAAGGAGGCTAGGGAGAAGGTGGGGCATGGGTTCCAAAATATAGTTTGAATAGGGAAGTAGTTCTGATACTGTGTAGCACAATAGGACAACTCTAGTCTAAGACAATCACTTATTCGCTTCAAAGTAACTAACAGAGAAGAGTTTCAAGGTTCCCAATGTATAGAATGATAATATTTGAGAATATGGAAATGCTAATTACCCTGATTGGATCATTAAACATTGTTTGTATGCATTGAATATAACACTGTATTATGTAATTAATTATAAATATCATGTCAGTTAAATAATGTTTTAAAAAATTTTAAAAGAAAGCCCTTTATTTGTCCCACTCTGTCCTTTGACTACCTATGATGTCCCATGCCACCAAATACAGAGCTGACCATAATGGAAGAAGGGAGAGACAAGGGGCTGGCTGTGTTGGAGCCTGCCTCTTGTTTATATTGCTTGATAGTCATTTTAGAAATTGCAGCTTAATGGTATCAATAAATATTTCATTTATTCACTGAGTTTAGGAAAAATCAAGATGTCTCTGCTTCAGAAATGATTCTGTGATATTAACTGTGTCCAGGTGTTCATGCCTGAGAGATTTGCTGGGAATGTACTCTACTTCAAAATGTGATTTTGAGTGAGTCAATTTCATCATTTAATGTCATTACAAACACTACTCGTAGACTTGATGTTTTATCCTCACATTCTTTTTATTGCAGACATAATTTAAAATGCAAGCTTGTGAATGAATGCCCGAGCCACTGTGAAGCACATTAACACTGTGAGCTGTTACCAACTTGTTTGAATCTCGTGAGACAGAAAATCCCACATAGCTACTTACATGGAGCAGGTTTATCACTCACAGATAAGTGGCGAGAAATAACAGAAGCCTAGAATCCATCCACGCTCATCCTGCAAGGCTCAGGAAAGCTGCCTAGGATGGATGGATTTCCTTCTGTATGTGCTCCATTGTGTGCATGGCAGGCGGGGGGCAGGTGGGCAATTCACACTGGAATTAATCTCTCAGAGTAATGTGAGTCCCTGGGTTAAAACGTGTTGAATGATGGTCGATTTCTGGGGGTTGGGAGGACGCAACAGAACCTGAGCTATTCTGATCAGCAGCCCCACCCATCTCAGGATGTTGTACCATTCGCACATTCTACAATTATTCTGGAACACTGAAAGTAAGAAAAGTGGGCAGACCTGTCTGTCCAAGTCTCCCAGAAATGTGTACTACAGTAACTACATCATATTTTTTTAAAAGCTAATTTAGCTTCCATTTTTTAGTGAACAGGATTAAAAAGCTTTAGAGCATTTCCAGGTTTAAGCATAGTATCTTTAAGCATCCCTTGCCTTGGGATTCATGCTTTCCCACAATTTCTGCATCCTGTAATCCTTAATTCTGTGGCTGCTGTATGCAATCTTCACTATTACGTATTCATTCCAATTTCCTTAAAAACACAAACAAAACCTTTTAGTTTATTGTGAAATAGAGCTCATGTGGAGAAAATTGAAAAGAAAACAATACCTAAATATACAGATCAATAAACCATCACAGGAAAGCACCCACTTGAATGTCCTGAAGATCCAATGACCAGAATACCACCAGAGCCTAGGAGCCTCGCCACAATAGTAACAAAAACAGCATGGTATTGGCACCAAAACAGACTGGTAGACCAATGGAACAGAATAGAAGACACAAGAGACTAACCCACAAAATTACAATTATTTTATATTAGACAAAGGTGCCAAAAACATGCATTAGAGAAAAGATATGCTCTTCAACAAATGGTGCTGAGAATCCATATGCAACAAAATGAAATTAAACCCCTATCTCTCACCATGCCCAAAACTCCGCTCAAAGTGGATCAAGGACCTAGGAATTAAACCACAGACTCTGTGTCTAACAGAAGAGAAAGTAGGCCCTAATCTTCATCATGTGGGATTAGGCCCCAACTTCCTTAATAAGACTCTTATAGTGCAAGGGACTGGGCTGATTACAAATGATACATTACAAATGATACATTACAAATGATACTTCAGTTACCATGTTTTTACATGTCTCTTGATGCAGATGTGATGTATTTCTCTTGGTCATATCCTACTGGAAGTAGAGTTGCCTGGCCATGGGGAAGGTTTACATTTAAATTTAGTGTAATTGCCAAACTCTTTCCTAAAGAAACTGTGTTAATTTAGATTCTCCCTGAAGTTTATCATCCTATTAAAAGCCAGTCTCTCTAATTGATGTTCATTTGCCAGTCTTTACTTATACCATGGTCATTTTAATCATAGAACCATATGTTTCAAGAGTTACAGAGGAGTTTGCAAACACTCTGGTTTCAGTCTTTTACCTTGTATATAGGAAAGCAAAATTCAAGGAGAGAACAAAAATTTCCAAGCAGTAAATCTTTTACATAATCATGTTTTATGTTTTGAGATAGGCTTATTTATTCTTGTGTTCCTTCATAGCCTTTAACATTTGTGTGAAATAATGTACAAGCATATTTGGTGTATTTGAAAGCAAGCTATTTTCTCTGTGGACTTGGTGCACTGTGCTCTGGCTAAGTTTTTTTTCAGTTAGAAAATAAGTAAAATGAGAGTACACATTCACAGAGTTTATTTATGTATATATGATCCTAACATGCTCTTAACTTATGATTTTATACACACAAATCTTTGAATTTCCAAACACATGATTTTGTTGAACATTTTTAGTTACAGTATTTTTTCTCACCTATTCTATTTTCTATTCTCCTTTGTGGAAAATCCAAAATGTGGGACAAACAATTATAACCCTTTTCTTAAGATGTGTTTCTTCTCTGTGTGTTTTTTGTTCTGTTGTTGTGTTGGCTATGGAAAATTAATAAAATGTATTTTTTTTTAAAAAGTGGTTTTAAGACTTACTCAATCAAGAGCAGTTAAATGTGGTTTCAATGCTGAAAATTTCTATTAATATAAGAACAATTTAATTCAGCTTAAATACAAGCAAACTTTAGGTTTCATTTTCCTTTTAGAATTGGGTGTTACCAAGAAACTACTTGTATTGTGAAGAAAGGTATTTAGAAGGATTTGGTTCTTACTGTTTTCTCTTCATATTATACTTTGACTTCTAATCAATTAGAACTCTTGATCCCTCTGAACTGTAGACAATGATCCATGAGCAATCAATGGAGTGAAGTTTGTTGAACACAAAATACTATATAGAAACTCAGTGTCACATCCTATTTTCTGAGAGAAAAGATAAATGCTGAAAATTTATTTAAATGGTTTCAGTCCTGATGTGCAAAGACATTAGAAGTTATTTCTCTTATCTTTACACAAGAAAAGCTGAACAAACTAAAATCAGTGTCTTTGCTCAGACCTATCAGAGAATCTAGGCTGCAGGGTGAACTGCAACTTGAAACCTGGAGAGACAGGTGAATAGAGAATCTCACCAGAGAGCAGTTTAGCTAGAAGCCTCCAGACTTAAGAACTGGTAATGATAAATTTGACAAATTGCTGGAGGATGAATCAAGACTGGTTTTAGTGTGAAAAATTCCTTGAGTCACAGTCTTAGGGGTCCCTTACACTCTCATGGGTTTCATGGTTACACATTTAGAAACTCCACTTGCTTCTCAAAAAGAGCTGAAAGACATTACCTCCTGTCTCTTGCAGGGGGTGAGGTGAAGATAACTATAGTCAAATAGACCCAGAGCATCTCTATAAAAAGTACTTCCCTCCAGGGAAAAGGTTTAACAGAGACTTTCTCACATGTTCAGAAATAAATTTAAATATATCCACCCTGCCCTTGCCTTCTCACCTAAAGGAGCAGAAATCAAAAGTAAGAAACACTAAAGATGGCCGCATCCTGGGGGCATGGTATACTGCTGGCAGCTGTATACTAAGACTGAAATGTAATCATAAGATTATAGAATGTTTTCCCTTTTCCTAAGAACAAAGCAAATAAGAAAGGATAAAAAGTGCTTGACAGAATTATGTCCTTAGTATGAAGATCCTAGATACTTTGGGAAACTAAATCAGAACATGTCAAACAAAAATTTAAGTTGATATTTGAAGGAGCAAGCAGACCACAGACTCCAAGGATACAGCGAATTGAGGGCACTATAGACAGTTACAGGATGGTCCATCAAACAGCAACAGAGTACATGTTTTTATCAAGTGCACATGGAACATTCTGCTACATAGACCAGATAATGGAACATAAAATGGCCTTAGTAAAGGTACAATATGGAAATCAAAGTATGTTCAGTCCATGAGCACTTGGTTCCCATTGCTATGGAACTGAGACAAGGTAGAATATCTTGGTGGAGAGCAAATGGAAGAGCAGAGCTGCTCACCTCATGGCAGTTGACAAGCAGAGAGAAAGAGAGAAAGGGGCAAGGGACAATGTATACCCTTCATGCACACACCTCCAAAGACCCACTTCCTTCAATTAGGCCCCGCCTCTTAGCCTTTCCACCAACTCCCAGGAGTGCCACCAGCTATGGACTAACACATGAACCTATGGGGGACATTCCAGGCCCAAACTATAACAATGTGCATATTATAAAGTGTATATATTTGAAAAGAAGAAAGATCTATAATTAATTATCTTACTCTCAACCTTTGGAAACTAAATAAAGAACAGCAATTTTGACATAACACAAATGGATGAAGATAAATAATAAAAGATCTGAAATCAATTAGCTTGAAAAAATCTTATAAATTATGAATATCAGCAAAATCAGAGTTGGTTCTTTATAAAGATTAACAAAATGGATACATCGTTAGCCAGAATAGTCATGAAAACATTGAACACATGAATTCCCATCATCAGAAATGATACATGATAGAGCATCAAGTATTTGCTCATTAATTATAACCAATGTCCTATATGAATGTAAGATGTTTGTAGTAGAGAAGATTGGTTCTGAGGTTGAGGTTTTTGTGAACACTTCTCATTAAGTTTTCAGTTTTTCTATGAATCTAAAATATTTCTAAAAGTAATTTATTTTAAAAAGTTTTTTTCTCTTTTGAGATTATGTTGCCCAGACTTTTCTAGAATTCCTAGGTTCAAACTACCCTCCAGCAGCCTACCAGTAGCTGAGGGTATAGATGCATACCACAGTGCCTGGCTAATAATAGTTTTTAGTAATAAGTGTGGGATGTTAGGAAAGATGTAAACTCAGAGTCAACTGATGAATATTCCAGTCTAGACTCATCAGTAACCTCACCTGTGACTTTGAGTGGAACATTGCATTTCCATATTTACCAGTTTCTTCACTTACCCACTAAAAGTAGAAATGTGCTGATTGCTTCTTGCAATCACTATATTATTTACAGCATTAAGGGGGAACTTTTATGGACCAGAAAAGAAAATGTTCAAATCATGTGTTGGACTAGTGGATTGGAATTTTTCCTTAAAATATTGAGAAAGAATACATGCAAAGCATCTATGTTTATTTGTTCCTTCTGTTAAGAAGAAAAAAAATTCAGAGGCTTTTCCCCAATGCTGTTTTCAAGTTTTATTTAAAGGTGAGAAATCTGAGCACAGTGACACAAGCCTTAATAGATGGGGGCATACTTCCAAGCCTGCTTGAGATACTCAGCTGGTCTGTGTTAACATGAGGACACCAGGATGGCTTCCATGCAGCTGTGGGGTGTGTTCTGAGATCACATGACCTTCATTTTAATTCCAAACCTTCTGTGGCTGGTCTGATCTTGCAGCATTTGCCTGACTGCTCTAAGCTTCTTTGTCTGAAGATCTCAACAATACTAGGGTGTGTGACTATTGTGCAGACCATAATGCTACTGTCTCCCATTCATTCATCCCACATGGATATTGAGCAGCTGCTACCTTATGGTGCCAGGAGTATAATTACCAGGGTTAGAAAACAAATGAATGACCCCTACTCTGATGGCCTAGCAAGGATTTCCTAACATTAACTTTACAAAGTTTCATTTTAACACACTTATTATTGAGTGTAAAGTTTTCAACAATTACATTTCATAAAGTTATTTATACTGTTTAATGAACACTTGAGGTAGTAGTTAAATACAAAAGCAATTTATTGCATTTTCACTATGTTCTTTGACAATGTATAGAAGAAAAACACATAAATGGTCTTCAAAGAAATTAAAACTTTTTTTTTTTTTGGGGGGGGGGTACTAGGTATTGAACCCAGGAGTGCTTAACCACATCCTCAGCCCATTTTTTTAATATTTTTATTAGAGACAGGGTCTCCCTGAGTTGCTTAGGGCCTTGCTAAGTTGCTGAGGCTGGGTTTGAACTAGCGATTCTCCTGCCTCATTCTCCTGAGTTGCTGGGATTACAGGCATGTGCCACTGTGCCCAGCCAGAGAGATTAAAACTTGCTAAGAAAACACGATATTCAATAATCTAAGACTTTTAGGATATTTGAGCTGTAAGGAATGGGAAATTCTAATCAAACTGGTCTAATAGTGAAGAATTTTTGTTTCCTTTAGCTGACTTTGCAAATACAAGAGAGTTCTCAATCTCAGTCCCTCTATTTCCTGGTGTGTTTTTGACTGGGCTTCTCATTGCTGGCTGGAGATAGGTATATATAGCAGTGTAAGGTGTAAATCCACCTTACAAAATCCAACTTGTTATGGTGTTCACATCTGTGTAAGATCACTTTCAGAAGAGAGGCCATCTTTTATTTTTCTTCAGAGTAAGAAATGTTTTCCCAGAGTGTTCAGAAACTTTACCTTCCAGTTCATTCTCAGATTTTATCAGTCAGTCCTTTCCACCACAATCCCCAACTCAGAAGTGATATCCAAGTAGAGAGGCCCCAGTTTGTCACTCTTAAGTCTGTGCATAGAATTATGTGTCTGGAATGTTTGGAATTAACAGAGCCATTGGCACAAATATGCCCAGACTCCAAGGCATGTTTGATCTCAGGAGAGCCCTAATGTACAACAGCTGATCTTTTAGAATATTGAGAAACCCAACACACATCTTTGTTCCTTCTCTTCATTTCACATTAAAAATGTCCACCTCCACATGGATACTCAACGTGTAATCCTGATGGAGAAGCCAAGAGTCTTGTCTAGTTCCTGAATGCAAATCCAAGTCCAGACTGTGGCTCTTGTGGCATCCACTCTAGCATTCTCCTCTCACTGCAAACACACCTTTCAAACCCAGCTTGTTATGCTGTTCAGGGATGCAGTGGCAATATGAAAAAGGGCATTCTTATTTGTCACATGAAGAAAAACAATATCTTCAGTCACCAATTGCTGGCAGTCTCCTGGAAAAGTACAGCATAGATGCCTTTTTAATGAATCAAGTCTGGCCTCTGAGCTCTGCTCACTCTGAGAATCTCCACTGTCCTGTGGCTTGAGTGGCTAGTTCTTCCTTGGAAGGCTGATCTTGTCCACTGAAATCTTTGAGAGGTATATGATGCTCCCAATGCTCCCATAGACTTCCACTCTGGTTATCTGAGTCTTGTCACTGAACACTGGGCTGATGTGGTGCTGAGCCATGGTGCCTTAAGGGGTATGTAAGCCAAGAGTTGTCTTTCTTTGGCAATTTTCATCCTTTAAATACTTAGTCATTCCTTCTAGTCAACCAGAGATCTTGTCTGCCCTTTCCTTTGAATCTAGAGATTTCTGTATCTTAGCTACAAGTTGTTGCTATCTGTCCCCTGGAATTAAGTTTATTAGACTCTACTTTCTTTCAGCTTCTGCTTTAGAAGTGTGGAGGAGAAAAAGAGCCCAGTATCAGGATACATCTGAGCTTCATCTTCTCAAAGCAAGACCATCTGTCTCAAGGAGACAGTGCCTCAGAGGAAGTGGTTGGTAGGGGATCAGATTTGTCTCAGGCAATCTCAACTTCTGCTAGAACTCCCATCTACCTGTTCTCCTAATGCATTTTTACTTAGAATCTACCTTAGTGTCTTGCTAACCCCTCAAATCTGCTTACCTTTCTTTCTCCCTTTTAAAGACTTTCAACTAGCAAGAATGGTCTATTATTTCTTTTCAGTTTCAGGCAAGCCATCTTAAAGCCTAAAACTTTAGCCTACAGCCTGGACTCTTGGCAGGTTCTGAGCAAAGGCCACAAGTCAACACATGCTGATGACAATGTTAAACTTTCCCAGAGCCTGTGTGCTTACAGGAACCCCCTTTCCTACCCTAGCCTATTCCCAATCAGTCCCAGCTCACAAGACTCACATGTGCCTCCCTTGTCTTCCCGCCTTAGCACCCCAAGACTCTTTGTATTGATAAATATTCTCCCAATAGTAATGGCCTGAATACAACCAACTCCTCACTGTCTGGAGCAGCACCCTTTATATCAATGTCCTGAAGTTTCCTCACTACATTCTCCAATGCAGGAGTGAGTGTTATCAACTAGGGGTTTATTGTCTCCATTCAGCAAAGAATTGAAGAAAAGAGATAACAAACAAGCAGCAGGTTTATTGTAAAAGTCACAGAGAGAGATTTCTCCAAAGAAAAGGGGCCCCAGAAATGGGAATCTGGTGGGGAGTTTTGACTTGTCCCTTTTATGGTCTCTGGAATTACTTCCTTTTTTTTATCCTCCTCTGTCTACACTCTCCTCACTATTATTGATTAGTGCCCTCTCTATCCACACATCTTTTTTTGTTTTTCTTCTGGATCCTCCACTTAGGAGCACGAGTATGGAAATGTCTGTCTGGTTGGTTCCCTCTGCTTGTGCCCAGAAGCACTTTTGTCAGCCAGAAGTTGACCTCATTAGAAGACCCTCTCCATGCTCCTTTGTTCTGCCCCTGCCCCTGTCCTCCTCACTCGCCATCTTGCCCTGGCTGCCTAAGTCCTGCTATATCTCTCCACCTCAGAGCACTGCTTGGCACATATCACCATGGTTTAATCCATTTTCTGGCTCAGAATAGTGGGGTCCCTATTACCCCCCTGGCATACCCCCATCATTCAACTAGATTGATATTTTAGAGTCTGGTTTGCCAGCACTGCCAATTTCAAGTTCTGTACCAACTTTTAAAATCCTTATTTTTGACTAGTTTTTGAGGTGCAAATGATAGAAACCAAAAGATGGATTGGCATAAGTGATGAAAGATAGTTTTGAGTTCATCAATTGAGATCTGAGATGGGGAAGCCTTAGGATGCTGTCAGTCAGCAGGGGTGGGATCATGCTGTCTTATTTCCTGACTGAGAGATGATCTGTTTCATTTTCATGCAAGTAAGGGAAGACTGCCCAATGATAACAAGCAAAGCCTATTTATCCAGAGCTTTTTACTACTAGAGCACCAGCCACCTTCTCTTGCATGTGACTGAGACTTACAGGAAGGCAACACTGAGCCCTGATGGTGGCTTTGGCTTGGAAGGTAGAATTGGGGCATCTGTATGATTGGTTGAGAGCATATTTAACTTTCTTCAATTAGGCCTAAATTGGAAGCAGTAAGGTATTCATCAAATACTGGTTATTTGGGACCAATTATTATGAGGTTGTTGTTTGGCTTCCTAAATCAGTTGCTAGTGTGAGAGATTCGGCTTCTTGCAAGATTGACTTGTAGAGAGCAGGGTGGTGTCCTGGGCAGGCCACTGTAGAGAATAGAGTGGCTTTCTGGGCTGCTTGTTGCAGATTGTGGATCAGAGTTCAATGTGGTCTGGATTTAGTATCTCAAGTCCTTGCTTAAACCAGAGAGAGAGAGAGAGAGAGAGAGAGAGAGAGAGAGAGAGAGAGAGAGAGAGAGAGAGAGAAAGGAGAAAGAGGAGGAGAACAGAACAGAGGAGAATGGGAGTAAAGGGCTGGGAAACAAGAAGTTTTCTGGAAGCCACAGGAAAACATCTTCATGTATTTATTTGGCTTGTTTTTGCAAACAAATAGCCAAGCCTCCATGATGGGGGACAGGTTGTGGCATTTAGCTAAATTAATCTTGCTAAGGGGTCTAATTGTTTCTTCTTTCCCTCAGGCACACAGGCTACATGGGGAGAAGTAGGGGGCCTAATACTATAAAAATCCTATCAGAAGAAGAAAGAACCACTGCCTCAGCAATTTTGTGTTTCTGGACAATTTTTAACTTATACATGTTAAATGATTCAAATTTAAAATCTGTCACAAACCACCTGGAACAATTTTGGTTAGGAAAAGAGGCCATGTCTAGTGTTCCATTTTGAGAGGAAGCCCCCCAGCACTGTTACAGATGGAAGCATTTCAACTTCCAAATATAGCTGCTTGTTATTACTGACACATGGCGTGGCCCAGGGGGACTTTGTGCACACAGAATTTCTTGTGAAACAATAGATGTTGCTTAAGGCTTCTAAAGTGCATCACATTTATTTTGCTGTTATAACATTAGGGGGAAAAAAAGCCTGTAAATAATCAACTCCCTTGCAAAATGCTTTGGTAAATTTTAAGATTCCATTGTTAAATGTTTCCTTATTTGCGCTACAGAAATTACAAAAGACACTTACCATAAATAAACTTTGGTATTAATGTTTAGGTACATTTTTATAAAGAAATATTTTAATCATGAAAGCAAGTCTTTGCTTGTTTACATATATATTTATTTACTAGTTTGAAAATATAACTATTGACCAACATTCATGATTAAAATATAGTTTTCTCTTTAATAATATCTAACAAAATACAAATTATCATTGAGAGAGATTGATAAATAATTTAAAGTCAGCACACTGATTACAATGTTGAATTTTTTCCCCCATGCTTTCTGGGGACAAAGAAAACTAATTCCCACTATAAACAGTGAGGTATATGCAGAGAAAACAGTAAACAGGCACATCATGAGGAAAAGGTATTTAAACTGTGTGTGCCTATCAAAATTATTTCCAAGCGTAATATAAATTGGAGGCTAGATATGCTTTTCTTTTCTTTTTTCTCCTTTTCTTAAACAGATGTATGCATTTATGATGTACATATAACATATGGAAAAGCCATGTAAATGCTGAGTTCATGGCCTTGTGCTATGTGTCAAATAGTCTCTAGTGCATACACTGGCATCGACTGGTTTTCCAAGAATGGGTACCATAATCTGATTTAATCAGCCAGTCAGAATCCCTACCAAAGGAGCCTCCACAATATCTTCCTGGTTTTTCTGACTTATCTTAATAAGCAAAATCTCTGCTCTTTGGTTTTAGTACAAACCAAGATTGCCTCTGGAGTTCTTTTTAAAGCTGTTATCTTAAAGGAGTGTAAAGCTTAGCATTTCTGCATTCATTTATAATTTGCTAGAGACTGTCGCGGCTGACAGGTTTCTAATGACTAAGAGCTCTTTTCCTCAGAGACTGAGGAAAGTATACATCACTAAGTGCTGTACGTGCATCAGTGGCATGGTGAAGTGGCAGATAGGAGTAGGTAGGTTATTTATCTTCTTATTAATGGTGTCTTATAGTTGTACATAATTTTGGAATCCTTTGTTACATATTCATGCATGCACTCAGTATAACAGCATAATTTGGTTAATATCATTCCCTAGTATTTCCCTTTTTCCTCCACTCCTCCTTCCCTTTCCTTTACTGATCTCCCTGTGACTTTCATGAAATCCATTCCAGGTGTGTTAATTGTAAAGGACAAAGAGTAATGGCTCAAGTGTGAGGTTCTGAGATATCTGTTCTCTACAGGAAATGCACATCCACAGGATGGAGGCCTCCCAAGCACAGTGAAATGGCGCAATGTACAGATGCTTGAGGGATGCATGCACATAATCTATGTGGGAAGCTGGCAGAATTTTGGTCATGGTGGACAGACTCATAGACCATGGGATGAGTCCTGGAACAGGCATCTAAGTGATGGAGATAGCTGATGGGTTTTAATCTTGAAAGACAAGAAGCCAAGTGTACAGAGAAATATAACAAATATTCACTTATTAGTTTCCAATACATTCAACAAACTCTAGGCAATAAATACTAGGTATACAGTCTAGAGATATTCTGAGTCCAGAGACTCAAAGGCACTTAGTGTAATCTCAAATATATTCCCTGAGAAGTGTAGAGTCTTGCCTGTGAGACCTCTTGTCAAGAGTTAGACACTGGAATAGTCAATGGGCTGGGCACATAGAGAGCTATGCAAAATCCAAAGAAAGATAAGTTAGAAAACCTTCATGAAGATGGTCCACCAAGTAGAACATCAATGGGTGGGCAGATTATGTGACTAAAAGAAAATTACCTTCAAAACAATTTGACTAAATGAAGTAAGGCTCAAATATATTAGATTAAAAGTAAGGTTGTCAAAGTAGCAAATTCTACTTTAAATGTTGGGTTGAAAATAATTATGATCTTCCTCAGTTACTGTATGTTTGAATTCATTATTTCTCTCATTCCTCCTTTATCAGTTGAATGCCCACTATGTGGTAGGGCCTGGGACACATCATGAGGCAAATCTAAAAAATGACTAGCTAATCTAAAAAAAAATGTATTCTAGACAGGAAGAGAATTGTAAATCAGAGTTAACATATAAAATGGCATCATAATTGTTGCTGCATTCTTCTGTGGGAAGGAAAAATTAAGAAAATGAATGCTCATTTTGCAATATTATATGCTGAGAATCATGACTTTATTATATGTATGTATATATACATCTTTTCATATGTAGATACTATTATCTTGACTTTACTGTGGAAGTAGCTAAACCAAGGCTCAGAAAGCTATATTAATCTAGAGACTATCAAAATAAAAATGTAAGTTCATCAGTGTACCTTGACATATGATCTATGTATATTGTGGACAAATGAGAAGCAATTAGAAAATGCAGAAGTAGGACCAATAAACTTGCAATAGAAACACAGCTAAGAGTTAACCCAGAAATCAAGGTAATGAAGTGTTCATCAAAATAGTATGCAGAAAATATAAAATATTATTGAAGATGTCTAAGAGTAAAGTAATAATGAGAAGGTCTATATAATATGGAAAGTTGGAGAATATCGTGCTAAGTGAGGTAAGCCAATCTCAAAAAACCAAAGGCCAAATGTTCTCTCTGATTCATAATGGGGGCGGGGGTATGGGAAAAAATGGAGGAGAGCAAAGGGGAGGGAGGAGTGAGGAGGGGATGGGGGCAGGAAAGATGGTGGAATGAGATAGACATCATTACCCTAGATACATGTATGACTGCACATATAGTGTGACACTACATCATGTACAATCAGAGAAATGAAAAGTTGTACTGCAATGTATACAATGAATCAAAATACATTCTGCTGTGATATATACCTATTTAAAATTAATTAATTAATAGAAAAAGAATGAAAGTTATAAAGTTGTTATTTATGGCTGCATGAATCGAAAACATTTCCAAGTGAGCAATAAGAGTTATACATGTAAAAACGTGACCAATGCAATCCACATCATATATGACTACAAGAATGGGAAGCTATACTCCATGTATATATATGCAAGATACATCCTACTGTCACAAGTAACTAAAAAGAACAAATTAAAAAATTATAAAAGTGTCACCCATTAAAAAAAGAGGTATACATGTGTTCTAAAATGCAGTTGGAATTGGTCTCTCTCCAGAGAGAGACCTAAAGTTTTCGAAAAAATGAACAAAGAAGATGGATTGACTTAACTGGTATCAAATTCATTTTAAAATTAGTTTAGAGATTGATAAACAGACTGATCAATATCTAGAATTTTAAAGACTTATTATTAAATTAATAATAATTTAATTTTAAAGATTTAAATTTAAATCTTTAAAGATTAATTTAAAGATTTAAAGATTTAAAGATTAATTTAAAATTAATTAATAAATTAATTTTAAAGACTTATTATTGAAATTAGAAAACTATCCAAAAATTGTAAATTGCCAAAATGCAAATAAAAAGTTAACAGAAGAGAAAATTTGAGTGCCTCATAAACAGCTAAAAGATTCTCAGTCAGAGATAAAAACATTCAGCTAACACTGAGTAACATCTTCACACAAATCAGATTGGCAGCAGTACAACAATGTTATAATACTTATGCTGCTGAATATGTGGGCAGATATTTTGCTTGCTCAAGGGCCCATAAGTTGGCACAACTTTAGAGAGTAATTTAAAAATAGCCAGTAAAATTGAACAGGGGCATGCTCCAAGCTGAGCTCTTTTACATGTGGCCATAACGTATCCTCTGTTAAATTGTGTTATAGCAATGCTGACTTTAAATGGTACAGCATCTGTAATAGTGAAAACTTGGAGACAATCAGTGTCCATCAGTGGAGAATGGTTGGTTATATGTCCAATATGAAGAAAACAACAGGTTCTTTGAAGTCCCATGAAGTTGCATCACATGACATTACCTCCTTGTGAACAGGGTCATGTGATTTATAACACAGTACAGCTCCTGAAGACATAGAGTGGGAAGCTGAGATGGAGGCACATCCTGGCCCTGACTTAGGACAGAGGCTCTCTTTTACCCCTTCTGGATGGTTTGGGTTTGGATAAGTGGGTGGGGTAGGATGGGCAAAATAAAAGACCAAGGACACAATTTTAGACAAATTGCTCTTGGCAAGCCCATGAATCTCAGTGAACATTTAAGCAGGCACCTGGATATGAGTTTGGAGCTTTGGAGAAATGGTGGGGATCACTCATGTATGAGAGGGGATGCACATAATTGACTATTAGTGTTCCTCAGTTTGATCAAAAGTTTCAGGTGAATTAACTTTAATGTATATGTTCCAAGGGGAAGCCTATGAAATTTTCGACAGTTCTTTCAGTTTCAACTTTTTTGGCACAAACTACAAAGACTTGATTTCCTTCCACCTGTCTTCCACCTACCACCCTTTTGGAACGACTGAACATAGAAAAACTAAGATCTGTGTTATGCTCAGGTTTCAGAAAATGCAAACAACAAGCCTTTCAAAATCCAATCACAGAAATATATCCTCAAGTTTTGCTCCTTCCACATGCCTCACACACTCAATTCTCAAGAAAGGAGTATGGTGCTTTCAGGGATTAAGAAAAAAAAAAGGCACAAAAGGAAATTAAACCAGTAATGAATAATTTTAAATATATACTTTTTTAGTTGTAACTAGGTACATTAACTAGGGGAAAAGAAAAATAATATGTGATTTCACATTTTGTTCCAATAAAGATCCATGAACAATCCAATTTTTAGGCTTCTAATGTTGAAGGAAATAGCAAAGGATATTAACTTGTCAATCTGAGTTTTACTGTCTAAGAGTGAACATGTTAGGCCATGTGTATGATTCACATGAATGAGGTCTGTGTGTATGTGGAGGTTGTCTTTGACATTGCCCCACTAACCACCAGCAGCCAAATATCAGGAGTAACATATCAGGTACAAAAGACATTGGAGTGCCACTTAGTAGCTTTTGCATTTCAAGCAAATCATTGAGTACAAAATGAGATACCTTTGTAAGTCTTGAAGATTACTCACCAAATTCTCACAGTGTCATTATAATATTAACATTGATACTGCAAATTATATTTATAATTTAATTTTTTTAAACATTGTCTCATCCTCATCCAAATCCAGAAAGGTAGGTAGAATGATTTTTTTTTCTGATTTTAGAAGCAATATAGAAATATATGAAACAATTAAGTTACTTGTCAAAGAACTTATACATAGTAAATGTGTGGTAGCAGGACCATAACCAAAAACTTTAGATTCCAAGTACTTCCCCCCACCTATGAATGCTCCTGGCATTGTCAAAGTGTCACCTACTGACAGATTCTATTGGAAAGAATGTCTTGAAAATCTTCCTGTCACAGTACATCATTGCATGTATGACTATAAGCAGTCCTCAAATTATGAAATAGTTGTTGAAAATGGGCCATTTATTTATTTGTTTTTAAGGTCTCAATATAATATAGAAAAAATATTTTAAGTAACAGTTGTGTATTCACAGATATCTATCACAATACTTCACTGCTTTTTTTGTGAAAGTGAAAATAATTTAGATATGGTGAAAGGAAGTAAAAAAAGAAGACGAATTCAGAAATTCCCTGGTTGAGAGTTGAAACGAGACTAAGAACAGAAGGAAGGGCAGACCTGATCCAAGAAGCTTGCGTCTGTCCACTCCAAGGGCTCTCTCAGCAGTGGTTTGGAAAGCATGGTGTCAGGCAAGTTGAGATGACCCTGGTAAGAGCCTGTGCCTGGGCTGCAGGACACCCAGCTTCCAAGTTTAGCCCTACCACCAGCTGGTCGGGTGCCCAGGTTTAAGTAACTTTCTGGAATTTTTTAGTTTGTTGTTGTCCCTACCATTTCTGAGATCAATAATTCAAATTATGCAAAAAATAAGATCTAGCTCTTAAGGTACCCCTTTCTTTCTAACAAATAGTGATGCATCTACCATAAGGGTTGAGTTCTGTCATGGACATTCATGCACATTTGTATTCATGTATATTCATATGATTTCACTTATTATTCCCTCTTCCTCCCTTTTTCTTCTATCTGTTTTGAGAACTTACCCATTTCATTTGAGATGCAGCAAGAAGCCTATAATGCTCTTTTTGTTGGGTTTTCTTAGATTCCAGAAGACAGCTCACAGGACAAATGCCTGAATACATTCAACTAAAAGGAGACGCAAGACTGATTCCTCCCTTCTTTCCATCTTAGGGGTAAGGAGGCATTGTTATTTAGGCCAAGTCTTCTAAATTAGATGCTTTTGAACTGTTCAAGTTATTAAAACCTATATTGAGATATATATGATATATACACACATTTATATACATTTAGACATATGCATATAGCTGTGATTCCATCACTACAATCTAGGTAATAAAGCCCTCAGTATTCTTTTCTGCTTGTTTGTTTGTTAATATGATAGGAACACAATATGAGATGTACACTCTTAACACATTTTATTTTGGTACTGGGGATTGAACTCAGTGATACTTTACCACTGAGCTACCTTCCCAGTCCTTTTGTATTTTTCTTATTTGGGGACTCATTAAGTTGCTTAGGTTCTCACTAATATTGCTGAGGCTGGCCTCAAACATGTGATCCTCCTGCCTCATCCTCCTGAATGACTGAGATTACAGGCATGCACCACAATTCCCTATTCTTAACATATTTTAAAGTACACAATATTGCATTGTTAACTGCAGTCATGGTGCTGTGTGACAGACTGTTAGAATTTATTCAATTTCCATAAATAAAACAGTATACCCATTGAGCTGCCATATGATCCAGCTATCCCACTTCTAAGTATAAATACAAAAAAATGAATTTTGAAATCAGGATCTCGAAGGGGTATCTGCATGCCTATGTTCATTGTAGCATTATTCAAGATAGCTAAGATATGAAAATAACCCAAATGTCCATCAATGAATGAATATATTTTTTTAAATGTGGTATATGTGCATACAATGGAATGTTATTCAGCTTTAAGAAGAAAATCCTACCACATGTATCAACATGAATGGACCTGGAAGACATTTTTCTGAGCTACTCAAATTTAACTGCATAAAAACAGCAGCACTAAATAAAGGCATCCTGAAGGCAAGTGCATCCAAGCCCAGCCTCTTATTGAGCACACTGGGACATGACCTGTCTGCCTTTCAGCAGTTCATTTCACTGTATGGATAAGTGCAATGTGCATTCGTGCATTCACACATGCAGATGTGCATGCAAGTGCATGATGGAAAACACTTTGAAGACTCCAATGAGCAGCCTAGGTGTAAATATAGGTACAATATATATGACAGATCTATCTGTCTGTCTGTCTATCTGTCTGGATATTTATACTTATTAAGTGCTTTTAAGTAAGTTCCATTATGGAAATTATCTCTGATTTAACTTCATACTTTAACAAAAATGAATCAAAGTAAATAAAATATATAATACATTATTTTTATTCTTGATGAAATTAAAATAAAAAAAAATACTAGTGGTTACTGTTCAGAGTACTTCCTAAGTGTCAGGCCCTCTGCTTAATGATGTATTTCTATTGATATTTGTCCCTACCCTACTACAAAGGTTGATATTTTTATTCCTACTGTCAAAAATGAATGCCTCCACTAAGGTTGACAGATGTTCATTTGAACTTGAATTTTAGATAAGTAACAGTTGATATTCTATACTAGAATATTCCATGGGGACAAACTTACACTAAAACCTTATTTGCTGCTTATTCAAAATATGGGTGTCCTATATTTTATCTTGAACTCAACCCTGAACTCAGGGCCACAACTTGAATTACTCTCTATCAAAACAACCAGATTTTGGGAGTCAAAATCAGAATTTGACTTGTTTGGGGCTGGGGTTGTTGCTCAGTGGTAGAACGCTCGCCTAGCATGCACAAGGCACTGGGTTCGATCCTCAGCACCACATAAAAATAAAATAAAGATATTGTGTCCACCTAAAACTTAAGAATAAATATTTTAAAAAGAATCTGACTGTTTTGTCTGATTCTAAGGACCATGTCTTAGTATTTCCAAGCTCAATTTTCTCTAAAACTGAAATAAGCCAGTGTACATCAGAATGTAGGAATATAAAAGGCCTGATGTTCATAGAATAATTCTTTAGTTTTGTACCTCAATAGTTAAAATAATCTATGTTTTCAGACTGTAGTCCCTGGTGTTGACTGCCTTAGGGACTTTATCCCATTTTTTTCCTCTGCGTTGTCTATGAGGTCAGTATCTTTCCCATTCAAAGTTAATTCCAGATGTCCTTTTCTTTTTCCTTAAACTATAAAATAATACTTTTTTCCATTAGCCTTTGATGATTACATCAAAACCAGTAGATTTTCTAAAAATTTATATAAGGGCTGGGTTGGCTCTGGCTGTGCCAGGATTCATGTGCTGGAAATGTTTTTCCTGGAGGGGGTGGTCATGGGGCCCCTGGAGTGAGCTGTGAGATCAGCTTCCTCTCTGTCCTGTACAATGAAGTCATCTGGTCCAGCCTGCTATCAAGTGATTGGCCTTGTCTTCTGGATGAATAAGAGCAACAACAACAACAACAAAAATCAATGTTCTTCTGAGTTTGAATTTTGAATCCTTTAGTTTTTACTTTATTGAAATTTTACTTAACTGCATGAAGCAAACCTTTTTAAGACAGATTGTTTTTGTTAATTGACGCTCCTCCCATGGCCTTGCATAGACTCCAGATGCTTCTGAGAGTCTTGCTCTACTAGGGACTGGATGGTGGTAGCCTACCTGTGTTTGCACAACCTGTCCTTTAGCTGGTGTTGGGTACATAGTTAAATAGGCTCCTGCATTTTGTCTCATCTCTGGCCTATAACCTTCCCCAAGAAGGTTATTCTAAGGTTGTGTCCCTGTTTCAAGGCCAAATTGATGTAATTCTTCTCTCCTTTGCTTAACTCATCTTTCTTTTGTTTGTTCTCTAAAAATTTGTTATTGAATCTCTGTCTCCTGTGAGGCACTATGCTTGATTATGGCTTACACTATGTCAAGAAACAGAAGCTATTATTTATGAAGCATGACTAAAATCATATTCCTGAGTGATGTGTTCCATAACTATTTAACTTATTCCTCCCAATAACCCAGAAAAACATATGTACCATTATTCCTTCTTGCATGTGACATGACTGGGGTCACTCACCAGGGACAGAATGAGAAGCTGATGGAGTGACTCAAGGTCCTACTGTGTCCACAAACTGGACGAACAGCTGGACACAAAACGATGCTTCAAAAAGGAGGGGAAGAAAAACAAAACATCAAAAGAGGAAGAATAGTTGTAATTCCTTTTTATGTTTCCACCAAAATTGACTAATCCAAGAGGAAGGAGGGAGCAGAGAAAAGAATTTGTTGTGTCTTCCTCCCCTGGCTGTTAGCTTTCCTGCATGAGTCCCACCCGGAGAGACCACAACAGGGTCCTGGTGATGCCACTGCACCAATCCAAATTCACTCTTGCATGCCTTTGCTCATGTCATTTCTTCTTTTCTCCACCTTCCAATTCTCTCCTTCTAGTTGAATTCACCTCTTATTTTTATCCCAATTTAGTATCTCATATGCAAGGTCATTTTCTCTGCTGCTGGTTCCCCGAGATCCATTGCCTTTCATTTCAAGCTCTTTCCTCAATTCCTTTCTAATTTGAAATGAAGAGACAGAAGTGCATCATAAACATTGGGTAAGAGGACACTCATGGTGGTGTCCAAACTCAGGTGCTAGAGGAGGGAGGTGAGTCTCATTTTGGGATTGTGTATTCTGGTATCTCCATCCGTGGTTCACTCTACTGGTCAGAATCTGATGCCAGGTCTATGCTTCTGCCTCTGCTATTTCCATTACTTTAGAGGTCCGGGGGACTCTCTCTCTTCTTCCATTGAGTAGTTCTTAATCCATGTGTTGTTCTTCAATACCACTCTTGATTAGGAGAATAATAGTAATTTCAGTGATATCATATTCTATAGAGAGAGTGCCAAGCACCAGATAAAATCTGAACTAATTTTTGTACCACATATGCCTTATCTCTACTCCATTCTTTCTGATATTTTTTGCATTGGCATATTTAAATTTTTAAACATACTATTCAATTGCTACTTTGCAGGTAAAAAAACTGAAACCTAGAAAAGTGTGTAAAACAGCAGAATAGGGTTTTGAATCCAGACAATCTGATTTTGGAACCTTATATTCTAACTCCAAGAACACAAACTTTTTGATCTTAGGTACCTTCCCAAGAACTTCCAACTTGGAAAATTTTTGACAAACTGTAGTAGCATCCACTGTCCTTTTCTTCACAAGATAGTAGTTTCCTACTCACTGGTATATGAAGCAATCTGAGACTCATTTTCCTAATTTTGAAAAACTGGAATAAAAATATAGATCCTGCAGGGGAACTTTGAGTTGAAAGTCAAAAAATGCATATAAAAGTGCTATGTAATTGTGAATAGGAATAGAGCTATGCATTCATGAATGGTGAAATGCCGGATCTTTCTTCATTCACACATCAACCCTGTGGATTTATGAAAAGCAAACAATGATTTCATCCTGCTCAATCACTATTAAGCTTGATGGTATAGTAGATTAAAAGAAAAAAATTGAAGTGTAGGAAGTATGTACTTCCCCTTTATGGTTATTAATTTGTTCTGCTTCTTCCTGTGCAATCTCTTCAGTTGTTATTGGGATCATTAATCAATGTCTTATTCTGGGTTTTAGCAGAGTTAGTGAATGGACTTGGAAGCATATTTAAAATGTATCTGCCTTTCACTTGGGCCTCTTTGACTTCAAGGCCATTTCTACGTGCAGGGTAGAATATGGAAGGAACCAGAACATCAAGGTATTCCTGAATCATTCCTGGCATGAGGCTTTTAGATGGAAGAGTGAAAATTATTTCAAGGTTTCTGTACATTCAAGGAGCATATACATAAAACCCTAACTTATTCAATGCTGAATCTAAGGAAAACATATTTGGAGATTTATTAGATCCGAATGCACATCTTTTAGCTTGACTTTCCTAGTTCCACATACATTAAATTTAAAATGTTTTCATGATTATGTATGAAAATGCAATCAGTTGCCTTGAGTCTGTTGTAGTCAGTTTGTAAATAAGACTTATCATCACATGGGACAGAGCAGGAGGCATATGGACATAGGAGACTAATGGGAAATTAGATGCAGCAAGTAGGCAATCATCCTAGATTGTCTGTGAATAAGCACGTGAAATACACACACACACACACACACACACACACACACACTCTTATTCCCTGCCCCCCACCCACAGGGATATTATTCAACTTTGAAATAAGGACTTTCTTCCATTCACAACAATGTGGATGAACCTGGAAGTTTTTATGCTAAATGAAATAAGCCAGGCACAGACACACAACAGGAAATGATTTCATTACATGTGGAATCTTAAAGTTAAACTCAGAAGCAGAACATAGAATGGAGTTCCAGGGTTCAGGGGTAGGGGAAATGGTGGGATGTTGGTGAGAAGGTACAAAGTTTCAGTTATAAGACCAATAAGTTCTGGAAATCCCACTGAACCAGATCTAGTGTACATTTTTATAGTTGTACAAACAGATGGGATTTGTTGTTACATATTTGTACATGAACACAATACACACTATAACAATATAATTTGGTCAATAAAGGATTGCCTTTTGTTTTTTTCCTCAAAAATCTGGATAAAGATTGAGACTTTGGTTGAGTAAGCTTCCTTTAATTTCTTTGCTGCTCTAATATTGAATCTCCAGAGTAACACAGAGGTCTGGTCTCATGGGGCAGGGGTGCTGAAGACATTTGTGTGACAGGACAGATTTCACAGTAGCATCAGCCAAGGTCCCCAAGGAGACTCCTCCTGTTGCAGGAGGAAACAGTTCTGACAGATTCCTTCTCAGGAGCTGGAGTCTGTATTTCAAAGCACAAGCCATGCAATTGCAATGTATATTGTGCCACTTACCATCTGTACACAGATCTTCTGTCTCCGTATGCCACATGGCTTGGGCGGGGATTCTGGCATTGGGATTGGGCAGCTTGGCAGAGTTATATTTTCACTCTGCTGACCTTTTCTCTCTCCTGTTGAGTCATTTCATCTGGAGAAATCAAGCTCAGAGCCTGCCGTGTAACCTTCCCTCACCCCCTCCACTGTAGGGTTACAATTCCTTGTCCCATATGACTTCCATTGCACCATAAACATTGTTTACATGTTTTTCTTCCTGAGAAGGATTGGTTCTTGTTGGTGGCCTAAAAATACCCATTTGTCTCATGATCCCTGTCTCCAAATCCACAGCATTCAGTCCACAGGTGCCAGGCCCATGCCCTCTTCCTTTCCCTGCTTCTACCCGCTGACAGATATACACAGCCTTTGAAGCATATTTTTGCACCTGAAAAAGCCAGCTCTCCAAAATGTCACCCATTTCAACAGGATCTCCACACATCTCAGAGGAGAGGAGTAAAATCAGGATACTTACCAAAACTTTGAAGTCTGTTTATGTCTTCATTGGTGTCTTCTGTCCCTTCTGTTGGGATATCCTTTCCAACCAGTTCCTCATTCTTCTCTGTAAAGAGTAGTGACCCATTTCCTCTGTCTTGCTCTGTTACGTTGTTCACATCTTCATCTTACCCTCAGAGCATAGTGCTGGGGACAGTCCCAGGAATCCTTCTGCAGTGGTAAGTAAGCTCCCAGTCAACAGGCTGCGTGTCATTTATATCAGTAATTAGAGCTTATAAAAAGGAAGTGATCATTGTTCCGGGCCTTGAAATACACATGGAAGCTTGCCATTAAATTGAAGGGCACTGGAGGCTGTGATGTAAGTACCATAGTGTAGATAGAACTGCTTGCAATACGAGGATCATTTTGGGTAACTGACAAGTCAGATTGCAGGCAGGTCCTCTTACATGATAACATGTTAAGACTTTATGTGCTTATCCTGGAGGAGAAAAAAGAAATACTATAAACAAACAAACAGTTCTTTGAAAATATTTTTCTTCCTTGCTACTTAAGCATCACAAAGTGACTTGTTCCAGTTGATTATCAAATCTTTAACACTCTTGACTGAGGCCAGCATGTGTCACATAAATAGAATAAATGGATTAAAGGGTCATTTTTGGAATTTATTGCCCAGTCCTATAACAATCATAATCTTAATAATAATGCTATCTATTAATTCAGCTTTGGCTATTGTGTTAGACACTGATGTTATGAAAAAACAATGCAAGGTTCAAACTCTGAAGGAGCAGATAGAGCAATAGCTGTAGTTTGTGTTAAGTGTTGTGAGGTTGTGAACATAATTCACATGGGCACAGGAGAGAACTCCTTCATCCTGCATGGACACAGCCCCAGATGGCATGCATGTGATCAGGCCTGATGCTGAGCATCCAGTAGCTAGGGAGAGGCACCTTCTGGGCAGTTTCTAAGCACAGGAACACACATAAGAATAAGAGCCTGATGAACTGACAGGGAAAGGAAAGGAAGCTCAGGGTGTGCTGGGGGAATGATGACTCTGTGTGGATGGGAAGTTCATAAGGAGGGAAGGCAGCCCTGATCAGTTTAGGAAAGCATGAGCACTGTAAGATCAAGAAATTTGGATCTAATTACCTGGCACTTTTCAGTTGTTGGCGTTGATCTAAGGATGCATTATAAAAATAATCTAGTAGACCATAACTAAGACTTAAAGACAATTGCAACAGAGCAAAGTAGACTGGAACAGAGAACATTAGTCTAGTTTGAAAATAGAGAGCCTGAAAGCATTGCTTTGTAAGTTTCCTTTCATTTTCCATATCTGTCTGTATATGCTGTTCAAGGGCATTTGGAAGTCACAGGAGAAGACAATGGAAAACACCAGGGGAGTTCTTGGTGAGATAGCAAGGGCCATGTTGAGAATTGCATTTAGGAAGATCACTTTGGCTGCTTTGTACAAATGATAAAGATTTGGAAGATGATGTAATGTGTCATTGGGTTAAAAATAGACATGTGAACTAAGTGAAATCTTACTGTAATTAGATTAAAAACAAAGGTCCTTTTCTCAGTGATTTCTGCACAGTTGGTGGTTCTTGTCTTCTCTCTGCTTTCCCTGTGCTTCAGAGATACTGCACTAAACATTGGGTAATGACATAATGTGACAAAGACCATAAAAACTTGTATTTCACTTGGGACAGTCAAGAGTCAGTTTTAAGTATTTTTTTCCCAAAGAATGATTCTGATTGTTTTCCCCACACTGTCTCCTGGTGTTTCTTTCTTTCTCTTTCTTTCTTTCGTACTAGGGATTGAACTCTGGGGCACTTGACCACTGAGCTACATCCTCAGACTTATTTTTTATTTTATTTACACACAGGGTCTCACTGAGTTGCTTAGCGTCTCACTAAGCTGAGGCTGGCTTTGAACTCACAACTCTCCTGACTCAGCCTCCCAAGCTGCTGGGATTACTGGTGGGTACCATCAAGCCTGGCAGGTGTTTCTTTCTTTAAGACACACTTATTTAATAGTCAAAGAGATAAGAGGCAATAGTAGCTGCCTTTGGAAATGTAAAATCCCTTCTTGCTATCAATTCATATTATCTGGGCAGCTTTTATGACACTTTTGACTTGCACTGAAACTAAGCAAAGTCACAGTGTAACTGAAATGAACAAAGACTCTCTTAGGGTGCAGAACACTTGCAAGTCCATCACCTTTCCATATTTAGCCCCTCAGAAGACATTGACTGAACACCTACTATATGCCACAAATCACGTGGAACAAAGGGCTCAAATGTGGAAATGTACTCTTTTTTCAGATGACAGTGAAGACTGACAAAAAGAAGAGTAGGTATAGTGTACTGGGTCTGGGCTATTGCCCTCCAGGGGGCCAATGGTGCCCTTCTGTCTAAATTGACATTGGAGCAGACATCTGAGGGAGCAACTAAGACTTCTGGGGCAAATGTGGTTCAGGAAAAGAAAAAAGTAAGTATGAAGACCTGAAGGCATGGGCCTTATGAGGGGAAGCTGGTAAACCTACAGCAGAGAGAGAGAGAGGGCTGGATGAGATGAGGTTACTGGGAGAACAGAGAATGCCGCTGGGTCTTCCGGGAGGTTGGGCTCCTTAGTTTTCTTTGCTAAGAATACACACTAAGTGGGAAGTCATGCTTCCCTCCAACTCCAAAATCTAACATGCTTTATTTTCATTCATCCCTTATCATGTAACATCCGCATAGTCAATGTAAACACACTCATGCTGGTGAGAGGAAATCATGGAGGTAGATATTAATTTTCTAGATCCAGTGCCGGGTGTGAAAAACCAAAGTTTTCTCTAATAGAAAAAAAAAATGTTACTCAGGCATAAATTTTCCATGCAAATTCACAAAGGCAGAAATGACATTTAATCCTTAAAACCACAATAATCTAAGATAGCTTTATTCACTTTTTCCACGGAAACCATACAAAATTGTATACAAATATCCTAGTTCAAATGAAAGTTCTTTGTAATAAACTCCACTTTGGGAATTTAGGGCAAACCCAACATATTTACAAGAAAAAAAAGATAAGAGGATGGCTTACTGATTTAAGTAAAACCTCCTTTGGAAATGTTTTGTTTTTCACTTGGTATATGGGTTCATAATGTGGTTCAGATCTTTCGGGAATCATTTCTTTAAAATGACATGTGATTGAGGAAGGTGGGATACCAAAAAACCACAGATGTTAACACTAAATCACCTTGACCTTGACCTAACCAGGAAAAAACAAAGCAAAACAAAAACTTCTGAAGAAAGAAGAGTTTGGCAAGACCCAACCTCCCCAACTTTGAAAATGTTTGGAAACCCACCGTCCATGTAGGAGGAGGTACTTGAGTGAGAAGTCTCTCCATGGATCACAGGATGGGTTCTCTGACTTCTTATCCTTTCTCTTGTGGGGAAAATCTTCCAGAAAGTCACATTTTTATTGTGTTCCTTCTGAGAAGCCAGAATGGAGTTGTGGGAAGAGCAGATACTGCACAGGATCTTGGTCCAGCTTCTTGGGGACCATTGCATCACCTTTAATGGGTTTCTACGTACCTGACAGACCAAGAGTCATAAAAAACGCACACTTTATTGCACACAGATTCATTCCAATTCCATCTGTGTTTAGTTCACATCTTACACTCAACAAGTACCATTTCACAACAAATTCCTGAAGGACCAGCCAGTATTCAATGGTAAAGAGGAAGGTGTGGAAATACAGGAGTATTAGGGAACTAAAATCTTCTCATTTTGACAGTAAATCCCTCTTTATCTCTAGTAAGTGTTGGAATAACTTTCGGTTCACAGCTAGCAGCTATGAGCAGCTCAGAGTGCTAGGAAAATCTGCGCTTGCACAGGCCTGACAGGAACACCTACCTGCAGGACGGGGCGCTCTGCTCTAGCCAGCCATCAGTGAAACCACATTCTCAGTACTTGTGGTCAGCATTGCCAAGCTACCAGACTACCAGGTCAGGAAACCAAGAGGCAGGTGCTTCAGGGCGTGAAACCCCCAAACTCATAAAGCCCCCCTCCTTTAGGGACAAAGACCCTTCCAGACTGCCTTCCATCACAACAGCAATATTTAGAGCTTCCTCATAGTGTGGCTACATTAATAATAAGATGATTGGTTTCTAGATGTTGTTTAACCTACTTGCTTATGTATGATTGGAAGATGCATTATATATCAATTGTAATCACTTCCACATTAAACGAGCTTGCCTGGAGGTCGACTGAGGTTGTCACCTGCCAGCTACAAATAGTATTTGTACCCACAGGATTTTAATTTGCAAAGGTGAATGACCCTGCAGAAAAAAATCAAGGTCATTGAAAGATTTATTGCTCTTGATTCTTAAAATAAGGGGACCATACCATGCAGGGTACCTTGCAAAGCCTCTGGATAGTTTGAAGGTAGAAATAAAAGGAAGGTGCAGGCCAGACTTTCATTAGAATTTCTGTAGAAGATAAATGCAGAGAAGAGTGTACAACCCAAGATTGGCTTGTGTTAAGGATTCTAGAGGGCTTGGGCTTATGGGGGTGGTGGTCCATTGCCTCATCCCTGGTCCTGGGATAATTTAGGGCAGGGGAAGTATTGGGTTGGTGTTTGAGTCAGACAAGAAGGTGACCAGGAGCATGGGAGACTTTGAGGAGAGAGGTTGACACTTTGGCACGCAGTTTGTGATTCATACACATCCAGAATTTAAGAAACAGAACAGAGAGTGTTAGATTTTTTAGAAGATATTAACAGCTTTGGAAATTTTCTGTTTGAACTGGCAGCTTCTCATTGGTTCCCAACAGAGTGGTACTAGCAGGCATTTGGACATAGCTATCTACAGGTCAGAGCCAAAGCTTGATTGGAGATCTAGATGAGAAGTCTCTTGTGCTCAGTGTTCTCCTTGGTGGACTGACTCTAGAACCCCTAGGGAAGGAGCGGTGGCTGTTTCAATCCAAGATTAAGAGCTCAGTGCATCTTCTCACATCTTCTACTTCACTGCAGTGGGTAGTGGAGCGTTGGGAGGTTGGTGAAGCTTCCTCTGTTGATGTTTATTGTCTATGTCCACCATATATCAGGCCAAAGATGTCCTATTTAAAATAAAGGAAAAATATTTAGTGAACATGAGAAAATGTACCCAATGCAGAAAAAAAAAATGTTCAACATGTCCACTTTTCAATGTGAACAAATGAAGAACATGTCGCCTTTCTATTTGCTTTGGTCTAACTTTCGAGATGTGATAATCAATGTCTCAGCTGAGGAAAGATCAGACAGGAAGGAACCAAATGCAAGTTCAGAAGGCTCCTGAGTATGGTCAGTGTGTGCAGCGCATGCCAGAGAGGAAGTCTCAGGGCACACATGGACCACACTCCAGAAGCCAGGATTCCTGAGGGTACTGTTGGGTCAGGATTGCCCTGCTGTACGTGTGGTTAGAAGCCTGGCACCTCAGTCCTCCTTCACTGCTCTCCCTTAGATGCAACACTATTTCTTTCACCTACACGTAGATTATATTTTCAAAAGTTCTTGATGACCAATTACACATTATGGTTTTGTTGTAATTGTTGTTGTTGATGGACCTTTATTTTTATTTATTTATAGGTGGTGCTGAGAGTTGAACCCAGTGCCTCACACATGATAGGCAAGCACTCAACCACTGACCACAACCTCAACCCTACACATTATGTTTTAAATCATGCTTCAAACCAAAGATGTTTAAAGAGCTATGGGCTACAGCACCATTTTCAGATTCCTTGCAAACTTTCTTCCCATTTTCCCACTGAAATAGTTGTGAACTTCAGACTGTTTCATGTTCACCTTTGCAAGATGTTAAATCTTCCTTGCTTTGTCTTTACTGTGTGATTGTTTTTCTCACACATGCAGCAGGTATTCTTCCCTATTTAGTGACCCACCAGGAAGCTCTTTAAAAATTCACTCACTACTCTTTATTCATGACTATTCAACTTTATCAACTTCTGACTATTGTCCATCCTTTTCTTTTACCTAAGAAGATAGACCAATATAACATTATCTTTCCTTCATCTTTCCTTTGTTTTTATTTCCAGGGTAGGGACACAGTATATCCTGTAGATTATTTATTTCAGCCACTAGGTTATGATTTAGTTTTTACTATTTTCAATCTTCAGAAGATTTTTTTTCAACTTTTGCCCTTCTAGTTTTATACATTTCTCAGCTAAACAGTTAATCATTCCCTATGTACTGACTTTGAATACTATATTTCAATATTGAAAAATTATTCTAAACAATCTTTAGTAATGATGCTGGGATTTGAAAGACACCAAGTCAAAAATAAACCAGTAGTTGAAACTCTCTGGAAATACTGATAAAAAATAACCAAATGAAATTATATAACTGATAAATACAATAATAGGGGAAAATCATTGGATGAGTTCAATAGTAGAGTGGAGATGAAAGAGATAAAATAAGTGAATTGAAAAGAGAAAATTAGAATTCACTCAAACAACCCAGAGAAAATAGACTTAAAAATATGAACCTGTGAAGCAATAACAAAATATTCACTTAATTAACATGCCAAAGGGACAGGAAACAGAGGGCGGGAGCTGTAAGACTTTTGGATGAAATTGCTAATGGTTGAAATTTTACTAAATTCTGTGAAAGACACAAACTTAAAAATTCAAAAAGCTGAGCAAATCTCAAATAGGATAAACCCCCAAATGGATACCAAGTCACAAAACTCAAATTCTGAAACTAAATACAAAAAGAAAAAGAAAAGAAAGAAAGAAAGAAATCCTAAAAGTAACCAGAGAGAATCCACACATTATCTGTGAGGGAACACCAATTCAAATGACATAGACTTCTCACTCATACCAAAGAGAAAGAGTAAAGGGGGCTCAACATCATTTAAGTACTTAAAGAAAAGAGTTATCAACTGTGCTTCTGTGACCAGTAAAAGCATTCTTCAGGAACAACAGGGAAATGCAACAATCTCAGATAAAGAGAAACTTAAGAAATCTGTTGTTTCCAGACCTATTCTAAATGATTGTCTAAATGAAATTCTTCCAGCAGGAAGGAAACTTGCATAAGGGTATTGTGATATCCAGAACAACAGCTATAACAACTATAGCAATACTCTAAAAAACAAATAAATCAAGATAAAATCCTAAAAATACTTGGCAGCTCAAAGGAAATCAAGAAAACAGAAACAAGGACTGTTTCTGAATAAGAGAAAGTCAATAGAAACAAATAATAAAATATTTGTTGATCAATTGTATTTCTTGTTCTGTGAAGTGTTTGTTCAATTCCTTAGTCCATTTATTGATTGGGTTATTTGTGGTTTTGGTGTTAATTTTGTTGAGTTCTTTATATATCCTGGAGATCAGAAGTGCACGTGATAAAGACTTTCTCCCAAATTGTAGGCTCTCTCTTCATGTTATTAATTATTTCCTTTGTTGAGAAGAAGCTTTTTAATTTGAATCCATCCCATTTATTGATTCTTGATTTTATTTCTTGTGCTTTAGGAGTCTTGTTAAGGAAATAAGATCCTAGGCCAATGTGATGATTCTTCATAGAAATAGAAAAAGCAATCATGAATTTTTTTTGAAAAAATAAGAGACCCCAAATAGCTAAAGCAATCCTTAGCAAGAAAAGTGAAGCAGGAGGCATCACAATACCAGACCTCAAACTATACTTTAGAGCTTTAGTAACAAAAACAGCATGTTATTGGCACCAAAACAGACTTGTAGACCAATGGTACAAAAGAGAGGACACAGAAACAAACCCACATAAATATGGTTATCTCATACTAGACCAGGGTGCCAAAAACGTTCACTGGAGAAATGATAGCCTACTCAACAAATGGTGCTGGCAAAACTGGAAATCCATATGTAGCAAAATGAAATTAAACCCTATGTCTCATCTTGCACAAAACTCAACTCCAAGTGGATCAAGGACCTAGGCAGTAGACCAGAGACCCTGCCCTTACTAGAAGAAAAAGTATGCAAACTCTCCATCATGTTGGCTTAGGAACCAACTTCCTCAACAAGACTACTAAAGCACAAGAAGTAAAATCAAGAATTGATAAATGGGATGGTATTAAACTATAAAGCTTCTTCATAGCAAAGGGAACAAATAAGAACATAAAGAGAGAGCTTACAGAATGGGAGAAAATCTTTGCCATATGTACCTCAGAGAGAACATTAATCTTCAGTATATATGAAGAACTCAAAAAACTTAACATCAAAAAAAAATGACCCAATCATAAAGGGGCAAAGGAACTGAATAGGCACTATACAGAAGAAAAAATATGAATGGTCAACAAATAATAAAAAAAATGTTCAATGTCTCTAGCAATCAGAGAAATGAAAATTAAAATCATACTGTGATTTCATCTCATTCCAGTCAGAATGGAAATTATCAAGAATACAAGTGGCAATTAATGTTGGTAAGGATGTAGGGAAAAGGTACACTTACACATTACTGGTGCAAATTGGTACAAACACTACAGAATGCAATGTGGCCATTCCTTAGAAGACTTGGAATGGAATCACTATTTTACCTAGTTATCTCACTCCTTGTTATATACCCAGAGGCCTTAAAATTCAGCATACTACAGTGATACACCCACATCAAAGTTTATAGCAACTGAATTCACAATAGCCAAGCTATGGAACCATCTTGAGGTGCCCTTCAACAGATGAATGGATAAAAAAATGTAGTATATATACATAATGTAATATTATTCAGCCATGAAGAAGAATGAAATTATGGCATTTGCTGGTAAATGGATGGAACTAGAGACTATCCTGCTAAGTGAAATTACCAATTCCAAAAAACCAAAGACCAAATGTTCTCTCTGATGTGTGGATGCTAACACACAATAAGGGGGAGGTGAGAATTGAAGTTCATTGGATTAACCAAAGTAGAATGAAGGGAAGGGAGGGGAAATGGGAATAGGAAAGACAGTAGAATGAATTGAATCTACCTTTCCTAATTCATATATGAAACACAACCAGTGTAACTCCACATCAGGTTCAACCACAAGAATGGGATCCTAATTAGAATAATATACTCTATGTATGTATAATATGTCAAAATAAATTCTAATGACATGTATATATAAAAAGAACAAATTATAAAAGAAGAACCTACAACAAAGAAAAATTGTGGAATTAAGCTAAAGCAGTACATACAGGAAAAATTATAGTACTAATGCTTACATTAAAAAATAAGGAAAGATTTAAATTAATAACCTAAATTCTCATCTTGAGAAATGAGTACTAGAACAAAATAAACCAAGAGCAAGAAAATGGAAGGAAGAAATACAAACAAGAGCAAAAGTAAATAAAACTTAGAACAAAAACAATAAAGAAAAATCAGTGAAACAGAGAGTTAGTTTCTTAATGTGATCAATAAAATTGATAAACCTCTAGACCGATAAATGAAAAAAAGAAAATACAGATATGAGAAATGGGGGATATCTGCAATTTTTTATATATTTCAGTTACATTTCACTTCTTACCTGGCAAAAGCTGCTTTTTCATCATCTTACCCTGATATGTGGGGTACAGTCACCTTCTAGATTTCTTTGGAATACAATTATCTAGATATAATTTGCAGAGATTAAAAGGATAATAAGAGAATACTATGAGACACATACTTCAAGTATACTTAATGACACAAACTAATGGAACTTAGGCAAACGGAATACACCTATATCTACTAAATAAAACAAATAATTGATATATTTTGAAGAAAAACATCAACATCACATGGTTCTACCCAACACTTAGGTATGAAAAGATATAAATTCTCACACATTGGCTTTCAGAAGTGAGCCTGTGTTCATTGCTTGCCTATTGAAAAGGTCAGTGCCTAGAGGGCAAGTTGTTGGGACAGGAAAAGTAATTATTTGGAAAGTTAGCAAACCAAAGAAAATGGAGGCTATCACCAATAAAGAACATCTCACTTTGGTTCAGGTACAAGACTTATATGGGGGGTTGTGGGGAGGTATATCAGATAAGTGGACACCAGGGTAGTTATCAAATTCTACCATAAGTAAAAATTTATCATGGTCTTCTTTACTTCTTTATTGGCAGGTAGCAGCTGTTGTTTATAGGTCAACAGATGCTCCGGTTTCTGTGAATCTGAAAAAGGTTGCTGATTAGAACATCTTACGATCCATATCTTTTTAATTCCTTTCCCCGAGAATAGCTAAATCTGTATTAATCAAGACACATAAAGCATTTTTTCAATGAAGAACAAGGGCAGATAGTGAAAGGTAATTGCCTCCCAGAGAACAGGGGAAGATAATGGAAACTCAACTTCCCCTGGATATCAAAATACAACTCTTTACCAATAGTTTTAACCCATTAGGTGGCTTCAGTCAGAGGTATCGCCTACAGCAAGGCTAGGAAAAGACTGATAATATATTGCTCAGCTGCATGACCTCCAAACCTAATGATTTAAAAAGTAACTAAAATCAGAAGGAGAGAGAAGGCTTATTTAGGATTTTTATCAGAAACCAAAATAGAGGAAACACTTCTTAACACTTTCTATAAAGCCAACATTATTCTTTAGCAACACCAGATGACATTACAGAAACATAAAACTGTATAACAAAATCTCTCATGAACCTAGTTGCAAAATACTCAATAAAATATTAGCAAACTACATTATACTACTTGTTATGTACTCTCATAACAAAGTTTGGCAACAATTTGTTGTGTGCTGCCTATTGTATCTAGTACTGTTGTTCTATCATACATAAGACAAAGATCCTGTCAACAAAAGAACATGCTGTCTAATGGAAATGCCTCCAGTGACTCAATCAGATGCAGAAAGACAAGAGGCACAAGAGAATAAGCACAGTTGGTGAGGAGTCCCATAAGGATCTTGCATTGGTTAGAGGGTCAGGGAAGGCTGACTGAGCATATTTCAGCTCCTATAGCAATGAGGTCCTGTTATTTCTTAATATGGATTTCTCTCCATCTCTACTAGGGTATTCCTCCAAACTAACGCTTTTATTTTATTTTTCACCTTCAAAACCTGTGGGAGGCCATCCTCGCATGTGATTTGAGTTACCTCCTTGGCTGGGCAAGAGGTGCTTAAACATATCCTTGTGTCCAGAGCTTTCCCCACCCTTCTCAGGTCCGAGGACTTGTCCATGTGAAGGTGTGTCTGGCCACTACCCCGAAGACCCAATCATCGCACCTGACCTTGGGACACTGCCCCCCTTAATCTTCATTGGATGGGATTTTCCCCAGAATTTTTTGTTTCCCAATAAAAGTCCACTCCCCGGAGTGTTCTCTCTCTCTCTCTCTCTCTCTCTCTCTCTCTCTCTCTCTCTCTCTCTTACTAGCCTCTTCAGTAAACCTCACTACCATAATAGGTGGCTGGAGGCTGGAGGTAGGAGAAGCCATCCTGGAGCTGGTTTAAAGGTAATTAGAGCCTGTCTCCTTAATTCAAACTCCCTTAGGTTTTCTCACGTAGCTGAACCTTCATTTATAAAGCCTGTGCTGGCCGCGGGCTAAAAAAAACATTAATTCTTAAAATACTTCTGGGAATCTGGTAAGTCCTCATGTGTGTTTGCTGAAGTAATGTGAACTCGTTGGTGACTGGCATTCACAGTGAGAGCCATAAGGTTGGAACAACCACCTGATGCCCACACTGCTGGTGTCTGGGAAATCCCGGTTGCCTGATTCTCCATGCTTTGCCTGAGCACCAGCAACAGCCAGCACACCACTTGCCCTGTTGATATCCCATTCTATTCATGATATCTTCTTGTGAAGTACTTCAAAGGTTTCTGAGTTTTCTTTTTGAGGCTCCATAGTACCAGCGTAGATATCTCTGACATGACAGCTCTTAAAACTAACTGGAGTTTCCACCATGGTGGCTGTACTCCTTTTATGGGTTAAATAAGAAACTACAAACTAAAGTATCAAATCTTTAGCCATTTGCATATGTTCAAATGCAAAATTTATTGGAATTCTGCTCACAGTTATGTGTCTTTTTCTAGGGAATTCCTGCTCAGTTTCAGGAATGTCACCTTACAATGACCTCTTTAGTGGGTAAGTAATGAAACTTTGTGCAGAGCCAAAGTAGTTCTCCATTATACTACTTTCTTCTTTTATAGTGTGACCTTGAGGTCCCAGAGTTGGAACACAGTATCATTCCTTTCTCTTGTCCTGATTATGTTGAAAAATAAATAAATAAATAAATTTTTAAGATAGCATGGCTCTGTTTTATCCTTTTACAGATTAGAAATGTAAATTCTGGGAAGGTTGAGAGACTTGCAGTAACTAAGCCAAGGCTCTGTTAATAATTTACAATACTCAATATGATACATATCTTTTTCATCTCACTACTGAACCTCCATGAAAATAGGAGTCACCCTCTGTTTCATCTAAATATCTGAGAACATTGTATCTCTGTACACTTAGATGACAAAATAGTCATCAAAATGCTATTTAAAAATATCTTTGATGTGTTGAGTTAGGAAATTTATGGGTGTATAATACAGTATCTTTAGATGAAAAGCAGGGTCACGGCTCCATAAATCATCTGATTTGGGAGACCTGCAGAAGCTGTTGAGCTACAGTGGTGTTTGCACTCCTGCCCTCTTAATTTTAAAGTCCTACAGTTTCAAGTCAAGCCTGACCAAGATGCTGTCTACTGAAGTGAAACACATTGGAACGTAACTATTGCTTACTTTTTTTTTTTTGGCTGTTTTAGTTTGTTTCTTTTATAAGAATTAGATAATCTGTGCCCACCTTTATAACTGAAACAAGGCTTGTATTTTCATAAGATTTGTGTCTAATTGAGAGAGATGGAGACTGAAATTCCTACTGACATACAAAGCAAAGCAATCGAAATATTAATGTGCTAGCACATATCGAAAAACAAACAAAGAAACAACAACAAAAACACCATTCCAATTTGTTCAGTCCTCTGGCTTCACTTTTTCTCCAGTGGCCAGAAGAAATCTCTTGAGACCTGATTTATTTTATCTGTGCTATCCATTGAGTGCATTGGATTATTTCTCAGGGTCCCGAACAAGCTCTGATACTTACATTCATCCCACTCCTACCCCCATACCCTAGCCCATATCCTCCATAATCCAGGCCTAACTCTGTATTTGTTTGGCTGCCTCCAAGAGAGAACAGCATTGTGTTGTATGTCCATCTTTCTCCAGTAAAACTGCTCAGTACAACACATGTGGAGAGAGCCTGGACATTATTTTGAAGTTTAAATAATGAAAGTATCCATTAGAACACCAAGGTCAAGCACCTCTGTTGTCAGACACCCTTCAATAGTCTCTCTGCATCCTTGGGCTACACAGGCTTGCTCTCTACCAATAGAGAGAACTCTCTCATACCTCTCCTCTTTATTTGTTCTCCATGTTAAAATGACTCCTCCCTTTGGATTTAGCCAGAGGGAGCTGCTAATAATGCCATGATCTCTTCCAGTCTCTATATCCACAGATGTTATTCTTTTTATTTTAATATACAAGGCATCTTAGCCTCCTTTTAAATCAACTAAGGTCCTCTCTTTTTCTATTCATTAATTGTTTCCCACTAAATTAGTAGCAATTCCTCCTGATAATTCTCATTCCAAAACTTATTTCTCTTATTTGTTCTCTACCTACTCTATCTTAACCAGACTTTGTTGTTGTTCTAATTAGTTATAAATGAAAGCAGAATACATTTCAGTTCATTGTACACAAATGGAGCAAAGCTTTTTGTTTCTCTGGTTGTACACAATGTGGAGTCATACCATATGTGCAATCATACATGGACCTAGGGTAATGATGTCCATCTCACTCCACCATCTTTCCTACTCCCATGTCCCATCCCCTCCCCAACCTTCCCTTTGCCCAATCAAAGTTCCTCTAGTCTGTCCATGCCCTCACCCTACTATGGATCAGCATCCACTTATCAGGGAGAACATTTGACCTTTGTTTTTTTGTGGATTGGCTTATTTAGTATGATATTCTCCAACTCTGTCCATTTACCTGCAAATGCCATACTTTTATTCTCTTTTAATACTGAGTAATATTCCATATATATAATATTATATAAATATATTATTATATAAATATAAAATTATATATTTATATAATATATAAATATATTATATAAATATATTATATATTTTATATAATATATAAAACTCAGTTTCTTTATCCATTTATCTATTGAAGGGCATCTAGGTTGGTTCCACAGTTTAGCTATTGTGAGTTGAGCTGCTATAAATACTGGTGTGCTGTTTTTAAGTCCTTTGGGTATAGACCGAGGAGTGGGATAGCTGGGTCAAATGGTGGTTCCATTCCAAGCTTTTAAAGGAATGTCCATACTGCTTTCCAGAATGGTTGCACCAATTTTCAGTGCCACCAGCAATGTATGAGTGTACCTTCCCCCCCACATCCTCGCCAACACTTATTGTTGCTTGTATTCTTGATAATTTTTACTCTGACTGGAGAGTGTTTTATATCATCTAAAATATAGATAGCACTCTCTTAGTTTAAGAAATTCCTAGTCTTGGTGTTTCTTTCTCCTAGCTTCCAAAGCTTCATCAAACTTCTCTTTTTCACTTGACTTTTTCTGGAAAACATTGACTAGAAAATGTATTCTCAGTACAGATATGTTGCCCCCAGTAAAGAAAAAAATTGTTTGGGGTGCTAAAATATAACTTACACTTTTATTTATAAATTACACATACACATAATATAGGAATAGATTTACAGATTATCTATGCTATTGAAGTGATATTAAAGTTTTATGGGGAGGAAATTATCTACAAGCACTCATGGGGGATAATGAAGAACATAATGAAGCACAACACTAGAATATATTACTTATACAGAGACACATTTGAAATGAACTATTCCTCATACTCATGGCAGAGGGATAGCTTACTGATTTGTCACACTGCATATGCAGACAGTAACTCCTCCTCTTTGGGATGGGTACAGCCTTGTTATCTGCATTGAGGGTTCATCCAAAAATGTTTGCCGAAAGAATGAGGAATAAAAGCTTTTTGTATGGTTCTTTCCCTCAATACTTATCCATTATAGTATTTTTAAATTACTGATTTATTTTTATACACTTGCATTTTACTTTTAAATTATGGCTACTGAAACACATCCATGGAACACTCTATACTGGGATAGCAGAACATATTCTTCTCAAGTGCACAAGGATTGTTCTTCAGCATAGCCCACATAGCCCTTTAGCAAGAGGAACAATGAAGAATCACACCAGACCTTAAAAAATACTGTGAGATGAATGAAAGAATTTGCAGCATACCAACACTTTTGAGATGAAGGCAGAGAAGTGCCTAGTGAAAAAATTATAAATGTAAAAATACATATTTAACAACATAAAATGTTAATAAACCTTCTACCAGAAAATGCTGAAAATGTGTTTAGGGAAAAGTGAATCTAAAGTGAGCAAGAAGTAAATAATAAAAATTAGAGTAGATGCTATGAACTAGAGACTAATAAACAATAAAAAATCACAAAATACTATGACTCATCCAAAAGAATAAAAATATTCAAACCTATAGATATTGTTATTAAGTAAAAAAGATGTGAGGGGGAGAGACAGAGAGACTAGGAGTTCTCAGTTCTTAAATTGTTGAAATTAGGGGTTCACATTACCACTGACCTTACAGAAATAAACTGATGATAATGGAATTCTATGTCAGCAAATTAGATAATCTAGATGAAATGAAAAAATTCCTAGAACAACACAAACTAATGAAATGGATTAAAAATAAATAGAAATTCACATGCATATATAAAGCAGAGATTTTAAAATAGTAATAAAACATATTTACATATAAAAGCTTCCTGAGTGAAGGTGACCACACATTTAATAAACTATTGATGCATATTCTTCATACTCTTCCAGAAGCAGATGAGGAGAAATAACCAGTTCATTCCACAATGCCAATATTATCCTGATACCAACCCAGACAAAGATAACATACAAAAAAAAAGAACAACAAATATATGTATTTTGGATTTAGATGCAAGTATCCTCAACAATACAACTACCAAACTAAAACACATAAAAATGATCATATAGCATGTTATGGTTTAGATACTACGTGTCATCTAAGAGCTCATATGTTAGTGCAAGAATTTTCAGAGGTGAAATTATTGGATTATGAGAACCTTAATTTAATTGATGGATCAATCCACTGAAATGGATTAGCTTGGTGGTAACTACAGGCAAGTAGAGTATGATTGGGAAGGTGGGTCACTGGGAGTGTGCATTTGGGGTTTTTGTTTTGTCTCTGGTGAGCAGAGCTCTCTGCTTCTTGGTTGCCATGTCCTGACTTCTTTTCTTCACCACACCCTTCCTCCATGATATTTTGCATCACCTTGGGCCCAGAACTATAAAGTCAGCCATCTGTGGATTAAGACCTCTGAAACTGTGAGTCCCAAATAACCTTTTTTTTTTCTCTCCATTGTTTTTGTCAAATCTTTTTGGTCACAGAAACCAAAAACTGACTAAAACCCAGCATAACAAGATAGATTACATCCAAGGAACTCTAAGTTGTTTAATATGTAAAAATTAATTGATGTAAAACATCTTATATTTTAAAATGATAAAATACACCACATATTAGTAAGTAAAGAATTTTCCAGAATTCAACACCCTTTGAGAAAAATAAACACTATCAATTATGAATAGAAGGGAAACTCCTTAACCTGGTGAGGAACATTATAAAAAACTCACAGCCAGCATTACTCTTAGGATGAAAAAATTGAACACTTTCCCCTAGTACCAAAAGCAGAGAAAGGACATCTGCTCACCACTCTTATTGAACATCATATTGGAGCTTCTAATAAGACCAACTAAGCAAGATAAAGAAATAAAATATATGTTGGAAAATAAAAAATAAAACTGTCTCCATTTGGAGGTGACATGATATCATGTTGGACAATTTTATGGAATTCACTAAAAAGATATTAGAAATAATAATTTAGCTTAGCAAAATTTTAGCACAGAACATCAATACACAAAATAAGTTGTGTTTCCATGCAATTACAATGTTTTTAATTAAGAGAAAAAATCCATTCATAATAGCATCATAAGAAATATTTAGGAATAAATTTAGCAAAACCAGTACAAACTTTCCATAGTGGAAACTATAAAATGTTGTTTAGAAAATTAAGGAAAATCTAAATCAATGGAGAAACATTCCATATTCACTGGAAACATTCTAGACATTGTTAAGATGACAATAATTCACAAATTGATATAAAAATTGAGCAAAATCCCACCAGTCACAGTTTTGCATGCCTGTAATCCCAATTGCTCAGGAGGCTGAGGCAGGATGATCTTGAGTTCAAAGCCAGCCTCAGCAAAAGCAAGGTGCTAAATAACTTAGTAGGACCCTGTCTCTAAATAAAATATAAAATAGGACTGGGGATGTGGCTCGGTAATTGAGTGCCTCTGGATTCAATCTCTGAAACACCTCCCACACCTCCCAGAAAATTGAGCAAAATCCCTATCAAAGTCCAAGGTGATTTCCTTGTAGAATCTCATAAGTTGAGTCTGAAATTCATATGGAATTTCAAGGTACTCAGAATCACAAAAGCAATCCTGGAAAAGAAAAAAGTAAGACACACCACTTCTGGATTGCAAAATTTACACAAAGCAACAGTAAGCATGGCTTACTGTTGAAACTTTTCCAACAGTAAGTGTGATCAACCAATTTTCAACAAGGCAGAAAAGACCATTCATTAGGGAAAAGATTATTTATTCAACAAATCACTCTGGGAAACTGAAAAGTCACATGCAAAAGTGTGAAGTTAAATCTTTACCTGAAACTACACTCAGAAATGAACTCAAAATAGTCCAAACATTTAAAGTGAGAACTTAACTGGCTGATCTTTTTGTAATTTTTTTGATTTTTTTAGGTGTATATGACAGTAGGGTATATTTTGACATATTGTACATACATGGAATATAATTTATTCTAATTAGGATCCCATTCTTGAGATTGTGCATGATGTGGAGTTTCACTGGTGGCATACTCATTTATGAACACAGGAAAGTTACGTCTGATTGATTCTACTCTCTTTCTTATTCCTATCCCCCCTCCCTTCCCTCTATTCCCCTTTGTCTAATCCACTGAACTTCTATTTCCCCCACTCTTGTTGTGTGTTAATATCTCCATATCGGAGAACTGATGATTTCCATTTTTAGCAAAGGATTCTTAGATATTGTCTTTTGTGGTAATATCGTATGTAACAGAAGAAATAATGAATTGGACTTCATCAAAATTAAACTTTTGTGTTTTAAAGGTTACCATCAAGGAAATGAAAAGTCAATCCAGTGAATAGAAGTAAATATTTTCAAATAATAGACTTAAATAAGGAACTTCCTTCCTTCTGTTTTTTCTTTCTTTCAATTAGCTACTCTCGTGCTAAATTCTACTTGGACTTTGGTCTGAACCTTCCCAACTGATCCTCTTTGATGATAGATTTTAGACTTTGTTTTGCAATAATTTGAGGTTCTTTTTTAGTTATTTTTAAAATTAGACAACATAATTTTGTATTTTAATGTCTGCTTTCTATTAACACACATTAATTGCATGTATTAGTGGAATTCACTGTGATATTTTCATATGTGCACACTAGTGCATTGATCATACCCATCCACTCTTCTTTCATTCTCCCCCAACCCAAGTACCCTTCCTAGTCCCCAGTAATCACTATCCAACTTTCAAGTTGACATTCAGAAATAAAAAAGACAAATAATCAAATATTAAAATGTGCTAATGTTCTAAATAGCAATTTCTTCAAAGCAAAATATGCAAATGGTCGATAAGTATATGAGAATATACTCAGCATCATTAGTTGTCAGAGAAATGCAAGTCATGACAAGTATGAGACATCACAACACTGCCACTGGGATGGGTATAATAAAAAAAAGATAGATAATAACATAATTAGTTGGTGAGGATGGGGCAACATCAGAAGCTGACACATTGCTGTTGCAAATGTAAAGTCCTGCAGACACTCTGGAAAACCATCTGGCAGTCCCTCAAAAGGTTAAACAGAGCCACCATTTGACTCAGCAATTTCCTCTCTACATATTTAACAAAGAAAAAATGAAAAATAGCCCCAAAGTGGAAATGATAAAAATGTCTATCAATAGACGTATTGATAATAAAAATGTGATACAGTCATGCAAAGTATGTTATTTTACAATAAACAAAAAAGAAGTAATAATACATGCTACAACATGAATGAAGCGTGGCATCATTATGATGAGAGGAAGAGATTAATCACAAAAGATCATGTATTAATCCATTTATATAAGATGTCCAGATTAAGCATATCTATAGAGTCAGAAAACAAGTTAGGGTTTGTCTGGGACTAGGAGTGGGTGATGTGGAGGGGTTGGGAGAGACTCTTAATTAATACAGGGTGTCTTTTCAGGGTGATGCAAATTTTCTGCAAATTTCCTCATTATAATTCTGTTGTACATCATTGAATTGTATACTTTGTATGGGTGAATTGTGAGATACATGAATTCTATCTCAACAAAGCTATTATTTCAAGGATGGGGCTCCCAATTTAGGCAGCTTTGGATTATACTAATGTCTGCTGAAAACAGAGGCAATATTTTGCTGTTGACTTTCTGGTCTTCATTTTACCAACATGTAGTATGGTAGTATAAAGCCAAATATTGCTATGTGATCCTCATGTTTAATCCTTTGTTTGATTTCACTTCAATAAGGAAGAAAAAAAAAAAGAATTAGAAGTTTCTCATCCCCTTCCTTTTTCATAACCAAGATTCCTTCCATTTAAGATAATAGTGTAAACTTTGACCTGTCTTGTGGCTTGGCCTCTTAAGAGGCAAGAGATAAACAGCTTTTATCTTTAAAATATCTGAAAAAGATAAACAGATTTTAATTTATAGACATTAAGAGAACCAGCCTAGAAGATGATGTATTCCTTATATCAGTGGATTAAGGAGTTTAGCTCAAATATAAACCCAAAGAAGAGGCTGACAAATGTTCTTTGGTTTGAAATATGTAGGGTGACACTGCTTGGCTTAAGTCTCAGCTAAAACATTCTTTGAGAAACGTTTTCTTGGGCAGATCAATGAACACTATGCATTTAACAGGCACGTCTCCAAAACTTTTATGTACACCATCCTGGATCCCCCAAATCTGTAAGTGGACTTATTTAGAAGATGACATACATGAGATTTAAAGGATTTAAGAGATGTATAGCCCAGGCTTAGACAGACTTAGAATCACAGATGTGGAAGACATTTAGAAATTGCTTAATTGATGAACTCCCATTCTCTCTGAAAACTTAAAACAAAAAATCTTATTTAACACATGCAGCATTTACCAGTTCTTCCCTCCTTCCTCTCTCTCTCCCTCCCTAGTATTAACAGAAGGAAGGAATAAAATATTTTCTTTCCTCTTTCTCTCCCCTCCTTCCGTGTCTGTCTGTCTCTCTGTCTCCTCTGTCAATTACCTACTTTTCTGCTGAATTCAAGTTGGCCTTCATTCATGGTCCTTCACACCTCATTTTGCAGTAACTTGGACTTGGTGGGGGAGGGTTATAGTTTTTTAATTAAGCAAAATTTTTAAAAATTTTAATATATACTTTTTATTAAAACACATTAGTTGAACATATTAACATGCTGTGATATATGAAACATGCATACAGTGTGCACTGATTATATCCATCTACCCTTCTTCCACTCTCCCTCATCACCAGTACCCTTCCCTGTCGCTAGCAATCACTATTCACTTTCAGGTTGAATTTTCTTTTTCTTTCTTCTCTTTCACTTCCTTCTTTCCTCCCTCCCTCCCTTCCTTCCTTCCTTTCTTTTCTTTTCTCTTTTCTTCTCCTTCTCTGTCTCCTTCTCCTTCTCCTTCTTCTTAGCTTCCACATAGGAGAAAGAACATGAGACACTTGTCTCTCTGTGGGACTTATTTCATATAACATAGTATCTTCCATTTCCATCCATCTTGCTGCAAAGCACAGGATATTATTCTTCTTTGTGGCTGAATACTACTCCGCTTTTTTTAATCCATTCACCTGCTTAAGATGATTTCATATCTTAGCTATTATGAATAATGCCATGATAAAAAGGAGCTTGCAGCTATCTTTTTGTATGCTGATTTCCTTTGCTTTGCATATAGACCCAGAAGTCTGATTGTCCTTTTATACGTTTCATGAGTTTGGCCTTGTGACACTATCATTATAGGAGGTGAGCATAAGCCATGTAAGCTTGGTACCTTTGTTAATATGATAGATGGGCTTGTTCTTCTACTTGAGTCATATTATTTCCTCCTCCACCCTTTTCACCTTTTCACTATTCTTTTCCTCAATGGTTCTGGATTATTATTCTTGTCACTAATGTTTTAGTTTTATGTGCTTCAATGAAAATTTGGAAGGCATGAATTTTTCCCAGTGCTTAATTAATCATCTGGTTTCTTCTAGAAGTATTATACTTGTGAGTATATATTGACTCACCAGCATTAACAATGACAGAATGAGGATAATTTTTCTACATTCCCTCCTCTCCCTTTTATCACCCAAACTCAGCTTAACTCATGTACCTTGAAATCTACATGGTAGATTTGTGACTTGACTAAATAGTTTTAAATGACAAAGTCTCTATATCATAAAAGGAGAAATCATTTTACTTCCTCTTCTCTCCCATTTACTCTCTTAAATTTCTATTCAACATGCTGTTTCTATATATTAAGTCTTGTTTCCTTTCTATTTTCCAATGACAAATCTCATGTTAGTTTTGCCCTAATCCTACAATTAAGAACTCAATGCTATCATTCACTTTGTCATCCTCTCTGGCTGAAGTTTGTCCTCTTACACTTTGTTAAGAAAAGAATGACATTTTGTTCAAGATGGACCTGGAGTGCTGGATTCCCTGAATTCTCTCATGCTTAAAGTCAAATCAAAATATTTATCTCAATCTCAAGTACTTTCTGAGTATTGTTCTTCTGCCTTCAAAAATTGAATGTATCTGTGAAGAAAACCTGGCCAATGCTACCTTGATGACTCTTTTTTTTTTTTTTTTGAATGGCCATCTTCTTTATATTTGACCAATGATTCTAAGATACTGTTCAATGTTGACAAAGATGAGATGAAGTCTGAGAGGTAGCAGGAGGCCAGGCTATGCTAGATATTCTATAGTGATTCTACATAATCTCTACTCTGTAATTTTGCTTTCCATGATTTTATTACCTGCAGTTGACTACTGTCCAAAATATTACTCTATACACTGCAATGAGGAATTTATAAAAAATTCTTGAATAAAAATTCAAGATGAACAGAAATGGAAGATAGTATGTTGTATGAAATAAGTCACACAGAGAAAGACAGAGATTATATTTGAATAATCTCAAATTATTTGAATAATCTTAAATCCTGTTCTTTGCAGCAAGATGGATGGAAATGAAAGATAGTACGTTGTATGAAATAAGTCACACAGAGAAAGACAGAGATTATATTTGAATAATCTTAATACAATACATTTTTATAGTTGCTTTATTTTATAATTAGTTATTTGTGCAAATCTCTTGTTATGACTAATTTGTAAGTTAACCTTTATCATAGATGTGTATGTAAAGAAAAATCATAGAATATATAGAGTTCAGTATGATCTGTGGTTTCAGGCATCCATGGGGGACTCATTGCACACTTCCCCCATGTATTAAACCGGACTTATTATATATCATTCTAGAAAGATGGGTTTTTGCCAGGAAGTTATGGAGAAGCTCCTGAATGGCTTTGAGTTGAGTTGTGACATTGACCAGGGACTTGACACAGGTTCAGCATCCAGTAACACTGAGTATAAATCCAAAGGTCAATTCTGCAACATACAGCACGGCATCAGGAGCCGTCCATGATTGTAAAAAGAGTGTGATGCACCTTAATCATGATCAGCACAAAACTTACTTATTTCTCACTTTTTATTTTGAATGAAGTATAGATTCATAATGAAGTGCTAAGTAAAATGCACAGGGAGGTCCTATGTATCCTTTACACATTCTATGAATCTACCATTTGAATAACCAGAGTACCAATAATACGAGATTCCCTTTATTTCCCTCCAGGTTGTTCTTCTCTTTATTGATGAGAACTATTCCATGGTATGATCTACTACCATGGTAGAAAGATGCTGGGGTTGTTTCCAGTTTTTTTCCTTTTTCTATTTTGAATAATGCTACCCTGAACATTTGTGTACAGATTTTTTTGTGTAAACACAAGTTTTCACTTCTTTGGGATAATGATTTCAATGTAATTGTATATCTATTTTTATAATAAACTTCCAAACTTCTTTTCTTCCAGATGTTTGGTGGTTTCTCATTTTCAAAGACTTGATACATTTCTTTTTTTCTTTTCTTTCTTTCTTTTTTGTTTTTGTATGGTGCTGTGGATTGAACCCAGGGCCTCAGGCATGCTAGGCAAACATTCTACAGCCCTGATTCATTTCTTTTGAAGTGGTAGAGTTAATGAACATAGAGTACTTTCACATCACTCCTTTCATTTGCATGGATATCCTCTATTTTTGCCATTGGTGATTTGTGTTTTTTCCGCTTTTTATTATTTTCAGTCTTTGTAGAGATATATCAATATCATTGATGTTTTTAAGAACCATCTTTTCTCTTTCATTGACTTTATTTCTATTTTCCCCAATTTTTAATTTTACTGATTTTATGGTTTTGTTTATTCTCTTTTCTGTTTGTTTTGGTTTGATTTTTGCTATTCTTTTTCTAATTCTTTTTTTGGGGGGGTTTATGTAATTTATTATGTACATGAAAATGTCAGATTATACAAATTTATATCAAGAGTTACAACAATATCAATTATTGCATATCATAGTATGTTTTTACTATCTTGATATCAAAATTTTATTTTTAAAGAGATGAAAGTAGACATGAATGGAGTAATGACTTTTTAGTATATAGAAACATAAACTTTTTATGATCCGAATCAGGCAATTTTTAGAAGTGTATGTTAAAATTTTTATTTCACACTAATTGATTTTTTTTCTTTAGCCAGATTTATACATAAATAATCTCTAATTGTATTATGTATGACATTGAATGCCTCTCCATTTATGGATAAAGGCCAGTAATAAGAAAATAAATTATCGGTTTAGAATAGGTTAAAGCTAAAAAAAGCCAAACTTATAAATCATTCCTTTCCTGAAAGCTTCTATTGAATTTTTAACTAAACATTGGTTTTCAAGATCTTTAAATTTTAATTTTGTGCAGAGTTTAGTTTTAATTAAGTTGTTAAAATGTTCAATGTATTTATAATATTTTAAACTTCTACATCATTTTTTATATTGATCCATAAAGTACAATAAATTCATTGGATCACATCCTTCTTCACAAAATTATTTAAAGGTTACTCTATCATTTTTATTTAGAATTCTGATTTAAAAATAATTCTTCAGAGAGAAGCTCAGATTACTTTCTTGAATGTTTTCTCATTTTTAATATAAGTATTTAATAAACTTAAATTTGCCCTTTCAGAACTGCTTATGTTTTTGACACAGATTATGTTTTTATATTGCATTTTCATTTCTATTCAACTGTGTATATTTTAAAATTGTATTTCAGATTTTTTTTTATCTGTAGACTATTTAGGAGTGCATTGTTTAGTTTACAAGTTTTTTGAGATTTTTCAGTTATCATTCTGTTATCAATATCTAGTTTGAACCCATTGTGTCTAGAGAAAACATTCTTCCTAGTTTTAACTTTTTTAAAATTTATTGAGGCTTATTATGTGGCCCAAGATTTGATGAACTTTAGTGAATGTTCGAGGGACTCTTGAAAGAAAATGCATTCTGCCGTTCTTGAATACTGTGGCAATGAGACCAATTAGTTGGCTGCCATTGCTCTGTGTTCTCCTAAGTGTCTATATTCTTGCGGGTTATATTTCTAGTAGTTATGGCAGTTGCTGTAAAGAATGGGTTGCAGCCTCTATCCACAATTGTGGAGTTCTCTATTTCATTCTGTAGGGATGCTTTTGACAGATATTGCATTTTTTTTTCTTTGAATACTTGAAAAATATTCATTCACTCACTCAGTTTTTTCTGGCTGCATTATTTCAGATGAGATATCTACTGTCATTAAAATTAACATCTCCTTATAGGTAACTCATTTGTTTCTCTTTGGCTGCTTTTATGTTTCTTTTTTTTTTCCTTCTGTTTTCAAAGAATTATTCTGTGCCTTGTTATGCTTTTCTTTTGATTTATTTTTCTGTGGTTTGTTCAGTTTCTTGAATCTGCAGGCTTATGTATTTTGCTAAATGGGGAAACTGTCAGCCACTATTTCTTGAAATAATTTTTTAGCCTCATTCTCTTTCTCTTGGAGTCTTTCTGGGACTCCAAAAATGCAAATTTTAAGACTTTGTTATTGTCTCACAGTTTCTTGAGTTTAGGATCATTCTTTTTAAGTTTCTTTTCTCTTTTCAGATCAGGTGAATTCTATTGACCTGTGGTCAAGCTCACCCTTTCTAATTTCTGTCATCTGCATTGTATTACTGAAGCATTCTTGCAAATATAATTGTTTTTGTCTGTTATTGTGGGTTTCTTTCTTTTCTTTTTTTATAATTTCACTCTGTTCTTTTCTATTAGTTGCTATTTCTTTTCTGAAATTTCAGATGCTTCCATACATTACAAAATAATTTACAATTTTCTGTTGAAGCTTTTATTTATGATATCTGCTTTAAAATCCCTGACAGGTAATTTTAACATTATATCCATTTTGGTGTTGGCATCAAGTTGAGTACCTTTCAGCATTCAAGTTGTGATCTCATTGTTTTTTGTAAGATGGATTTTTTTTATTCTCATTTTGTCCACAATATCTAGAGGCATAATGGGTCATATGTAAGCCTTTTATTTTAGCTGTTATTTCTTTTTTAATTAATTTTTTGTTTTAATTTGTTATACATGACAGTAGAACGCATTTATGCACTTTGATATATCATACATACATGGGATATAATTTCTCATTTTTCTGAGTGTAGTGTTGCAGAATCATATTGGTCATGTAGTCACATATGTACATAAAGTAATAATAAAGTAATAATGTCTGTTTCATTCTACTACCTTTCCCATTCCCACATCCCTCTCCTTCCCTCCCATCACTTCCCTTTACCTAATCTAAGGTAACACTAGTCTTCTCTAGTGCCCCCCGCCATATTGTGAATTAGCATCAGCATATTAGAGAAAATATTTGGAATCAGCATATTAGAGAGATTATTTCACTTAATATGATATTCTCCAACACTATCCATTTACTGAAGAATGCCATAATTTCAATCTTCTTTAAAGCTGAGTAATATTCTATTGAGTATATATGTCACATTTTCTTTATCCATTCATCTATTGAGGGATACCTAGTTTGGCTCCATAGTTTAGCTATTGTGAATTGAGCTGCTACAAACGTTGATGTGGCTGCATTATTATAGTATGTTGTATTTAAGTCCTTTGGTATAAATCAAGAAGTGGGAGGGATAGCTGGGTCAAATGGTAGTTCCATTCCTACTTTTATGAGGAATCTTTATACTGCTTTGTATGTGTGTACAGCAATGTATGTGTGTACCTTTTCCACATCCTCGCAAACATTTATTATTTCCTATATTCTTGATGATTGCCATTCTGACAGGAGTGAGATGAAATCTTAGTGAAGTTTTGATTTGCATTTCTCTAATTGCTAGAGATGTTGAACACTTTTTCATATATTTGTTGATCCATTGTATTTCTTCTTTTGTGAAGTGTTTGTTCAGTTCCTTAGCCCATTTATTGATTGGGTTATTTGTTTTTCTGATATTAAGTTTTTTGAATTCTTTATATATCCTAAAGATTAATGCTTTATTGGAGCTGCATGTGGTAAAAATTTTCTCGTAATCTGTAGGCTCTTTCTTTCCTCATGGTATTGATTATTCTCTTTGATGATAATAATTTATTAATTTGAATCCATTCCATTTATCAATTCTTGATTTTACTTCTTGTGCTTTAGGAGTCTCATTAAGAAAGTCAGATCCTAGGCCAACATGGTGAAGATTTGGGCCTATTGTTTTCTTCTATTAGTCTCAGGGTCTCTGTTCTAGTACCTAAGTCTTTGATCCACTCTGAGTCAATTTTTGTGCAGGGTGAGAAATAGAGGTTTAATTTCATCTTGCTACATATGGATTTCCAGTTTTGCCAGAACCATTTGTTGAATAGGTTATCTTTTCTCCAGTGAATGTTTTTGGCACCTTTGTTTAGTATGAGATAACCATATTTATGTGGGTTTGTCTCTGTGACCTCTATTCTGTACCACTGGTCTATAAGTCTAAGTTGATGCAAATATCATGCTGTTTCTGTTACTATAGCTGAATGCCATCAAATGCATGTTTTGTATGAGACAAAGATAAAGCAGTAAATTTATAGAGTCTTTGTTTTTGAATTTCAGAATCCCCTGTCTTCTGTGGTTAACAATTTTGTGGGAAGAACACTCATAAAACTGAATTATTGTGACTGGTACTCGATGTTCATTCTTTAGTACATGAACACGGATTTGGAGCTTCAAAATATATGTAGCAAAAGTCAATTGAGCTAAAAATAAAAATAGACAAGACTTAAATTTTATTTGAGGATATTGACATACCACACCTAACAAATGAATTTTACTATAAATTGAATTTTACTATAAACCAAGGAGGGCTAATGAACATTTATTTACACAGTAATCCACTAAACAATGTCAGAATATGTGTTCTTTTCAAGTCCTCATGTCACATCTACTGATATGGACATATCCTTGCTGTTAAAAATAAGAACAAACTTAAAATAATTAAAATCATGTAGCATAGCCTATCTGACCACAGTGGATCAAACTCTGGCAATCAACATTAGAAAGGCAACAGTAAAATGTTCAAACACTTGAAAATTAAATAACACTTCTAATAATCCCTGAGTCAAAAAGAAAGTCTCAAGTAAATAAAAACTGCATAAAACAAGATATAAATGAATGTAAAACATAAAAGTCTGTGGGATGGGGGGATTCCATTCCAAACAATATGAGATGCAGATTTGTTCTTCTCTGTACCTCCCTACAGGGCTCTACCATAAATCCTAGAAATGGCAGAAAAGACAACCAAAGAATGACTCTGAAAGTGATAGAAGAGCTAGTTGTGAGTTCCTTGGATTGAAAGAAGAACACAAAGGTAGTGTGTCTTATGTCAACCTCACGCTCTCCCTACTCAAATTTCCTGATACTCAATGTAGCAACAAAGCCAGTCCAGAAGTCTCGCTCTCCTCATGCACTGAATTCACTTCTCTCACACAAAAAGGCCAGATTAACACTATAGGCAGAGAGGGCTGACTGGGAATCCTTCCAGAAATCAGTAACCTTCCCTGTTGGCAGAGATTTTCTTTTGAATCAAGAGATACATACTCTGGAGCATTTGTAGGTAGGTGGCAGATGAGACCTAGCTATAGTAGCATCTTGAGAGCCCTCCTTCCTGACTGGAATACTGGCTGGGCAAGTGGAACCCAAAAAGGGACTACAGCCACAATTAAGAGGTCAATCAGCAGATTTTTTTTTTTTTTATGAGACTCCTCTGTCTATCCCAAAGCTTCCTGTCTGGTACCAGCAAGGAATTCCACCATAGTCCTCCCCAACAGAAAGACACCTGGATGGGAAACACTTTTTGTCTCCCCAGGTGACCCCAACAGGGTCTGGGCTAGTGAAAGCCCCTTGGCAAGAGAAAACTGTAGCAGTCCAAAAATCACACAGGAAAGTTTCTGTGGACTAAATTGTCACAAATACAAAGTCCCATTTTCCAAATCTAAAGAAATAACAGCTAGGCCATTGCTGTAGACACTGCAGCCTGCCTAGAGTCTCTTCTCTGAGCATAGCCTCCGTTGCCTCGGTTACCTCCAACACCCCTTCCAAGGCTACTTCTGTGGTCTCTGCCGCTGAGAAAGTCTCCTGTCAATCAACCATGGCCTGCCCTGCTACTGCCATTGCTGCTACCTCTGACTCTGTTGCTGCCAGTCTGAGGTCACCTGGAGGTCTTCTTTCTGGGTGCTGCTGCCACAGAAGACACTGCTGCCCTGGCTGCAACTGAGGCCGACACTGCTGCTGACTCCTGGAGATTGCCTGGTGAGACTGCCTTCACAGTTGCAGTTGCAGCTGCTGATGCAGCCACTGCTGCATCCGCCACTGCTGCTGACCCGCTGCCTGCTGCCAACAACCACCACCACTACCGCTGCTACTGCGACCTAGAGGTCTGCTTCTGGGAGACTCCAGTTTGGTTGCATGTGGCTGGGACACCCAGGAAATCCAGAAATCATACTCCTTGGTATTTACTCAAAGGAAATGAAGACATAAGTTTACACAAAATCCTGCACATGGATGTTTAAAACATCCATATTCATGATTATAAATCTTGAAATAACTGTGATGTCCTTCAGTAAATGAATGGATTAATAAACTGTGTTTCATCCATACAATGGAATATTATTTGAAGATAATAAATAAGTTTTAAGCCAGAAAAAAGACATGCGGAAAACATGAATATTATTCTAACCCTATGGCATTTTGGAAAAGGCAAAACTAATAGAGATAGTAAAAAGATCTGTGGTTTCTAGCTGTTAAGGAAAAAGGAGAATGATGATATATTCCTTAAATCTATCAGGTTGAATACAGCCATTGGTGTGACTGTTGCTCATTGATAAAGGCTCCCACTCTCTCCTCCTGGCAATTTCCAATCATCCTCTAAGAAAGACATCCCGATATGGTGTTGTGATGCTCTAGCATGTAAACAACCAGTATCATTACACATGTTTCCAGTTCCTCTTTTGAGGATGCCCTTTCATGTAAAAAGCATCCTCAATCTTGAGTCATAGTAGTTACATGTTTCTGTGCATTCAGAAAACACTTACTAATAGATTTTTTCACTGTCAATAAGTATATTTTGAGATCTGAGTATGGACCTTCCTAAGGATGAAACAAACCTGGATACCACATCAGAATACATGTACATCTGCATAATATTTAAACATTTCAGTCAATTTTGAGTCAAATGATAAACTGAGAATTAAATTTATAATACAAATTATTATAAAATCTAAATAATATGTATCAGTAAATTAAAAATTAAAAAAACAAAGGAAATTAGAAAAATGCAATAAGGGGTAATGTTTAATTGCACACAATTAAATAAATTCAAATTAAACAAGAATTTATTTTCCACCCATGTATGATATTTGCCTATGCAATGAGGGAAGAATTTTGTTTCAATGAGTGAGCAATACGCATGCTCACATACTATTGGTGGATATAAAAATTAATTCAGTCTTTGTGGACAATAATTCGGTAATCTGCCAGAATTTTAAATATTAATACATTTTGATCCAACTTTTAAAAGTTTATGTTCATATATATTTGCATACTATACCTTGAATCAATTCCAAGTTTTATTATATTATAGTAAAAATTGAAAATATTTACATGTCCACTGATAGAAAACAAGTTAATTAACAAAGACCCATCTACATATTTGAATACTATACTAAAAAACTATGAGAATAATCTATTTAAGCCATTCTGGAAACATGTTTGACATATGTAGTTAAGGTACAGTTAAGTTCAAAAGAAAATCATATAATAGTAAGACCATATTTATGTAAATATCTGTAAAATATGAACATACACACACACACACACACACACACACACACACCTCTGTTCATATTTGCATCACAAATTCCTAAGATTGATAAGAAGCTTAATAGTGGTACATGTGGGAGATAGGATTTTGCTTCTCACCTGGTATCCCTTCATGCTATTCAATTGATTTATTATTTTTGTGTGTTGTGCCTGAACAAGTTCATGCAAAGATGATAAACATACATTCTCTAGCACTTGGCCAGATGAAAATCTATATGAACTTGGGTGTTCTGCTTGCCTGGTCTGCTCACCTTCTCTGAAATGCTTTTTTTTTCTGTGTTGTTTTCTTGAATAGTGTCATCAGAAAAGATGTTTACATGATTTGCAAAAATTAACCAAGTTATCAAGGATTTTTCTCAAATTTGTTGCAAGCTCCTATTAAAGTCTTTGCACATTGGTGCAAGCATTTTAGAGAACAATTTTGGCATAACTTGAAGTAGTAAAAAAATTAGTTCAACAATGGTGAAAAAGAAAGGAACAAGTCTCTAGTATGTTTGATCACAAAAGGCACAGATAGCTGAAGGTTTTGGTTTTGATGCTGTAAATATGTTATATCTATAGTTTTTATATTTGTGTCTTAGAAACACATTTTAAAGAGCTCTTATTTGTTGTATTAGAAAACATTCTGTGAAAATGCACCATCACTAGTACATTTCTGTTAGAATTAAATGTTAGGAACACTTTAATGGTTATGGAATAGGCTTCATTTAAAAAAAATGGCCATGAGGACCACTTGAGCAATAGTGTTTCCCATTTTCTATTGCCTGTGAAGATGCCCAGAAGTGGTCAATTTGATGTTCAATCATCATAAGGATATGTCAAGATGATTGACATATTTATATCTCTTCTTTCTTCAAGGCTTTTTAGTTTTCATTTTTAACCATATGCATATGAACCTTAAATTAAGTCACCTCAGTTATTTTTAATATCTGCAAGTTTTTATTTAAATAAAGATAAGATCATGAAACCTAAGGAGGGCTCATTATTTATTTTTCAGGAGTTTTGGATTGAAAATGAGGAAGAGGAGCTCAATTTTATTTTATGTTTTATTTGAACTGGGGACATAAGAATCACTCTTCCATTATCTTGGCATGTCTGCTTCACATTTTGGCCAGAGCCAAGAAGAACAAGGAGTGTCAAGTATTAAAAATATAAAAGAACAACTACACAAACATTTTCAGAAGGTTACAAAAAGGTACGGGTTAAGGTTCAAGTAATTTACTTCTTTCCAGATGATTATTTTATTTCTCATTTGACCTAGAGTCTCTTATTTCTCAGTTTAGAGGTTTTCTTCCAGTTATATTAATTTTTTTTTAAAAAAAAGCAAAACTGAAACAAACTTAGCCAATGATTTCATAAGAGATTTATCATAGAATAACTTTCTCATGGATAGTATCCTAAAACTTTAGCCCCAAATCAAGTTTTGCAGAAGTGTTTGGCCTTGCGCTCTCTCTCTCTCTCTCTCTCTCTCTCTCTCTCTCTCTCTCTCTCTCTCTCTCACACACACACACACACACACACACACACACCAGTAGTATGGAAAGTCATGAGCTGAGTTTGCCATCTGATAGAATCTGAGGAAGGAGCAAGCTTCGAAGCTGGGTGTGGGAGTGACTCCAGTTGAGTGACTAGTATTTCAAATTCTGTTAGAAGAAATGGGGCATTCACTTCCACAGAATAGAGTGAAGATGAATGGGTGGAATATCAAAGAACATTCTGTACCTGAACAAAACATCATAATCATTCAAACCCCTTGAAACATGAATGTGATTGCCTGTCAGATTGCCATGTGGGTCTTCATGCTGACCACTGCAGGAGCACCTTCAACAGCTCTGGAGAAAAGAAAGCATGGTGAATGTTAAGTTCATGAACTGCTTAACCTCACAGTGTCCTTCATCCTGTACTCAACCTACTTAGATGCTAATACCCACAAAACATCACTGGCCAACAGTACACTTGGTCAAGTCTGCCTGGATTCAGGTCACTGTTGGACATGGAAGATAGGAGATGTATAAATACACTTTTGATAAAAGATGAGACTGAAGTTCAAAGTGGTAAAGGATTTTCTGTAAAACAACCATCTAAAATTAGAAATAGTCATAATAGTTGCCATTTATTAAGTAGTACTCAGATGCTGTTCTATGTGTGTTAATGTTTTTTATCCTAAGAAAATTATTTCAGAAATGGAAAAACTGAAGCCCATATAATTATCTTGTAGGTACAATTACTAAATACATTTTATATCTAAGCATTTCCAAACCTAGAGAAGATTAAAACTCAGAGAGGCTAACCCTACAGCCTATCCTCTATACCAAGACCTCAATCCAGGTCCCGATGCCCCATGCATGACACTTGACCATACCACCACTGCCACAAGCGAATTGTCCAAGGACATGTTTCCAAATATATTCATGCCCATGACATTGTTTCCACTGGCAACTTCTACTCTTTGAAGCTTATCTAATCAAGAAGGAAAAAATAAAATAAAATCTATTTCAAATATTTTGTATTGTGGACTCTTTATTTAATCTATATATTTGCATTGTCTTTTGGCCCTTGGGATGGGTTGACCATCCCTAACACTTAATAATTTATGGAAACACAAAACATTGATTTTCCAAAAAAAGTGTACTTTGAACTCTACACATTCAAATAAAGAAAAGAAAAGAGACAAAAAGCAAGAAGGAACGAAAAAAGGAAGAAGAGAAGGATGACTGATGAGTTGATTGGATCATCTCTACTATTGTCCAAGAGAAGCTGAATGATCATGAGACAAATACTCAACAAAATTAGATGACTGAACTAAAATGACCCTTACAGAACTGTATAATTTAATACTTTTCAAATTTCTAGTTGATGGCTTTGATTTAGATTGTGAAAGCTCCTCCTTCACATGAGAAGCCACCAATCCCTGGGCCATGGCTGAAGGTTGACAGCGAACCTGGAAAGCACAGTGAATGTTAAGTTCATGAACTGCTTAACCTCACAGTGTCCTCCATCCTGTACTCAATCTACTTAGATGCTAATACCCACAAAACATCACTGGCCAACAGCACACTTGGTCAAGTCTGCCTGGATCTGGAAATCCTCCTTCTGGCCCTTTCCTCCTTCCCTAGGGTGGCTAGTACAGCACCTCTGGAAAAAAAAAAGTTCTGAAGATGTTTTCAAAGGAATGGTGTTCTGATTCCACCGTGAATGAGAAAGTCAGGCTTGGTGGAGAGAGCACTTGCTTTATCCTACCTGCCCAGGTGTGGCTCAAGCTCCTTCAGGAAATGAGACCTGGATGAGGAGAAAGCTGTGAGGCTTCCCACTTCCTGAAGCCTATCTCTGCCATTGACAGGAGAGGGGGTCTTGAGAGCACTTGTCCGGGTACCAGCGTGTAACTAACCTGTAAGAGTTAGAGAATAAGCAGGAGTTGTCTTATTGTTCAGGACCCTGGCTTCTCTCAGCTTTGCCTCCTATCCTGGTCTTCAGATTGAGAGAGGTGCTTTCTCTGGAGGAAACTGATTTGGAGTTAAGTAGGACAGGAGATGATTTTCAGCTCCATCCTCAGGAATCGTGGACTGAGCGAGAGTTCAGGTGCTATCTAAGAGCAGAGCCAGAACTGGTAAGAATTCACTGCCTGTTGGAATGCTGAAGAACCCAGACCCATTTCTGTCCTGGGTTTCCTCTTATCTATAGGCTACAGTTCTATCTATAGTTCTACAGCAGTAGAATCCTTAACTTAATTCAGATACAGTAAAAGTAGGAAATTCTGCCAGGCAGAGTGGTGCACGCCTGTAATTTCTGAAACTTGAAGCTGACAAGGAAAGATCACATGTTCAAGGCTGGCCTCAGCAACTTAGTGAGGCCCTAAGCAACTTAGCAAGACCCTGTCTGAAAATAAAAAAAATAAATAAATTAAAAAAAAGGCTGTGGATATGGCTCAATTGTTAAGCACCCCTGAGTTCAATCCCCATGCAAAAAAAAAAAAAAAAAGTAAGAAACTGTTCTAGTCTGCATCACCCTGGAAATATAGGACCCCTCAAACACAGATGGATGGCAGGAGTCAGGAAACCTGAGGAGGATAAGCAGCCAAAATTGGTGCCTTGTGAATAGAGAACCTATGGGCAGGAAAGATAGGGTTGGTGTGGACAGATGGCTATGGCCCTATCTGCAAGGGAGAAATTAGTCTTGGGATCTGGAATCCTAAAATAATAAGAAATTCACTTTTTTTTTTGCTCTGATAACACCACAGATGGTACACTTGGTGATTGATGGGTTTCTAGAGTAAAAATATAGTAATTGGGAAGAAGGGTAGATGCTGGAGTATTAAGAAATAGGCTAATAGTGTAAAAGACAAATATATGAGTTGGGACTTTTGTGATGATATTTCATCATTATCTTATTAGTAACTCAGATTATCTATTACTATATCTATTACTCTTATAGATAAGAAGAAAGTTCAATTCAATAACACATACTTTGCCTATTTCTTAGAAGACAAACTTAGGGATAAGTATAATGAAATGAAGTCTTATATTTTTTGACCATACATAATGGAATATGGCTTTACTTAGCCATTAAGAATAAAAACATGGCATTTCTGGTAAATGGATGAAACCAGACACTATCATGCTAAATGAAATAAGCCAGTCCCAAAAAACCAAAGACCAAATGTTCTCTGTGATATGTGGATGCTAACCCACAACAAAGGAGGGTTGGGAAGGAATGAATAGAAGTCCAATGGATTAGACAAAGGGGAATGAAGAGAAGGGAGAAGAACAGGAAGAAGAGTAGAATTAATTTATATGTCTTTCCTAGACTTACATTTGAATATACAACCAAGGTAACACCACATTTTTTTAAATAATTTTTAGTTGTCCACAGACCTTTATTTTATTTATTTCTGGGTGGTGCTGAAGATCAAACCCAGTGCCTCAAACATGCTAGGCAAACACATGCTCTACCACTAAGCCACAACCCCAGCCTGTTACTCCACATCTTGCACAACCAAAAGATTAGGATCCTAATTAGAATAAGTCATACTCTGTGTATGTATAATACGCCAAAACACATTCTACTGTCATGTTTACCTAAAGAGAACAAATAAAATTTTAAAAAAAGAAAGGAAGTCATGTTTGAAATGAGTTGAGGGGCTTGCATCACCTCAGTAAAAACTGATTGATTGTCTTTTGTGTATTAGACATTGTGTAACTCTTACAGAATGGATAATAAGTAAAAAAGCTTTGGAAATATACACCGTGTACTAGGCACTGTACAAACCATCAGATATGTCACATTTAATCCTGAAAGCAGCTGAAAACTTATATTTCAGTGGACTGAGTTTCTTTCCCAGCTACCATGACCTGGAGCTGCAACCCTCATCCCTTCAAATCCTGCATCTTTCTGGGAAATGTCCATCCACCCAAGTGTGACCAGGTAAAATGATGCTCATTGTTTCCAAGGCCATTTCCTCCTGGTATCTGTTGAGTCTGTTTTGTTCCTTGCCCTTCCCTCTCTTTCCCCGAAAAAGAAAATTGTTCCAAACCTTTCTAAAGATATAGATTATACCCCTTTTCTAGGGAGTATTTAGAATCCAGATGAAGTGTTTGAGCAGTTTACTGTTACTCTTGGATAAGACTAATAATCCCTTCTGGAAAGAAGATTTGCCTCTCCTACTCTACTGTCATACTTCCTGGAACAAAATATTGACAGTCAAGCATCCTTTAAACACTCTGAAACTCTTCTAGGAATCTTTAAGCAAATATTCCCTCATGTTCTGCTTCCTTTTTATCTGTAAATGTCCCTTAGAGAATTCTTTGAATTGGATTTCCAATGGCCTTTTCCCCTTTGCAGCTGGTTTGAAATCAAAACATGGCATGTGCTTGTGATCAACACATTTGAAAAGTTATTCTAATCCTCCTGAGTCTTCTCATCTCTTGTTTCCTTCAAGATTTTCACTTAAGTCCAACTTAGGGAAATAGGAGTAAGTTTGTTCAAGAACAGAAAAGAAAATCCTTCTGTGTCAGGAACCGTGGTGCAAGCCTGTAATCCCAGCAGCTCGGGAAGCTGAGGAGGGAGGATCACGAGTTCCAAGCCAGACACAGCATTGGTGAGGCACTAAGCCACTCAGTGAGAGCCTGTCTCTAAATAAAATACAAAATAGGTCTGGGGATGTGGCTCAGTGGTCGAGTGCTCATGAGTTCGATCCCTGATGCCCACCGCTCCACCCCCCAAAAAAATGAAAAATAAATACTTTTATAACTTTTTTTCTGCCTTATACTTATTATTAAGTATTTCAATTCTTACTGATCAAAGTTTGTGGGTAGAATTCTTTAGGGGGGATGGTGTGAGGAGGGTATCATGTTTCAAAAATTGGGAAAAAACCCGACATTATTAAACTCACTAATTACCAACTAAAATTTAGCACTTGAATGCTTTTCAAATCTAGTTTTTTTAAAATAGTGTCAGAAATATCTGTGACTTTTTCCCCAATTGAAATTGCAGATATATTTCCTGTTTCATTGTAATGCTGTGTGTGTTTGTATTAGGTGTTTAAGTCTATTACTCTGAGAAGGATCCCTAAATTCTTTCAATTAACAAGGAATTCATGGCACTCACACACAAAGTTTTGCAAAACTCTGGATTTGATGAGATAAAGAGAAGAGAGAAAACTCAGACCAAAAAAAAAAAAAAAGAATTTTAATCTATGTATTTACTAGTGTGGTCATCTGAAAATCAGATTTTTTAGTTGTATCTTAAATGTCTATTTCTCAGGGAAGCTTCCCAAGTTTTTGTGCTTTATAAATATAAAATGAAAAGATTAACATTAACTCATAAAATGATACTAATTTTGTATAGACTAAGCTTAGTTTCTAGGAAATTTACTGAATACAGTAAATTTCACTGGAGAGGATACTTGGAATTATTTTGTGAGATTGAACTTGGAGCCACACTGTTGGCTTGTCATTTATTCAATCATCTGGAGTCTTTATCAGCCCTTGAGTGTTTTCAGCTTCTGTGCTTCAGAATGAACACAAGTCTACGAGTAGCTAATTATAAAAGGACAGAAGTGTAAACATATATTCATGTGTTGCAGGATGTTTAACAAGCACCCTGACCTAGCACCATATAACTACTATCAACAGTTGAAGACCAGAACCCACAGCACTATGGAGAAAGCCATATGGCCCTGGCCCCGGCCCTACCCACGGGGTCACAGCTGAGATAAAATGCTGGTTCTTAGCCCAGACTCTTCCCATGCTGTATTTTGAGGATTAAAAAAAGAAATCATGGGGGTCAAAGAGAAGCTTTAGGGTTGACATTTTATACTTGACCTTGGCTTCAGAACTTCCAAGGCCAGCAGGAAACAAAAACGAAGAGAGATAAGTTTCCTAGAAAATTCTGATCTGGCTGCTGAATAATGGCTGCTGGCCAAAGCTCACCAGCCTTTCGCTCTGGCTGGGCAGTTGCAGATTGTGGGAAAACAGCAATCTCGCCCCCCAGCACTGAGAGGCTGAACACACTGAGGTCATCAGCCTGCTCTGGCCTGTCTTAAACTTGGGGTCAAGGCTGCTGAGGGTTGAAGAAAAAGAAATGAGAAACAAAATAAAAAGCAAACTTCCTATCAAGAAGAAATTCCTTTGGTTTCTATTCAGGTAGTTTGGTTTGCTCCTGCCCCTCAAAACTCAGTGAGTCTTTGCAAACAGGTGGTGCTGAGTGAAACCGTCTTCTCCTGGCCCACCAAAGATGAATGACTGTGACCACCAGGACAGGAGTTTTCACCAACCTTCATCCTGAGGATTGGCCCCAATCATTTGTTACTAAAAAGTGATGAAAGAGGAAAGCTCAGATTATGTATACCTCAATATATTGGAGCAAGTTCAAGGTGAATCTGTAGGTTCTTATAACTTTTCCAAGATGATTTTAAAATGCTCCCCTCATCTGTCCCCTCATCTGTATTGCTATCATCAGTTGAAGATGAGAATTCACAGCACTAGAGAGAATCTGAAATCCACCATATCACAGGTTCTCCTCTGTGTTATTTCACCCGCCATTTGCACTGGATTGGGAGGGCATCATCTGAAGCCACAGCCTGGGATAAACAATAATTGTATCATCTTCTTTCCGACTCACAGTGAACACTGCAGATTTTACAGATTTTTTTTTCTACCTCATCATTCCCATGGGGAATTTTGGCCCTGGGACACTTTTTAGTAAAATATCTAAGATTTCTGGCTGTCTTATGCAGAGCACACAGAGGAAACACCAATCTCTACCAGCTAAGGAAGTGCCTAGGGCTAAACCAATCTTGTCTAGGAAAGTGGTGTGGTAGGAAGAACAACCATAACATTTTGGGAAAATTCACTTTGCGGTAATGGGGTTCCATGCTAGGAAGTTCACATGTGTTCAAAATTCTATTTAATTCTGAAAATGAAGTTTTGAAAAAAAAAAGTAATGATATACTCTCTCCCTCCTCTTTCTTTTCAGGCTCAGGATCAACAAGTTAAATAATTTTTGTATCAGACCCGTCTGTCTGACTTCAAAACCAACAAGGCAAACTGGATGAGATTGATACATGAACTGCAAACAGTTTTGAGAGGAGAAATACATCATCTAAGTCCAGCTCTCTTCTTATTCCAGCATATTTATTTTTCATTTATTTTATTTATTTATCCTTTTTGCAGTGCTGTGGATCAAACACACTATCTAAAAGAATATGTGGAAGTTTCTTAGTCCACATCTAGATTTTAAAAAAATTGAATCCATGGAAATATTTAAGCAGGTGGTAGAATTTTCTTAGTATGGCAAAAGAAGCAAGGCCTCAGGCATGTTAAGCAAGCACTCTACCTCCCCAGCCCTGCATTGGTCCAGTGTATATTGGAAGATATGCAAGTCTTTCAAGTCCTATATTTCTCTCACATTATTATTTTAAAAAGGTGGCCAAAGAAGAGATCAGGAGTTGTCTAGGAAAGTGTCTGGTAACTGTGTGGAACAGAGGATTAATGGCACAGTCAATAAAATACCTGTAGTCCCCTGTCCCTGCACATATATCTTTAGAGTAAAAAGGATCATTAAGTTTCTGGTTTGGAAAGAAAGATGAAAGTATGGGAACCATCTGCTGCCCACGTGTGCTCTGAAGTGTCATCTCTCACCCCAGCAAACTTTGAACAAAGCTATGTTCCCTTCGTTAGGAACCTCTCCTTGACTAGGAAATGCAGTCTCATAAAATAACCAGTTAACCCTCCAGCAAACTGATGACTTGTGAAAAGGAAACAGACTGTCCTTACATCATGATTTGTGTCTAATTTAAGGCAAGTTACTTATCTTATCTGGGTCTCTGGCAAGTCATCTCTGAAATAATGAAAATTATGACCAGGGCTACCATGTTTATTGGGAGAATCATAGAGCATATACAGATAATTACTGTCAGAAATAAATCTATAAAGAACAGTATAAAATATGTTGTAATGACTAAGATGCATTTGTGGGTGATCTTCATAGTGCTCCTCCAAGGTCACATTTTTTTTTCACTTTTAGTCATGGATTGAAAACGGTTTAATTTCACACACTACCTAAAAAATTATCTGGAAGTTTCTTATTGCACCTCTAGATTCAATGAGAGGTTCGACTATTTATTTATTGGTTTCAATTAATGGAAATATCTAAACAGGTCGTAGAAATTTCCTACTAGTATGGATACAGAAAATCAGGTCAGATATCTTCTGAAGTTGCTTTTCAATTTTGAGGCTTTGATTCTATGTACCTGAAAATTGGCATTAAAAAAACCTCTAAGTAGCATTCATGTTAGGAAAAAGACAGAGGTTATTTCTCCTTGCTGACATACTTTTCCACTTATTCTTTCATTTACTGTCTTTCCCCCCCCCCCCAAGGTTCAATTTAACTATCATCTATATGTTGAGGTTTAAAATAAGAATGTAGGAAATTTGGTACACTTTGGAATAGTTTTACGTTTTCCTTGTGCCAGAGATGGTCATTATCAAAAGGGAGTTGGTGCTACATCAAAAATAGTGTAGAAATCTGTCAAACAGTTTTGTATGGAGCTTTAAATGGCTATGCTTTAAAATATGTATCAAACAACTTCTGTCCAGCATTTTAAAAGTGCCTGACGGTTGCATGTTTTAGTCTGTTAGCATGAGTGATCAGTAAACAAGATAAAGTTCACAAAGTTTAATATTATTAAACTGCTCTCTAAACATCCCCATTATTTACAACAAATTGCTAATCTGGTCGGGGGCCAGGCACTTATTATATAACCACAGTGTTTAAAAATGTCTGTCACAGCATCATCTGAAAAAAAAAAAAAAAAAAAAAAAAGAACTGCCTGAAATACATTAGAGGAAACTTTTTTTCTTTGATGTTCAACTAGAGCTAAAAGAATGCTGAATCATGAATGCCCAAGAATGGTTTTAGAACAATTATGGAAGCTGTCAGACCCCAAACTTTACAATTTTCCCAAACAGACCTTCTAATTTAGAAACAAGATCTTGTTTCCTGTTTCTTCTTTGTAATTCTTTATAATTGAGAATTATAAATTCACAGACCTCACTGTGTTCTCCAAATTGCACAATGAGCTTCCTTCCTTGCAAGGGAGATTTTGTTTCCACAGGCAATTCACACATCGGAGGGAATTAATCTTCCTCTCTCTGAATGTCATCCATACAGGAGAGGTTTGAACAAGACAAACCCTGCCAGTTCCAACACTTCTCATGGTCTTTCTCAGTGGTAGAATTTAAGGAAAATTTTAGCTTTAAAGGGATATATAGAAAAATCTATAGGAACTAATGGGGAGCTGTTTTTTATTATTATTCTAGAAATTAGTAAAAGTTAGATTAAATTCTAAATTGTTTGTTAATTAGAATTTAATTTGCAGTCAAAGTCAGGCTGCTTAATCCTGAAAAAAATAAAATTAAAAAAGGCTTAGACTTTGGGGGGAAAGACTTTTCCTGATACTGCAGGTCAATGCCCCCTGCAGGCAGAGGTGCTGTTAGAAAGTCTCTTCCCACTGTCAGGTTCCTATATGAGACTCTGCTTCTCAGATAGGCAGTCTGTCTAGTCCTGGGGAGCATCCCTTCCTGCCACACAAAGACTCTCTATTTCTGTCTCCAAATACTCAAGGCCTCTCAAGATAGTAACTGGCATGCAGAATTTCTTCCCTTGGCACTATTTGAAAACCAGCTATCCCGGTTCCCTACCTTCAATCTTGGGTACACAAATCCATCCCCTCCTGAATAGTTGATTTGATTTATGTACATTAAGAATCTGACCATTTCTTGCTCTTTGGCTTCTCCTGGCCCACAGGACCTAGGTTATCCTGTTGGGACTGATTGCCCTCATCCACCTTACAGTTGCCTGATTTCTACACAGCCTCACCGCAGGGCGAATGGATTACAAGAAGAATAAATAGACAGAATGATCAAAGCATGGGGATTGGGAATTCAAATTTGGTTAGCAATTACCTTATACAATACTTTTTAAAAAATACACATGTAATAAACGTGAATACAGTTGTTGCATTGTTGAAAATGGAGCATGGGATGGAGAAGCGGAAAGTGCGGATTCAAGTGCAGTCTACCCTACTTATTTGTTCTGTGGCTTTTGACAAATTGCTTGATGTCCCTAAGTGTGACTTTCCACACCCACACTGTGGTAGAAACAGCAGCACCCACCTCTAGAGGCTGTTGCGAGTGTCAGAAGCACAGTTCCTGGCCCATCTTAAACACTGACCAATGTGGGCTCTCACTGTACCATTGCTTTTCTTCTAGAATTTGTTATGATATGAAACACAAGGCAGGAAAAGTTTTGAGACTAACTATAAATGCTAGGACATTTTGAGATAAACCCCAACAGACAAGCCCCAAATGAGAAAAAAAAAAAGAGTTACAATGTTCTTGATGTTGAATTGAACTTTTTTAGGGGAATGGACTTCTCTTAGCAGAAAATACTTGCATCAGCAGATAATATAGAAAATCCAGAAGTGTCTGTCTTATATAGTAGGGGATGGATTTGTGTACCCAAGATTGAAGGTAGGGAACCGGGATAGCTGGTTTTCAAATAGTGCCAAGGGAAGAAATTCTGCATGCCAGTTACTATCTTGAGAGGCCTTGAGTATTTGGAGACAGAAATAGAAGAAGCAAAATAAAGAAGCAACAAATATCCAGTACGTGACTTCAGTCAAATGTAGGCTGCCTGGCTCTGACCCACAAGATAATTTTTATCCTAAACGTATTTTTCTTTAACAGTTTATTATTGGTAACCTATTGCTTATTGTGGTGAAACCATCTGTTTGTTAATATAATGTGTGTATATGTGTGTTAGTTGTGTGTTTGTGTAAAAGACAGAGACTGAGACAGAGAGTCAGAAAGACTGAACATGCACCTGCAAGTACGTGTACCTGTGTATATAACTGTGGTCAAAAATTATGCTGGCAGTCCTCAATCAGTTAGTCATCACAATTGAAGTTTAATGTCATCAACCACATCATCTTACCTGTGAAAATTTTATTTTGTTAAAATGATATCGCCTAATTGGAGTTTGAGGAAGAAAGCCTTGACACAAAGTCTCTGTGGCTTACCTCATTTTGCAACATCAAATGGAGTCCTTAACTACACCTTAACACCTGTAACAAGACAACATTTCTGTAACCACATTTCTGTGGTATTCCAGCTACCCAAGAAAACCTTTGGACACACTCATGCTTGGTGGGCATCCATTGAAATGTTGAGGAACCTGAGAGCAGTGATTCATGAGGGCCATTTGGTCATGGTAATATTGTTCCAGGGTCCCACTTCCAGATGCTATGGTGGGGAGAATGTTCTTTTACACATTATAGGGGACCAATAGCCAATGTGGGAAGACAGAAGAGAAATGGGAGGAACTTGCTCTAAGGAAAATGGGAGAACAAATACACAACACTATGTCTGGTCCTAACCATTCAAGATGTCTTTTTCAGATCAGAATTCAGAAAAATAATTTTCAACATTTCTGAAAACTGTACATTTATCCACTTTACTTGCAGTTATATAGATAATTTCCAGACTAAATTATCCATAAATACGTAACACTACTACAATTTAGTTGAGGAAATGACTCAGCTTCCTGACTCCCAGTATACTCAATGAATAATTTTGCCCTGTATTTCTAGAATGTTCTTTTCCCATATCTCTATCTGGAAAGCTATTGTTTATTCTCAAAAATCTAGCTAACAATGTGCTTCTGTACAATACCATTTTCTTTTGTAAATATCCCCAAGCTCCTTGGGAATATGCTACATTTTCTTTTAGAGCACTGATCACTTTTTATAAGTATCCTTTTAAAAAGTCACTCTTCTGGGTTGTGTGTTTTTCATTTCTCATACCACCTCCTATACCAGCCCTCTCTTCAGTCCCTTCATAAAGCATAGGTCTCACTAAGGCTTATGGAAATGATAAAGGGGAGCTGATTGCCTTAGATGACCACAGATATCACTGTCAACTCTTAGGGCCAAATGCTCCATGAGAAGACACAAATAGTACATAGTAAGATGTGAAAATTGAGAATTATAAAACAGAACTATGCCCAAATCACAACCACCTAAAATCCAATCCACCTGGAGAAAAAGTTGTGCACCATTCCAATGTATCCTGAACCATCATCCATGGGTGCCACTGTTTAGGGTGCATATCTTCCTGTGTGTTATGGCCTCCCCCAAGGATTCAGAAGCAGTAGCAGGAGTCTTCATATATAGTCCCAGGGTACTTTGAGGACAGTTGAGATGAAGAGTCAAAAAGAGTCAAATGCCTGTCTTTAATTCCCAAAATACATTCTCAAGTCATAGCTTTGAAAGCTTCAGTTTTCAACTGAAAATAGATGGGCATTTTGCACAATGAGTCTCTTCCATTGTGATGTTCCCAAGTTGTGTCCTTTAACAAAAAAAAAGTTAACTGTAGGCACAGCACTTTCATGAGTTCTGTGAATCTGTTATCAAACATGAGGGGTTTCTTACAAAAAAAAAAGTTGATACTTTTTTTACCAGAAGGATTTCTGTTCTTACTAATTTAAAGTTTTAACTAAGATTGAATCAAAAGTTTGTTTATGTCTTTGGTTAATTTTCAAAATGATGCTGAAAGTCACTTTTCAGTTTTGTCCATATTTATAGTTGGATTTTTATATTTTACTTGTTTTTTGGTTCAGGGGATTGATCTCTGATAAGCACACACTATACCACAGCTATATCTCAGCAATGGATTTTTGAGAAGAGGATTCATTGATCTCACCCAACCATAAGTATGGTCCTTACTTCTTTTTAAGCTTATTTTTTCTTTTAAAATTATCCTTCTGTCTTCATTTTATGTTATGTCTTACAACATTATCTCAGGGTTTACTTTTTCTTTATATTACTTATATTTTATGAAATGATTTTAAAAATTTTATTAAAATTTCTGTTCTATTTTCTGTCAAATCTTTTAATTCTATTTTATAATCTCTATTCTTTCTAATGTCAATGTATGTTCTGATCTTTTCTCTTTTTTTAGATTTCATGTGCATATCATGCTAATGGCTCTTCATGGTTTGGGGGTACATTCTTCTTATTATTCTCTCTTTTTTTCTCATAATATAACTTTTTATGGGCTTTAGGCACACTCCTCTCTATTGCTCATATTTAAATGAAATGGATCTTCCAGTTCCTTTGATGTTGATTAGCAAGTCATCTAGTTCCATCTCCAGGTCTTAGCACTTACTCTACTCCTTCTTTAAACCCTTTCCTCAAAGATATTAGCTGTTTTATTTTTTCTTTCAGTAACTTTTCTTCTCATATATCACCCTTTGAGAAGCCTTACCTACCTAGTCTATTTAATTATCACTTTCTGGTCTTTCAATTTCCACACATATTATAAGATTTTAATACAAATCCAATGGTAACATATAAGTAAAATTAGTCATTAAATTCTTAGGTCAAAAATGTATTTATATCATACTGTATCAGAAACATCAAGAAAAGTGACTTCTGTGAAGTAGATTTTTAATAAAAAATAGTTATATACAAAACATAGTTTTTCTTGTTTCAAAAGTTACCAATACATAACATGTTTACTCATAATATTTGTGATGGTCACACCATGCATACTGATAATCTGTCCCAGTGGTCAAAGAAAATTGGTTAATGTTATCGGATTAGAAATTGAAATGTTTTGGGTCAGTCCTTTGCAGGACTGACTGGGAAAGAGGAGTGTGTCAAGCAGTTTTGCTATTTCAAAAGCACAAGTTTAATGTTCACTTGAAGAAAAGACAAGCCTTTTAACTTCATACCAGTGACAGTGATTTTGGTTGATTAATGAGATTCCCTGTGACTATTCTGCTTCATTCCTTAAAACTAGAGATCAGACTTTTAAGTTAGGGTTTCATCTGGGATATAGAACTTCTCTTTGAATGGCAAATTTATGAAGATTCAACTATGTGTAATGTCTGTATAAATTCATCCATACTGGAGATCAAAGCAGAGGGTATTAATTTTATCAGTCCACCTAGCTCCAGATCTTACACAGCACTGTCCACTAACCCTGATTTCTGTTTATCTTTATCCCCGTATATGTTCCCAGTACCCATTTCCATGTACCTTAGAACATGCAGGCATTGAGTGGAGAACCCACATCCGTAGGCTGCTTATTTAAGGATCTTCAGTAAATGTCTGTCATGAGCACTTTGAACTGAAATCAGGAGTGGTCTAAGGTAAATCCAAGTAAATACGTGCAGAGTGCCAATGAACATTTATTTGCAGCTACTATTGCCTTCAGCTTTATTTTCCCCCCTACCACTTTTAAAGGAAATTTAAAATTGAGAACTATTATTTCACTTAGAATTGATACCTTCATACAATTTTTCCACTTTTTTTCAGTTTGGGTTGTCACTAATTTGCTCTTACTCCTGGCCATAAACTGTGGGTCAAAATTCCCTGTGACTAATCTAAGTGTTTGATGAACCCCAAATGCACTATTCTTAGGCTTATAGTAAAAAAGAAAGAAGTTTTACATAAGAGAGTACTCAAAAATATTACATGCAATTAATATCATTTGAATTTAATTACTTGGGCAAAAATAACCCCAAACATCCGTTGGTGGTTGGGTCAGGGCAAAAGTCCCTAAATGCTTTCAGTGAAATTGAAACAAGGCAGCCAAAGCAACATCCCTAGGAATGCAGTCTCACTCGGGGAGGATAGACACTCTGTTTTTAAGCTTACCCTAGATTATAATTTTCACACATAAGCACATATTTTCAATCAATTTTTAGACTTACCCATAATTCAGAAGTTTATTTGCTTACTAGTTCTTTATGAATTTCACTTTTTCATGTTGAGACTAATTTCCTTCTAACTTAAGTGCATCAGCCTGTAACTTCTTATTAATGACATTGAGCTTTCTCAGTCCTTGTTTTACAAAGAAAATATTTATTTTGCACTTCTTCTTGAATGATGTTTTTAGTTAAGTCACCAGCTGTTTTCTCTCAGCACTTTGAAAGAAGTATTCTGTTGTCTTCTGAAATTTATTTTTTAATCAAAGAGAAGTCTGCTGCCATCCTAATAACTATTTAGGGGTGAAGGAGGAGCGTGTCTACCTGTTCTGTGTTAATTTTTGCATTTATACTTTTGCCCTGATGTTCTTCAGTTTATACACACACGTACATTTTCATGTACAAAGGTACACATATGCACACAACACATGGAAACAGAAACACACACACAAGCAGACACATATATATACACACATACATACTTATGCACATGCATGGATACCTGCTCCCACTTGTACTTACGTTCATTTTTTATTGTTATTTATCCTGATAATGTTGTATTTATTCACATAGATGTTCTTTTAGTGTCTAACATGTTCCAGAAGCCATTTATCACGCAATGTGTCTATTAATTTGCAAATGGCCGAAAATGTTTTCTCTAATATGTGAATGCTAATTCACAATAAGTGGGGGCAGACACTAGAGAAGAATAGAGTTACCTTAGATTAGGTAGAGGAAGTGAAGGGAGGGGAGGGTATGGGATGGGGGGATAGGAAGAATAGTAGAACAAAACAGACATTATTACTTTATGTGTATGTGTTACTGCATGACCAATGTAATTCTACAACATGTATTCTCAGAAAAAATGAGAAATTATGTCCTATCTATGTATGGTATATCAAAGTGCATAAATGCATTTTACCGTCATATCTAACTAATTAAAACAAATAAAGAATTTTTTAAAAAAAGAAATAATTAAAGGAAAATAATTGCAAATGAGGAAATTTTTCAGAAGTGACTTTTGTTTTGTTCCTCTTTTCCCCATTCTTTCTCATAGGTACTAGTGTTTCTTATTTTATGAGTACCCTAAACTTTGTGCTTTAATAATAGCTATCATTTATTGAACACCAGCTATGTACTTTTCCAATTTTGGCATTTGATATTATACATTATAGTTGTTTTAGCAGCTTTTGCAATCTCAATACCCTGCTATGTAGGTTCCATTATCATCCCTGTTTACAGCTGAGGACACTGAAGCATGACAAGGATGAGTAATATATCCAAGTTCACCTAGCCATTGAGCAGTCAATACAGGACTGATCCAACTAACCTTTCCTCAGGGTACATATTTTCATTGCTATATCTAGCAGTGATTTTTTCTCCCATATTTCTTTTTTTATTGGTTGTTCAAAACATTACAAAGCTCTAACCAATCTTCTATATGTTCTGTCTTTGTATCTCATCATACTGCACTGTAAGTAACTTCTGTGATTTTATTTTTAATGTGAATCCAGTCTTAATCACTGGTGTCTTATTTTTTCATTAATCCACCTATTTAAATTTTTATTAATGGAAATCTTCAGAAGATTTCCCTTCTATAAATATCTGCCTAGCATCTTTTTAATTTTAGATTACATTTTTATATCATTTGCACACACAAAATGCTTCATTTGATTTCCTCTTAAAATATTTTATTCCTGAAGATCTGACCTATATTTATGTGGCCACAGGGTCTTCTTTTCCATGTTCCACTTCTTTATGCGTGGTTTCTCTGTGGGAAGTCCTAGTTCCTTGGACTATTTGAGTGCTATGTGGAGTAAATTTGCCTTTGCTTCTTCTTTGTGGGAGCTATCAGGTTTTATAGTCCTGGATAAGATTTTATGTTAATACCTTGGCTTCATGATTCCCTTATGGAGGAGTTTACACAAATTTGTATTCTTGTCCAACTGGTGGTATAGGCCTTGCATTTCAACTTTTCATACCTGCTTCCATCTTTTTTCAGTTCCTGAGACTGCAAAAAGGCACAGAACTTCTTAAACTTCCCTTGGGCTTTCTGTCAGAGTATTATTTTTCACTTCTCACTGATAAGTAGACTAAGTGGTCTCAAGTATATTTCCCAGGCCTGTAGTTATTTCCACTATTCTCTATCCCCAAATGTCAGGTAGGCTCCAAGTAGACCTACACCAGGGATGGAAACATGTATAGATTACTGCATGGCCAGTCAATGCATGTTCTCCTTCTTTCTTCCTATCTCCTTTACTCTAATCATAGAACCAAGAATTCTCTTTTACTTATTTTAGACTTAGGTACAAATTAATATCTGCTTTATAATTAGGAAAGAGATTTTTTATAAAGAATATAAATAAGAAAGGAAGAAGTCAAATTATAACTATTGCAGATGATATGATCCAGTACATAGAAGATTCAAAGAACTACATCAAAAGATAGCATGAACTAAAAAAAAATCAATAAAGTGGTAGGTTACAAAATCAACATACAAACATCAATAGCTTTTCTATATACTGACAATAAATCTTCTGAGAAAGAAATTGAAAAAAAAAGCAATTCTATTCACAATAGACTCAAAAAACATAAGATACCTGGCAATAAACTAACTAGGGAAGTGAAAGACCTCTGCAATGAAAACTGTAATAATTGAAGACAAACAACCAAAAAAGATTCAAGAAGATGGAAAGACCTCCCATGCTCATGGATCAGCAGAATTAATTTTGTTCAAATGGCCATAATACCAAAAGCAACATGCAGAATCAATGCAATCCCCATCAAAATACCAATGACCTTCTTCACAGAACTATAAAAAAAAAGTCCTAAAATTCAGTTGGAAAAATAAAATACTCAAAACAGTGAAAGCAAGTCTACGCCAAAACAGCAATACTAGAGGCATCACATTATCTGACTTCAAATTATACTACAGCATTATAGTAACAAAAACTGTATGGTAATGGCATAAAAACAAACACATAGACTAATAGTACAGAATAGTACATAAACTACATATCTGTAGTCATCTGATTCTTGACAAAGATGTCAAAAACTTACATTGGAGAAAAGACAGCCTCTTTACAAATGGTTATGGAAAAATTTGTTATCCATATGTAAAGAATGAAATTAGACCCTTATCTGTTATTCTGCACACAAAAAAAATCAACCCCAAATGGATAAAATACCTAGGAATTATGCCAGAAATTATGCAACTCCTAGAAGAAAATGTAGGGTCAAAAATTCACCATATAGGTACTTACAATGACTTTCTCAATAGGACCCCTAAATCTTAGGACATGATGCCAGAATTAATAATGGAAAGGCATCAAATTAAAAAGCTTCCACACTAAAACAGAAACAATTAGTAATGTGAAGAGAGAACCTACAAAATAGGAGAAAATCTTTGCTAGCTACTCTTTTGACAGAGGGTAAATATCTAGAATATATAAAAAACTCAAAAAACTTAACATAAAAAAGCAAATGCCCAATTAATAAATGGGCAAATGAATTAAGCAGACACTTCTCAAAAGAAGAAATATAAATGGCCAACAAATATATGAAAAAAAAATCTCAACATCCTTAGCAATTAGAGAAATGCAAATCAATACAACATCAATATTTCATCTCATACATATCAGAATGCGATTCTCAATGATACAATTAGTCATAAATACTGAAGAGGATGTGGAGGAAAAGGAGCACTTTTACAATGTTGGTGGAAATGAAAATTAGTACCACCACTGTGGAAATCAGTATGAGTTTCATCAAATGACTAGGCATGGAACCACCATATGACCCTACTATTCTAGCCCTCTGTATTTATCCTTAAGAATTTACAAACAGAGATATGAAAAATTGTGCTCTTTATGTGTAATAAGAATTGCAATGCATTCCATTGTCATGTATAAAAAAATTAAATCATAATAGTACAGTAATGCATGCATACCCAATTCACAATAGCCAAACTATGGAACTAGCCTAGATGTTCATCAAGAGATGAATGGATAAAGAAAATGTGACATATATACACGCAATGCAGTTATATTCATCCATAAAATATGAAATTATATAATTAGCAGGAAAATGGATGGAACTTCATTTTATTAAGGCAAGTAAGCCAAAATCAGGAGGTCAAGGGTTGTGTGCTTTCTCTCATTTTTGGAAGCTAGAGAAGAAAAAGGAAAAGAAAGTTGGGGTTATCACCTAAAAAGCAAAGGGATATTAGTAGATTAGAGAAAAGGGACCAGCGGATGGGAGGAAGAAAGGGAGAGTGAAGTACTGGGAATGGATATCTATCAAATTATACTGTTCTAACCTGTGCATGTACTAATAGGTAACAACAAATCCCACCATACATTATAGATGTATAATGTAACAATAAAAATATGAATAAAAATTAATTTCTGCTTTAAATAGGAATATTTCTAAGTGCTTTAATGAAAGCTCATCCCCATTACCTTGGCCTATTGCTCCAGGTTCTTAAATACATATATCTTTCCTGTTCTTCAATGTTAAATGCGGTGATTTTTTCCCTATGTTAAAAACACATAACCATGCATATTACCATTGTCATTTTTTAATTGATTTTATGTTTATAAATACACGACAGCAGAATGCATTACAATTCTTATTACACATATAGAGCACAATTTTTCATATCTTTGTGTATAAAGTATGTTAATGCCAATTCATGCCTTTATACATGTACTTTTTTCATTACAATTCTTATTACACATATATACCACAATTTTTCATATCTCTGTTTGTATATAACGTATGTTGACACCCAATTTGAGTCTTTATACATGTACTTTGGATAATGATGTCCATTACTTTCCACCGTCCTTGCTAATCTCCTGCCCCCTCCCTTTCCCTCCCTCCCCTCTTCCCTATCTAGAATTCATCTAATCCTCCCATGTCCCCCCTCCCTGTCCCACTATGAGTCAGCTTCATTATATCAGATAAAACATTCAGCATTTGGGGTTTTTTTGGGGGGTGAGGGGGATTGGCTAACTTCACTTAGCATTATATTCTCTAATTCCATTCATTTACCTGCAAATGCCATGATTTTATTCTCTTTTAATGTTAAGTAAAATCCTATTGTGTATATATGCCCCATTTTTTTAATCCATTCATCCACTGAAGGGCATGAAGGTTGGCTCCACAGTTTAGCTATTGTGATTTGTGCTGCTATAAACATTGATGTGGCTGTGTCCCTGAATATGCCGTTTTAAGTCCTTTGGGTATAGTCCTAGGAGAGGGATAGCTGGGTCAAATGGTGGTTCCATTCCCAAATTTCCAAGGAATTTCCATACTGCTTTCCATATTGGCTGCACCAATTTGCAGTCCCACCAGCAGTGCATGACTATACCTTTTTCCCCACATCCTCACCAACACTTATTGTTGTTTGTATGCATAATAACTGCCATTCTGACTGGAGCGAGATGAAATTTTAGAGTAGTTTTGATTTGCATTTCTCTGATTGCTAGAGATGAAGAGTATTTTTTCATATATTTGTTGATTGATTATATATCCTCTTCTGAGAAGTGTCTGTTCAGGTCCTTGGCACATTTGTTGATTGGGTTATTTGTTGGTTTTTTTTTTTTTTTTTTTTTCAGTGCTTAGCTTTTTGAGTTCTTTATATACCCTAGAGATTACAGCTCTATCTGATGTGTGAGGGGTAAAAATTTGCTCCCAGGATGTAGGCTCTCTGTTCACCTCACAGATTGAAATTAAACCCCTATCTCTCACCATGCACAAAACTTAACTCAAAATGGATCAAGGACCTAGGAATTAAACCAGACACTCTGCATCTAATAGAAGAAAAAGTAGGCCCTAATCTTCAAAATGTGGTATTAGGCCCCAATTTCCTTAATAAGATTCCTATGGCACAAGAATTAAAACCAAGAGTCAATAAATGGGATGGAATCAAACTAAAAAGTTTCTTCTCAATTATTGTCATATTTTTTTTGCAATTTTATTCACCTTATTTGCTATTATATTAAAATAATAATAGATTTTTTTTAAAAGTAATGTAGAGAATAAAGGTGAAGAGAATTTCTACAATCCCCTTTTTCCCCCGCAGATAGTTTTTCTATCTGTAATATTTTGCATTAGTGTTCCAGAGAAACAAAACCAAAAGGATGACTATATAAATACAGACAGATCTATGATAAGCCACTGGTACACATGACTACGCAGGTTGAAATGTCACAAGATGGGCAGCTGGCAAGCTGGAGACACAGAAAAATAGATGGTGGAGGTTCTAGTCTGAAATCTAGTAGGTTCAAATCTAAGAAGAACCAATTTTTCAATTAAAGTCCAAAATCAGAAAAAGAATCAATGAAAGCTTAATAGTCAGACCAGAGGAGTTTCTTCTGACTCAGTCTTTTGTTTTGTTCAGGCCATCAATTGATTGGGGGAGGGAGGGCAATCTGCTTCCTTCAGTCTACTAATTCAAATGTTCTCATCTAGAAAAACTTCAGAGATACAGCCAGAATAATATTTGACCAAATGCCTGGGTACTCTTGACACCTAAAATTAATCATTACAATTATTGTGGAATATTCATAAAAATGGTAAATAAATATCAATGCATTGTTATAGATTCCATAATTTATATTAAGGTTCAATCTTCCAGTTGCAAAGTTCTAAAGGTTTTGACAGTGTTTAATGATATGAACCCCCATTTTAATAGAGGACAAATTCACTGCCCTATTCATTCCTCCCTTACCTGCACCCCTGACTACCACCAATCTTTGACTATACCACTAATTGTGCCTTTTCTAGAACATGATGTAGCTAAATTCATAGTCATTTCAGTCTGACTGAATTCTTATTCAGCAATAAGAATTTAAGTTCCCTCCATGTCTTTTCAAGGCTTGATTGCTTATTTATTCTTATCACTGAACAATAATGTGTTGTATGGCTGCAACAGAGTTTATCCACTCAGCTATTAAAGAACATCTTGGTTGTTTCCAAGTTTTGACAATTGAATAAAGCTGCTACAAACACTTGTGTAAAGTTTACAAGTGAGTATAGGTTCTCAAATCACTTGGGCAAATGTCAAAATCTGCAATTGCTGGATCAAATGGTGAGAATATGTCTAGTTTTACAAGAAACTGTCAAGCTGTCCTCCAAAGGGACTGGACCAGCAATGAATGAAAGTTCCTGTTGTTCTACAAACCTTGTCAGCATTTGTTGTTCTGGTGATTTAGGTTTTCACCATTCTAATTGGTGAGTAGTGCTTTCTCATTATAATTTCAATTTGCAATTTCCTGAGGACATGGGATGCTGAGCACATTTTCATATGCTTAATTTTTACCAGCATGTCATTTTTGGAGAGGTGTCTGTTCATAAATGTTTTCCATTTTTAGATCGAGTTATTTGTTCCTCTCCATTAAATCTTAAGAATGCTTTGTATATTTTATGCCCAAGACCTTTATCAAATAGTGTTTTACAAATACTCTTTAGTTTGTAGTTCATTTCTCATTCATTTGACAATGTATTCTATAGAGCAAAGATTTTTACTTTTGACTCATCCTATTTTTTTTTCTTCCATGGATAATACCTTTGGTGTAATATCTAAAAAGTCATCATTAAAACCAATATCAACTAGACTTTTCATAAATCATTTTCTAGAAATTTTATAATTTTGCATTTTAAATGCAGAGTTAAGATGAATTTGGAGTTAATTTGGCAAAAGTTAAAAATGCGTGTGTATTTCAATTTTTCTTTTCTTCTCTTTTTTTCTTTCTTTCTTTTCTTTTTCTTTTTCTTTTTTTTTTTTTGTGTGTGTGTGCGTGCTTGTTTTAGTCAGCTTTATCACTGCTATGACCAAAAGAGTTGACAAAAACAAAACAAAAACAACAACAACAACAAAAAAAACTAGAAGTAGGAAAGTTTATTTGGGTTTCATGGTTTCAGAGGTTTCAGTCCATAGATGGCCAACTACATTGCTCTAGGCCAAAGTGAGACAGAACATCAAGGCAGAAGGATGGGAGAGAAAAGCAGCTCAAAACTTGGCCACAAGCAGGAAGATAGCTCTGCTCATCACGGAAAAGATATATACCCCAAAGGCACACCTCCAATGACCTACCTCTTCCAGTTACACTGTACTTACCTACAGCTCTCACTGAGTTAATCCATTCAAGAAGATCAATGCACTGATTAGGTTAAGACTTTCATGACCCAATCATTTCACCCCTAAACTTCCTATTTTGTCTCACACATCAGCTTTTGGGGGAAACCTCATATATGAACCATAATAGTGATAGTATGAACTGTGCCTTTTTAAACTTTATTTTAAATTTCAATCATTTTGAAAACAATTGACTTTTTCTGTTTCCTGAAATCTTATTATAATTATATAATAGTTCCAAGTTTGTTGTTGATTCTTTGGGATTTAGTATATGAACAATCATTTCATGTCTAAAGTCACTGTTATTTGTTCCTTCTCATTCTGTATCTATTTTATTTACTTTTATTGTCTTATTGCACGAGGCAAGCTTTACAGTATGATATTAAATAGGAACTGTGAGAAGAGGGCCTTGTTCTCTTCCTGATTTTAGGAGGAGAGTATCTAGAATTTCAGCATTAAGTATAATGTTGGCTGTTAGTTTTTATAATGCTTTTCATCAAGTCGAGAGATTCTCATCTGCTCCTCTTTTATTGAGTCTTTATCATTGCTGGGTATTGGGTTTTTCCAAAAACTTTCCTGCTTATATTGATATTATATTATATGATTTTTATTTTTTAATATGTTGATTGCATGATTACATTAATTGATTTCCTCCATCATTAGATTCTTGGATTGATTCCATATCTTGGCTATTATGAATAGTGCTATAATAAAAATGGGACTGCAATGATCTCTTCAACATATGATTTCTCTCTTTCTTTTCTTTTTTTTTTTTTTTTGGCATGTATTCTCAGCAGTGGGTTACTGGATAATTCCATAATTCTATATTTTAAGGAACCTCTATAATGTCTTCCATTATGTACTAATTTACATTCCTCCAACAGTACACAAATGTTCCACTTGCTTCACATCCACCCCAGCCTTTGTTTATTTTTTACCTCTTGATAGTAGTCATTCTAATTAGGGTTAGAAACATCTCATTTCAGTTTTGATTTTTAATTTCCTGGTGATTAGTGATGTCAAACTAGTTTATGTATCTGTTGCCTAGTTTTATATTTTCTTTTGCAAATTATCAATTCAGTTCTTATGCATATTTTTAATCAGATTGTTGGTGGTGGTGCTTTGTTGTTTTTTGGGGTTTTTTTTTTTGCTATTGTGGTATTCAAATTCCTTAGATCTTCTAGGTGTTAACCCTGTGTCACACACAGTGTGCAAGTATTTTTTACCAAGTATTCTCCTATTCTGTAGGCTATGTTTTATGATATTGATTGTTTCCTTTGTTGTAAAGAAACTTTTTAGTTTGATGTAATATTATTTATTTTGCTTTTGCTGCTTATGCTTACGGGATTTTATCCTAACAATCCTTCCCTAGACCAATGTCATGTTGACCAATGTCAACATGTTCTCATGTTGTAGTTTTATCCTTTTTGTTTGTATATTCAGGAAGTTTTGATCCATTTTGGGTTGATTTTTATGTGGTGAGAAATGGAGGTCTAATTTCATGTTCTGCAGATACATACCCAAGTTTTCCAGCACCATGTATTGAAGAGGCTCTCCTTTCTTCACTATGCATTCTTGGCATCATTGTTAAAAATATGTAAATCATTGACAGTAAATATGTGAATTTATTTATATTCCATGTGCCTGTATGTCTGTTTTTTTAAACAATATCATGTAGTTTGGGTTATTTTAGTTTTGCCATATATTTTGAAATAAAGTAGTATAATACCTTTATCTTTGTTCCTAGGGAACAGAATTGCATTGGTTATTTGGTATCCTTAGTGTTTTCATATGAATTTTGTAATTGTTTTTCTTATTTCTATGAATAATGTCATTGGCATTTTGATAAGGATGGGATTAGGTAGTGAGGATATTTTAACAATATCATATGGGTGCCTAAGTATTTAACATTACTTTCTTGTTTAGTGATCTTTTTATCCTTATGCACTGACCTTCTTTGTATTTTTATTAAATAGTTTTTAATTTAAAGTCTACTCAACATGATATAACTATTCCATCCTCCTTTTGGTTTTGATTGCATGAGATATCTTTTTCTATCCCTTCACTTTCAGACTGTGTGTGTTATTTCTCAGGTAATGAGTCTTTTGTAGACAACATATAATTTGTTCTTATTTTGTATGCATTCAGCTGCTATATGTCTTGAGACTTGGTTGAAATTCTTATAATTTATCAAATTATAGATGTCTTGTAAGGAAAACAAATGAATCATAAAGATCTATGTTGAGCAGAATACTGATTTGTAAATTCTAACATGAAATCTTGGATTGCATTACTTTAAAATAATGCATTAAAAGAAAATGTTTTATTTATTGAAAGCCATGTTATTTTCCAGAAAACTTTAAAAATGTTAAATTCTTTCTCTTTCTGAATACATAGTTGACATGAATAGACACCAGGCAATGCTAGGATTTTAAACTTACAGTAGAAATAACCACAAACCAGAAATCAAGACGGCCCAATTTATATTCCCTGTTAAAAGTCTGTCTTATGGCAAGCCATTTCAATGTTTTTAATTTTTTTTTTGTACTTTTGGATGGACATCATGCCTTTATTTTATTTGCTTATTTTTTTAAATGTAGCTAAGGATCAAACCCAGTGGCTCACACATGATAGGCAAACACTCTGCCACTAAGCTACAGCCCCAGTCCCAAGACACTTCAGTTTTAATGACATGTTCTTTAACATTTAAGGCAAATTTTACTTCACAGAAGGACTTTGAAGAAACAAAATGAGAAATCATGCTATAATTCTCTAGTTCTCTCTTTAGACTTTGCTGTGAGAATCTGAGAAAAATTTCAAAGCTGCATTAATTCTTTCAGGTCATGAGGTAAATACACTAAAGAAAAGTAACAAAACATTAGCCTAAAACCAAAACCAAGGGAGTTTTCTACAAGGCCTTGCTTATTTTCTTTCCAATTTCCATGCAAGTTAATTTCAACTATCTTCATATTTACTGACTTTCTTTTTGCACTTAAATCTGCTGTTGAGCCCCTCTAGTGAATTTTTCACTTCATATATTATACTTTTCATCTTGAGATTTTTTTATTTGGTTCATTTTATAGCTTATTTTTGTTGATATTTGTGATTTATTTATACATTATTCTAGTGGTTTTCTTTCTTTATTAATTATGTATTGTAGCTCTTTTGAAATATTTAAAATGGTTGAATTTTCATCTATTAAGTTCCACAGGAGATTCCTCAGGATAGTTTCTGTCAATTTCTTCTTGTTACGGTGAATGGGTCACACTTTAAGTTTCTGTGCATGTCTTACCATTTAGGTATGAAATTTTGAGATTTTGAAAACTATAATGCAGTCACACTAGAAATCAGAGTCTCTCTTCCCTAGGGTTAGTGTGTTGTGTATTGTTGAGGGGTGTAATCATCATTTCTTAGGGACTTTTTTTCAATTATTTTGAAAATATTGTATTCTTTGTCATGTGTAGTCACTAAAGTTTCTATTCTGTTATCTTAACTGTTGACCTGAAGTTAACTTGGCAAAGAGTTAATATAATGTTCAGAATCTGATAAGTATAGTCTGTCGATCTTTGCAGATTGGCTCAGAGGAGGGCATTCCTTCACTACTAAACTAAACTATGTATAATTCTGCCTTAGCCTTCAGTTCCTTCTCACATGAAGAACAAAGATTAGTTAAAGGTGAAAGTCTAGAATCTCCCAGTTTTTTTCTCAGTGTGCCTTCAACCTTAAGCATGTACATTTCACGTGTGATGTTTTCTAGTAGAAATGGCAGTCCTTCAGAGGCTTCATTCCCCTCCCCCAAATAATCTTCCTCTTCAGCATCCCTCTCAAAATGTTTGTAATCTCTGCTGCTTATCCCATCCACTATCCCTTGTTTCAGGGACCTATGATTATTGCATGTCTTAAATGCTTTGATCAAACACCTCCTGGAAACCCACTCCATTCTGAAGGACAGTATTATAACCTGGGAAATGGGAGAAGCTAGGTGGGTAAGCAAAATACTTACTGTGACCTTGTGCTATTTCTTTTATTTACTTTATTTTTAAAGTACAAACTCCATTTGCATTGTAAGATTTTTCTCTGGATCCAACATTATTTTGCCAGCTCAATGGTTGCTTCAATGAGGGACCTATTTTTGGAGCTTCCTTCTTCCCCATTTCCATGACTTTACTCCCTCATTCACCTTCAAAGCCTAGTTTATTAGTAGTAAATTTGATTCAGTAATCTAATTTATGAAATGGCAATACTTTTAATTTATTAGATCCTATTTTCACAAGTTTCATATATTTTACTAAACAGAACAAAACATGTAAAGTAATTGAAATTTTGAATAGGTCAGAAATATAGAATCTATATTGTCTACATACTTTTATGGCATAGAAGCTGAGAACTAAAAGGAAGGCAGAGCATCTACTTTGAGCCAGTATTGACACTAATCTCCTGGTCTTATGACATAATGTTCTCCACTAGCCACTCAAGAAATATATATGGATCATGAAAAAATATGACAGTTTTTGTTCTGACAAACCAAAGTCAATGATGACATGCAATTAGAAGGGGAACATTAGTGTGCCTCAGAAGCCCTCCAACCAAGACTATTTAGTGACAATGAGCAAAGGAAGATAGCAACAGAAGACTTTTAAAGAATTAGTAAAGTATCCATCTTGATTTTCCAAAATGGCACAATGTCACAGTAGGGGAAAATCCCTTTTGTGTTTACTCTTTGAAGAAAGGATGCATGGCATTTATAATTGTGTTGGCAACAAATCATGATTTTGAAGCAATGATTTTGAACTAATCAATTCATTCATTTACTAATAAATGGCTACAGCATCATAGGGAATGAAACTATTATGAGAAGGACAAAATAACTTCCTCTATTGTTGTTTAAATGTGATATAATTAATAATTATAAGCATTGCCTTTTAAAAAAAAGAACTTATTTTTATAAACAATTGTTACAATCTGCAGAGCTCTCTATTTACTCACAGTTCTCAATTACCCCCTAATTGAAAAGATGTGTGGGGAAGGGAAGGTGGAGATGTTTATATAGTGTTTATCATCAATATATGGAGACGCTTAGTGATTTTAACAAATTGAAAAAGATAAAACATGCAGCTAATTTAAGTCAGCTTTGGGGCTACTATGATCAAAATAACCTGACAAGAACAATTGTGGTTTATATGAACAACTCCTGGTACCTATCCTTTTGGCTGCTTCATCAATGATCTACTTTAAGAAAACCACCAATTTACTATTCTAACCACCATTGTTACTATTCTAAAATTTACAGTTCAGTTTCACCTCATGCCCAGCTACATAGTGAACTAAAACTGAAACTGTTGGTCCCAGTTTTGCCTATCACAATACTTTGTCAGGATTGAGGAGGTATAGAGGTTTGCTTGGAACTTCCAGAAAGGAGAGGGTCCTTCCACACATTCCCTGCATGAATCTTAGAGGCTCTGGTCCCATCAGCTGCCAACGGCAATGTTGTAACCATGAAGGAAGAGCCTGTCTTTGATTCCAGCCATCACTACAGAAAAAGAAGAAAGGAATTGAGAGGGAGAAAGGGAACTTGGGTCCCAGTAACCTTTTATGAGCTCTGCATCTCGATTCAGTTGAAATCATTTTAAGCACTGAGCATTTTTTTTTCTTCTGAGCTAATAATTTTCCAGATTTTGTCCCTCATTGTCAAAATACCCTAGTCCCCCTGACACAGGAGTAATTGTATTTGTCTTGCTTTTCTTCATTTGTTGGAAACAAAGATGTAACCTCTTTAAATATTTTTGTAAAATAATTACTTTTTTAAAAATATTTTTTAGTTGTTGATGTACCTTTATTTTTTATCTATTATATGTGGTGCGGAGGATCGAACCCAGTGCCTCACATGTGCTAGGCAAGTGCTCTGCCGCTGAGCCACAACTCCAGCCCCAAATAATTAATTTTTATTTTTACAGCTGTATTGAAGTAAATTCATGTGGAAAAACATGCATATATTAAACATACAATTTAATGAGTTTAGACAAATGCATATATCTCTGGAGGCATCACCACATTCAAGTTAATACACACATTCGTCACCTCCAAAAGGTTCCTTCGGTTCTTATAGGAGTGTGTGTGTGTGTGTGTGTTTGTGTGTTTGTTAAGAATACAATGTGAAATCTGCCTATTAATAAACTTTTCATTTCCACATTGTTGCTGACTGTGGACTCTATGTTGTGTAGCAGGTCTCTAGAGTTTATTCATCTTGAGTCACTGGACAACTTCCCATTTCTTTGTCTTCCAAGGCTTTGACTGACTATTATGACTTAGCATAATGTATTCAGGCTCATTCATGTTGTTGTAAATGGCAAAATATCCTTTTCAAGTTCCAAATAATATTGCACTATATACCACATTGATTTTTATCCATGTATCAGCCAATGGAAATTTAGGTTGTTTCTGTATCTTGGTTATTACAAATAATCCCACGATATTCATGGAAGTCCAGATATCTCTTTGAGATCCCAGCTTCAAATCTTTTACATATATATACCTAGAATTGGGATTTATGGATCAGATGGTAATTGCATTTTCCATTTTTTGAGAAACTTCCATACCATTTTCTGTAGTAGATGTACCATATTACAGTCTCTCTGAGAGTGTACAAGAGTTGAAATTTTTCCACATCCACATCCAATTTTTATCTATTAGTTTTTGATAGCAGCCATTTTAACTTGAAGTACGAGGCGATATCTCATTTTGGTTGTGATTTACATTCCCTGATTATTAGTGATGTTGGCCACATTTTAATATAACAATTGGCCACATGTATTTCATATTTTTGTTTGTGTTGTCTCTGTTTTGAGTATCATATTCAAAAAATCAAAACCAATGTCGTGAAGATTTTCTCCTGTTTTCTTCTAGTTACTTTATGGTTTCAGGTTATGTTCAAATCTTTAATCCATTTTCAGTTTATTTTTATATGTGGTGCAAGAAAAGGGTCCAATTGTGTGCAAGTGCCTGTGCTGTATGCTCCAGGTATCCAGTTGTTTAATGCAAAAAAAACTTAACACTATTGTTATATAACATTAAAAAGGAAAAATAATGGATTGCTATGGTAGATTAGGTGAGAACATCAGGATAATACATTTTTATAAATCTCTCTGAAGAGTAGAAGGTCAGGTTATTTATGAAATTCCAGGTCACAAATGGGGACAGGAGACCAGTTCTTTTTATTTATAAACATTCCAATAGGTGCCAGCAGAACACTACTGCCCCAGAAGGACCTCACCTTGGGGTATTAATGGAGCTATACAAGTGCAAATGCAGGTGGGCATGGCAAGCCCCATGACAATGACCTTGTTCAGCATTATGCAGTTGAATTAATTACAGAGGTAGAGCATGACCTGTCTCTGCATCCATGACTGGTTTTAGTCACAGGAAATTAACCTGTATCAGTTAAGTAAATGCTACCTTATACAGGCCCTAGTGTTAGAACATTCTCAGTTTTTCTTTAACTTAACCATCTTTTTCTTTCTTTAATGTGGCCTAGGAAATTTTAACAAGTAACACATTCCCCCAACATGAGGAACCATGGATGGTTTCCATTAAAGGAGAAAAGAAAGAATTTATTTTTGAATTTCAAAAATAAAAAAGGCAGCCCAAAGTCTGTTATGATTATTTTTTTTTGTTTGTTTCTTATAACAAGCTGAGAAAATCAACCACAGTAGAATCATTCTATCATCTTTCAGTTTAGCACACAACATTTACAAATGTGTGTACCCCTGTCCTTCCAATCTACTCTGCCAAAAAATTTTTAAAAAGCAGAAGAAGGTAAATACCATTATCCAATTATGGTTTAATATTTAAATTACAGCCACAACAACAGTCTTTAGCAACTACATGACCTTTCTCTCTGCAACACTGAAAACAGGGGAGTAGTAAAGCTTTGGGGTATATATTACCCAAATTCAAGATCAAACAGATAAGTGACTTTCAGACAGGAACTCTACTGAAAAATCTTGGAATGATCAAGTATGCTGGAGCAATTTACTAAGGTCAAATGGCTGACAACAGCACTTATGAAGCTGATCTGTGTTTATGTTTGACATTTCCATTCCCTCCAGGATATTTTTGAACACTGAGTACATGGTTAAATGGACGACTGCTTTTATGTTGAGATCGAATATTTCAATGAATACATGATGTATGTGGCTGTGTCTATACTACTTGCAACAAATTAGATGTTTCTCAAAGGACTTTGTTTCCCCTTCCCTAAAAATCAAAACCAAGACACAGAATCTAAAAAAATGAACTTTTGTGATCATTCTTGTTGCTAAAAGCAAAATTAAGATGCCAACATATTGAAAGTTATGACATGATTTGGTAATATTTTGGTGGAAAGGAAACATGTATTAAGACTGCTAAGGCTAATCCCTCGGGGGGCGGGGTGGGAACAGAACTTCAGTGTTGGGAGATGATTCTCCATGCATACTTCACATTTCTGCTTATTTTGTGAGCACCCATAGTTTGGTCCTAGAACACTTTCCAGGTAGGGTGGTATAAGAAACAGCCTCTGATAGAGGCACTGTCTTGAAAATAAGGGACAGATTTTCTCATTATCCAGAGTAAGGGTCATATTTCCTTCTGGCCATTTAAAAATATCTGGTATAGTTTCTTAGCTGTGATGTGAACATGCTATGTCCCCTGCCTCCTTGTGAACGATCTCCATGGTGTGACATTATGAGGGATAAGGGGAAAAAATCTAAATCACAGAGAAAACATTCCAAATCTGGTCACAGTATTGTGAATAGTGCAGGCTATTGGGAGGCTTGTCCCAGAGCATTTGAGTAGTCACTGTCATGATAAAGCATTGCCAGACAGTATCACAACCCAGTTTCTCTGGTGGAATGTCATGGGGGTGGGAATTTCTAGATCTCAGAAAATCCCGTTACCAAAATATCATGCTGACCAACAGAATTCTTCAGCAGGCCTTGCCAAGCTTACCAAATTATGTATGTAGGTAGGGTCCTTGGCATTTATCAAATTGAGAGAAACATGATGGCTAATGGGTAACCCAGGATAGGCAGGTAGGGTACAGTCAAAAGGCATTATACCAATGAGTAGGAAAACCAAGGTCACTAAATCTCAGATCAAGTCCATAGGATTTGATCTTGTAAGAATCCATTCAAATCTCTTGATTTTGTTTTCCATCTATGAGTACTTGTGAGATTTGTGATTTGTAATGGCTTCTCTAGCTGCAGAACTATTTATTCCAGCAAAATTGTGAATCTGACCACATATGCTAAGGAACAGAACTTGTCTGGCATACAGGGCTCATTTATACCCCATCCTGTCCCTGCTTGGCCATGACTTCTCATATCACAGGCACTGGGGAGTGTCATGGCACCATAATGCAAGGTCCCTAAGAGTACAGTTTGCAAGATCTAGACAATCATAGAAAGTCCTTTTGCTTTGATAGTCTCTGATTCCCTAAGGCTTGAATCTCATGAGAATGTCCATGGAGAGTCCGGAGGATACTCAAGGTCTTTAACACAAAAAGGAAGAACAACTTCCATTAGGCTCTGGAAGAAAAAAGCAAAGTATAGCAGCATGAGTCATTTATGGAGGTCAAGTTCTAATTTGGGTTCAGATTAGAGTAGTCCCTTCTTAACTGTAGGGGTTTTGTCCCAAGACTCCAGGAGATGTGTACAAGTATGAATAAAAATCTTCTACATACCATGTGTTTTTCTATACATTCATATCTAATATAAAGTTTAATTTATAAACAAGGCTCAGTAAGAAAGAAACAATCACTAGTAATAAAGCATGACAATTATAACAAGATACTGCAATAATAGATATTTGAAATTTGTGAGTTATTATTTCTGGAATTTTACATTTCATATTTTAAAAATGTGGTTGCAAATAACTAAAATTTCAAAAAGCAAAACCTTGGATAAGGGAGGACTACTATATTAATGTTTCTCAAGTTTCCAAGTTTTACTGTTTAAATTGTCCTTTTTAACCTGTTTATGCTTCACAGAATTTCTCTCCTTAGGATCCTTCCCTTAACTAGACAAGAAGTATAAGTATTGTCATGATAGAGAGCAAACACGGCAAAGTTTTAAAGGTTGATACTAAAGGATCTTGGTGCATGTGATTTTCAAGGAAATAGAACAAATTTTATCCTTCCCCTCTTTCAAAGAAATGACAACTTCACAATCTCATAGAGGGAGAATCGTGGAAGCTTGTGTAGGACCTGCTTACTAAAATAGCCAATTCAGTGCTCTGTCTCTGGTAAACGTGGTTACCTATCTGTCCCTGAAGGCTGTGCTCTGCCCCCAAATGCCCTCCTTATAGGAAAAACCAGGTTCAGTGGCTCAAGGTAGTGATATGCCCTGGGAGTGTAGTGTCTGTACTCTGGCCTGAAGGAAGGTGCTTGGTGGAGCTGTAGACCCTGGCTCTTGCTGGTGACCTGAGCTGACGAGATCAGCTGGGTTCAAAGGAGCTGGCTGAAACATTAAACTAAGAAAATAGCAAAGAAATCACTCAACACAGAAGTAGTTTTCATATTGAGGGTAGGATGGCTCTGCAAGTTTAAGGGTCAGATTCCATGCTGGAAGGCATTAGAAAGAGAGTGTGCATCCAGAATCTCTTTATTTTTATGGGGGGGGGGCATGCAAAGGAGATTTGATGGAATGTTGTTCACCAAATAAGGCAGGGGATAAGGTTTCAAAGGTGGAGTCTGGCTTTGTGATGTCTTGTGGTCAGCAGATTGATTGACATTTTGGCAAGTCACACCCATCTTAGGTGCTGTGTGGGATCACAGGCAAAGCAAGAGGAGAGGCACACTTGTGTTGCACAACCCAATTAGCGTGCAATGCCAGACTTGTCCCCTCATATAACGTCAATGTGCATAGTTCACACACACAGCCCATGGATGGCTCGTGACACCTGGCTACCAGAGGTGTGACAGGACTAGATGTCCAGGTCAAGCTCATACTTGCCCCACATTCCCTCACAGTAACATGGTGCCAATTTGGCATGAAAGGCTGTCTCTAGTAGGTGCCACCACTGCACTGGCTGAAAAATTTCTTCTGATTCCTGCCTTTTCTCTGTTCTTGTGACTTCTCTTAACTCCTGTGCTTGCAGAGTTTGTTGTTTTGGAGATAACTTCTCACTAATAATTGATGGGGACCGATGGGGAGCACCTGGCCAGAAGTCACCTCCAGCTCATGAACTGCTAGATGTGCTTGCAGTTCTGCAGCCATGGCCATCCAAAACCTTCCTGTGTGTCTCTGCAAGTCAGAACCATCCTGTAAAACTTTGTTTTATCCCTGGGACATTTCTTCTTGTAGGAAGAAAGGAGGTCTTTCTTTCTGTCCTATCATTTGTTCAAGAAAATGCTGACGGGAAGCTATGGAATAAGAGGTATCATTCCTGGTTGAAAAGGTCCACTCATGGCCAAAAAATGTTGTGTGGACTTCCTCTGCATGCTCACATCTAGAAGTCTTTGTTTTTGAAATTAATATTTTTAAAATTTTTATGTGTGGTTCCCAAAGGACTATAGAAGCTGAGTATTGAGTTCCTTGATATTGCAGAAGGCATTTGGGTCATGAATGCTAGGAAGAATTCTACTCACCCAAGTTTCTTGTCTAGTTTTCCTTTCTGTTACAAGAAATATATGATGCCTATAAAATAGAGTGTATATCCCATGTGCATATTTGAAAGATCAGTGATCTCTCTTTATCACTGATATGATCTTTGAAGTCTTCTGAGTGTCTGCCTCTCCCCACAAATATTACTTATTTTCATGTTCTCAAAAATATTTTGATCTCTTTGGCTTATATTTCTGAATGGCATCTTGTTTCATATTGTCTACTTTATGCTGTTATATAAATAGTCTTGTTCTTTCTTCCACCCTTCAACGTTAAGTTTATTAGATTTAACTATGGTGGTGTGCCTATCAGTCATTCACTTTATTTCACTGCTTTATTTATTTGTTCATAGGACATCCAATACTAAGTTCGTCAGTATCTCGTCCTCTCTACTGTCAGTGGGCATTGATGTAATCCCCTTTTTTACTAACATGGAATATGCTGTTGGAAGCACCCAACATGTCCCTAAGCACAGGCCTGATGATTTCTCTGGAAGACACCCTTAGTGTAGGGCTTGCTAGGTCACAGGATCTGCACACCCTCCATACATATTCTATTTGGAAGTGATGATAATCAATTGATTGATACAACTCTGTACCCAGTGGAGTCCACAGCACACAATCAGTCCCAGAGTCTCCACTACCTACTCGTACACAGTAGCACTTTATAAAATAATCTAGGTGCCATTGCTTCTCTTGGCTCAGCCATTTGTTCCTTCCTGAGCTCTCTGACCCATATTCATTCCCTGCTCTCATTTCCTTCTGCTCATTTCTCATCCATTTGTCTCCGAATCATATCTTTGAGTTGGGTCCTCAGTTGGATGACTTTTCATTTGACACCTCCACAAATCTGTGCTCCCATGAGCAATTTTCCTAATGTGGTTTTGACTGGGGCCTTCCAGGGCTGTATAAGATTACACAGTAGGGTGGCTTAAGTTAATGGTAACTATCAGGTATAAGACACACTTCATAATATCTAAAAGAGAGGATTCCCAATATTCTCACCACAAAAAGAAGAGAAATATGTAAGGTGATACTCTAATTACCTGATGTGATCATTGCACAACACATACATGTACCAAAGCAACATATTATACTCATAAATATGCACAAATATTGCATGTAAATTTTTATAAAAGAAAAGTCCAATTTGCTAGGCTTCTAACTTGTTTAGGCCAGTAGACTTTTTATAAATTTATTTTATTTTTAATAGTTTCAGGTCTTCTCTATTGTTTATAAGTAGTAGTTTTGGACTGTATTTTCATAGTGATTATTTTACATACATATTATCTTCATAACATCTGGCTACATTTGTAAAGCTATTTTTAAAATTTACTTCTCCACAATTTGATCAAGGTATAATTGGCAAAAATTATATATATCATAGTGTGATTTTTTTAAAAAAATGTCAGTTATCAGAATCTGTAGTTGTATGCTAAGGAAGGTATAAACTAGGGCAATCTTAGGTGAGAGAGAAGGGAATAGAAATCTCACCACAATAGTTAGACATAAGATATCTTTTGAATGATTAAGTAAATCAAAGGCAGATGCAAAGGAAACCACACAACACATGGAAAAACAAACTCCACTTACCTCTCCCCTCTGGGATTGTTTGGGATTTTCCCAGACAAGAGCTGACCACTTGTGAAATAGGTTAACTTTGAAGTTTAAGGATGGATGGGATCCCAGTCCAAGGTGGCATGGCTCTAGGGTGAGGAAAATTGATATATAAAGAAGGGGAAGCCTTGCAAGGGCAATTTTTGTTCTTTTTGTTGTGGGTTCCTGTGATCATTATGTACTATAGAATGGTATGTGCTCAGGCCAATCTGTACTGCAGGAGACGTGCGCAGGGTCCCGCACAACCCCGTAGTGTACAGCCCAGGGACCATGGAAAAAAATGTGTCTGGAAATCTTCTGCAAAAGGCAGTAGAGGTCATCTGGGGAGGAAGACGTGCCTGTTCACAGATGGAGGGGAGGGAGCTAGTAGAATTTTCCAGTAAGATTAAGCCCACTCAAGCTCCCTTTATCCCTAACACACTGGGACAAGCTGATTATTGACTTCATCCATCCTTCTGAGGCTTAAGGGAAGGGTGTGCAGTTTTGATCCAACTCAGTTTTCAGATTTTTTTCATTGGTAATGCTTTTAAAAACAGTACTGAGAAGTGATAACTTTGTTTTTATATGTATTTATGGGTATAAATCCTTCTAAGAAGGATAGAGTCTATATGCCTCCAGGGAAGCTGTGCAGGCTTTCAGGTTGAGCAATCTCAGGGGCCAGAGAGCACTAGGGGTTATCTGACTCGATGTTAGGGACATGATTTGTTTCCAGGGTGAATGCAAGAGGAAAGGTCAAACCAGGCAGGGGGCTTTTATAGCTAGACAAGCTATAGAATAATTTCCCTATATAGCTCTGCAGTGTTGTGGATTCCTGCAAACTCTTCTCTCCCCTACTTGAACATCAGTGCCGAGAAGCTTCCAGAAGGCACTCAGAAATTCTATGACATTGGATAGAGTAACCTATCTTTGAGAAACAACTTAGAAACATTGGAAAGCACTGGAGTAATCTCAGGTCAATTTGAAATTTACTCAGCTTTAGATCTTTCTAACCTTAAAAGGAAAAAAAAAACATATTTCATTAATTTTTCCATGGTAAGTTAATGGAGCCAATGCATCATAGAGATGCTTAGCAAGGCAAGAAAAAAAGGCTTGGTTGGAGAAGTAAATAAACATTTGACTTCTTTTTTTTTTTAACTTGATCTGAAATTGGTTGGAATTGTCCATCTAATGGGTTTTCTGGCAGAATTTAGAATATCTTTGTTGAAGGCAGGCCAAATAAGGAGATGATTTGTTTTGTTTTCTCTGCAATTACTAGAACAATGGACATCTTTTCTGGACTAAATATCAAACCATGTTGTCTTATAAGGACGTGACAGTGGAGCCCAACAATTGAATGGAATGGAGAGAGGGCAGGACCTTGCAGAGCAGAGTGGGAAGGGAAGTCAGGCCCTGGGATTGTAGCTCTCTTCTTGTCCTGACCAGCACTCCCTGGAAGACTTTAAGCCTTCCTCTCTCAGCTTCTAGACTAAATTTTATGCTCTGTAAAGTGAGTTATCAGATGATTTCTGAAGCCCAGTCTTTAGTTGACCTCCTGCAATTTTGATGGGAAGATTATTTTCTTATTTGAAATATTAGTTACAACATTGTTGTTTTGAAATAAACCAATTACTATTGAGAAGGGCTTATAATTTAAAGAAGTAAAAAGCTTTGCTTGAATTCAATTTGGGTTAACTTAGAGCTAACACATAGCAGATCTATCAAGAGACACATTAATAATAAAGTATTTTAATACTCAGTATTTAAGTATTAATACTTCGTGTTTAAATCAAGTATGTAACTTATACTTAAATGCTTAGCATTTAAGTCAATATTTCACTTAAATAAAGCAGAAGTCATCTGGGGAGGAGGACTCACCTGTCAGTAGGTCAAGAGGTGGAAACCAGTAGGATTTTCCTGTAAAGATTAATTCCACTAAGCTCCTGTTATCCTCAACACACTAGGACAGATGGAACGTCCAGTGATAACTTTTATGTCAGGGGTCACATTATTGTAGAAAAAATAAGCAAATTAATCTCATTCTTATTCTTCCTGCCATATATCAAATCAGCTAAGGAATTTAATATTTAATGGACAAAAATTATACATGCTCAATGTGATGTTTGACATATACATTGTACACATTGGAGGGCCACAGACGAGTCGGGATGACGCATGGCATTTTTGCCAGAAGTAGTGTTGAGAGGTGACGCCAGCGAGCCATAAAGATGATGACTTTTGAGTTCTCTCGGAGTTCTCTTTGAGTTCTGGTTGAGGTCTCGCGGGGATTCCTGAAGAGTTTGCATTGGTTGGTGAAGTTCTGGTGGTGGGAGTTCCAGTTGGTGTGTGGTGTGTTCCTGGAGGAGCCACGTGGGTGGCATTCAGGAGAGTTTCCAGGGAGTGTGCTGGTGGAGTTTGGAAATAAAGTTTGTTCCTGCTTGAGTGGCTCGTGATTTGTGCCCAGCCAGACTGCGGCAGTACACGGAACTACATCAATCAAATTAATATGGCCATCACCAACTGTAGTTACTATCTTCACATTTCTTCTACCTCAAAGCCCCTTTCATCTACTATTCCACAATCTGCTTCTATTAGTTCAACATTTTTTAGATTCCACATATAAGTGAAATTATACTGTATCATCTTTCTGAATTTAAATTACTTAGCAACATGTCCTGAAGGTTTACGATATTGCTGCAAATGGCAGAATATTCTTCTTTTGATGGTTGAATATTATCCCACTGTGGGGTGTGTGTGTGTGTGTGTGAGTGTGTGTGTGTGTAACCTTTCTTTATCCATTCAGTCATTGACCAACACTCAGGTTGACTTCATATCTTGGCTATTGTGAAAATTTTTCAATGAACATTTGGGTGCCGATAACTCTTCAACAAACCAGTGTCATTTTCTTTAGATATATACCTAGAAGTAGGATTTCTAGATCCTGTTTTAGTTTTTTAGGACTTCCATACCACTTCCATAATGACTATACAAATTTACATTCCAGCTGGGCACAGTGGTGCACACCTGTAATCCCAGCCACTCAGGAGGCTGTGACAAAAGGATTGCTAGTTCAAAGCCAGCCTCAGCAAAAAGTGAAGCACTAAGCAACTCAGTGAGACTCTGTCTCTAAATAAGATACAAAATAGGGCTGGGGATGCGGCTCAGTGGTCGAGTACCCCTGAGATCAATCCCTGGCACCCCCCAAAAAAAATTACATCCCACCTGCAGTGTGCAAGGAGGGTTCCCTTTACCTCATATTTTTGCAATATTCATTATCTTTATTCTTTGTACTAATCATTCTGATAGCTGTGAGGTGATATATGATTGTGATTTTTAATTGTTTTATTTGTTCTTTTTAGATATATGTGGTTTTGATTTGCATTTCCCCGATGATCAGTAAGCCAAGCATTTTCTGATCCATTGTTACTCCATTTCACTCCATCCAGAGAACCATAAAATGACTTCTTAGAGGGAAAAGTCCCTCCCCATACACAGAGGAATTAAGAGCAGAGTCAATTAGGTAATATGGGGTCTGAATTTTATTCAGTTTGTGGTCCCTCAAAAATAAAAGATATAAAATTACAAACATAAAGTTATATATTTATGAGAATAAAGGAAATAGCAACACAAATCAAAATGTTTTAAAAATGACTAATAAAATTGTTTGGAACACAATATACTTTTTAAAAACTCTGGAGTAACTTTTTCCTATATTTTTGTTTTCAGAATATTTTTATTTTCAGAATAATTTTGTTTTCAGTGCAATAGAATTCTTTGCAGTGTTGAATTATGTTTTGTGATAGAACTATTCTCAGGTTTGTAAGTGGACTTTATGATGAGGATATGCAAAAGTTTTGTTTTGGGGATACTTATGTATTCATCCTGTGCAGCTATGTGCCTTTTGGTTGGACTACTTCTGATAGAAAAGGAGAGAAAAATGGATGGTAATACTTACAATTTCCCAAAACAATGTTTCATTTTTATGCATAACAATTTTTTCCTATCTTGTTTTTCGGATGACAATATGAAAACCAAGTGCGTCCAAGAATTGTCTAAACGCCTGAAGCTGAGATGAGACTGGACTTTTAAATTGAGATTCCTCTCAGTTGACCACACAGCTAGTGCCCAAAGAGGCAAAAGTAACAAGATATCTGTATTTGTAGGTGCTCCAAAAAAAAAAAGGGAGATATATAGATACATTTTAAGGAATTGACTTACTTGAATATGGAGATTGCCAGGTCCTATGATCTGCAGTTGACAAACTGGAAACCAAGGAGAGATAATTGTGTATGTTCCCATTTGAAAGGTGGCAAAAAATAACTGATGTTTCCTTTTGAGACTGAATACTGGTAAAGACTATGATACCAGCTTAAGCAGTCAGGCAGGAGAAGTTCCCATTCAGTCAGTTTGTTCCATTCGGGGACTTCAACTGACTGGATGAGACTGATCTCCATTGGGAGGTTCATGTTTATAAATGTGTAATGGTTGAGATCTGAATATAACATAACATAATTTAACCAACACAACTACTCATTCAAATGCTGATTTTATCCAGGAATATTCTCACTGATACACCCAGACATGTTTGACCCAGTGTCTGAGCATCTGATCACTGACTCAAGTTGAAATACAATTAAATATCACAGTGCCCAAATCACTCAATGGTCACATTTTCTCTCTGTTGATCTGAATTTTTGAGAGCTGAGGAATAGTTTTGTTACTTGGTGTACTTTGTTTCAGAATCTTGTTTTTACCATTCACATCTCCATCCCAATTCCTTTCCTGTCATTTAATTGGCATCAATTCTTATGAATGACCCTCATCTTTGTTTATATCACCAGGTATACCTTACAGGGAGAATTTCATGAGAACATGCCATTATCAAAAGCTACTTATACTATAAATTGTATTTTCCTTCCATCAAAATAGACTTGTGCTCATTCTTTGAATACTGTCATTAGAAAACAATAAATGGTGTTGTAATCCATCTCTAGTGATATCGCTTAATTAGAAAGACCTACCATAGATGCAAAAAGAGTGTTTCATAAGCATTGTCTAAAATGTTTCCATACTTGTACTGGAGATAAACAAGAACATTGCATGCTATCTCTGGTAAGACAATAACAACAAAGGAAAATCAGGAAGAGAAAGATATGACAGCCCAGACCTTTCCCTTGGCAATGCTATTGGAGACAAGAGATGATCCCTGTCCAACAGGCAAACAAGCAGGAGAGCTGTGTCCCTGCTCCAATTCTGAGAAAAGAGCTAGGCTAACATGCTGAGTTTGTTGCTAGACTTTCTAAACATTCTTCCAAGGTAGCTGTGACTTTGTAAAATTAATTCCTGAGTTGGTGGATAGAGGTGCATCCTTAAAAGGTTTTGCATTTGGAGTAGAGGTTCACAATGCCTTGGTGTAGTGAGAGTGACATTAGATATAAGTGAAATGAGCAGGCAACCTCTGCTACTTCCTTCCTGCAGGCAAACTGCCTGATTAGGAATAAAAAGGCTTGCCCTTGGATTCCCCTGGGCCTGCACAAGTGGTGTGTGGACAGCTTCGACAGAGTAACAGCTCGCATAGCCTGTGGCAAAGGCTTTTCTGTTTCCTGAAGCAATAATAAACAGATGTTATCTGTTGCAATGAGGACATAGATGTGTGGTTCTTGGAATTATCATGGGAAGGGTGATACCATTAAAGGATGATCTCAGAAGTGGGGTAATGTAATTTGCATAATAAAAGCCAAGTGTCTGGATTTGGTACCCTGGTAGGTGAACAATATTGTTTCTTCCTGTAATTTATGCATATGCCACTATCTGTGAAATATGAGTAATGATGGATCTGCTGAACTTCAGCAAAAGATTAGTGAGAGCTACCATGGGCTGGTAATTTTATACCATAATTTAACCAATGCAACAATCCTATGGAATGGGATCATCTATTTTATCACTATAAAAATGAGAATAAAGGGCTGGGGATGTGGCTCAAGCGGTAGCGCGCTCGCCTGGCATGCGACCCGGGTTTGATCCTCAGCACCACATACAAACAAAGATGTTATGTCCGCTGAAAACTAAAAAATAAATATTAAAATTCTCTCTCTCTCTTAAAAAATAAAATTAAATTTTAAAAAAATGAGAATAAAGAAGTAGCTACATCAATATTAGTATGTAGTGCTTTGCCACTCAAACTTGAGTGTTTCTTCCACTATAAAGCTGATCAATATCTCTTGTCTTGACACATGGAGCATGTTCCATCTCCAAAATGATTTTTTTGTGATTCCTGCTCTGCATTTGAGGTATTCCTTGATAGGAGAGATGCACAGTACTTTACACAGCTATTCACAATTAGAATATTTAACTGAAATGAGTCCCCTTCATCTGATGAGAAACAAGCAACTCTTATAGGAAGTCCAGTTTTCAGGATTGACCTTAAAAGAGAGCTTGTTGTTCAATCCACAGGCCATACCTCATGGGTCTTGAAGACTTACTCTGAGGTAGGCATTCTAAGTATGATACACAGAAAGCAAAGAAAGCATTCAATGCATATTATTCCCACTGTATGAGTAAGATAATTGTGGCACAGATTCTTATCTGCCTAGAATCACACAATCAGGAAAAGGCAAACAAACAAAAATTCAACATGAAGCAGTACAACTTTGAATTCAAACCCTTAAACACTGTAGAGCTTGGGAGAAGGGCTAGATCCCTCCAAATTATGTCTAGTTCTTTGACTTCATGAATGTTGAATTCTATCATCATTAAATGGTTATAGTAATACTAACACATGACTCGTTCATCTGAAAAGGTGGTGAAAGCAGAGAGTAGTTCTATAGACAGATCCAGAGACATGTATAAAGAAACCTGAACTTCAGAGCCAACGTCTACAAAGGCCAATTGAGCCTAATCTACATCATTTTGTCCCATTATACCATTCTCTAGGTGATAGATCTGTCCGCCTCCCATGTTCTTCTATTGTTCTTTATTTTCTGGAAGTATTTAAAAATCTTGCAATTCTTAAGGTTCTTTTGACCATCTTAGAAGAAAACACTGAGAAACACAAAGAAATCTGGCAGCATGTATGTTGTCATTGATCTCTGACCTGTTTCATAATATTGACTTCCTAGAGAGAGTGTTTTCCCTGACCATAAATTTTACTTGGTTTTGTGTGAATCCCAGGATCACAGAAATTATGCTCTTGTTTTCTATACACAGTGTTCACAGGAAAGCTTCCCAATGTCTGTGTAAATAAAGTTGTAGTAGCATAATGGCTAAATGTACGATTTTTCTGAAATTTGTGGTAAGTCTGCATTTCATATCAGTAATGGCATTTCCTACCAAGGTAAATTTCCGGAGTAGTTATAAACTTGACAGAACAAAAGCTTTAGTGAAACCTTTACTTTTGTTTTTGTTATTGGTGTCAACAACAAACGTTTCCAGTAAGAACAAAAAATTAAAACATCATCAAGTTAAAGAGAGGCACCTGGGGAGATTGGCTAGCAAAGAACAGGCAATTTCTTTTTCTTTCTTTCTTTCCTGTAAATTTGTAATTTGGTTTTAGGTTTTGCTGGTCAAAGGGTAACTGTGCAACCACTCTGCCTGTGTAGCACAAAAAATTACCGGAGAGGACATAGCATGGCTGTGTGCCAATAAACATTTATTTATCAAATGGGTAACCATTCAGAGCCCTTCCCCACTAACTTCTCCATGTGGGGATTCCATATTAGAGCTTGCTGCTCATCAGCACAGAACTTCCACTCTTTACTCCTCCAACTCCAATGCCAATTCTAAGGCTTTAAAACCTGGAATCAGATGGCCACGTTGTGCCAACACAATGAAATCTCTCCCTTGTTCATTCTCAGAGTCTCACCACCAGGAAAAGTGATGCCTGTGTTAAACAGGGAGTTCCTCTTTCTGTAACTGTGATTATGTCACCCACAGCAAGAGGTATGCTTTTGTTTTTGCAGAACAAACTCAAGATTGATCTCCCCCCAAAAGTTATCTAGCCAAAATGTGTGACGGATATCTATTCTTGAAACTCGTCTCTGAAGTACTCAAAATCCATCTTTTCTTAGAATTGGCTGCTTTTAAAATATTTTTTTTAATTTTTGGTAATTTTCTGAAGTTCATTTCAGTAGTAAAACTCCCTATGAGGTAAACCACTGTATAAGTCATATAATGAGAACAAAAGGGACAAATCAACAATGCAAAGTCTTACAATCAATCACTACTATTTTTTTTCCATTTTAAATATAACACATAACCTTGGTTGAAATTTTAAGAAATATAGAAAACATAACTTAAAAAATAACAATTTACCACACCATGATTAATTTTATGTATCATCTCTTCACTTTTTTAACACCCTAATGCAATGTTATATATTTTGCTTTTTCTACATATATTGATTAACCCATTAAGCTTCATTGCCTAGATGTAGGACACCTGTAAAAATTTTAGTTGAGCAACAAATATACCACTATGGCAACTCTTGAAAATATATTTTGTTTTTAGAGTTCAATTATGTTGTAAAAGTAATAGAGAAAAAGTTTTATTATATATGTATACAGGCTTACATATATATATAATATAAGTGCCCTAGATTATTATTTCAACCTATGTTAATGTGCCTGTGTTAATTTTGTTGAAATATTAACAGAATTAAAAATTCATGATTTAATGGGTTTTAATATAGTAATCACCTTTTACTATTGGAAGCATATAGACCTTTATTTTGAGATACATACCTGGACTTCCGCATTCACGGAGGAGTTTATTCACAACTATGTATTTCAGACTTAGAATATTTGTGTTCATTTCCTTTTGGTTTGTACTTTTTCTTTTTGCATTAATGTGTTTATATATTAGGATCTGATGTTTCCCTCATGAAGTTCCATGAGTTGTTAAAAATCATAAAAATATCACACGTCCTAGTTGCCCTAAGTGCTTAGGAAAATCTACTTTGACTTTATCAAATCCATGTAAAATAGTTTTAAAGTTGTTTTTAAATTTTTATATGTCAAAAGTTAATTTCATATGTGACCTACCAACTAAATTCCATAAAGCTTAAGGATCATGAGTGAGATTGCCTTTACAACATGAAGAACAAGGGTCACTTGTCTCTCAGTGTCCTGCTGTCTTCTGACCCTGACCCCATGCCCAAGTTGCTTTCCCTTGCTATCTTTACCTGGTCACCTTCTCCTTGGCTTCAGACCCTCCACTCATACACAGCTTCCAGGAAAATTCTTCCTGATTCTGAGACTTGAGTCCTGGAAGGATCATCACAATGAGTAGGGTTTGCCCAAGCAGCTGGCCAAGATGGAAAGCCCCTGGAATTCAGAGATATGCCATTTCTAATTTGTCACAGAAATATGTATATGTGTATTTTAATTGTTACTTTGAAATAATTTAAAAATTGTGGAAGAGTTACAAAAATAGTTCAAACTCCTGTGTATTCTGAGGATCATTTTCTTTTTCCTTTCTTCTGTTTATATATGTGTATGCATATGACTATTGACATTTTGTAACTTCTTATAATTAGAAAATATTTCAAGAATTGTACAAAATTCTGCATGCCCTTTGTACAGATACACTGATTTCCCACATTTTGCCCTTATACTTCATCTTTTGCTCCCCCCATATATACATGTATACATATTGACATATATGTGCATTGTTTTTGTCTAAATCATCTTAGAGATACTGAAGTTATCAAGTCTCTTGGCCTGTTAATGCTTTAGTGAGAATTACTTTCAAACAAAAGCATCATTGTCTCAGAAAACCATAATATCATGATTAAAATAATTTAATATGATCCTATACTTATTAAATCTAAAGAGCTTATTCAAATTTTGACAATCGTCACAAACATATCTTTTAGGTATTTTTCCTTTTCAGGATCTAATTAAGAATCACTGTCCCATGCCCTTTAATTTAGAACCTATGCCCCATCTTTTTAAAATTTTTAAAGAAATTAAATATTTCAAGGTGGTCATTTATTTTATTAGTTTGGGTCTGTCTGCTCTCCTCCCTGATGGTGTTCAGCTGTGCCTTCTCATCAGGATGCCACAAAGTGACACCATGTCCTTCTCAGTGTATCTTTCCAGGTGCCACTGGCCATGAGCAAGCCCTATGATTGGGGGTGTTCTCTTCAATCACTTGGTTATGATGCCATCTGCCAACTTTTTGCAGTGTGGATTTTTACTATTATAATTAGTGACTCATTTGTGATGAACTGCTTTGAGATTATGTAACTTTCCTGTTCATCATCCAACTTTCTCCCACAGTTTACTATACACTGATTCCTCCTGCCTGACTCAGCTATTAAAATGATAATTGCAAGGTGATAATTTTCACACTCTTTCTATTATTTCTTCTCAATTTATGAGTTGGCTTCTAATGTAAGGAAAAATGCTCTTGTCTTTTTTCTAGCTTTTTATGCATGTATGTATTTGAAGATATAAAATTCCTGGTCAAATTATACACAGTCCCTCTTCTTGGGGTGCTGATGGCCTTGGTCCTTGGGCTGTAGGCTCTGCTAATGACTTTACATACCTCATCTCATTTGCTCCTCTCAAGAAATGACCCGATGGTATTTTTCTTATAGTTGAGATTAAGATGTTAAGTAAATGATTTATGATCACACACTCTATAATCAATAGAACCGCAATTAAAACCCAACGGGTCAAATCCCAGAACAGAAACTGTATTCATCAATTTTCTATGGCTGTGACAAAATACCTGAGTTAAATCAACTTAAAGGAGGAAAGGTTTATTTTAATTTACAATTTCAGAGATTTCAGTCCTTGGTTGTTTGTCCAAATTATTTTCATGCCTGTGGTGAGGCAGAACATTATGGAAAAATTATGTGTTGGAGAAAACTGCTCACCTAATAGCAAATGGAAGAAAAGGGAGTCCAGGGTCCCTTCAAAGGCTTGTTCCCAATGACCTAACGACCTTCCCCACTTTCTATATGTCCCACCACCTCTCCAGTCGCAACACTGGAACCACTTCCTCTTCACTTCCTAGTCTGATTTCCTTCATGGATACCACGTGACCTGAAGTTTTGTGTCTACCCTTATATACAACTCCATAAGTACCTTCTCCAAGTTTCTCCATTTTGGTATAGTCTTCCACAGTTACTCAATGAGTATGATAGATCCCTGCTTATTGTCCCACAGCGGTCATGGTGGCTGCAGCAGCAGCTGCCACATCTGTGACTCCACACTCAACTTCCAAGTGCCAGCTTTGAAGCAAAGTCTTATTATTTTTAATTGACATGAAATAATTGAGCATAATTATGGGGCATAGTGTAATGTCTTGATAAATGGACACAACATGTAATGATCAAATTTTAGTAATTAGCTTATCTATCATCTCAAACATTTATAATTTCTTGGTGGCCAGAACATCCAAAATTCTCTTTTCTAGCTATTTATAAATATAAAATATATTATTGCTAACTTTATTCACTTTACAGTTCATTAGAACACTAGAACGTGTTGCCACTTTCTGTAACTCTGTTCTCCTGTCCAGCCTCCCCGATTCTTCTCTCACCTTCACTTTTCCCATTTTTCTACTTATTTGGCAATATTTTTTCTAATTTCTACTTGTATGAGATCAATTTCCTTTAATATTCCACAAATGAGAGAAATTATATGGTATTTGTCTTTTTTGTGACTGGCTCATTTTATTTAATATAATGTCCTTCCGGATCACCCTTCTTGCTGAAAATGACAGGTTTTTATCCTTTTTATGATTGAAGAGTATTCCACTGCCCCTCTCATTCATCCATCAATGGACACTTAGGTTGATTCTATTATCTTAGTTGTTTTGAATAGTGCTGTGATAAATATAGGTATACAGATACTTAAACAACAGGTTTCCAACATCATCATCAGGAAAACACAAATCAAAACTATGAGATATTATTTTATGCCAGTTAGAATGCATGCTATCAAAAAGCCAAGAAATAGCAAAGGCTGAGAAGCCTGTATAGAAAGGAGAATTCTCATATATTATTGATGGGAATGTACATTAATACAACTATTATGGAGTTTCCTCAGAAAATAGAAGGAGGATATTATTCCCAGATCTTAGTCTTATCAGCACACCCTTGGGATCTTTTGCTCCATATGAGATAGAAATTATGAACTGGCAAGCAATATCATCCAAACAAGACTTTTTTGGGGCCCATGGTGAGACAAAGTGAGGGGTGAAGTCAATATAGTCTCTGTGCCCCCAGCTTCAAGAGCACCCCAGGCCAAGTGACAATGGACTATGCACCCATGGTGGGATTATTCTTTACATCTCCTGCTGAGATAATAAACCCTACATTCCCTGAGGAAATAGCCATGGCCTCCCTTGATATAGTTGCTATGCAAGACAATCTGATTCTCCTCTCTATCCACATCTACAATTTTATTTTGCTTTGAGGCTTATAACTAGACTGGAGAGAAGGTACCAAATGTGATCCCTGAGAAAGTATGTTACACTCTAAACGTACTACTTGAGTTTTCTGATTTACCCAGACATAAATCTTCGAAACGTGTGGGAATGGATACTAAGAATGTTAAAGAAGGTAGAAAGAACATAAAGTTGTATCAGACCCAACTGACTGGCATGGGCTCAATAATAAGAAATGCTGTGTTTAATGTTGCACCTCATAGGGGTTAGAAAAGGCTCTTTTGTTGGTTGGCTAAAATATTGACAAGAAGGTAGTTTGGAGTAAGCTGGAAATGCTTGACTTGCCTTGGTTTAATGTGGAAAGGGATTCAAAAGCCTAATGAGAACAAAATGTTGGAGTCTTATTTTTCACTTAAGACCTAATCTCTGGCACTGGAAGGGTCCAGAAAACACAATTTATATGTATTCTAGAAAAAAAATTGTGAGGGGACTCTGCATCTTGAGAGCTCTGTGGTTGCTGTTATCCATAGGTCATACCTTACAGTAAGGACTACAGCCATAAAATTGGGAAATTCAAATAAATTTGAAGAAATTGGATCTCAGGGTAGACAGGACCAAACAGATACACTAAGCCACAAAAACAAGATGAGTGTAATTACCATAATGGGCAGCGAGTCAAAGCTGCCCTGCTCTGGCTTGGGCAGACTAATTGGCCAACCATAGTGTTCCTGGATGTGAAGCAGATAAAAAGCCTTCTATGGTGTTTCTTGTTCTGTATAAGCAAAAAAGTTTCAGGCCAAGTGAATGAAAGTCTAACCCAAATTATAAAAGCAGTCATGATCCCTCAGTACATTCCCACAATTGAGCTTATTTACAGACCCAGAACTGCTTCAGTGGAGGGTCTTACGGTTTGGATATGAAATGTCCCCCTAAAATTCCTGTGGAATATTCAGAGGTGAAGAAAGTACACTGCCAAAAAGGTATATCATTAATCTTTCCTCCAGCCTTCCCCAAAGGGACCTCGGCCTTTTTTTCAGAGTAACTTTTTTTTTCAGCATTGGTTGAAAAGAAATGATCAGGTCTTTGGGGATTACTGGACACTGACTCTGAAATGAGAATGATTCCCCATTTGCCACTCCTCTTTGACCTATGCAGAGGACAAAATGAATGATGGAGAATGATGGTGATCACTGTAAGCTTAACTAGGTGGTGACTATACTTAAAGCTGCTGCATCAGATGTTTTGCTACTTGAGCAAATTAACACATCTCGTTACTCAGCATGCAGCAATTAGTATGGCAAACGTCTTTTCTCTGGTAAGGTGTACCAGAAGCAGCTTACTCTGAGCTAACAAGCAATACAACTTCACTGCCCTGACGGATATATCAACGCTCCAGCCCTATTTCATAATCAAGTGTGCAGGAATCTCAATCACCTTTCCCTTCAACAAGTCCATTATACTGATGCCATTATGGTAATTAGATCTGGTAAATAAGAAGTGGGAGGCACTCAATTACTCTAAACGGATTGGTAAGATATTTGTGGGTTAGAGGATGAAAAATTAAGCTACATAAAATTCAAGGGCCTTCTACCTCAGTATAATTTATAAAATATTCCAGTTATATAGAATATTTTGAATTATCCCTTTCTAAGGTAGAGGACAAGTTGTTGCATCTGACCTCTCTACAAACAAGAAAGGAGAACATTATCTAATGGATCTATTTGGATTTTGAAGCAACATATTCCTCATTTAGGTGCCAATTCCCCAAGTGACTAGCAGATCTGTGAGTTTGTTTGAGTGGAGTTCAGAAAAGGAGAAGGCTTTGCAAGGGGTCCAGGCAGCTGTGCAGACAGCTCTGCCATTTGGGTCACATGATCCAGAAGATCCAATGATACTTAATATTAGTGGTAGATAGGAATGTTGTTTGGAGAATTTAGCAGCCCCTAAATGTGAATCACATCAGAGAACCTTGGGATTTTGAATAAATATACTACCATTACCCAAATATAATTATTATCCTCTTGAAAGAAAGATCTTAGACTATTACTGAGCATTAGTGGAAACTGAACATTTGAGCATATTCACCAAATTTTCTGACCCATCCATCTCGAATAGGGTGCTGACTAACCTACCATGTCATAAAGTTCTGTGTGCACAGCAACACTATCACCAAATGGAAGTGATATTCACGTGTCCTTCAGGCACAAATATTTCTGAAAAGTGGCCCATATACACACGGTCCCCAATTCTATGCTGTCTTCTTTCTCTATGTACCTATGATTTCATGAGGAGTGCTGTCCTATGATCAACTGACAGAGGAGGAGAAGACTCAGGTCTAGTTTATAGGTGGTTCAGTATGATATGCAGGTACCACATGAAAGTGGACAACTGCAGCACTACAACCCCTCTTTGGGGCTTTTCCAGAGGACAGTGGTGCAGGTAAATCTTCCCAGTGAGCAGAACTTTGAAGGGTGCATTTGAATGTTTGTTTTAGTTTGGAGAAGAAATGGCCAGATGTAGCATCATATACTAATCCATGGGTTATAGTTGATGGTTTGCTTATACGGTAAGGGACTTGGAAGGAATGTGATTGGAAAACTGGTGACTAAGGAACTTGGGAACGAAGTATATGGATAGACCTCACTTAATGGATAAAAAAGTCAAGGTATTTTGGATCCCATGTAAATATCACCAAATGGTGGCTTTGACAGAGGAAGATTTTAATACTCAAGTGGATAAGATAACTATTTTGTGGATATCAGTCAGTTCTCTGTCTACCCACCTCTGTTATAAACCAATGGACTGATGGGCAAAATAGCCACGGTGGCAAGGATGGAGGCTATTCATGGGGTTTGGTAGCATTAAATTCTACTCACCAAGGATGATCTGACTATGTCCACTTATGAGTGCCAATTTTTCAGTAGCAGAGACCAACATTGAACTTCTATTATGGTACTATTCTCCAGAGTGATCACCCAATGACTTGGTGCTAGATTGATTACATTTCACCACTCCCATCATAGGAAGGACAGCATCACATTTTTCTTGAAGAGACACCTGCTCTGCATTCAATGCTTCTTCCAATGCAATGCTTCTTACAGAATGCTTTACCCATCATCATGCTATTCTATGTAAGCATTCCTTCGATTTAGGAAGTACAGCAATGAGCTCATACTCGTGGAATTCACTGGTCTTATGTTTCTCACCATCCTGAAACAACTGGCTGGTAGAATAATGGAATGACCCTATAGAGACTCAGTTACACACCAGATACATAGCAATAACTTGCAGGGCTGGACATTGTCTGAAGACCGTATATGCTCTGAATCCATATCTAATATGTGATGATCTTCTTCCCATATCCAGTATTTAGTGACCAAGGAATCAAGGGATTGGAAAGGACTGATACCATTCACCATTATCATGCCTCTGAATCAACAAGATTGTGCTGGCTGGGATGGATTGATCTGGATGACCAAAGGGGAACCAAACTACTCCCAAGGAACAGTAAGTCTGAAATACAGAAGTAATTAATATTACCACACTTGGAGTGCTCCAAGATGGCTGATCAAGGAAGAAAATACTTACCACTTGCTCTGATGTTCAGAATTGAAATAGCAGAAATAATGGTGGCTTTCTGAAGAAAATAAGTCATTATTTGTCTCTTAGAAGTTCAGAGAATCCCAGAGATTCTGGTGTTATAAATGGAGGATAAAAGGGAATACAGTAGCAGCAGTCATGTTGTATCACTGCAAAAGGAGGGGCAATACAAAGAGAAAAAAGAAACACAGTAGATAAATTTGGCACATAAGCAGCTGAAGAAAGCAGTCTGTACTTAGCTGATGCAAAGACTGCACAGCTAACTGCCATTTGAAATGCACTCTTGCTTTCTCAACTTGTAAGCAAAGAACTGAAGTAAAAATCCAAGCCCAGGAGTACATGCAGAATCTTGTTCCTAAGGGAACCTGAGAGATCTTAGCAAATACTTCTACTCTGACTCTGCCAGAGCTTAATGCATGACCCAAAGGGCACCTGGAAAATCATGATCCCAAAACAATTATAGAGAGTAATGGATTCAGGGGGATTCAAGAAAGAGATATGGAGGAGAGTGCAACCCACTCTTCCTTTGGGTGCTGTGGTATGAATGACCAGCTGAAAATGATTAGGGAAATTTAACAAGCAGGTGTAAATACATTAAGGACAAGAGAGTAAAATTTGCTCTACCTTTGAGCTCTGTGGTGCTAACAACCAGCTGGAAAGGATTAGGGGAAATTTAACAGGCAGGCATGATTGCAATTTCAGGATGGAGATTTGGACATTCTTATTGGTGGCATGGCATGGTACTACAGAAAACCTAGTGTGTACCCTCCACCCAGAGTGGTTGTTTACCCTGCCCTACCAAGAGAACTCTTGGGAAATGCTGACTTCCAGTCAATATCAGCATCTACTTGGCCTTAGGAACGAAAGGATTTAATGACTCTGGAGTAGATACCACACACAAAGGTTCAAAGTTTCACTTAAGGCTCAATCCCAGCCACCAGAATGTCCTAAAAAGATCTCTGCACCACTTCCAACCAAAAAGAGAAGCAATCTAAGACATCTGGATAAAGCTCCAATAGAATTTGCTTCCAGTTCCGTGCCCACATGCACTGGTAAGCGAAGACAACGAGAGCCATTTCAACCATCTGTACTTGCAAGACACTCCAGCAGGCAGAGTAGCAAAAAGTCACAAAAGAAGGATAGGTTTAGTAACCCCCAACCCTTGCTTTTTCCAAGAGATGCATAGCCTAAGAAGTAAGGGGGGAAAAAAAAAGGACAATCCACATAAGATACAAATATTCACAAATCCAGTCACCTCAGAGGGAAAATTCTAGCATTTTTAATTAATATATTTTTCTATTTCATTTTTAAATTATTTTTTCAGTCGTTCTGGTTATATTTGTTGACCAGCTCATGTATATACACATACACACACACGTTTCTATTTTTTCTATTTTATTACTTTCTTTTTCTTTTATCAATCTGTTGCTATTTCATTTTGTTTTTCTAGTAGGTAGTAATTGAATTTTTTTTTTTTAGTTTTTTTGTTTGTTTGTTTGGTTAGTTGGTTTGGGGGGGGGTTTAATTTTTCTCTACTTGTTTACTTGTTACTCTTCTTGCCTTTCTCTCTAGTAGAACCTATCTTTTCCTCTCTCATCTTCTCCACTTTCTCCTTCTTTAGGGACTTCTGTGTTACCTCTCTTTCACTTTTTCTCCTCTCACCTTTGATTATTCTAAGCTTCCTTATGCCTTCATACACAAATTTTCTTATTTTTAATGAAGTATATTTTTAACGTCCTTTGAATCTATGTAGTTTATTCCTTTGGGGAGTGGAAGAAGGTGAATCAGAGGAAGCCACATTATCATAGCAGCTCCTCAAGAGCAATGCAGAGAAATTCAGCACTGAGGATCTACAAAGCTGAGAAGAGAGAAGACCTATTTCACTTGAAACAGGGGATCTGACCTGTTTGGCTCCTCTAGGTGCCAACACTAGACCAAACCTGGTAATCTTCTGAGTCATCTCTCTCAAGCCTAGAAGAGACTGAAAGATAGACTTACATCTCTCACACTCCTCCCCTCAGCACATGGTCTGACACTCCCAGAAAGAGGGGTGTGTTACCTGGTGAGCCAAAAAGTGAGTGAAACTCTGCAATGAAACTATGTATACAGACTCCTGTAACAAGTTTCATTACTTTGGGTCACAAAGTAATTAAACAAACCACACAATAGCTAAAACCCTGGAAAATAAAGAACTCTATTTCAAAAACCTCAGCATGAAAAATAGATAACTGGCTCCAGGAGACGGTGGAGGGTAAATAGCAAGTCTCAACATCTCCACAGCCCTGAATTGAAGCAGTGAGAGAACAGCTAACCAGAGAGCCAAATATAGGTTGATAAACCCTTACCCAAACTAAACGAAAGGAAACATGACCCAAATCAACAAACTTAGAGGTGAAAAGGAAAATATCACCACAGACATTCCTAAAATCCAGAGGATCATTAGGAACTGTTTTGAATATTTATATTCCAATGAACTAGAAAATGTTGACAAATTTCTAGCATATTTGACCTACCCAAATTGAATATGATGATATAGAAAACATCAGCCAAAGCCAAGTGAGAGTTTACACATCGACTTTCATCATCCATAATTAGGTATTTCAATCCCCACTAGGCTCCCTGAGTTAGGAAGCCAAGGCTTTTGTCCCCATTGGGCCATAATAAGTTCTTATCTGCCCATTATGTCAGAGGGGGCAATCCAGAAGCAGTACCCAGGTGTCTCTACTCCTCCCAACCAGGGTGGCACTGCAGAGGCTTGGGGCAGCCATGCTTCTACCTTCCCTGACAAATGAGTTAGCACCATTCCCTGGCCTGCCAGAGCTGGGCCAAGTAAGTCAAGGAGAGCAGAAGATTTAAATAAGCATCACAACAGAGTGCCTAAAATGTCCACAGAAATGTCTAGGAAAGTCCTAATTTGAATAATAATAATAATAAAATCACACAAGAGAAAGTGTGGTCTACAAAAGGAGCAGGGCTCTGTGGGTGAAGAAATGACAATTTTTGTAAAATTTTATAAAATACATAAAATGCAGACTTAAGAAGCAGTGTAAACTCCTAGGAAGCTAAATCTCAAAATATCCACACTAAGGCATATCACAATCAAGTTTATGATTCATGAAGACAGAAAATAACTGGAAAACAGCAAGAGAAATGACAGTTCACTTGGTGGAAAAATGATTTAAACGATAAGGGGATTTTTCATCAGAAACTATAAAGAACAGAGAAGTGGCATGTATTTCAGATGCTGCAAGAAAAACAACAACAAGGAAAAGAATGTCCATCTATAGCCCTATATCTGGCAAAAAAACATTCTTCAGAGATGAATGGGAAATCAAGACATTATCACATGAAGGAGAGTCATGGATACTTGTTGCTGGTTAGACCTTCCCTAAAGGAAAGGCTAAGGAAGTAGTGTAAACTGATAAGAAAATAAAAAAGGAAGGGATTTTGGAACATCAGAAAGATGAAAAGAACAGAAGGCATAAACATGTGGATATACATAACACCCAGACCTTCATTTATGTTTTCTGTACTGTTTGATGGTTGACGTTTTTACATTTCTGACATGATTCAATATATGAAGAGGGAATACTTGGCAATTATAAATAAAGGAATGTAAATAATCTTTTAGACTTCATTCAAACTGATAAAATCTCAATTCTCTCTCTCAGACTTGAAAAAATAAAATTTCCACTAAACCATATTATACACAAAGAGAATATGTAAAAGCAGTACAGATAGATGAAAAACAAAAGTTTAAAAACTCAAGTCAGAAGAAAATGGATAAAGGAGAGAAAATAAATAATAATGAAATACTTCAAACCTAAATTATCAACAATTACATCAAATGTGAATGGATCAAATATGCTAATTAAAGAAAGATGGCAAAAGGATCAAAAAATATGACCCAAGTATATGCTGTCAGTAAGGAACTAATATCAAATTTCATGATCTATAAAGATTGAAAGGCACAGGATATAAGTATTATGAAAATATTAATGAAAACAAAGAAAAACTGTCTACATTAATGTGAGATGAAATTGAATTCAGAGCAGAAAAAGTTACCAGAAAGGAATAAGACATAATGATGAAGTGTCAATTGGTATAACTGCACTAAATGTCCGTGAAACAAACACTAAAGCTAAAAACCATGAAGCAAAACATGAGAGAACTAAAAGAAGAAACTGAAATAGACAAATATGCAAGTATCGCCAGAGAGGTCTCTGGACAATTGGCAGAACAATTACACAATTTAATGCCTGAATTTTCAGGACATATCTGAAGCTGAGCCAAGAGCTAAATTTATAATACAGAATGTTTACAATAACAATCAGGAAATGTCTCAAATTGATAAACTTTATCTCAACTAATTAGAAAAAGAATAGCACAATGAAAGGGAGAAAACAATAATGTTAAGAGCAAAAATCAATAAAAACAGAAAAAGGAAAACTCAACTTGATGAAACAATCAAGTACCTTTTGACAAGATTACTTAACAAACCACCAACCAGAAAAACAAAAACCAAAAATAAATAAACAAAGAAGATAAGATTATCAGCATCATTTAATGAAATAGGAGATATTATACCCTGAAGACACCAAACAATAGCAAGACCATTTTAACAACACTCTTTACATTTCTTACTCGTTTGTTGGAGGCTAGTATTAGTCTGACAACAAAAATTAAAGTTATGGACATAGAAAACTATAAAAATCTTTCTCATGAATAATAAAATGCAATTCTTAACAAAATGTCAGTAAATATAGTCCAGTAATATGTGAAAATGACTGAAAAATATCACTAAGTAGAGTTTATTCCAGATATTTCATAGAAAACTCCAAAGAATCTGAAAAAAAAAATTACTAGAAGTATAAATCGAATCTAGAAAGATTTCTGGATATAAGGCTACTCCTAGTCTACCCACATCATCTCTCTGATGTTTCTCTGGTTGCCTTCTAGTCCCTTGGAGGCTCTGACCAGTGAGAAGCCCCAGCAAGGCATGGAGCTAGGCAGAGAGAAGGAGGTATCATTCCATCTGATTCTTCTGTGGGTGGTCTTGCTGCCTCCATCCATGTCTCTCTCCTTCCTCAGCTTTCCTTGCTGATAGAGCTGCCCAGCGACTGCAGGCTTAGGCACACTGTGCGTCCTACTGCAGGTTCAACACTGGGGGTCGCTAGCTTCCCACTCTTTCTGCCTCTGGGGCCCCTGTGGTCGGTCCCACTTACTGGACCTTGAAAGACTCTTTCCCAGATCAGTTTTAATGTACCTACTGGGCATAAGCTGACTGGTGGTACTTTCACCTGCGCAAGGAGGAATGGTTTCATCATTTTCATTTTTTTTTTAAATTTTCTGCTTATACTGAGTTTTTATTTTTTTATTTTTTTTATATTTTTGAGTAAAAGCATTCCATAATCTAGATTGAGGGTGGACACCTTCCCACTTTCTTTCCTCACATCTGATTCTGTTCTTAGGGTTCTCATGGCCACCCACCTGCTAGAACAGATGGAAGGGCTCCTTAGAAACTGGATACTCAAAGTGTGGACTAAGACAAGGAGCTGGTGGAAATTCAGAATCTTGGAACTAGATCACATGAGATCTCACTGTGTCTCACATGAACCATCCACGTGTTAAAGTCTAAGGAAAAATTTTTCTCCCATTCACATGTGAAAAGTGGAAAGAAAAAAAAAGTCAATTTGGAGACTTTCACAGTATAAAATAAATAACTCCCTACAGTAAAGCTTTTCAGGTTGCATAACAATAGGGAATGCTGTGGCTCCCAGCACCTAGATGGAGCCCTGACAACTGCCTGTCCTCATTCTTAGCCCTGCCCAAGGACTCCCTGTTGGCAAAACGTTTTAGGATTTGAATTAACTTTTCATTATGCTTTGTAAAATTCACTGTGTTTTCATTGTTTAAGATAAAAAATGGTGAAGGAAGGTGGGAATTTAATCAGGAGAGGCACAGCAGGAGACTGCTCATCCAGCCTCTCTGGCTCCTGCATAATGGAAAGAGTCAGGAGTCTTGGAAAGAGATTCAAGGGGCAGCTCACTGTAGCTCTTTTCTTTTTCTGTCTGGGAAGGTCTGCAGGGGACATATTGCGAAGGCAGCACTTCCCCCTGCATCAGTCTTTTGAGGCCCCAGAGAGAGAGGAAAGTGATAAGGAAAAGGGAGGAGGAGGACATGTTCAACTCTCTAAAAAAGAAAAATCCCTCATCCCTGCTTCTCTGCTGAGCCAGTGAGTTCCACACCACACCTCAAACTGGGCTTCCTCAGTAGTCTAACCTGTGTCTGTGGTCACAGTGGCAAGACCAGTGCCTACCTGATTCATGGACCCATTTTCAGGAAGAAAAGGGAAGCGTGTAATCCACATCCATGCCCAGTTGGCTCAGACAGCAAGCCAGGTGCTTATCTGTAAGTGTCATTTTGGTAACCTGGTGGGTATTCTTTCTCGTGAGCAAACAGAGACTCACAGAGAAACACTAATAATTTTAGGGTTGATTCTCAAGAACTTTGATGAACACCATCTATCAAACGTGTCCATTACTTGATCTTTGTTGTCATCTTGAAATAATGGCAGTTTCCTTTATTCCTTTCAAACTTAGATTGCAGCTTCTTGCCAGAAATAGCTGGTGAGAGAAAATGAAGATGAGCATCACCTTGCCCAAATGAGAAAGGCGAGGTCTGAGTATGGTACAGGTGGCTGGTGGGGCCTGATGTCTCTGCAAGTCCTCCTCTTCTAGCCACAGCATCCCCATTCTGTCGTCACAGACCTGTCTCCGCTGCCCTCAGCCTCACCAATGAGTTCACAGTTGATCAAGCAGCCTAGTCTGAGAATGGTAGTTGGTTCTCAGCTGGGGACTGTGCCCCGCAACCAGCCAGGTCTACATGTGCACAGACAGACTTCCTATTCAGTTCAAGAGGTCATGTGAACCAGCCACTGTTAGCAGTTGCCACAGAGGTAAACCTAGCAAGGTTCTTGGCTATAGGTCTTTTGGACTTATCAACAATGAAACATTCCAATGAGAAGTGATGGATTCAGATAAGGCAATTCATATGAACACACTAACACTTACAGAAGGGACTTCTAGGGGAGACATCCCAGAGAAGAGCTGTCTTGTACAATTGTACATTCTGTGAACCATATACCTCTAGGAGATACTATTCACTGAGACTGTAATTTGAAGGATACTTTGCAAAGATGTCCACAAAGACTGAAATTTGGTTTTATCAGTTTAAGCAAAAGTTCACCTGGGTACAAATTGGCTATGCAAAGGGCTTATCTAAGTGATAAATGATGGCAAGATCAATAGGAGGTTCAAAGACAAAGACAAAATTTTTCAGTTTTATTAGTCAGGGAGATGGGCCATGAGTACAGGGGCCTATCCCTGAAAGTGTGACTGAGCCAAATCCCAAAGGATGAGAATTCTTCTTTGAGAAACAAGCTTTAACAATAAAGATGATAGATGCCACAGAAGGGCTCTGGGAAGGGAATGAGTCTTAGTTGTTTATGCTGTTAAACAAAATAAATTACCCAGTTATACTGTGCCCTCACCAGGCAGAGGGGACAGAAGGACTGCAAAGGGGAATGCACTCTCTTATTCAAGCCCTTTTATAAGGGCACCTAATGCCATTCAAAGTCTCCACTTACCAGCTCTGCCACCTTAGGGACAAATGCATGGGGGGCGGCACATTTAGACTGTAGCAGAGTAGCATGCTTTTGCATTCTAAGAAGCTTGCCCCATGGCCTGTTGAGGGAGCACAGGCATTGATGGCCTGGATTTAGCTCTATTCACACTGTGTCTGAGGCTCCCTGCAGTTAGGTGGGCTACAGTGAGAAGCCTTTAAATTATTGGCCCAAATTATCCATAGGCAAAACTGCAGGTCACATATTACCAATTTTATTGCTGATTAGATGTCAGATTGGATCACATGGGTTTGCATTCCAGATGCATCAGCCATCAGAATATGCTTTGCTAAGCAGGTAGAACCATGGATCCCAATTCAGCCTGCTCAACAAATAACCTGCAGGAGCCCCACAGCTCCCCCATGGCATCATCTCCTGGTATCCTCTACCACATTCCTTGTGATTTCATTCAGGCTAAGGTCCCAACAGACCTTTATTTTGAACAATGCCTACTCAAGAGACAGAGCCTCCTGACCTCCATAGAAGGCCCAACCCTTAAGATAGCACCTTACCCAATACCCTGTGCAAATCAGATGTCCTGAGGGTGGAGTGGCGACAGCTTCCACAGAATGTGAGCTCAAGGGAGGATTCGTGACAGGCCTCTGGGGTGGAAGTGGACAACAGGATTATGCACAATTGTAAGATTTGTGTAATTTGTGTATTTGGATGTACACAGTGGTAATTCTCACTGAAAGAAAACTTTGCAGTGATCCTTTGGCAAGCCTGGTCTTTCTGCACTACTGTCTCATTCCAGATTGAGGCAAATTTTTTTTTTCTCATTTGAATTCTGGCCTTGGTAGGGTCTTCCTCACTGGGAGAAAGGGACCCAGAAATGACCACTTTGGCCTAACATGTGATTTGTGTGGTCTGGCAGAGAACCTGGGAGGTGAGAGGTCGGCCTCACGGGCTTCCTTTTCTGCACCAGATTGCCTTGCCTGGTGAGCTCTGCCCAAGAACTGTCCAGGCTCACTGTGGCCAGCAGTAGCAGGGAAGGATGCTTAACACAGGAGTGTTTGGCATTATGTTATTTACAGTGGCATCTTCTTAGGAATTGCCTTTCTCTCAGGTTCTTCCATCTCTCATCCAGGACTTTTGGGAACCCAGTGGAACCCACTTGCTAAGCACTGGTGCCTGGCAGTGACAAACAGTGTTTTTGCTGTTTGAGGAAGACTCTCATGTGCTGAGGGCCATCCACTCTCCTGACTGGGCTATGGAGGCAGCTTCAACATACAAATGGGGCTTTTGCAATAAATCTACTTATCCTTCAGAGATTGTTGTTGTGCACATACATTCCAGCAACCAGCGACAGAGTGTGGACTTTTCAAAGGGAGAAATGCAACAAAATTTATGGTTTCCTAAAAGACCCTGTTGCTTCCTGCCTTCAACGTCTTTCCCATGTCTCTCCCATTCTTTGTAAGCATTCCCATGTCTCCTGGAGGTCCCTTCTCTGTGTCCCAGCATGCAGCACAGCAACTATGACGCAGGCATTGCAGTCCCCCCCCACGGCATCCCCTGTGACTCAAGCAGACGTTAATGGATCCTTATCCCACTTCCTCCTGGAGCATTTACAGTTGTTGACTACCACTTCCTCTTCTTGAACATTCCCTTTATTAATTTCCTGCAATAACTTCCCCTCACACCCACAGACACCAGCAGGCCTGACAGTTCCCACCTTCAAAATCCATCTCCGATTTCCAAGTTCTCACGTCCTCCGTGTTACCCGACACTAAAGCCCCAGCTTCTGTCTGTGACTCAGAGGGCCTTGGCCGCCTCCTAAGAGAGCTCCCATTTCTACAATGGTGTCATTGAGTCTGTTCCCCACACCATAGACAGATGAGCCTCATAAATACAAACTCAGATGCTTCTTCAATGTAAAATCCCTTGGTGGTTTTCCTGTCACTGGGAATGGCTTCGACCACCTTCTAGCCTCGTCCTGAATCTCTTTCCAGGATTCCTCTCTTTTCTCCTCTAGTTGTCTTGCTATATTTCCAGATCTCCTCCTCTGGAATCCTTCTGCCTGGAATGTTCTTCACCAGACTCTGCTTGGCTCCTTCTTCATTGTCTGCTCCAGGTCTCAATGTGGCACCCCATCCACAAGGGCACCTGAGCTCTATTACTAGATCACCAACTGAAGGCATTGCCTGTACTTGCTTCATTCTTATTTTTCAGAGTGTTCATATTGCTAGATAATATAGTTTACATTTTGTTGTAAGCATCCTTTTTGTTTTCTGTATTCTGATTCTTGCATATCTGAGCTTTGTCAACTCCTCAGACACTACCTCCTCCCAGTTTAGCCAATTCCTGGAGACAGCAAGAGATTTGTCTTTTCATATGGAAATCACCAATCCAGAGCTCACTGTTCCACCCCCCCCTCGCCTCTGTGGGGTTCTTACTCTATCATTTTCCAGCTGCCCACCTTACCCAAGGCTGGATACCAGATAACCAGTCCCAGCCCTGGACCTAGAGCACCCTAAAATGATTCAAACTAGCCAATCCTAAGCCTGCTTACCCTACCTCAGGGTTCCTTCCTGCAGAGACCACAACAAAGCTCCTGCTCCCTTTCCCCTCTGCCTCCTGACCTACCCTGGATCTTCCTCCTGTGTGGAGCACAACACCCACCTCCTCTCAGACTGTGAGGACAAACCCTCTTTTTAGTAGCAGTCATCTCCTAATCTTCTGGCCTTGCCATGCCAAAATAATTTTTTAAAAAATCATCTTAACTCACATTTATTTATCTTTTGACTGTTTTCCCACCGTCCGACTCTAAGGCCCACAAAAATGGGGCTTTTTTCTCTATAGTATGTGGTTCATATTTTTTTTTCTCCATAAATATATATTAAATGCATACAACTTTTGTAAAAATGTGTGCTTTGACTTCCACCTCCAAAACCACATCTGGATTCCTTTTGAAACACTCTTTCTCCTCATGTCCACCAGACCAGACATTCCCTGAGGTCCTCTACCTGTCATGTGCTATTCTTGTCTGACACCCTGCTGTTCACCTATGATTTTCAGCTATCACCCTGACAGGCATGAATGGCAAAGGCACATCTCTTCCTTACCTGTGAGGAGCTGCAGACTCTGGTGGACAGGTTCCTCCAGCACTTACTGTTGGCTGCATGTCAATATGGTACAATCACTGACCCTTGTCACGGGCACCCTGTGGTGCTGGCTCTCTGAAGCAGGAGAGGCTTTGGGCAGCATCATCCCCTTCACAGCAGATGGCAAAGCAAGCTCCCCGGGAGGGGATATGGCTTGAACAGTAAGTGGGAAAATGGTAGAATTTAGATAAACTCTGACATCTCAGTGCTCTCCTGCTACACCTTTCTTTCTTTCTTTCTTTCTTTCTTTCTTTCTTTCTTTCTTTCTTTCTTTCTTTCTAATTTGCAAAGGCAAAATGGAATATACCCATTTGTTTGTGAGCAAATCACTGACTCACATCCATAGAAAAGATGAGCTGCTCTAAAGCACTTTGCATCTGTTATCTAAAATTACAGATGCCACATACTTTCCTTCTGAATTTATTATCTCCTCTTCCATCTGTGGGTTCTCTTAGAGTCTCACTGCTCTTCACCTCAGGATGCAGGGAGCCTGTGATGGCCTTTTAAGACTGAACTTTTGTGCCCAGAATTCCCCCAGCAATTTCTGCTGAGTGTCTGCAGTCCAGGTTCCCAGGTTCCAGAGGTGTACAGATCCGTGAGCAACCTATGTGTTAGCCTTACTTGTGGCAGACTCAACCGTACCAATCAGTTGGACCCCAGATGCTGCTCAGAACATGTAGCAGAATACAAGAGTTATGATGCAAAACAGGAAGCTCTGATATGAAAAGGGGTAGTGTCCTTTTAAGAAAGTGCAACAAGAAGATCTCAGGTTGGCCACCTTCTACACTCATATTCCATGATCCTCTTTTTTTAAAAAATTTATTATTATTATTTTTTAAATACATGACAACAGTGGAATGCATTACAATTCTTATTTCACATATAGAGCACAATTTTTCATATCTCTGTATATAAAGTATGTTCACACCAATTTATGCAATTATACATGTACTTTTTTGCATTACAATTCTTAATACACGTATATACCACAATTTCTCATATCTTTGTACTTAAGGTATGTTGACACCCAATTCGAGTCTTCATACATGTACTTTGTATAATGATGACCATCACGTTCCACCATCCTTGCTAATCCCCTTTCCCGCTTTCCCTCCCACCCCTTTGCCCTATCTAGAATTAACCTAATCCTCCCATGCTATCCCTCCCTACCCTACTATGAGTCACCCCCTTATATCAACGAAAACAATCAGAATTTATTTTTGGGGGATTGGCTAACTTCACTTAGCGTTATCCTCTTCTAAGAAACTGTGCTATCCAATAGCCCTCCTACTGCTCAGGGCTCAAATTCTTTTTCCTGGATAGATAATGATAACTGTCCACTAAAGAACATGCTAGAACCTCTCCCCTCTTTAAGGAAAATTATCTTGGCAACATATCTATTGACACCCTACAGCTGTATCTGCCTGAGCAAGCAAACTTTGTGGAAGAGCCATCTATAGTTTCCCAGCATATGTGTCCCCTTGAAGAGCTGTCCTTTCATAGCTACCAGTTCAATGTTGTCAAAATACGAATCCTCTAATGTCATTACATTTACAGCTGGCCAATTTCATTGCATGGCTCTGAGGATAAAGTCTCCAAAGCATCATTCTCCTTGGCCCAGAGCCTGGGCCTTCCCTCTCTGTGCTTGGTACTCAGTGCTTACCATGCAGGACTCAGGCAGGAGGCTTGAAACTGAAGTGTCAGTGATTCTCATGCTTCTCATGGGAATGAAGGGAAAGGTACACTAATTGACTCAAATTCCTCTTCTAACACCAGTGCCAGTAGCATACTCTTCTACTTGTTTAGCATTTTTTTTTTGTTTACAAAGCTCTTTGTGCATATCTATTTGTTTTGAATCTCACTAAGACTCTGAGCAGCAGGTAGAATTTTATGCCCATAATAAATGAAGAAAAGGAAAGCTTGGGGAGACTTGGGGCTCAAGTCACCCACAATCTGAAGGATAGAAACATTCCTCATGTTCAGCTCACCTGACACATATTCCCAATACTCATCCTGCCCCATGGAAGTTGTTTCTTGAAAATAGTGTTAGTGGATTAGTGGATATAAGTAAAAGGGGATTGTGCTTAAAATAAACAAGCCTCCTAAAGTATTTATGAAATGACCTCATCTCACACAGATTCACTGATTCTTCCCAGCAGACTCAAGTGCTTTCACCATCGTCACTAAGATGCTAACAATACATCCTGGTTATTCTTTGTCCACCCCAGTCCTTGCATCCCTCTCATCAGCTTATCTTAAAAAAAAAAAAAAAGTCACTCTTCCTCCTTCATTAATGACTTTGGCCCTGCCCAAATTCTTTCATCATTCTGGATATCTGGTTGATATGTGGGAAGTTCACCCAGGTTCTTTGACTCTGACCTTCACAGACATTCTCATCCATTTCTGCTCAATTACCCTCTTCCCAGGTCAAATCATCCTGCATTTTGTCACCACCTTGTAACTGGTTCACCTTCAATGTATTAATGCGAATCTGCTGCTGGCTAATCCTCTCCTCATCTCATCACCACATCCTTCATGTTTGGTGGAATATTATATACTGTGAATCTTATCATTGTGTGAATCTTGCTATCGTATACAGTGAATCTTAAATGAGCATATTTGCCTCTGGATTTTGAATTTCATATATATATATATATATATATATATATATATATATATATAAAGAATATATATATGTATGTTATATATATATATATATATATATATTCTTTCTCTGAAGAAAGGAATGGAATAATAAAATCAAGCAAAAAATAGAAAAAACACAGATAGACACAAAATCTTTCCTGTATGTGATTCTCATGTTTATGAAAAAATGTGATCATTTATGATGCTCATATTGGCAACTTACATAGTTGACCTCTTTGTCTACTGTTTTAGAAGCATTTTCAAGACCATCAAGTGCTACGGCTTTCTGACATTTTATTTTTTAGCATCCCTAAGCATCTTCTGACTTCACTTCTCTCGTTTTCTTTCTTCTGTTAATTTATTCTTTATTGTACACACAGTAAACTCCCCTCTTGGGTGTAGTATCATGTAAATATCACCACAGTCAAGAAACAGAATGATTTAATCTTTCCTAAAAATTCCCTCATGCTGCCGTTTGTACTCATCTTCTTTCCCAACTCCTACTCCCTGGTTGCCACTGGTCTGCTCTATATCCCTGTGACTTCAATTTATCCAAAGGGGAAATCTGATAAGAAAGTCATTGGTCTTTATTTGTTACAGAAATCTTACTCACCTGATTGTTCAAGGGAGACATTCAAAAAATAATGATAAACAATCCCTTTTCAAACTTCATGTCTACTCAGTTATTTTGTCTGCCTTAATGTTTCTGGAATTCCTTCTCCTTTTCAGTGAGCTAGGATAAGGAAGAAGATAGCATAGGAGTTTCATATTTAACAAGCATGGCTTTGATATGAATCATCACTATTCTTGAGCTCTCTTTGGGACTGATTTTTTTTCTCATCACAGGCCAATGTTGCTATTAGGAGAACTGTAAAGGTTTCAAACAGAAAAACCTAAACGTAGGCTATAGGTTTCATTTGGAAAGGAATGCACCAAAGAAATAATTTGATGAAGTAAAAATATTTTCCTTGAATGTTTAAAGATTTAGGAACAGAAACTTGGCAAAATATGTGGATAGAGAGAAGTTCTAATAATCTAATTCTTATTTTGTATTTAAAACAAAAACATGAATTTATTATTCTGTTTATAGTTCATCTTACACTGTCCTAATGCTGGAATATTCATCATTTCCCTTCAAATTTGTGCTAATTCATGTATTTCTTCTTGGTTGTCCTTATGAGTAAAGAATTCAGGATGTTTCAGGTAGTTATTTTTAACAATACCTAAACAAGTTTTTATATTTACTAATTGTGATAAACTAGGTACTGAGAATAATTAAATCAGTATCCTTTAATGACGGGTATTTAGAGTTTGCTACAACATTTACATATAACCCTTTGTACTGGATAATTTTCCATTAAGAGACCATTGCCAGGGCTGGGGATGTGGCTCAAGCGGTAGCGTGCTCGCCTGGCATGCGTGCGGCCCGGGGTTCCATCCTCAGCACCACATACAAACAAAAGATGTTGTGTCCGCCGAAAACTAAAAAAAAATAAATAAATATTAAAATTTTTTTAAAAAGAGACCAGTGCCAGCTCTGTGTGTTCCAGTCCACTATATTCTTCACCTTTTGTGTAATATTATATAATATGACTCTTCCTATAATCTTAGATTGAACCTTAGATGAATGCCTCTGACCCTGAAATTTTAACATAAGTGTTATGGTTTGGATCTCAAATTTCTCCCTATGGTCTGTGCTAAAGCTTGGCAGCCAAAAGTAATGGGATTAAGGGGCCATGGACTAAAACCTTTGAAATCATCAGACAAAATAATCTTTCCTCTTTTAAGTTGATTTTCTCTAGTATTTTGACATAGAGATAGAAAGCTAACACTGAAAACGTGTGTGTGTGTTTGTGTGTGTGTGTGTGTGTGTGAATTTTCTCTTTCTCTCTGTCCCATGAATGTATAATTGTCTTGATGTTAAAGGAAATGTAAATTTATGTGGGGAAAAGAGTGGAATAGCGAAAAAACAAACAGGTAGAAACAGGAACACACATATTGTACACATAAATTCATAATATTTCTTGAATCTGATAAATTCTTATCTTTATTATGAAATTATACCAAATATGGGCCTGGTGTGTTGGCAAGTGAATGAATTTCTCATCCTGGATGATGAAATCTTTTTATCAGATGGAAGATCTGAAAGGAATGAAGATGTTGGTGTTAGAATGACAGGGAGATCATGAAACTGTAAAGCCTCTGGAAAGCCCCAAATCCTGTAGTGCCCAAGGGCCTACCTGGGTTACACATATTCTTTGGCTCCAAACTCTGTTTTTCTGGTGGAGAAGTGTGAAAATAATGTTTTTAATTTAAGTATTTCCAACTTGAATATCCCAATCTCTTTCAGACTTGACAGTGCTCAACACTGAGAAAGGCTGCCTGCCTCAACCTGTGTTTACTCTCGATTTTCATTTCCATTTCCCCAAATTAATAAGAGTTTGGTACCGTTTAAACTATTGTGTCCTCTCTCTCTGTGTCTACTGTACCTCCTGTATGTTCCTTTTCTAACTTTACACCATTGTACTCAAATTAGTCTTCAATTTAATTAGTTTTAATTTTAATCTAATATCCCCTCTTCCCTGGCATCCCTAGATCAAGAGCTCTTTGTACCCCTTAATAATACCTCATAGTATATTTTAACTTCATGGTACATTTAATCTTGTGTTATTTAGCAAATTTATAGATTTATATTTACTTATATTTGCTGTGAATTTGTTTGGCTAAAGATGTCCCCATCCCAAGAGAAGGTCAGTAATCTCTGTGGGCATTGAAGAGATGCTGGCCGATTCATCCATTTGAACTGAACTTAGAAGGTCAGAGTCAGCCTTACTAGTTCATCATAATTTCACACATCTATTAAATCTTAATTTAAAATTAAAAATAAAGAGGTGGTTGCTATGGAAACAGAAGCTTTCCAGCTTTTCTGTTTCAGCTCCTTGGCTCTTGCACCCATTCATTCTGCAATGATCATTCCTTATTTGAAAAGTGTCTTCGGACATACTTTGAAGCTTCATGAGGCTCATGAAAAATTCCATCACAAACCGTGCCCTGGAGGAGCTGACGCATTGGTGATTTTCCTCAGCTGCATGACTTGCCAGCTGGTTTGACCACATTTCATACCTGCTGCATGCATAATTTGCTCCTGAGCTCAGTGCTCTGAGATGCAATGAGCAGAGGAGGAAAATTTCTTCAAGGGTGTTATCAGGACTTTAGGAAGAACAACACAATAGACAAGTCGGGTAAAGTTACGATGTGAAAATTACTGTAATTATCAGGATTAATAAATTTGAATTGGCACATCCTCCAGGACACCTCATTCTTGGCTGTGCTTCACTCTTGCTTTGAATCTCCACATACAATTCCAGGAGCTCTCAGTGCAGAACCTGGGCATAATCCAAGCCAGGGATTTTTCCTTGCTTTGGGTTTTTTGAATTGTGAAGGCATCACATCATGATTACACATATTCTTACAACTTCAAATCAGTTAAAAGATAGGATTTTAAAATCACAACTAACTGGGAGTGCATGTGGCTTTCATGGTGCAATGAACTATAATGGACACCACAGCTTAGAGTGTTCTCACCTATTTCTTTTTTTATTTCATTCTATCAGAAGTAACATTGTTCCTAATTGTGCTTATGTTCCTAGCACTCCACAATTCCATCTTGATTCTGCTCCAATCAGATGAGAATGAATTGATTCTGCTATGGACCAACCAGGCTTCTGTCTTTAGCATGTCACTTTCCACCTTGTCAAAAGAATGTTTTGCTGACTCATTCTTCTTCTCCCTCCTTTCCCACCCCCTTCAATCCTTGGGAACTTCGAGTTCATTGTGTGAGTGATTTACAATGATTTCCATTGAAGATACAGAAAGAGGAATCTTGAAAGAAGACAACTAATCCAGACAGGGAAAGACTGAAAGTGCTAGAGAAAGGGAAGACATTCCTGGTCAAATTTGCAGTTTGTAAGAATGAAAAAGGAAAAAGAATCAGTGTCAGGAAAAAAAAAAGGGGGGGGGGATTTTGCAAGAGTACCAGGTATCTAGACCCAGGTCTCAATAAATGTGGCCATTATTCATTTTCTTTTAAATAAATGTACCAAGGATGTGGCTTTGGCCACAGGCAATACTGAAGCCATCAAAACTGAGTTCATTGTTTTACTTTCGGTCTGTAATGTCCCAAAGGCTTATGTGTAGAAGGATTGGTCCCCAGCTGGTGGTTATTGAGAGGTAGTGGAAACCAGGATGTGAGGTGTAGTTGGAGGAATTAGGTTGTTGGAAGCGTGTCCTTAGAGAGTAAATAAAATGGTATCCAATTGTCTACTCACCTAATCTATAAATTGTAGCTACATGGTTAAAGAAACTACTGTATATAAACTGCTTAGTCCAGTTCCTGACAGATCCTACCAGTCTTACCTCTACTTATGTGCTTTTTTATTATTTTGGATTCATAAAATAATAGATTATCTTTACAGAAAAAGGTTTTGGCAGTGCTGGAGATCAGACCCAGGGCTTCCAACATGCTAAGCAGCTGCTCTCCCAGTGAACTAAACCCTCAGCCCTAAAGAATAGCTGAAATGGAAATTTTCATAGAATTATCACTTTCGATGTCAACAAGTAGGGTTATTCCTCCGATAGCTTGAATACATAACATTTCTTAAATCCTTGAGATTTCAAAAGTGAAAATTTGATTTGTGTTGTAATTTTTATAAAGGAGTCTGGATAGGCTCAGTTATGCTTTGGTAACAAACTCTAAATATTATTAACTTGAAACAATCCATGTTTACTTTTTGCTCATAGGCATGTCACTCTGGGTTGAATAGAGACTCTATGTTGACATCATCACTTTCAAAATCCCTGTAAAGGAGAAGTAAGATCTAGAACCCACTCATTATAGGAAGGTAGGTTTGAACATCTCCAACTCCTTCCAGAAGTGACAGGTTGTATTTGATGGATGATAACATCGGGATTCAGGAAGTATCATGGGGCCAGACGGAGAAGGATGAGAATGACTAATCTTTCTTATTTTTTGACCGGCTGTTATTCAGGTTTTCATTGCTGTGATCAAAGTTGACAAGAACAACACAGAGGGAGGAAAAGTGTATTTGGGGCTCACAATTTTAGAGGTTCGGTCCATGATCAGCTAGCTACATTGTTCTGGGCCTGAAATGAGGCAGAACATCATGGCAAAAGGACAGGGCAAAGGAAAACTGGGATTCTACATCTCAGGTGATGCCATTGGCAGAAAAATGGTCCCTGATAGTATCCACAGCCAAATCCCCAGAGCCTATGAATATGGACCCTAAATTAGCAGAAGAGATTTGCAGATGTGATTGAGATTAGGCGAGTTTCTGGATCATCCCTTACATTTATGGATCCTTATCAGTGGGAGAAGGAGTGACCATAAAAGAGGAGCTCAGAGTGAGAAAAGGACTCAACTGGCCATTGATGGCTTGGAAGTCACCCCAAGAGGATGCATCCTTACTGGCTAAAACCAGCCATTCTCCCTAATATTTAACATGCACCAAATGACCAGCAATGTTTCCCTTATCATAACTGATCCAGGAAAAGAGATGGCCTTTACTGGAGGAAGAGAGTCTGTGACAATCAGAGAGCCCTGTCAATGGTTACTCCTTGGATCTGGGTACAAGGACCTTCTTTCATTCACACAGACTCTCATAGGCATTTTCTAGTGCCTGACTGATCACAATATTGTTTCCAGAGGCCATTCCTTCTGGATGGTCCAGGGGAACGCCCTCTCCTAAGATGCTTGTCTTCTTCCTTCACATCCACCAGTCTGTCCATCACCAAGTGCATATGTTTCATTCCATCCTTTATGTCCATAAGCCCTCTTTTCTCACCTACTAGCCCTGCTACTTGTAAATCTCTCTACTTCTAAAATTTTATTTCTCAAGCAAACTTCTCTCAGTCCCTCTTACTGCCTTGCTGATCTCCCTGGCGTCTATTGCCTGAAGGGTCAAAAAATGAATTTGAGGTATTTATAAGGTTGTCTGTGAACTTGTATCTGCTTATGACTCACTTCAGCTCTTCACAGGAGAGTGTCCCATCATTCAGCACTCAATGCTTCCCCTCCACTGTCACCTTTCTCAGAACTTTGGGTGATGATATTAAGTGCATCAGAAATACAGCACTATTTTTCCTGTTGGCAATCTGGACACATCCTCAGCCCTCAAGTCTCTGGGTAGTGCCACCTACCCAGGGGGTCATTGCTTATCTTCTGCAGGCAGTAAGACACACTTCTTCCTCAATCCTCACACAGTGTCTTATAAAGATTTTGGTTATTGCTCTGTAATAACTTTGGCCTTGTTTGTTAATAAAACAAATTCTTCATTTTGGTTTATGAGTTGCTCAGGGACAGAGATGACATTGTATTTTTCATTCTACCTCAGTGCTAACATGATCTCTAGAACAGAGTAAATACTCAATATAGTGACAGGGAAGAGGTTAGTGAAAGTCCACTGAAAAATATCGAAGGGCCATTGTCTCTCTGATCCTTGGTTTCCTGGGTCACTTCAGATGGCTACTTTGGGCTATGACCCATAAGAAGAAAAGTCTTCAGGAAATTCCAAGACCTAAGATGGAGATAGAAATAAGTAGAGAGACATAGAAAGATAGAAGACGGTAGAGAAATATAAGGATAGGTGCTCACCATAGAAAGATGGGGACACACAAAGGCAGAAATAAAGGGACCTATTCCATGGAACTCTCAGTGAGAGTAAGAGAGAGAGGGAAGCACTGCATGTGGCAGGGATTTGAACTGGGGCCTTCTGATTTCCAGGAAGTGTGCAATTATAGTGACATTGCAGAATACAGAGAAAATCCATTATTCTCTGTCAAAGTCTTTAGCCCCTCAGTGCTGGGTATCTAACATTTATTATTTGAGAAGTAAGGATTGTTGACCTCCTTCCCGGAAGAACATCCATCATATTTATTTGCATAGGTGACAATTTACATTGGCTCAAAGAATTAGCCAGAGTTTTCAAAAGAACCAAGTATAAAGCAATTGTTTCTCAAATGACTGGTAATTTATCCTTCAAACTAAAGTAGGAAGTGTGGCAACCCAACCATCAGCTAAGGTGAGCATTACTCGTTAGTCATTTTTTACAAAGAGGTGTCACTGGGGTTCACCAGCACTCTAAAATTCTCCCCCCTCCATTTTCTCCTCTGTGAGATGGGCCAGGTAATGTCTGCCTCTTCCTGTTATTCTGCATGTGACACATGATAACTGTGAATAGGAGCATTGTGCATGAGATTGGTGGGTGATGTCCTCAGGGTCTGGAGGATTGGGTCACCCAGAAGGTTTGTGACTAGACAGAGAGAGTGAGGACAGTGCCATGGGGATGGCCAATGACAAGCATAAGGATCCAGGGAGTTCACAACCATCATTGTGAACATACTTGATTGAAAATAAAGGTCCCAATGGTTCATAAAAAAAAAAACAAACATTTTTTTAAATTTAAAAGAGAGTTAATTTATTGTTTTCATGAGATATGTGGGGATTGAAATTTACAGTAAAGAAGACATTAGACACTTCAAACATTTTCATGACCATATGCTTTAGACATTTGTCTTTTTTTTTTTTAAGTCTTAACTTAAAAGGAATAATGCCTTTTTATGTTCTTCACAACGGACCCAGCCCACCACTGTGTCTCTCCCTGGAAACACAGTGCCAAAGCTCAGGGACAGAGCAGGGTCACCACAAACTGCTATTGGCATGTGATTTCTGGTTCCTGGACATGGCACATAGCTGTTCTTTCTTCATCCCTATTGTGCTTCATTTCAGAGCCCACTCAAGCTGGTCAGAGTATCTGCTGGGTGGAGCCCAGGCTCCTATCCCTGAATCTCCTAGTCTCAACTTTTCAGTGGTTGGGTGGGCTGTGCCCCTGAGGAGGCGGATCTCACACTCAAGCAGTGATGACACTGGAATCTGAAAAAAGAAATGGCAAGTATGAATTACAACATCATATCTTAAGGACTCACAGTTTGCCTACTTAACACTCATTGATGGAACACCTACTATGTACCCAAAGTAGGCAAAGGAATAGGGTGGCAATGTTCCAGGGCATCATGACATGAGGGTTAATGTTGTGTGTCAACTCTACCAAGCCCAGTGTCTAGTTTTTTGCTCAAACTCTAGTTTTGGGAAGGTGATTTTTTTTTATGTCAGTGTGATTAACATTCACATTCATTTGACTATGAGTAAACCAAATGTAGGTGGGCCTCATCCAGTAAGCTGAAGGTCTGCAAAGCAAAAGCTAAGGTTTCCTGGAGAAGCAGAAATTCTGCCTCAAGACTATAAGACAAAAGCCTGCCTGGGATTCTCATCTGCTGACCTGCCTTGTAGATTTCAGACTCTGTTCTCTCCTACTGCATATAATTAACCCTAAGTTATCCTTGGAAGATTGGTCCCAGGAGCCCGCTTGAATATCAACCTATGCAAATGCTCTAGTCCCTTTTAGAAAATGATGTAGTATTTGCATAAAACCTATGCACATTCTTCCATATATTTTATATTTTTAAGTAGAAATTTATAGTTACACATAGTAGTTGGGTTCATCCTAACAAACTCACACATGCATGGAATTCAATTTCAACACAAGATTTCCCCCTTTTCTCTCCCTCTTCTCCCTTTCCCTTTTCCCTTCTAGATATCCTTTCACTCGTCTATTTACTTATTCTGGGTTCTTCTTACTTATACATAAGGGTGAAATTCCCCGTAGCATATTTGAATATGCACATGTCATGATTTTTTCAAGAATTCACTCTGCATTGCCTCCCTTTACCCATCCCTCCACTCTGCCTAACAATCTCATTCTTCTACATTACTGATTTTCCTTTTATCTTTATGTTTTCTTATCCTTCCCTCCCACTTACATTTATTTCACTATAGCTTCTGCATATAAAAGAAAATATTTGACCTCCGGGAGTCTAATTTAGCTAATTTCACTTAGCATGACATTCTTCCTTTACATCTATTAATTGGCAAATGCCATAATTTCATTCTTTTTTATGGCTTAATAGAATTTAAATATAGATATTTGAGTTGATTCCATAATTTAGCTATTGTAAATTGTATTACTATAAACATTGAACTGGCTGTATCACTATAGTATGTTCATTTTAGATCTTTGGGGGAAATATCAAGGAATAAGACAGCTGGGTCCTATGATGGTTTCTTCCCTGTTTTTTTGAGGAATCTACACACTGCTTTCCAGAATGCAGGTTGGAAACTGTGTATTGGTAAATACTGGTCTGCAGTCCCACCAACAGTGCACCAGTGTTCTTTTCTTCCTGCAGCCTCTCCAGCATTTATTGTTGTTTGTATTCTTGCTTATTGCATTCTGACTGGAGTTAACACAATGAAATCTCAGTGTAGTTTTAATTTACATTCCCAGATGGTTGGAGATGTTGAACATTTTTTTTTATATATTTGTTGGCCATTTATGTTTCTTATTTTGAGAAGTTTCTGTTTTGGTCTTTTTACCAATTTATGATTGGGTGACTGACTGATTGATGAATGTTAAAGTTTTTAAGTTCTTTATATCTTCTGGATATTAATTTCCTACTGGAGGAGTAGCTGGCCAAGATTTTGTCCCATTCTGTAGGTTCTCTCTTCATGCTTTGAAACATTTCACTTGCTGGAGTTTTTAGTTTGATGGCATCCCACTTACTGATTTTTGCTTTTATCTACTGCATTTTTGTGGATCTTATTTAAAAAGTTGGTGCCAGCTCCTATATGATGGAGTGTTGGCCCTGTTTTCTTCTAGCAGTTGCAAGGCTTCTGTTATGTTCCTATGTCTTTGATTCATTTCAATTTGAGTTTTGTGCAGGATGAGAGTTAGGGGTCTAATTTCATTTTTTTTTTGTACCTGGGGTTGAACCCAAGGCACCTAATCATTGAGTCATATCCCCTTTTGTTTTTTAGAGAAAATGTCTTACTGAGTTACTCGAGACTTCACTGAGTTGCTGAAGCTGATTATTAACTTACAATCTACCTGTCCCAGCCTCCTAAACCACTGGGATTACAGGCATGTGCCACCATGCCAGGCTAGGGCATATTAATCATAGTATTTATATGAATCTGGTTCTTGAGTTTTCTCCATCTCTTCAAACTTTGTAATGTTTTTGTACTTTGTAGTGTTTTGTTTTTAAAGTGCAGGAATTGAAACCAGGCCCTAGCTCATGCTAGAAAATCACTCTACAACTGAGCTATTTTCCAAGTACACAGATTGTATTTTTCACCTTTGTAGTTTTTTTTTTTCCCCCTGGCCACTGGACTTAAGGTCCTAGGTAAAAGGAACAATAATAAGTAAATCTTTTGGGATATGGTGGAAAGGTGGCAGTAGTGAGGAATGGTCATATTCCCATGACTGTGCAGAGTCTTTTACTGAACCTGTGACCCTGGACTGTGAACTTTACAGGTGTTTCTCAGTAACCTTTCCAAATAAATAATTTCATTTTTCTATATATAGCTATCCGGTCTTCCCAGCACCATTTGTTAAAAAGAATGTATTTTCTAAACCAAACTATGTTTTTGGCACCTTTTTCAAATATTAGATGGCTGTAAGTGTGTGAATTTGCTTCTGTGTCTTCTAGTCTTTTCCAATGATCTTCATGTCTATTTTGGTTCCAATACTATGCTCTTTTTGTTGCTATAATTCTGTAATATAATTTCAAATTGGGTATTGTGATGCCTCCTGCTTTGCTTTTCTTGCTTCATATTGCTTTGGCTATTCTGGGTTCATTATTCTTCCAAATGGATTTAAGAATTGTTTTTATTTCTAATTCTGCAGAGAATGTCATTGATATTTTGATGGGTAGTGCATTAAGTCTGTACATTGCTTTTGGTAATATGGCCATTTTTCACAATATTAATTCTGCCTATTAAAGAACATGGGATGTCTTTCCATGGTCTAAGGTCTTCTTCAATTTACTTCTTCAGTGTTCTTTAATTTTCATTGTAAAGTTATTTTACCTCCTTGGTTAAATTAATACTCAAGTATTATTTTTAGGTCATTATGAATTCTTCCACATATTTTAAATTATCTCCATATTACTTACAATGCATACTATAATATGTTATATAAATAGTTGTTACAGTGATTCATTAGTGAATAGAAAAAAAGAGATTGTATGTATTCAATATAGATCCAATTTAAAATATTTAATAATTAATTATTAACTATTTTATATTTAAATATGTAATATTTAAGTATTTTTGAGCTATGATCCATCAAATGTAGAACACATAGATATGGAGGAACAACTGTATATTAATCTATCCTGTTGGTTCTGTTTGTGTGGAGAGCCCTGAAGAATACATACCATCACTATCTTCTGGCAAAAATATACAATAGCTGACAGGCACAGTGGTGCACACCTATAATCCCAGAGGCTCAGGAGGCTGAGGCAGGAGGATCATGAATTCAAAGCTATCCTCAGCAAAAGCAAGGTGCTAAGCAACTCAGTGAGACCCTGTTTCTAAATAAAATACAAAATAGGGCTGGGGATACAGCAGCTTGGTGGTTGAGTGCCCCTGAGTTCAATCCCTGGTTCCCCCCACACACACACACACAAAAAGGAATATGTAATAGCTGAGATATAAAACAAATAACCATAGGAGTGCATATGTGTGTGTATGTGTACGTGTATGTGTGTGTGTGTGAGTGTGTGTGTGTGCATAAAATCATAAGCGTTATCAAGGAAAAAACAGAATATTATCCCAGAGTACAACACAAAAACACTCCAATTAAAATAGAATAGTCTGGGCCAACTTCTCAGGAGAATGACTTAAGGTGGAGACTTGGGAAATTCAGAGGTAGCTCCTGGTTTTCTTGGTCATGAGAGCAGAAGACAAGCAAGAACCCATCAATGGGAGAAAGACAGATATGAAGAGTCTCAGAACTCCTCTGAAAAGAGAACCAGGTCTGGAGGAATGGAGGGGAAAAGGCTCACATCTTTATTGGAAGCCTGCTAAGTACCAAGCTCTGGCATAAGCTCTGCACAAAGAATGCAGTTTTAAATATTTAATCCTTTCAAATTCAAGCAGGTTTGGTTTTATAATCTCATTTTACACATGAGAAATTTTCCCAAAATCTTACAGCAATTAACTGGTTCAGCTTTTATTCTAGTTTAGTCCTGAGTCAGTCCAATATTCTTTCCCCCATCCAGTATTATCCAAATAATGTAAACAACAAAATGCATTTTTAATGTTTGACATGGCCAAAGGCTGTGCTTAAAGTTGAATTTGTCACCCATATGGCGGTGATGCTCTAAGGTCATGTTTTCTCTGATTGCTGATTCTTGGATATCTGAATGTGGAATCATTTTGTGTGCCGGCCAAGTTAATGCTCATTTTTAGGTAAAAATATGCCTACTGTTAAGAAAGGCCAAGCAGCATGCCATGTGACTCCAGGCAGCTCCACGCAAGAGGGCCAGTGCCATATGGATATATGACTGAACTGAGGGCCTTTTGCAAGTTAGCCAAGCACTCTACAACTGAGCTAAATGACCAACTCCTGCTACATATTATTGACTTTCTGTCCTACGTTCTTTTTTTGTGTACCATGAAAGACTTCAGGCTCTTCTCTTCTCTGGACATCTATTTCCTTAAACATGAAGCAATACCCTCAAAAGTAAGATTTCTGTGACCCCAACATATGACCAGGCTGAGTTACCACCTCCCATATCACTGTGTCCTTTGCCAACTGCATTTGCAGATTCTATTGTACATTGAAAGCATCTTTAGAATCTCTGAGAAAGATGATGTTCTGAAACCAGATCTCCCTGAAACAGTACAGCATTGGAAACATTAGCATTTTATTAACATTTGTTGTTCATAAAAAAAAGAAAATGCAGAGCCTGGTTTCACAGTGCTGGGAGCTATCATGTAGCATGACAAACCCTGTTTGGATTATGTTGACCCAGCTGTCCAAAGACTTCTCTTCTGCACCTGTTGGGTTTTGTGAGTAAAGAATTATTTCTCAGTGTGGGAAGGGATTATTTCCATTGTCCTGTTATTCAATCCAGTTTGGAGTTCCCCTAATTTATCTCTAAGTGTTCCTCTCATGTTCCTCCCTATGTGAAAGAAAAGCCTTCAAATCTGGTACCCATACCCATGGGCTCTATATGAACATATTTTTAGTGTTTTATTGTTATTGTTGTTAGTTTCTGTGAATTCATCAGTTTTGCATCATATAATGATAGAGCCTGAAAGTACTACATAGTAACATAGTTGAAATCTTTTATTTTAAGGGGGAAGAAAATGTAATACAAGAGAGCATCTGGCATTCTCTGAATTACCTGACTGCATGGTATAGTAGAGGTTCACAACACAAACCCTATTGTCACAACCTTGGGCCTATGCATTTTTACTATACCATCTCCTCCCTCCATGGGTTGAAATTAAAGAGTTTTCCATTATCTACTTAGAAAATATTGAGGAACTATTTTGGCTAAAAGGAATGCTGTTATTTGCATGGGTGGGTTGCAGTGTGGAGTGATCCTGGGATGCCTTGGAAGACTGGGAAGCTGCTTAGTGTGACAGCTCCAGCTTCAGTGACCTAGGTGGCTGTGGCCAGTGGGTAAAAGAGAGGTTCTGACAGCCACATTTTCAGAGAAATTTCTCTAAGCCTTGCTAATAAGTGTCTTATGGAATAGGCTTATAATTCCAAGAAGGCTGAAAATAGACTAAATTTTTATGACTAGGAAAAATATCTAGTTATTTTCTTTCTTGTCCTGATCGTGCTTAGAGTTGGAACGTGTGTATGAGCATGCACCTGCATGTGTGTTGGGAGAGTTCTTTCTCATTTCAAACATTCTTACTGATTTAGGGGGTTTTACCATATTAGAAGAGGTAATGATGATAATAGTAAAGATATCTACTGTTGAAACCCACCACAGGATTTCAGCAGTTTCATGTTAAAGGGCTTTATCCACTATAGATACAATATTTAGAGTTAACTTTTGCAGACTTAGAGAAGATACAATGACATTCCAGGAACTCAGGAGAACTCAGGCACTGGCATAAATTACTAATGTCTGACATCAAGCAAAATCGCTGGTATGCTAGCAAACACTCAATTTACACCATTAATTTTTTTTTCATTTGTTTTGGGAAGTTTTCTCTCTCTCTCTCTCTTTTTTTTTTTTTTTTGGCCAATTTTCTCATGGGGCTTTCAAAGAAAATGTGGGGGAGCTTTATAAAGCTATAAGATCTAAGAAAGGCAGGGGAATTTATAATTCATTTAATTAAGTAGGATTTAAAATACTATTCCTAAAGTCCTTGGTTATTCCCACTGAGAGTTCATGGGCTTCAGAGAAAACAGGCACACAATAAAGTTGTGGTTGTGAATTGCTCCCTAGAGTCCCTTGTCGCTGAGCGCCAGTGTGTACTAAGACCATCAGTCATGTGCATTTTCAGAGAGAGTTTTGGTAAGGCACAGAGAGAACTTCACCCCAGGGGCTCTAGATCTGCAGAACTTGCATTTCTTCTTCTTCTTCTTCTTTATTTTTTTTAAACCTTATTATTATTGTTTCTTTTGAGGTGTACATAGCATTAGAATTCATTTTGACATAATTAAACAGCATGAAATATAATTTGCTCTAATTCAGTCCCCAGTATGTCACCTTCCCCCGCTTCCCCCTGTTCCCATCCTTCTTCTCTATGAATCTTTCTGCTATTTACTTACAGTTTTTTGTTTTGCTCTTTTAGTTAGTATCTTGATGATGGTGACATTCACTGTGGCATATTAATATATGCCCATAGGAAAGTTATGTCAGGTTCACTCCTCTGTTCTTCCCTTGTCATGTCTCTTCTCCCCCTTCTCTCGTACCTCTTACCTAGTCCACAAGTCATTCTTCTATTTTGATGGAATTCCCCCATCAGCCACCATTTTTTCCCCTTTCTATCTCTCTTTTCCCCCTTTATTTTGGACTAACTTCTGGATTTCAGAGAAAGCATTTGACATTTGGCTTTCTGAGTCTGGCTTATTTCACTTAGCATGATAGTCTCTAGTTCCATCAGCAGATGCCATAATTTCATTCTTTTTTACAGCTGAGTTATTTTTCATATTGTGTGTGTGTGTGTGTGTGTGTATATATATATATATATATTTTTTTTTTTTTCTTTATCCATTCATCATTTGAAGGGCACCTGGGTTCCATAGTTTGGCTATTGTTAATTGTGCTGCTATAAACATTGGCGTGGCTGGATCACTGGCGTATGCAGAGGAGCCACATATTATTATGGATATATACTCAAGAATGGGATAGCTGGGTCAAATGGAGGTTGCATTTCTAGCAAACTCTTGTGTGGTCTTGATGCTGTTAGTCCAGGGGTCCCTTAAGGATGTGTGTGTTTTCAAATTAAGATTAAAATTACATTAGAAAGGAAGACTATAATCATACAATTTAAAAAATGCCTCCATTCTTAATAGATGTGATGACTGTCATAGGGAATATACCTGAAGGGGGGACTAAAGTTTTTCTCTCTGACAATATTGCAAACTTCACATTACCCCTAAAGCCTCACAACATGAGATATGGAAATGCAATAGATAAAATACAAAAATAAATGCATAGGTGTGCCTTCAAGACAGAGGAGGTTCACAGAGGCACCAAATGACTAGAAAATGGGGTGCAAGAGAGAAGCAAGTGCATGGATGCAGGCTGTGGACAGGAACAGGAACCATAGGGGATGACATCAGTGACTAGAGCCAGTGCAGAGAGGATATGGGAGCAAATTCCCCAGCATGAAACCAGCTCTGAGTGCTCAGAAGGTCAGCCTGACAAAAAGCCACTTCTGAGGGAGGGTGGGACCAACTGGCATTTCCAGACCTGTCTTTTATTAGAAGGAGAAGTAAGCCAGGTACCTTGGCCATGCGTATAGTCCCAGCAGCTTAGAGGCTGAGACAGGAGGATGAGTTCAAATCCAGCCTCAGCATCTTAGCAAGGCCCTCAGCAATTTAGCAAGACCCTGTCTCTAAATAAAATATTAAAAAGGGCTACGGATGTGACTCAGTGATTCAGTGCCCCTGGGTTCAAATCCCTGTTACCAAAATTAAAAAAAAAAAAAAAAAGGAGGAGGAGGAAAAGAAAACAAATCCCTTGATTCCTGAGAATGGGTATTGCAAACCCTGTCCTTGATGTGCTTGGGACATGTAGTCGTGCCGTCTTCATCAAACAAATAGACAAACACAAACACAAGTTGAGAATTTACATGGGACATGTCCTGACACATGTTGGAAGCCTGTGAAAATGCTTTCTAGAAGAACACAGGTGAAAGGAGCCGGAAACAAGTGCTGCAGAGGAAATTTCCATGAAAAAGAGTTTACAAATTAAAAACATTTTCAAGCACAAGAGGTAACTGTGAATAAAATTCCATGCAAAGGAAAGAAAACAGAATGAGTTATTCTAATATTAGATACACAATATAAAAATATATTTAATAATTATTAAAGAAATAAGTTTTAAAATTTTAAATTATTAGAATATATAGTATACAAAATTGTACTACAGCCATGTGAAATAGAAAAAAAAATTAAATCTTGGAAAAAAATAATCAAAATTAGGGTTTAATTGATAGTTTTTAAAACACAGACTCATGTCCATAAAGAATTAATAAAGTTTAAATCATAGCTGAAGAAATAAAGCAGAATATACTATGGAAAGACAGTAATAAATTATCTTTTTAAAATTAGGAGACACGGGGAACAGACTGAGAAGTTATATTGTGTTTGTGTAAAGAAAAAGATGAATTCCCAAAAAGCCAAATGAAAACTAGAGATCATGCATGATAAACAAATGAAATATAGATCACCAGTTGATTTCTCTCTTCCCCAATAGAAGCCAGAAGATTGCAAAATATGTTCAAAGCAGTGAGAGAAAATAAAAAACACCAATAAGGAGCCAATGGGGCTGTCTGAGAGAAAATAAAGATATTTTCTTTTTTGAAATTTGTTCTAATTAATTTCACATGCCAGCAGAATGCATTTTGACATATTGTACACAAATGGAGCACAACTTCTCATTTCTCTGGCCATACTCCATGCAGAGTCACACCAGCCATGCAATCATATGTGTACATAGGATAATAATATCCAACTCATTCTACTAATTCTACTATCCTTCCCACCACCATACTCCCTCCCCTCTTCTCACTCCCCTCTGCAAAATCCATAGTTCCTCCATTTTTCCCTAGTGCAGCTTCCCCACCCCCCATTGTGGATCAGCATCCACATATATCAGAGAAAACATTCAGCCTTTGGTTTTTGATTTTTGAAGATTGGCTTATTTCACTTACCATGACATTCTTCAGTTCCATACATTCACCTGCAAATGCTATAATTTCATTCGTTTTTTTTACGGCTGAGTAATATTCCATTGTGTTTATATACCACGTTTTCTTTATCCATTCATCTGTTGAAGGGCACTTAGTTTGGTTCCATAGTTTAGCTGTTGTGAATTGAGCTGCTATAAAGATATTTTCTTAATAATAGTCTTAAGGAATTAAATTGCCAATAAACCTTCTCAAGAAGAACTTTTTTTATGTTTATTTTTATTAGCTACTCATGACATTACAATGATCTTGGCAATTCATACATTTGAATCATTGGGGTATAATTTCTCATTTTTCTAATTGTACCAACTGCATAATCACACTGTATACATACAGAGTCACCTATATACGTACAGCAATCATAATCTATTTTATTCTGCTGCCCTTCCTATTGCACCTACTCCTCCCCTCCCCTCCCATCATTTCTCTCTATCCAATCTAATGTGACACTTTTTTTTCTTTTTCTCATCACAACTTCATACATGTATTCTGTATAACGATGAGAACTTTTAAAAGATTTTCAGGGGGTGGGGGTGGAGCTCAGTGGCAAGGCACATGTTTAGCTATACCCAAGGCCCTGTCCTTGGTTCAATTACCAATGACAAAAAAAAAAAAAAAAAGCAAAGACAGACTTTCAAGAAAAGTAAATAATTTCAATAGGAATATCTGACTCATAAAAAAGAATGGACAAAGAAAATTACAAGCATGTGAATAAATCTAAATAAATATCAATAGCATAGAATAATAATTATAATAATATCTAGGGCTGCGGTTGTGGCTCAGCAGTAGAGAGCTCGCCTAGCATGTGTGGGGCCCTGGGTTCCATCCTCAGCATCACATAAAAATAAATAAATAAATAAATAAATAAATAAATAAATAAATAAAAGATATTAAAAAAATAATATCTAATATATAGGATTAGAAATCTACAAAATTAAAATATGAGGACAGTGTTAACTATAAATCAATAGAGAATTACATTTTAAAGCTAGTAAATTCATGTATTGCTCTGAAAAGAGAGGAAAAACCAACAAGGCTTTGTTAGGTTAAATATGAATGTTAAAATTTCTAGTATTTGCAAACAGAAAAGAAAAGTAGATAACTTTCACACTTATAAGATCTCAAAAAAAATGAAGAAAAATTCAAATAATCCATAAAAAGAAGAAAAGCAAATGAATCATTGAAAAGTGGCCCAAATACCATAAACTAACAACGTAAAAATAAATTGAAATTTAAGTAGTCTCTTATTCCTAATAAATAGAAATGACTCAGATTGCCCAGAGGAAGACAAAGATTACCAGACTAGTTTTTAAAAGATGTGGGAGGAGGCACATGCTACTTAAAATTGACTAAAAATCTAAAAACAAAGGAAGGGGCTGGGGATATAGCTCAGTTGGTAGAGTGCTTGCCTTGCATGCACTAGGCCCTGGGTTCAATCCCCAGCACCAGTTTAAAAAAAAAAAAAAAGCAAAGCAGATTAAAAACAAAGGAAATTCAAAATAAATACCATGATGTAGTAAATAAGCCCTTAATAGTTTATAAAGTGAGAACTAGCAAAATATAAAGTCCTTAAATATTCTGGAGTTGTTTATATTATTGAGAAAAGTGATCAGGCCACTAAATGTATTTCATTTGAAACTGTGGAAACAAAATGTATTTTGGAGGTACCACTGTATCATTAATTCTTCTTTTACTAGATTTATGTCATAGGCTTCTGGGTCATTGTCACTGGTGCAGCTTTGACATTTTAGAGTTTAATAAAATATAAAAGTTTTATTTATTTTTTTTTGTTTATTTAGGGGCTGGAGTTGTAGCTCAGTGGAAGAGTACTTGCCTAGCACGTGCGAGGCACCGGGTTTGATTCTCAGCACCACATATTTATAAATAAAATAAAGGTCCATCAACAACTAAAACATATTTTTTTAAAGTTATTTATTTATTTTTGGTACTGGGGATTGAATTTGTGCTTTATACTACTGAGTTACATCCCCGTTATATTTATGTATATATATATATATATATATATTTTTAATTCTGAGACAGGAACAACTTAGTTGCTAAAGATGGCCTTGAACTTATGATCCTCCCACCTCAGCCTCCCAAGTCACTGAAATTACAAACATGGACCACTGGCCCTGATCAAAAATGGTATAAATAGGTAGAAAACATATCCCAAAACTCCAGATCCAGCAATCTATAAAATGATGTCATGTCTCAACTAAGTTTGTATTATTTCAATGTTGCAAAGGTGTTTTATGTTATAAAATCCATTGGAAGAGTGCCTGTTTTTAAAAGGATAAAGAGAAAAATAATGAGTTCATCCTAAAAGATTAAACAAAGGTATTAGAAAATATAAAAATATTTTTCAGTATTACCTATAATAGCAATAAAACCAAACAATTTCTAAAAAGATATTTGACAAATACTAGCCAAACCTATGTGTATAAAATTGTAATTTTATTGGAAGAAAGCAAAGGAGATTTGGGAAATGTAGGAGTTTACAGTCTCAGGAAAAATCAATGCTGGAAGGGGAAGGGGGGTTTCCAAAGAGAGCTGTAGATTCAGTGTGACTTCCGTGAAATCCCAAGATTTTTCTAGAACTAGATGAAGTGATTTTAATGTTTTTATGGATTCATAAATGATAATAAGTGGTGAGGAGTTTTCTTCTCTAATATGAAAGAGTAGTCTCAAAAGAATAGGAAAGAGTAAACAGACCCACAAAACAAAATAGGGAGTATATAAGTGGACTGATCATGTGAAAATAAACATAGGACAGGAGTGACATTTATGATGGGGGGAAAATCAGTGTTAATAATTGGAAGAAGAAACAACCTGGTCCTGGAGAGTTTTCTCTATTCAAGGAAAGATTTTATCTCCATGGATTGAACATAAAAGGAAAAGCTTTATAATCCCAAGAAGACTAGATAGGTAGATTTCTTCATGACTTTCAAAGAGGGAAAGATTTCTTCAATAAAACATAAAAATCATAAAGAAAACAACTGTTAGCCTCAGTTATATTAAACTAAAAAAAAGACACAGATCCATAAAGAAACCAAAAAGGAAGTTAACCAAGTTAAATACAGAGAGACGTCGTTGTTGTTGTTTGTTGTTGTTGTTTGTTTGTTCTGTACCAGGGATTGAGCCCAAGGTGCTTAACCACTGAGCCACACACCCAGCCCTTTTCGAATATTTTATTTAAAGACAGTCTCAGGCTGAATTGTTTAGAGCTTAGCTAAATCACTGAGGCTGGCTTTGAACTGACAGTGCTCCTGCCTCAGCCTTAGGGATTACAGGTGCGCACCACTGTGCTCCACAAGAAGTTACTTTTTTTAAATAAGGATTAGTATACAAATGTATAAATAATTATTGAAAAGCCAGTATTGAAAGTGGTAGAATACAGCTGGGCATGGTGACACATGGCTGTAATCCCAGGGGCTCTAGAGGCTGAGGCAGGAGGATTGTGAGTTCAAAGCCAGCTTCAGCAATGATGAGGCACTAAGCAACTCAGAGAGTCCCCGTCTCTAAGTAAAATACAAAAAGAACTGAGAATGTGACTCAGTGGTTGAGTGCCCTTGAGTTCAAGCCTGGGAAAGAAAGGAAGGATGGAAGGAAGGAAGGAAGGAAGGAAGGAAGGAAGGAAGGAAGGAAGGAAGGAGAGAGGTAAAAATCCCAATAACTTGATCAGAAGCAAAAATATGAAAGAGTAAAGGAAGAGGAGAATAAGTTTAGCCTCCTTAGCTCTGAAAAGAGCTACACTAAAATCCTATGTAGGGACTTGTGGAAGTCTGACATCATCACATACTGCAAACTCCATCAGGGGGATAGAAATTGACAGAACCACTTGGAGCAACCACATCATAGTACCTGGTAAAGCTGAAGATGTGGAGATGTGTATAATCTAACACCCAGTAATTGAAGTGCTTGGATGTCCCACAGAGTGTCCCTTGTCCATTTCACAGGACACAAGCTCAAAGCTGTTCATACTGTCAAAAGAGTAGAAATAACTGAAATGTCCATCTTTTAATTCAATGGAAAAATTGATTGTGGTATTCTTAAGTATTAGGTCACTCTATGGCAATAAAAAATAATAAAATGCAACTACACACATAAAATTAAAAGCAATATTGTCTATAAAAGCACATTACATTACCCTGTGGACACATTACACACCCCATGTGATTCTATACCATGTACAACCAGAGAATGAGAAGTTATACTCCACTTATGTATGATGAATGAAAATGCATTTTACTGTCATGTATAACTAATTAAGACAAATGAAAAATAGTTTTTAACTAGATGAATGAATGAAAAAAAAACCCTTATAACCACTATTTTATAAAAATTTAATCCAATGTTTTGACAACTACAAAAAACTAAATAAAAAAATTACATAAATTTAATTTTTTTAAAGTACATTACAGGACTGTGGTCCAGTGGTAGTGCCCTTTCCTGGCATATGTGAGGCCCTGAATTCCATCCTCATTACCACATAAAAATAAACAAATAAAATAAGTGTATTGTGTCTATCTACAACTAAAACTATTTTTTAAAGCCCATTACAGAAGAATATCATCCCAGAGGAATAAAATCTATAACAAGGATAAAAAAAATACCAAACTAAAAACTATTTATTTGCAAATGGAATTTTATACAAAGTAAAACAGTAGACAACAGTGGCTCTTTCAAGGTTGAGAGAAGAACAAAACATGGGCTAGGTGATTGGCATTTAAGATCACAGAGGATGACAAAGACATTGCCTTTATTGTTCATCTCAGCAGTACACTGGTACCCTGGTATTTAAATTGTGATATATGTTTTATACATTATATATACTTATATATGTATAGTTTACATAAATTGTGTGTGTGTTGCTGTGGTTTGAATCTGTGCTACTTAAAATTCAAATGTTGCCAATGTGATAGCATTAAGGTGGAGGCCTTTAAGAGGGAATTTGGCCATAACAGTCCCTCCTTTGTGAATGGGATTAGGTGCCCCTAATAAGGGCTTGCTTATGGGGAGGGAGTTAGTTCTTTTGTCCTTCTCCCTTCTGCCATGTAAGGGTACAGTGATCTTCCCCTCCAGAGGACACAGCATCCAAGGCACCATCTTGGAAGCAGAGTGCAGCCCTCACCAGAAATCAGAACCTCTGATCACCTTGACCTTGAACTTTCAGGTTTCAGAATTGTGAGAAGCAAATTTCTGTTCTTTATAAATTAGTTACTCAGTAGCATTCTGTTAAAGCATCACAGAATGGACTAAGACACATGCATACATATGCATATATGTATATATCTGTGTACATAGATTTCATAATAAATTAGAACACATTAAAATAAAACAAATAGTATGTGCAACGTTACCTGGAGACTGAATAAGTACAACAAAAAGAAACTGATTGCATAGGGGTGCCACAGCCCAATCCAGAAGCTCGCTTATTCAAGGGAAACCTGTGATCTAGCACAATCTGGTCTATATGCATGGTGTTATTATTTCCATGCAAGAGGGATGCCACACCTGAGGAAATATGGTTTTTTTTTTTTTTTTTTTTTTTTTTTTTTTTTTTTTACCAAATGAAGAAAACAACAAAGTAGTTACAGCATCCATGGGAAGAGTGAGGAATAGGTGACATTTGAATAATGCAGAGTTTGGATAGACTCCAAGGAATCAGGACTCTTTGCAAAATGGTTAATGTGAGGTCTGCACTACAAAGTGGACCCAATGTTCTACTTTCTTGGAAACAGAGGAGTAGAGATAAATGTGGAATGTTGTCCTCAGAAATCCCTGATGTGGAACTCTGGGTCTGGGCTGGATATAGAGATTGCTTCTTCGTTTCACTATGACTTAAATCCTTCGGAGGAGAGGCAGATGTTTCATCCCTATTGATAGAATATCCCACGACCAGACTTCCATGATTTTATACAGCAAAGTTTCTCAGTAAGAAAGCCAGTTGTCACTAAAAAAAGGGAGTTGCTCTGAGATACTACAGCAGCAATGTGTGCTTGGGAGAAATATTGCTTCCTGCTAACTGTGCTGCTGGAATTTTCTTTTTATCCCAGCCTGACGAACAGGCAGAAGCAAATGTTTCCACTGTAGACAAGGAGAAGGAAGGTGGCATGTGCCTCTAATAGGACATGCAGATGGAGAACATGAAAAGAACAAAGGATATAGATATTTGAAGAGGATTTTATATATAAGTAAAGAAAGGATTACTCAAATTCAAAGACCACACAGAATCCTAGATTAAACAAAATTATAGACTCATCCACATCTAAACATGCTAGAGTGGGACTTTGTACCACCAAAATCATGGGGGTGGGGTGGGGGCAAAATCCTAAGTTGCTCCAGAGGAAGAGAGGGGTTGTTAACAAAATAATGGCATTTAGAAAGACACCAGATTAATCCATGAAAGCAAATGCCAAATGATGGCAGATATATTTAATCTCCATGCAGCAGAAGTTTCATGAACACAGAACACTGTTGATGCTCTGTTTAAAAAAAAAAAAAAAAGCAAAACGAAATAGTTTTTGTTTTAACTACAGAAAATCTTTTAAATAAATTATTTTATTCTGAACCACTTGTATGGTGTTTGATATGTGGCAAATATTCTATAAACACAAAGTAAAATTATTATAATAACTGAACCACAAATCAGAAATTCTGATTGTTATTAAAAGTATTCCATAGGCCAGGCACAGAGGCACATGCTTGCAATCCCAGAGACTTGGGAGACTGAGGTAGGAAAAAAATCACAAGTCCAAGGTCAGTCTCAGTAACACAGCAAGACCCTCCACAACTTGGTGAGATCCTGTCTCAAAAATAAATAAATAAAAAGGATTGGAATGCTGGGCATGGTGACACATGACTATAATCCAGCAACTCAGGAGGCTGAAGCAGGAGGATTTCAAGTCCCAGGCCAGCCTTAGCAACTTAATGAAGCCCTAAGCAAATTAGCAAGATCCTGTCTCAAAAAAAAAAAAAAAAAAAATGAAAAGGATTGAGATATGGTTTAGTGGCTAAACTCCTCTGGATTCAATGCCTAGTATACAAAAAATAAATAAATAAATAAATAAAGACTGGGATATAGCACTGGGTTCAATCCCCAGTACCAAGAAAACCAAAAGAAATTCCATAATTATGACTGCCATCTAATACTTCTGTATCTTATTTTCATCTGTTTTTTTTTCCCCTAAATTTGAAGTTGTATGCATACTTTATCTAACATGCATAAACTAGTTCAGGAATGAAGAAAAAAAATTATCTAGATTGCTTTCCATGAAATTGTCCTTATGTTTACCTAAGCAAATAATTTACCTATGTGACTTCTAAAATGGCAGTTAAGCTAGAGTTTTTAAATCGCAAAGACCAAATTATAATAATGGCATATGCCATAAGCCTAGCTATGTGCTGTTTACTGAGTACTTATGTTATAGGAGTTAACGTTTAACTTACACTACTTCTTTTCATCCCCACCACAATTCTTTTTTTTTTTTAAGAGAGAGAGAGAGAGAGAGAGAGAGAGAGAGAGAGAGAGAGAGAGAGAGAATTTTTCAATATTTATTTTTTAGTTCTCGGTAGAGACAACATCTTTATTTTATTTTTATGTGGTTCTGAGGATCCAACCCAGCGCCCCGTGCATGCCAGGCGAGCACACTACCGCTTGAGCCACATCCCCAGCCTCCCACCACAATTCTTTGTGGGCCATTATGATTCTCATTTTAGGAATGAGCAAAAGAATCATTAGGTTTAAAAAATACAACAGAACCAGTAGCAGGGTTTGGGACTTAAATCCAAGACCATGTCACTCCAAAGTTTATTCTTGTCATTCTTATGTCATATTAAGAACTAGATTTGCCAAGTCATTTTATAGCAAGTTTTCATTTTCCTGAAAGACGGTGCAGTTATCAAGAAGGTTAAAGAGACAACCTTGTGATTGCATTCATCAGACCATGTTCTGAGTTCTGCCTAAATCCATTGTCATAAATATTCTTCTAACTAGGATTCCCCAGATGGAAGTATGACATTTCCCCACCCTAATGTCCTCTGTGTCTCTCCCGATTATATTATTTTTGCCTCTTCTTAGTGGTTCAGAGTGGATTTACCACCAATGGAGAGAAAACTGCAGAAGAAAACTTCAGGATATTGAAAAACTTAAGAAATATTCACTCAGCAAGTTAAGAGAAAACACCACGGCACTTCTAAAAACCCAATGAAAACCATCCTTTCCATGGACTGATAATAGGCACAAATATCACCAACACTTAGATCACTTTGATAAATAATAGCAGGCAAAAGAGAAAGCTATAGAAGTTTATTATTATTGGTTCCGTTATATATGGCAGTAGAATCCTTTTGATATAATTATATAAGCATGGAATATATATCTTATTCTAGTCAGGATCCCATTCTTGTGGATGTACATGATGGTGGAACTCACTGTGTTGTTTTCATATATGTACATGGAGTAAAGAAAATGTGGCATATATGCACAATGGAGTACTACTAAGCCATAAAGAAGAATGACTTTATGACATTTGCCAACAAATAGATGGGTCTGGAGACTATTATGCTAAGTGAAATAAGCCAGACCCCAGAAGCCAAAGGTCAAATGTTTTCTCTGATATATGGAGGCTATAGAAATTTCAAAAACTGTATAGCACTGAGTATAACCAAAGAGGGAATATATAAAAATACAAATCAGGCTACAGTGAATTTACATAATAAAGAAGTCATGGCTTTTAAAAAACAGTAAATAAAGCTAAAACCACTTGTATTTACTGGTTTGCATTTATAGGTAAATCATTCTAAGCAGTGTTTCATAATATTTGAAACATAATAAGTAATGTTTAATATTAGGGTAACTATGTAGGAAAAATTATCGATGTGTATATCAATAATTAGATGGCAAGCTATAATCTTCCAAACATTTAATAATAGTATTGTTTTTTTTATTACAGTTAAATATATTTAACATGTTTTAAATGGATGTCAGTGGCATCATGATGCTCTTTCCACTTTCTGTTTCTGTTGAACTTTGGTTATTCCTTAGTTTGAGAAGCAGAGTGGGAAAATACCTTCTAGAAAGCTGTAAAACTAACCTGGAAAGACCTAATCTGCCTGCAGGATTATAACACAAAACTCTTCTAACACAAATCATCATGTGATTAAGTTTCAAGCAAGCCTTCAAGGAAAACCAGAGTATAGCACTTACAATCCAGTTTCAATAGATTATTTTCCCTAATATATTGCAACCTCTGACCTGTCACAGAGTTCATCCTGCACACTTGGGTTGGTGTGTGTTTCTTCATAGTCATGAAGGATGGGATAAGTAGATGAACCTCACCTTGAAGCTCAACCATGTTTCTGCCCCAAAGTCTTCTCTGAATCTCACCTGGATTGAGGCCATATTTCCCAAAGTCCAGGATACAGAAAAATTGACTGTGCAAATGCTCATAAAATTTACTTATGTGTTATAATTTCAAAATTTTTTCCTTTTTTTGAAATATGTTCTTATATTTAAAGTGATAATATACAAATATCACACACATAAATAATATAAATACTTTGTTTTAAAAGAACATATCTTTTCTCATTATTTTAGGGTTGGATAGTTATCCATAATCCCCTGATGGCCACAAAGGAGAAATTTTATTATCATCAAGAAAACCGTATGTGTGTGCATTTACACACACACACACACTCTCTCTCTCTCTCTTATAATTACAAGACAGATGAAAAGGAGACATGGTTGCAACTACATCCATCAGACTGTCATGTTCTGAGATCTGTGTCTAGAGTAAGCAAGTATCCTGACCAAGCCTCTGCCTTTTTCTTAATCAGCTTCCATGTGGATCTTTCATGTCGTGTGGGATATGTTCACTATAGTGCCCAGGATACAGAATAGCCACCAGAGTTTTCTAGAGAAATGAAAGAAAATCACCTTTCTTTTTTTTTTTAATTTTTATTGTAGGTTGTTCAAAATATTACAAATTTCTTGACATATCATATTCCACACTTTGATTCAAGTGGGTTATGAACTCCCACCTTCACCCCATACACAGATTGCAGAATCACATCAGTTACACATCCATTGATTTACATATTGCCATACTAGTGTCTGTTGTGCTTCGCTGCCTTTCCCATCCTCCCCCCTCCCCCCTCCCCTCCTCTCCCCTCCCCTCCCCTCCTCTCTCTCTACCCCCTCCACTGTATAACCCTGAGGGTCTCCTTCCATTACCATGCAATTTCCCTTCTCTCTCCCTTTCCCTCCCACCTCTCATCCCTGTTAAATGTTAATCTTCTTCTCCTGCTCTTCGTCCCTACTCTGATCTTAGTTACTCTCCTTATATCAAAGAAGACATTTGGCATTTGTTTTTTAGGGATTGGCTAGCTTCACTTAGCATAATCTGCTCTAATGCCATCCATTTCCCAGCAAATTCTATGATTTTGTCATTTTTTACTGCAGAGTAATACTCCATTGTGTATAAATGCCACATTTTTTTTTTTTATCCATTCGTCTATTGAAGGGCATCTAGGTTGGTTCCACAGTCTTGCTATTGTGAACTGTGCTGCTATGAACATCGATGTAGCAGTGTCCCTGTAGCATGCTCTTTTTAGGTCTTTAGGGAATAGACCAAGAAGGGGAATAGCTGGGTCAAATGGTGGCTCCATTCCCAGCTTTCCAAGAAATCTCCATACTGCTTTCCAAATTGGCTGCACCAATCTGCAGTCCCACCAGCAATGTACAAGTGTACCCTTTTCCCCACATCCTCGCCAGCACTTGTTGTTGTTTGACTTCATAATGGCTGCCAATCTTACTGGAGTGAGATGGTATCTTAGGGTGGTTTTGATTTGCATTTCTCTGACAGCTAGAGATGTTGAGCATTTTTTCATGTACTTGTTGATTGACTGTATGTCTTCCTCTGAGAAGTGTCTGTTCAGGTCCTTGGCCCATTTGTTGATTGGGTTGTTTGTTCTCTTATTGTCTAATTTTTTGAGTTCTTTGTATACTCTGGATATTAGGGCTCTATCTGAAGTGTGAGGAGTAAAGATTTGTTCCCAGGGTGTAGGCTCCCTATTTACCTCTCTTATTGTTTCTTTTGCTGAGAAAAAACTTTTCAGTTTGAGTAAGTCCCATTTGTTGATTCTAGTTATTAACTTTTGTGCTATGGGTGTCCTATTGAGGAATTTGGAGCCCAACCCCACCGACTGTAGATCGTAGCCAACTTTTTCTTCTATCAGACGGCGTGTCTCTGATTTGATATCAAGCTCCTTGATCCATTTTGAATTAACTTTTGTGCATGGCGAGAGAAAGGGATTCAGTTTCATTTTGTTGCATATGGATTTCCAGTTTTCCCAGCACCATTTGTTGAAGATGCTATCCTTCCTCCATTGCATGCTTTTAGCCCCTTTATCAAATATAAGATAGTTGTAGTTTTGTGGATTGGTCTCTGTGTCCTCTATTCTGTACCATTGGTCCACCCGCCTGTTTTGGTAACCAGTACCATGCTGTTTTTGTTACTATTGCTCTGTAGTATAGTTTGAAGTCTGGTATCGCTATACCGCCTGATTCACATTTCCTGCTTAGCATTGTTTTTGCTATTCTGGGTCTTTTATTTTTCCATATGAATTTCATGATTGCTTTCTCTATTTCTACAAGAAATGCCGTTGGGATTTTGATTGGCATTGCATTAAACCTATAGAGAACTTTTGGTAATATCGCCATTTTGATGATGTTAGTTCTGCCTATCCATGAACAGGGTATATTTTTCCATCTTCTAAGATCTTCTTCTATTTCTCTCTTTAGGGTTCTGTAGTTTTCATTGTATAGGTCTTTCACCTCTTTTGTTAGGTTGATTCCCAAGTATTTTATTTTTTTGAAGATATTTTGAATGGAGTGGTTGTCCTCATTTCCATTTCAGAGGATTTGTGGCTGATATACAGGAATGCCTTTGATTTATGCGTGTTGATTTTATATCCTGCCACTTTGCTGAATTCATTTATTAGCTCTAATAGTTTCTTTGTAGAGTCTTTTGGGTCTGCTAGGTATAGAATCATATCATCTGCAAATAGTGATAATTTAAGTTCTTCTTTTCCTATTTTTATGCCTTTAATTTCTTTCGTCTGTCTAATTGCTCTGGCCAGTGTTTCGAGAACTATGTTGAACAGAAGTGGAGAGAGAGGGCATCCCTGTCTTGTTCCAGATTTTAGAGGGAATGCCTTCAGTTTTTCTTCATTCAGAATGATGCTAGCCTGAGGCTTAGCATAGATTGCTTTTACAATATTGAGGTATGTCACCTTTCTTATACTATCCACAACTATTAACCCAACTCCCAATCTCATATCAAGAATTTCACAAGGAAACCTGTGTTCCTCCTTTATAACCTCACATTGCATTTGGCAATTTAGTGTTCTTTAAAGCCTAAAGAACAGCCCCCACGCACACTCATCCTTGCCTGCAATTGAGACCCAGTGGGCTTTGCAAACCCATCTTTTCTGGGCCAGTCATCCTCCATTCACCTTTCCAAAGACTCTCAAGTACAAACGTCCTGAAAGGGAAACCACTCTTCTCATCCTTGAGTGGGTCAGAGATCAAAGGTGCCTAAATCTATAAAATATGAGAAGTTGAAGTTTAGTGGCCCTGGACTCAGGACTTAGAGAAATGAACGTTGACAAGTGTACACCAGAGAGTATGTTCCATGCATTCAGTCCACACAGTGGCCCTGTGAGGTAGGGCACTATTATCCACCTCACAGGTTAGGAAATTGAGGATCAGTGAATTTACATGAAGTACACAAGGTAGACAATCTTGGAGCCACCTGGCCTTGGATTCACCAGGCTATACTGATCCAAGTGAGCACTCCTTACTGGGCAGGCTAAGGTCCTCCTTCCAACACTTATTCCCACCCAAAGCCACCAAAATTGTCTCTAGGATCAAAAGTCAATATCATGAAGAAACCCCTGTGCCCTTGGCTCATGGTGGTATTTGTGTGCTATGGTAACACTTTTATGGAGCAAAAATGGATTTGGAGACTGACACCTCAAATTCAGTACATTTTAAATCCCTTCTTGCCTTGAAATTTCATGGAATTTGCATTAGTGAGATAACATTCAGAAACCAGGGACTAATTTCCAGTTTGTCTTGGAAACATCTGCATGATTTGGGGCAAGTTATTTAACTTGGACGTCAAGTCCCAACCTTGCTTCAAAGGGTTGTTATCAAAACTAAGCAGGGTAAATGAACCTAAAATTGTCCAGTGTTTTCTGTATTGATTGGTATGAGGATTTCCTCTTCAAAGAAAGTATCTATTATAGAAATAAACCATTGTTCAACAGCAGGAAAAATGATTGTTTTATTTTTATATACTTTGCTACCTGTCCAACTACGTAGGCTGTCTGTGAATGTTTATTGAATTAATAAAAGAAAATAAATTCATAAAACCAAGAAGATAGGCTGCATATAAACTGAAGTTGGCAGACACTCCAGTTTTTTCTTTTCATTTCAGATTTTACTTACAGAGATTCAAAATGGAGCTCTGGCTTCAAAAATTTGTCTTGTCTTCTCTAAAACTTAGAGCATTTCAACAAAAATAACATCATGCAGAATTGTTACCTGAGGGTCTTTTCAGTGGTAGTCAGGAATTTCTTCTCCAGAAGTATCCATGCTTGCCAGGAGAAATGGAGAGTTCCAAGCCAGAGGAAGGAGCGGACTTGAAATCTTGCAACAGGAGGCTTTAAGAGATCTTCTACTGGATGTCTTCAGCACTTACATGGTGTTAGGTGTTTGGTTAGCCTGAAATGCCTTTCTCCATCTTATCTAATGCTTATATGCTATGAAAAAGTACCACAACAAATATATGTACACACACTTATAGACACTCCACACATGCACATACACACATGCATAGGCACACACACATATAAACACAAAAACACGCACACATGTGTTCATGCACACATACACATAGGCACACATGTGTACTATTCACAGACACATACACACATACACAGACACACAGATACACACACTAGAAGTAAACACATACATACACATGTGCACAAAACACACAGGTGCACAATCACAGACACATATACATGCAAACACATGGATAGGTACACAACCACATGCATGCACATGCACTGTTGTGCACAAACATGTATGTACATTCATAGAAACATGGTCACACATACCCATAGAAACAAAAACAGAACAATTTTTTTTTCCAGCAATTAAGGATGATTCATTTTGATAATATTAATAAGTCAAGATAACTTTTGCACAGATGGGATAATGTCAGGCACGTTGTATTTGCTTGACATTTTTGAGAGATTGTTGAAGAAAAGCAGAGGATATTACCCTTCCCTTCCAAAAACGTACCCCCACTATTAATTTAAGGAATTTGGAGGACTACATTAATCCTCATTTTAGAACTGGCTAAATTCATGAAGGCATTGCTCAAACCCACACTTCTCTTAGCCTTACTGAGAGACTTAGTAACATTACAGAATATGAGGGGAAGGTCACATTTTTCCAAACTAAGAACCTTATTTCAAAGAAAAGCAAAGTTTCCTGGTACAAAAGATGAAAGAAAACAAAAAAAAACCCTTGTGACTCTTTGGACATTAAATAGCTTATTAAATTGTACTTTGATGAATTACAGTAAGTGTAAATAAATAAGAAACATATGGACTGTATTTTTTTTGAAACATAAATGGATTTGAATTACAAGAAAAAGAATTCTTTTTTAACACAAAAACAAACAAACAAACAAAACCCTAGAAATTCAGGATTGCTGCTTCAGGAATTCTCCTTGTTTATTTTCAACTTATGTAAAATCTAATTACTAAAACATGAGCAAAAATAACTATTTTTTCTTGATTATTCAATATAGATGCATATATTGAGCTAAACATATTGATGTTTTAAAGACATCACATGGTTGTCCCTATATAATCCAACTCAAGCATGTCCCCAAGTTTGAAAAAGATAAACTACTTTCTTAAGATCATTAAAACCAGCCCAATTTTTTTTCCATCATTATTTCACAGTTCAAACTTTCATATAATTGATACATTCAATTTGAAGGAATTTTTTTCTTTCTTTCTTTCTTTTTTAAGACAAGTGTAAGTTGTTTGGAATACATGTATGTGCCTGTGAAATTAGGAACTTCCTATGACTTGGTTTCTGTTGGAGAAGCAATAGTAGCCAATGCAGGATGAAGCAACATGGCTCATACATAACCATAAAATTAGCATAAGGCTCATTTGCCTGGCCTGCCAAAACTTTTACTAAAGATTGAGGTTTTTTTTTTTTTAATTTTTTTTTTTGATACAGGGGATTGAACTCAGGGGGGCTCAACCACTGAGCCACATCCCCAGCCTTTTTTTTTTAATTTAGAAACAGGATCATGTTGAGTTGCTTAGTGCCTCGATAAGTTGCTGAGGCTGGCTGTGAACTCAAGACGTTCCTGCCTCAGCTTCCCAAAGCCACTGAGATCACAAGCATGCGCCACAGCCCCTGGTGTAGATTTTGTTCTATTTAGTATCCACATCTGTTTTCTTTGTGCAAAACAACGTTTTCAGATGGATTGTTTGGTATACTTGAAATTAGATGGAGGAGGAGGAAAGAGTTTGGACTTCCCATAAAATGATAATAATGCAGAATTTTGAATGGCAACAAAAGATATTAACAATAATTTTTATTATTTATCTCATGCCCTTTCTGTGGCAGCTTCTGTGAGGATTTTTTTTTCTATTATTTGTCTTCTCTATTCTTTGCAGAAAACTCCTAAAGTCGACAACTCCATCTTGCAGTTAGACAATCAGGCTCCCCAAAGCTCCTGACATCCTGAGGAAATCACCCTGTAACCTAACTGGTGTGGAACCGTTATAATACAGTGGTCAGTACTTTATTTTGCTTTCCTTTCCCACCATGAAAGATCTACAGCAGGCATCCAAACTAATATTTTGGGCAGGGATTTCAAAATCTAAGAGGATCCTGGGGATAATAGGAGTAGGAACACATTTTCCAAATGCTTTAAGCACTATTCTATATATTGTATATTCTAAGCACTATTACTTCAGTTTTTATAAATGAAGCAAACACCTGTTTGTCATTACCTTGCCACCTGTGCAATCTACTGCCTTGATGGGATGTGGTCTAAAGGAAGGAACTCTTGTCTCTGCTGGCTGTCTTTGAACTCTTGTAAGACCAGATGGATTTCTGATACCACATTTAGTTTTATTGACTTCAGAGAAATAAGGCAAAACCCTTGTCAATCTAAAGTAATCCCAGGTTTACCTCTGGTTAGCTGAGACCATTTGTTCCTGGAAAGAGCTTTATGAAAGGACATGAATCCCCCGAGGGAACTTTTTGATGGCTTCCTAGGAAGGCTGTGAACTTACAGAAGATTATGTGAAGTAGCCTGGTGTGGGTGCATTCATTTATCACAAATGTTCTTCAGGCATCTGCTCATGGCACCAGCAGAGAATATGGCAAATCTTTCCTATGCATGATTCATGATTGTACCACTCAAATGTTTTAGAGTTGTTTTGGAAAGGTTATGTGGTTTTCCTATGAAAAGAAGAAAATAAAAGCTTTTTCATTTAAAAGGAAAGGTCATGTTGACAATTTGAGAATATTAAGCCTATTCTCAAAGAATGTTTCCATTCCTTGTTGAAATCCCAAAATAATCATTCTCTTATATTTTTATGGTGCTTTATAGTTTATAAACACCTTCTATTTTTGTCACCTCATGATACCATCATCTAGCTTCTAATTCCTCAGAATGGTTCTATGTTGAAGCTCTCTGTTCCCTGACTTCTTGTAAGTCCATCTGGTCCAAAGAGTTACATCTGGATGACCAGCCTAAGAACTCCTGTCAGTGGCAGATGCCCAGAACAACAGAGCAAGTTCCCATACAAATTACTCTGGGAAGAGTAGAGGCTATAAGGCTGGTTCTTAGCTTTGATGTTTTTGGTGCTTAGCAATTAAATAAACATTAACAACCAAGTCCTTTTTGAGGCTCAATTTTCTCATCTGGAAAGTGAAGATACTAATGTGTATATTCCAGGATTTTCATGAGGGAAAGACAGGATAAGCATTTGTGAAATCACTCTGAGAACTGCTTTTAGGTTCTGAACAATACTCTAGTGTTTTCTTTTTGGACCCAAGGGATGGTTAAAAGCATTAATATTGACAGAACAAGTGAAGAGAGGGAAAAATAATGGGTGTCACTACCATGATTGTGAAGGTTCAGTACAGGAAGATCTACGACTTTCATATTATCATAATTGATCCTTGTTTTATGGAATTATTAAATGTTCATGCTTATACCCCTACAATGAATCTCTTAACCTTACTCTCACCTAAATAAATTTCTTATTTCTTGGAAAATGGCACCACTACTAGTTTTCAAGCTGGAAACAGAGAGAAATGTTTGAAAAACATGAAATACCCCAGGATATAAGCCATCCACAATCCATAAAATCTCCCTTCAAAAATCTCTGTGTGTTAAAATTTGAAATATTTTTATTTCTGAATATACTGCCTTTTGTCTACTGCTTTGACAATATAAATGCTAATGTCACGAAACATACTTCTTGGCTTCTTGGCTTGGTTCACTACTGTATTCCCAGCACATAGACATCGAGAACAGGGATCTATCATCGCTTGCTTACAGGAAGAATAAACTGATCATAATTTACCCCCTATAAGTCATAAAAACAGAGACATATATATGTAGCTTATCTAGTGCTTAAATCTTATTAGATTGAGAAACATGAAGAAAGAAATCTTTTATTTTTGTTTTCTTGTTGAGTACAAAATTCTAATTCCACTTCTACCTCATTGTACCGTTCTCTTCTGGTATAAGTGAAATGAATTTTAAGTTCAAACCAATTCATAAATGTCTAGTGACACCCTCATTCAAGCAAATATCTCCTGGGTGTCTGAGTGAGCAAGGCCATCCCTCAAGGAGAAACATTTTCCTGGAAACCTGCTGCTCTTTCATTTGGAAACTTTTCTAAGTTTTGCTGATGACCAGTATGGAGAAAGCAGTCCAACAGAGCAACCAATCCATGCTAGTGATCCATTTCCAATATGGAGGACAAGTAACAGAATCATGATGTTGTTTTAAACTTTATTTTTTTGTGAAATAATTGTAGATACACAGAAATTGGTAGAAAAAATGTGCAAAAGATGCCAAATATACTTCCACAATATTAATATCATACATATCAATAGCAAAGCATAAAAACTCTGATACTGACACTGGCACAATCCATACAACTTTCTGAGCTTTTACCAGATATAAATGCACGCATTTGTGCACCACCAGGATAATAAAAAAATGTAATCATCATTAATTAATTTGATAAATATGAAACTGTTTTCTTAATTTTCATGAAAAATATTCCAGAATTAATGTAACCAATTTCATTGAGGCATAAATCTTCATAATGAACAAAAAGGAAAAAATGAAGCCAATTCAGGGACAAAACATATTTATATATGGGCTTAATTCTTAAGTTGAATTGAAATTTGTTGACATGATGCCATCCTAGGAGACATACAAAGATTTTTGACCAACTTGGAAATGTTAATATTGTGGATATTATTGAGGATATTATTTATAGCATTTTTTCAAAGTCATCATAAATTCTCCCCTTCAAATGTAAAAAGATATGATATATATGTACATGTATACATGTTATATGTGTATCATTTATTTTATATTCTATATGCACACATATTATAATGTGTACATATTATTATATAATTATATTTACATGCAAATATGTCTTATAAAATATATACATACATAGTAATATGTATACATTATAGAATAAAATATTTTACATATAATGTATATATTATATACAATTATATATATTGTTAACTTTGATAATGGAACTATAGTAACGAACTTGAAAGAAAGAAAAGTTTATCTTGGATAACAGCTTTTGAGATTTCTGTTCATGGTTGCTTGGCCCTGTTGCCACTGGTGTTGGGCAGTGCATCATGTGGCAAGGGAACAAATGGAAGAAGAAATTATACACACCAAAGTGTCTGGGAAGCAAACAGGGGCCAGGGTCCCAATATCTCCTTCAAGGACATGTCCCCAGGGACCTTACTCCCTCTCACTAGCCCCTCTTCCTAGAGTTTTCACCACCTCCCATTAGTACCACAGGGTGGGAACCAAACTTTCAACAGATGAGCCTCAGGGAGACATTTCAAATACAAACTATAGTATATACACATTATATTAGAATGGTATATGCATAGATAGGCAAATGTACAAATTATATACGCTATAGACAATTATTGCAAATGAGTTTTTTAATACTCACTCCCTGGGTGGGATGAAAAGAATGTCTTAATGTGATGTAAGGAAAGAACTTGAAAAATAAGTGGAAGGGTTCCCCACACCCCTCAGCATGGAAGTCCGGTGGCAGCAAGCCAGGCCTCCTGATTCACAGCCACAGGAGCCCTGAATTTCCGGATTTAAACCAAAGCAGGCCCAGGATGAATACAAAAGCTTGGGAATTTTAATTTTTAACAAGCCATGCTGAGTCTTTAGCAAGAAAAGGAAACACAAAGTATATCTGGAAATCATAACCAGCCTATAGTGGACTTTGTCAATCCCAGCAGTGTGCAAGAAGGACAGCCTAAGCCTCCTGCTGAATTAACTTGTATTCTGTGAAGCCCTAGAAACTGTCTATACCACATTCTGTATAATATTTTATTGCTAAGTTTGTGAATGGAGGGAGGAAACATCAAAGACAGACTCCTGGTAGAAAAGAAGAGGGCTTTTGGTTTCCCCTTCATTTCTTGAGCTGTGGTGCACCATGATAGAGAGAGATCTGAACTGGGAGAAGGGGAGGACCCTACAGCTTCAGCACAGCTGCCCATTGGCTATGCAGCCTCCCAGGCTGCTTCAGTCTTCCTCTGAAGACTTACTCTCAAAATGATGGAATTTCCATAGCTGTCCTCTTGTTTTAATTGTATGCTCCTACTCTGGAAAGAATCTGTATTCATCAGAGAAAAAAAATGTAAATAATAATCTGAGAAAGTGAGCACCACAAAATAAATAGTGGCACCCACCCCAGAGCACACCATCAGGAGCCAGTTCTGTAGCATTTACTGTGGCCACTGTTTTATTGGATCATGCTTCCTTTTCACTCTGTCACTCTTTGAGAACCTGATGCTTTAATTATTACAGACACAAAATAATTCAGACAGGAACTCTGGCCTTAAAAACCTCATGATCTGGGGCTGGGGTTATAGCCCAGCAGTAGAGCACTTGCCTAGCATGTGTGAGACATCAGGTTCCATCCTCAACACCACCTAAAAATAAATAAAAGTATTGTGTCCATCTACAGCTAATAAATAAGTAGATAGATAAAAAAATAAGAATTTGCTTGATTTAAAAAAAAATCAATAACAACAACAACAACAAAAACCTTCATGATCTGGTGGGATGTCAATTCATGAGAAGTCATCTACCAGTAAATGCTGCAGAGCTGGCTCCTGATGGTGTGTCCTGAGGTGGGTGCCATTATTTACCAGATGAGAGTCAGGGTGTAGAGAAGGGATGCAGATGAGAGCAGAAGGGAAAACAGAGATGCTTCCCCTGATGAGGAGGCCACTCCTCCATCTTGTTTCTTGTTGTTGGCCCCTGGTTAATAATCTATCTATTCAGCCCACTTTTTCAAAAAAAAAAAAATGATCTCCATCTCAGAGTTTTCTTTTTTTCCTTTTCCTTTTGGTCTCTAACAATATGGCTGGTTCTATATCTTTATCTCTCCATTTCCAGATACACTTTGTGTTTCCTTTCCTTGCTAAAGTCTCAGCATGGCTTGTTAAAAAAATTAAAATTCCCAAGCTTTTATAGTCATCCTAGGCCTGCTTTGTTGTAAATTCGGAAATTCAGGGCTGCTGCTACTGTGAATCAGGAGGCCTCATAATGCATGACACTGTCTACTGAGAATATTTTCTGAGGGATCTGGAGTCCAAGCAACATGAGTTGGGATGCCTTCTCAGGAAAACTGGAGCCAGAGAAAGATCTAGGAAAAAAGTGACACTTTCAGTCCAAGAAGCTGTGCAGAGGCAGGAGTAGACAGGAAGAGGTTTTCTGGGTCAGAAGATAGGAGAAGTAAGTATTAACTGAAGTACAGGAGTGTCAGGCACTGAGCCATTCTCCAAGTCTGGGTGGGATTTGGAAAGCTGATTGAGTTTTGCAATAATGGACCAATTAATTCCAGATCACAGAAATTATCCATAAGTAAGGTTTAGGACAAGAAACATCTTCTTTAATCCCATTCCTTTAATTTATATGCTTTCTGTTTTGGACAGAGTATACACAGGCACCAGGAAAGTTGGACCTGTTTACAATCCCCATTAAGGTCCTGCTCATGAGAGCTGTAGATAATAAAACTGACAAGGTCAACCAGGACTGATAGCCATTCTGTCTGCCCATGGTATATTCCACCCTTACCCTCCATCACTTCTGATTGTACTAAAAAAGAGAAGTAGGTTTGTGTTGATGAATTGAGGCCAATGTGTTATGAAGTTTGTGTTGATGAATTGAGGCCAATGTGTTATGAACATATCCACAAATATGTGCAAACTACCCATTGAAGATAAGGAATTATGGTTATGGATATTCAGAGGCTCGTTGCAATAGGATAGTTTGTATTATATTCATTCGTTCAACACACACAGAGTATTTTATGTGTCTCAGGTAATCCCAGGTAGTGTTGACACATCAGTAAAGAAACATATACAGGGCCTTGGGACAAAACAGAAAGATTTAGAAAGATGGTTGTTATTTTCTGAGAGGCTTGACAGATTTGGTGTCATTTTGACCTATGGGGGTGGCTTTTTACTTATGTGATTATCCCTCTGCCTTCTCCTGTTGAAGAACTACTGATGTGAGCAACCTTTCTGAAGCCACCTGGTACCAGGCTTCATCTAAATACCCTGGTTACAAAAAATTATCTCAAGAAGGATTACATCTTCTAGTATATCCTTCTAGAAACTAAAAACAAATGATTAATTGCTTACAATAGAGTTGATTAAAATTAAAACTCAGCCAGGCACCATGGTGCATGACTATAATCCCAGCAGCTTGGGAGCCTGAGAAAGGAGGATCACAAGTTCAAAGCCAGCCTCAGCAAAAGTGAAGCACTAAGCAACTCGGTGAGACCCTGTCTCTAAATAAAATACAAAATTGGGCTGGGGATGTGACTCAGTGGGCAAGTGCCCCTGAGTTCAATCCCTGGTACCCCCCTTCAAAATTAAACTCAAATTTGGAATTACAAATTTGAGGCTTCAGTTGTAAACCAAGTTCCTTCTCCATTTAGGCTTGACTTAGTCTCAGTTATCTAATCTGTAATAGATATCTGGCTGTATTACTATGAAGATTACATGAAACAGTTAATATAAATGCATTTTATAAATTATAAGTCAGTAGTCCAAAACAGATAGCAATAATTATAATTATCATTATCAATACATTGGCTAGCTATGTTATCTTTGAAATACAAAGGTGTGAAAGCTGCCTAATGAAGTGAAATGGCTTTTTGCTCATTTCAGAAAAAAAGATATTTCTAAGATGTAAAATCAGATGCAGATTGTGTCATCTAAGTACAGCCAAAAAAAAAAAAAGAGCACAAAGTGCCTTTCATGCGTTTTGATAGACTGTCAGGAAATATACGCCAATGGTTAAGAAAGAAGCCCTAAATGTTTAAAACAATTGATCATGTATGTGGTATTTTTTAAATCTTAGAAATATGGAAAATAGTAATTCAATGAATATTTATAGAAAGTCTTTTTGTGCTAAAGATTCAGAGAATATGACCCAGTTCCTATTTCCAGGAACACATATCCCCATAAGGGACAAAAATGATGTAAACAGAGAAACATCGGTGGGTGGGCGGTAGGGGCTCTACTAGGACTGGACACAATGTTCCCAAGCAGCTGGCTGCTGATCAAGACCCAGGGCTGGGAGGGGTAACTTCTGGGCTAAGAGGAAGGAAGACAGCATTCCCAGAGCAATGACCCAGGCCACACTGGCTACTATGCTGTATTTGGGCCAAGGAAGGATGCGAAGGACTGGTAAAGGATGGTGGAGTTGGAAAGGTAGGTCAAGATTGTGAGATAGATTTGTGATTTCTATTTCCAGATCTATGTTTCTCCATGGTCTTTGAATGCCCTGATATGGTCCAGGCCCAGAGATAAGGACACTGGTTAGGCAAGCTTTAGGTATTATAATCACATAGGATCCCAGGCCTTCATTATTGATACCTACAGCAAGCTCATGTGAGTCATAGACTCTATCACAAGTTCCACAGAGCCCATCACCTGCCAGGTGTCATACTATCTACTGTAGGCCTGAACTGGGGGAGCAGGATCTGACTGTAAGTATGTACCCATCTTCATGAAAAGAAACATGAATACTACACCAACACATTCTGGACACCTGTGGGGGTGAAGGAGGTTCTCAAAGTGACTGAACCAGCAGCATAGGCAATCCCTAAAACTATTACAAATGCCAATTCTCAGCCCTACCCATGCTTACAGAGTCTGAAACCCAGGTGAGGCCCTGCAGCCTGAGTTTTAACAGACTTTCCAGGGAATCTATACATGTTTAGCTTTCAGAATTCCAGGTAGCCCAGGGTCCCCAGCATTGCACACCATTAAGAACTATCCAAAGTCACCTTGGGGCTGCTGCAATGTGATCCCTTCAACCCTGGTAATTTCTGCTATAAGACATAAGTCCCTGACAGTGGAACCCCTAGGAACTAGCCCAGGAGCTATTTCACATTGCAAGACCCATGCTCCTCCTACTGTGTCTTCCAGATGCAAGGGTGGGGTGGACATCAGGAACCTTTCTGGTTAGATATGGTCTCCTGCTAGCTATGTATCCATAGGCCAATGGTTTAATCTCTGAAAACCATGATATTCTCTTCTCTAAAATGGGCACAATAATGTAACTTCCTATATGGTTTTCATGAGTAAAATGACTTGAATAATATGAATAATATTATAATAAATATATAAAATAATAAAATGTATGAATAATATCCTTAATTTGTTGAGGATTCACAAATATACTTTCCGTCATCAATATAGCAGCATCTTATGAAATCACAGTTGGTGGGCATGTAGGCCAGATTCATTAAACCATAGTCACTACTATCACCATGGCCACCACTACTACTAATACTATTGTTGCTCCTAATACTGTTGTAAATAACACCACTATTAATGCTGCTGCTAATACTGTTATTACTGGTGCTATACCTGCTGCCACTGTAACTACTGCTATTACTATTATTACCACTGCTGATACTACTATTATTAGTACTGCAAGGGCTGCTGCTTCTGTTGCTTAACAACTACCATTCTTGTTTCTGTTCCTACTAATGCTACTATTGCTGCTAGTATCATTATTACTGTACCATTATTGCTGCTATTAATACTACTGCTACTATCATTGCTACAACTGATGTTGTCACTGCTATTGCTACTATTACTACCACTTGTATTACTCCTTGTTGATAGGTGACGGTGTGTTTTTTTAGAAAGCAGAGCTGTTGAGAGATGAACAGAGTTAGAATGTGCAGTCAAAAAGATCAGAAGAAGCAGAGGTCTCTGACCTTGGCTGATATCTCCTCTATCATTTTGCACATGATCTGTTTTGAATTGCATCAGTGGGGTTGGTTTCCTGTCACCAGGGAGTATGACCACAGACACTGAATTTCACTGAAATTCACTGTTCTGTAGGCCTGGCTAAGACTCTACAGGCAGGAGCACAAAACATTAAATTCATGCATCTCTGGGATTTGACATTTCCTTGGTTCCGATTTTGTCTTGTTTACCTTAGTTTAATAGTGAAATTCCTTTTGAACAACCCCAGTGCTTTTGAAGCTGAATAAAGGGAATAGAATATTTTCCTTCCTTCAGTGGGGGCTGGTCCCTCAGCTTTTTATTTCTGCAAATGCTGGCAGCCTTGTGGTGGCAGCATCCCCTCCCAGTGAGATTCCAGCTACAATTTGTGGAAGTACAGCAGCAAACAGGCACAGTGGAGATGTGGACTGTTGGACTTTTGGAAGGTCTGGAATTTTCACTCACAGTATGAAGCACCAAGGAATTGAGGTTCACGTGTGTTATTTCTTACTATCTATGGGAATAGTTGGGGGTTATTGCCCTCATTTTATAGATAAGGAAAAGGCATGTTTGAGATCATGACTCAGCCAGACCCAAGGGCCATTTAATACTTTTTGCTATTCTTACCCTTCCTGGGAGCAGGTCAGACTCTGCCAGGATCAGTGGGCCCAACCTCCCCATAACTCAATGCAGACAGAACACAGAACATGACATGTAGGATCCTAGCCAGCTGCAATTCAAGGACATTATTTCCCTGCAGCTGCTTGTTCTCATCATGAATCTCAATCTTTTTTATTTTATTTTATTTTTTTAGTTGCAGATGGGCACAATATCTTTGTTTTATTTATTTATTTTATGTAGTGCTGAGGATTGAACCTAGTGCCTCACTCATGCATGGCAAGCTCTCAATCACTAAGCTACAAACCCAGCCCTGTATCTCAATCTTAAGTACTGATTTAGGTACATTCTTTGTAAAACCATATATAGGACATACCAAAGCCTGTGATCTTTTAAATAATATGATTAAAAAGGCTCCAAAATTACTTCTAAGTGGAACATTTCTATAACTTACCTTCTATTTACCAGTTAAATAATTGGTTTTTTGATACCAATTCTCACCATAGCCCATAAGCCTCCAGATGTCAGAGAGGAACAAGCATCCATCTTTTCACCTCCAGGAGCTTTCGTCTATGTATAGAACTGCCAAGACAGAATATAACTTTCACGGGGTAAGAGAAAGTCTGGGATATGGATGTCCATATGGGCAACAGAGTAGAACAGCAAAGCAGACTGACTCAGAAAGGCTTGGGAGTTCTAAACAAGTGGAAACCAAAGAATGAGTTTTACTTTGCCTGGAAAGAAGAGAATAGTCTTCTGTGGACATGGTTGCTGGAGATGAGAGAAGCCATGGAACATTTGAGAAATGGGAGATCCCACACCCACCAGAGTTCAAATATTTCTGCCCAGAGTGAGAAATATCTTTGCCTCTCTTAGGTCCTTCACCAAAGCAAGACATAGGGCCATAGGCCTGCCTAACTTCAGCAAGGCAGGAGTCAACAACATGAGCACAGACCTGGAAGAGAACTTTAAGTACCCAGGAGAGCTATAATACACTCAAAATGCACTCATCCTTCCCCCCAAGCAAAATAGCCATGAAAGTCCATGCACAAAGATCAGGATGGTTGGGAAAAAGGAGGAATGGCAAAAGAATTAATTATAATTACACTGCCATGGAGCAATCAAAATTTCCCCTGGGCATGTATTTTGAGGATAGCTGCTTGGGAACCAGAGGATGTTCCCTATTTATTCTCTGAGTCTTATTTCTGGTAATAGAAACTTTGTCTACTTTGTTTCATGATTGTTGCCTCTGCTGCCTGGAAGATTCATCTGTGTACTGTATGTTCAGCCATACTCAACACCATAACCATCAGGATATGTGCCCTCTCTTCTGCCTGAGAGATCTCAGCGTACTTTGTGCCCCCACATGTTGGATGGGAAGGCTTATGTCTTACATAATGTCTCTAAGAGTCACTGTTCATCTTATCCAGAGAAGTAATTCGTTGGGCAATACATTTATCTCAAATACTTCAAAGTCCCTTATCTGTGTGATTTCTAAATGTCAAGAGCCATATCCACACCTTTTATTTATTTATTTTAGATATGGTTCTTAGAGTTGCTAAATGTGTTTTCTTACTTTTGCCCATCTCTCTCTTACTACTTCCCATAACTTATGTTTATTAAATTTAGCAGGAAAACTATACATTTTAGACATTTTGCTCTGAGCCACTGAATAAAATCAAAAGAATATACTGACTGCCACACTTTTAAGTTTTTTTCTCAAGAGATTCTTTAACTGGATGTATTGGTCATAGCTTTTATTTCATCCTTGCAACAAAGCTGAGATTTAAATTCTCTTTAAAAAAAATTCTCAATATTATTAGTAATCTTTGGGATGAGATGCCATCTCTTTATATGATACAGGAAACTACACATGTAGATTCTATTTTTTTCAACATTGTTTCCCAAATGGCCATTATCTTTTCTGATCTCACCACTTAACTTCTTGCAGTCCCTTTTCAAATACAGCAGCAATTACTGCATCATGTTAAAATAGCATTCCAATCATTTTCCCTTGATCTCGTTAGTCTCTAGAGATGGAAGGTTTACCAAAAACTTCAAACTACATTATGGATCACCAAATTTCAGCCTTGAACACTTCCTTTCCACCCAATATGTGACAACTGGTTCACGTACTTTTTGTTTTTATTACACTAAATTTTAGGTATTGTTATGGATTGATTTGTATCTCCCCAAATTCACACGCTAAAATCCTAACCCTCAATACCTTAGAATGTAATGGAATTAGAGTCTATTTGCAAATAGAACCACTGCAGATGCAATCAGGTGATTAAGATAAAGCCTTCCTAAATCCTAATCCAATATGACTGGTGTCCTTGTTAAAAAAAGAATTAAGACATAGAGAGGCAAGCAAGAAAACTACTACATGAAGATGAAGGCCGAGACTTCATTATATAGTGAAAGTGTAGGAATGCCAAAGATTTCCACCAATCCAGTAGGAGTTCAGGAAGAGGTCTGTCACAGATTCTCACTTCCTGACCTCTAGTCTCAACAACTAAAAGACAACAAATCTCTGTTGTTGAAACTGCATCAACTGTGGAACTTGGTTATGGAGCTCTAGAAAACTAATGCAGGTACCATTTTCTATGTCAGTTAAGTCAAATTACATGCTGCTGCAGTCATTAACATCCAGCATCTCTTTTTGGGTAAAATACATGGGGCTGTGTTTCTTGGTTTTACTACATGTCAATCAAGGCAAATAAGTTGTTCTGTTCCATATTTTGACTCAGAGAGCCAGGCTGACCAAGTATTCACCCAGAATATTTCTGGTCTCTGTAGCAGTAGAAAGAATATGGCAAAGGGTGTACCATCTCTGAAATTTTTCTGCCCAGGAATGGGGAAAAAATTCAGCTCACATTAAATTGGCTAAAGCAGACTACATACCATGGTTAAAACTGTGGGAAGGGATCTGGTGTGTTAGTTCATATGACTGAAGACTCCCAAAGACAACTTTAGCTTCTGTACATCTTTCCTCCTCAACTCCAACTGATTACAGATGCATTGGATAGGTAAGATTTTTCTTTCTCATTAAATCTCTTCAGAAAACTATGCATGTGTGTGATTCTTGAGTTCCACTGTATGTGCCTTTAATCCAGGTGGTACACACATCCTGAAGAGCCCTTGTGTCAAGAATTGCTGTATATGTCATCATGTTACAGTCAAACAAATACAAGTGTTCACCCCAATTTTTTGTAAAGGAGTAAATCTATATTCAGGGAGTCTCAATAACTTGTCAAAGTTTAGTTTTAAGTTTCAAGTTCAGATAGTGAGGTTTTTAATTGCATGCTCTTTAAATCCTACTTATCAGTTGTAAGAATAAATTTTCACAAGCATTGTGAATTTATGGTTTTAAAATGGCTAGTTATATGCTAGCATTTCCTCATAAATCATTTATTTGTTCACTTGTGTATCTGAAATTGTGCATTTGTTGTGGACAAAATTCAACATTATGACACTCCTTGGAGCACATTGATAGGATTCCATAATAAGCTTCCCCTGCTAAAAGAACCATAATAATCTTTGGTGAGGAGTACATTTTTTGATAATTTCATTTAAAATGCTTGCTTTTACAGTCTAGGATTTATATCATAAAGGATTTACACTATGAAACATACCAGTTCAATATTCAATTTAGACTGGACCTAGAAGCCTAATAATTTTAGATTGACTACCAGAATAGTTTCTACATTGAGAATCAAATTAACTGGGTGTCATAATTATTTTCTACTTTGAAATCTGGAAAAATCTCGGTTTACTTGAGTACTTCCTGATTGCTTCAAGACATGACTGAGAAGTTCTTCAATCTTGTTCTCTAATGCTAAAATCATATTCCAATTAGAGGTCTTTTCTGGAGATTATGGGCCATTGTTCTGAAATTCAATCTCATAAATCTATACAATGATATAGTGACTGTGCACATACCCTAATAAATTGCATGTTTGATTAGAGTTCAGCCTGCAGGGAGCCAACATTCTCCCTCACTTACAAGGTCTTTCAAGGAGCCCATTATTTTTTCCCATCACATCAATGACCACAGTGGTTTTCAAGAGGCCCACTGGGCTATGAAGCCATTCACCACATGTTTGAGCATGTTAGGGGCATTTGTTCATCGTTTTGCCATTATTGTAACAGATATCTGAGATAAACCAATTCATAAGGAGGTAAAGTTTATTTTGGTTCATGGTTTCATGGTCTCTCGGCCATGTTGCTTTGAGCCTCTGGTGGCACAGTACATCATGTTGGGAGCTCATGACAGAGGAACTTTGTTCACCTCATGGCAGCCAGGAAGCCAAGAGAAACCCAAGAAGGAGCCAGGGTCTAAATACTCCCTTCAAGGGCAGACCCCCAATGACCTAACTTCCTCCAATTAGGCCTCATATTTTAAAGACTCTATCATTGGTGACTGAGCCTTCAACACGTGGGCCTCTGGAGGACATTCAAAATATAAGCTGTGGTGAGCCGCTTCTGCCGTTTCTGCAGATTATGGTCGCCATTACAAGATGGCGCAGGCTCCGCTGTGGTCTGTGACAAACAACTTCTTATCTGGGAAAGTTGGCACATGATTTTTCACCACCCTGTGAGAAAGCTCCACGCGGCAGCTTTGCATTGGGGCTTGGGATGCTTTATTAAGGCTGGGAGGGGCATCCGAGAGGGAGAAGAAGAAATATCAAGGGCCTGAATAAACTGCTGAAAGAAGATTCCTGAGTTGCGTCTTCCTTGCGGGCAAGGGGTCGCGACAAGTGGTGCCGAGACCCGGGAACCAGAACTTTCAGCAGTCAGGGGTGGTGCACCGGTTAGTCCCAGGTAAGTGGGATCCGCGATCAAAGCGGGGTTAGTCCCTAGTAAGTGGGATCCGCGACCAAAGCGGGACAGCTCCTCTGTAATGAAAGAGAGAGCCTTACATTTTATTGCAGCTGCACTGTGTACTTTCGCTCCTACTTTCGCTTTCTTTTTTTTGTGCTTCCTTTGTTGTTGTGTCATGGGTGCCGCATCTTCAAGTCCGCTTCTCCTGGCCCTAGATGGCCTGTTACGTTCCAAGGGACTGGAAGTGAAACATAGTACTTTACAGAGATTTTTACAGAAGATAGATATCGCTGCACCGTGGTTTGCATTTTCGGGCAGCCTTACTGTGCCTAGTTGGGATAAATTAGGCAAAGATCTTGACTTTGCTTCTGAGCAGGGCATATTAGAGGGTGGGGTGATCCCCCTTTGGAAAATCGTCCGTGGTTGCCTTACAGATGGTAAATGCCAGGAAGCTGTGAGTGAGGGTCAAGCTATTCTTGAGCAATTGCATGAGGAAAAATCTGAAGGATCATGTAGTGAAGTGGCAGAGAGTATTAAAAGTAACAGTAGTGAGAAGGCAAAAGAGCCTGAAGATAAAAATAGGAGAAGGCTCTACCCAGACTTGACCGAATTAAAAACGCCTGAGAACACAAGCGACTCAGAGAGTTCTGAGGACCTTGATATATTGTTACAACAACTACATAAGATAAAAATGAAAAAGAAGAAAAAGGAGACACAGGGCACGCAGGCCTACTGTAAGAAGGGGAAGGGAGTTAACTTTGGTCAACAAAACTCTGAGGAGGAGGAGGTAGAATATCTAGAAGAAGATATGGTGCCGATTGCCCCACCTCCGTATGTGGGGGGGAGCCAAGGTTCCGGGAGATCTTTTCATGCACAAGTTTGGAGGACAGTTAATACAGATATGGGACTTGCATACCCTGTATTTCAGGACAATAACAGGGGAAGATATCATGAGCCTTTAGACTTTAAGATAATTAAAACCTTGGCAGAATCTGTCTGCACTTATGGCATAGATGCCGCTTTCACTTTCACTCAGGTGGAGGGACTTACTAGATTTTGCATGACTCCCTCAGATTGGGCTAGTCTAGTCCGCGCTTGTGTTTCCCCAGGGAAATATTAGGAGTCCAAAGTTGGCTGTTTAATGTTTCTGGCAGTACCCAAGACTCGGAGCGAGGTAGGAGGCTTAAAATTTCTGCAAATAATTCACAATTATCTAATGCTACATTACCCTCCGCAGCAGTCTGTCTCCAATCTCTGTTCCTGTTTCTTTTGGCTAATGTTACATTACAGGGGATGCTTAATTGTTCTAATATTACCTGTTATTTGTCTGAGTGTTGGAATGGCTCCTGGACTATGGCAATGGTTATGAAATTTCCAACCTTTGTCCCGATCCCGGTTACTGCAGATCCAGAGTCTTTTCCTATTGTTGAACTGATTAGAGCCCGTAGAGATTTTGGAATTACGGCAGCTATAGTGACAGCTGTGGCGGTGTCTGCTGCTGCAGCAGTTACAGCTGGAGTAGCCATGGCCAGCCAGGTACAAACTGCTGCCACTATTAATCAGGTTATTCAACAAACATCCACCATACTTGAATCTCAAAGTAGAATTAATCAACACATTTTATCTGGGATTCTGGCTGCTAATCAAAGGATAGATCTGCTTCAAGCTCAAGTTGAGGAATTGTCTGACCTAGTACATTTGGGTTGTGTTGATCAACGTGCACATTTATGTATAACCTCTGTCAGATTTTATGATTCCAGAAATGCCTCCCGCATCATTGGAGAGTATCTATCCGGAACCTGGTCCATGGAAGCAGAAAACTTGATCCAGTCTCAACTAACTCAGATTGCTGTTTTGAATAGTACCCGTGTCGATCCCGTGACTTTGGGTCAATTCACCGATTGGATATCTTCTGCTTTTTCCTTCTTCAAAGAGTGGGTGGGAGTGGGCATTTTTGGTGCAATGTGTTGCTTCAGTGTTGTACTCTGTTTGTGGCTTCTCTGTCGCCTTAAAACTCGCCATGCACAAGAAAAGGCTATGATCATACAAGCTCTTGCAGCTTTAGAAAATGGCAACTCGCCTCAAGTCTGGCTTGCGCATCTTAAGCAGTAAACCTTTGTCATGGTCGTTACACCCCAAGTTATTATAACATTGCACTGGGATCGACATGACTTTCCTTGTTATTCTCTTAGTGTTGGAAAGCCCTTGCACTCTGCCGGTCTTACTGCCATTGCACGCAGATGGGTTTCCACACTAGTGCTTTTCTATCGCCTTGAAGTTCGTGCCTTTCTTTCAGGGTGCTGTCAACTTGTTTGTCGTTATAAACAGCCACAGTTCAGCCTCAGCTATCCCCCTTCGTCCACCATCGTCACGATACAGGATGCGAGGCAAGGCACTGCACTTGAGTGATCCTTGACGTGGACCTCAAGGAGAGCATGTCCTATTGCATGCGGGTTAGACGCGTCCACGCCCCGCCCCACGAAAAAAGGCGTCGGCTGATATGGCCTCAGATCTGGGGAAGGGCCCTCCTTGGGACTGAGCCATACTATGCAGCCACTTCTGCACAGTGGGATAGGACCTCTACTCTCGCCTGTATTGTTTTAAGAAAACAGAAAAGGGGGAACTGTGGTGAGCCGCTTCTGCCGTTTCTGCAGATTATGGTCGCCATTACAAGATGGCGCTGGCTCCGCTGTGGTCTGTGACAAACAACTTCTTATCTGGGAAAGTTGGCACATGATTTTTCACCACCCTGTGAGAAAGCTCCACGCGGCAGCTTTGCATTGGGGCTTGGGATGCTTTATTAAGGCTGGGAGGGGCATCCGAGAGGGAGAAGAAGAAATATCAAGGGCCTGAATAAACTGCTGAAAGAAGATTCCTGAGTTGCGTCTTCCTTGCGGGCAAGGGGTCGCGACAATAAGCTATAGCAATTACTAATTAATTTTGACATCTATACTGTTTTACTACATTGGAAAAAAACCCTACTGTTCTATCAGTATTTTCAGTGCAAAACAGGAAAATAAGTCAATTGACAAATCAGCAAATTAGCAGAGTTGAGCAACTACTAGCAGAGGAGTAAGGTCAGCTGACATCCAAAGGTACCTAAGAAAGGATGTGTTTCCTGGAACACATGAGAGTAAGATTCCAGATGTAAGCATTTTTACCCTGAACCACGATGTGGCATTGAAGGGCTATCAAATAACTGATGCTAGAGGTCAATTTGAAGGCCTCTGGGAGGAGTGCTATACTGTAAGGACAGCACTGTTGCCATTGATGACTTTTTTTTGTTCTGTTTATTTAATTTCTTCTCAGCTACAAGAGCAAACCCAATAGCTGAAAGTCACATTGCAAACACATTAAAGGGAAGAAACCGTGAGTTACAAAAATCGTGTGTGCTTCACTTATTTATTTTATGATGTCCCATGTTAAAAATACCAAAGAGAAAGAAAAGAACACTAAGGTACATCCCAAGAATAAAACCATACCTGATATTATCTACTGAATGTACTGTAATTGGTTTTCTATTCCAAAATTTGACCACATAAATATAAACTATTTCTTCTAGTGTTTAGTTGAGGACACAGAAGAATCATCCTTCTAATGTGGCTTCCCCAAATGTGTGAACTTTCCAGACTCTTTAGGCTCTGACTTTCATCCTTAAATCATAAGGGCTTTTATAGGGTGTAAATGCGTGGGTCTTGGACAGAAGTTCTGCTATTTTGCCATTTTATGTTTTCACACTTCCTCGTGTGGCAATCAGTGGCACCAGATGTCCAGTTACTGACTTGTGTCCACTATGATAATTGTGTTGGAGTCAGACTGTTTGGGTCACATAGACCCAGCTACACCATGTAATGGGTTGCTTCTAATGCTTTAGTCCTAGCTGGTGATCACAAAACACCCTACATCAATAAAGCACATGTTCTAAGGATAAATATTTCATTAGTTCAAAGTTGTGAATTTTTACCAGTTGAATTTAATTATAATCATCTAAAATTAGGTAAAAGCCCTCCTCTTGTACTGAAATAGGTCCAGATTCCTTGGGTATACATTCTAATCCTACAATTATCTCATCTCTGATCAGTTTTCCATCTTTCTCTTCTACTTGTGACCAATAGGCATCCTATACTTCAGTCATGGTATACTCTGCATTTTTCTTACTTGGACTAGACCTAGTTACTTTTATTACTATCCTGAGTTACCTGACTTACTTTGTTACCTCTGTTACTTTTGTTCCTTTTTACAGGAACCTTCCATTTGTTCATTCACCCATTCATACATGCATTCACCTAAACTTAATCTGCTGCACTATTAAGTAGTACTGTGCTCAAAATTGAGAATACAGATTTCAATGAGATATAGTCCGTCATTCCAAGAACATAAATATCTTAGGAAAGATACTTGGCACCTCATAAGCAAGAATTCAACCTCATAAATAATACAACTCCATATCTGACAGTACCAACTCAAATTTATCCTCCCTAGTTACCAAAAAAAAAAATGTTATCTATTGCTAATAGTAATGAGCACATTTACAATAATTAATTAAATAAATGCAAAGGAGAACATTAGGTAAATTAAATTGGTTAAGAACCAAAGTTAGGGGGAAAAATAGTAGTGCCAGGCTTTGAGAAGCTCAAGAATCCACTTATGAAACAAATCTACAACTGTTGATATCAATGATAAGGGAAAAGGCCATGATCTTGGGATGCCCAGAGAATGAGTTCTAACTCTGCTAATTTTGAGGGGATGGAGAGGCTATGTATAAGAGGAATTCAGACACAAAAATAAACATAATAATTCCAAATTAATTACAAAATAATTTTCACATCCAAGCTCTGTACTTTTGAGGCACTAAGTTTGTCTGTTTGTTTTAAAGCCATAAAACTGAACTCCCACCCCAATACCCCAATGAGACCAACAACCCCAATGTATGATTTCAATTCAGTCTGGTGAATGTGATGATTGATGTGAACCTGGAACTTAAACACTAAAGTCCAGAACAGACTTCCAGAATAAATAACAGCTACCCTGCTGACTTGTTGTGCTCTCCATAATCTGAGCCATTTTAAGAGTGATGTGGGTTTGTGCACGTCTCTTGTTGACACTGATTCTCTTATCTTTCCTGACATTGCTCCACAGTGAGCTTGCATGCTTATCTTGCAATGACCAGCATGGGAAAAGTTCACTTTGGTTTACTGGTTCTACTTCTTATGGTCCCCTCCTAAGGAACTGGGATAATTACCTTAGAAAAGAGTCTGAAAATGCCCCAAAGCATATGTTTCAAGACAGGAGGTTAGGTCCTTGTGTTAGGGCTTCCTGGCTGCAGTACTATGGGAACTTCCTAAAGAGCCTCATAAAATTCTCCTTCTTCTCCCGCTACCTCTCAATTGCCCTCCTGTCAATGAGATGTGGTACATGCAGACTAAGCCCACCAGGGGAGTATCCCCTAGGATAATCCTCTAATTCCTGTACCTCCCTGATCTCCCCTCAATGTAGAGCAAACATGTTTATTCTATCCAGGGAAAAATGAGATGCTATCAGAGACTTAGTATTAGTTGGTAAATTCGGTAATTTTCCCTTTCCTGTGTGTCAGTAGGCTTTCCAGTCCTGAAACATTCTCAGAACATTTGAAATACTTTCCTGTAACAGTGTGCTGTTCCATGTCATGATTCCAGATGAGCCCTGCTTACCCTGGGAGGCACTCTGTGTTCCACTGTTTACAATTTGCTGGTGAAGTTAGTGACATTGGCCTCCTTGTTGGTTCTCTAGCCCTCTTCCTTCGTGGTAACATGCAACATCACACAGACAGTTCACACTCCATCCATCAACCACAGCTCTCATGAACTATCTTGATGTTTTGCAATAGAAGTCGGCTAGAAGGCTTTGTCCACCTTCTGACTTCCTTCTTGTTAGTATTCACACTTTCAAGAAAAGCTTCTATCAGGACAATGAGCAATTATATGACTAGAGTTCTCACACTGATTAAATGAGGACATTTATAATTTGTATTTAAATAAATGCAAAGGTGAGCATTAGTTAATTCAAAGATGAACCCAAAATGAGAAGAAAAAGCTTCAATTTAAGTTAATTTTGAATCTTTTCAAGAAGAGATCACCTTTATAACCATCCCTAATGAATATGAATGTAAGGAAGTGGTAGAATTCAAAAAGAGGAAGAGTATTCAATTTAGAAAATGAAATGTGAATTTTGGTCCTGGCCTGTAATTTTGGATAACTCTCTCCACATCATTAGGAGGTATAAAGCTATACAACTCCCATACTTTGTCTTTTTCAGCTCAGGAACAATTTGATGTTGAATCATAGAATTATTTCAGTTTCAATAAATCAAAAGAACATTTCTTCAAGAATATATTTTGGAGGGCTGGGGTTGTGCCTCAGTGGTAGAGCGCTCACCTTGCATGCGAGGCCCTGGGTTCGATCCTCAGCACCACATAAAAATAAATGAATAAAATAAAGGTGCTGTGTCCAACTACAACTAAAAAAGAAATAAATCTTTTTTTTAAAAGAATATATTTTGGAGGCTTCAAAAGTTCTACCTTTAGCAGAATTATGGGAGGCACAAGGTGCCTTTGGGAGCGATAGAATCTCAATTTGTCTGCATCAATAAAAAAGACTGGTATGTGTTTTCCCAGAAAGAATCTGTGGAGGTACCTCAACAGAGTAACTCTGTGGCCTACATCATTATAATTTAACTTCAAAAAGTTAATATGAATTTATCTTGATTTACTTCATCTAAGGCAAATGTGAAAGAACAAAGATTAAAATGAATTAACTGTTTGCAAAGTACTTATGGACATGAGCTTCTAATAGTTTAACAAGTGATAAGTATGAAGGCTCTGAATCGGTGGCATGTGAAGGTTCAGTATCACCTAATACACATGAAGATGCCACCTGACCTCAAGTTGCCAGTCCCCTCTGTATTGTCAAACCCTGATCTCAAACCTGCCCTTTCACATTGTCCTTTTGCTCATGTTTCTTTGGTGCTCAACACCTGTGCTTTTGACTCATAATCAATTTAGATCTACCTTATTACCTAATTCTTAGGGTGGCAGTGATCTTTAGCGTGATGTGGGTTTGTGCACGTCTCTTGTCCTGGTTTATTCTCCTGGACCTTTAAGATATAATAGCCAAAAATATTGACTATATATTTACAGAACCACTTCCCCTGTAACAGGTTTTATGTTTAAAAACTTTGGAAAGTTTGGATCTTATGACAACACTGAAAGACAGACAGGGCTTGCTTTGTTTTAAAGAGTGAAGAAATGGGGCCACTTTGCTATTAGATTCTGATTCTCAGGGCCAGTCCACATCTGTAAGGATCCATGTGTTGGCCCTCACTTCAAAAGCCCATTTTCTATTTCACCTTCTACTTCTGCTTTGGCCCTGTCAGCTCAGCATTCTGAGCCCATGATTCAACTTTTGCTTTTTCTGTGACTGTCACTGTGCTACAGGCAATGCTCTGCCTTCCCAAGGGATAGCTCATTCTCTGTTTTTCCCTATTCTCTGATCAGAGAATCTCAGGATGTGCTTCACTTTGGGTCTATCAGAGCTGAGTTTGTGAGATGATCTCATTGCTTCGCATTGACTCCATTCAATTTCATTCACTCATTCCATAAATATTTACTGAATGCCTCCATGTGGTAAGCATTCCCTATACCTCCACTGGAGGAAAGCATCACCTACTGGGTTGGAAGCACAGGTCCTGGGGTTTGACTTCCTGATTCTACATTTTGGGACTATTCATTTCCAGCTGGAGGATATTGGGCAGTTAATTTAACCTCCATGTGCCAGGATTGCCTCATTAAATTTTTTTTTTTTTCTAAATGGTGTACTAAGGATTAAAAATGTGTGGGATTCACAGGGCACTGCTAGGCACTGAGTATATGTATGTCAATTTGCATTGACCATTAGTGTCATTTTACTTCCATGATTTCATTGGCTACCTGTATGCTTCTAGTGACATACATGCACTTTATATCTTCATTATCCCAGGCTAAATGGCTTTCCTTCCCTTGGCCTGTGGACCCACATCTTTAAATACCTATTTGAGAGTTCCAACTAGAAATCAGCAGATCCCTTACAATGAACATGTATAATATGAAGCTTATTATTTTTTTTTTCCTACTGGTCTGTATTCCTCACCTTAGGAAAAGAAACCAGATTTAACCACATGGATCAAGTGAGAGACTCAGAGGTCTTCCTTGACACTTCCATTTCTATGTATCCTAAAAATTACCAGGTTCTTTAGATTTCAGCTTTTATCATCTCAAATGTACACCCGTTTTTCCTATTTCCTAAGACAGTGTTAATTCTCAAATGTTAATTTCTTATTTGGACTATTGTAATGGATTTGGAGAAGTTCACTCTCCATTGTTCCCCAGAGGATTCTCTCTAGAGTTCACAGCTGAGTGTGTCTTTCCACTTTGTAAAACCCACCAGTGATGGTCAAGACCAATTGCCTCCAGAGAACTTGCAAGTCTGTCTCTGCTCTCTTTCTCACTCACCTCTCCAGGGGCAGGTTTTGAGACTCACACCCTTTCACTACAGGTCACAGTGATGATAAACAACCTTCAGTTTGCCTATTTATGTAGATTTTATTTTCTTCTTATGTCATTTCTCAGAAGCCTCTGTGACTTGGATGGATAGCTATATCCTACAGGTCTTGGGCATTTGGGGACTCTATCCTGAGTCAATTCCTGTGGTTTAAGTGAGTTTCCCTCCACCAGTGCAATGTGATCACTCCTGTCTTCATTCTAGATTCTGCCCTTGCTCAGCCACACTGATTGTCTACCTTGCAGACCAGCCTAGCAGCCCCTGAGATTGTGTCCTAAGAGATTTCTTAATTTTTAGGCATCTAAACTATCGAAATAATGTGTAAAGGGAATTCAGGCATATTTGATGAATGCTCAGGTCGATGGATGAAGGAGTGAGAGGAAAGCTGGGAAGATGGATGTGTAGGTACATACATGCGTGAGTGGATGAATAGAACATAGGCAGCATTCTAGCTGGTAGCATGAAGTATATATTATTTTAGGCTCAGAAAGAATATTAATAAAAGTCACCATTCCTGAAACAGGACAAGTATGTTCAATGAACAAGCGGTGGCCTGGGTAATTCAGAAGAACAAATGTATAGGGATACTTATGATATTAAAGTTGGGGTCAACTCATATGTGCCTAGATGGCCAGGGCAACGCTGTGGAGTTGATTCCATCATCAAATAAGAGGGAGCATATGTCTCTTTTAAGGATATTATTTGAATTTTAAAAAGTGTTTGAAAGTAAGATAAGAAAGAGCCCACTAAATTGAATCATTAGGGAAAATTGTGTTTTGGAACCAAGACTAAATTAACACCATCTGCAAAATGCTCAGAGATGAAAAAGACCCCCAATCAAGCGGAGGAGTCACTAAGTTTGAGCTATATTTTTTCTATTTGAACTAAAGATGGCCAATTTCCTGAAATCTGGATGGAATGCTGGCCTTATAACCTCAGTCAGCAAGTTGCAGGATATTGAGTCAATTCAGCTCTCCCTAAGAATAATTTGTTTGTAGTATGATAAGAACATGCTTGATCTTGAAACTGTACTTTGTAAAAAATGCAAAACCTTCATTCCACAAATACAGTTAGAAGTTTAAGCAGACTTTATAGGGAAGAAAGAAGAGGAAATGGAAGGCACCTACGTGAGAGATGACACTGTCTTTAGAATACAATGACCTTTATGTGAATACGGGACATTGTAAATACATCCCCTGGCATAGCCACTGAGACAAAATCATAATAACTCCCATAATATGGGGGATGCCTCAGTATTATATTGCATAAAATATCACATTAGCTGCTGATTTGCTGTCTGGGGAAGCCTGTTCTTCAATTGTTTTTCCTTCCTTTATTAACACAGCACCTTTAAGTGTAAATATCATAGCTGGGGCCTGATTTGACCAGGATTGAGAAGAATCAGAGGTTTCCAGTCAAAAGATTGAGGCTTAAGTCAGAGTATCAAGGCCAACTTCGCAGGGATGAGACTACCAACACCCATCACCATCTCAGAAAGGCTCACGTTTGGTCCCATGCTCTGTGGTCACTATCTTGCTATTCTTGGTCACTGATGAACATTCGTATGGGTCCCCACACACCATGTAGCTGGCCCTGCTGACTGAAGCAAATGAAAGCAGTGTAAGCTTAGATTTATTTCTCCATTGGAAAATGTTGGAAGGATTAGCCCTAGGGAAGGGGCTCACTGGGAAATTCAATGGAATAATAAAACGGGATGTGCTTTTATGAATAACCATAAAGTTCTATGCAACTGTCCATGTCACTCAGTGTACTGGTTCATCACTTCTAGCCTACGGGTAACAGACATGCTTGTGTGTCCTGAATTATTAAGGGCTCACAAAAGTCTTGCTCAATAACTTCATCCTTGGTTTCTTACACACAACCTATTTCCAAATAGAGAGAAACTCTGAAAGCTTCCTTAGGGACTGTCCCCTGCCCAAGGTGTGCCTCCAGAAATGCTCTTGCACTCCTGATCCTTGGACCTGAAGTTCTGGCTCATGTGATTTCTCATTGCTGTGGTAAAAATATCTCAACCAGGCCCCATGGAAGGATACATTTCTCAGACTTCCAATTGGACTTCCTCTCTTCCTCAATGACACTCAATTCTGGCATCCTTGATTGAGAAAGGGAACATAGTGTTCCTTTTTCTAGACTCAGCTTTGTAAAAGCCTCTATCCACAGAACTATCAACCCTCAAATCCCATGTTTCTCTTGCCCCTAATTTATTAAAACTGCTTTTTAAGACTTACATTGCTTTATCATGCTTTACCAGTAAGTATCCAGTAAATAATTAGTGAGCCATATGATCCTATGAGGTCCTCATGGCATTTTTTTTTCCCTTGGGCATGTGAATTCACAATGCCTTGTCACTCGTTAATCCCATCAAAACATGGCTACAGATCTTTGGGTAAGGTCCATCACAGGGATGCCATTTGTCAGTGATTCATTTTGTAAGAAATGCTGGCTCCATCCTAAGATTTGAGGGAGGGGCAAGGAAAAATTAGATCTCCTGCAATGCTTCAAGTATCACTTTTTTCCAACCCCAAAGGCTACTTCCATAGCAGAAACATGTACTGTCACTAGTGAAACCACAGTCTTGTTCCCCTAACCTGGTTTCCTCATGACCCTCTTGGTTCTTTAATAACTCACTCCCATAAAGGCAGAGTCCATATCCCAAATTCAGCCTTTCTATTGTTCTCCACATCTCCCATATGGAATGAAACCCAGGAGTCCAGAAGGCTCAGAGAGCTGGGGTTTACAGAGCAGAGTGTAAAGAAGAGAGAACTCAAGGACTTCCCTCAAGCCCTCACTTAAGAACTGACCAAACCAAAAACATGAGGAATCTGAACAAGACTGGAGAAAAGACCATCTTGAAGTATTAGAAAAAAACATTCTTGGAGCTCACCAGATAGAATATTCTAATTTCCACCAGTGAGTGTGGAAAAATCTGTAATCCACAGTGCCTTGAGTACAGTACTTGGAAACATCCTGCCTCATAGTGAGGTAAACAAATAACTAACTGTACAGTTTCTCACTTCCAGCAACCATTTTTTTTTTGGTAATGAGTCCAATAATATCTGAGAAATACCCACTCTGGCTTGTCCTTAGTAGGAGTGACACTAACTGGTCATAGTTTCTGGTAGTTTAAAGATGTGTGATCAGAGACCATGTTGATTTGGAGAGGAGACTTAATATGCATCCCAGATGTAGCCCAGAGTAAGAATGCCATAAACAATTGAGAACTACCTCTCTCATCCTCTCCAGGCTGGGGTTTCTGTGGTGAGGCTGTTCCAAGGCAGCTGCTACTCTACAGAGGGAAGTTGTGCCTCAATCACATGATCTAGACCTACAGAGTCTATCTCTTGAGCTGAAGAAATGTGCATATCCCTCCTGCACTATTCACACCACTCAGAGCTTAACACTAGCAAAGATGAAGCCTGAACATTGGTGACTGAGCTGCCTTAATTATCACAGTGAACTCTGTCTGTGTGTGTCATATACAGCCACATATATGTACATATATATGTACAATTCATATTTAATACACACTAGTCCATTGTATATAATTTAAACATATTTCTCTCTTGGAGATAGATTAATCTTAATTTAGATGATCCAATATTTTCATTTCAAAGTGTGTGTGTGTGTGTGTGTGTGTGTGTATGTGTGAATGGTTATCAGACCCGAGGATTTTTTATTTGTTTTCTTCATTTTGAAAAATGTTTTAATTAAACTGCTGGGATCATAATACAGCTAAGGATGAATGCATTAATTTTCAAAAAACAAATATTGACTTAATAAATTTAACCAGCATGAACCAGAAAAGAGAGTAAAAGAGAGATTCTTGGCTCTGTGGTGGTTTAGCTATGCTCAGAATTATCTTTACTTCCTGTTCTCAGCTGGGTGAGATACCCATGTCACAGACAGCTGGGAGTCTTTTTTTTTTTTTTTTTTTTAGTCTCTGGGGTCTGACTAGAAGAATGTACAAGAAATTCCACAGGAATGCCTTCTCTTTCAAAACCCCCACTTCAAATTTACAGACCTCTAAACAAACAGTTATGAATGAATGTCATCCTAGCAGGGCTGCCTGACAGTTAGAGAGAGAACCTGGTGGTGAAACATATCTCTGGACTGGTCTCACTTTGGTCTGCATCCAGGGCCAGTGTGTGGCCTCAGCACACCTGCACTGGCTCATGCAACAAACCCTTGCTGTATAAAGCAGTCTTTCCTTCAGGATCAGGATACCAATTATGTATTGCTTACTGGGGCAGTTTCCCAGCACCTGAATAGTGGGACCAACAAGCAAGAAAGCCATGTAAAAGGTGACTTCAAAGGCAAGAAAGTGAAGTGAGCTTAAACATCTTTGACCTCAGGACCCCTGTAGAGACCCAGTTGCTATTCATTCCTTTGCTGAAAGCTGCAGCTACCTGATCTGCAGGTAGAGTCAGTCACATGGGATTTAAAGAAAGAAGTGAAGTGCACTAGCATTTGTTGAGCATCTAGTGGAGTCCAGGTACTTCCTACAGGTTATCTCATTCAGCCTCAAGCCATAAGTGAGACAATATATGGATTATCATGTACGTGAAAGTAAATAAGAAACTGGGTTCAATAACTGTCCAAAGAGAGAGGTGGCAGTGGAGGATTTTGGATTTCATTTCCCCATCCTCCATCTAACCTGTTACTCATTTTCATTTAGAGAAATTTACAGCCAAATCCTTTGACTCAAGTAAAAAATTAATAGACAAAAAAACCCTGATATTTAAAGCAAGAGAATAATATGCAGCTCTCTCCCAAAATGTCCCTGAAGATCATACAAGGAAAGACATGGTTATTCATCTTCTGAATCATCATGGTGCTTGGCATAAGGTCACTCTCACTTTTAAACTGAATTGGCCATATCAATGAGCAAGATGCTGAAGGCACTTACTAACTTGAGTCCTATTATTCCAATACCCTGTCCTCAGTTGGAGTCTCGGCCACAGCCACCCACATGGCTCCTAGCTGCTCAGGCCAGGCTCTGCCTTTTTCCCATTATTCCACGTGCATCTCTTTGCTTTGGTGGCTACCTGAAAGGGCTCTATCTTGCAGACAGGACTGCCAATGGGTAAGCATTCTACCAGTCTCTGAACAATTTTCAGACAGTGTGATAGTCCCCATCTTGCCTGTAGATTGGGTTGCACACCCTTCACTCTAGAACAGACCCCCAAAGCTCAAATTGAAATTCTAAGCAACCTCTAAATGGCTTGGTGCTGCATGTTACACTGTATATATTGCAGTCCTATATTGCACTCTGTCCCCAAATCCACTTCCACAAACAGCTCTGCCTCCATGTCACCATTCCCCATCTCTCTTTTTCATTGAAGTGACTTCAACAGCTTTCTCTTAGAGCAACCAAGCATAGTGGAAGCCTGTCTTGCCTTTCCTCTCAGATCCACGTACAGAAGTGCTCTGAGGAGATGTGATACATTGTCAATATTGGTGCCAGATCTATAGCTGGGACCAACAATATTTGGTCAAGGAGGAAGATTGGCACCTTCCAGAAAGATTATGCTTACTGTCCTCACTGTTACTTGCAGTTCAAGTAATTTGAAATGTCTCATAGAACACACAATGATAGTTAATAAATCCTTATGCTTTATTAAAAACTGGATCTTAGAATAACAGCTGAGCCTTCTTGAGCTCAGTTCTTCACATCATCTTCAGTTCTTTCACATCATTTTACTGTGGAGATAGAACAAACACACAGTGCATACCAGAAGATGAGATAAGGAGCTCTGCATGCCTGTATTAACCATTTAAAATAACCAATGACCTTGGAGGAGCATGGATATTAATATAGTGGTAGCAACAACTCAGGACCACCCACTGTCTGCTGGACATCAATGTGGCCTTCCATCCATGCACCAAATCTGCCAGAATGAAGCAAGATGCCCATTATAAAGTGAAGTTAGGATGCATTGCTGGTACTTGGGTCAGACATGGGTCTTCCCTGTTCAAAGATTCTGCTTTAAGTTCTGTACCACCTGAGTCTCTGACCTGCCTGCAACACATTTACCTTCATGCCTGTACCTCATTGTGTAATTAATTTTTCCAGGTACATCAGCCTTCCCCACCTCCCCACACAAAGACACTAGTTGTTTCTCTGAAGCTCCACCCTCCCTCGGGGTCTAGCATCTTCTTTCTTGAAGCAAAATCCCATATGTGTCAATTTCAACCATCATTTCTTTAGAAGTAAGTTCAGTAACATCTGAGCAATATCCAGTCAAACCTGTCCCTACTAGAATACTATAACTAGCCATCATTTGCAGTAGTCTGGAGAAGCATGATGAGAGAAATTGGTGGATTGGACAGAACACCCCAATGAACATTCCTGACCTCACATGAAGCAGGAATGCAATGAATCCCTGTTGACTAGCACCTTTTGACTAGCTGGATCAGCCTTCCAATTGGACTTTTGTGGTGAGTCTGTTCGAAGGGAGTTGCTGACCCACAAATTTATTTCCTCTCATATTAACCCACAGGCCAATCTCCTGGGCCTGAAAAATATGCATACCCTGATTGCACTGTGGATGTCACCCACAACTACACCCAAAGACAAAGCTGTGATCACTGAGGCAGGGCCATGAGCCTCCATCATTTATGAAATCAGAGTAAACTTTCTCCTATTTGTAGGGGATTGTCTAATCAGAGGTCATCTAAGGGGAATCATTTATCCATCATAAGTGCCATGTTGTATTTATCTACCTTTTGTCTTGATTCTCTAAAGATCCCTAGAGGCAAGGTGGTTTATGCCCTGTAGGTGCCCCTATACCAAAATGGTCTGCAGAAATCTTTTCAAGGAAGTGCCTCCTAGCCATCCAGCTTACTTTTGTGTTTTCAGTTCCTTGTCACTCACTAGGACACTGATTTACTTATTTGTTCCATAATAGGAACATCAGCAAAGGTGAATGAGGAGTTGATTGTTTTTTTTTTAAAAAATGAACTCATCAGCTGCTTCAGTGGGGTGAAGATTATGAACAAGAATTGATCTGGTTGTGGGGGAAGAAATCAATGTCATTGTGTTCCTATACCCATATTTCTCATAGCCCAATGTAGGGGACAAACATATATTGAGTTGTAATGCAAGAAGTTTTGTTTCTGTAGCATGAATGCAAATAATTCTGTTGGAAGAATTCACATTGTATTTATGAAAAAGGCATATTGTAGTCTAGGCCATAAAGCAGATAGGGTATCCCAGATAAAAATAAGTAGAAGTGCTTCTCCTTAGCAATAGCAGGATGGTAGAAGTAATAGTGGTTGTTGTAGACTGACATTGGTGTTTTAATGATAGTAAGGTCACAGTTTATTAAGGTTTATTATTTCATCTAGTCTTCACTACCACTTATACACTGTAAGAATTTGAAATGATGCAATGGATTTGATAATTTAAGAAACATTCTCATTTTAACAGTTAGCTGGTAGGAAGAGGGTCAGATTTCACAGCCAGGCCTAATTTCAAAGCCAGTAAAGCTTTGCTCATGGCTTCTATAATTGGAAGGGAGACATCTAAGTATATTGAAAGAGGGAAGCTGAGTCCCAGGACATAGGGTGCCCCTGTATCCATGGGTTGTTCAGCTGGAGTAGGATGTTTCCATGGTCCTTCCGTGGAGTGAGATTGTTTACCTTAATCCTGGGGAAACAGCATGAACCAGGAGTTGGAAATACTGAAATACCACACACTCAAGAAGGTCCACACTTCACAATCAAATAATCACTAAATCATCAGTAATGATGATTGTCTCTATACCTTAAATTTAGCATCTAAGCAAAGAAACATCAAAGGCACCAGTACACTTGCATTTGTATGTGACAAGAAGTAAATGTCAAATAGAGTTCTCAAACCATAAGTGCATAGATGTTCACTGGCAGGGACAGAGGACCTCAACATCCAAAAAACATTCTGTTCTAATCAAGGAGATTTTCTTTGTCAGGCCAGGTGGGGCTCCCATTTGGAAAGTATAGTATCACACCACTCTTTAGTACCAGAACCAGGTAGCTAAGAAGCACCCTGTAAGGCTGAACTCAACTACCAATAAGAGTTTGATGGACCTTTCTTATACCTATTTGCATCATTTGGGAATTTTTAAGACACAATTAAGCATTTAAATAATTGTTATCATTCATTTTTTCAGCTTCTTGGTTTTAAGACATCACTGTTTTTATTACATTCTAGTTCTTAGACTCCATTCAGATAGTAATACTTTGGAATAATGTTGACAAAGTGATGACATCTTAAATTTCTCAGCTTGAGACTCATGCATCTCTATACTCCCCATCCAGGAATTATAGGAAAACCTGAGTATGTATGTTCAGGCTTATTTCTCTAAGAAGAGGGTGTAAATATCTCGTTTGATAGTCAGAGGGTTCTGTGAGCTCCATAAAGTTAAGAATTGCTGGCTGTAAACTTGGTATAAATGATAATTGTAAAGCAGAATGCCTGCCAAAACATACAAACCTTCCTTCTATAAAAGGACGGGAACATTTTTTCGGGTGGGTGGCAGGGATTGAACTCAGGGCCACTGGACCACTGAGCCACATCCCCAGCCCTATTTTGTACTATGTTTAGAGACAAGAGTCTCACTGAGTTGTTTGGTACCTGTTTTTTGCTGAAGCTGGCTTTGAACTCTCAATCCTCTTGTCTCAGCCTCCAGAGACAATGGGATTACAGGTGTGCACCACCCTGCCCAGGAGGGGAGCATTTTTATAATATCAAACTCATATTCTTTGAGGAGAAATTGAGTTGTGAATATAATAGAAAATGAATAATTGAGAAAACACTATACAGTTCCCAATTAAAAGACAGAGAATCTGAACATTCAGGTTCAAAGTCTAAATTTATTTCCAACTGCCTATATAAGCATGGGTAATTCTATGATTTTTCCTGAGATTTTTTTCCCTTCATCTACAAGCTAAATAGTTAATGCACATGGGCTGTAAATTATGCCCAGCAATTAAATCTCCAAAGTTCCTTCAAAGAGTATGTTTATATATGTAGACTTTATATACTTGTTTTTTAAACTTTTATATGCTGAGGAATTTGCTTACATATTTACATTTATATTATATTTTTCACCTCTTTCTCAGTTTGCCTATCCAAACATTTAACTGATATTAACTGGGTATGCACTATACTTTACGTACTGGGAAGAGAGACCTAGCTAAGAGTGTACTTAGTTTTGCACAATGCCTAGTCATTTTCAATGAGCACTACTTAAATTCTATTAATCAAGTACCTTAAAATGTGTTTCAAGAGGATAAAGAAAATACAGCTACATCCGATGAGTTATACAGTCAGTGATCTTTTAACTCATCTGGGAAAAAAAAAAAAAACATATGATAAGAAAAAAAAAAGTGATACTCACACGCAAAATACATCAGGTCATGCAGACAATGCTGTCAATTCTTTTGTCCTTTGCCTAAGTGCACCAGGATAAATGTGCCCTGTCTTGATGAGGCCAAGGAAAGCTGAGACAAATGATTAAACACTGATAAGCAAATACTTTGGAAATAGAAAGAAGTATCTAATTGCCCTCATGATCATGCTCCACATTCCTGAATCATTAGACACCTGTGAAAGGTGGGGTCTGACTGACAGGTACTCCAGGAAACTAACTACACCATCTCCCTCCCCCAGATAACCACATTCAATCCTGAACCTTCTGTGGCTTCCAAAAGAGCCACAAAGCCTCCTTGTATTCTTTCTCCTCCATGCTCCAGATATTTCCAATTTGCCACATTTGAGCCCCTATCCATATAATCCACTATGGCAAAGGTTACTTGAGATTAGGAGAAGAAGCTAAATTTATTTCCACTCTTTTCAAGATATTCTCAACAGTTTATAGCTCATTTATCTATCTAAGTCAAAATAATCGAGTTGAGAGAAAAACAAAGGGCAATGAGGGATCAGAACAAGGAAAACTTGTGCGTAGGCAAAGGGAAAATGAAATAAATTTAAAATTCATGTATTTTTGATGGATAGGATGGTATAAATGGAAATAAAAAATAGAATAAAACATTCTGGGTGAAAGGAGAGCTAAGTAAATACATAGCTCTTTTAAAAGAAAGCAGGTTCTAAGAATGATATGGGGATTGAGAGTGGCAAACCAACTTGGAATCTGGTTATCCAGCTGATGGGGCAATGTGCACTTTAAATTATAACCAACCAAAACCACAACAAAAAACAAGAAACAAACAAACAAACCCTACTCTGAAACTTGGGATAACCTTTCCACATTTATCAGAAATGGCTTCTACAATGATACTATCCTTTGAGAATGTTCCAATGCCAATCTTTTCCCACATCTCCTCCACAGCACATAAGGTTAGAAGCAGCCTATTTCTGACAAAATACTAACATTTAGAGACTTCGATGAGGAATTTACTTACATATTTATATTTATATTATATTTTTCAACTTGTGGTTAAATGTTACCCACAAGGCACTACCATCCTTCCTATAAGTTGATCTTATCAGGTATTTTGGTAACAGTGATACAAAAATGACTAACAGAGCTACTCTTCAGTGCCGCAGCCCGGCTGGCTGGGCAAAATAACCGGGGGGTGACGAACAACTTGTGTAGATTGATACAGCAGGAGTAGGAGCCGTTTATTGTAGGACAACAGAGCTATTTATACATTCCACACAGCTTATCTTAATTAACATAAACTAGATACATCAGTCAACCAATAAGGAATCTCCACACTTAATGGCTCGCTGGCGTTACTTCACAAACCACTCACTCTGGCATTTTGCCAGGCGCCATCCAGACTTGTTTACAGACTCTAACATTCCCCTGGCAAAATGCCAGGTGTTATTTTGACTTGTTTACAGACTCTAAGACTTCAGGAACTCTGCAATTCCTCAAAAGACCATTCCCCTGCATCCCACTTTTAGTGCAGTATCTTATGATGGGATATTGTGACTCATGATGCAATTTGAAAATAGATAGTAGATGATGTGGTGGGACATATGGATTTCAGGACAAAAGAGTCCCAGGTTGGAATTTTGGATCTAATACTTTTTCATATTGTTGGGTTTTTCTTCCTGTATTTCAGTTTCCTCTATGGTAAAATGAGTGCCATAAGAAATGTTTAGCCTGCAGGGCTTTGTATAGATTAGAGTTAAAATCCTGGCTTGGAACAGGGTGTGACCTAGAATGAGTCCTAAATAATAATTAGCTAAACAGGATTGATAGACTAAAGATAGGAAAGGTGCATAGGACCATGTGTAGCTTACACTGAACTCTAGAAACTGAAATAGAGTCTTTATGAATGCTACCCAGCCTTTGCATTTTGGGGCATATTGTAAGACAGGACATTCTGGGACAGGGTAGTGAGTGCTCACTGTGTAACTTGGGAAGTTTAAGGAGGTGGAGACTCTGCCTGAGAGATGGCCAGGAGGACAAGTTGAATCTGCATCTATTTCATCTATCTCCTTGAAAAAGCTCCTGTGCCATGCTTAGGAATATCAATTGTCTTCAGGAACTTGTTAAACAACAGCAAACTGGAATCACCAAGATTTTGCACTTAATCTACAAACACTCAAAGATTTTTGGGATGTGCAATTACTTAAACTCATCCAATGGTGTGTCAGGTGAAACCTCATAAAACTGTAACAGAAACCAGCTGTCTCTGAGGACTCCCAGCACGTACACTATCTATCTGGCTCAATAGACACAATTTTGGAATAGAGATCTGCTGGCACGTTGACGCCTTGGCTCCCACCAGGAAGTAAGAGGATGGACACATGAAAGTCCTCCAGGGAGGGAATCAAACCTCCCAGGGTTCAGGCACAGTTCAGTTTGAGTTTAAAGTGAAGACCAGGACGTTTATCATCTTATCCCAGCAAGTTATCTACTTAGGAGTGATGAGCTCATTTTTATGATCTTGCTTTTGACTTTCAGGCTTCCCATGAGAACTTAATAAAAATCCCATAAATAAGTGTTTATCTCTAGCATAACCCAAGTTTTTGTTGAGTCCGATGTTACATTAAAAATTAATCTCTATTTGTTTGAATAAATAAGAATATGCTGCCATTCAGGTAAGTAATGTACAACAACAAAAAAAGACATTTTTTTTTCTACACCAGGGATTTACTGATAAGCCTAGAATAAACCCATCCCCATTTAACAGGCAGTCGTGTTTGCTATTGTGTAAGCAGAGAGGTAGAAAGAGAAAATATAATTTACCCTCTCTCCTTTAAAATGTAAATTGAAGTATGACAACATGAACCGATATAACATGAAATATCTTGTAGTTTCTTGAATCTCTGGGCATATGACACTTTCTAATCTTCATTTCAACATTTTTATGCATACTATTTCATAATAGAAGTTAGAGAAATAGTTGTTTTCACCCTACTGCTGATTTCTAAGTTTTACCCAAGAATTTCTGTCAAAGATGACGATAAAAGCTGCATGCACATTGCACCAATGTTATCTTCCTGTTTTGACCACTCATGTGAGATGTACCCAGTGGAGAAACTGGGTGAGGAGTACATGTGTGGTCAGCATGCTCTTTTTCCATGCAACTTCAGCATGCAACTTCCAACAGGAAAATCCATACATCATAATAAAAATATTTCAAACAATCACACCTGCATTTCTGAACTGATTCATTTTGATCATGCCATGTTATACTTTTTATGTATCCCTGGATTCTACTGGTTAATTTTTAGAAGTTCATGTGTTCAACTATACAGGAATATAGTTCTCTACTGTTTAAATGATTCTTTATTATCTCTTTTGTTAGCCTATTCATACTAGACACACAGAATGAGTGGCGAAATGTCCACGCCTGTACTTCCCGAAAGCATTTGTGTGTAAATGTGTTCTTTTTTCTTAAACATATGTTAGAATTTAACAGCAAGGCCAGGTAGACCTGGATTCTGATTCTTGGAAAAGTGTTTAACCAGGTATTAAATTTCATTAATAGATTAATAGACATAGGGTTACTGAGATTTAATTAATTCTTCTTGAATCAGTATGATTCTATATATTTTTTAAGTATTTATTTTTTAGTTGTAGTTGGACACAATATTTTATTTATTTATTTTTATGTGGTGCTGAGGATTAAACACAGGGCCTCACATGTGCTAGGCGAGTGCTCTACCACTGAGCCACAATCTCAGCCCCCCTCACCCCACTGAAGAAAATTTGCTTGCATTTAGATCCCTGTATCCTCCCTTTTCATAAACACTATTGTCTTAAGAATTTGCTTTCCATGCATTGAGCATCACATCAAGTGGTATTATATTTTTTACTTCAACTGTCAAATGAGATTTAAGAAAGTCATGGAAGTAGGCTAATCTATTATATTTATCCCTATTTTACATATTCTCATCCCCTTTACCTGAAATTCCAAGTCTTCTTTTGTAGTCATTTTTTTTTTTCTGTTTAGAGAACTTTCCTTATCTATTCTTTAGGGGTAGTTCAGAACAAAAAATGATTTTTATTTCCCCCCGTATGTTTTTATTTCCTCTTCATTCCTGTATAGCACTTTGGAGGAATTAGAATTCACGGTTGACAATTCATTTCTTTCCATGCTTGAAAAATTTTGAGCCATTTGTTGCTAACTGGCAACCTTTCAAATGAGATGAAATCCACTGTCATTCAATTTGGTGTCCTCTTGTCAGTAATGCAGCCTTAGTCTCTGGACACGTTCAAGATTTTTTTCTTTGTCTTTATTTTTGGCACTTTTAACTATGATATATCTTAGCATGATTTACATGGGCTTATCCTGATGGAGGTTTCTTCACTTTGAACATGTAAGTTTAACTCTTTGACCAAATTTAGGAAGATTTCAGCCATTATTTCTTCAAATACTCTTTCAGCCTTACTCTCTCTCTCTCCTCTTTCCTTCTAAACTCTGATGGGAAAGCTAAATAAAAAAGAAATTCCAATGGGTCCTGGAATTTATTTATTTATTTATTTATTTATTTATTTATTTATTTATTTATGGGTACCAGGGATTGAACTCAGGGGCACTCAACCAATGAGCCACATCCCCAGCCCTATTTTGTATTTTATTTAGAGACAGGGTCTCACTGAGTTGCTTAACGCCTTGCCATTTCTGAGGCTGGCTTTGAACTTGCAATCCTCCTGCCTCCACCTCCCATGCCACTGGGATTACGGATATGCTCCACCACTCTCAGCTGGAATTTTATTTTTTTAATCTATTGTTCTGTGTAGTTCAGATTAGAAATTTAATTGATATGTCCTCACTTTTATTGATTCTATGCTCCTTCATCTCCAATCTACTCTTTAACTCATTCAGGGAGGCCTCCCCTGTCTCATGGTATTATTTTTCAATACAAAAATTGCATTTGGTTCTTTTGTTATGACCTATTCCTTTGTTAAGATTTTCTATTTTTATTTGTTTCAAAAGAATTTATAATTGCCTGTTAAAATATGTTTTGATTTGGTTACTTTGAGATCTTTTTCAAATATATCCAGTATATAGTTCATATTTGTGTTGGTCTCTTTTCTCATTTATAATGTAATTTTTCTATTTCTTCATATAACAAGTAGCTTTCAATTATATTTCAAAATTTGGCTACTTATTTTTCTTTTAATTTTGAAACACAAAATTATTTAATTATTTAATCCTTCTCTTTTTACTAGGCACTCCCAATTGAGGCATTTAGTGAGGGCAAGTGAGAGTGTGTGCTCAGACACTCAGATTTTTGGGGTCCCTAAAAACACCACCCCATCAAGGTGAAACCCTGATTCTCCACAGATGGATGTTCATCTCCATCATATTTTGCTGGTACTTTCCTAGCAAAACTGTGGCATTGACTTTTACCACATCATTTGCTTTGGGGAAGGTATAAGATCCACTGCTGCTGGCCTCTGCTGACATCAGGGGAATGGGGATGAGGTGGAGAGGTAAGTGTCAATTAGGTCTATCCCTATCACTTTATTCACCTTGTCAACACTGTGGGCTGAGGAGTTGGGGTTCAGCTGGTCCTTGGGCTCTGCTCACCATAAAGAAACAGAGAAAGGAGAGGGTGAACTATCTCACCTTCTGCCACTGCTTTCTGATTTATTGCCAGTTGTGGGTGAAATGAGGTGGCAGGAAATAAGTGTTGAGAGCCACAGCCGAAGGGGCCCCAGCAAACTTCCAGCTGCCGGCTGATGATTGGCTCACAGCGGCCCCAGCAACATCTAGCTGATTGGCTCCTCGGCCCCAGCAACATCTAGCTGATTGGCTCCTCTGTGGTGATGCTCATTGGACTGTTTCCCTGCCCTTTCAGACCATGGAGCTGCTCATTGGGGGACTTTTTTGGCTCCGCCCACGTGACCCAGCCAATCGGCCTCAAGAGCAGGAGGATTGTGGGAGGTGGGGAGAAGCTTGTGTGGGAGAGAGAGGCTTGTGGAAAGCCGGTGGTGGCAGTTGAGGCTCTGAGGGTTTTTCCTGAGAGGCTGTTTTGTTTGGCGTGTGTGGTTCTAAAAATAAAGTTAGTTTCTTTTGACAAGTGACTCCTGATTGTGCCCAGCCAGACTGCGGCAAATAAGGTTTAATTAGTAATGCTCTCAGAAATTTAACTCACGTATATGTTAAGTGTCTTATAGATACTTACATATTTTACCCATTTTATTTCTCAAAATATGTCCTAATACAGAATCTAATAGAAGCAACATGACATTCCCAGAGAAGTCCATTATAGAAAAACTTGTCATGAAAAATGAGACATCCACAATTTTATTGATAATGTCTGGGTAGATCAGTAAATCAGTAAATAAGATATGAAGTCATTAAAAAGTATTAAAAGGTTTATAATAATATGAGCATTATTCATATCAGAATGTTAATTGAAAGAAACCAATGCAAAATTATTGATGTTATGATTTCAAACAAATAAAAATAAAAATGTATGTTTTTATTTAACAATCTTTGGCCTAAAACCAACAATTTTCTCTAAATTTATTAAAGATAATTGATGAATAGAGTTAGATATATTTATAGCTATGATGTTTTGACATATTTATATATTATGAAATAGTCCAGTTGAGCTAATTAGCATAGCCATCATTTCCCAATTAATCATTTTTAAAACAACTAAATTTATGAAATTTAACCTAACATATTAATAAATTGATTATAAAAACATTTGAGTGCCTGGCCTGTTTAAGTAGAAATATCAATCAGGGTAAGATACTTACTGCCATGTACCAATTCAGAGTGGGTTGCAGAATAGAGATTTATTTTTTTCTAGACCCTCTGTGGATTAGCTGAGTTTCTGCCCTACCCTGGACACACAGGGCTCAGCCTGAGGGAAGCTCTATTCATGTGCTCCAAGAGCTCATAGAGAAAGCAAAAGACCACATCACACAACACCCATGAAGCTTCCACAAGGATGTGGAAATTAATAGTCTTGTTCACTCTACAAAATGGAGTATAAACCCAGTTCGTTGGCCCACAAAAATCGTAAGGGATAATGCTTTTGAAGCAGGTATTTTGAAGAAAACCACTGTGTTGATCTTGTTTCTATAAACATTTTCAGCTTGCTATGTGTAATCAGGGTAAGAAACACAGCTTCCAACTGCCCATAATCCCTTTTTTCTGTATCAAAGAGCCTTAAATGATTTCAGAAACCCTCATATAGTTTTACAAAGCATTCCTAAAAAACAGTTACCAGGCCCAACCCATAGCTTGATCTTTGAAATGATAACTGGTCAGAGGCTCATAACCAGCAATAACAATTTCAATTGAAATTCTCCCCACGTTTTATGAGCTTTTAACACTCTTAAGAAATAGTATGGTGTGAGAATAATTTTCCTATTCTCAGCAATTTAAATTTACTATACAAAGGTGAAAATTTGGTTGGTGCCTTGTACCTCGTTTAAACTTGTGCCAGTTTACTCTGATTATGATAATGAGAAAGCTGATTCTATGTTGGTATTTTGGATCAGTGGAAAGTTTTTTTGTTTTTTTTTTTTCTGGGCAAGAAAATATTAACTGAGCTGTTGAGAAATGACATGCTCTAACATTGCCTAACCTGAAGAGTTCAAACTTGTTGAAACTCCTTTTATTATATGTCTGAATGCCTTTTGGAACCAAAAGTGAGGTGAATAATGCTTTTGGCAAATACATGAGCCATAAAGTAGGTACAATCCTGACCTGTATTCATTGGAATTTCATATCAGAGGTCTCAGTATACATCCCATTTTCTTGAGTCAGCATAATTTCAGGTCAAAGAGAAAATAATCTGGTTTCTTTTATTCTTTTTGAAATGTTGGAAATCTCACTAGCCATTCTGTTACCTATGTTACTGAAACACTTAGAACACAGAAATGAGATAAGAGATAAGTGAAGATTTATCCAGAAACTCGGGGAAGATCAGTGTGCATCTATATCAGGAGGTTGTCTTGGGGTAATGGTCAATGTGATACCAAGGGCAAAGAGGTTGGAAAATATCTAGCATTAGAAGGAGAATGTCTGGAAAGCAGGGTCTTAATAAAATACTCACAAAGAGGCAGATTTGATGGATAATTTGTAAATGGATTCAGTTTGTCCTAGGGAATGAGCACAGTGAATGATTTTTGTGATTGCAAATCCTGTGTCAAAATCTGTTAGGATTTGGATAGAATCTTCCCAAACACTCTGTGATATAAGCACTGCCATTCTCTTTACCATTGGGGAAACTAGTTTGAGGATTTAAAAACCCTATTTTATGTACACAAGTAAAATAAAAGATTCGGAACTTGAATCTAGATCTCTCTATACATAAAATAAAATAGTCTAGATTCTAGACTTGAATCTAGACATAAAAGCTAGGAGATAGACGTGACACAGATACATACATACACAAGGCATATGTATAATGAAGGAAAAGGAAAAATTATGTATATGTCTGATACATTTGTTTTATATATGATGTAAGATAGAGAATCCAATTTAATTTTCTGCCTGATGTATATCCAACTGAATGCTGCAATATTTTAAAGTTCAAATAAAAGTTTGCTAATTAATACATTTTCAAGTATGTTTCAAGCTTGTTTGCTTATTTCTAAGCATTCTATTTCATTCTGCTTTGTATGTCTACAGAATGTCTATGTTATACTGTTTGAAAAATCTGTATTTATATCTTTTTATAGCTGGAAAATAAAGAGTTTTCATTACTCATCATTTTGATTTATTTATACACTACAGGGCTTTTGGTCTTCCTTTTTTAAATTGGTTCTTTTGTTATATATGAAAGAAAATAATTCATTTTGATACAATTACACAAGCATGGAATATAACTTATTCTGGTTAGAGTCCCGTTCTTATGCATGTACATGGTGGTAGAATTCACTGTGTTAATTTTATATACATACATGGAAAAATTATGTCAGATTCATTCCACTGTCTTGCCTTTTCTTATCCCCCATTCCTTCCTTCCATTCCATATTGTCTAATCTACTGCACTTCTATTCTTCCCCTCATCCACCCCCCTGATTATGGGTTAGGCTCCACCTATCAGACAAAAAATTCAACCTTTGTTTTTTTGGTACTGGCTTACTTCACTTAACATAATAGTTTCCAGATCCATTCCTTTGCTGGCAAATGTCATAAAGTCATTCTTTGTGGTTGAGTAATTAACACTCAATTGTGTCCTTGTGTAGGGTAAGATCATTTTATTCAGTTTTGTATATAATAGTTTAGGTGAAAGTGGGAGTCTATATTTAATTTATATGCTACTTTTGAAATAAAACCTATTTAATCTTCCTTTATGAGAAGATGCAATGCCTTTTCATGTGGTTACTTCTCATTTATTTTGTCCTCAAACAAGATTGTAAAGAATGTTGCCTACTTTTTGTTTGTCAGATAAATCCTTCCTATTAAAATTATTCCTAAGGATTTTAAGGTATTTAATGCTTAATTGGTTATTAAGAAAAGAAACAATTTATTTTCATTTCTGGATGTTGAACTGAGCAATTCTAATGCAAAGATAAAATATTAAAGCTATAGAAGTGTAAAACCTCCTGAATTAGATTCATTGTATGCAATTTAATATATATCAATTGTACTTAATAAGCTTATAAAAAATTTCAGTAATAATATTTTCACCCTAGTTTTCTGTGAAAGTATTTCAAAGAAACCTAAAAGCTATTATTTTAAAAAATATACACATGATTTTCTACATAGCTTGTAAAATGTTGTGGAAAACTATGTCATAGTAAAATCAATAATAAAATAATATTTGGGGAAATGTTTGTAAAGTGTTAAAATAAAATTAATTCAACTAAGCATAATTATGAACACAAAATAAAAATATAGAAATAATACAGTAATACATACAAATGTTCAATAGTTATATAAAGTTTTTCCCTACATATGCATTTTAATTGAATATAGATTGAATTATGATGGAACATTGCTTTATATATTTCTATCAGTTAAAATACTTATGAAATAAGAATTTTTGAAAATATAGATAAAAGGATAATTCTGCATTTACTGGAGAGGCCTGGATAGTGAGTATTTCAGAAACTCAATTTAGAATATCAGTGACATTTTAAAAAGATAGCCTATGTAATGTATTTTTATTTGCAATCTGTTTCCCAAAAAATTTTTAAAAACTATTCTATAAATAGTGCTTTATATATTGAATACACACGTAACATATTTATAACTATTATTTATATGTATATGAATGTATACAACTTTATGATATATAACGATTTTTATATTTATAACTATTTTTGTGTGTATATGAGTATATACAACTATATGATATATAATTAATATTGCCTGCAATAGAACAATGTTTAATATCTATAAATATAAATGAGTATGAATGTATGTACATGTGTATTTGTAGTGGCCAAAACCTAGAAATGGGAATACACATCAATAGGGAGAAGTATTTAAATACAATATGAAACATGCATGTAATTGAATATCTTATGACAAAAGAGTGAGTTGTATTTATGTCAACTGACTTTGGTTTGTTAATTTACTTATGAAATGTATTTTTTAAATTTCATACACAGTTAAGATGTACACTCTGATGCCCTTTGAGATCTACATGTCCTTAGGAAACCAATAGCAGATTAAACATAATGTACAACTCCTGTAGATTTTTCTCATGCTCCTTCATAATTCTTCCATCTTTCCCTTCTTTACCCCTTTATGTTCTCAGGCAACCACTGATCTGCTTTCTACTTCCTATAGATTAGCTCCAATGTTCCAGAATGTTATATAAAAGGAATCCACACATGACAAAAATCAATTATTTTTGTCATTCTTCCTTATTCACCATAATTGTTTTGCAATTTATCCATTCAGATTGTACCAGAGCTCATTTTTTTTAATTGTTGAATAGTATTCCATTGTCCGAATACAGCCCAATTTGTTTATCCTTTCACTGGTTGGTGAACTAGTCAGTTGTTTTCAGTTTTCAGCTATTTCAGAAAGAGTGACTTATGTATGTTCATGTGCTTGTGTTAGAATAGACTTTCATTTCCTTGGGCACTTACCTACAAGAGGGAAGATTTGATCAAATGGTAGGTATATGTTCATCCTTAGAGGACATTGTCAACATGACTCAAACTGACCACACCAATTTGCACTCCTATCAACAATGTATCAAAGTTGCAGCTCCTCATATCATTGCAACCCTTGCTGTGTCAGTCTTTCAATTCTAGTCATTCTAAAAGTCCTATAATTGTCATTTTTTTTACATTTTCCTAAAGACTAGTGATACTGAATATCTTTTTTTTGTGTGCTAATTTACATGATTATCATCCTTGGTCAGTGTCTGTCCTCATTTTTTGTTTATTCTTTAAATCATGTGTCGTTATCACACTGTTTGTGAGAGTCCTTGATATATTCTGGTTTTTAATAAATAAAAGAAAATAAAAAGTTATATACACTATGTATTCATAGATGAAAAATACTATGAAAGTGTATGCATCTTGCTGTTAAGACTGTTTACCCAAGGATTTGGAGATATTAATAGATTAGGTGAGAGAGAAAAAAAGAGGATAATAATGCCAAAAAAATTAAAAATTAAAATATGTCAAAGACAAAAACAGAAAGTGTTATACAAAGAATAGTTATATAAACTTGTAAGGACATGCACAAATAAATCATCACCAAGGTGTTTATGGTAGTTATCTAAAGATAGTTCAATGTTAGGTGATTTTATCTTTCTCTTTATACTTTAATTGCCTGTATGATTATTTTTAAATTTGTATAATTACAAAAGCAATTTTGATTGTTAACTCAACAGAATACCATGAAAATTAACAGTCTGAGTCACTGGTAGGATGGTTTGGAGCACCTACATGTCGGGAGAGAAGACTATAAAAACATTATACAGGCAGCTGAAGCATCTAAATTCTCAAGCATCAGGCATATCAGCTCTAAAGACTACAATGGAGAGCTTAAGGTCACAAGAAATCTTGGAGATAAAACAATCAGAGAGGCACTGATTATCCACTTACTTTTCCTACTCATGTTTTTAGCTCTCCATTTTATAATTAAGCTTTCAGAACATTGATGACTGCCACATGGGTTCAAAAATTGTTACCTTGCTGAAATTTGAGACCTCAAATTCTTGATTTGCCTTTCTAAATAGATCCCTTATTTTCATAAGGATAATGAGCTCTTGCACCCAGGTGATTCAGTTGACAGTCTCTACAGTGACTCATTTGTTTGGCTAATAAAAAGTATAAAGCTCAGGAGAGCTTATTCTTAGACACCATGGTGATAGCTAGTTTTAAGAAGTTAAATAAATACCAAATGACAACCATGGTAGTTGGGTGTTTCCTATATTTAACTATGTAACACAAAACTTTTGGCATGAACCCAATATCTAAAAGCTCTAGAATGTTGTAACTTGAGGCAACCTCAGAGGTCAATCTCCCACAAATACTGAGGACCCACTGGGTGTCTAGCCCTATATCTCAAGATCTCTGGAATGCAATGAAAACAACATGTAGAAGGGCATTTATCGATTTAAGTGATCATATCTGAAAATACATACACCATTTAAACATCAGATGGATTAGCTACTGACATAGAAGTCTAACAAAATATAAATAAGATCTCTAGGAGAAATAAACAAAATGTATTGAAATGAGTTAAAGAATATCTAAATATGATCATACTTAGGATATTTCAACATTAAAAAGATGTCAGTATTCTTTTATTAATGTATAGATTCAAGGCAGTCCCAGTAAATGTCTTTGCATGTGTGCATGCCTCTATGTGTGTGTGTGTGTGTGTGTGCGTGTGAGTGTGTGTGTGACAGAGATAGTTGGATACATCAGCATGAATTTATGTGGTGCTCAATATTAAGACGGATGATATATTGAAATATTTAGAGATATATGTATATACATAGGTTAATAAATTCAGGGATATTTCCTCATTCTTCCAGTTGCAAAGACTTTGAAAAAATGGCATCCTAGTACCAATGATCATGCCAATGACCAAAGCCAAGATTAAGGTTTCTAATATCATTCTCCAATAAGAGATATAAGGGATGCCTGGCCACATGGCCCATTCTAGCCCTGGCACAAGATATGCAAGACATTCTTGTAGCACCTTATAGTGTCAGAGAGTAAGGGGGAAAACCCCCACAAGGATGATGGAGTATGTTGACAGATAAAACCCAACCTCTCTTTTTCTTGTATTCTGAATCTATAACACTAATCTAATCATGGAGAGGGTGTAAGAAAAACAATCAAGGGACATGGTACAAGATACCTAACCAGTATTCCTAAAATTGTCAAAGTGATCAAAAGGAAAGTCTGAGAAACTGACACAGCCAAGAAAGACATGGATGAAATCTTCAGAAAGGAAAAGGTCATTAGGTAAACAATTAAGGAAATCTGAATGGAGTACAAACTCAGGTAAATAATATGTATTCTCGGCCCATTAGTGGTGATACAGCCTCACTCTCCAGATGAAAGAAGAAAGAGAAGCTAGTAGGTTTCTGGCAACCACAACCATGGTGCTGTGGACCATGGCCAGATGTGTAGGTGAATTATCTCTATTGGTTGACATGCAACCCTAATGTCCTGGGAGTATCTCAAAAGTACAGAGAAGAAATCTGAGAGGTAAAATGAAGCAAAAAAAAAAAAGAGGGGGGGGGGGAGACAGAGGCACCCAATGGACACTCTTTGTATCAAACCTTCTCCTTACTGCTTATAGACCACAATAATAGAGTTGAGTAGTTTTAAATGAAGCTCTAAAGTCTAAAGCATTCATTAGCTGTTCATTGACAGAAAAAGAAGATATATTCTTGGATTACTTGGTGAAACACTTCATAGTTTTAGATTTATTGTAACTGTTATGTAGGATAATTATACTAAGCTAACCGAATGTGTCACGGTTATTGTGTGCTAGTCTCTTTTCTTAGCAATTCCCATTCATCATCCTCAATATGTAGTGGTCTTCCTTGTCTCTTATGATTAATTTTTCCTTGTGATCTGATTTGTCAGATATGAGAATAGCTATGCTGTTTGTTTTTAAACTCCATTTACATAGTATATCTTTTTTCATCCTTTTACTTTCAGTCTGTGGATATCTTTATCTATAAGATGAATATCTTGAAAACAGTATAGGATTAGATCTTGTTTTTTAGTCCATTGTATCAGCCTGTGTCTTTTAATTATATAGTTAATATCACTTACATTCAGGGTTATTATGGAACACTGTTTATTATTTCCAGTCATTTTGGTTTGTCTCTTAGCAACTCGTTCTTAAATTTTATTTGTTCAACTTCCCTCTTGAATAATTGCATCCATTTAAGACCTCTGGGATTTGTTCTTGAATTCTTCTTTGTGTAGTATTTAAGAAGTTTCAATAGTGTAGGCTTAGTGGTCATTAATTCTTTAAGCTCATTCGTATCATGGAAAGTTTTCAATCTCAATTGATACTGAATGATAACTTTGTTGGATATAGCAAACTTGCTTGGCAATTGTTTTCTTTCAGAGCTTGGATTATCTCATTCCAAACCCTTCTGGATTTCAGAGATTGAGTTGTGAAGTCTAAAGTAAGTCTTATTCATCTATGTTAAAATGTGTTCTGATGTTTTTTTCCTCATGACTTTTAATGTTCTGTCCTTATTCTCTGTTAAGCATTTTGATTATTACGTATCTTGGAGAGATTCTTTTTGATCTCTTTTATTGCAAGTTCTATATGACTCCTGTATGTAGATGTCCATCTTACTGCTAAAGTTTGAAAAATTTTCTGCTATTATTTCACTGAAAAAGTTCATAAAGTAATTACTTTAATAACTTTCATTTCTATTCCTGTGACTTTTAAGTTTGGTCTCTTAATGTTGTCCCAGATTTCTTGCATAGTCTGATCCTTTATTTTTCTCTCTATATTGTCTACTGAGTGTTCCAGCTCACATAGCCTGTCTTCAGGAATTGAGGTTCTATTTTCTATGTAATCTTGTTTGTTGATGATGTTTTCTAATGAATTTTTATCTGATTTATTGTGTCTCAATTTCCAAGAGTTCTGATTGCTTTCTTTTCAGAGTATCTATTTCTTTATTGAAATAGTCTTTCACCTCCTGTAATTATTCTTAGACCATTCCTTAATTTGTTTCTCAGACCTTCTTTCAGCTCATTCTGCCATTGTATCATTTTATACAATTATTTTAATACAATTTTTAAAGTTTTTCTCTGGAATTTCATCCTCTTCCATGTTTGTGTGTTCTTTTGTTGAACAACTATAACTTTCAGGGGGAGATTTTTTTTTCCTGTTTCCTCATGTTTTCAGAGATCTTCTACTTGCATATATGTTGATATGGAATTCTCATCCTCATTTATGAAAACTTTCTAAGGTATATAGTTGTCTCTTTTGTAATAAGCCCTTTTGTTGTTGGTGTCTCTCAACTTCAACCCATAGGCTCAGTGAAACCCAAGTATTAATTTTAACCTCTAGTTCCTCTCAGTTTGCTACTGCAGAACTGCTGAATTAATTCACTCTTAAAGAGGTGTTGTAGCACTGGTGGATTTTTCTGTGGGTGTTTTGTTTTGTTTTTGAATCTTTCTCTGATTTTGCTATAGGAGTAGATGCCCAAGAGAGGGATCTGATGTCCCCCTCTAATTGTTCCTATCTGAGACTTAGTCATTGGTTTGTGGGATTTCTCTCTCCTATTCTGCAAACTTAAGTATTGTTGAAGCTTGAGTGAGGTTGGATTGTGTGTGGAGAAAGATGTACTGTCACTGTGTTGACTTGTGGATATAGTTCAGCCACGGAATCTCTACCTGTAAACTTGTAATACACCAGTTGCTTACCAGCGCCACTTGGATAAAAAGGGAAAACAAGCAACAGCAGTGATCATAGCCATCAATATTCAGCATTGGAATAAATGTCCAATGCCTACTGTGACATGTAGACCATTAATGACTACATTCAACAATCTTAATTACCAGCATTTAACAATAGCAACAATAAACAGCTACATCTAGCATTAAATAAAATAGCAAGAGTCAATTATGCTCTTCCCAGTTCTAATAACCACAGCATGAATGTTGAGGCAGTAATCATAGTAACTAAGTTATTACTTAAAGATAGTAAATTTATAGTTAATTAAAAGGAAAGAAAATGGTATAGGAGGATAAAAGAAAGGTTAAAATATTCAAAAGGTGAACAGAGGTCACAGCAGTAGAGAGGTAGATGTGATGGCTATAAAGTAGGAGGAATAAAAAATAACTAAAAGAAATTAAATAATGAGGGAGAGAAGGAACAACCAAAGTTATCTATTGATTGGAAAAGAGAGAAAAGGAATGATAAGAGAAACAAAAACAAGAACCCAAACAAACAAAACATCAAACCAAAACACATAAACAAAGCACCTTACCCCTCAGAGGTCAACATAAGGCAAAAATATCAAATAAGGAAGCAAAAATAAAGAAAATATAAGAAGGAATAAAGCAGAAGGAAAAGTGATAAAAATGAAGAAAGAAAATATAAATGTATAATTATCAGATAGATCCACAGGCCAATTAACACAACTGGAACACACACCTACATACACATTCACATTCTTTATTTTTTTTTAAATTTATTTTTATTGGTTGTTCAAAGCATTACAAAGCTCTTGACATATCATATTTCATACATTTGATTCAGGTGGGTTTTGAACTCCCAATTTTACCCCAAATACAGATTGCAGAATCATGTCGGTTACACATCTACATTTTTACATAATGCCCTATTAGTAACTGTTGTATTCTGCTACCTTTCCTATCCTCTATCTCCCCTCCCCTCCCCTCCCATCTTCTCTCTCTACCCCATCTACTGTAATTCATTTCTCTCCTTGTTTATTTTCCCATTCCCCTCACAACCTCTTATATGTAATTTTGTATAACAATGAGGATCTCCCTCCATTACCATGCAATTTCCCTTTTCTCTCCCTTTCCCTCCTACCTCATGTATCTGTTTAATGTTAATCTTTTCTTCCTGCTCTTCCTCCCTGCTCTGTTCTTAGTTGCTCTCATTATATCAAAGAAGACATTTGGTATTTGTTTTTTAGGGATTGGCTAGCTTCACTAAGCATAATCTGCTCTAGTGCCATCCATTTCCCTGCAAATTCCATGATTTTGTCATTTTTTAGTGCTGTATAATACTCCATTGTGTATAAATGCCACATTTTTTTATCCATTCATCTATTGAAGGGCATCTGGGTTGGTTCCACAGTCTAGCGATTGTGAATTTTGCTGCTATGAACATCGATGTAGCAGTATCCCTGTAGTACGCTCTTTTAAGGTCTTCAGGGAATAGTCCGAGAAGGGCAATAGCTGGGTCAAATGGTGGTTCCATTCCCAGCTTTCCCAGGAATCTCCATACTGCTTTCCAAATTGGCCACACCAGTTTGCAGTCCCACCAGCAATGTACAAGAGTACCCTTTTCCCCACATCCTCTCCAGCACTTGTTGTTTGACTTCATAATGGCTGCCAATCTTACTGGAGTGAGATGGTATCTTAGGGTGGTTTTGATTTGCATTTCTCTGGCTGCTAGTGATGGTGAGCATTTTTTCATGTACTTGTTGATTGATTGTATGTCCTCCTCTGAGAAGTGTCTGTTCAGGTCCTTGGCCCATTTGTTGATTGGGTTATTTGTTTTCTTATTGTTTAATTTTTTTGAGTTCTTTGTATACTCTGGATATTAGGGCTCTATCTGAAGTGTGAGGAGTAAAAATTTGTTCCCATGATGTAGGCTCCCTATTTACCTCTCTTATTGTTTCTCTTGCTGAGAAAAAACTTTACAGTTTAAGTAGGTCCCATTTGTTGATTCTTGTTATTAACTTTTGTGCTATGGGTGTCCTATTAAGGAATTTGGAGCCCGACCCCACAATATGTAGATCGGAGCCAACTTTTTCTTCTATCAGACGTAGAGTCTCTGATTTGATATCTAGCTCCTTGATCCACTTTGAGTTAACTTTTGTGCATTGCGAGAGGAGGGGATTCAGTTTCATTTTGTTGCATATGGATTTCCAGTTTTCCCAACACCATTTGTTGAAGATGCTATCCTTCCTCCATTGCATGCTTTTAGCTCCTTTATCAAATATAAGATAGCTGTAGCTTTGTGGATTAGTCTCTGTGTCCTCTATTCTGTACCATTGGTCCACCCACCTGTTTTGGTACCAGTACCATGCTGTTTTTGTTACTATTGCTCTGTAATATAGTTTTAAATCCGGTATCACTATACCACCTGATTCACACTTCCTGCTTAGAATTGCTTTTGCTATTCTTGGTCTTTTATTTTTCCATATGAATTTCATGATTGCTTTATCCATTTCTACAAGAAATGCCGTTGGGATTTTGATTGGCATTGCATTAAACCTATAGAGAACTTTTGGTAATATCGCCATTTTGATGATGTTAGTTCTGCCTATCCATGAACAGGGTATATTTTTCGATCTTCTAATATCTTCTTCTACTTCTCTTTTTAGGGTTTTGTAGTTTTCATTGTATAAGTCCTTCACCTCTTTTGTTAGGTTGATTCCCAAGTATTTTATTTTTTTTGAGGACATTGTGAATGGAGTGTTTTTCCTCATTTCCGTTTCAGAAGTTTTGTCACTGATATACAGAAATGCCTTTGATTTATGCGTGTTGATTTTATATCCTGCCACTTTGCTGAATTCATTTATTAGTTCTAGTAGTTTTTTTGTAGACCCTTTTGGGTCTTCTAGGTATAGAATCATGTCATCAGCAAATAGTGATAATTTAAGTTCTTCCTTTCCTATTTTTATACCTTTAATTTCTTTCGTCTGTCTAATTGCTCTGGCCAGTGTTTCGAGAACTATATTGAATAGAAGTGGTGATAGAGGGCATCCCTGTCTTGTTCCAGATTTTAGGGGGAATGCCTTCAATTTTTCTCCATTGAGAATGATTCTAGCCTGAGGCTTAGCATAGATAGCTTTTACTATGTCGAGGTAAGTTCCTGTTATTCCTAGTTTTTCTAATGTTTTGAACATAAAGGGATGCTGTACTTTGTCGAATGCTTTTTCTGCATCTATTGAGATGATCATATGGTTCTTATCTTTAAGTCTATTGATGTGGTGAATAACATTTATTGATTTCCGTATATTGAACCAGCCTTGCATCCCAGGTATGAATCCTACTTGATCATGGTGCACAATTTTTTTGATGTGCCTTTGTATCCGATTCACCAGAATTTTATTGAGGATTTTTGCATCTAGGTTCATCAGAGATATTGGTCTGTAGTTTTCTTTCTTTGAGGTGTCTTTGTCTGGTTTCGGAATCAGGGTGATGTTGGCCTCATAGAATGAATTTGGCAGAGCTCCCTCTTTTTCTATTTCCTGAAATAGCTTGAAAAGTATTGGTATTCATTCTTCCTTAAAGGTTTTGTAAAACTCCGCTGTATACCCATCCAGTCCTGGGCTTTTCTTGGTTGGAAGTCTTTTGATTGCTTCTTCTATTTCATCTATTGATATTGGTCTGTTTAAGTTGTGAGTATCCTCCTGACTCAGTCTGGGCAAATCATATGACTTAAGGAATTTATTGATGTCTTCACTATCTTCTATTTTATTGGAATATAGGTTTTCAAAATAATTTCTAATTGTCTTCTGTATTTCTGTAGCGTCTGTTGTGATATTGCCTTTTTCATCCTGTATGTTAGTAATTTGAGTTCTCTCTCTTCTTCTCTTCATTAGCATGGCTAAGGGTCTGTCGATCTTATTTATTTTTTCAAAGAACCAACTTTTAGTTTTGTTAATTTTTTCAATAGTTTCTTTTGTTTCAATTTCGTTGATTTCCGCTCTGATTTTAATTATTTCTTGCCTTCTGCTACATTTGCTGTTGTTTTGCTCTTCCTTTTCTAGGGCTTTGAGATGAAGTGTGAGCTCATTTATTTGTTGGTTTTTCCTTTTTTTGAGGAATGACCTCCAGGCGATGAATTTCCCTCTTAAAACTGCTTTCATTGTGTCCCATAGATTCCGATATGTTGTGTCTGTATTTTCATTTATCTCTAAGAATTTTTTGATTTCCTCCTTTATGTCTTCTGTAACCCATTGATCATTCAGTAACATATTGTTCATTTTCCATGTGATGTAGGATTTTTCCTTCCTTCTTTTATCATTGATTTCCAGTTTCATTCCATTATGATCAGATAAAATGCATGGGATTATCTCCACCCCTGTATATTTACTGAGGGTTGCCCTATGGCATAATATATGGTCTATTTTTGAGAAGGATCCATGTGCTGCTGAGAAAAAAGTATATCCACTTTATGATGGTTGATATATTCTATATATGTCAGTTAAGTCTAGGTTGTTGATTGTGATATTGAGTTCTATAGTTTCTTTATTCAACTTTTGTTTGGAGGATCTGTCAAATGGTGAGAGAGGTGTGTTGAAGTCACCCATAATTATTGTGTTGTGGTCTATTTGATTCTTGAACTTGAGGAGAATTTGTTTTATGAACGTCGCAGCACCATTATTTGGTGCATAAATATTGATAATTGTTATGTCTTGTTGGTGAATGGTTCCTTTTAACAGTATATAATGTCCTTCCTTATCCCTTTTGATTAACTTAGTCTTGAAGTCGATTTTATTCGATATGAGGATGGCCACCCCTGCTTGCTTACGAGGACCGTGTGCGTGGTATATTTTTTCCCAACCTTTCACCTTCAGCCTGTGTATGTCTTTTGCAATCAGATGTGTCTCCTGGAGGCAGCATATTGTTGTATTTGTTTTTTTAATCCATGTTACCAGCCTATGTCGCTTTATTGGAGAGTTTAAGCCATTAACGTTTAGAGTTACTTTTGATATATGGTTTGTACTTCCAGCCATGTTTGATTATTTATCTTCTTTTTTTTTTAAATTTAATTTAGTTTGTTTCTCCATGGTTAGCTTTCCCCCCGCCCTGTTTTTATAGAGGCACTTCCCACTGATGGTTTTGGTTACTGTTTTTCATTTCTTCCTCGTGTAGTGTTTTGCTCAAGATGCTTTGCAATGCTGGTTTTCTGGCTGCAAATTCTTTTAGCTTTTGTTTATCATGAAAGATTTTTATTTCATTGTCATACCTGAAGCTTAATTTTGCTGGATACAGAATTCTTGGTTGGCATCCATTGTCTTTCAGTGTTTGAAATACGTTGTTCCAGGATCTTCTCGCTTTCAGCGTCTGTGATGAAAAATCCGTTGTTAACCTTATTGGTTTACCCCTGAATGTAATCTGCCTCCTTTCTCTTGTAGCTTTTAATATTTTCTCTTTGTTCTGTATATTGGATATCTTCATAACAATGTGTCTTGGCGTTGGTCTACTGTGATTTTGTGTGCTCGGTGTCCTGTATGCATCTAAAATTTGTATATCCGTTCCCTTTTTATTTCTGGAAAGTTTTCTGTAATTATTTCATTCAGCAGGCTACTCATTCCCTTGGTTTGAATCTCTGTACCTTCTTCTATCCCGATGACTCGTAGGTTTGGTTTTTTTATGTTATCCCATATCTCTTGGATGTTTCTCTCATGATTTTTAACCAGCCTTTCTGAGTTGGCTAGGCTCTTTTCAAAATGATATATTTTGTCTTCATTATCTGACGTTCTGGCTTCTACTTGCTCCACTCTGTTAGTGATACTCTCAATTGAGTTTTTAATTTGGTTTATCATTTCCTTCATTTCTAGAATTATTGTTTGATTTTTTTTTTTATAATCTCCATCTCCTGATAAAGATGCTTAACTTCTTCTTTTATCTGTTTATGTAATTGATTTTCAAAGTGTTCTTTCACTGTTTGGATTTGCTGTCTCATATCCTCTTTAAGGTTCCATTCCATCTGTCTAAGGTGTTCCTTGAGTTCTTTATATGACCATTTTTCTGCTGACTCTAGGTCCTCCTGAATATTTAGGCTGTCCTTCATTGTTTGTACCCCTTTTCTTCCTTGCTTTTTTATGCTGCTCATGTTACTTCTTGTTCTGCTTGACTGCTGAGTTACTGTTTACTCTTATAAATTTATTTGATGCTTGGGAAGAAAGATATTAGAAGGGAAGGGAAGAAGTCACTAAAGAGAATGAGAGTAGGCAGGTAGAATTCAAGGAAGGGGGAATAAGAAAATTGAAAAGAAATGAAAAGACAAAAGAAACAAAAACAAAACACACACAAAAAAGTTAGAAAATAAAGAAAGAAAAGAAAAAAAAATTTTTACAAAAATAATAATGATAATAAAAATAATGAGAATTAAAATTAAAAAAATTATAATAATAAAAAAATTAGAAACATTAAAAAAGTTAAAGAACAACAATAAAAAATTGAAAATGAAAGAAAAAAAAAGAAAAAAAAATGATAATAATAATAATAATAAATGCAGTCATAGAGTTCGATTAATTTCTCTTCCAGTAGGTGGAGCTGTGCCCACTGGGTCAAGCTTCTCCTCTCACTAAGTGGGAACCAATCACTGTGTAGCAGCTCTTCCTCACAGACTGGGCGGGTCTCCAATCCTGAGTGCCTAGGGCCTTCTCTTGTGTTTCCTCAAGCCAGGCCACGCTCACCTATGACGCTCACCACAATACTGTCTACACGCCAGGTCTGCTGCTCCTGGGAGCCCTGTTGCGCTGGTTTCAATGCAGTTATCTCCTCCGCCCGTGACGTCAGTTCTCTGCCAAGTTGGTATCACATGTAAATGGTGACCATTCGTTCCCTTTGCCGGGTGACCAGTGCAACGGGTGGGTCCTGACTGTCTCTCCCAATCCCCGTTTCAATCCTGTGGCCACTGCCTATGAAGGCTCGGTTGGTTTTTACCTCTGAAAGTTCCTAAGGGCCAACCAGTTATTTCAGCGGGATTGTTAGTGCTGAGTCACGAGAAGCAGGCGAACCGGAGCTTGGATGCAGCCGATCCGGGCTCGGTGTGTGTGTTCTGAGGGGCCCAGACTGTACACCCCAAATCCACGTCAGCAGCATTGCCTAGTGATCCTGGGCAAACAGCATTTATACAGTTTACAGCTCCCTATGCCCGCGCAGTTGAAGAGGTCAGAGACTTGATCTCTCCCCGCCCGCTGCCATGTTAGATCTCCTCAATGATATTCATGTTGCCCTTACAGCTTCCTGGCATAAGCAAGTTCTTGGGATTATACAAACTGCTGCTTCTGTTTCCAGTCCAGATTTCTAGAAATTAAACCCTGCCGCCGTCGCCTCTTCCCCGGGGCCACGCTCAGGGGTGCCGCGCTCGTCCGCGACCGTAGCTGCGCCAAAGAACCGGTGCCCAGCCCCCAGGGCCCAAGCGGCTGCCGCCGCGGCTCTCTGGCTCCCTCCTCTGAAGCACGGGTCCCCTCGCAGGGGCATGCAGAACGACCCCAGAGCAGGCTCTGCCCGAGGGTGCAGCGGCGAACAGGCGACCCAGGCGCTCAAGGCTGCGGTCCAGCCTTTGGAGGACAGGGCTCGGCACGCAGCCCAGCTCCAACCTCTAGGTGTGGCTGCCGGACAATGTAGCCATAGCCATCAAGACAGCCGGCAGAAAGCAAATGGCCCACATTCACATTCTTGATGGAAAAAGGAAAACAGAAGAAAAAGAAAAATGTAAAGATGGGAAGAAAGGGGGAAAGGAAAGAGGGAGGAGGAGGAAGGAAAGAAGGATTTTTCCATTTCTTGTTGGGCTGTGCACCCCTTAAAGAGAGCAATGGCTTGTTAAGTCTATCTTCTTTGAGTTGCTCACTTAACTGTCATCTGTGTCCTGGAACGAAGCTGGTTGTACTGGCCCTCAGCTTCCCTTCTCATCAGTTTAAGTTAGGACAGAATGAGAAATAGTGACAGAGTTTAATCTGTTGAAACAAGGTAGATGCTCTCCCAGGGCAAGGCTGATTCAGAGTTCTAAGTGTGAAGTATAGGCAACTGGCATTTAGTTCTGACTGACCTTTCCAGCTTTGTCAAGAGGTATCTGCTTTGGAGAGAAGAGCTCTACCACCCTACTACTGGGCAGATGCTCATCTCTGCTGGGATCTGGGTGTGTGTGCAGAGGTGCTTCTGAGACTTCCACTCTTGGGGCAAAACAACCATTTTTTTTCCCTCTTCTCATACACTCTGCCACCCACAAATGTGGTCTTCCCAAGATCAGACACCAGCACAAATGTGCCTGCCTGTCTCTCTAGCTCTTACAGCAAACTCTGAACCCAAAGGGAAATCAAGAAGCACTCCACTCTTAAACCCTGGCCTGAGTCCCTCCACCCTCCCAGGTGCAATACTCTGTGTCTGCCTCAGTTGCACTGCACCAAGAGGATATTGGATCTCATGGCAAGCACATGCAAGAAAGTCAACTAATGCTTATTATGAAATCCTAGGTTCCTACTACAGAAAGCTACAACAGAAATCCATCACAAGGCAGCCTCAAGAAGGTGTCCAGTCAGCTCTCCACTCTCTAGATGAGAAATGAGGAGCACCCCTCATTTCTCACAAGCTGGCTATGCTGCCTCTGTGTCACTTAAGTTCAGACAATACTGCTGTTCCAAGGATTCCCCCATACCAAATTTTCTTCACAAACTTAACCTTTCTGCTTGGGTTGTCCCTTCCCTCTGTAGTGGACCAGTGAAAGGTAGTATCAGCTGGATTACAAGATATTCTTTCCTGGCCTCTATTCAAAGAGCCTGAATTTCCATCCCTATGATTCTGATATTGAGATTTGGTAAATTCCCTCTGACACTCACCTCGCTGGGAAGAAGTATTACTACTGCTTGAATCCTGAGACATGCAGTGACTGGAAACCACACCTTTTTGATGGGCCTTTTCAGAGGTTCTGATGAACTCTTCTGCCAGGACCACAGAGGTTAGGTAACATCAGGCTACACATCCAGGTTCTCCTGAACACTCTGGCACTAGACTTGTGCTTTCTCAGCTTCCATCTCCTCACCAGTTCCCAGGTCTGCATGGTGTGGTACACCCTCAGGGTCATCTACATTAGGCAAGCAAATGAAGAAGTCTCAGAATTACACAAATACGCGTAAGCAGCAATGTGTGATGCTAACTACATGGTTGACTTGGAACGTCTTCATTGCTTACTATCAGTGGTAGGCTTACAAATCTCTCTCCAGTGTCTGTGCTAGCATTTCCCTGACTTTACCAAGAGAGGCAGGCTAGGAAGTGACTCTTCCATTCACATTTCTAATGCACTTTGGACCAAGGCTACCTGTTCCTCCCCAGGTCCACAGGAAAGCACATGTTCCAGATTGTTGACTGCTTTCTCTGTCTCCCACAGCCTTGAACAAAACAGAGTATGGACCTTCTTCCCATTCTAGTTCTCCTAATATCTTCTTCCAAGACACATTTCCATTCCCTGTCACTATACATTGTTTTCCTGGTTGGTTCTCCAGGGCCCTGACCCACTTCTTTCCCTGGAACTGATGTACATAGGGATGTTTTCAGGTTGGAGCTCCCTAAGCAGGGGTAGCCTAAACTGTGAATGTGTGTTTATCTATGTGCCTGGGAACTACTTATCCATGCATCATGAAGTATGTAGTTGACTCAATTAAACACTTACCGAAGGACTATAATAAATGATTTAACCATTCAATATATTCAAGAAAATACATCAAGAATATTTTTCCAGCTAGGTTTTTGCCATTTTTAAGGATATGTAAAGGTGGCAAAAGTAATATTAGTTTTTGTTTCAGAAAGAACTCAAGTCTAAGTGTAGTGTCTATGCATTTATGTTCAGAAAATAGGAACTTAAATGCTCTCTGTTTGAAAAAAAATATAATTTTATTTATAATGGAGGACTAGCCTAAATATTGTGGGTAATTTCATTCATTCATTCATTCATTCATTCAATAACCACTATGATATATCTGTCATTGCTTATAAGACAAGTCCCAAGTATTCTTTAGTATGGTCATCTAAGAGGAGGGTCTGTCTTACTTTATCCCCAGTCATGTCATCCCCACCACATTCTGGTTCATTCCACATCATGTATCTCTATAATTCTGCTCCTATTGGTACTTCCACACCATCTTCTTGGTCTATTTGTCTTCCTGGGATGATCAAAAACATTACCTCTTTTCAGGACACCCCTTTCTTACACTTCTTTACTCCAGGTAGGAACAATCTCTTGCTCATGTGTCCTTACTGAACTTTACCTGTGCTTCTGTGCTTGCTCTTGACCTGTTGGAATAATACCCCCTCCTGAGAAGAGGGGGTTTTGAGGGTAGTGGCTGATTTTCCTCATTTCTCACCTCTCTGTATGGAGCAGAGAACTGCAAGCATGATAGTCATTTCTCCTAATATAGATTTGAAATTTCTTTGAATAGAAAAACACTGCAATGCTTTTTAAAGAATATGATATCATTCATTGTAATATCACATTTTCAAAGAACAAGGTTGATATTTTACTTCCAATTTATATACCAGAAAACTAAGGTTTGCAAGGCTTTTCACTTGTACACAAATCACATGTGGCCAAGAGCCACATGACAGCATCCTATGCCCTTCCACTGTAGGGCATTCTTCCCTCTTAACATAACATCATTAAAAATCAACAATGTATAAAGGGTGTTGACCACAACATTTCAATGAACATCCGAGCAGCCAACTGACAAAGGAAAGAAAATGCTTATTATATAGTATTTCCCCAAGGACATTTCACAGGACTCTAAACCTGGAGAGATTTTTGTAAGGAAAACAAAAGTCAGTTGACCAAATAATTTGGAGAAAACTACACTTCAGGGCAACCTCACAATGTGCATAAGTGTTCAAGACACAGAACTGTTTTTCCAGCTATGTCAAGTTCAACGGTATTTACCCAGGATTTTCCATATGTCTTTAAGAACAGAAAACTATTTTTTTTAAATAAAATTCTAACAGAATTAATACCAGACTAAATAGAATTAAATACCAGCTATGCAAAACGAATTGTACCAGGTTTCTAGAAGCAAAATCCTTTCCTGTCCATGAGTTCTGGGTGGATTTAGGGTGATTCAATATGTAAAATTAACTAAGATTCTATTTAAAGTAATACATAATTATTCTGTGTGACATGTTGCTACATCTATATGTGACAAATCCTTAAACCATTGCTCTCTGGAGGCAATTTTAAGAAATCCAAAGTGAATATTTATCTGATCTATGGTTTTGGAGTTATACTGGCTTTTAAACTCAATTTATCATGCAGAGAACAATAGTTTTCCCAGACTACAGAGTCTGATATATTTGGTAAGTGTGAGTTCACAGTGACAGGAAGCCTGCTGGCTTCTATTGATTTACTTTGGTTTATGACAGTTCATTGATTTCAGAGGAGAAATTTATTTTTAAAAAAGCCCTCTTCTTATTATTTTTCATCAAAGTTTACTAAGCTCCAGAACACATTGTTTTCTTATGATTTCTAAAACAAAAACGTTTCATGAATTGTGTGTGCTTGATTTTGAAGCACAATGATGGCATTTTCTTTGAAACTCATATGAAGTTGTCAATTAACCAGAGATGTATTTGGAAGAATATGTTTCTGGATTATTCAGTCAAAAAGCAACTTCAAAAATACTTTAGTTTTTTTCAGTGGATTCAAAATGCTTTCAGGACTTATTCTTTTCCTAATTCTTCACCAGTTTTCTGACTCAGTCCTTCCATTTGGTTGGAGAGAATGGAGGGAAAAACTGAATTATTCTGGGATAGTCTTGAGTTTCTAACTGAAACTAGTTTTTCTACTTCAGGGACTTCTTTCACTATTTTCCCATGAGCAAGCACGAGACTCAGGCTGAGCACAGTACAGCACCATTGTGAGCTTCAGGAAATGGCAGAAGCCTGAGATTCTGTTAATTGAGCTTGCTCAGAATAATGAGTATTGTTGGACCATCTTTTAATACATCCAGGTATGGTTTAACATGGAGCACAGGTGCTGAAATTCTGGGCAAATGATTTTTGGTAGAGATGAGAAAGTAAAAGTTTTTCCTGATAGATTACCATGGACATGGGCATGGTAAGTAAAGGAAACATGGGTAGAGAGGGGGAAGGTGTTCCACTGACAAAATACGAATCATTCCCAAATAATTAAAGTATAACAATGGCAAATTAGCAATGCACAATAGTTGGAAAGCATCAAAATTCAGAGTAGGTCTAAGAGAAATCTTAAGTTACCAGGTTCGCTACTTGGTTGAGGATCCATGGAAGATGCCCAGGCTCTGTGAATTCTAAGGTGGAAATCTGAAGCTGGAAGAATGAGAACAAGAAATCCAGGGGAAAATGCCTACATATATGGGAGATGGGATAAGAACAGGAAGAAAAGTAGACACAGGCACACAAGAATAACACCAGGTGAGGATGGAAACAGATCTCAGTGATTCTTCTACAAGTCAATGTTTGCCAAACCTTGCCAGAAAAGGACAGGGTCAGAACAGATCCTTCTCTCACAGCCTCAGAAGGAATCAGCCTTGCTGACACCCTAATCTCAAACTCCTAGCCTCCAAATCTGTAAAAGATCAAATTTCCATTGTTTAATCCAGACAGTCTAGGGCACTTTGTTATGGCCTTCATAACAAACTAACATAATCATTAAATGTATATTATTTTTTTTCTTGCTTCTACTTTTTTTTCACTCTCTTTTGCATGTGCAATACTCATCCTTCCTTAATCTCCTGAAAAAAATTTCTCTTTAGATCCAAGACCTAGCAGAGACTGGCTGTCTCTCCTGAAATCTCTACCATTTCACCCTACACACATTTTCTTTCCTCTGTTCCAAATGAATCTAATTCAGTCACTGTCTATAACACTTAGTAGGTGCTGTGTGTTGCCATTACTTCTCTTTGCCACTTAAACAGCTCTCCTGGGTGGTAGGGGATGAAATTTTCTTTCTCTATCTCTTCTGATCATAGAGTACAATCATGGGTTGACCCCAGGAAATGTGTGCCAAAACACGATTTGTAAACTTATAAGATTTCAGTCTCTTCCTCTTCCCTAACGTAATGAAGCGGTAGGTTTCAAAGAATACAAAGATCATCTCCACTAATGGTCCATAAAACACAGTTGTTTCCTCATGGAGGTCACAGGAGGGCCACACACATCCAGACACCTCCCTCATAGCCTTATTATTTCAGCTGAACTCAGACGTCACTGGGAGCAAGTGGATGTGGACACATGTGCTGCCTCTGGTTCTCTGCCACTGTCTTACTCCCAGCTCACTTCCAGTTTGACCATATGTTTTCCCTCAACTTTAATGAAGCAAAAAGACTAACACAAGAATTGAAAGGAGAATTTGTTGGTGGCAATGACAAAACTGGTTAGAAGAGCTATTCATTAATTTTTTTTAGAAAAGGAAACATATTAGGGAGATTTTGAAGAAAAATCAATAGAGCTTGGTAAGTAATTGAATATAGATTCCAGATAAGGTCATATCTTTCTCAGTGTGTTGAGTCATTGGGAATTTAGAGACTATTGGTGCAATACCAAACATGAAAGATTGCCTGCTGTGCACATCTCTCCTAGTTGAGTCACCATCCTACTTCCCATCTAACCAGCCCTGCTGTAATTTGCTCTTTAACCACGCAGGAAAATATGGACACTCAGGGTCTTCTCCTTCCCATGTATGCTCCTTCACAAAAGCCCCTGCTCTTCTTGGTTCTCCAGGAAATGCCTACTAATCCCATACTCCCTGACCCCGGGTTCACTTCCTTTTGAAAGATTTCTCTTGTTCTTCCTGAATACAATTCTCCATGTGTGAACACTACACATCATATGCCCCTTGCACTTGAAAATTATTACTAGAGAGCTAATGAGCATATCTCACAGTAATTTCAGAAGGAAGGAATAGAATCTGGTCATGCCCTCTCCTTAATGAATGTTTCCTTCATTTGGATTCTAAATTGTTACTTCCCCAGCATCTTCCTGACTTGCTATTGCTCTAAGAGGATGAATTCTTTTGATGGCTCCTTCTGATCTCAGCATCATGAACTAGTTACAAATCCAGGAATCAATTTGTTTTCTTCTCCTATATTTCCCTTATTACACCCCCTTGTAACTTCATAGAGTCACATGGCTCCAAATAGAGTTAACCTTCCACACCCACAGGATCCATCTCCAGTTTCAAGCAACTGTGGATAAAAAATATTCTGAAAAAGATGTGGCCTCTGTACTAAACATGTGCAGATTTTTTTTGTCATTAATGCCATAGTTAATAGTATAACAACTATTTATAGAGTAGTAGGAATTCTAAGCAAAATAGAGATGATTTAAAGTGTGTGAAAGGATGTCTGTAGGTTATATGAAAATACCACACCATTTTCTTTTTTTAATTTTTGTATATGCACCTTTTAAAATTTTTTTGTAGTTTATAATATCTTTATTTATTTATTTTTGCATTAGAATTCTTATTACACATATACAGCACATTTTTTCATATCCCTGGTTGTATATAAAGTATGTTCACACCAATTTATATCTTCATACATGTACTTTGGATAATAATGTCTATCACCTTCCACCATCCTTGCTAATCCCCTGCCCCCTCCCTTTCCTTCCCACCCCTCTGCCCTATCTAGAGTTCATCTATTCCTCCCTTCTCCCCTCCTTAACCCACTATCAGCCTTCTTATATCAGAGAAAACATTCTGCATTTGTTTTTTAGGGATTGGCTAACTTCACTTAGCATTGTCTTCTCCAGTGCCACCCATTTACCTGCAAATGCCATGATTTTATTCTCTTTTATTGATGAATAATATTCCATTGTGTATATATATGCCACATTTTTTGTATCCATTCATCTACTGAAGGGCATCTAGGTTGGTTCCACAGTTTAGCTATTATGAATTGTGCTGCCATAAACATTGATATGGCTGTGCCTCTGTAGTATGCTGGTTAAGTCCTTTGAGTATAGACGGAGGAGAGGGATTAGCTGGGTCAAGTGGTGGTTCCATTCCCAGTTTTCCAAGGAATCTCCATACTGCTTTCCATATTACCTGCAAGAATTTGCAGTCCCAGCAATGTATGACTGTACATTTTCCCCACATCCTCGCCAACACTTATTGTTGTATGTCTTCATAATAGCTGCCATTCTGACTGGAGTGAGATGATATCTTACACTAGTTTTGATTTGCATTTCTCTAATTGTTAGAGATGATGAACATTTTTTCATATATTTGTTGATTGATTACATATCCTCTTCTGAGAAGTGTCTGTTCAGGTCCTTGACCCATTTATTGATTGGGTTATTTGTTTTATTTATTATTTTTTTTTTGAGCTTAGCTTTTTGAGTTCTTTTTATACCCTACACATTAGTGCTCTATTTGATGTGTGAGGGGTAAATATTTGCTCCTAAGATGTAGGTTTTCTATTCACCTAACAGATTGTTTCTTTTTCTTAGAAGAAACTTTATAGTTTGAATCCATTCCATTTATTGATTCTTGGTTTTAATTTTTGCACTATAGGAATCTTATTAAGAAAGTTGGGGCCTAATCCCACATGATGAAGATTAGGACCTACTTTTTCTTCTATTAGATGCAGAGTCTCTAGTTTAATTCCTAGGTCCTTGATCCACTTGAGTTGAGTTTTATGCCTGGTGAGAGATAGGGTGAGAGATCTGGCTGCACAGGCTCAAGCTTTCTCTGCCCCCAAATCTTTGGACTGTTTCTTGTGTTTAGAATGTTCTTTCACATAGTTATTTAATTTCATTTTGTTGCATATGGATTTCCAGTTTTTCCAGCCCCATTTGTTGAAGAGGCTATCTTTTCTCCAATGCATATTTTTGTCACCTTTGTCTAATATAAGAAAATTGTAATTTTGTGGGTTAGTCTCTGTGTCCTCTATATTGGCCTACCAGTCTTTTTTGCCACCATTTTCTTGAGCATCTATGGATTTTGGTATACATGGGTTCTGGAGCCAAATCGCCATGGATAGTGAGGAATGAGTGTGTTGACTCTGCTGACTCTTCCCTGTGAATATCTCAATTCAAGTCTTTTGCCTTGAACTATACATTTCCTTACACTTAACTGCTCTTGGTGACTGCATCATGGTATTTTATCTGCATCTCCCATATAACATCCCAAAGTTCAAACCATTTCTTCTACACAAATGTGTTCCATTGTCTACCTTTATTTGGGATGATGAGGATGTCAACTCTCAGTCCTTGAGTAGTCATTTCTCTTCTACCTCATTTATGACCCATCCCAATCCTTAAAAAACAAATGCTGAATGTCTTCTTTGATATAAGGGGGGGTGACTCAAAGCAGAGTAGGGAGGAAGAACATGAGAAGAAGATTACCATTAAACAGGGAAGGGAGGTGGGAGGGAATGGGAGGGAGAAGGGGAATTGCAAGGAAGATGGAAGGAGACCCTCATTGTTTTACAAAATTACATATATGATGGTGTGAGGGAGAAGAAAAAAAAGAGAGAAATGTGGCACAGTAGATTGGGTAGAGAGAGGTGATGGGAGGGGAGGGGAGGGGAGGGGAAGATTGGAAGGGCAGCAGAATACAACAGACACTAGTATTGCTGTATGTATATACATGACTGTATAACCAATGTGATTCTGCAATCTGTACATGTGGAAAAATGAGAATTCATACCCCATTTGAATCAAATGTATGATATGTCATGATCATTGTATTGTCTTGAGCAACTAATTAAAAAAAAAAAAAAGAAAATCACACTGGCCATAACCAAGAGATGATTACTAACTGAGCTTTCTTTTTCCAGCATCACATCTATCATCTACACCTCACATTTGATCTCTCCCACAACTTGCTCTGGCTGCACAGGCTCAAGCTTTCTCTGCCCCCAAATCTTTGGACTGTTTCTTGTGCTTAGAATATTCTTTCACATACTCACTCCTTGATCTTCTTGAATTTCTTAGTATCCAATTTACTGGGAAGATTTACCTTTACATCCTGTTTCAAATTGAGCATAAATAAATTAGAAGATAAGAAAGTAAAACCTCTTGTTTACCTTAACTGCTGTATTTTTCACATTGTTTACTGTTAGACTACATGATTTTTTTTGCTTATACCCTTTCCTATTCTCAGTGAATACATTCCAAGATCCCAGTAAATGTCTGAAACCACAGATAAAACCAAACCCTGAATAGGCTATGCTTTTTCATATACATACAGACAATGCAGCATTGATACACTAGACAAAGGGATGACTCACATCCCAGTTGAGATGGAGCAGGAAGATGTGAAATTTTATCATATTACTCAGAATGTCACGCAACTTATAATTTATGAATTGTTTATACCTAAAGCTTCCCACTTGACATTGTCAGACCTGCAGTTGATCAAAGGTAACTGAAACCATGGTAAAACTACACCTCAGATAAGATGAGACTACTGTATTTTGTTCTCACCAACAATGGAATGTAAACTCTATAAAAGCAGAAATTTTCACCTGTTTTAGTCACTACCTAATCCTCCACATTTAGAATGTTTTAGTCACTACCTGATCCTTCACATTTAAAATGGTGGTCTGACACACAGTAATTATTCAATAAATATTTGCTGATGAATAAATGAGAGCAAACACACAAAAAATATAATGTTCATAGTTTCTTTGAGTACTTAAAGTCATGAGTCCTGAGAGCAAAGGTACAAACCACAGATACGCACATTTAGACACATTCTAGTAAAACTGTAGGATATTAAAGAACAGAAGAACATCTTAAAAGAATACAAAAGGAAAACAATTGGAATAGAAGAATTCTTTTAAACAATGATTGATGAGCAAATAATTGGCAAATATCTGCAATGTGCTAAAGAAAAATAAATTAAGAATGTAGTTCTCACTAACCTACAATTCAAGATTATTTCATGAAATTAAATACAAATATTTTTCTTTGAAAGAATGTCCTTCAACAAGAAAATAGAAAACAGGAGAAAAAAATCAGATCAAATAAAAGTGATATTCTGATATTCAATATTTTGATTCAGCAAAATAGGTAAATGTTCGTTGTAATTTAAACATTATAATAATGTTGAATGATTTTTTTCTTCCAAATAAGTAGTAATATTTTTCAATGAAAAGATCAATTGGAAAATTCCAGATAGAAGCAATTTGTAATTTTTAAGTGCATGACATCCTGAGTAATGATAAAGTCTCACATCCTCCTTCTCTATCCCAACTCGGATGTGAGTCATCCCTTGGTCTAGTGTATCAATGCTGTACTGTATGTACAGAAAAGAACAGCCTATACAAAGTTTGGTTCCATCTGGGCTTCATATATCCACTGGGGGTCTTGGAACATATCCCTTGAGAATAGGGGGGGGGGATGGTTATAAATCCAGTCATTGGTTTAAATTATGCTAAAGATTTCTATTACTTACTAGGGACAAAATACATGAATGTGTTTAAATATTAATTCCATGCACATTAAAATATTAGAATAACCACTGATAAAATGTGTAATCCAAAAAAGTTGAAGAATAGAAATAAAGAAATTTGCCAAAGTCAGAAAATAAGGGAAAAAATTCTAGTGAAAGGAAGTATGTTAAAAGTGAAACAAAATGAAATAAACAAGGCAACAATAAGTTCAAATATAATAAAATGTATAATAATTATTAATAGATTGAATATGGCTTCTAAATTTTAAGGGTTTTAGCTTGGATTATGAAGATATGGCAGGAAATCCTAACTAGAAAGAGGAATAGATCAGGCAAGAGGTTCTAGTGAGCTTCAGGCAGAAAGTAAAATGTCAGTAGAAAGAGATGGACATGATTTTGGCTCATGCATGAAACAATGTGGACTGGAGGGTGAATACTGTCTCATCTATCAGGAAGGCCTGGAGAAACCACTGGAGAGGGGGATAGGGCTAGGAATTGATCACATGGATGAGGTAGCCATTGAAGATGCTTCAGATTTGAAGAGACACAGTAGTGTTCCATGCCATGAACACAAACACTGCAGAGAAAATGATCAGAGGACATGAGCATTCATGAGTGAGACCCAGGGTCTCCACAGCATGGATATGCTCCCTACTGTGGCTAGGGTTCTGAGGTGAGGAGAGAGAGTGCAAGGTTTGAGTCCAGAGGCAATGGTGTGTGACGTGCTTGAGGTCTCATCAAGGACTCCTAGCAGTCTTCATTCCTACACCAGGATCCAGCTACATTTGTTGAAATGACCTGTGGGCAACCCTGAAGTTCAGGAGCAAGCAGTCATAAATTACAAGTTGTCCTTTTATTCAACTCCCAACCTTAGGCAGCACCCAGAGTAATTGCAGTAAGGGGCGTAGAATGAATAAAGGAAATAAATCTGGCAGATCCCAGGGTGCTAATGAGGTGGCACCTGGGTGGGACATGAGAGGACAGTGGAGACACCTTTGAAGTTGCTTGAGATAATGTGCTTGGGTGGATGTCAGTCTTCCTGGTGGGGAACTTAGATTAGATAATCTTTATTTAGTTACAGAGTTCAGATAAGCAAGGCTTTCACTCCCCCACCTAGTGTTCAAAGTTCAGGTTCAGCTTGTGAGAAGGCAAGGTTCTCATCTGCTTGCTTTCTCCTTTTCTCTTGCAACGTTCGGAGCCCTGCCCATCTTTTTCTAGGCAAATGCATGATCCCACGCTGTTCACATGGCCTCAAATGTCCTTCTAGCCATTTTCAAGTGAGTTCATCGCCAGCATGTATTTTTAAAAGTATGTGCATGGATTTATTATTATTATTATTATTGTGGAAGGCAATATATTTGAAGTCTGAAATCTGACACCCAAAACTATTGGCAAAGAGAAATAGGAAGCTAGCAGAATGCATGTAGAATGGGGGCTGGTTACTCAGAGAAGAAACAAAAACAGGTAGTATGTTGATAGTTTTCTGTTATACTTATAGTGTGATTCTATGTTATCATTTTTAATAGAATAAATGAAGAACAGCAACAAAAACACAAATGCACTCCGATGATATTTTCACTACAAGGAAGGGCTGACATGAGACGTTCAGTAAGCTGAGCTTGGAGGAAGGTTGATACCATCAACTTTTCCTGCAAGTCTTTGCATATTCTGCAATTTGGTGTAATAGACAGCTACACAAATCTACTTCTAGTTAGTAGTGAGTTTTCATATTTAGTTTATTGTTCTATCCTCACGACTACCACTTAACATTTACACGATGGTAAGTGCCTTCCCCGTTTTGAAGTCAGGAAAACAGCCTGGGAGAACTAAAACGAATTTCCTAAACCCACAAAGACACTTTTTAATTACCTTTCCTCATGGTTATTTCCTCTGTCTTAAACACTCCTCTAAATCTTGTCAGGAGGAAAAGCTCCAAAGTTCACTAGAAGAATTGGGGAAAGGAAGCCATCAACACGGTGGTCCTATCCCCACAGAGTCATATAGACCCAAACTAGAGCCTAGCTCCATGCATACAACATATGATCTTGAGCAAATTAATTGTTTTCTTTGAAATTTTGTTTTCTGATATGTGAAACTTGTGCAGCAATAGTGTTGACATGAGGCTAAGAGGAAACAAGCATGCATGTGTTTATCCTCACCTGTGCCTTCTGGTAAACAGTTGGTAAGGGTTAAATGAAATAAAGCAGCAACAGTAGCCCTGCTGCCCCAAGGTACAGAAGTGCTCAGCCAGCAGGACCTTCCCAAGGGATTCTGAGGGTCTTTGAAACAGAATAAGGATGCTCCCAGTGGATTAGGGTACTGCTGTCTGGTTGGAAGAGCCTTAAGGGACACACTGATCTGAAGATGGTGTAGAAAGATCTCCCTAGCATGTGTTGCCATGTACTCCAAGGTCCTTCCTCAGTCATATTTTATATCCAATGCAAGTCACAGAGCCAGTCCTGATAGTAGTCAGATGGAGAAGGTATGACCACCATCCTCCCAAAGTTTTTAAACGATTTACCTATGGTTTCTTAAGCCAACTTTTTTTCTTAAGAGAATGCAACAATATTTACACACACACAACACACCCTAAAAATGTGGGTGCTTATTGGAAGAATATATTTGTAAAGTCATTATTTTTCATCAACCAGAGCAGAAAGACCCACAAACATTTTTGTAGTTCACTGAGGAATATTCCACCTATGTCCTAGGATCAGAGGGATTACACCCAGTCTAGCTTGCTAACATTTTAAACAGAGACTATTATGGAACTTATGGAAAATGATGTCTATTATAATGTCCAATGGGATTACCACTCTGCCAAGATTTTCTTGACCAATAAAATATATTTGACACTTCAAATAAGGCCATTGGATTCCTTCATGGCTTTTTGTTACTATTATTGAATGAGAAAGAACAGTTAATCCTGAGCCATCCAGATCTCTTTGTTCCAATAACTAAGTCATTTATCTCTCTCAAGACATTTCTATTATAGTAAGTATTTCCTTAGAGGTGATGTACATGTAGTAGGATCATTGCATGTTCTTTTAAGTTTGTTGTCCTAGGCAAAGAGGCTAATTCGTGGATGTTGTGGGAGGGCTTCTGAGGAACACAAGGAAGTAACACTGTGTTCTGAGGAAGTGGTCTTTGAGTTTTCATGTAAAGTATGTGTCTTTCTTTGGTTCAGTCACTTCGCATGGCAACAACAACAACAACAACAAAAAAAAAAAAAAAAACCATAGCAATTCAATTATCTTAAGAGTAAAATTGTACTGTCCAATCTATTTGGAGACCAGTTTGAGGATGTGTTCTTTTTCTTGTAGGCTATTAATGTTTTATTCATGATTTTGGAAGAGAATACAACTTTGTTATTAAAAAAAAAATCTCAGAATCAGAAAAGAAAGTACAACAACTGCAAAATATTGTGTTCTGAGTTGTGCAATCTTAGACAATTTGTCTTCGGACATAAATTTTCACATCTTTAAAAAAGTATTAGAGTAGATATTTTATCTTTAAATATTAGATGCATTTAAAATATTTGTTGTTTTCTTCCAATTCTTCTTGCCTTGGGATTTGAGCAAGAACTCAAGCCAACTAAAGAACTCAAGAACTTTCCCCTTGCTTACTTGCCAGGCAAGTCATCTGATCTTACTCAGTCCTCCTCCCTTACAGAATGTACAGACTAACTTACACACCTTGAAGGCATTTCTGTGTCAAATTGCGTGATACACACCCACTTATACTGTGTGTCATTGATATAAATCAAGAAATGATTTAGGCATTTGACAAATGAGAATATTTTCATTTGTTAAATTTGGCCTGGGAAGAGAACATTTCATAAGCCTTTCCAGATAATTATACTCAAATTCAGTGGTAGTTTTTCTCTAATGATTGTAGAGTTATCTCAGTCAAATTCTAGATTTAACTTTAATCCATTTAAGATTTTCTCCCTCTGGTTTATAATCCTAGTAACACCTATGTTTCAAAGCATCTGGACATGAGAGAGAGGAACACCTGGGCTGGGCCATGTGTTCTTTTTCTTCACCCAAACTCCCTGATTTGTTCTTCCAGTTCTCTGAGCATTGGTGTCCACCCAATGCCATCTACTAAAATAGCTCAGCGGCACTTCTTTCCTGAAAAGGCATGTGTGTGAGTTTATTAGTGGACTGAAGTTGTCCAAGGATTTGTGCTTACTCTTCCTTACTGGGTATCAAAATATTGCCCTATTCTACACACAGTAATTTCAATTTATTCTCATACACTGGGCCACATATATAACTGAAATGCAAAAGAAAATAATTTCGCTTGATGAAAATCACTCAGGTCATTCTTGATGAAACCGAGATTGAGACTCAGTCATCCTGAACAGAAGATCCAGTCACTAATTTGTGTCTGCTTTGAGAATATCTCAACACTATTAATTCTTAGCAAACACATCTGTAAAAGTATCAAAATCACAATATTCCAAGATTTCACCAAGATGCCTACACAGACCAGTAATCTCAGGACCTAAGCTATATTCATTCAAATGTATTTGAACAAGGTTTAATACCAGAGGATGGAGGGAATCATGTTATTTGAAGATGACAACTCAAAAGTGAGAATGTCACAATAAAATTACTATGTCATAATATCTCTGATACCATCTCCACATTACTATTGTAATTTAAAAGTCCCAGCACCATTTGCTGAAAAGATTATTCTTTTCCCATTCAATTGGCACAGCAAATTTGTTGAAAATCATTTCATCATAAATTTACTCTCCTTACATCACTGATAGAATTACTAAAAATATACAAACACCAAAATGTAAGATTTAAAACTATAAAACTCTTGGAAAAAATAATAGGAGTAAATTTTCATGACCATTAAAATAAACTTTGATTTTTAAAATATATAATATAAATGTTCGAGGAAAATAAATAGATAAATTGGACTTTAAAACTGGAAAACTACTTTATTGCAAATGATGCCGTTGTTCTAATAATATTTGAGAGTGGATAGGGACAAAATAGAGAAGTGATAAGTAGAGGTGAGGTAGCGATATCAATAAAAAGCAGGACAAGACAAGTCAGCAGATGCAATGACCAAAAAAAGAAAAAAAAAAAAAAAACTAAAGGAATTATCCAAAAATTGAGTAGAAGATAAGAGAGGTTCTCTTTAAAAAAGTATTAGAGTAGATATTTTATCTTTAAATATTAGATGCATTTAAAATATTTGTTGGTATATTTTTAGTAATTCTATCAGTGATATAAGGAGAGTAAATTTATGATGAAATGATTTTCAACAAATTTTCTGTGCCAATTGAATGGGAAAAGAACAATCTTTTCAGCAAATGGTGCTGAGACTTTTAAATTACTGTAGCAAGTTTAGGAGTTAGAAGTTGTGAGTTCCCCAAATTTGTTTTTCTTATTCAAGATAATTTTGGTTATTCTGGGTCCCTAATTTTTCCACATGAATTTTAGAATTATTTGTGAATTTTGCCAGAAAAAAAATCATCAGAAATTTTGGTGAAGTTAAATCTTTAAATCAAATTAGGGAATATTGCTATATAAACAATATTGAAACAGTTAGTATATAAACATGGGAGGTCTTTGCACTTTATCTATATATTTATTTTTAATTTTTTTTTAGTTTTTAAGGTCTCATTGTACAAATATGTGTTATTTTTTTTTTGCAATTCCAAACATTAAGTACAAGCATATACAACTGAATACTTTGATAGCATCCCAAAGCCAACTTATATATCTTTGTGGAAAAACAGACATAGCATTTTATTTTCTTGCCATTAACCTATATCAATGGTTGAATTTTTCCAAAATCATGGGCAATAGTCTCTTGAAGTTTCTGTCTTTTGTAAGAATAACACTCCAAACATTCCGCATAAAACTTGTCCAGGGTCAATATCCTTTCTATATAATCAAACCTGCCTTATCCTTCATATTCCCTGCCACTATTCCTGATGAAAACAACAACAAGTTTATAGTCTTCTCTGTAATTCCTGTTTATTTCTTTGAAGATTTCTCTTTCCCTTTTTTTGGCAAATCTACATGTATACAGTGCAAGTACAGCCATCCCACCTTTTCTGTGGGGGATGTATCCCAACAGCCCCACTGAATGCCTGAAACTACAAAGGGTATGGACTTCAGATATACTGTTGTTGTTGTTGTTGTTTCTATACATACAGACTCAAACTTAATGACTTTTCCATCATAGCTAGGAATTTATCAAAAACTTCGGCCATGATTTGTACAGTTCAAGGTATGACAACAAAATTAGCATGTTTCTTTTTTCCTGTTCACAATTTCAAGGAGAGATTTGTTCTTATTGCTGAGTTAGCAACCTTGCCATACCTTGCCAACCTTGCCAACTAGCTTTATCCATACTTAGGAATCTCGAATACTTAGAAATCAACTTATCCTCTTTGATAAAACATAAATGTGGAAATCTGAACTAATTATTATGAATTCATAGAGGTAACCATGTTGAAGAGAGTAGATAAAGGTAAAAATCTATAAATACAGATAATCTAGAACACACTGCAACAAAAGGAGCACAAATGGGAATTTAGAGACTATTTTGTTAGCAAATGAAAAAGAAATGTAATTCTTTTTCTTTCTCCCTATTAAGTTCCAAAATAAAGATTAAGTTCCAAAATAAAACTAAAAATCCTGTTAGTGAAGGACAAGAGGGTAAGCAATAGGAGAAATCTGGCCTCCTGTGTTTTCTCCTAGGTTTTAGAGCATGGACTATGATTTTACCACATCTGCCTACTTTATAGACCCTACATTACAGATGAAGTTCCTAAGTTATTGCTTCTTATCCTATGATTCTTGTAAGAAGTGAGATTTTAGATAGCATATAGAATGAAAAAGGTTCTTCAATTTTTCAATCACTACATCAGATAAGAAACTTAATAAATGCTATGTGATATGCTAAGAACCTTGCATACATAGTCTTATCATTCACTTTTCACAACAACCATCTCAGTAAACAAACTTTTTTCCCTTTACTGTATAAGTAGGACTGAGAGGACTTAAATAATAATCCACAATCACAGTCAGTGAGAGAAAGAACTTGATGCTCACTACAGGGTGGAGAGTGATTCAATACAGCACAGTACGAAACACTGCACTGTAGTGTCTTTCTGTTGGAATCAAGGAGAGAAATTCTATTCCCACATTAGACAGTGAGCTTGTGAAAATTCCGGCCCTGTGGGCTCCTTAAATTTTTTCCATGTCTATTGTCACGAAATGTGATAACTAAAATTGTAGACAATATTTGTCTTGTAATAAGTAGGTATAACTGCTTTCATTCTATAGGAATGCCCCAGAATGAGCATTCCCTCCTGCTAAAATATTTTTAGAAATGGACATACAGATTCATCCTTGATAGAATTTAAATCATTTTATCTCCAATATATATTTGGTACCTATTTATCAAAAGTAGGATTGTACATGAAGAATGCTGCTGTTATTTAGTGGATGCATCATTTAGAGTAGAAATTGACAAACTTTTCCTGTAAAAAGAGGTGGATCTATAAAATCTGTGATAGCTCTACCTGGGTGTTCTACTTTTATTTTGCAAATTTGTCCAATCCAGAGTCCCAGCAGCTCCAGGGGTCTCTTTTGAAGAACATAGATGCTGATCTCATTTCATCTCTGGGAATCATTGCTAGACTTCCACTACTGAGAAGGTGTATTTCAAACTCAATTTTGTGAAAGACTAGTTGTTTGTGTTTTTGTTTTTTTAAATTATTCCTCAGACTAGAATGAGGTCCGGGTCTGCCTGTCATGCCTTTATAGGATACACATTTGAATTCTTCAACACGGATGAGGTGATCATAGAGGAAATATATGGAATAAAAGCCTTTTTTCCCATCAATTTTTGTGAATTGCTGTATTTAACTTACGTGCATTTAAAATGCATCACCTATGGAATTGTTTCCAGTTAAGTTTTGTATATTTAAAAGTACAAAACAATAACAAATATCTTTGCCCAAATCAGTGGCCTCATCTTCTCTGGTTTATTCAGGTTTTGCAAACCTTAGGTTATGTGTCTGCATTGATTAAAATTGAAAGATTTCTTTGAGGAAATTATATGTACACGGAATACTGTAGGTAAACATAGGGTGCACTAAAAACTTGAAAATTAGAAAACACAGCTTCGATGATCTCAGTTTTGGTAAAACCACAAAAAAATTTAGTTAAACCTTTAGGTAGGAAGTTCCTTTTGTCCACTTTTTGAACTTACTCCATTCAGTTAATTCTGTTGATCATTTATTAATTTGTTATTTCACTTGTGTTAGGTACATGTGCATGCTAGTTATTAATATTCACTTACAGTTTTATCATGAGGTAGAAAAGTGAACATGTACTCACAATGCAGTAAATAATACATCTTAAAGAACACCCAGTAAAGGGGGGTCCAAAAATGGTGCTGTAGAAAATAACAACAAAAAAAAGATGTTGCTGGACATCTTCCCTGAGGCAAGGATTCTGAAAACAAATGACTGTGAATGAGGAAGAACTTTCCAGCCACAGAACAGCAGGAGTATGTCAAAATTTCAGCCCCAGCCCTCTTGGAAGAAAATTTAGGAGAAGAATCTGAATTCTCAGGCAGACCAGATAATGAAGGCTTTACAGAAATAGGACAAGGGTCTGGGATTTAATCAAACATGGAATATCAACTGCTGCTATTAATTTATGTGCTAGACATTGTGTTGTCATTTCATCATCTCTAAGTGTCATGCCAACTCTACAGATGATCCCATTTTACAGAAAAATAAACTGAAGGCTGTGGAAGGTGACTCACTCAAAATCATACCTTTCACTGAGGTCAAGCAAGGGTCCAAATCCAAATCTCACACCAATTCTTGCTGCAGTTATTGTATTAGTTCATTCAGACAGCTGTAACAAAATTCCTAGGAGGAGGCTTATCAACAACAGGCATTGATTTCCCAAGTTCTGGAGGCTGGGAAGTCTAAGGTCATGACCCTAGAATGATGTGTTTGGTGAGGACCCACTTTCTAGTTCACAGCAATAACAACAAATGACAACACCAAATAAATAACCTCAGTGGTCACAAATCATATTATAATTTAAAACTTGAATTACATATATTTGGAATAGTTGCATATCTACAAATATCTTTCTAGTGTAATGAAATGCCAGTGCTTTCTTTTCCACCATTCATAATCTATTTAAGTTAAAACTAATTTTCAGAATTTCTCATGTGATATTCACCAGTTTTCTCTTTCAAATCTTGAGAATGATCCTCTTCTTTGAAATTGGCCATTGAACTTCTGTGTTTTCTGATTCCCATAACTGGTATTTGTTTTAAAGGAAAAGAACTTATGCAAATAGTGAAGGAAGGGAATCAGGAATATTAAAGCCATTGAGATTCACAGTTGGATCATCAGCTTTTTTTAGGAACTCAGATGTCCTCCTGTCATCATATTTGATAGGGATTCTCTGGTTCCATCAGAAGACTTCTACAAGTAAGAAATATGGTCCATGAATATGATGGGCAACATTAAAACTATTGCCTAAGTTAGAGAAATTCAAATGCTTGTCCATAACTCATGGCAGCATAACCGGGCCAGATAATATTTTTAAAGCCTGGGTAAAAATATTCATAATAGACTCAAAATAAAACAAAACAAAAACCTTGGGAATCAATGATCAGTCTAACAAAAGCAGTGAAAGACCTCTAAAATGAAAACTACAGAACACAAAAGAAAGAAATTGAAGAAGACCTTAGAAGATGGAAAGATCTCCTATATTCTTGGATAGGCAGAACTAAAATTGTCAAAATGGCCATACTACCAAAGGGGCTATAGAGATTTACTGCAATTCCTATTAAAATTCCAGTGATGTTCTTCATAGAAATAGAAAAAGCAGTCATGAAATTAATTGGAAAAATGAGGCCCAGAATAGCCAAAACAATCCTTAGTGAAAAAAAGTAAAGCAGGAAGCATCACAATACCTTAAATTATATGACAGAGCTATAGTAACAAAAACAGTATAGTATTGGCACCAAAACAAACATGAAGACCAATGAAATAGAACAAAAGACAGAGAGACAAACCCACATAAAAACAGTTATCTCATACTGTTATCTCAGTAATTATCTCAAAGGCACCATAAACATACACTGGAGAAAAGATAGCCTCTTCAACAAATAGTGCTGGGAAAACTGGAAATCCATATGTAGCAGGATGAAATTTGACCCCTATCTCTCACCCTGCAAAAACCCATTCAAAATGATCAAAGACCTAGGTATTAGACCAGAAACCCTGCACCTACTAGAAGAAAATGGAGGACCAACATTAGAACAAGTTGGCTTAGGAATTCACTTCCTCAGCACGACTCCTAAAGAGCAAGAAGTAAAATCAAGGATCAATAATGGGATGGAATCAAATGAAAAAGCTTCTTCACAGCAAAGGAAAAGATAAAAACCTGAAGAGAGAGCCTATAGAATAGGAGAAAATCTTTGCCACCCACACCTCAGATAAGGTGTAAGTATCCAGGATATACAATGAACTCAAAAAGCTTAAAACTAAAAAGCAAATAATCCAATAAGTAAAATGGGAAAAGAAACTAAACAGACACTTCACAGAAAAAGAAATATAAAAAGTCAACAAATATTTTAAAAAATGTTTAATATCTCTAGCAATTAGAAAAATGCAAATTAAACCTAAACAGATTTTACCTCACTCCAATCAGAATGGTAACTATCAAGAATACAAGTAACAGTAAATGTTGGCTATCATGTGGGGAAAGTATACACTCATGCATTTTTTGTTGTGGAATTGCAAATTGGTGCAATAACTCTGGTAAGCAATATGGATTCCTCAAAAAATTAGAACCACTATTGACCCAGTTATCCAACTCCTCAGTTTATACCCAAATGGCTTAAAATCATCACAGTACAATGACATAGCCACATCAATGTTTATAGCAGCTCAATTCACATTACCTAAACTATGAAAACAACCTAGGTGCCCTTCAGCAGATGAATGGATAAAAAAAGTGCTATATGTACACAATGAAATATTACTCAGCCATAAAGAAGAACTATTTTATGACATTTGTCAGTTAATGGATGGTTCTGGAGACTATCATGCTAAGTGAAATAAGCCAATCTCAAAAAACCAAAGGCCACATGTTATCTCTGATATATGGATGTTAACACACATCCATATATCAGAGGAGAGGAAGAATAGATGTTCAATTCATTAGACAAAGGGGAATGAAGGGAAGAAGGGAGGGGAATGGAAATAGGAAAGATAGTTGAATGAATCGGATATATATATATATATATATATATATATATATATATATATATATATATATACATATATAAAATCTCCCCATCATGTACAACCACAAGATTGGGATCTTAATTGGTATACTCCATGTTTGTCTAAATATGTCAAAATTGAATCTATTGTCATGTAATACTGAAAAGAACTAATAAAAATGAATTTTTAAAAAAGGAGTGTAAATAATACCTTTACCCAGCCTTTTTTAAAAATTTATTTTTATTAGTTCTTTCCAGTAGGAGTGACAGTCCAACAAAACTCATCCTATTCTTTGTCAGAAGTCTATAAAATTGAAAAAAATAATAAATATTTTTATAGAAAATAAATTTAGTAAAACCATTTTATATAAAGTTATATGTAAACTGATTCACACAAAGAGCTTTATAAATTTGCAGATATGCACAAATATATAAAATGGTAATAAATTTGAGCTTTAGCTTTAGGAACAATAACATATGTTTATATACAACACATGTATTTATTCACATTTTGGATTTGAACAATTTGAGATTGAAAGCTACTGGGGGTCATTCTATTTTTCTCCTACCAGTTAGCAACCTGAGAGCATTGGAAGAAAGGCCTTAGTGTTGAATCGCTGCAGTATCCAAGTTCTTTGTAGAATTCAGCCTGAGTGTAAACAGGATGACACAGTTTCACAGGAAATCCAGGACTGATCAGATTGGAGCCTCACTCTGGACTCAGAACAGATTTAGACAAAAATTTTAAAAAGAATAGATGTTTATCTGAAATACATTTCAACCCTTTCAAAGTCACTTCTATTAATATTTAAATAGCCAAGATGCTGGTTTAATTTTTAAAGTAATAAAAAGACCATTATTTTCCATCAGTGATTTATGATTCTGGCAAGAATTCCAAACTTAAGCATTCCAGATCCGTTATTTATATCAAATATTTGCTTTATTTTAATTTTTATGATAGACTAAGGAAATAGATTTGAGTTTAAAGGAAACTTGGTTTGGAAAATGATAAAATAAATAATAAACATCTGTGAGTTAAAAACAAAAAAAACAAGCTGATTAGTGTCCAAGTGCCTAAATTTCAAGTTACTTCCATTCACTTTTCTCAGAGCTAATATGAAAAAGAGAAGGAGCTAACCTTGGTTTCCTTCCTTCATTTCAAACAGGATCTGGGATGAAAGACCCCAGTTTATGGCTTGGCTTCCTCCTTCCTGGGTGTTTTGACCAAGTTACTTCTCTGAGGGTAAACCAGAAAAGATATCCAAATCACTGTTCTTTGAATAAAAATGACTAAGAATGTCTGTAAGTGTTTTAGAAACCTGACAGCAGGCCCCAATCAATGTTATTATTGCTGTTTCTCTTTTCTCTTTCTACACTGGCTAAAAGAATATAGTAATATCACCACTGGACATCTTTCACTAATCATGTGGAATTTTCCAAAAAGGGAATGTTGGATACTGTCTTCTGTGAGCTGGGAAGATTTACATTGGTCCCTGGGAAAATTCAGAATGAAATCAGCATGCTATTTGGCTTAAGACAGAAATTATATGTGATAATAATCACCAGTAACTTGCACAAATCAGCTATTAGTGAGATAGGAAAATACAACTGTGGTTTCTCAAATGGAAAACCAGGGGAAAGTTACAGATCGATGTTGAATGTTGAATCATTCCTCATATGGGCTTTTAAAAACAGATTTTTGGAACATCTTGGAGGTAAAATGGGCAGGATGCAAGGTCAATTATTTTCTTGTGCATATTTGGAGATACCATATCATATAAACATTATGATGAGGGTCATGGTGAAAGGAAGGTGTTTTTACCACCCCTGATAGCTCTGCAATGTCTAAGGTCCTTCTTGAATTTTTTTTATCATTAGAGAAAATACAGAAAATGTTATATTGCTAAGTAAGGTGATTAAATGGTGAAAGAAAGTGAGAGAAATATCTGATAAGATGATTCCAGCTTCACAGGTCAGGATTATTAAAGACATGAGAATAGAGAGAAAATAAAAATAAAATTAAGGCTAAATGTGAAGTTTTCCATTAATATTTCAAAAAACAAAGCTCTGGTGTGTATCACATAAGCAAATAATCAACAGTATATCTGGAAAAAATTAACACATAAATATATGCATGAATAGGTAAAATGCACAAATAGGTAAAAAAGTATAGATGAGTTTTACTTTTTGTATAAAAAAGAACTTACTTGACAGTAACATATTTAAGACTAAAACTTTGTATCTAACCAGATTCCTGTAAGCCTTCAGCATAAAGCAAAAGATGTGAAATCCAAACTCAGGCCTCCTCACAAACCAGCTGTGATTTTTTTTAAGGGAAGTCTTGTGTGGAGACAAGAGGGAGAGTGGCCCTGGCATCAGTCAGTAAAGGACACATTCAAGCTGAAGGAGGAGCTGTTTTCTTTGCACCAGACTTATAAAGGGGGGGGGGATGAGGGAGGGAGGGAGAGAGAGAGAGAGAGAGAGAGACAGACAGACAGACAGACACAAGATAGAAATGAGGGATGAGGAAGCCTTGGGAGACTATTTTAAATAATAAACACATGAGAAAACTCTACTGATAGCAAGTTCTCTTCTATGCATATCACTGGTCTTTGTAGTTTAAAAACTCTCCACATTTATGACCTTGACTTCAACATCATAGGTAATCTGGACAGATATCCTGGACAGCAGATAGAAAATGGGAAGTTGGAAGACAAACATCTAAATACCTTTCAAGCGCAACATCCTATGCCCTTGAGAAAATGTCTGTATTACAGGGATTTTCAAACAGTGATAGGTGGTCCAGCAACATTGGGTGCTCATTAGGTATGAAAAAATTTAGGCCCCACCCAAACCTAGAGATTCAGAACCTAGGTGGACCCAGCAGACTGTGTTTATTAATCTTCACAGCTCATTCAGATGCATACTCAAGCCAGAGTACCCCTATTACTTTATTGATGCAAACATCATAACAGGGAAAGCTAGCAATACAACTGGTGAGGATATGGAAGAATGGGTGGTGTCAGTATACATGTAAAGTAAAAATGGAGTTATATTGGGGTGGTTAAAATCTCACAAACAGGGTTCAGCTGACAACCAGGAAGACTGAATCACCTGCTGAAGATCACAGAGCCTATTAAGGTCTTAAAGTATTAGGAGTTTGAAAGCATCCAGAATGATCTCTGAGAACATAAATGAAAAGTGCAATCACAAATATTAAATAGAAAGCTCTTCAAAATGTAAAATTACTAAAGAGCTAGATAGGAGTTCCTCTCTGTCAAAGGAATGCACCTTGCTTTTTTTTCCATTCTGCAATCCTACACCATGCCTATGTAATTCAATAATGGCATATAATAAGCTCATATAAATAGTTTAAACTTTAGTGACCCTGAAAACCAGTTTTTCTGTGTTGATTCCATTGAAAACACAGCTGAGATCCATCTTTTCCTATCTCTGTTGATGTTTTTATCAGGCAAGAGGTCACTATGGTAATTATAGAAGAGAAAATATAAACAAGTTAATATTTATTGTATTACACATTTTATCTTCTGTGGATGCTATCCTCATAGGGTGCAAATGTCCTTCACACTGATAAGAATGGCCTCCGTCCATGTGCATTCTGTCAAATGCTTTGCTGCTTTGTGTTTGGTGACAATGTTGTGTGGATAAAATATTCAGGGTGCTACTATACAGGCAGAGATTGTGAGCATACAGCGATGAAGTCAATACCAAATAAACTGTGAAAAAGAAATTGAAGTTTTATTTAAAACCTAACACTACACAGAAAATAAGACCTTAAACATTGAAACAACTCTCTTAAACATTAAGGACTGTAAGGAGACTCATGAATGTATGCAAAGTTTCTTTACCAAGTGACCACACAAAATCAAACGTGGGGTAAGTGAGGTTGACACAAATTTGCAATCCACAGGGAATGACTCAGATGTAAGTTTACAAAACTCTGTAGTAAAGGCAGAAGGTCAACTCCAGGCTAACAAGGCTGGTTACATATGAAGGTATGGACATATCTTAAGAGAGAATGGGGTTGGTCAGGTATCACCAGGAACACAAAAACAAGGCAATTATTGCAACAGAGATAAGACAACAATTGACTAGGAGACTGGTTGTTACTCTGCAAATACCAGGGCTAGAGGTTCTCAGAAATGCTTCTCAGTATACCTGCTTTTGTTCCTTTTGGATTCCATATTCCATCAAGCCTTGCTTTGTTGGTTTTCCAAACACAGAAAAAGCAACAGTCACACCACCAAGCATTCATTCCAGCATGTGGTGGAGTTTTTAATTTATCACCATGAATTAGTAACACTGGCATTAATGTTTATTTCATGTATTCACCAAAGCATTTCACTAGGGTGGAGCATTCTGGGTTTCTGAGATAGTGGTGTAGGTGTGTCACTGAGATCTACTTTGGACTGTGGAACTTGGCCCAAGGAAATGACCCACCCAGATGGAGAAAAGGCAATGGCACCCACTATACTTTGGAGAATATGATTCTTAAGCTGATTCTTAAATAGCAAGTACAGTTAGATCAGGTACTTTATTTTGTTATGCTGTGAGGGGGAAGTAGAAAAGGCAAGAGAGGAGGTGTCAGAGTAACAGTCTCCCAAGGTGGAACATACATGGGGTACTCCTGGGAGTGAGACTGCTTGGACTAGGAACCTTGAATTGTGAAGTTCAAAGTCCTGTCTTCAGTCTCCAGGGAGGGCAGAGAAGATGGTATCAGGAAGGCCTGGGGCCTTGGGCATAGGCTGAGGGCAAGGAAGGGGGATTGTAGAGCCTTAGAAACATTTCACTCACTAGATCAGGTAGAGGGTGTGTCAAACAGAGACAACCAAAAGAAATCGCATGTGACCCCCATATGCAATTTAAACATTTCCTAACAGCCAAAAGAAACACAGAAATAAATATAACATTTTACTTAACAAAAAATATCCAAAGTACATTTTATGTATAACCAATATAGAAGTTATTAATGACGTTATATTTTTTTGTGTACTAAGACTTTGAAATCTGGTTAGTATTTTATATATCAGAAATATTCAAGCTATATTTTAGGTTTCATAAGATGTACAGTTGACAAAAAGATTTCCATGCCCAAGTATTTGTAAATTTATCTAGTAATTGAATCAAATATAGATGTTCTTTTAATTTGAAGAAATTAAAATTAAATACCATTAAAACTGAGCTTGTCAGTTGCACACACCACATTTCAAGTGTTTAGTAGCCACCTGTGGCCAGTGGCTAGCATGTCGGACAACATAGGGTCAAGCCAAGAATAATGAAAAAGGATCCATTTAGGAAATTTATGTTGCAAGCACAGTGACAAGGGACAGTGATAAGGGTTTATACTAGGTAAATCAGAGAATAAATATGAGAGCGAATAGTTGAGAACTTTTAGAAGGCAAGGTGGGAGATGGTAAGAGAGAAAGGAGGCAATTGGGGATAGCCCAGGACCTCTTATGGGGAAGTAGATAGAATGAATAGATGAGTGAAAGTGTACCATCTGACACTCTGCTCAGTGGGATTATTCTTCTAGAAGAGGGTTTATGAGAGAGAGATAATGACTTTAAGTTTGAAGGAAGAAATTCCAAAGAATCTCTGGAGTAGACTTTCCACATACAAATGAATGCTGTGGAATGGTTCTCTGAAGAGGGAAGTATATAGGACCTTGGAGAGGTTGTTGACAAATGAAAGAGACAACCACCAGCCTCTAGATTCTTGTTACAGTCAGTTTGCCCCAGAGAGGAAGATCTGTTCTAGTACATGAAAAAAAAAAAAAATTTAGACTTTTGAACCTGAAAATCCATGAGCAGATCCAGATCTATGAATATCTGACATAAGTACTACCAGCTGCTAATACATCTTGGTAGGCAATTGGTGTCTTTGGGTAACTACTGATTATCTGGCTCTAGTGTTTCCATGTCTTACAAATGTCACAGGTATCTCCTAGTAGCCATAGGCTGGTAAGCAAATATGATTCAGGAACATTTTATGTTCTTGATTTCTTATTGATAGATAAAAGTTCTGTGTCTTACAGGTTGTACAAAGGTTAAATTAATATGAATGAAAGATCTCAAATATATGGAGGAAAGTTCTGAATAATGTGGATTTTTTTTTACTTTTTATTTTTTACTTTTATTTTTTAATGATTTATTTATTTATTTTGCATTACAATTCTTTTTGCAAATTTAAAAGTTTCATACAATATAAGTTATCATTAACTAGTACAAGGGTTCAGTAAAACAATTTTTTGGAGCAAGAAAAAAACTCGATTTTAAGTTTTGACTTAAAATATCATGCACACACACATCTGAATTCTTAACTCCACTTAATTCTGAGCATCAGAATGAATGGGTTTCTTTCTTCTTTTATAGATGAAACTCATTCTTTCACCTTATTGCACTATTTATTGTCAATAAGAAATCAGGTATAATTATCTATAAGCACTTCATTAAAGGTCTAGTTCAAGTAATGTTTCTTTTAGGAATTCTTCTTCTTTAAAGGGTGGAAAGGATGGCCAGTATAAACAGTAGACCTCCCAGGAGCTAAAGTCCCTATGGATGACACAGTGAACTCAAACAAAATGCAATGTAATAGAGGTAGAAAGTCCTGTTCAAAAATCTACAAGAGCAAGGACTCAAGAAAAGTTTAGACATTCATAGGAAAAAGACCTCTGGCTGTTGGTTGATTATAAGCACTGTGTGAGTCAACTGATAATTAGATAGTAGGGATCACCTGTAACAGTTGACGCCTGGAGGGCAGAGGGGGATGCCTGGGAAGGACCCTGCCTGATTAGACCACACAGAGCTTTGATGCTTGGTTACAGCCATGGTGCCACAGGACACAGAACACCAGCCTGAAAGAAGAGCCCCAGAGGGTAATCACTATTCTCTACTGTACCAGAGCTCTTATGTGGAAGAACAGGGTTTAGGATGTACCTTGTTCTGTGGAGTCCCAGATGGCAGAGAAGTAAATTACAAATTAAAATTGAGTTTCTATTACACCAAAAAAAACCCCTCCAAAACCCCAAAAAACAAAAAAAAAACAAAGTCACTGAATTCTTGTATTAGTTAATAATGTTTTATATTGTCTGGAATTTTTAAATTTGCGAAAATAATTCCACATCTATTATCTATAGCTTCCCTCAGTGTATTTCAGATATGCCACTCATATGTATTTAATTTTGTGCAAACTCTAAAACACGGAACAAATTTAATTTAGAAATCAATGTAGTAGTTAGAAACTTGAACTTCTGAGAAGTAAAAGCACACACACCTACACTATTTCTCCTGCTAAAGCTCACATAAATTACTGAGTGTAAAATGTTTATGCAAGAGAAGTCATAAAATTTTTATCCTCAATAATGCTTCTTCCCTTGCAGTATCTTCTTAGCTAACAGTTCCTGGAATGCCAGGACTTTTCAAATCTGTTATGAGACCTCAGTTAGAAAGCACAGGATTTCCTGAACTAGAAACAATCTTAAAATTTTTGAAGTTCACTAAATAAAAACTCAAATGCCTCCAAATTACAAGTAGATTATGCCCTACCTGTAAGACCATATGAACTGATCAATAACTACAGTAAATGTAAGCACCCAAACTGGTGACATTTGAAATAACATTTTAGGTAAGAATGATGGTGGAATAGAAGAAGGGTGTGTTTCCCAGCTGCTCTGTGGCTTGGGATTCAAGACATAGGAATGAATATATCAGAGATGTCGGTAACAGATGGAATTAACTGAAGTTTAATATCAGACAGTAAGAATCAGAGAGACACAAAAACTCAGGTGCTTTGAATACAGGGCAAGAAAGATTTCTTTGGCTCCAGGTCAGTGAGGAGGTGTCATATAGGCAGGAAGAGAGAGAAACACTATGAACCAATTTGGAACAGAAAAGCAGTCTGATCCTAAGTGATACAGAGACTGTGGGGACAGCTGGTGTTTGAAAAGTGCTCCATGTTTATTGGCTGGCAAGTGAAGAGCAGAGGCAGGGAGTCATCCTGAAGTGGCCACATTGTGGCTTTCTGCTGAAGGAGCCCAGGAGATCATAGACAGCATTGCCAGCCTGTCTCAGCAAGTGCCTGCCTTGAGGCCTACAGTGTCCCTGTGGGACAAAACTGAAATTGGCACAGAGAATATTGTGCCCAGGGGGATTCAGGTTGGAGATGTGAAGGGGAGTTCAGCTCACCTTCTTTGTGTCTGGCAGCTCACGGGATGAGCCAGGGAGAGTCCGGCAGCTGGTCACATGGGCACCATTGCACTCAGGGTCTGCTCCTGGGAGGACCCCATTCATGGACAGTGTAGTATTCGAGACCTATGGAGGGTCAGTCACCCTGTCCTAGAGTAGAGTTCTCAGATGGCCCCTGAGATCCAGATGCCTAGCAGAGATCTGCATCTGCCCAGCCGATCTCATCTCTGTTTTTGATCTCTCGGGAGCAGACCCGAAGTTCTGAAGTTCTGATCAAAGCTGAACACTGGCTGTCAGCCACCTGAACTTCCCATTTAGAACCTTCATTAGCTCTGCCCTGATGGGCATCAAACTCCAATTGTCAGTATTCCCCATTCTGTCCTATCTTACACTGGTGAGAGGGGAAGCTGAGAGCTGTTTCAACCAGCTTTACACCAGGCCACTGGGGCAGCTCAATGAGCTGTTATCACAAAAAGAGGAGGATTTAACAACCCAGAGAACTCACTCTAAGGGGAACACAGCCCAAGAAGAAATGATCATTATGCTTGTCAACAGTGTTGACACAGGAGACAATCCCTTCACTTTTAATTAAGATCTTTTTAACCTATTTTCTTATTCCATTTTGTTTGTGTATGGTGTGTGTGTGTGTGTGTGTGTATGCATATTCTTGCTGTGCTAATACTTTTTAAAATTTTGGGTCATTATGTTAACCTGTTCATTATTTTGCCTTGCTTTGTTTTCAGTGGATTAGGGTTGTTTTGGAGGGGTTGATTTTTGTTGTTGCTGTTCACTGTTTTGCTTTTATTTGTTTCTCTTATTACTCTAGTTATGCTTCCTCTTCTTTCTTTCTCCTCTAATATCCAAATTCTCATGTTCTTTCTCTTTTTATTTATTTAGTTTGCCTATTTTAGTTATGTTTTATTCCTCCTTCTTTATAGCCCTCTTTGCTACCTCTCTGCTTTCTCTCTCTCCCTATTTGAATATTTTAAACTTCCTTTTGTCTTCCTGTCCCATTTCCTTTTTCTTAATGGAATGCAATTTCACTACTTTTAGGACTGGTTTGTGTGATTTCTGGCCCCACTATTCATGTAGTTGGGGTTATTAGCTAGTGTGGGTGGCATAGTTGACACCTTCTGTTTACTACTAGTTCTAGTCCACAGCTGTTTATTGTTGCTGCTGCTGTTAATTGCTGACCCTGCCATTCCTCTTGCAGTGGTCATCAGTGTTGTATCATGGTAGGCACCAGGCATTTATTTTAATGCTATATATTGTTGACTGCTGTTGTTGCTGTTGTGCATTTCCCATTTTTCTAAGAGAGGCTGGGAAGCAACGGGACACTATGAGTTCTTAGGACAAAGATTGTGCTGCTGAGTTACACCCACAACTCAGCCAAGTGACAGTGCACCTTGCTCAACACACAAGCTAGCCATGCTCAAGTTCCAACACTACTTTACTACATAGAATAGGGGATACTAAAACCCAAACCAATGACCAGGCCCAGCTAGGAATGGCTCAGGGGGCATCAGGTCCCATATTTAGGCTTCTGTTCCTACAGCAAAGACAGAGTAAGGTTCCAAGAAGATGGCTCCAAAGAATCCACAGTATCGTGGCAACTCTCCAGGATTAGATTAATTCATCAGTCTGCCATGGTAGACTGAGAGGCATTGAAGTTTGAAATTAACACCTGGATTATGCTGAGCCTAAGTGGTGAAGCTAAGATATATGACAACACAGGGCTTATTATAAATGACATAACTGCATACCAAAAAAAAAAAAGAAAATGAAATCCATCTCAACAGAAGTACAAGCTCAAGACCTCTAAATGTGAGGAAACAGGGAAATAAGTCTTCCCCTCAGAATGGACAGACCCCCCCATAAAGAAACATGCAGATATGGAAGGGATTCTAGAGAAAGACTACAAAAATTGATTATTAAAATAATTAATAAGCTAATTATTCTAAGGAGTGAATTCAGGGAGCAAATATAGAAAGTAAAGGAACATTTCAATGAAAAGACAGAGACTCTGAAAAGAAACCAAATAGAATTCCTAGAAATAAGAAACACAATAAATCAAATAAAAAATCAACTTGAAGATATGAACAACAGATTAGTTTATGTAGAAAACAGAATTTTGAAGACAGTGAATATAAACTTGAACACCCAGCATATATTAAAGAAAGAAAAGAATACCTTCAGAATATTTAAGAACTCTGAGACTACATACAGGCTAATGGTATGCTATTAAGAACGTTTTCAATAAAACAATAGCAGAAAATTTTCCAAACCTTAGAAATGAGATGGATGTCCACATACAGGAGGCTGTAAACAAAAAGTTCAGTAAAGAATATCTCCAGCCAGGCACCATTGCTCATGCCCGTAATCCCAATGGCTCAGGAAGCTGAGGCAGAATGATCTCAAGTTCGAAGCCAGCCTCAACAACTTAGTGAAGCCCTAAGCAACTTTGCTAGACTCTGCCTGTAAACAAAATATTAAAAGAGCTGGTGATGTTGCTTAGTGCTTAAGCACCCTGGGTTAAATACTGGGCACCAAAACAACAACAACAACAACAACAAAAACCCGAAACACATCAAAACACAACATTATCAAAATTAGAATAAGAACAAGAATGGAAAATAAGAAGAAACATTAAAAACTTAAAGAGAAAAGTGTCAAATCAGCTTTAGAGGTAAACAATAAGTCTCATTTCTTAATGCTTAGCTCAGACTCTAAAATCTGGGAAGGCTTGGAATGAGATAACCCAAGCTTTCAAAGAAAACAATTGCTAACCAAGACTCTTATATCCAGCAAAGCCATCATTCAGAATCAAAGAAGAAATAAAAACTTTCCACAAAATTTTAATTTAATCCCCAGCATTGCAAATATGTGTGCATGTATATCCATGCACCCATATCTCCTTCTATCCCTCCTTCTGAATTTTCCTCAGGAGTTGCCTCCTCTCTTGGGTACCAAATAAAACATTTCAAAATTATGCACAGGACCTATTTCTTTCAGTTAATAAAATCATGGTTTGCAGTGGCACCCTAGATTTAATCGTGAATTCTTCTGACCTTGTTTTCTTTACTCATATAATCTGTTGCCTATATTTAAGCATGCACTGCACGTAGTGACTTCCTTCTAAAGACAATAACATTGAAAGAGGGGAAGAAAAGTAGATTTTCAGTGGAGAAACACCCCCTCAATCAGTGATAGAGGTTACCATCAACAGGGAAGAATTGGTTTTTTTTTGCTCAATCATGCAGACTATGGCACTTGACCTCTGTGGTCTTCCTTCCCTACATCCATAACCTTATTCCACTCATGAGGAAAGCGTGAGAATATTACAATGAAGGTATATCATAAAAACCATCTGTGCAGTTCTCCTCAAATCTGTTAACAGTTATTAAGAGCAGGAAAAGTCAGTCAGGCACAGTGACACATGCCTCTAATCCCAGCGGCTCAGGAGATTGAGGCAGGAGGATCATGAGTTCAAAGCCAGGCTCAAAAACTCAGTGAGGCCCTAAGCAACTTAGCAAGACCCTGTCTCCAAATAAGTAAAATAGTTTTTAAATGGCTATGGATGTGGCTCAGTGATTAAGCTCTGCTAGGTTCAATTCCTGGTACAAAACAAAACAAAAAAAAAGCATGAAAAGTCTGAGAAATGGTCATAGCCAAGAGGAGCCTAAGGATTAAGGACAAATAAATGGAGTCCTGGATGGGATCCTAGGATAGAAAGATGACATTATGGGAAAACTAAGGAAATCTGAATAAATTATGAACCTTAGTCAATAACAGCGTGCCTATATTGATCCTCTAAGTTCATCAAATACACCAGATGATTAGTGCGGGGAAGTGGGTACAGAGTATATGGAAATTCTCTGTACTACATTTGCAATCTTTCTGTTAAATCTAAAACTGTTCTTAAAAAATGAAGTTTATTTAAAAACTTAAATCTGATCTATAGAGCAACAACCATGGTTTCATAGAAGAAGGGAATACAGGATGCTTTAATTTATTCTTGCATGTTTCTTATATGGGAAGTGGAAGCAATGATACCTCCCACTTTGTCTACTAAAAGTAAAATTTTTTCCACATTTTTGACTGGTGCATTATAGTTTTACATAATGGTAGGATTTGTTGTTTTGCATTCGTATATGCACACAATATAACAATGTAGTTTTTGGCCAGCATCACCCACCCCCAACACTTGCCCATTCCCTTCCTTTCTCCCACCCAAACTGGTCCCTTTCCTCTATTCTACTGATCTCCCTTTGATTTTCATGAGATTACTCCTCTCCTTACCTTTATTTTCTTTTTCTTCTTTAGCTTCCACATATGAGATAAAGCATAAGACCTTTCTGGGTGTGGTTTATTTCACTTAACACTATGTTTTAAAGTTCCAGCCATTTTTTCTGCAAATAATATAGTTTTATTTTTTTCATTATGGCTGAATAAGACTTCATTGTGGTGTATGTGTGTGTGTGTGTGTATGTGTGTGTGTATGTGTGTGTGTGTGTATATATATATATATATATATATATATATATATATATATATATACCATATTTTCTTTACCCTTTCATCTACTGATAGATGCCTAGGCTGGTTCCATAATTTGTCTATGTGAATTGTGCTGCTATAAACATGGGTATGTATGTATCACTGTAGTATGATGATTCTAGTTCTTTAGGGCAAATACTGAGGAGGGGTACAGCTGAGTCACTTGGGGGTTCCACGTCTAGTTTTTTGAGGAATTTCCATAGTGGTTTTACTAGTTTGCAATTCCTAAAAGTAATATCTTTAGGAAATATCCTGTCTCATGTACATTCTGCAGCAATTTACAAAACAATACACATTTCAAGAAAAGTGGCTAATTGTGCCTATGAACATTTAATATGTGTGACTCAACACTCCAGCCACGTGTTTGTGCAGCCTCTGGTCTGTCTGTGTGTGCTCACGCCATTCACCATGTTTTATATATCCACAGCCCAAGGAATATTGCCTAGGATGTAAAGTGATGGAATCAGAAAGTGGGGATTGGGTTCTGGAAATGTACCTTGCATTCCCTTATAGTTCTGTCCGCATTGGAGGTGGTGTTCTGTGCTATGGGAAGATGTATGGACTCTTTCAGATGGTTCTCCCATACCTTGCAGAGTTCTACCTGGGGAAATATAATGGGTTGGAGGTCAAAAGACAGAAAATACCACATGTCTGTCCCTTATTTTCTCTCTTACTGAATCCTCCATTCTTTTAGTTGCCCAGGTCAAGGTTTCCCTTGGAGACATCCTTCCTCTCCTATATCCTGCCTTCAGGGATATGAACTCTACCTTTGCATAGATAACTGTGAGAACTCCGTTGTGCAGAATATGGCACTTGACCTCTGTGGTCTTCCTTCCTCAGATCCGTAACCTTAGTCCACTTATGAGGAAAGCATGAGAATATTCCAGTGAAGGGATATTATACAAAACATCTGGGTAGTTCTCCTCAAATCTGTTAAGAGTTAATAAGAGCATGAAATTTAGCCAGGTGCAGTGACACACACCTATAATTGCAGCAGCTCAGGAGTCTGAGGCAGGAGAATCATGAGTTCAAAGCTGGGCTCTACAACTTGGTGAGGCCCTAAGAAACTTAGCTCATTGCTTCTAGCTCACCCCAGCCACCAACTCCTTATTTCTGTGCTATCACCATGGTCTCCCTCACATGTTCCCTCACAGTTTATGCCTGAGAGAGCAGGCAGAAAAATCTTCTGGAAATATCATCGCACCTCCACCATGAGTCTCCTCTGCTCAGACTGCTCCAAGTCTCCATGCCACCATCCCTTCTCCCTGGTATAAGTGGCCAAAATCCTGAAGAATATAGCTCTTGATTTCTCTCCAAATTCAGATTAGAGTAGATGCCCTGAAGATGTCCTCTGTGTACCAACCATGCCCCTGCCTGGGGGTTACTCCCATTTAGCCACAGGCTTGCCTCAACCCATGCTTTCATGGCCACCCTAAGTTAGTGCCATTGACACTGCAAAACCCTTCTCCTATCCCTGTAGTTCTTGTTGCCATTGAAGGTATTTTGCTCCTTCATTTCATTTGTTCACATATACATCCCAATCTGATTATAAACTCCATGAGGTTTGTGTCTTTGGCTTTTTTCCTCATTGATGTATTCCACGCCCCTAGAACAGGATCCAGTACAAAGATTCCCAGTAAGTATTTGATGAATGAATACTGGATGCAGAAAGGAAAAGCCATCTGGAAAATAGCTTTGCTCTTTGTTTCTCCAGGAAACAGGTCAAATCCAGGCTCAGGCCAGTGCTCAAGACAGCACACTCTTCAAATCTGGACCATCCCATACAGAAAAGGCATCTTCAAAATCAATGTCAAAACCAAGGGGGGATGTGATATGGTGATAGAGGGAAGACTGAATAAAACAAGAAAGACACTGAGAATTAATAGAGACCATAAAGTGAAATCACAAAGAGAAATAGCACCAAAATACACAAAATGGGAAGATTTAAGATACAAGAGTTTAGAGACATTGAAAATGTGCTTTGAGGAATGAAATACATTAAGTAAATATTAACTGACATGCCGCAGTCTGGCTAGGCAAAAAATCACGAGCCACTCAAGCAGGAACAAACTTTATTTTTTGAAACTGCCGCCAATACCCCGTACATGCCCGGGAAGATTGCCGATCGACGCACACAGCTTTCTCCCGGATCCAAAGAGGAAGTTCCTCCTCCGGAATTCCCTCCTACCGCACTTCCCCAACCAATGGGAACTCTCCAGGAGTCCCGTAGCAGGCCTAAGTGGACATCAGGAGTCCAATATCCATATGAATGCAAATCTTAACATAATCATATCATCTCAATGGCTTGCTGGCATCACCTTTCAACCAAAAATGCCATGCATCATATTACTTGGCTGTGGCTCTTAGCATCTCCCCCCTTCTGTTTAATTAAGCAACAAGCAATGTGGCTAGGGACCGTGCCTGTTAAGTTTGTCCAATTTAACATATGGTTCTTACCCGTCATCAGATGAACTGACCTCTAGGCGTCAGCCTCCTGTCTTAGGTTGATACCACTGCAATTGGATCATACCCGTCACTGACTCCCGGTCCAGCATATAGCCATACTTGTGGATAGGCCTATGCACCAGTGGGGGGGTGAGGTTCTTTGCCTCACCTCTGTTGGCCCCCAAATTTGGCCTAGGTGCCGGTGGGTGGGGTGAGGTTTTTTGTCTCACCTCTGTTGGCCCCCAAAATTAGACCATCACTAGTAGAAGGGAGGAGGATACAGAAATACCACGACACCAAGTCAATTGACGGCTCTTTAGGAAAAATTGCAACACTGTGACACATCAGCAAAGATACGCCAGCACTACCATAACTCGCTGCATCAACAGATAGAGCACAATGCATACAAGTTATACATAGTCCAGGCAAGTTTTGTAAGCAGTTCAAAGTGGAGGAATCTATCAATATGTCCATTTCCTCCCAAAATAAATTGACTCAGTGATTGAGCATTACTTGTTGAGTTATTATTCACTGATGCATCAGTTTATATAGTTTGTTGTGATAACTATCGAAGAAACTGTATTTTGGTTTCATCTTTGTCTTCATTGGCACTGGGATGAAGATAGGAATTCTGACAATGATGCTAAAAAAATTATGTAACATTCCAACAGGTACTAAGAAAACAATTTTTTGAACAATTTACATTATCCTGAACATAATTATTAAATATAATAAAAAGGAAAGGTGAAAGTAAACAAACAGATCTGTTAACCTGCTTATTTGTACACATATTTAAACAATCCTCAACAGCTGTTTACCCAATTTAAATTAAACCATTAAAATCACGTGAATAATAAAAACAATTCGGATCCATTTATTTATGAGCACTCCTCATATATGATATATGGACATACGCACATACAGACATACAACACAAAACAGAAGTGTCCACATGTAACATACAACACATAAGACAATAGTAAAGTCCTTGTAGCTTTACCTAGGTGAAATCTCCATTGCAATGTTTAAAAACTCCACAGTCAAAAAATAAAACTGATCAGAAAAACATTAACCTAGGTCTGTATGAGCTCAAAAATAAAATAGAACTTTATGATGTGGGAAAAAGCAATAATAAAATAGATATTGAAAAAAGCATCCTGGTTAATCACTGTCGCAGATGTAAGAATAGCCAAGCTGGAGTTCTGAATATCAGCTGTTATGGATTTGAGTCAAATCATTTTTTTTTTGGTCTGTAGAAATTGTTTTGGTTAATCTCTCTGGAATCCAAATCGGCTGCTGTTCTCCCTGTGGAAAAACACAAACAGAACCCCGACTCCAGACAATCACTGGGTCAGGACCTTTCTATTGTCCTGTTAGAATATCCTTCCAAAGTACCTTAGGCTTATGTACATTTTTTGGATACAAATGTCTTTCCGCAGCACTAAGCCCTGATGAATCCAAATTTTAAAAGTTTAGAGTAAAAAGGGTTATTTTAAGTTTATCTTTGGGGGATATATACCCATTTTCAATTCCCTCCTTTTGTTTTAATAAGTACATTTTAATAATTTGATGAGCTCTTTCAACTATGCCTTGTCCCTGTGGATTGTATGGAATTCCTGTTACGTGAGTAATGCCAAATGATGAGCAAAATTGTTTAAAAGAGGTAGAAGCATAACCAGGACCATTATCTGTTTTTAACTGTTTTGGAATGCCCACAGTGGCAAAATTTTGTAAGCAATAAGCTATAACATCTTTAGTTTTTTCTCCGGCATGAAGGGAGCCCATCAAAAATCCAGAAGAAGTATCAACTGTAACATGCAAATATTTTAATATTCCAAATTCTGGCAAGTGTGTGACGTCCATCTGCCAAATATGGTTAGGTATCAGTCCTCTAGGATTGACTCCAAGATTTACTTGTGGTAAAAATGTCACACAATTTTGACATTGTTTTATTATATGTATGGCTTGTTCTTTAGTTATTTTAAAACGCTTTTGTAAAGTATTAGCATTGACATGGAACCTTTTATGAAAATTTATAGCTTCTTCTATTGTGGAGAAAATATGCATGTCATGTGTAGATTTATCTGCTAATTCATTGCCCAAACTAAGGGCTCCAGGCAATCCTGTATGTGCCCTGATATGTCCTATAAAGAATGGATCTTTTCTGTCTTAGACTAGGCTTTGTATAGTGGAAAACAAAGAGAAAACAGTAGAAGAAGGGGAAATCCTACCAGCATCTTCAAGGGATACTATAGCATTAACTACATACTGACTATCAGAAAATAAATTAAATACAGAATCTTTAAACATCATAAAAGCTTGCAATACTGCATTAAGCTCTACCTTTTGAGCTGATTGTTTGGGTACTAAAAATGTAAAAGTTTGAGCAGGGGTAACTATTGCTGCTGTACCATTATTTGACCCATCAGTGAATATATTTGGAGCATTCATGATAGGGTTTCTTTTTTGTCATTTTTGGAAAAACTACAGGATGCGAAGACCAAAAAGACAACAAAGGATTAGATGGTAAGTGATTATCAAATGAAACATTAGATTTACACATGATTATTGCCCAAGTATTTAACTCATTAGCTAACTCATCAATTTGATCCATAGTATATGGAGTCATAATTTTATTGGGAGAAATCCTAAACACTCCCTTTGCTGCTTTTATTCCTTTGAGTATTAATTGTCCTACAGCCTCAGGATACCTAGTAAGAATAGTGTTAGGAGAATAAGATAAATGTATCCACAATAATGGACCTTCTTGCCAAAATACTCCTGTAGGAATATTTTTTGTTGGTAGTACAATAAATAATAAAGGCAAACTTATATCAATTCTATCCAAATGTATATTTTCCATATATGTTTCAATGATTTTTAATGCCTTTCTTGCTTCAGGCGTTAACATGTGGGGTGAATTTGGATCTGATGGACCTTTTAGGATATCAAATAAAGGTCCTAGCTCGCCTGTTGGTATGCCTAGATAAGGCCTTATCCAATTTATGTCTCCCAATAACGTTTGAAAGTTGTTAGGTGATTTGAGTTGATCTACTCGTATTTGAATTTTTGGTGGACGGACCATGGTTGAGGATAATAGAACTTCTAAATAATTAATTGGAAGATTTAATTGTACTTTATCTATTGCTATCTCTAGATTATAATTTTTTAATAAATTTGTAAGTGTGGCATAACATTCTAGCAATGTGTTTTTATCTTTATGTGCCAATAACACATCATCCATATAGTGAAATATTTGTAGTTCAGGATTTTGATTTCTAAGTGGCTGGATTGCTTTGTTAACATAAATTTGACACATAGTTGGACTATTAGCCATCCCTTGAGGGAGTACTTTCCATTCATATCTCTTATCAGGACCTTCATGATTTAGTGCAAGGATAGTAAATGCAAAATGTGGACTATCCTCAGGATGAATTGGAATTGAAAAAAAAAAAACAATCTTTAATATCTATAGCTAAAACATACCAGGTTTTTGGTAAAGCAGACAATTGAGGAATCCCTGATTGAGCAGGTCCCATAATAACCATCTTATTATTAATGGCTCTTAAATCTTGCGATAATCTCCATTTACCAGATTTCTTTTTAATGACAAAAATGGGAGTATTATGGGGAGATACGGAAGGTTGTATATGTCCCTCTGCTAATTGTTGTTTGACCAGGTCATGGGCTGCTTGTATCTTTTCTTTAGTCAGGGGCCACTGAGGAACCCACACTGGTCTTTCTGATTTCCAAGTAATTTTGATTGTCTCAGTGGCCCTTTCTGAAAACCCAATCCATGTCTATTTATTTCTTGATCTATTTGAATTGGTGCTGTCATACCTTGTTCTTGTTCTCTTAATCTTTTTTCTTTCCTAAAGCCTTGTCTAGCCCTAGTAGTGGGCACATTAGGACTGATGTTATTTGTTAATGTCAAACCTAATTGATCTAGGACATCTCGTCCTCATAAATTTATAGGAAGATGATCCAATACATAGGGCTGTATAGTTCCTTCACATCCTTCAGGACCCTTCCAATCTAATACCATTGCACTTCTATGGGGATTAGTTGCCACTCCTAGGCCTCGAAGCGTTTGAGTGGCTTGTTGTAATGGCCAATGTTTTGGCCATTCTTGACAAGATATGATGCTAAGGTCAGCACCTGTGTCCAGTAGCCCATTAAATTCATGTCCTTGAATATTTAGTTTTAGCATGGGGCGAGAATCTAAATTTAAAGAAAGCATAGCCCAATCTACACCTGTGGAGCCTAATCCCCTGGAACCTCTTTCTACAGTATGACTGGAAAATTTATCATGTAGGCTGGGTATTATTAATAACTGTGCTATTCTATCTCCTGGTGAAATTACTGATATACCTCTTGGAGAACTAGCTATAATTTTTATTTCAACTTCATAATTGGGATCAATTACCCCAGGACTTATCATAAGTCCTTTTAGTGTAGAAGAACTGCATCCCAATAATAAGCCTACTGTTTCTTGGGGAAGAGGTCCTTTTACTCCTGTGGGAATGATTTGAACTCCCATCTCTGGAGTTAGTACTGCTCTGGCAGAGGCGCAGATGTCCAACCCTGTGCTCCCTCTAGTTTTTCTGATGAGGGATTTAATGGATAATGTGTCCTGGGCACTATCTTGATGGTGCTGCTGGGTTCCTCCAGTGCTCCGTATATTTGTGGTTGTGGGCCCCGGAGCATTGGGCCCCCCAGTCCATTTTTTGGTAATGGAGCCCGATGCCTTTCTCCACGATATCGTGGGTAAACACCTGGTCCTTGTAAGTTTTTTGATAACGGAATACCCTCTATGGTGGTTTGAGAACAGCATTCATTAGCCCAATGTCTCCCTCTACGGCATCGTGGGCAAATACCCGGTATTCTACTTCTTTGATACCTAGCTTTGTTAAACCCTCCTCCTATGGGGCAATTCCTTTTAAAATGTCCTGTTTGTTCACAATTGTAGCATGTTCTTGGCCTGGCATCTAAAGCCTGTTGTACTGCTGCCAAGACTTGCCCTTGTTCATTAATGTCTCTACATAATTTAATATATGTGTTTAAATCTTCATGTCTCCGTGGTCTAATGACCTCTCTGCAGCAACAATTTGCTTGGTCATAAGCCAGTTGTTTTATAAATGGCATTGCCTGTTCTGTATCCCCAAATATTCTAGAAGCTGTTTGAATAAGCCTATCTACAAATTCAGCGTAAGGTTTATTAGTTCCTTGTATTACCTTCGATAATTGACCTTGTAAATCTCCATGCCCCTGTAAAGTTTTCCATGCCCTATCCGCATCTACAGCAATTTGTGCGTATATGCCAGGATCATATTCAATATGTTGCTGTTGACCCTCATAAGGTCCTTTTCCTAACAACATATCTAGATTTCTTTGAGGGTAACCAGCTGCTGCATTTCGCCTAGCTGTCTCCATGCAAAATTCCTCATTGGCAACCTTCCATAACAAATATTGTCCTCCATTTAGCACAGATCGACACATGTTAGCCCAATCTGCTGGCATCATGTCTAATTTGGTAATGGATTCGACCATGCTCACAGTGAAGGGTGCTTGCGGCTCATAGGTTGTTACAGCCTCCTTTAATTGCTTCACTGTTTTGAAATCTAAAGCACGGTGAATTCACTGCCCTCCTGCCTGCTCAAGTACAGGGCATGCTAGTCTTTGGGGTCCTGCCTCAGGATTCTGTCCATCAGCTATGGGAGTTGAGGGCCGCTCAGCTGTAGATGGTGCTGTTGGTTGAATTTCGCCCTCTGGTGATAGAACGGAGTTAGTAGCAGCCTCCTGTTGTAATTCCCTGCCTGATGGTTGTTTTTCCCCTAAGCTTTCTTTCTTCAAATTTTCCTCTGTCTGACTAGCTCGAGAGACCTTCTCTTTTGCTTGACCTAACATGTTTTCTACCGTAGTCTGGACCTCTAACAATTTATTTAACAGTTTTTCTGTTTGTTTTTTACTAGTTTTTAATCTACTATAAAGATAACACAACCCAATAAGATAGCATAAAACAAAACCGAAACAGAATGAAACAAAAACGGAACAAAAAATTGCTGTATCAATTTTCTCTTTCTCAGGGCCGAACAACTTCAAACCTTGAGCCAACCATTTTTCCCAGTTTGTCTGAGAAAATTCTAGGGATAGGCAGCTTGAAACAAAAACAAAATAAATCCAAACAAGAACACATTGTTTTTTGAAATGGTCACCCATTCTCTCACCTTCCCTTAGGGGCGAGCAATTTTACTCACCTCCAAGCTTCAGGCGTTCCCCGTAGGGGCCACCAATTGCCGCAGTCTGGCTAGGCAAAAAATCACGAGCCACTCAAGCAGGAACAAACTTTATTTTTTGAAACTGCCGCCAATACCCCGTGCGCCCAGGAAGATTGCCCATCGATGCACGCTGCGTTCTCCCGGATCCCAAGAGGAAGTTCCTCCTCCGGAATTCCCTCCTACCGCACTTCCCCAACCAATGGGAACTCTCCAGGAGTCCCGTAGCAGGCTGAGGTGGACAGCAGGAGTCCAATATCCATATAAATACAAATCTTAACATAATCATGTCATCTCAATGGCTTGCTGGCATCACCTTTCAACCAAAAATGCCATGCCTCATATTACTTGGCTGTGGCTCTTAACACTGACAGCATCTGATGATAATGTTAAACTAATGTTCAGTGATTCTCTCAATGCCCTAGTATATTCTATTTTCTTTCCTAAGACTGCCTAAATATTTAAACAGTTATATTTAAATTAATAAGCAATCTTAACATTTACACGTATTTGCCTTTTGAGAGAAATTTTGTATTACATATAGTTAATTAAGAGATTTATATGAACAATCATTTCTGTGTCTGTATGTCTTAGTATGCCTGATTGTAACAAATCCTGGGTATAACTAAAACATTTACGAAATACCAGGATCCCCTCTGAGAGACCTTTTCCACTCTAAGGAGTCTTGCTGGTCCTGACTGCTTCTGTTTTGGGTAGCCAATCTCACTTGGTACTTATATGGGATGATCTGTGCTTCCATATCTCATTCTCCTGCAAATCTGCCTGCAAACTCCTCACAAGCAGAGGAAGACCCTTATCTGTTTGCAGGTCCTATTAGCATACTCTGGCCACAAGGTGGGTGCTTAATGATTGTCAATTTAAGTTATATGGTGGGGGAGGGGAACAGAAAGATAATGATTTTACATCTGATCACTATATTACTTCTTGTTTGGACTAATGATTTAACTAGTTTATTACAAAGACTCTCAAATTTCCTTTATACCAAAGAAAGAAACTATGACTTCTAAGTGCTGTCCCTTCTGGCCCCCAATCCTTCAATTTGGAAATAAAGCCCATCAAATTTCTCTGTTGGAAAGTTCACCCTGACCTGTGTGAGCAGCCTGCAGTTATTCTCAGTAGAAATTAGAATAAGAGTGTAAAAAAGCCTTTTATTTATTTCACATGAAACATCTGAAAAGTTCATTTTTATTCTTAGCAAACAATGCACAATAGCAGAATCAAGTTTGAAGGCATCCCAAAAGACATATGTCTGCCTGGCTTTTTTTCTTGACAGAAGAAGAAGCGACAAGAACTAATTAAATGAAAACAAAATGTTCTTTTTGGATGCTTGCAGCAATTCTTTTGAGTGTGCACTTTATTATTATTATTATTCCATCACCACCCTGTTCTTCTAGCTGTACTTTTGAAAACATTGTCTCTACATCTCAGTCCACTAGTTCAAGAAAAACACTTCTGAGAGTCACATGACAGGTTCATTTCAGAAAGTATTTGTGTTATTAAGCATATTCACATAATAATGCGTATCAGTCATGGTTTCCTTAAAATAGATATTTCACCCTCCCAGGTGTAGATGCTTTCCAGTGAACAATTCTTCTTTGCATCCATCTCTCATTTTATCCAGACAGTTCCCTTGTCAGTAGGCCAGGACTTCTTTCTTGGTTTTTCCATTAAGGACACTGAAATCCCTACATGGTGAAGAAGGCTGTCCAACTCACAAATATGAGAGAGTGGGCTGGACTCCAGTTCTTTTGCATCAAATCCCATTAATAGTAATTCATCGAAAACTGTTTCTATTGCATCCTACACACTTGGGATTCTTGAATAGTCATGATAAACTCAATTTGAGAGAAGTGGTGGTAATTAGGGAACAAATATTGCTGGTGTCTTGTGATCTTGATTTTTTAATGGTTTTTGCCTCTATTAAAATATATTCAGTTCTTGACTTGATTTATTGTTTTAGTCCTGAATTTTTCCATCATGGAAGTGGCAAGGAATCAAAGACATGCATACTCATTTTATTCCACACATGGAAGCTGAGCATCTACCCCTTGGCCAGGAACTGGGTCACACGCAAAGGGCACAGAGTCAAATATAACGTCAATGTCATGCCTTGTCCAGTGAAGGGATCAAAATGTGAGGAGAGTGGGTAGAACCAGGGATCAGATTGTCACCACTCTCAATTATCTGTGAATTTTTAAAAACATATAAATATTCTAATCAAAGAACTACACATAGGGATTAACTCCCCAGTATACTTCTGGAAATGCTTCTCAGGAGTTCCATTCCCCACAGGTATCCCCTGAGCCATACATAGCACTCACCTAAGCAAAATGCTGGAGGAATTTTCAGGGAGGTAAGAGAGAGACATTGAGTGATGCTCCCCTGAGAAGGCCCTAATTTGAGTATTGTGTTACCCAATAATGGGGCCAGTTATTGAACTGGAATGGTGAAAACGTATTCAAATAGGTAATCACAGCCTTAGTTAAGGAATCATGTAGATGGACTGGTGGCTGAAAATACAACTCAGATATGAAGGTTTGGTTGGCTTTTGCTATGGGGTTCCAGAAAGGTATGTGAAAGACAGTGAACACTGGGTGAAAAAAAATATGGGGAATTAAACCATCTCAAAGTAAGAAACTTTGTTTTCAAAACATAAAACTGAACATTTCTGAAATAGCAAGAAGGGTACAATACAGAATAGAGTGCTATACAAATGGGCGGTGACTGCTTGGAAAAAAATGAAGTGTTCCTCAAGAGCAGGCCTACTGAGATAACCGTATTAACTTTCAAACATTGTATTCCACTATGTGGCATTTTGGGAGATCCCCGCATTTGTGGGTACTTCACTACCTTCACTGCCTTCTCTACCTTACCTTTTCCTCCAAGTTGATTTAGAGACCTAAATGTATTAGTGACATCATGAGTTCAACTTTTAGATTCAAATGGCACATGATCCATTTCCCATTTACTTTAAATTATAGTACGTTAACATAAAGTGAAAAATAAAGTAAATTCAAAGGGTCAGGAAATGACCACCATTAAATAGAGTTTGTTACTCACAGTTTCCAAGACAATAGGGCATTTCTCTCCATGGATGTCCAAGCAGACAAGCACCAAGTTCATCAGGAGGCAGAGAGAGCAGGCGGGGCGGGGGGGGGGGGGGGGGGCGGTATGCCACAAGCCTTTGTTGTGCCTTCTGTGGGAAGAAATGACAAGAAAGGGTAAGCAGGCTTGGGATTAGCTAGTTGGAACAATTTCAGCTCCTGGGGCACAGGGCTGGTCACTAATTTTCAGGTTCCTATTCCTGAAATGATTGGGGAGTAGATAGTGGCCTGAAGAATGAAAGTCCTACAGAAGAAGTATTTGTGATATAGGCACAGAGTTGACTATTTTGTCTGTTCCTCAGCAAGCTGTTTTGCTGTCTCTAGGAATTAGCTAGAAACAGTCTTTCCAAGGTCAGCAAAGTTGTAGATGTCAAAGCCACCTGAATACAGAAAATAAACCGTAGTCACCACACCATCTGATTCGACAGCTAACATTCAAACTGAGAGCCCTTCCAGACCCAGGAATGTGTGATGAATACAATTAAGGCTGATTCTCATGGTCCCACTTTTCTTCTCTCTTAAATAACATGTGCCTTGAGATTTGATCACAAACAGCTTAATTTTGTTCCTTTTCTCCATGGGTTTGGAACACAAGAAAACACACACACACACACACACATTTTTGCCCCACAAGATTCTGCATGAAGAGTTATCTAACCAGTTCTTGGCCACATATTTTATAAACCTTGTCTAACCAATAACTCTGGGAAATTGATATCTTCATGTTTCATCCAAAAGTTCCATTTGAATATGTTATTACACTCATTCCAGGGTAATTTCTGCATCTTCTTAAAGAATTAAGAATAATACTTGGCCCAAAGTCCCATATGTGTAAAAATCAAGCAGACTGCTTTTTACATCAGTAACAACTACTGCTACTATTATTACTATTAGTTTAGGAGTGTTTAATGATTCCAAAACACATCCATAGCATTTTTAATGCTCTTCTGGGAATACCAGTTAATATCGTTATTATAATTAAAACCTATTATGTAAAATTGAATAATATTATTTGTGTTTTCTACCTTCCCTTTGGTGTAACCAATCCACAAGTGTCTTTATGACTTTAAGTTCTCTATTCTCCTCTTTTTACTTTATTTTTCCTGTCTTATTAGGATAAGATATGCTCATTTAAAAATGCTAAACAATATTTAACTAAAATATTCCTACAATTTCAACTTTTTAGTCAATAATACCAATGCAAATTCTTTCACATTTTTCTTTCATATATTGCTTCCTTTAATGATGAGCTATTTTATTATAAATAAATCATTTGTGTTTCTATTGTTTTCATTAGTAGTAGTAATATTAGGTGCTAGGGATTGAACCCAGGACTTCACACATGCTAAACACATGCTTCACAACTGAGCTATAATGTATCCTGCCCAACTTATTTTTATTAAATTATTGAGTATCCAAAAGTAAGCAAATTCTCTCTAGATATTGTGGTAGAGCAGAGGTTGACTTTAAAAGCAAGCAACATATTCTTAATATTAAATCAAAAACTTTGGTACTCTTTCTTCCCTTGGCTCACATGCAATTCCATTGTTCTGTAAACACAGTGCTCCTTTAAGTCAGTGACACTGGAAGTCTTGCTTGAATATAATGCACATTTTCTCTGTAAAAACGTATGTACTGTGTGCCTTATGCATTTTTATGACTGCAGGTGCTTCAGAGTATGAGCACCTCACAGGCCCAGCCTCTGTGCTGTCTTGCTTTGCATTTCCAGTTCCTGGAATAATGCCAAGGCAGACAGAATAGATTATCATGAATTCTTGTGAAGCCCAGTAATGTGTACATTTATAAGGAATATCCAAAAGAAATGAAGTTTGGCATGTGTGATAAGCCGAAGATTTAAGTATTGGAATAGGACTCAAGAAAGATCTAAGCCAAGTAGACCACTCAGCTAGCTTCACACCAGCTGCCTTCAGAGTCCTTGGCAAAGAAACACCCAGCACTCTTTGCCACACCCACTTCACCCTGCTTAGGTTTTGGAGTACAGTGATTGTTTTTATATGGGGCAGTGACAAAATGTAGTGTGTTTGGAAAAGTGGGACCTCCATAATGAGTACTTTGTGAATGAAGAAGCAAGGAGGATATTAAACGGGGTTAAAACCAGAAGGCATTGACTGCTTCTCCAGGTCTGAGGAGGACATGTAGAATTGAAGACTACTCTTCAAAAGATAAATTTATAAGGATGACTAAATAAGATTTAACATATTCTGACATGACAACTCCTAAATAACCAAGTTTTCTGAACAAAATATGAAGCACAAGCTTTCAACACTTGTATTCATAAACAAGCTGGAAAACTATTTGTGAGGAATCTAATAAACTAACTTCTATCATTGGGGGAAGAGAAACTAGGTATATAAGTGGCATGATCTTGAAAATCTTGTTCAATTCTGAATTCTCCAAATTCAATGAATATGATTCATTTTATAGCACATGCTTCTGCATTTCCAATTATAAATGCAAAGATTACATTAAATACAATTATTTATTTCAGTTCTGAGTTTTCAATTCTGCAAATATTTCCATGAAATTGGCACAGAATACATTATAGGTTGGAAATCACAATATAGGGCTCACACGCGCGCACACACACACACACAAATTATATTAAATAGGTTAAAAAGAAATCCACCCAAACCCTCTTACCTGTCAAAGCTATTCTCATTGTTCAGTCTATCATGGTCTTCTTTTGTTTATTTGTTCAACATAAGTTTACGCTTTTCTGCTAGGGCAGATACTGTTGTCACTCATTGTCCTACTCCAAGTTGACCTGCTATTGTGGTAGATGATACCCTGCACCCTTGTGTTACTTTTGTTCAGGGCCTTCTCTCATGCTTTAGGAGTTTGTTTATACTGCAAGCAGGAGAGATCTGGAAGGAGACAAAGCTGAGGAGAATTTTGGCAGTAGAATTCAGGAATCCAGGTTCAGAAATGTGAACATTGGCTGCTATGATTTAAATAAGTGGGAGAATTTTGGAGGATTAAAAATATTAATTAATTTATAATACCAAAGTGCATAAGAGAATATCATAATCAAAATGTCAGCTTATAAAAATAACATTATCTGCAATGTAAAGAATAATGAAGCAGGGACATCAGAGATTAGAAAATTAAATTTGCACCCCTGCGGTTGTCAAGAAGTATATTCTCAGAAAGCAGGAGGCCCTACGTTCCATTCTCACCCACACAAATGCACCTAAAACACTGTTAGTGTCTTGTCCAGGTTAGTAGGAGAAGAAGAGTTGGTAGAGGGAGAGAAACAAGGGCTATGAAGAATGTATTGGAGATGTAATCAGTACCAGGTTGCATGGGTTGAAGGTGTGTGTGTGTGTGTGTGTGTGTGTGTGTGTGAGCATGTGTGCATGGATGTATGTGTATCAATGCATCATAGGAAGAATTAAGGGTGGCTCCTAGATATTTGCTCTTGGGTGTCTGGAATATATGAGACAGTAAAGATATGGGAACCGAATTAACTCTTCTGTTTGTTAACATAGAGATGAAAATGTCTAGAAGACATTTGGGAAGGTCTTTTCAGCCCCAGGGAAAGTCTGACCTGATGCATAAATGTTTTCATTCTCTGTACATAGGAAGAAACCTGAAGAATGGGAAGAGAGACAAAATACTGACAACTATAATGAATATTAATTAAAACAAATTTAAGGTATTCTTTTAAAGACAGCATGATGAATTACATGACTATTAGCCAACTCTTAAGAAATGGTCATTTAGATTATTGTCAAAATTTTCAATATGAAGAAAACACAGAAATTACTATTCTTTCATGTGTGTCTTTCACAACTGGTAGAACTAGTGACTTGAGATAAATTTCTAGAATGGAGCTATATCTGTTCATTCTTGACCTAGAGAATGAAATCAGTCTAGATTCTCCAAAAAAACAACCTATGTTCAGAGAGAGAGGGATGGGGAGAGAGAAGAAGAGAGAGGTTTGATTTTAGGGGGCAAGATTTTAAGGAGTTGATTCACGAACTTGTGGAAATCCAAATTTGGCAAGGCTGGCATCTATATGCAGGGCTGCAGACTAGAAACTCAGGCAGGATTTTATGCCATAATATTAAGCAGAAATTCCCTCTTTTCCAGGTCTTTGCATTATTATTATTATTATTATTATTATTATTATTATTATTATTATCATTTAACTTTAGATTTTAAACTGATTAGATAGGGTCCATCCTCATTATTGAGGGTAATCTCCCTTAATGTCAACTGATTGAAAATGTTAATTATAACCATCTCTACCAAGCACATTTCCAGAATCCCCTGGATTGGCATATGATTAGATAACTGGCTATAGTAGCCTTGCTAAGTAGACACATGAAAATAGCAATCACAAATATTATAATGTTCACTGTAAATTTCTACCATTTTCATACCCTCACTACAACTGTCAATTGCTCTCTTCTATGCAACTTCAAAAATAAAGTGGCTGTTTCAAGTTTTAAACTTTCCAGTTTGATGTCTTTGTGTTTTTATTTTATCTGATAACATTTTAAATTTATTGCTCTTATTCTTTCTTTTTATGAAATTTTATTTTCATGTTTTTGTAGTATTTTTATACCTTTTTCTTACCATTTGCATCTGTGAGGTGTATCAAAGTTATTAGTATGATGGAAAATATAAGTATACAGGTTTGTACTTTCTACATCTACCCAATTTTTCTAGTAACTATTCAATAATCCACACACACTTTCTGTCTTTTCCCTTTTGTTCCATTTATTTGGACTTGACAATGAATTTATTATCAGCACCATGTCCCATAAAGTGAATATAATAGTTCATGTAATTTTTCTAAAATAAAGATACCAGTTTCATTTTTGTAAACTTTGTAAATAATGACATCCTATAGAGTTGTGTCACAGAACTCCTTTTTTTTTTTTTTTTTTTTTTTGTGGTGCTGGGGATTGAACCCAAGGTCTTATGCATGAAAGGCAGGCACTCTACCAACCGAACTATATTCCCAGCCCCATATAACTCTTAATCATTTAGCTAAGGCCGGGAGTGAAACAGGTTTATGCAGACTCTAAAGCTTCCTTAGGTCATGAGTGTTTCTGAAGGTTGAAAATAGTGCACATTTGGGTAATTTTAAATCCTGACACTCATTGCAGTGCCTCTTTGCAACCCGCTCTGCCAAAGACCGAATTTACTTTAACAAGATTTCTGGTACTGCAGTGGCCAAACTGTGTCCTTTTTCCACATTTGTAATGAAAATCTTACCCATCTTTCTGGTCACTGCTTCCTGGCAATGAAAGTACATCCTCTATTTCCCCCCTTTATATTCCACATTTGTTTACCACAGGGGTGTTTCTGGGATCCGACTCACCATTTCCCAGCTCCATCATCTCTCATAACTCACCCAAGTAAGGAGAAGCCTCTAGAAGGCTTTCAGACTCTCCATCTACAATTACTTTCCTCCATTTCTCTCCCTTCATAAATTCATTCTCCAACCAACCTTTCCGACTCATCACTGCCCCAGCAAACTCTGTGCCCTCTGTTGCTCATGCTATTGCTTTAGATGCTGCCCCACCCCCTCATTGTGTAATTGCCATACACCCACCTCAACTCCAAAGTCACAATGCAGCCCAACCTCTTTAATCAGTCTGCTTTGCTTTTCTACTAGCTGGCTAAAACTAGGTCTTTCCTGGTCTCTTAAACTGCCATTGTGCCTGCTTTACACATTTCCCATGAACTTCATCTTGCCACATAAGAACCAAAGAGATTTATGGATTTAGAATATTCCCAGTACCTTAGATGCTTTTTGAATACAATGATTGAAGCTTAGTCATGATATTTTTTCCTTTTTTTTTAACAACAAACACAAATGTCTAGACTAGCTAATGAATTAAATTTTTTAAAAAGCTTCAGGGTAGTATTTATTCATTTACAGATTTAAATGACTTTATCTAAGTGAACTTTCAGTAAAAGAAATACAAAGTAACATGAGAAATATAAGAAAAAGAATGAAAATCAAATGGCCCTGCTTCTTGTTGACCATGTTACACAGACAGTAATTGTACTTCCAGTTGATTATCAGGCTATATTCTCCATAATAAATAAAGACATTTTGTCAGAAGAGGTAGCTCAGATTTACAAGAAAGGCATCAATAAGGTCACAGGCCTCAGGACTATCCTGAGAATTGAATTACCCTCCACAATGTGATTTTGGGACAAGGTTAAAATATAAACTCTATCTACTAGAATACCTGGCTTCTAGTGAGGAATGAGAACATTTCTTTTATTTCCTCCTGATAGGAGAAGGAAAACAAATGTCTGCTTTCACCAAAGTGTTTATTAGCCTGGGGGTGTCTACAGTGTTGTAATAGAATGGTCATGTATAGAAAAACACTCTTGATTGATCCATCTGTTTGAACAATGAATAGCTTAAAACTAGTTTCATGATCATTTAAAAAATAACATAATCATTTAAAAATAAAATAAACTATTTTTCCTTCTCTTAATATCTGTTTTCCTTTACGTCTTTAAATAGTTATAATCTTCAGTAAGTTAAAAAAAAGTGTTTCTAAATCTTTCCCTTTGGTCTTGGATTTTGGAAGGTCACATGTTCAGTGTCACATTAAATCACATTGACATAATATTAAAAACACATTTTCTAAATGGACTTTTTCTTAGTTGGAAATTTTACTTGGAAGAAGATAATCAATATTACCTTGAACTTCTCAGAGCCAGAATAAAAGCAAAATAGAGTGTTTTCTTTCCTCCTTTTTACTTGTAGGACTGTAGCCCAGTCCCATCTCCAAAAGTCAAGACCTTCTTGGTGGAGTCTTATTTACTTTGTTGGGAAGCATAAATATTGCATCTCATATTGAATTTGAAGTTGACACCCCATAAACAAAACCAGACCTTACTCAGCATAGTGACTAATGGGCACATTCTAGGTACATCTCATGTCTTGACTCACTTAATTCATGAATATATAAGGAAATCGTTACTATCATTATACCCAACTTTCAGACAAGGAAATCAAGGTTCAGAAGGCCAAGTTAATGTTCCCAAGGTTCCTAACATTAGAGCCAGGATAAGAACCACACTGTGTGGTAGAAGAGCTGCATTCAATACTCAGGATTTGTGTGGACTTAAGTGTCCATGTTTGCCAGTGTGAGGACAGACTGGGTGTGCCGGGGATGCATTGGCTATTGTGACTCATTTTCCATTTTATATAGCTCTATTAAGAGCATGTTTCACTTCAAGATTGAAAACCATTCAACCTTTCAACAGAGCTCTAAGAGAGGGAATTTGGTTTCCTGCAACTAGCAAAAGTCCCAAACTAGTACCCAGCACAGAAGTTTTCAAGCTTAGTTCCATGACATTTATTTCAGGGAAGGTTATGGAGGTGGGGCAGACTAAGAACCTGGGCACAGACAGGATGGAGCCAGCAGGAGCCTTTCCTTTAATTCAGAGCAACTTCACACACACACATGTGTACCTGCATTCACTAGTACCTGCATTCACTTGCTCAGCAGATATTCACTGTACAGGGCTCTTGGGTAACAACTGTGAATATGCAAATGACACATTGGAGATCCTGGCATTCTCACTGCCTAGTGGGAAGAACTGTCATTGAACAAAGAAGTGAGGGTATAGCCATAGCTATGCAGGTGAGGCACAGGAACTAAGAAATCATAAAGCACACAGACCTAGCCTTCTCAAGTTCCTATGAAAAACCCCACATGTGAACATAGACACTACCTGTCTGTCATCCTATCTATCATGCTCTGGGTTTGATAATTTTCTTCCATTTTGTGGTTCCTGTGTTGTTACTTGTGAAAGGGTCATCTTAGGCAAGTTCTTGAGATTTTTCAGACATTGTAATAGTAAATATCATAAGAGAGTTAAGTATCAGATAGGTAGGTTATTTATTTAAGGAGGAAATGTCTATAAAGTACCCGACAAATACTGAATTATACACACACATTTACACACACACACACAAACACACACACACACATTTTTGTATTATTCTATAAATCTATGAACACTGTATTAGCAAATACTAGACCACTGCTCCCAGGAGGAATGCTGGTACAGGATTCTGCCAGCCTCTGATCACATTATTTTTATGAAATAATCAATTCATAACCTGGTTTTAAGTGTATTTTACTTAAAGGGAAGTTCTTTAATGTACAGTGTTGGTTCATTAACGTGGTGCTCACAGGAAACAGGGCCATAACTCATACCTGAAAGAAGCTTATCCAACTTCTTGTACTTATCCAAGACTTCTTATACTTAGGAACATGAAACAGCACTTCAGCACTACATTTGGGGACCATTTAAACAGCAAAGTCCAAAACAAAAAGCACAAAAATGCAAAAAACAAAACAAAAAAACAAAACAAAACAAAAAAACCATGGCACCAAACACACTGTGAAAACACTTAATTATGTTATGATATGAGAGTTGAAACCAGAAGGCAGACCATCACCTTGTTCCCCTCAGATGGGAGCATGTGATGTTGGGTGATCCAGATTTTTCTCGGCTCTTGTCCATGGCACAAGGGTTGATGCTGAGATTATAGATAAATTTTTGTGAGCAGATAGACTTTTTTTTTAATCTGTTCTTTTTAGTTTTACATGACAATAGACTATATTTTGATATATTATACAGACATGAAGCACAACTTCCCATTCTTCTGGTTGTACATGATGTAGAATTACACAGGTTATGTATTCATATATGAACATAGGAAAGTAATGTCCAATTCATTCTACTGTCTTTCCTAGTTTCATTTCATTTCCTATTTTCCTTTCCTTTCATTGTCCTTTGTCTAATACAAAATACTTCTATTCTTCCCTACTTACCCCCCTTAAAGTGAGTTAGCATCCACATATCAGATAGAACATTTGGCCTTTGATTTGGGGGATTGGCTTATTTCACTTAGCATGATATTGTCCAGTTCCATCCATGGTATGTATATATATATATATATCACCTTTTCTACATCTATTCATCTGTTGAAGGGCACCTAGGCTTGTTCCATAGTTTAGATACTATGAATTTAACTGAGCAGATGTACTTGCAAATATGATATCATGAGTGTGGAAGACCAACTGAATGCCTTAATAATTGAAACCTCTAGTATTTTCCCAACATATGACTGACTGACCTGGAGCTGTCAGGAGATCTTTTTAGAAAAAGTTAGTGTCAAGGTCATTTCCATCCTTTCCCAAGTTATTAATTTTAAAGGAATATTTGTTCAGAAGATTTTATAATCCTGGATATTTTGTTGTCTTTATTTTCTGGAATTGGGTATTACCTCTCATAAAAGCTGTATTTTTTTATTTATAAAATCAACAGGGTTCAGAGATTTGCCTCTAATAGAAAGTGCCTCTGAAGTCTCTGGGCCTGTTACCTGTCCAAGTTTCTGCAAGAAAACACACAAAGAATTTATAGCACTAAAATCAAGGTTCTTGTCTTTTCTAAAAGGTACATTTATAAATTTTGAACACAATTGTAGGTCCCTGTGTACAAACTTTTGTCCTATGTGATGAGGGTCAGCTGCTGCCTCAAAGTCTCCATAAAACATGTTTGTTGACCCCAAAGAATTGAGGACATCCCTAGTTATAAGCCAGTGTTTGTCCACTGGTGTTCTGTTGTTTGAAGATATTGATTGAAGAGCTGATGGCCTCATCTGCTAGATTGCAAACAAAGCCTAACCTGAAGGCACAAGTGACCACTGGAAGGTGTCTCCACCTTCTTGCCTGCCTAGTAATGACATGATGTGTCAGGCTGGAACTTCCAAAAGCCCCTCAGAGACTCCTTAGAGAAGAAGGTCTGAGTAACATACTGCATGAAAAAAACTATGATGTCTATGCTGAAGGTCCCTTCATCCTTAGAGTGACGAGGAGCTTAGGAGCAAAGTCCAAAAGTTTGTTGTATTTGGTCTAACTTAGATGCCAAGTCTAAAGACATCAGTGTGGCTGAGAGCTACCGAGAAATCTTGGCCCTGAGACAACCCCAGCATAAGATTGAGTCTCAGTTCTTTCCCAGCAATAGGTGAGTAGGTTCTTTAATCCCAAGCCTCACAAAATGGAAGGAGGAGATGGTTCTGTTGACTGAGTCAATCTTAAGGCAATGCAAGAAGTGAAACACTGTGAGTAAGTCACTCCAGTTCCCCAAATCAATAAACATTTATCAGATGACTGTCACATACAAGGCACCACTCAAAGTTGTCAGGATGAAACAATGGGAAGAGCAAAAGCTCTTCTGGAACCTAAAAAGGAGGACAAAAGCAACTGATAGCATGACGATAAGCATGTGATCCAAGCCATGAAATGGTGATAATTTAATTCCATGATAACCAGATAAAATAAATCTTCAGCAGGAAGGAACACCTATGCAGCAAGGGTAGCAGAAGACAGTGGGCAAAGACTTGAGCAAGTCAAAAAACTAGACATGCAGATATGTGGGGAAAGGACATTTTCAGAAGAAAGAGCATTTCCTCCAGCAGCTGTTAGCATGAGGTCTCAAAATGTTCACTGAGCATCTGCCAAGCCAAGAGATCCAGCTGGGACCACCAAAGATGAGAGCAGTCAGAGGTAAACTCAGAGGAGCCTGAAGTAGCCCAGGCTGAGAGGTTCCCTAAGGACATTAGTTTATATTTGAGGTAGTGGGTCATAAGAGTCATTGCAAGGTTCTGAGCCTCAGAGCAACACAACATGATTTAAAAGTGTCATACATTCACTCTGCATGTCTTCTTCAGACTGTAGTGAGGAGAAGACAAAATTAGGATGACTAGTTAGGATAGGTAATCTGGGCATAAGAGTATTATGACTTTGATCAGCTCATAGGTTGTGGGGATGATGGCAATTGTTTCTGAATATATCCTAAAGGTAGAGTCAAAGGGATTTCCTGAAAGTTTAGGCATGGAATATAAAGAAAAAGAAATAGGTATGACTTCCAGGATTTGCCTGAGCTCCTGAAAAGAGTTTCAAGCTGCTAAGCAGGAGTGGACTGTGACTGCCACAGGTATGGGCAAGTCAGGGATGTGCAGAGTGGGAAGCACAGGTTACATGTCCCATCAGAGTTGTTGGGGGGTATTGGAACACATGAGTGGGTTTCAAGGCAAAGATTGAACTGGGGACCAAAGTTTGGAAATATTCTCCATAGGAATAAAGTCAAGGCATCAGAAGAGATCACCAAATGAGCCCTAGAGATTAAGACAAGGTCAAAGAGTGAAGAGCACAGACCAGACCCTGGGGTAATCTAGTGAGAAAGTGCCCAGGAAGAGAAAGTGGTCAGTTCTATAAGCTTCTGCAGACACTTAGATTGCAAATGGATCATGACTTTGGGTTTATGTTCACACATGTTCTTCTACACTCTCTTCCCAGAAGCCATCTTTAAGTCATGGTGCCTGGTCTCAATGATGCCAGGGTATAGAATTGGACAGGACATACCCATAGCAGGTACAGTCTGAGTGTGGGGCAGCTGTGGCAGGAGGAAAGGTAAAGGCTCTCATTCTTCATCTTCTGCTAAGATATTGATGGTATTGCCTTAATAATAAGTTCTTACTGATGCTTTTCAAAACTGGGCATTTGGAAATAAGAATATTTTGGGGAAAAGATCCCTATCACTTGGGTGTTATGACCCACAGTTCATGTTGCAAGAAAAGTGCATTGATTAGATCCAGTCTCCAGAGAGGCCTAAGATGGTATTTAGGTACTAGATTAGACTTTAACTATGAAGGGAGGTGCTCCATAGTTTCCTTTTGCTATGTCTTTATTCAAATTCACAGAAATGTGTATTTGAAAATAACCATAATTAATTGATTTGCCAATATTCAAAAGAAGAAAAATTTGGACTGTCCAAATACAGTAGGGACAACTTCTAGAGATGTTAGTATACTGTACGAGGACATACTGAGACTCAAATTAATCCTCTCTGTAATGACAGCTTCATCACTTCAGGTAAGTTTCACTCTTCTGGATCAGAAGAGCAAGGTGCAGTGCAGAAAGACCTTCTGTTTTTATTACCTATTGAACCAATACATTTAAATTTGTCATGGTGATGCTTGAGATCATACTGTGAATGGAGATCTCCTTAACTTTGAAAGACAAAGACAAGTCTTGTGTTCTGGGTGTGTTAGGACAGGTGCAGATACAAATGTAGTGGTGGGGTAGGCAGCAGAGGCTGTCAACTTCATGGGTCCTGAGTCCCAGGGAACAGATTCATAGTGAGGAAGGAATGACAGTGAGGCTCTGATAGGGAACTTCCACAGTATGAGAAGAGTCAGGAAAATACACTCTCGTTACAATATTGCATGCCAGGGAATTTTTCCCTCCTAAGACATAGGTAAAGTACAAAGTGATTCTCAAAGATTCTTGAAAAGAAACAATTAAAGCCCACATAATTGGCCTACAAGGTTACCACGGGTCCCTTCTTATTTGCTGTTTTAAAAAACTTCAAACCAACTGCATGACTTCCAAAGAACTATTTAGTTATATGAATGAAGTCAATCGTTTTTTTCTTTCTTTGCCTAGAATTTGATTAAAACAAATTTTGATTGTGCTGTTTCCATTTAAGAGACGGAACACCTCGTGCAGTTAAACATGTGGATTCTCTGTCCAAGAGCTATTTGCTGCAAAATTCCATCTGCTTGTTTTTCCAGGAAATTTGTGCGATGCCAAAAACTTCAGGTGTGAAACTTCAACGGGTCTTTAACAAAGTGGGCATTGAGGTACAGAGTGATGAAATAATGTCAGCTTGGCCTGGACTTCTCGCTCCATCAAGTTCACTGAATGACACAAGAGGACATTTTGGCTATTTCTTAGCATCGGAAAAAAGATTCTCTGCCAAAAAGATTTGAAAACCCAGAACTATGGAGAAGGGCAAGCACTTTTATCTAGTGCCGATTTGGCCCATTTTTTGAGGAATGACAGGAAGAGAAATGACGGACCTACTATATCCATTAGATCAAAGCCGAAAGGGAATTCATTTCTTTTTCCCAAGTACTGGACAAAACTGAAGACAGACGACAAAAGACAAGCCCAGCATGACATGCACGAAGGACTGAGCATACAACTCCCTCTCTCACGCTTTCTCATTTGTTTCAACACCAGATCACTTAACTGAGGAACACGTGATTTCTGAAGGGCTCAGTTAAGATGAGAAGGGGATCCACGTACATGGGAACTCTATAAGCAAGTTAGTTACAAATCAATGAGGTCCTCAAGTGGTACACTGAGATTTCTAATAGAGATTTTAGTTCATTAAATGTTATGGCCACAGAAAAGTTCAGTTATTGGTGATTCCCCCTATTCTTTGTGTTTTGTTTTGTTTTTGCTTCATTGCTCTTTTTTTTCTCCCCACCCACACACCATCTTCATGGTCTGTTATGGGTGCATAACAAATAATTTCACATGCTCAATCACTTTGGAATTGAGTTTTTTTTCCCTTGAACTGGTTCTGGTTTGGGGAACTTTCCTATGTTGTTCCACCTCTTCCACACCACTAAGCAGCCCCCACATGCACACCTCTCCCTGTATGGCTCTGTTCACTCATCTAGGATGAGCTGAATGTCAGCTTTATGCTCAGCACTGAACTCAGGAAACCAAACGGGCATCCACCCTTGTGTCTGCTGACATTATACATATTTGGTAGGCAAACAGTGGCCAGTAAACACAATTCATTGTATGCTATGCTATCCAGATTGGAATGAGGCTATGCCATTAAGATAGAGAATCACAGAGAAAAGCAAGTATGGAAAGGAGATGGACAATCTGAAGGGATAGTAAGAGATTCTCCTTACTTAGTTGAGCAATAAAGAGCCATAAGAGGTACCAGAGCTCAGAAAAACTTCCCTCGTAATAGCCATTTTGGGAGATTCAAAGTTTTCCTCCAAGTCGGGTGTATGCAATGACAAGGTTGGAAGCAGTTCTGCTTTATGTTTTATTAGCTCAGTCTGACTCTGTGTTGAGAATGGTTTGTAGGGTAGCCAGGGAAGAGCAGGGCTACCAAGTGCAAGACAATTGCAGGACAGAAGTGATGGTGCTGAGTGGCTACATGACTCCAGGGGGAGGTGGTGTCCATGTGCATCTGAATCATGCCATCTGGATCATCTATCTAGCATGAAAATGTGATTATACTTTAATGACTCCAGGAGAAAAGAGAATGTTCAAATGTCTTTTCTCTTCAAAACCTGCTCTTAATTTCCTCTTTCCATTCAAATTTGTCATCTTTTCTTAAAAACAAATCCTGAGGACAAGTCATGCCAACAGCCCTTGGTGGTCTTTGAATGCTGCCTGCAGGTTTCTTTCTCAGTGGAAATTCCCTCTTCCCTTCCTAGTGAACTCATGCTCACTTTTCAATCACCAAATCCTTTGCAAATCCTACTCTGGTTTGGCCCAGGTGGACAGTCAGTGGAGGACACAGTCACCCTCTGTGTTATTGAAGTGTTATGGTTAGATTCTATGTTCTCAGAATAGCCCATGTCAGGTTGTGCCTGCAAATTTTCAAACTCCCCCCTATGATATGCCTCAACTAGGAAGAGAGGGAATTTGTTCCACACCTCTCTTTTCTGATACCATATGACATTTGTGTGATACTTGTCCTTCTTCCACACAGTCCATCTCCTTAATACTGGTTGAGAATTCATCATAAACCATGTCTTTTATTATTAAAGATCAATGAACAGTTGTGAGTACTTCTGAGCCAGAAAATGACAATTACTACTTTCAAATTTTCTTCAAGATTACCTGTTTATATAAGATATTTGATTTAATGTTCCATTTGTGTATGTATTTTAGTAACACATCTGTTGAGGTCCAAGAGAGCTGTTTGGTGAAGTCTGCACAGGCATTAAGAGGCAGAGGCAAACAAAAGCCTATGTAGTTGGAGTTTAGACCCTTGAGGAAGGAGTTCACCATCAAGGCCCTTCTCTGTGCAGTAGATAAATTCATACAGGCCACATCTTCTGCCAAACATCACATCCTCTTTAGGAAGTCAAAGTTGGAGGGGGCCTACAGAGTAACTGATTCATTCAGTCCCATTGAAATTCCTTTAATACTTGTCTCCAAACATGTAAAGGCCAATGGAGAAGGAGTCCCTCCCAATGCAGGAATCAGGGAAGATGGTTTTGCAGAATCTCCACAGAACCGAGCCAAAATATGTTTCCCATGAAATTATTTCTCTTGATTTACCAGTGGAAAAAAGCAAAATTCTTCTTCCAGATAATGATCTTGCCAAATAATGAATTTTAGAATCGAAAGTCAAATGGATTTTGACTCCTCAGTTGTTTCATCTGTGGCATGTGACACACTTCAAAAATCTTTTACCTTTAAATTGGGCTGGTTTTAATTAATACCATCCTACTAGAATCCCTAGAAAAAAAGCTAACTTGTCCCCTCTTTCTTCACTGGCTACCTGGTTCTTAGTGTCCCTTCATAGCAGAAGGGCCTTCAGGAGCTTTGTTCATGTCCCTCGCCGTTCTCTCTGGAGCCCATCGCCCTCAGGTTTTCATCAGAATAAGCAAAGACTTCCCTGTCACCCCACTTAGTTCTCCATTTTCAGTCTCTGTCTTCTGATTGGTCCTATCTCCCCTAACCCTTCTGTCCTCTGGGTCTTCTTGAGATCCAGTGATACTGGCCTCCTTGTTGTTCTTGAACAGTCCAGGACTCTCTGGGCTAGAACTTTTCTCCAATGAGGCAAAAAAACATTGCTTCACAGTGAGGCCTCTCTACCCTTCCCTATTTTTCCTGCTCTAGCATCTCTCAAGGTTCCCAGTTGATCACCTAAGAGAAGTTGCAGCAACCGTTAGACTCTGTTTACCTTTCCACATTTACTTTCCACTATTTATCTTCCTTCATATATTCTTGTTTTAACTAACCGATCTACTCATCATTACTTGAACACACTCTTTGCACTACTGCTTCAGGGGCTGCCCCTCCCCTCTGTATCACTATCACCCTTGAAGCACCTTAGTTTTAAAGTTACCATGCAGGCCCAATGAATCCATTTTGCTTTTCCACCAATCAGCCCAAAGTAGACTTACCCAGATTTTCTAAACTCCCAGCTCTGCCCACTTCTGCGTACCACCTCTTGCCATAGTAAGGATGTATTAAGGCAGTTGTGGATGGAACTTGTAAACATATTTGTGACAATATGTTAAAACCATCATAGTGATTCACACATGTTTTGAAAGAGATACATTGAGCTATACAAATGTCTTTTAACTCCTTAAAATCCCACCCACTAATTTTACTATTTTTTACTGGACCTTGCCTGCAGAAAATATCACTGTGGTGCACTTCTATTGATTTTGTACATTGCTCTTTTCCTCTACATTTGTTATTTGGAATTCTTTTGTATGGAATTTTTTTACTTCCCCTTATTTTTTTGTTATCATTTATTTTATCAGTAGAAATTTGTGGATATTTATTTTATTCTTTCATGTATAATCCAATACTTCTATCATTTTCTATTTTTTGTATTCTTTTAAAAAATTATTTAGTTTCTTATTCTAATTAGGTATATATGACAGTAGAATGTATTTTGATTCATTGTACACAATTGCAGCACAACTTTTCATTTCTCTGTTTCTACACGATGTAGTGTCACACCATATGTGCATTCACACATGTACCTAGGGTAATGAGGTCCATCTCATTCCACCATCTATCCTGCCTCCATGCCTTCTCCCCTCCCCCCTCTCCTTTGCCCAATCACAGTTCCTCCATTTTTTTCCATACTCCCATTATGAGTCATCATCCACTTATCAGAACATTCAGCCTTTGTTTTTTGGGGATTGCTTACTTCGCTTAGCATGATATTCTCAACTCCACCCATTTACCTGCAAATGCCATGACTTTATTCTATTTTAATATTGAGTAATATTCCATTGTGTATGTATACCACAGTTTCTTTATCCACTCATCTATTGAAGGGCATCTAGGCTGCTTCCACAGTTTAGCTATTGTTAATTGAGCTGCTATAAATATTGATGTGGCTTCATTACTATAGTATGCTGATTTGGATATATACTGAGAAGTGGGATAGTTGGGTGAAATGGTGGTTCCATTCCAAATTTTCGAAGGAATCTCCATACTGCTTTCCAGATTGATTGCACCAATTTGCAGTCCCACCAGCAATGTATGAGTGTGCCTTTCCCCCTCCCCCACCGACATCCTCTCCAAATTTATTGTTGTTTGTATTCTTGATAGCTGCCATTCTGAATGGCTTGAGATGAAATCTTAGAGTAGTTTTGATTTGCATTTCTCTAATTACTAGTGATGTTGAACATTTTTCATATATTTGTTGATTGATTGTATATCTTCTTCTGAGAAGTGTCTAGGAATTAGACCAGAGATCCTGCCTGTGCCTAATAGAGGAAAAATCAGACTCAAATCTTTATCATGTTGGATTAAGCCCCAACTTTCTTTACAAGACTCCTAAAGTGCAAGAAATAAAATCAAGAATCAATAAATGGGATGCATTCAAACTAAGAATCTTCTTCTCAGCAAAAGAAACAATCAATGAGATGAAGAGCGAGCCTACATTTGGGGAGAAAATTTTTGCCACACACATGTCAGATAGAGCACTAATCTCCAGGATATATAAAAAACTCAAAAGGCTTAACACCAAAAAGAAAAAAAAAATACCCAACCAATACTTCCATCATTTTTTTTGTCACGGAAATTATTCTAGTTTTAGCCATTGGTACTCCTTTAGGCAACTTGTGTATTCTTTTCATATTTCCATGCCACACCCACTCTCTATCTTTTTTCCTTTCCTTCTTTTCTTCCTTCCTATTTTTTTCTTCTCTTTCTTTTTTTTTGTCTCATTATTTTGCCATGGAATAAAAAGCAATAAGATAAATAAAGATATTTAAGTATGAGGTATTATACCAGGAAATGAAAAACACAGTACAATTTGCAATGGTTCAACTTGTGACTTTTTAAACTTTATAATGGTGTTAAAGTGGTGTGAATCCAATAGAAACCATCCTTTTGATCCTTCAGAGGTTTAATGATCTTTGGTCAGATCCTATCTCTTGACCCTGTTCAGCAGCTATGATCCATAGCACCCAGTCAGCCACACCATCACATGGTAGGGAAACTGATGCTTTAAAGTGTACTATATTGCTAAATTAGGGTGATAAGTAGATTTGGTATATTTTAAACTTAAAATGGGTTTACTAGGACTTATCATCATCTTCATTTAGGATCATCTGTAAAGAATTATAATCCATTCTGAAATTTTCTGCTTCCGGGTGGCATGGAGAATCTTCTGCAGCCCATCTCTTCACCGAGAACAATTAGAAAGTTGGATTGAATGCCAAATACATGCACTGCCTATACGTAGTATCATACCCAAAGAGCAAAACCAGCTAGAACAGGGTATTTTTAGACAGTCTCAGGACCTCTAGAAATACAGGTAGCATCTGCTGGTTTGATAACAAGCCAAGGCTACATGAACAAAGATATGCTATTGGGGGCACAACACAAGACAGTTTCCTCTGAGGTATTTGCTGATAGCCAAAGAACTAAGCCAGAAAATCTGAAAAGCAGCAGGGAATGTGCTGTAGTCTGTCAGTATTTGGAGGCCCATGGGACAAAGACCCCAGAGATGGAGGGATATGAACACAATTGTGAGGGCTGCCAGTGTGGAGAAACTGGTGGAGTAAAGCCACATGGAAACTCTCCCACCGCTTCCTCTCAGGGACCACTTGCCCATCTGTGCAAGGCTGATGACCAAATAGCTTTTTATTTTTTTTTAAACTATGGCTGGCATTTCATCAAAAATTAATAGCCATGAGGGCTGGGGCTGTGGCTCAGCGGTAGAGCACTTGCCTAGCATGTGTGAGGCCCTGGGTTTAGTCCTCAGCACCACATAAAAATAAAAAAAAAAATTTAAAAATGAAGGTATCATGTCCAACTACAACTAAAAAATAAACATTTAAAAAATATTAGCCATGAAATATTAATAGCCATGATCCAAAAAACCAAAAGAAGATAAAGGCAAACCTATAGGAAGTGTAGTTTAAAATAACTGTGATTACTCTTGTTCAAGAAAACAGACTCAAAGTGCACAAACTAGCTAAAAATCTGTGGATATTTAACAGAAATTTTGATTCTATGAAATAGAATATAAAGCATATTCTGCTAATGAAAAATACAATGGCTGAAATAAAGGACTAAATATGTGAGATGAATAGAAGATTGCTTGCATAAAAACACAGACTTGATGATATAGAAATAAGACTGATAGAAAATACACAAACAGAAACCCAGAGATTGAGGGAAAAATGTTTTTAATTAAATTACACAAGAGAGTAGAAGAGATGGGGATTACATAGCCAAAAAGTGTAACATTCCTATAAATTATGTCTCTAAAGAATACAGGGAAAATCTGATAATTTTTTTTTTGAGAGAGAGAGAGAGAGAGACAGAGAGAGAGAATTTTAATATTTATTTTTTAGTTTTCAGCGGACACAACATCTTTGTTTGTATGTGGTGCTGAGGATCGAACGCGGGTCGCACGCATGCCAGGCGAGCGCACTACTGCTTGAGCCACATCCCCAGCCCTTCTGATAATTTTTTTAGAAAAATTTTAAATGGCTAAGAATTTCCCTAAAACATTAAAGTATACATCTCAAAAGCTCAGCAAGTCCCAGCAAGATAAAGAAAAAAGAAGACACATACCCAGATACATAAAGTCCAACTGCTGAAGAGCAAAGTAAAAAATGGTAAATCAGCCAGAGAAAACTGGGCAAGTTATCTTCAAATTTACATGTAAAATAAGTACATCTGACCTCTCAGAGCAAGAGGACGGGTAGCTCTGTGGGTAGATATAAATGGAAACTTAACTGTACTGCATTCACAGTGGCATTATAAAATATAAAGTGACAATAATCAAAAGTAATAGTCAAGATCATACAAAAATTGGGAATCCATAAAAGGCATCCCAGGATTTTAAGGTTCTAAGAGAACCTGAAAGTGGCAAGGCAACATGTTGGCAACAGCAGAAGAATTTAAAAGATAGAAGAAAAAACACAACAGTATCAACCATTCAATTAAACACAGAAGCTCTGTATACAATCCCAAACAAAAATCCTAACAGAATATTTTTGAGGATATTGGCATGTTGATTCTAAAAATGTAAATGGAAATGCAAAGTTTTCCAGGAAATACTGAACTAGAAGAAACTTTCAGGACTTGCAGTTCCAAAAACACCTGTTGAACTTCTGCACCAGTCCTGACAGCTGTTACTGAAGCAAAGAGACACAAAGATTAGAGAAATAGCTGATTTTTATTTCAATAAAAAGTTAAAAACCCACCTGGAAGTATAAAAGAGTAGAATTCAAACTGGAAAATCCAAATAATGGATGGTGATGACAGGCCTCAAAACCTCCACCAGGCTCCAGGGATAAGATGTTCAAATGAGGGTGAAGTTGATACAGAGTTGAAAAAAAAAAAGAGTTAAGTGAAAACTTAGAGTACATAGGCAAATTCCACAGAAATGAACAACACCTGGCCACACTCTTGAGCCATCTAAACTGTAGAAACAAAGAAAATAATATCATCAAAGTAGGGAAAGTTTTAATTTTAACCCAAAATAATAGACATATGAACATCCTTATCCTTTTTTTTCTGCACATAATAAAGCAACATCTAAAAATGTTCAAAAGTACAAGTGGTGGACAATATTATCTTTCAGGTCTGGAGGTAAAGTGAACATATTTTCTGTCACAAAGGGAATCACAAAATAGTCACAATGATGTTTCAATCAGTGACAGATTGCATAAAACATAGTTGTCACATAAGATTATCCCCTAGTGATGTTGCTGCCTGCTTCTGTAAGATGTTTCTATGATGTTTGCACCACAAATGCACCTAAAGAGTCAATTACTTGAATGGGCCCTCTTGATTCAGTGACTCATGACTGTATGGCTCCTGATGATCTAAACGAATATGTGCACTTGTGGGTATGTCTGCATGTATGTATAAATGTGTACCTATTTATGAATAAATTTGACGTCATCAAATGAGAAGTAAATAATCAGAAGCCAAAAAAAGGGAATACTAGGGAATAGGATGACGGTTTATAACAAAGTCACTTTTACTAGAAATGGGAAAATAAGCATTGCTCGTTATTTCACACCATCAAGGAAAAGGACTATGAAAAGCTTTGAAAATGATGGGAGATTTACTTATTTTAATCTCTATCCCAATCATCTTAGAATCATAATTATTCACCATTAATTGCCACAACAAGGAATTACACATATAAAACATAAGCAGGTAGTAAAAGACATATTGTAAGTATATAATAAGATACAAAACAAGTTATTCTAATGGTGTTGGTGGGGAGTGCTGGAGCCAAGAACAAACTAAGCTGATTAGAAATATAATATACTAACTAGGCAGCAATAACTCAGCAGACAACATAATAAATTTGACATTTCTGTTCTCAGTAGCAATGAAAAACTAAACATAGAGCTCAAAATAAATGTGACTCTTTAAAATAACAGAACAATCAATAACCACTTTTTCTAAGGGCCATACAAAACTAGTATGAATGAACAAATAGACCAAGTTTTCAAATAGTAGTGATCAATAATTCAAATAATGAAAACTGTTTTCAAATATATTTGCAGATTAAGATTTTTTGTGTCTTTCTTTTTCTTTTGATCTTTTTAGTAAAATAGTAGAGGGTTGTTTAAGTAACTTATGAACTGATACTATTATACTATTCTATAAAAACAAATAAAAAAGGGAAAGGACAAAGAAACATCTGTGAAAGAAGAACCTTTATGGAGTATGTTGGTCAGATAGCTATCATTATACAATTGTATTTGAGATGACGTATTAAAAAGAAAAAAATATTTTGGCTCACAGGTTTTATGTTTATTGATAAGAAAGAATTTACTCATACACAAAGTATATATTTTCACTTGTTTCTGAAGTTATTTATTTATTCAGTGAAGAGCTAACCTAAACTTGGTTGCATTTGGCAGTTTGTTCTCATGCTCAAAGAGCACCTACCAGGCCTAGACTAGGTCCATGGAAGACCATTTACTCAGCAGCCTAGCATGAGATGAAGGATCAAAGTTTCAACATGTTTGTCAATATGAGAAACTTTAAAGTGTAATTCACTTTCTCACAGAGAAATTTGATCATGGTTTTTTCCCCCCTGTGGCTATTGAGCAATGTTGATCTCTGAGCCTGGCAAACACATTGATCCAAGACCTGTATCTTATGTCAATAATGGTTAATTCATGGTTTTAAGTGTGGTTTTGTCTCTAAATGAGAGAGAAAGAAGTTTCTGATATGGTAATTGAATACAATGAGAGAATGAAAGGCTGGCCCTAGGCAGACACAAGGATCTAAATAAACCATGAAGTTGAGTTTGAGAAATTGCCAAAATGGATAGATAAGGAAATTCTGTGTGTGTATATGTGTTTGTGTACATGTGTGTGCACCCATGTGTGTTATGAAGTATACCAAAAATTGTTACCATGTTTAGATGACTCTAGAAAAGCTGCATGAATCTCAGAGGGACCACATGGCAGGTGACCAAGGATTCCCCTGCATATTGACATCAAGGGCTTTGGTAAATACATAAAAAATGCAAGCACAAAGGTGACAAATTTGCAGTTGGAAGATATTTAAGGTAGGACTTTTTCTACTTTAACTTATAATACATTGATGAAATTTGAATGTTGAACGACACCTGAATTCCTGGCATATAGATTATTTTTATTAACTCTATGTTTTAATATTTGATTAAGGATTTTATCTATATTTATGAATAATACTGGCTTATAATTTTCTCTTTTGTGTGTTTTGGTTTTGGTTTTGGTTACTTTATCTTTGGTTTTAGTATCAGAGTAATACTGGCTTCATAAAAATATTTAGGAATTTCTTCCTCTTGTATTTTCCAGGAGAGATTATGTGCAATGTTAATTTTTCTTTCAAAATTCTTTAATAATTCTGTAGAAATATCTAGTGAAACCATTTAGGCTTGGACATTTTGGGAAAACAGAATGTAATTGTTACATTAGGCATTTAATCTTCTTAATAGCTGTAAGGCTATTCAAATTATTTCATACTAGATGAATTATTATAGTTCTGAGAAATTGGTCTATTTCACTTAAATAGTAAAATTGCATATGGAGTTGTTCATGTTATTCCCTTATTATTGTTTTGATGGTTTGCAGTATCTGCTGTGATGTACTCCATTTCATTCCTCAGACTGATAATCTGTGTCTTCTCTGTTTTGTCTCCTGTCAGTCTTGCTGAGTTTTTTTTTTAATTATTGATGCTTAAAAAGAACTAATTATTTCCTCCTTTTTCTCTATTGATTTTTTGTTTTCAATTTCATTGATTTTTTGCTCTTATTTTCTCCCTCCTTCTTGCATTTGGTAGATTGAATCCTAACTTATTAAGACTTTTTTTTTATTCCCTGTCCCTGTAAATGTATGCATTTAGTGCTATGAATCTTCTCTTCAGTACTGCTTCTGTTGTGACCCACAACTACCAGAAAACTATATGTAGCATTTTACCCAATTAAATATACTTTTTAAATTTCCTTTCATACTTCTTTTTTGACTCATGGGTGATTTGGAAATGTGGTGTTAGTTTCCAATGGTTTGGAAAGGTCCTCATTCTCTTTTTTATTATTGATTTTCACTTTGATTCCACTATGCTCATAGCACACATACACTGTATGATTTCAATTCTTTCAAATTTGTTGGGATTTCTGATTGTTGTTGTTGTTGTTTTTCCAAAATTTGTTGGGAGAGTGGTGTTGACATCTTTGAATATAATTATGGATGTATCCATTACTCATATCAGTTCTAAAAGATTATGCCTTATGTATTTTACAGATGTTTTGCATATACATGTTTTAAATTACTTATGTCTCCTTGGTGAATTGACCCTTTTTTCAATATATAATATTTCCCTCTGTCTCTGGTAATTTCCTTTTCTCTGAGGTCTACTTTATCTGATACTCAATGGATACTTCTGCTTTCAGTACTATTTCAACCATATGCCTTTTCAATCCTTCAGCTTTTAACACACACAGCATATAGTTGGTTCATGTTCTCCAATCTGCCAATCTATGTCTTTGCTTGATATAATCAGGCCATCTGTTGTGGTGTGTGCAATTACTGGGGTTAGACCTTAATTCTGTCATTGTCTCTTGTTTTCTCTTTTTGTTTTCATTTTGTTAACTTGTTTTTTCCGGCCTTTCCAGAAGCATCTTTAATGTTCCATTTGAAATATCCACAGGGTTTTCAAGTGTTTCTCTTTGTCAGGCTATTTCAGACGTTATTCCAAAAACTACACAACATCAATGTCAAACTCAAAACAACAACAAAAAAAGTCAAACTCACCAATCCAGTGTACAGGCCACCACTTTGCCAGTTCAAAGGAAATGTAGAAATCCTACTTCCCTTCACCCTCTGCCTTCCCCAGTTTTAACTTAATGTTTCTAACATAGGTGTCTATTGTATTTACCCACTCTTTTTTTTTATGTTTTCATGGTGTTTTTTCCATCTGATATTTCCCTGTTTGTTTGTTTGTTTTGGGGGCGGGGTGATTGGTTATATTTTTTTCTTTTTGAAGAACATCCTGTTGACTTTCCTTTATGATAGACAAAAGAGTTTGATTTCCTTCCCCTGAGGATGTTTGGTTTTCCCCTCCATTCCTGAGGGATACTTTCACCTGATGTTTACTGTTGGGTTGGGTGGACAGTTTTTTCTTTTCTTTCTTTCTTCTTTTTTTCCCCCAGCCCAGCACTTGAAAAATGCTTCCCATCACTTTCTCTTCCCTCCAAGGTGTCTCATAGGAAATCTGCTATCCTATGAATTGTTTTTCCCCTATAGGCAAGTGGATATCAAGATTTTTATTTGCCTTTAGTTCACAGAAGTTTAACTATGGTGTGTTTTAGTGACAATCTATTTGGGTTTATTCTGTTGTATGTTTGGTTGAATTCTCAAGTATTTGGCATCTGTATTTTTCTGAATTTATGGAGTTTTATGCCCTTATTTTTTTCCAGTGTTTTTATGTCTTATTTCTCCCTTCCTTTTAGGATTCTGATAACAAGGATAATAAAAATAAGACTATTAATATCACTAATCTTTTATTATAGTCCCACAGATCCCTGAAACTTTTTCCCACAGTCTCTTGTTAAGATTGATTATTTTCTATTGTTGTATTTTCAAGTTCCATAATTCTTTCATCTATACCCTCCTTTCTGCTGTTGAGCCCACCCATTGGAATTTTTTTTTTGTCATTATATTTTCCAAGTCTAAAATTTACATTTAGTTCTTCTGAATAACTTTAGTTTATTCACTGAGGTTTTACATTTTTTGTATCTGTCTCAACCATGTTTGCAATTGCTCCTAGAAAGCCTTATGATGATGGTTGCTTCAAAATCTTTGTCAGGAAACTAACAACTATTATTCAGTATTGGTAACATTGATTGTTTTCATTCAAGTTATTTTCCTGGTCTTTTATCACAAGTCATTTTTTATTTGAATCTGAGTCTTTTGAGTCTAATGTTCTGAGACTGTAGATTTTATTTGGACCTTCTCCTTTTGTCAGCTTCATCTGACAACCCTCTGGAAGAAGGGAGAGAAGTACCTCATCACTTCCAGGTGTGAATGGAAGCCCAGGTTCCCCTACTTGGTCTGTGTTGACCTCGGGGTGTGTGCTCCTTATTAGTAATGGTGGGAGTGGAAGTTTTACCCCCACCCCCAAGGAGACCTCCACATAGCCACCTCGTTGAGAGGAATCTGAGTTCTTCTTTATTGTTCCCCTCTTATTGATGCATCTAGTGTTGATGTTCTAATTTTTTTTCTGAAGCTTCTTTTGATATTATCCCAGTGAGGAAGCAGACAGGCAACTTGTTACTACCAGGTGAGCCGGAAGTCTATGTTCTTTTATTGTTTTTGATGAGACCACTTTGGGTGCAGGTCTTACTACTCCAAGTGGAGATTAAAGTACTGGTTCCCTTCTCAGCCTCAACCACTCTATTTGGAGAAGCGACATTGGTAGGGTCAGGAGAGTATGTAACTCTGGGTCTGGGCAAGGGTTAGGCCACTTTGTTTTCTGTAGTGTTGGCTTGAATAGATAAAGTTTTGTGTAAAAGTATTGTCTCTATTAGGGTATTTCTTTGTTGGTGTCTTGACTGGAGAGAATAAAAAGGGTTTTGTTTTTTGTTTTTTGTTTTATTTTTTTTATGGGGAGAAGAGCCTTTGATGTTTTCCTGTTGCTGGCTTTTTCAGTACTGACTCTGAGATATATGAAACAAAAAGAAGCACTAGGAAACTCATTGCCACCTCTCTTCGGGAGTCCTGAAGTCTCTCTGGCTAGTCCATCTTTTCCTTTCCATCTTTCATATTTTTCATGTTTGCTTTATATATTATGACGTATATAATTAGCAGGAGGGATAGATAAAATAATTAAATGTTATTTTAAAATGCATGATATAACCAAGTACACATGACGATAGTGAAAATTTAAAAATCCCTTGATTCTAGGGAGAAAACAGATTGTTTTATAGCCATAGTAACAAGTAAACACTAGAACTATCTTTAATCCTGAGGAGTGAATAACAATACACCCTCATGGAGTTAATCAGTGACTGCAACCATACTACAGAAAGTCAATCAGCCAGTGACACATTTGAGTGAACAGCAGTCTCACTCCAGTGAATATATTTCTGACCCCAACCTGTTAATTACTGCCATTCAAATAGCCATTTTTTTAAGTATATCCCTATACCCAATACAAGCCCAATACATCCCTGACCCAATACTATACCTAAGATTAGCATCTGCTTTATTCAGTAAGACTTCCCCTAGCCAGCACAACGTTTCCTTTCTTCACTAAGCATGGAAAACTAAATTAACTTGTGGCCTGCTCTTTCAAGGTTATATAAGTAAAAATGGGGATGGGATGCACCAAAGCAGGTCCAGCCTAAAGGATTCAATCCAAATATATAGTTAATGCTTACCCATAGACAGCATTAAAAATATATAAAGATTCTTATATTAAAACCTTCCATTAAAAATTTCCACTTTCAAGTACAATGTGGTAGATGCTATATTGACATGTGTGGTCTTTGAAAGTGCAAAATAAGGGAGTCATCATTTCTGAGGAGGTGCACAGAGAAGGCTGCTTAGATGAAGCAAGATTCATACTTTTGAAGCATGGGTAGAATCTAAGCAGAATATCAAAATACACAAGATAGATTGAGACAGGATAGCAGATGGGACCTATCCCTATTTCAGGAGAGACAGAAGATGAGACAGGCAAGTTGCACCCACAGTGTGACTAGCCTTGTGTGAAAAAATAATTTGGACTTTATCTAATGAGAAGCCAGAGAAGGAATTAGCTATGTCGACCTTCTAACCTGGAAACTGGAGAGAAATAGGAAAAATATAGAAGCGGAAAGCTCAGAGAGTGGGACATTTTCCCAATAATCTAAGTGAAAAATGAGCTGTGGGTGCTCAGGTGTGTGAGAAATTCCCCAGATGGAATCAATGGGATCTAACTAGAGATTTAAAGGGCAGAATTACAGTGATACTTCATATCTTCATATCAAATATCTTCGGATTGAAAGGAGGAGTCATATTTGCAATCTAGACAGCGAGGTGAGCAGCCATCAAGCAAGAAGAGCTCTACCCCAAAGCGAATGATGAAATGCTGGACAAGATGCTAAGCTGCTAGTGCTTTCATGCCACTCTACTGTGGACAGATGCATTCAGATCTCATTGTGCTGTTTGGCCTTGTTTTTCTTAATAGGAAACTGAGGCTTCCAAAGACTAACTGATTTACCTCTAGTTGCATAGTATAAGTGACCAAAACAGAACTGAAGTCAATTGCTTTGCTGTTAAATCCTGCACTGTTTCTACAACACCAAGTGACTATGGTGTACAGGTTACTTGAACTCAGTCTCATGAATGGTGCTGCCTGAACATTGGAAAAGCATATTTAATATCCACCTTCTCAGCATGAGTACTTGTTATTCTTTGTAAATCACATTATTCACTGATATTCATGCAGTATGAACATTCCAGAAATAGAAGATGAAATTGTCATAAACCATTTTTAAATTGTATTGTTGTTTTGCTATTGAATATATTAGCATTCAAAACAACACCAATATAAAGAATACTTTTTAATTAAAAAATAACAGCATTGAAGTTGAATTTTGTCCCTGAGAAGTCACATAATGAAAAATCTTGCCATGTAGCCTCTCTACATCCTCCTTCTAGTCTCCTGTCTTATGAAGAGGTTGGCTATTTCATTCATGTTCCTCTCTAATTCCTTCATCTTTTTAGTTCTTGGCACTATTTCCACTGAAGAGCATGATTTCTAGGGGTGGTTGTTTCCTCCACATTTGCAGCCCAAATTGGAGTTCAGGCTCTAGTTAAGCATCTGGGCTCCATCTTCAGGACCTTTCACAACACAACCCAGTTTCTCTCCTAAAATGACTTTGTTATCATCTCAGATGACAAGGTCCCAAAGCTTTTCAAGACCTTTATGGGGATTTAAAAGCAATTGTTATTGAAATTCTCAGAAAATGCCAAAGAAATCATGAACTCACTGTAATGAGTTGCCAAACAAACCTAATAGCTGGAGTCCTACAGACTTCAAAGCGCCTCATGGCTAATGACTGAAGGTACTAAGGAAAATATTGGGTAAGATTTTAGTGTTTTTTTTCCCCCTTTAGTTGTTTTAATTACAGTTATATTTCCAGAGTGACTTTATGAGGAAATCTCAAGAAATTTAAAGTTTGAACAAATGTGTGTGTGTGTGTGTGCGCGCACACGCACACGCACGCACATGCACACACACACGCACACATATTTCAGAAGGGGTAGGTCTAACACTAGACCCTCCTCATTGATTTCTGGATATTGGTGAAGTTTTTTGATCTCTTTAAACCTCAATTTACTCATCCTAAAAATGTAGATAATGAAATTTCCTGTCATAAGATACTATATAAAGTGTCCTGACCATTTCCAAAGGAAATACCTGATGAGAAGAAAGGAAGCAAAGACTAGAACCTAAAGCATGACTGATGGAGCAGACTTCATGCAACAGGCCTATGGCACTGTGGCCTGAAACAGCTGCCCTTCCTCAGGGCAACCCTGAGAGTGCACATTAGCATCCAGCTCTGAAGTGACTTGCTGGAGAGGAAACCCATGGCCATGACTAGAGAACTCTTCAAGGGTGTAATTGAACTGCCTGCTTTCCAATTCCAACCCCACCATTATCAGCTCTGTGACCCTGAGCATGTTTATTTAGCAGCCCTGGGCTCCCTCTTCATTCACTGTAGATCAGTATATTTGTGATAACCGACTTATAAGATTGTTGTAAACATCAATAAGGAAATGATATTTAAGCACTTAGCATAGTACCTGGCACATAGTAAATGCAATTATTAACTGTCCAGTTCACATGCATGGCTCTCCATTGCAGTTATTTTGGGGATCATAATGTTCCCCAAACAATAACTATATTATAGCAGCCTCTCATTCCATGTGAAGGAAAGAATAGTTACTATAAAGACAGATTATCCTGGTCTTACTCAGTCACTTCCTTCTTTTATGTACATTTTATTGAGCCACATAAGCTAAAGTAATAACAAAAATGAAATATGTCATATGAATGTGTATGAATAGACAATAGAGAAATGAAAAAGGAGATCCCAAAGAGTCATTAATGTTCTATAAATATAAGAAGATGCATCCTTTTTTTAAACAAAATGATTACAAAGTAAACTAAGAAAAAAAATACTAAATTTGTATTTCTACACAAGTTTCAATGCATAATATAGGTATTAATTGTTTTATACCAGTGATGCATATAAATTTTTAAGAAGGGAAATTTAAAGTTAAGCCTGCACACTGAAACAAATTTGTTGGTTAGATACTAAACATATGGTATGATTTAAATAATCACAATGTTCTGTTTTCTAATATTTAAGGAGATATTTATACCCTTTTCCCCCTGTGGTAGCTATCCTTTATTAATATTGATCAAAGTTCCTTTTATGTTTCTTATTTATTTATTTCTCTTTTATTTTCCTTCAAATGAAAATACACACACACACACACACACATGCATACACACAAATAAATACACCTAATCCACGTCATTTGCCTGAAAGTCATTTAGATACTGGAATTTTGTAGCCTCCATTTTGTTTTTAGAATAATAATATGTGTGTGCATCTGAGCTTGTTGGCCATGAATCATGGAAGTACTTGACTAAAAAAATAAATACTGCAATCATCCTACTTAGCCTTTTAAGTCTAAATTATAATATATAAAAGAAACATAGTAAGATTTGATATCTGTAAAGGACCAGCTAAGAGAATTGTCTCTTTTGGTCAGGCCTCTCTTCTTCTTAGGTTACCGACCAATGTACATTTTAGTGTAAAAATGTCCCAATATAGTGCAGGTTACACACAATTTTCAGTCTTGAAAAGGTATTTTTTCCAAGTTCACCCTGATGGAGTGCTGTTCTGGGCTGGAGCAGACTCTGCTCAATCCATATTCTTCTATTTCTCTACTATTCAGAAGTAAATTCTGTGCAATTTAAGCCAACTGTAAGCTTCCTTGTCCTCTAGGTTTGTGAGAGAAGGACATGCATCAGCTTACCTGTTGTTGGCAGGCACCATATTTTATGGGCCCACCAAAGCAAGGCAATGTTAAGAGAAGCATATGTTAGTAGCAGAAATGTCACTCACTCCTGAAAACTGAGGCAGTGTAACTGATTCTATAAAATGAACAACTGTTATATCAGCACAGAAATCCTGTCCAGGGCATTAGAGTTAGAAGTTTCATCAATACATGCTTGCCCTTTGACATTCTGCTAATTGTAGTGTTTATGAGAGTTGATACAGAGTATAGGCATTATGCTCAGAAACTTCAGCTTTTAACAACAACTAATGTTTATAAGGTGATCCATATGCTAATGCATTATGCCCATCTCCTAAATCTAATAAATCAGGCCAAAAGCACACCCATATTCTTCCCAACATACTGGTACAACAACTATGTATATATCTTGTCACCCCCTCAGCCACAAGAAAACTCAGAGACTCTTTCTAAGCAACATTACTCTAGAAACTGACAAGTAATCCGTCTTCTGAGGAGGAGCTTTGTGATGCTTCACCATTCTTTTTGAAAAGAGGATGAAATTTGTGAGATAATTAACTTGTGGATTGCCTTGCTCTAACAAAATCTTAGCTTCATTTTTTTTTATATGTAAGCTTCTTATGCCCCGCTCCCCCGGCAACAGGTTTAGATTCTTTGATATTTTCAGGAATGACTCTCAGACACATCCATTTATTTATGCTGTGTCATGAATTGCTCCAAAATTTTAAGATATTACATTATAATTAAAAGACATGGTGGGAAGGAAAATGGATGGAACTTGAGAACATTATGTTAAGGGAAATAAGCCAAACACAGAAGCTCAAGGGTCATATGCATTCTCCCATATTTCATATGTGGAACCTAAAGAAGAAAAGGAAAAAGAAAAGTGCTAGGGGAAATTTCATGGAAATCAAAGGGAGATCAGTGGAGTACAGGACAGGGAACAGGGGAGAGAAGAAGGAGGAGAAAGGGTAAATACTGGGGAATAATGTTGGCCAAATTATATTTTTATACTATTGTGTGCATGTATAAATATATAATAACAAATCCCACCATTACGTACATCTATAATACACACAAAAAAATACGGGAGACAAAACATAGTCATAGAGGGTTACAGAAACCTATAGACAAACATGGAATATTTCTGCCAACAATAAAAGAATTATACATCTTTCATATTCCCAGCAAACATTTAAAGAGATAGTCCACAAATCAAACCTTAATAAACTTTTAAGAACTGAAAAAATAAACTGTATCTTAATGCACAGTGCATTCAAACTAGGTATCAATCATAGAAACATAACAGGAAAATCTTCAAACATGTAGGAACTAAATAACACACTTCTAAATGATCCTTGAATTATTTATGGAAGTCTCACTGAAATTTTCTAAAGGTAAAATTGAATGAAAACTAAGACCCTGCATATTGAAATACAAAGAATCCATCTAAAGCATCTCTAAGAGGGAATTTTGCAGTGCTAATATTATTATGTTAAAAGAAAAAAATTTTTTTCATTTGATATTCTGGAAAACAAAGACCAAAAAAAGAAAGAAAGAAGCAAGTGACAGAACCAATATGGGGAATATGAAAAGTCAATAAACTGAAGATAGTCTTGCTATTGTGAACTGTGCTGCTATGAACATCGATGTAGCAGTGTCCCTGTAGCATGCTCTTTTTAGGTCTTTAGGGAATAGACCAAGAAGGGGAATAGCTGGGTCAAATGGTGGCTCCATTCCCAGCTTTCCAAGAAATCTCCATACTGCTTTCCAAATTGGCTGCACCAATCTGCAGTCCCACCAGCAATGTACAAGTGTACCCTTAGACGAATGGATAAAAAAAATGTGGCATTTATACACAATGGAGTATTACTCTGCATTAAAAAATGACAAAATCATAGAATTTGCTGGGAAATGGATGGCATTAGAGCAGATTATGCTAAGTGAAGCTAGCCAATCCCTAAAAAACAAATGCCAAATGTCTTCTTTGATATAAGGAGAGTAACTAAGATCAGAGTAGGGACGAAGAGCAGGAGAAGAAGATTAACATTTAACAGGGATGAGAGGTGGGAGGGAAAGGGAGAGAGAAGGGAAATTGCATGGTAATGGAAGGAGACCCTCAGGGTTATACAGTGGAGGGGGTAGAGAGAGAGGAGGGGAGGGGAGGGGATAGGTGGGGAGGGGGGAGGGTGGAGGATGGGAAAGGCAGCGAAGCACAACAGACACTAGTATGGCAATATGTAAATCAATGGATGTGTAACTGATGTGATTCTGCAATCTGTGTATGGGGTGAAGGTGGGAGTTCATAACCCACTTGAATCAAAGTGTGGAATATGATATGTCAAGAAATTTGTAATATTTTGAACAACCCACAATAAAAAATTTAAAAAAATAAAATTAAAAAAAATAAATAAACTGAAGATAGGAAAATGATAGGGAAAAGTCAATGAATCAAAAATCTGGGTTTTTAGAAGTCATTAATATTGACAGCAGTGATGCATATTGTATATATTGACATGATATAAAAATAAAAAAGACAGAAATCAACAACAAATTAAATTGGAGTCATTACTGAGAATCCTGCAACCATTGAAAAGACAGCAAAAGAATTCAATGGAAAGAAACAGATGCTCATAAACTAGCAACTTAGTAGAAATTAAATAATTCCTCAAAATCCAGCAAAACTGAATCAAAATAAGATTAACAATCTGAATGTCTTCATAACCATTAAAGATATTAATTGTTAATTTAAAAACTCCAAAAAAGTAATTCCTGAGCATAGATTGAAATAACATTGAGAATTATACCAATTTTTTTAAAAATTGACACCAATTTCATACATCTTTCTCAGAAAATGGAATATGTGCAACACGCTCAACTTTTCTTTCTGAAGTTAGATGAACATTCATCAGTATTGATTTTAACAATGTATAAAATAATAATATGCCATAGCTAAGTGGAATTTATTAGCCATGCTAGGCAGGTTCAGATTGTACACAAAGACACAGAAAAAGTATGACAGAATTTAACATTTATTCATGATATAAACTTCCAAAGATAGGGAAAGTGGAGAATTTTCTAAATTTAATAAAGAACATCCACAAAACATTTATTACTCACATTATACTTGATGTAAGTTTACTGAGTTTTCATTACTATTTAAAACAAGGCAAGAATGTCCCCTGTCACCAGTTATTCAATGTTATATTGGAAAGTCTATTCTGTGTAATATGGTAAAAAATGAGCATAAAGACGTACAGAACTGCAAGAAAAAAATAAAAATTACAAGAAATCTACATAAAAAAATCCTAAAACTGTTTAGTCAGTTTAGCAAGGTAAAAAGAAAGGTCAATGATGTAAGAAAAATGTACAATATTCTACAACTCCACAGAACTTCTTCAAAACTCTAAGAAATAAGAATTAAAAAGCAATAATAGTAAAGTATATTTCAAAAATAATTTATATTTGTTTTATGTGTACGTGTGAGAGAGAGAGATGCTGCATGCAACAACGGTAAAAGGCACATTTTATCAAATACATGTGGAACATTTTTTACAGTCTGCCAAAGTGGGCCGTAAAACAATTTTTCAAAAATTTTCAAAGGATTAAAGTATGGTAAAGTCTCAAATAACTTGAAAAATTAAAAATTTTGTTTGTAAATTAAGAAATATATTCTTAAATATCACAAAGATCAATTAAGAAGTCAACATAGACATTAGAAATACTTAGAATCAGTAAAATTAACTAAATTTAATGAAAGCTAAAAAACAAAATAAGAAACATAAGAAAAGAAACTTTTAAAAGAAAAAGTTAACAATAGAGATTATCAAAACACCAAAAGGTTTGTCCTTTCATACAATAATAGAATAAAAATCTTTGTTGAGTCTGATCAAGAAAAAATAGAGAGAGCCAGGCATGCCTTTAATCCCAGTGTCTGGGGAGACTGAAGCAGGATTGTGAATTCAAAGACAGCCTCAAAAAGTTAGCAAGGCCCTAAGCAACTTGGTCTCAAAATAACCTTGTCTCAAAATATAAATAAATAAATAAATAAATAAATAAATAAATAAATAAAAAGGACTAGGGATGTGGCTCCACAGTTAAGCACCCTGGGTTCCACCTGTTTAGTACACACATAAAGAGAGAGAGAGAGAGAGAGAGAGAGAGAGAGAGAGAAGAGAAGAGGAGAGGAGAGGAGAGGAGAGGAGAGGAGAGGAGAGGAGAGAGAGAGAGAGAGAGAGAGCAAAAAACCACTAAACACAATTTGCAATAACATTAAGAAGATATAAAGATAAGAAATAAATTTTTTAAAAAGCAATAAAATATAAATAAAATTTCAGAGAAACTTAATAATTTGTAGTTTCTGATATTGTCTTCTTTTTGACAAATGAAAATGTATCCATTATTTCTTGAAAATGCACATGCATGCGTAGTTTGGCAAAAGAGAAAGAATAAATTCTTTTGTGGTCAATTTTATTAATCAGGAAAGAAGTTTTCAGTTCTAGTTGATGCACTTAAAGAAATTTTTTTAAAGTGCTGATTTGATTAAACTGTAGAGTGAAATAATCATATTGAAAGAGTATATGTCAAAAAGCAGGAGACTCACATGCAAGTTTTGGTCTTGTTGGGTATTGCCAATGTTAAGGTTTAGATATGAGGTACCCCCAAAAGTTCATGTGTGAAAAAATGCAAGAAGGTTTAGATATGAAATGATCAGGTTATGATTGCCTAACCCAACTAGTGAATTAACCTAATAGGGATTAACTAGGTAGTAACTGTAGGCAGGTTCAGGTGTGGCTGAAGGAGATGGGGCATATCTTTGGGGTATATATTTTATCACAGGCAAGTGGAGTCGCTCTGCTTCATGTCCTGAGCTGCTTTTCCTCCACAACACACATCCACTATGATGTCCTGCCTCACCTCAAGCCCTAAGGAATGGACTTGGCTATCTATGGACTAAGACCTCTGAAACTGTGAGTCCCGAAATAAACTTTTTCTCCTCTAAAATTGTTCTCTTAAGATCTTTTGGTCACAACAGTGAAAAAGCTGATTAAAACAGCCAGTATAAAATTGGTATCTTTTTATCTGCTTCTTTTCTGGTCTTTTTTTTCCCTTATATATTAATAATGACAGCACCAAGATAAACAGGGTAAGTGGCATTGTATTGTATACAGATGTGGTTTTCAATTGCAAAACACTCTTTAAAGTGTGCTTTGTGAAGAGCATATATTTCTGATTAAAAGAAGTGTCATATGGATAGGCTTAATAAAGTCACAATTAGACATATTTCAGGTTACTAAAATGAACACCTAAAATGTAAGAATTATGATATGCACATATCTTAAAATGATGATTTTAAAATAATTTTGTAATTTCTTAGTAGTGAAATAGCAAAGCCACTGTATTTTATATATTATTAAAATAACTAGTATGTTAAAAAATTTAATGGATTACAATTTTAGATCTTTAAAAATGTTTACATCAAAGCCTAGAGATAGACTCCTGTTTTCACAATCAGAAATGGAGATTGCTCTCCACTTTTGTTTATCTATACTGTGTTTGAATGCATCCCTATATACGTTTTTAATTGTTGCTTTTTTGTATTTCAGTCTATATCACAAATTTGTTATAATTTAAGGTGTTTCTATTTTTACCAGTTTGAGTGACAATGTAGAAGCCTTAACCTTTTAATATTACTCTGTGCTGTTTATAATGTGTCTTAAATATTTTTGTTAAATACATTGAATATTGCAACAAAAAGTGTTACTTTCTTTTTGCTTCAGCTATCAAACATAATTTCAGAAAGTAAAGGTATTGAATCTATTAATATTCTTACTGTTTCTATCATTCTTTCTTTTCCTAGTGTTCCAAGAGCCCTATTTTTATTATTTGTTTCCTGTTGAAATTTATTTTTAGCCTTTCTTTTGGATGGATTTGATAGTGAAGACTCCCTTGGTTTTCATTCTCTGAAATATCTCATTTCACTTCATTTCTGAAGGATATTTTTTCTGGATAAGTATCCTGTGTTCAAAGTTCTTTTTTTCCCTAGCGCTTGAAAACTGAAATTACCATTTCCTTCTAGCTTCCATAGTTTCTGATAAGGAAATTTGCTGTTTTTTGAAGGGTTTTTTTCTGTTGCTAGTAAAGTGATTTCTCTCTCACTGTTTTCAACATTTTTTCATTTTCTTTAGTTTGATTCATGTTGTATGTTATTGCATTTTTCTTTGGGTTTATGGTATTTTGATATTGGTTCTTATCTTGAACCTGGAGGTTTATGTCATTTGTTAAATGTGGAATATTTTCAGTCATCATTTCCTATTTACTTATCTTAATTGTCCTACAAAAACTGTACATATTTATGGGCTCACATGATATTTGATTCATATATACATTGTGTAATGTTCAGGTCTGTATAAGCGTATCTATCGTCTCAAACATTTGTTTTGTTATTTCTTTGTGATGGAAACATTTGAAATCCTTTCTTACAGCTTCTTTGAAATGTATAGCACATTTGCCTTGTTAGCTTTCTATCCCTGTGACAAAATGCCAGAGAAAATCACCTTTGAGAGGGGAAGGGCTTATTTGGGGTCATGGTTTCACATGTTTCAGTCTGTGGTCAGCTTCCTCCATTGTTATAGACCTGTGTCAAGGCAGAACAACGAGGCAGGGAGCACATGGTGGAGCAAAGCTCCACCTTACGGAGACCAAGAAGCAAAGGGAGATAGAGGAAGGGGCTAGGTCCCAATATCCCCATTCAGTGCATGTCCCCAGTGACCTAATTTTCTTTCATTTGAATTTATCTCCTAAAGGTTCCATCACCTCCTAATAATGCTACAGGCTGGGGACCAAGTCTTCAACACATGGGCCTTTAGGGGACACCTATATCCAAACCATAGCTATCCTTATCTATAGTCACCAAATACTTTTAAAATATTATTTCAGCCTCACCCCCTCACTCTTGTCTCCAGGACTCTAACAAAAGGAATATCACATCTTTTTTCCATTTTTAGATATCACTTAAGTTCTCCCCAGGTTTATTCCCTTTCACATTGGGTGATTTTTAGTTTTCACTTTAAAGTTTGTTAATTTTTTTCCTTTGTGCCCTCTATTCTACTTTTGAGTCCCTCCATTGATCTTGTTTTAATTTAAGTTTTTGTATTTTCTGTACTAAAATTTCTGTTTGATTCTTGTGTAAATCTTTTTTACTTTGCTAAGATTTTTCTAGTTAACTACCAAAATGTTCCAGTTTTTTTTCAACCATTTTCATAATTTCACATTGAATATTTTTAAATTAGTGAAAATATTCTAACATTTCTGTCATCTTTGTTTTGGCATCCACTGGTTGTATGTTTTGATCCAAGTTTGAGTTTTTTCCTGGTTCTTAGTAGGATGAGTAATTTCTAATGAAAAAAAAAAAAAAAAAAAAAAACCTGGATACTGTGGATACTTTTATAGCACTGAGTATCCTATTACAATGTTCACTTTTATCAAGCTGTTTTTTCTGAAAATTCTCAAAGAAAAAAATCCTGTTGCTGCTTGGCGTGAGCAGAAGTCAAGAATCCCCTCATAGCTCTCAAAGGCCCAGACTTATTGCTTTTGCTAAGTGGGGTGAGGGTTCCAGCTCTCTTACATTCCTTTGATGATATCACAATGGCTGGGAGAGGTAATTGTGTCTCATTATGGCTGCTCCTAAGTGGCCTCCAGACACCAGAGGGTAAGTGGGGGTAGCTTGCTTATTGCTAATTCTCTCTACTGAATCTCCTCTGATGTTTTCCAATGGAGGATGGGAGGACAGATTATAACTGCAGGTAGAGATGAAAGTCCAGGTTTCTCACATGGTCTCTACTGACATTGAGCATGGGGAAGACATTGCTGGCAAGGTTGAAGGTCCCAACTCCCTACTCTACATTTTCAATGAACCACCCTACCTTTTATTACTCAGAGAAAATAATGCATAAGACAGGAAACATCCTTGTCCTACTGATGTCAATGTGATGTGAATTATCACATAAAAGAAAATCCTTATATTACACAATTAGAAATCAGTTTTGAACTCTGGTTCAGACTACAGACTCTTGCATTAAAAAAAAAAAAAAAGCCCTTTTGAGGTTGAGATTTCTTGACCATTGTAGCTGCATAGAACTGACATGCAACAATGCTCTTAATAACTGACATTTTAGAAACTCTGGAAAATATTCCTACTATTTGGCACCTTTGAATTATAATATTTTTATAAATGAAAAAAAGAATCAAATGTAATTTGGTAGTATGTAGCAATTACTTTCAAATACTGGACTAATATTCTCTGCATCTTTTTTTGGGGGGGGGATTACCTTATAGACACTAAATTTGAGGCAAGATGTTTAGTTGAGTATCCATATTTTGGATAAATTTCCCCTCTATTGTCTTAGGAGCAATGGAAGATAAAGTCAAGACCCGTTTTCATTTAAAAGAGCAGTATGGGTTTTCCTTTAAAAGAATTGTTATCTAGTTGATACCATTATATCTTTATTTTCATGGCCAGCCTTCTTAAAACAAAACTTAAAAACCTGAGAAGCTCATTTTCACATATCTTGCATTTTCACACACTTAGTGGGATAGCTGCAGAGTACCCATATGGATGGCATAGTTATGTGACCTGAGTTGCCTATTATTCCACTACTAGAACACATAGAATATATGAAAAATTAAAGAGAATCCAGGGCCTACCTTAACTTTCAGTCTTTCTGCTATTGCCAAAGTAGAAAAATACATAATTTAGATCACATGAACTGCTTAAAACACAATCTCAAATGTCATGTGTGTATGTACATGTGTGTGTGAGAGAGAAATCTCAAAAGCAACAAAATGCTTGCATGATAGTGTTAAATTACTGGGTTAAACTCTACTTGCAGAATCCAGAGAGATAAGCTCAGTGTTCAAAGCCATGTCTGCCTTAAGGCCTTTGGTTAATCTCTAAGACCAGTAAATCTGAGTCAACAATTGTGGTTGCCTGCTGGTGCCCAGAAATGAAGTCCAGTCCACCTGAGAAAAACCTCTCTCACTTCAGGGTGGATATTGAAACATCTGTTTCTTCCCCAGTGAAAAACTCAGAATAAACAAGTCAACAGACTTGCAGCCCTGAAACCTGAATCCATAACATTGAGAAGTCTCTAATTTGAAATCAGGAAATAAATTTGTCCCAGACTCTTGGCAGAAGCAAAAAAAGAAAGAAAAAGAAAACAAAACAAGAAAGAAAGTTACAAACATCTATATGATCAAAGTGTAGAAAAAAGCAAAAAAGCAAATTGCCACACAGAAGGGCAGGAAATATGAGTGAGAAGCCAATGATGGAGAGTGGGGCAAAAAGCTGAAGCAGGATGCAAGGATTTAGATGTTAAAATGAAAAGACTGTGATTATACAACAACCCCACTGACTATTTACAATAGAACATAAACCAAGATTTTAATATGGGAACGAGAAACCAGAACAAAGTGACATTGCAAATTTGGAAAAGAACCAAGCAGTAATCCTGGAACCGAAAACACTAAAAATGAAATTGAGAACAGAAAAGAAAGCCAATAAGCACAGCTGAAGAGATAAGTGGTAAAATGGAATGTGAATCAAAAGCCCATAGAGAGACAGAAATTTGGAAAATACAAAGAAGAGGGTAAAATGTAGAGAATGAATACAGTGGGCATCCTAACCTAAACTCAGAAAGGGCAGATGGGGCTGAATCTACTTTTAAAAGTGATAATGGCAATAAATATTAAAAAGTTGATTAAGATACTACAGAAAGTCAAGAATCTCAAGAAATCTCTGAAGAACAAAAGAAAATCACAAAGACACCTCATGTTGGTAATAAGGAAAACAAAAGCCAGCCAGGAGCACAAGAGTGATGATAGAAGATGACAATTCAACAGAGGGAGGCAGGTAACAGGAGGACACTCAAGAAACTAACAGGATACATGGAATTTTAATCTCAGTCCAAAAAATATTTTCAAATATTAGTGAAATGAAAGCAGACCAACAGAAATGGAGTTGGCCAGAATTATAATCAAGAAATTCTTGATATTCTCTTTGAAAAGAAGGAAAATAATCCCCCAGGAAGCTCAGAGACAGAAGACTTTGGCAGACAGGAAAGTGCATTTAAATGCAAATTGGCTGCTAAAGAGTTAAGAAGATTGAGAATTCCCTTCAGTAGATATGTCAGGAGTGGTAAACATTTATCAAACATCTTAAATCAATTTACTCTTTAGTGTCATAAAAAGGTGTGAGTTATAATTTGTTTTTCACAATTAAGGAATACTTTGTTGCAATTTCTAGGGTTCACACTAAATTAACCAAAAAATGTGGTATATGCTTTCCAAGCCAGTTTAAAAATAGGAGTGATGTTGGTTGGACAAATTCTATTGTTATATTCTGTGCCTGTACAATTATGTAACAACACATCCCACCATTATATACAACTATAACGCACCAATTTTAAAAGTGGGGGAAATCAATCAATAAAATTTTTTTAAAAAGTTTGGGAGATTGCAGTCGAAGATCAGGAGAAAAAAAAAAGCACATTTTATTGCACTCACAAGCAGATGGAGCACAAAACTCCACACTTTGTTGAGCATAAACTTCACATAGAGACTTCTATCAAGTAGTACAATTTGGAAAGACGTAGGAAAGGAGCCACTTTCCAGGGAGAAAGTTGGTGAACACTCTCCCAGCCAATTGGTTGAAAGCTTATATGTAAATCATGTTAATCATATGTTCTTGATAGAATGTGATCAGATTGACATTTCACCTCTGTGACCTTCCAAAATAAGAAACAAAAATTGCAGACATCATAAGGAAAATATCAGATGAATTAGTCAAATTAAGAGATTCTATAAAACACCTGACCAATGCTCCTGAAAACTCTCACTGGAAAACAAAGCAAATTTGACAATCTGTCATCAATATGAAAATAACATGTAATGCAGTGTCCTGGATGGAATATTGGAACAGAAAAGAGACACTGGGCAACAGGCAAGGAAAAAAAATAAACTATACATTTTTATTAATAATAAGGTATTATTAGCAGTTTTTAAATTATGGTAAGTATACTAATATATTAGTAATAGGGGAAACTGATTATGGAATACAGAGGAACTCTACATAATCTTTGAAACTTTCTATAAATCTAAAATTAAAATTTTTTAATTATAAGTCAATCCAAAAGAAGACCAAACTCCCCCCTCCGCCCCCCAAAAAAAGAATACCTAGAGAAGATTGAAAACAGAACAGACAATGGTACATTTGTATGAAAATACAGCAGCAATTCAATATAAAGCTATAAAATACACAACTTAAAAGACAAAACACTGTGAGATTCAATTTTTTAAAAGCTAAATACTGTTTAGAAGAGAAATATATCCAAAACAAGGAGACAGAAAAATGAAGGGTATACACATAAAAAGAAGATAGACCATGTCCAGATAAATCAAAAAAAAAAAAAAAAAGAAAGAAAGAAAGAAAGAAAATTGATTAAAAAACACATTTTTAAGGCAATCAACATTATTAAAGACATAGATAAACACATAATAGTTAGGAAAACTAAATATATCAGAAATATATAATAGCCTAATTTTATGCAATTAATAAAAGTGAATGTTAAAGTATGGTTGATGGCACTACAAGAAGAAGTGGATGAATCCATATCTACATTGAGTGAATGATACTCAGTGGAAGACATGGAATAGTTTTGAAAATCAGCACAAGGACAAGACTGGAGGAGCATTTACAAATGTTTCATAGTGCGCAAGACTTTAAAGTGTGTACATAATATTTCCAAATTACACATACTGTCATTATGACATATGAAAATGTCAATGTCAAATCCTACCAAGTATAATTTCTGACCTTAGTTAAGTTTGACTGGAAAGAAAGAAGTAATATATTACAGTAGGAGGACTATCATTAACAATTACTTATTACATATTTCAAAATAGTTAAAAAGAGAATTTTGAAAGTCTCAACATGAAGAAAAGATGAATGCTTAAGGTGATGGACCCGCTAATTTCCTTGACTTGATCCTCACATATTCTGCACACAAGTCAAAATATTACACTGTAATATTATGTAACATAATGTGGACTATAATAAAATATAGACAATTATGTGTCAATTAAATATTTAAAAATAAGTGGAATAAAAATTAAAATGAATTTTAAAAACTAAGATGGAGATGAGAGAATAGGTAGATGTTAAGAGAATATAACTTGTGGGTCACCAGGACTCAAATTATCATATGTCTGATGGAGAAACATGCAATATTTCAAATGGGAGGAGAACCTTTCTCGGGCATGGGCTGTGTTCTTTAAGACAGGGACAAATCTTAGGGAGAGGCACCCACTATTGGCAGACAGGGGCCAAGAATACTAACCATTCACAAGAATATATTGTCCTAGCCTATATTTTCCATTCTTCCTTTCAGCTGTTTCCATTAGGCTGAGGCCAAGGTAGAGAATGGCAAGAGGAAATGAAATGGGCCTAGCCTAGGAGAAGCTTCACAGCTTTCCCTACTTTTCCCAATCCAATTGACCATAGCACTCAGGAATTCTTGAGACGCTATGGGTTTGGATTTCTGAATGAATGAGCAGAACAAGACAACTCAGAACTCTTAGGCAAGCTAGAAATAATCCATGCAATTACACTCAAAGTCTGTGGTTGCACTGATGTGTTTTTTGTTTTATTTTGTTTTGTTTCAAATTATACTTAGGTTATGTTTTAGAGACTTTGTTAAGCAGTTAGGAAATATTAGTAGAGTTAGAGAAATCCATGCTTTTGAGAAATGGCTGCTTCTGTTAGCCAGGAAGCATATATGAGAACACACATAGCGACACTGTTGGTACCAGCCAAAGCTAAAATCAGATCAGATGTCCAATAACAGGAAAATGGATGAATATACTGAACTTTATTTGAATAAATACTGCATGGTAATGAAAATCAACAAACCAGAGCACACAAAAATTTATAAGGACCTGAATCTAACAAAACTAATAGTGATTGAAATAAGCTAATATAAATGGATACGTAACAGAATGATTATAGTTCTACAGTATACTAATTGCTATTCTTGACTCTAGTCAGCATAGCAAATAAGTGTAAGGGTAATGAGTGTGTCTTAAGAAAAAGACAGGTGTTGTCTACATATTTTTCTGTAGTATATTCCAACTTGATAGTGGTTATGAGGACTTATACCCATAATTACTTGTTAAATCATACTTAATACATTTTATGCAATTTTTCACATTTGTTATATTTCGTAATAGTTACTAATTCTCTTTGACAGTTTTGAGCTACCAGATATTTACATTTCAATGTGCACATTTCTTTTTTGTTTCCATGCCTGCCAATTGATTCTTTAGAGTGCCCAATTGTTTGTTTCATGTAGACATATTTTGGCTTAAAAGCTTTGTTTCATTTTTGTTTTAAATGCATCCCTATGTTATCCTAAATATTCATTTTAAAGCCTTTTTGAAATTCTGTATTTCCATTTATTTTTTGCCAGATGTCTTTTAAGCATTCATTTCTTTCTTTATAATGTTGGCTCCTAGATTCAACTTGAGTGGATGGGATTTCTCTGACACTTTCTCTAAATATCTGCACTTACCCCTCTCTATTGGATGCTATTTCTTTTAGCTAGCATACCACTACTAACCCATCATAACTCAGAGGTCTTGCCTGGCTATGCTATTTGGGGTAAAATAAAACCACTAATGGAACCAACCTGAGTCACAGCCAGGATCATTGACACATTATTTTGCTTCCTGGGCCTTTCCACTAATGGTAAACTTAGTAAAAGTGACAAAGATGAGCATTCTAATAATTCCTTGATTGACACTCATTCATCAGTTATTTATGAAGTTAATCAATTCCCCTGTTTCAAATCTCTCACATCCAATGGGGGAAAGAATGTTCATGGCCACCCCAGGAATGAAAATTTCTCCCTCTTCATAGCTATCATAGCACTCCACAGCAATCCACATGGAAGTCTTAGACTTAACCAGGCCCCAAATTTTATTCTTAAAATTATCCCATAGATATACTTGTTTGCCTTTAAAACTACTAGAGTCCATGAAAGACAATTGAATCAACTAAAATAGTTTAAGCTTATTTTCTTTTCTACTTAGTCACAAGGACTGAGGATGCCCCTTTCCTCAAACCACCAATAAATAAATAAATAAATAAACAAAATGAATTAAATAAATAAAACAAGTGTGGAAGCATTATGCATCCTGTAAAAAAGGCCAGTGATGCTCAAAGGAATGGAAACAAAGGTGAATAATGCTATGATTATCAGCCCTTGGAGCTGAGATCATCACACTGAGATTCTGAAATAAAACAGGGTAAGGGTTACAAGAAAAATTACTGGAGAAGCATGATGTTCACAGAAAAGAAGTCCAGAAATATGCAGCAAAATCATCTAGAATATTCAGCTGAGTAATGGTCAATAAAATTGGTACATTTCTATGGTGATCTGCAAAGTGAAAGAGCACCCAAGAGGATACTCAGTACCAATATCAGGAGCAAAGCAATGGCATCACCATAGACACTAAAAATATTAAAAGGATAAAGGTATGCAATGAATAACATTATACTGATAAATTTGGTGATTTCTATGAAATGGACAAGTCCCTCAATGATATGCATTACCAAAGCTCACTCAAACATAAATAGATAACCTGAGTTGTTCTAAATCTAATATAGAAATTAAATGTGTAGTTAAAACCTTCCCACAAAGAAAGATCCAAGCTCAGGCAGTTCCACTGATAAACTATACCAAATACTGAAGAAAAAATAAGTTTATCTGAGCTAAAGCTTCATTATTTTGATTAGAAGGGAATATTTCCCAAATCGTCCTATGAGGCCAACATTACTTTGATTCAAAAATCAAACAAAAGTACAATAAGAAAAAAATAATTGTAGCTACAAGTCAAGATGTGGTGTGAATACAGATGAAGAAAAGTTTATATTTTTTTTATATTTTGTTTATATAGTTTATATTTTGTTTATATTTCAGCCAATTGAGACCACAATATTGAAAAAAAGTAATCTTTTATGACAAAATGGAGTTTGTCCTAGAATTCCAGAATAAATACAGGAAAAAAAGCATCTGACAATCCAATTCTAATGAAACCTTTCAGCAAGTTAGAATAGATGGGACCTGTTATCTATGAACTACTATAAATAACATCATATTTAGTCATTAAGACTGAATATTTTCCTCTGAATTTCAGAACATGAGAGGAGTTATAGCCATTGCAGTGAGAATAGAAAATTGACCTATAATACTCAAATTGATATTGGGGGGAAAAATGAAGAAATAACAACACTTAATTTCAAATATATGAAGGTAAAGTAATCAAGAGCACAGTATTAACATGAAAATAAATACATAAATCAGTGTAATAGGATAGAGATTCCAGAAACAGACTTATACTGATATGCCTAATTTTTTAAAAGTATACAGGAAAGACAATAGTCTTTTGAACAAATGGTATTAAAAATTGCATTAGTATGTAAAAATGAACATAAAACTTTATTTGGAAATATGTACAGTAATTAACACAAAATTGATTATACATGTAAACATAAAATCTAAAAATACAAAATTCTAGATGAAATCATATAAGAAAGCCTTTGTAACAATTGGAGAAATCTTCTTTTACTATGATGCCAAAAATATGATTTATAAAAGAATAAATTGGTAAGTAATTCTTCATATAAATAAGAATGTTTTGTTAAAAGATACTCTTAGGAAAATGGGGGGGAAAAGCAAGTTGCAAATGGGAATAAAATATTTTTAATCAATATATCAAGAAGTTGAAATATGAAATGCAATAAAAGAAAAAAAACTCACTGAAAACTCAATAACAAACAGCCCAAATTTAGAAATTGAACAGATACTTTAGGATTGAACAGATACTTCACAGCAGTTATATAAATGGCCACTGAGGTTATGAAAAATGTTTGACACTAGTCATTAGGGAAATGAAAGTGAAAATGACTGTGAGATATTACTACACAACCATAAAAGTAGTTAAACATAAAAAGGAACTGGAGCTCTCACACATTTTTTTGTCAAAATTCATAACAGTGCAGTAACTTTGGAAAATAGTTCAGTACTTTCTTTTAAAAAGGTAAACATCATACAGTATAGCTTGTTTTACACAAGAAAAAAAGAAAGCATACAGATATACAAAGATTTGCAGATGGATGATCCTGACAGCTCTGTGAATGGAAGATTTATTTATAACCTTGACACAACCCACATATGTATCAATAGGCAAAACAGTAGATGCAAACTTCCACTCATATTGTGAAATAGATAGTCTTCAAAATGACCACTCTGAGTGAAAGAAACCAGATAGAAATGGGCACTTGCTACACAATTCCTGTATAAAATTCTGGAAAATTAATTTGTGTTGACAGAGTGAGATTAGTGGTTATTGGGGGCAAGGTTGAGAGGACTGACTTACCACAAATCTATATAAATGGCTAAAATCAGAAAACAAAATGACTTGAGATGGTGGTGCTCATTACTTTGCGGTGATGACTTTACATATGTGAAGGTGGCAAAGCCCATCAAGTCATATAACTCAAATCTATACAGCTCATCATTTCTTAATTATAACTCAACTAAGCTCTGAAAAAAAAATGGCAATAGTTTCTACCCATTAATGAGCTCACAGACATGGAAGCCTAAAAATATGGAATTAAGAATAGGAGACGTTGAAAATTCCTTTCAATGTTATGTTCCATGGTTTGAGCATGTCAGGCCAGAAAGCTGCTGTTAAAGAATAGATCCTTCAATTGAAGAAAAACTTAGAAAATGGAAAAATCTCCCTTGTTCTTGGATAGGAAGAATTAATATTGTCAAAAACGCCATACTACCAAAAGTGCTATACAGATTCAATGCAATTCCCATCAAAACTCCAATTACATTCTTCATAGAAATAGAAAAAGCAGTCATGAAATTCATTTTTGAAAAATAATTGGCCCAAAATATCCAAAGCAATCCTTAGCAAGAAAAGCTAAGCAGGAGTCATCACAATACCAGACCTTAAATATTACTGCAGAGCTATAGTAACAAAACAGGCATGGTACTGGCACCAAAACAGGCATAAAGACCAATGGAATAGAATAGAAGACACAGAGACAAACCCACATAAATACAGACAAAGGTGCCAAAAATATACATTGGGATGGGAAAAGGAAAGACAGTGGAATGAATCTAATACAACTTTCCTATGTACATATAGGAATATACCACAGTGAATCTCACCATTGTGTACATCCATAGAAATTAATTTAAAAAAAAAGAACTATGGGTAAATGGCAGAAAGATTAATAGAGGGAAGAGAGCAAGGGGCAAGGAGAGGGAAAGGGAAGGGGAGATACTGGGGTCTGAATTAGAACAGATATATTTCATGCATGTACAATTATGGATTCTACTGTCATATATAACTAAAAAGTACCATTAAAAAAAAGAATAGAATTTTCTTCTGATTTCTTGTCTGTTAATTTAGATTTGAAGGATTCTGAAGAACAGAAAACAATTAAAATTTTTTACAAGAAGTGCTCAGACTCATTTGGAAAGCTCCAACTTTCCCTAGATTTTTGCTTATAATTGAAGCATTTAAAAAATCTGTTGTAATGTTTCAAAATGTTAAGAAGTGATGTTTCAAAGTCTATTTGTTGAAAGCCTGTATTTGTATTAGGGAGTGACAAAACTCGGTAAGAACTTCCAAATATTTTGATCAATTTTTAAAAAATTGTATTTTAGTGTCGTGGTTGATTTGTCTTTTAATTTATCTTTGGATGAATAAGGTATTGTTTCACAATAACTTGAATTCTAACAAGTAGCTTGGACACTGTTGAATTTCCTTATATAAACTTCTCTAAAAAGAGAAAAGAGCTATTTTGTATTGACCCCAAAGCCACAGGTTTATAATGTTTTGGCCTTTTGCTATAAAACTTTTTTCGTACACAATAGCAAAAAGAATAGTAAAATAAACTCCACAGTCTTTACCTGGTTTCACAATTTGAAAATATTTTACCAATTTCCATTTTTATTTTTTAATATTTTACCTTATTTAGTATTTTAATCAAAGATGCATATAATACACCTTTTATTTTTATTTTATTTGAGGTGCCAAGGATCAGCAGGTTTGACACATGCCAAGCATGTGCTCTTCTAATGAGCTACATTCTCAGATCTGCAAATGTAAATCTTGACAAATTGATAACTTTGATAAAATTTGAAAAGTTTGTTTGACATTTAAATCTCTTTATTATAAAGTTATTATAATATAAAGGCTAATTTTACTCTAATTTTAATTTTACACATCTGTCTTATGAATAAATTAGGTTTAAATTTTTGTAGCTATTTTTTATTAATTTTTTATATTTCTGGGTTTTCTTGTAAGAGAATTATATTGTTATAGCATGATTTAAAAAAAAGAAAAAGAAAAGGCTAGCAGACATATTTATCTCTTCCCTCTCCCTAATCTTGATTTTTTAGTCACTCACCAGCTCTTCTGCTGGTGTCTATTAGCTGCTCTTCCCTATGCAGCAACATTCACCCACAGTTCATCACGTATGTCCACAAAGCTCCACCTGTGGACAAAGAGGCTAATGTATTGAGTGTTTTCTTTAAACGAACATGTTTGACCACCTACTGTTCTTTATCATATTATGTATGTTCACTTTTCTACAAAACTCATCCATTAGTATAATAGTCACTGAATGATTAAATAAAGAAACTAAAACTTCAGATTAGAAATAGCTGGCTTCATGAATCATAGCCTCCCACCCCCAGAGACATTCTTTCTGCTGTTATTTTGATCTGCACATCCATATTTGGCAATTATAGGAGGGTTGTGGTTGTACGATTTCGATTTACAGATATACTATAATTGCAGCATGAACTTCTTAAGTTCAAGGAAAACATTTTTTAAAGTGCAATCTGTGATCATTTTCATGATATATAATATTTATAAATAGTTCAATTCCAGAATATTTCAAAGGAGTATATATAGCCCCCTTATATCAGTTATTTATGATGTATGGCAAAATATATCATTTGGTTCCATCTGCTTACATTATTATCAAAGCCAAAGGCTAAGTGGATACTCAGGAAGGATACAAACCCTCTGGGGCCCTCCTCAGCCTGATCTCATTAACTCAGGAACACCCTCCTGGAACAGGCCACCAAAACCCCCCACAGAAACCATTCTCAGTTATCTATTTCATCTTCCAACCGGTGGACTCATACTGATCTCCCTGAGGGATAATGGGCTGCCTCTTTAAATAAAAAGTCCTTTAATCTTTCAGAAGTGCTTTTGTGTACCCCATAACCAGCTCATGGCGTACCTGTTCTGTTCAGTCTCCCCCTCTCCCAGGGCAGGCACTACTCTTTTCTCCCTAGGCCCAGCTCCCATGACCACACCTACATCTTTATTGCTCTATGTTATTTATAGACAAACTAAGAGAGGGCCTCCATGTGTTAGATATCTCCTTATCCCTCTATATAGTTAGTGCCTGGTATACAGTAAGGACTCAATATATGTGCATCAGTATAGGACCTGACAGGAAATTGCATTTTTATATGGGCTGATTGAAAAAAGAACAAAGAAAGAACAGAAGAAATACACCAAGGAGCTTGCCATGGTGACACACTCCTGTGATCTTAGTGGCCCTGGAGGCTGAGGCAGGAGGATCCTGAGTTCAAAGCCAATCTCAGTGACTTAGTGAGGCCCTAAGCAACTCAGAGAGACTCTGTCTCTAAATAAAATACAAAAAAAAAAAAAAAAAGAACTGGGGTATGGCTTGGTAGTTAAGTGTCCCTTTGTTCAATCCCTGGTACCAAAAAAGAATTACATCAAGGATTCAAGCCCCTGGTGCTTATCAAATGCAGGATGCTTTTACCTCCTCCAGGTATGAAAGACCCCATTAATAAGGGAGCCCATGCCAGCTGGTGCAGCAGCAGGAGAGCCCAGCAAGGACAGGCCATCTCTTCCTCCCTGTCTTTATTTTTTATCATTCCAGTCTCCCATAGGCCAAATGCAATCAAAAGCTGGTGGTCAAAGACAAAAGGACCATGGAGGTATCCTTCCTGGGAACAGGAAAAGCTGAGGGTAAACCAGGTGGTTGGCTATGATGGGGGGCAGCAAAGGAGCATCACTACCACAAGATGATTTTTAAACAAATAATTGAGGGTGAAATACCCTAGGCTCATCCTCTGTGCATGTGGCTACCAATGACTCATACAGTGGCTTTGAATCAAAGTTGGATGATTAAGTAAGGCAGTCATATGCCATAATATCAGTGAAAGAATAATTCAGTTGTCGTTAATACTCATATCTCCAGATTGATTCACTTTGCCCTACATTTTAATGAGTTTTAATATAATATTAAATATTATTAAGCAATTCAAATGCACCCAGTGCAAGGAGAAATGTTTCATCTGAGTTAATTTATTTGAAGAGAAACTAGTCACACTCTTGGAAAAGAAGAGACTGAAATGCCAGCATTTTGTTGGAGAAGTAATTATAATGATGGCTTTCCTCGAGGATAGGCTCTGTGCCAGGCATTTTCAGGAAAATTTTACCTTATGGACCTCTTCAAAATGTTCTAGGTTGGCACTACCACTGTCATTTACAAATCAAGAACCTCCTCAGAGAAGGGAAGTACATCTGTATTCACAATATTAATGAACATCTATTGGGTTCCCAGTTGTTAAAGTCAGTGAAAGAAAAGAAAAAGCAGTGTCACATCTAACATCGTGGGTTCATGGAGCCTAAGTGCTTGAATTTAAATTCTGCTCTTACATTTCTACCTGTGACTGTGGGAAAATCATTTATTTTTTTCTCTGCTGGCTTTATAGAGTGGTTAATAACCAAAGTGTAAGTCTTAATAGATGGAAACTTTCCCTTCCTAACGTACCATGAATCACATAAGTAAGATCATATTTACTAAAATAACTGGCGGTAGCTAACAAAAGGGAAAGCAAATAATGATTGATAGATGGATAAATATGATTCTATGGCCCAAATGTTCTACATATCAAAATGTTCCACATAACAAAGCTGCCTTGTTATTAAGGCATATTTAGAAATTAATTATGCAGAAAATAATGCTGAGTTTCAAAAAAGATTTCTTTGAACTTGGACACATTTCAGGGAAAGATTTTGCAAAGTTGCACTCTAAAATGTTCAATACTGCAATTTTATTACTTGATGGTAAATTATGTTACAGTAATAAAATCCACAGGACAAACAGAGACACCCACTTTTAAATCATTGAGTTTTCTGCAGTCTTGTCATTCATTTGGAATGAATATCCAGCAGGGATAAAACACAAATTGAGGTCATCTGTGTCTGAAGACCCTGAATCCTGCTGCTCTAGTCTCTCCCCTTTTAAAGTGGACTTTAACTGTAAGCACAGAAAGGAAATGAAATATTTTGCAAGGATTATGAAGAAAAGAAGGTTTACCTATAACTGCACTCTCAGAACTCTGAGCTTTATTCAGTGTAAAATTTGTCTTTACTACTGTTTTGCTCAGGTTGTTACTGCTAAGATGCCTGTGATATGAAGAAGAGAAGACACCAGTGGCCTGACCCATCCAACAAAGCAATCCCTACTTGGAATTTGAGATTTAGTTTTCTGTCAGGACATATATTGAATATCTACAAACTTATTAAAATTAAAACTGCTCTTTTAGTGCCCACTTGAGACATCTCCCAAAAGTAGCCAAATGTGGAATATTTTCTGTTAGTCAGTTTTTCATTGTTGTGACAAAATGCCTGAGGAAAACCACTTAAAGGAGGAAGGATTTATTTGGCTCCTGGATTCAAAGCTTTCAGTCCACTGTCAGGTAATTGTATTATTTCTAATGTTGTATTAAGGCAGAAAATCCTGGTGGAAGGTTGTGATAGAGCAAAGCTACTCACTCACCTCTTGGTGTCTGGGAAGCAGAAAGAGGAGTTCCGGGGAGAAAATATAGCCCTTGACATTCCACAATGACCTACTTCCTCCAGCTAAGGCCACATGGAACAGTTTCTACTACTCCTAATGGTCTACTCAGTTATGAATCCATCAATGGATTAATTAATCCATTGATAAGTTTAGATCCATCAGGATTCAATTACTTCCCAAAACCCCCACCTCTGAACATCACTGCATTAGGGGCCAAACCTTCAACACATGGACCTCTGAAGGGACATTCCAGATCCAAACCATAATAGTTTGTAACTAGTGAGATTCTTAGATTACTTAATTCACTCTTCTCAGCAATCTGTATTTAGAAGAATAGGATAAGATGTTGATTTGGAGAGCTCCAGTGGTAATGATTAGCAGATGAGAGTACTGAAACAACAAAACAAATTTAAAAAATAAAAAGAAAGAAAAACAGAAAAAAATCAGGCTAATAAGACTCTAGCCCAAAATTCTCAAGTATTATGCTAAAGTATTATTTTGGAAATATGCTGATGACTTCAAATTAACTATAACAATTAGCACCAAGGAGTGACAGTAATATTTAAATTTTATTTTTCATCCATTCATTCCACATTCAGGTACATTAGTATCATTGGTAGAAGAAATAAGTACCCCAAACTAACTGAATGACTATAGTTCAAGTTATTGCTCTGTTAATGTCTTAGACATATACTCTAAATACTGTTTCCAGCTAAAACTTAGTTCAAAGTCTAAGGCAGGAAATGTGCAGAATGAGCCTGAGAAATCTCGTCATATACGAAACCATGAAGCATCAAAGACTGTTTAATCCATGTCAAAAGGACTCAGAAGCTAACTTGAAAAGGTCTCAATTTCCTTTGTATCTGTCCCTCTAGCTAACCAAATAGTGGGTAGAGGCCCAATTTCCCATTATTAAAATATTTTAGCTAGTAAATCCCTGAAGAATAATGTCCTTATAATATCAGGATTTTACAACTGCTAATAAAATAATGAATCTATACAATGATCATCAATGGTGTTCATTTCACAAAAAGGCATTGTTTGCTCCTAGCAAAAGGTCTCACCAACACTTTATCATATGAATCCTGCTTCATATTTAACAACTCAACTTCTTCTGAATTCTTACTATGCATCACAATTTAAATCTAATCAGATGTTTAATAGGAAATATAGGGGCTAACTGACAACACAATAATGTTAAAAACAAATCCAGCATTTCTGTGGGAAATGATGATAAACACTTCATTTTCATCAATAAATAAATTGCAAATAATAAAACAAAATAGAGAAAGAGAAATCTTTAGTTTTAAAGAGACCTAAGGGACATATCAATCTATTGCAATATATTCTTTTATCCCCTTAAGCTTAGTCAAGATGATTTCTTTGAATTCCACCTTGATTTATGAAATACCCACTACATTGAAAGATATCGCTTTCAAAGATATCTTCTCATTTACAAATATTATATAATTCCATGTCTCTGGTCTTCAATGTCTGTTTTGCTATGCTATTTGTTCCTTATCCTTGAGAAACCTGCACACTTGAGATCCATCTTTCCCTGTGGACTATATGACTGAACTCTTGTCATCCAGGGGCCATCTGGGTTCCTTGCCTGGTATAGTTCTTGTCTTCTTCCTTCAGATTAATAAAGCTGAGGCAATTTTTTTTAAAAAACTGTGCCTGCATGGAGATATCAGAATGGGAATTATGTGGAGGGTCACTAACTCTGAAAACAAAGTACAGTTCAAGAAGGTTATAAGAATTTTTGTTTGATCATGCTTTTCATTAATATTCAAAATAAGCAAAACTTCCCATAACTTTCAGTGTTCACTTATATTTTAATTTAAAAATCTTTCATTTCTATGTATTGATAATGTAGCTATTATTTCTTCTGATTAATAATGCATGTATCCAGTCTAGGCTTGATGTAACTCTTAAGTTTCAGTCACTCTCCTGAGATGCACAACTAGATTCTCTACCTACCAAATCTAAAAACAAAGTAAATTGAACAAAAACAGCATACTCCAATTTGAAAATATGATGCCATTTTTCCCTAGGTACTTTCTTCCTGATCGAGTGACACCAACAGACCAATTCCTTAGACTAAATACTCAGCATTCTCAGATTAATGCTCAACAGGTAGAGGAGCAAGGCAGCTCCATAGGACCTCTTTTATAAGGACATCAATTCTATCATGAGGTTTCACCCTCATCACTTATATCCAAAATACCAGAATTCTTAATACCATCACCTTGGGGGTTGAGATTTCAACATATGAATAATGGAAGAACATTAAGTCAGACCTTAGCATAGTAACACAGTCATATTGGATTAGGGGCCTCCCAACTACTGTATGACCTCATCTAATTCTAATTAATTGCATCCACAACAACCCTATTTTGAAGAAAGCCACATTATTGGCTATGAGGGAAATGGGGTTAGGTTTCATCATATGAATCATGTTTCATATTCAACAACTCAACTCATAACAAACACACCTCCTGTTCCTCTTATTTTCTTCTACTGGAGGCTTCAACCTCTGAACTCAGTTGGCACTGATATCCACTGTTAGTGGGCCACTTTCCTTCTGTGTCTGTGTCTTAACAGATGATGTTATCCTCTTCTCTTTTGTTTTTCCCAACAGTTTAACATAGAATTTTGAATTCTATGTTCCCTAAATATTGACTAAGCGTTTTTGTTTTTTGTTTTTTTTGTACTGGGTGTTAAACTCAGAGAGTCGCACATGCAAGCCAAGTGCTCTACCATTGTTATATCTCCAGCCCCCACTGACTTAACAACCATAAATCATATATATATTTGGGAACTACTATGAGCTGATTCTGGAAGATTCCTTATCATACATGATCTTAGTACAAATTCACAAATTTGAAATCATCCCGAATTTCGAAGTGTGGAAACTAAACTGTAACATAAGTGACTTGACCAAGATCCTAGAGATTGTAATTATCCCCAAGTACGAAGAGGGTATTCTAAAAATCTTAATTGTTTTATAGATGATTCAATGTTTTAAATAATGATGTCAGAAGTTTATTGAGATTCTTTGAAACTTTTGTGTTAATTTCTTTTTTAGAAGATAAGTAAATAAAAAGCTACATAAATTCTAAGTTCTATCCCCAAATCTCATCTAAGGGGACACTTTGGATTTTGTTTCTGTTCTTTTTGTACATAGAGAAGAGGCAGTGGGATATGGTGGTTCAAAGTGGCTCTGGGGTAAGATCTGATTCTTGTTCTACCCCTTTACCTTGCTAGATCTGACCTGAAGAAATTGCCATTACTTTTCTGTGCTTCAGCTTCTTGGTCTTTAAGGAGAGTAGAAATAGTACCTTTCTAAAAGGACAACTGAAGAATTAAGTTAATTAGCATATTTAGACCTTAAAATATTTCTGGAATATCCATCCTTGAGAGGTAGTCACTAGAACAAGTTTGTATGTTTAGTATCCACCAGATTATCTGAAGCAATTCTTGGAAATCAATCTTTGTAAATCAGCCATGTGTAAATTATTTGTGTTTTGTCAGACTGATGATTTATAAAATGTAAAAGGACTGGGATTCTATGAAGGACATTGGAGAAGTACAGGTTTCCCTTTGTTCATACACATTTAATTTCACAAAAATGGACCGTAGGCAATTTGTTAGGAAAAAAATATTTGAAATTTTAAAAATGTTTTTGACAATTAGGGTAATATTTTCCACTTTTTTCCCCTTGAATTTTTGCTAGTTGAAAATATTTTCCCTGGATGTGCTGCCTTTCTCTACTATGTCATTGATTTAGTGGGATCATTGTGCTCAGAGTAGAGTTCTTGTCCAGACCATACTTCTATCTTTAGGGAACATGCCCTACTTACCTCAAGTTGGATGTTCTGCACGGAATGACAGCTATCACCTAGGAATGTGTAGCAGGATGTAGCTCTTCCACTTAACTTACTGTGCAGCCAGAATCCCATGCTGACTAGACACTTTCCTATTTAATTACATCATCACATAAGTATGCATATGATATTAGTGTCTGAGTAGCAGCAGTGTGAGGCAGAAGGCTGTGCCGGCAGAGGAAAAACAGCCATGTTTTTGAAGCCAGAATTAGTCAGGCAGCCAGTATAGATAGGGACATTGAGTCAGGTCAGATCAAGGAGGTCAATTTTGAGTGTGTCCCAGGAAGTTGGAGACTGTCCCAGAGGGACTGAAATGTTAATTCCTTCAAAGCCCTTCCTCCACCTTTATCAAGAATCTGCCCCAGGTCCAATCTGGTGCTAAAGTAACCTGTCCCAGGAATTGCCCCTCCCTACAGGGAGCTACAAAGTTGTTAATTAATGTGTTCTGGGCTGCACCATCCTGCCCTTCCCCCTTCAGCCCTCCTGTTTTTCACCTTTGGGCCATCCCACCGAGATTCCTGGGCCTAGTCATGTATGCAGGAAGGAGAGAGATAAGGGGGAAAAGGCAGGAGAACAAAGGAAGCCTAGGACATGTAAAAAGGGCAGAACACCTTGCTTCTGGGGATACCAGGATACCAGCTATGGCCCCCTTCTCCCTCGTGGGAGAAGCCTATGTTACCCCCTTTTAAAATAAACCCTGCTTTATATGCTTGCCTCGGCGTGCTTCTCTAATGTTCAAACTTCAACATTTGAGAGAGCAGAACTCATCACTGGTAAACGGCGGTATCATATTCTCCTATTCACAAGGAATGGCTCCTAAAGAATACTTTCATAATCATTAATGGTCAGCATGCGCATTGAGGGGAATTGTTTGCTCCACTATTCTGAGCTGCTGGACCACTGAGGTTAAAAGTTAAGAGCTGTTTCAACAGTTCAGTCCTGGTTGTTGACAAATGGCCCCTTCCTCTGCCCTTTCCCCAGTATATCAAATACATAAAATGCATTCCATTTTGTAAGATTTTTTTCCCCCTGTGCTACTGGGGATTGAACAGTGATCTATCACTGAGCCCCATCAATCATCCCCCCTTTTTTGAGATAAGTTCTCACCAAGTTGCAGAGGGTTTCACTAAGTTGCAGGGGCTGACATGTGGCTCAGCCTACCAAGTCACTTGGATTACTGGTGTGAGCCATCCTGTCAGTTCTCACTCAGCCTTTCTTACATCCACTCCCTCCTTTTCGCTCCCTAGTGTAAAGTCACTGATGAGTTGGGGGGCTGCAATATTCTCTCTTCAAAAGTCATAAAATAAGACTACTAGAATGTTCTATCTAAAGAGTGATACCACTGAGCACTCAAGAATTCTTTGCTGTCTGTAGATTAAGTGCAAACCCCCACTCCTTGTTGTCAAGTTCTTCTCCAATGTGAGGTCACCTACTTTCAGAATCACTTCCACTTATAGCCTCAGCCCCTGAACACACTGCTACCCTCCCTGTGCCCATCCTTTGTGTCTCCCATTGCCCACCCTGTCCTTTCAGGCCATTTCCAATGTAATGTCTTCCTTTCTTCACAAGGATTGCTCTCCTAGCCCTCACACAGCAGAAGCCTGATCTACCCGATGCAGCTAGGTGCCATCGTATCATGCTCCCCTTTGACACTCTCTCTACTCTGGCTTTGCATGTATGTGTGCACATTAATAAGTAGCCATCTTTCTTTTAAAGGAAATTTTCACCTCCTGCCAAAGGAAAATGAATGTTAGGGCTTGGTTTCAAGTTCCTAAACAATAAATTTTGCACAGGCTCAGGATTTGGTGGAACATTTTCACATTCCTTGTAACTAATTTTTTTTAATAAAGTAAAACACATAAACAAAAAGCAAAAACAAGGTTCCAACAACCAATGAGCACCTGAGCTGTCAGCTGTCAAGCTGATTCAATTTTAATCACTTACCCATGTGTGGGAAGAAAAAGCAGTGCATCCTTCATGTGTTTTACTTCTGGCAAGCACTTCCTTTGGCAAATGTGGAAACTCTTGCAAAAGTCATGAATAAAACAGGCTGCAAAGTTTCCATTTTGAGTTGCAAGCCAATATTTGCTTGGAACAAGGAACCTCCTTAACATCACATGCTCATCTCAGAATCCAGTTTGCAGTGCTTCTGCACCTCTGTGATCTATGATCTATGGAAAGAAGTGCTCTCCCTAACTATAGCTGAGATTGAGGGGTTTTTAAGAGAGACCAAAGCTAACCCATTTCTCTAATTATCCTCTCACAGGGACTGCCTGGGGAGCTTGTGAGAGATGCTGATTCCCATCAACTGCACACAAAAATCTAATGCACACAATTTGCAGCTGAGCCTGGGATTCCCATTTCAGCAAGCAACTAAATGAAACAGATGTAGGTGGTCCATGGGTCACACACTGGGGAAAGCCCAAGCTTCTGAGTGGTTCTTGCCCCACATTTCCAATCTCGTTTGTTACTGGCCCGAATCACACAGTTAAATGAGGCTACTCTGTTTGAAGATTCCTTTGTGACAGGTGCCCCCAGGCCCCTCCCACATTTGGGCACATCATTGTCTTCATCCTCAGTACCCTTCCCATATCTGTCTTCAACTTCCGTTTATACACATTACTTGTCTTCAAGGTTCAGGGCACTTATGACCATATCAGTGACCCAGCATAGTCACATCATTTCAACACCACCTCCACCTCCACCATCTATCTCTATAACTATTTTCATTTTTCAAAGCTAAAATCCTATGTCCATTAAACCTTAACTTTCCATCACCCTTCCCCAGACCTGGGCCACCATTGTTGTAACTTTCTATCTCCATGAATTTGACTTACCCCAAGTACCTCATATAAGGGGAATCATAGAGCATTTGTGCTGTTCTGACTGGCTTATGTTACTTAGCATAAGATCTTAAAGATCTATCCATGTTGTATTATACATTGGTGTACATTTTTTAGAGAAGGGGTAAGAATATGTTGTTGATTTTTAAAATGCCACATTTGAAATAAAAAATCAGAGAAGTTATGACATGAGGTGAATTGGCTAAATCACCTGGAATTCCTAAATTTTATATACAGAGGCAAATATATTGTGGGTCTCATAAAATTGAAATTTGAGGGCTTCTCATAGGAAAGCCCGCTCCACTGCTCAATGCTCAATTTGGGTTCAGAATTTTGTAGTGGTGAGGGAGATGATGCAGAGGTGAATATAAAGCTGGTTCTTTTGATTTAGTATGAGACTCAGATTTGCAGGTAGGAGTAAGGACATGACAGAGACACAGAGACAGGAGCCGAGAGTGACTCAAGTGTTCCTGGGTAAGTTAGGAGGTCCCTCACTGAGATGAAGTATAAACAAGGACAAGGCCCATGTTTAGAGAAGAAAATGATGTATTTATTCTTCGTTTGATGTCTCCATTTTAGTTCAGGTTGAAAAATTATCAATGAACTGAATAAACTATAGTAATACATGATAGAGATTAGTTCTTTCAAATTTAAGAAAAGAAGAAGTAAATCTTTGTTTCTGATTATTATCCAATGCCATGTGGTGCAGATGGCAGAGATCAGCACGATGCAGCTGCAAGATGGAGTATAGAGAATGGCCAGTCACCACCAGAAGTCAGGAAAAAGCAAGGAAGTATTCTCCCCATTGGACTTCATGGGGATCTGGGCTTCACCTGGAATCTGCACTTCTGCCCCCTGGCCAGATCAGTGAGACAATGAATTCCAGTTATTTTGAGCCACCAGGTTTATGGTGCTTGATAATACAAGTAACCATAGATGATGGGAAACGTTCACATAAGGAAACCAGTCAGAAGACTGAAAAGAATCCATCATTAGGTCCTTTATAGAGATCTTCCTTACATTAGAAATTTTACAGGGGGAGATCATGACACACATCTTCAGGAAAGAGCATGACTTCAGCTGATCAGTAGGGGGTAGAGAGTTTTGGGGGGCTGTGGAGATCCAATAGATAAGAGACAAAACATCATGATGTCCAGAGAAGACGGAATATGATGATGATGAGTGAATGAAAAGATTCGTAGAATGAGCAGAGGACACACTGCAGGAAAGCCGGGGCAGAAAAGGTAAAAGAGAAGAATGCTGTCTATAAAGGAACTGAGATGCAGCCTGCCCAGAAGATGAGTTTTAGAAGATGAGTTCTTTCTGGTTGAAGATGTTATATGGAAAGGCCAGTAAGGAGAGGGCTTACTGGAGGAGACACTAAAGGGTAACTTGGATAACTTGGAGGAGACACTAAAGGGTCCCATGGGACAAGCTGGCTGCAGGAGTGGAGAGCTCTTCTACTAACAGTATAGAAAGGAACTGGCCACTAGTAGGACTCAAGGGACAGAGAGTGGTTCCATGCTTATGCCATTGGGAGGGACAGAGAAACTGTAGGCAAATGGAAGCTGATTCAAAGTGGAGGTGAAGTCTCCTGATGATGAGTTCGTGGGACATTATGGGAGACATGTTTGGCCAACATGCAAGGATGGAGTAAAGCTCAGAATATAGAGAGCAGTTATGTGCAAACTTCTACTTACTTAGATGTGCCACTGGAAACATGAGAAAGACCAAAGTCACCCTGGGAGAGAAAATTGGAAGTTGGAGAAAGACCACCTTAAAAAAGGACACCAGAGGGCGCTTCTCCATGAAGCAGCTTCTAAGGGGTGACCAACACCTTTGCTCATTGCTTGATACACAGACATAGGCAGGATCTGAACACCTCCCAGTTGCCAACTCAGCTGTGTTCACAGTCAGGACCTGAACCACAAGTTGTTTGTCTTTGTCTCAAGAGAGTCTTCCTTAGACTGGAAATCCATAAGAATGGAAATTCATCTGACTTCGATGTCCCTGACAGTGGAACTGGGTTTGATTTTTCTAAAGGGAAACTCCTTGCCAGTGATCTCCTTTGCCTTGTGATCCCATCCCCTGCAAAGCTTTCAGCCTCTTCAGCCTCCAGGCTGTGGCTCACCCCACACAAGCTTGTGTACTTCACAAAGTGTTTACTTCTGTTGATTTCAGGATGTGGGGGAGCCCATAAAAAGCAAGCTGCTTTTTGATATTTGACCAGTTCACATGGGATAGGATTAACCCCAGGCTTTCCTGAGGCTGTAAAACATTCCCTTAAGTGTTCTAGCTTCACTTTGATGCACCCTTTTCTTCCAAGCTAAGAAGATGAGCCAGCAAGTTGAAGTGGGAGGTTAAGTGCTCTCAGTGTTTCCAACCTGACTAAGGCAGAAGGGCTATAAATCTCAGAGGAGAAGCTGTGTTCAGTGTAGCGCCAGCTCAGTTCATACACCACGGGATTTTTACTAGTTCAGATAAGGTTAAGGTTGCTAATCCAAAGGCCTCATCTGAACTAATTTCCACTTCCAGCTCCTGCAGTGGGTGAAATATTGATTACTATGAAGTGATAGACTTTGGGCTACTATTTGTTTTATTTCTGAATAAATATGGGTCCCTCTTATCCACATCCCAAGACCCCAGTGGATGCTAAAACTGTAGATGGTATTGATGCAAAATACACGAGACTGGACGATTGAGGAATTTTCAGGAAACCAGTTTATTTAAGCTGCAGGGGTCCAGAGGGTACTAATGCCTAAAATCTCCGGACCCCAAGTCTGAAAATTATTTTAGATTTATACTCAGTTGAGTGGTTACATGACAGTGTGTGTGGGGGGGTACATAACAGTTACTCTTTGTCCCATGTTTTAGGTCAGACAGAAGTTTCACAAGTTTTTACCAAGGAAAACAGAGAGAGTAATTTTTGTACAACAAGCTCTCTTGAGACAGTCTATAACATCTTTTGCTTGCAAACCTGGCATTTACAACAAAGAGAAAGCTTCAAACCACATTGAGCTCTCTGCAGAACTCCTGTGAAATCCTGTTGATACTCTTTATAAAATCTTGCTGACAAGAAGCTTAATTATGGTGGAGGTCCCTAGAGAAGCTTATATGTTAAAATTATGGTGTGTATGGCAGGTAATCTAGTATGCATCATTATTAAACCCCCAAAAGTATACACTGTTTTCTCTACTCATACATACCTATAATAAAGTTTAATTTTAATTAGGCACAAGGAGAGTATAAGAACCATGACTTATAATACAAAAGAGTATTTATAACAATATACTGTAATGAAATTTCCAGTATCATTATACTTGTTCCTTAAGGCCATTATTAAGTAAAATAAGGATTGATTGTACACAGTATGGTGAAACTGAAGTAGTAGATCTGATAACCAAGATAGCTATGAGCAACCAATGGAGAGGGAACATATATAATGTGGATACACGGAACAAAGGGAAGATTCACCTCCCAGGCAAGACAAAGCAGGATGAAATTCTATAATATTACTCTGAAAAGTATGTAATTTAAAACCTATGCATGTATATATCTGGAATTTTCCATTTAATATTTTTGGAATACCAATGTCGATGGGTAACTCAAATCTTGGAAAGGAAAACCACAGATAAGATAGGATACTAATATTAAAAAATTAAGGTAAAGTGAAATTTGGTAGATTTTAATAAAACATTAAAATGAGTCATAAAATCCAGGCACTTCTGTAACCCTGGAAGTAATCTCTAAGTATACTTAGGTTATTTTTACTTAAGCAAAATCTTCCCATCAATGCTTCATTCCGGGGCTCTGTTACAAAGATGGTGTTAGTCTCTGGTATCTTTTAAAAGCAGTTTTCTGTTTTGGTAATCATTTTAAAAATGAGTTAGGGAGCTGGGGATATAGCTCAGTTGGTAGAGTGCTTGCCTCTCATGCACAAGTCCCTGGGTTCAATCCCCAGCACCAAAAAAAAGTTTAAAAAAATGAGTTTAGATAGATGTGGAATCCAGTTGTCCCTCCATGTTCCCTACATCCTGATCCTTCTGTTCTCTCACCTTCTCTTGTTCTCTTCCCAAGTAGTCTCTGTGAGGGAAACTGTACTCTTCTGCCCTCTGTCTAAAACCAGCATCTTGTACAATGCTGACCACCCAGTGGTCCTAAGACCTATCTGTTAAATAAGTTGTGATTCAGTGTTTTATAAAATAATTCATTTAATTTCGTCATGAGAAAAGTAAAATTTCTGAGGCTTTTTTTTTTTTTTTGGTTTTGTTTGTGCCAAATGAGAAATAGCATCTCTTGCTCCAGCTGATCCCTGAGGAGGATCACTGATGTCATCACAGCCTGTCTTACACATTCATGTTCATAGGTAATTCTCACAGTAGCTCCAGGAAGCTCCTTATCTCCACAGAATAGTGGGGGAAATTGAAGCTACAAGTGTGAGTTAGACACACTTTCCCGTTGATTGTCGTTTGTGTTTCCTTCCCTCTGTTCCATGCCAATGAGTCCTTCTTTGCTCTGGGGAGTTGATCTTTCCACCCAGGGATACCTCTTATTTTGGCAGACAGGAGCCTGGGTAAGAGGTCAGAGTAGAGCAGTCTTCCATAGAGAATCTACAAATTAACTCTCTTATGTGCCAACCTTGAAACAGTGCATCCTCAGTCAATAATGGAAATGCTAAAAATCTTGAACCATGACTCTCCATATTACTCATCCAGAGGGAGCATGGGGATGAAGAAGGTCACTCAATGCCATGTGGTCAGGGGTGGAACAGCCAAACCCCAAGTCCATTTTTCTCGGAGTCTCTGAGCAAGTTTTCTCAATCAGTCTGATGTGACTCCATGTGACAGCACATATACAGTTCCCAGGCTAGCCACAGCACCTAGCAGGTCTTAGAGATGGTTTTCCATTTTATCCCAGCTGCCTCCAGTTCAGGTTGCATAAGGACCAGATGCAAAACTGCAGACAACCATGAATATTTCATTTTATTTTTTGGTTATTTAAACCAACATCCTAGTTATTTTATAAATCTTCAAAATGCCATCTTTGAAATGCTTCATTTGGCAATGTCCTCTAAGAATTAACCCAATATTGCTAGCCTGAAGTTTACTCACACTACTCTCCACTTCAAGCCATCCTGGGCTCTGTGTGGTAGCAGCTGTTCCAGCCTGCTCTAAACTTCTGGAAGGAGCACTGAGCTAACCTCTCCTATCAGTGGGTGATTGGGGTCCTTCAACACCAAAGGATCATGGCATTCAACTCTTTCCCCAGAAGCAGCAGGACCATGAGGAGTCCAGGATTCTGCAATGTAAGAAGAAAACAGAATGGGGCTGGGGATGTGGCTCAAGTGGTAGTGCACTCGCCTGGCATGCATGCGGCCCAGGTTCAATCCTCAGCACCACATACAAACAAAGATGTTGTGTCCTCCGAAAACTAAAAAATAAATATTAAAATTCTTTCTCTCTCTCTCTCTCTCTCTCTCTCTCTCTCTCTCTCTCTTAAAAAAAAAGAAGAAAACAGAATGGACTCTGGTTATTTTATGTAGTAAAGCAATGATGTAGGACAGATGAAGCTGGAAACCTCAGGACTTTTCAGGAAGCAGGTTTATTTAAGCTGCAGCTGGTCTAGAAGGGGCTAATGCCTAAAAATTTCTGGACCCCAGAGTCTGGAAATTCTTTTTAGATTTATACTCAGTGGGGTAGTTACATGAGAGTGAGTGGAAACATAACAGTTACTCTTTGTCCCATATTCTTAGGCTAGACAGAAGTTTTCAAAGTTTTTACCAAGAAAACAGAGACAATATCTTTAGCATAGCAAGAAGCTCTCTTTGAGATAGACTCAGTCACACCTTTTTTTCTGCAAACCTGGCACTTACAAGGAAAAGGAAGCTTCAACTACATTGAGCCCTCTAAAGATCTCCCAAGAGCTCTCCAGAACTCTATGAAATCCTGCTGACTTTCTTTGTAAAATCTTGTTGACAAGGAGAGAAACTTACATGGTGCACAATCTCTGGAGAAGCTTATGTGTTCTAACTATGGTTGAGGGGGTTTCTTTGGTGGTAATGGTTGGGAGGAAACCGGTGGCTGCTTCAGTAATATATAAGGTGGGAAAGGCAATAAGAAACAAAGGGAGAAAGGCTTTCTGAGGAGTTGCCAACATCATATCACAATGAGGAATCAGCTGTCACACATGGGCACTGCTGAGATTTCAGTATCATAACGTTGGCTTGACTTGACTATCGTAGCCATTGGTTATCCTGTACTTTGAATTTGATCTTGAGACCCTGAGAAGCTGCTACTGCAACTATGAAGCACTGAAGCACCTGGTTCTTGGCCTCAACCAGAACAATTTGCTCTATGGTGCCTGCTTCAAAACCAAAGTCCATGTCCTGGACACCAGAGTGCAGGTTATGATCACAGACTAGGTCCTAGCTGGAAAAGGGACTAAAGGACTGTGTTACAAGGTCCACACAAAATGGACTCATCATCTGGGATATGAAAAGATGAATAGAGAAATATGGAAAGCCTATCAATGTATGAAAGGCAGTCATGAACACAACAGATGACTATAGTGGGCTCTGGGCGTCCACAGTCTGGGTTAGTCTACAGCCCTGATTCTATACTGGGTAGCTCTATGGTCTTGTTATCAGGTCCTTAGTTCTCAACATCAACCCAGGTGCCTGACTTCCAAAGGCATTGTCACAATGATGAAACAGACTAAAGTTTTTGGCACACATTAATGTTTAATAAATGGTACAAGGATCGGTATTCAGGTTTTATATTTCTCTTATACTGTCTTTGATCATGTTAGGGTTCTCTTTTCAATCTGAAATCCATGAATGGACAGAGTCAAAGAAGCTAAGTAGACAAGCATGAGGCCAGACTTCTCTTTCAGTCTTAATGTTATACCATATCTGTGGAGTTCACACTGAAACATTCCATTCTTCTTTTGCACCAAACACAATCACAAAGCTTTATGTTATCAATATTCAATATCCTGATTTCATCTCTCTCGATGTTCTTTTTTTTAAAGAGAGAGAGAGAGAGAATTTTTAATATTTATTTTTTAGTTTTTGGCAGACACAACATCTTTGTATGTGGTGCTGAGGATCAAACCTGGGCCGCACGCATGCCAGGTGAGCGCGCTACCGCTTGAGCCACAACCCCAGCCCCTCTCTTTGATGTTCTTATGCAATGATTTCTTATTCAAATTTGCCAGGCAAATTTGAAGTAGATTATGGTTAAACTCTGTGTCTGACATTATTAGCTACATGAACTTGACTAAATCTTCATCTTGAATTATGACAGCAAAATTGTTGTAAAATGCTCTTAAGGTTTACATGGGATAATGCACATTAAAATATCTGGTTCTCATTAGGTGCTCAATCAAAATTCATTCTATTTGTCAATTTTTGTGAAAACATCTGGTCCAGTATTTAACATAGAGCAGATGTTTAAACATGCATATACTATTTTCTGTATTTTAAACTAAAAAAGGAAATGTGTGTGGATAATAGGAAACTATGTCCACATCACTTGAAGTGTAGCTGGAAATGAGAAACAGCTACTTTGAAAAAGATATGTTATAAATCTGGTACAGAATGTCATCCCATGAATTTGGATATATGTTCCTGTCTTAGCCCATTCAGACTGCCATAACGAAAAAAGCATAGAATGGGTGACCTTAACATAAACGTTTATTCTCACAGTTCTGGAGGTTGGAAAGTAGAAGATCAAGGCATAACCAGATTCAGTGTCTGGTAAGGGCTTCCTGGTTTCTAGACAACACCGTCTCACAGTGTCCTTATAATGTGAAAGCGGCAAGGAAACTCCTTGAAGTCTCTTTTATAAGGGCACTGACCTCAAGAACAGTTGCTTCCCAGAGACCACACCTCCTAATACCATCACATTGGAGATTGGGTTTCAACACACACATTTTGGGGGTCATAAATATTCTATCAATAGCAGTCTCTACTTGTGGGAAAGAATTGAGATTCTATTAGGAAAAAATCAGCCACGAGGAAGAAATATGAGGGCCAAGAAGACACAGCTTGTTCTGACATGAGTTTGTAAGTATGTGGTAGTTAAGAGGATGAACTGCCTCCAAGATGACAAGAAACGTGAACTCAAGAGAAGATCAAGGAACCTGTAAGTCTACATTCTATAAGTCAAAGAGGCAGGGTTGGGGCTATAACAAACATGATTCTAAAGACATGAAGATTAAATAGTAATATTCCTTCTAGAGAAACACTTATCCAGAGGCATGATAATATTAAAGTTGGTGAAGTCAAAACTGACTGGAGGACCCACTGACATTGAAAGTCCTCTTCACTGAAATGAGACATTTGCATTCCATCCCTGAGGTTCCTGGAGGGGAAATCATGCACCAGGGTATGGTTAAGAGTACAAGGCCCCGCCAAGGATGGACATCAGCAAATTCAACCGTGTGATTCTAAACCAGAGAATCAACATGACTTTGGAATGTTGGATGGGGTGAGCCATTTTTCATTATTTTTTATCAATAAAGGTGTAAATTGATGATTACGTCTATTGCATTTGGCACATCTTTCTTATTAATTCTGGAATACATCTTAGTACAGAATAATCTGCCAGGCTCTGGACTATAGTGGTATCCATCCTTTTGGAACACTGTGTTTTTGTTTTGTTTTTTTTTAAAGACCCTGATTATAAGGAAAAAGGAGATGTTTTGTGACAACTCACAGATTTATAAATTCTGGGAAAGTTAAATAGTTTTAAAATAGGTAATAATTTGGTCATGGGTGTGGATCTGAGCAAAGTGGCAAGATAATTTGTTGGTGAACAGATTCCTGGATCTTGGGTTGGAACAAGGCTAGTGAGTGACTTACAGAGCCCTGTCATGATTAAGATGTGACTAAGAGCCTGTTAATCTTGCTGTGTTAGATCTCTTTGAGAAAAGAAGTATTTATGATTCATCATGGACCTAAGAATTTTCTTATCCTTAGTCATATTTGGGAAAGTTTTTTTTAATAACTATCTTGATGCTTTATCCCATAGCAACACTGTTTTACTATACCCTCAGTATTGAGATTTTGGTTTATTTTTAAAACAAAATTTTTCTACAGCTGGTTCTCTACAGAATAGACATAAATAAGTGTTCAGTTAAGATTTCTCAAAGGAATTAGCACATCTATGAACTGTGCATAATTGATAAAGCACATTCTTTTTCTTGCACAATAACTTGACAAAATGAGTTATCACTAAAAAATCTCTTTTAAATAAAAATTGAACATTTTCAATTTAAGTTAATTCACAATGAGACTTGCAAAGCTGCATATTGGTAATAACAGATATGCAATTCTTGATATATATATATATATATATATATATATATATATATATATAAAATTTTCTTTGACAGTAGCAAAAATAACTATAATTTAGTAATTTTGGATTATTGAACACTGATGTAGACTTTTATAAGCTATTTTTTTTTACAATAGCTTAAAGTTAATAACAAAAATCAGTGGAAAATACAGGGATTTAACATAGTCTTTCTGCTCCCTCGCCTGTATAACTTGCCGCACTCTCAATATCCTCCCCTCAGAAAAGTGTGCTAATTGCAATCAATGAACCTGCATTGATACATATTATCACTCAGAAAGTTCATATTTTCAGTTCACTCTTGATATTGTACATTCTATGGGTTTGGACAGATATATAATATTACCCAGGATTATAGATCATACAAAATAGTTCCATCACCCCAACTTTCTGTGTTTTTCCTACCCAAACTATCCTTCATTGATTTGTTTTGTTACTATGCTTATTTTTATGAACTTTTAATGATATGGAAATTGAAAAAGCAGAAAATCAAAATTCTTTCATGTTCCCATTTCCCAGATGCTTACTATGGGATGCAGGAGCATGAGACCCTCCCGGGCACTAAACTCATGGGCAGATCACAATTTCCAGGATTTGTCCAAGCACCCCACCATCCACTATAATCTCATGAATGAGAGAGAGAATTCCTGAGTTTACTATCTTCTCCTTTCCCCTCCCCCACTATTATCTACTCTGTCCTTGATAGCCTATGGGCCCTGGCAGTGAGATGGGAAGAACAACCATAACAAAATCCTCTACAACGTTTCTCCCTGCTGATATAAAAGACTTAATCCCCAGCAATGCCATGTGGCAAGAGTAAAATTATCTCAGCCTAACTGGGGAGAGTGAATTCTATTCTGTTTCAACATTGTTCCAAAAACTCTGTCTCTCTGTGTTGGGGAGAGGGGCATAATCTATAATGAGAGCGTTCGGATGACACAGACTTCAGAGGACACTAACTACATCAGGGGAAAGCTCTGCCCCAGAAAAACGGTCAGAAACATTAAAGAATTCACCATTGGGGTAGCATACTATGTACCCAAAGACTGTAAATTAATCTATTGATTAATAACACTGTCTAGTACTATGGAAAATATAAGTTGATTACAGCTAGGAGGAGTATAAGAAACTGACTCTCAGGAGCAGAACAAAGGAAGTCTCCAAACCAAGAAGGGGAAAACAAAAATAAGGGGTTGACAGGAATTTGATTTCTTTACTATTTATTCATAGCTACTCCCATCATCAAACAGCCCAACTCCTAAAGACCTATTTATCTCAGGTTTATCACCCTGTACAATATATCTAGTTCCAAACAAGAAAGTTACGATCCATGACAAAAGGCCTGAAAAAAATTCAGTGTAGAGAGACAAACCAGTTGTTAGCATTAAACTCAAGATGCAGAGATGCTAAAATTATCAGACAAGAAATTTAACATAATTTTGAGTAATATATATTATATATCTCACACAAGACCAGGTGGTGAATATAAACAGAGAGATGGGAACTCAAAGGAATCAAAAGGAAATTATATTAGATACTAAGAACACAGTAACATAATAAGGAATGACATTGATGGGCTGTATCATCAGTAATCCAAACAATAACAGGAAAGAATAACTGAAATTGAAGACTGATTAACAAAAATTACCCAAACTCAAACACAAGGAAAAAATTCAACACAACATCTAAGCATGGTAGTTAAATACTAAGAGGTAGTTAAATATTAAAACAAAAGTTGTTGGAATATCAGGAGGAAATTAGGAGCAAAAACATATTTGAAAAAAAAATAGGGGCCAAAAATTTTCCCAAATTGATGATATGCACCAAACCACAGGTCCAAAAATCTTACTAAGCAAGATAAATGCCAGCACATACAGACACATACAACATGCATGTGTTCGCGTAAACACACACACACACACACACACACACACAATTAGTATTCAAATTGTAGAAAAGACAATTGGCTTCCTATTTCATGTGTTTCTTGATGTTGTTATATTCCATGTATTTATTTGTCTACTTTTATGCCAGAAAAAAATGATTATGGTTATTAGATCATTAAAATTAATTTTGAAATCAAGTTGCATAATCCTTCCAACCATGTTTTTCTTTTGTGAGACAGTTCTGATAGTTCTACATCTTATAAGTTTCTCTATATATTCCAGATTCAGCTTTCAAAATTCTTCAAAACTGTTAGAGTTTTGATTGTATTTGCATTCCATCTCTAGATACAATTAGTTAAAACAGTGATCTTAACAATACAGTATTGTAAAATCGATGAACATTGTATGCACATTTCTTTGTGTCTTAATTTCTCATTAAAATATTTCATATTTATCATCATAGAAGATTGGCACATGCTTCAAGTTTTTTCATGAGTAGTTTGGTTTTCCAATGCAGAAGAAATAAAGTAATATTTATAACAACTTATGTTACTAGTATTACTTTTTTAAAAGCATCATTGCCGCAGTCTGGCTGGGCACAATTCAGGAGCCACTTGTCAAAAGAAATGAACTTTATTTTTAGAACCACACACGCCAAACAAAACAGCTCCTCAGGAAAAACCCTCAGAGCCCAACTGCCACCACCGGCTTCCCACAAGCCTCTCAACCTCCCCCACTCCTCCTGCTCTTGAGGCCGATTGGCTGGGTCGTGTGGGCGGAGCCAAAAAAGTCCCCCAGTGAGCAGCTCTGTGGTCTGAAAGGGCAGGGAAACAGCCCAATGAGCATCACTGCAGAGGAGCCAATCAGCTAGAAGTTGCTGGGGCCGCTGTGAGCCAATCATCAGCTGGCAGTCTGAAAGTTTGCTGGGGCCCCTTCGGCTGTGGCTCTCAACATCTCCCCCTCTCTGTTTAAACAACAAGCATGTGGCTTAGGGACCGTGCCTGCCTTAGGTTGTCCAATAGTACATATGGTCCTTACCCGTTATCGGATGAGCTGACCTCAAGGTGTCAGCCTCCTGTCTTAGGTTGGTAACATTGCAATTGGATCTTACCCGTCATTGATTACCGTTCCAGTATACAGCCACGCCTGTAGATAGGTCTTTGTATCAGTGGGGGGGTGAGGTTCTTTGCCTCACCTCTGTTGGTCCCCAAATTTTAGCTGAACGACCATGACAAGCAGAAGGAAGGAAGATATACAAAGCCAATTGATGGTTCCTTTTGGAAAAATTGTACCACTGATGACATCATCAGCAAAAATACCCCAACACTACCACAAGTTGCTGCACCAACAGATAGTTCACAATGCATACAGGTGAGTTCACAATGCATACAAGTGATTCATAGTCCAGGCAAGTTTTGCAAGCAGTTCAGTGATGGCTATTACAGAAGCTGTAGATTGGTTTTATTTTTGTCTTCACCGGCACTGGGATGAAGATAGGAATTCTGGCAATAATGGCTAAAGAAAAAATTGTGTAACATTCCAGAAGGCACTAAAAGAAAACAATTTTCTTAACAATTTACATTGTCTTGAAGAGAATTATTAAATATAATGAAAAGGAAAGGTGAAAGTAAACAAACACATCTGTTAACCTCCTTTTTTGTTCACATTTTAAAACAATCCTCAACAGCTGTTTACCCAATTTAAATTAAGCCATTTAAATCATGTGAATAAAACAAAATTATTTGGATCCATTTTTTCATGAGCGCTCATCATATATGATATATGGACATATGTACATTCAAACATATAACACAAAACACAAGTGTGCACACATAATACATACAACACATAATAGTAAAGGCCTTATAACTTTTTACAGGTGAAATCTCCATTGCAATGTTTAAAAACTCTATAGTCAAAAAATAGAACTGATCAGCAAAACATTAACCTAGGTCTGTATGAGCTCAAAAAACAAAATAGAACTTCATGATGTGGGAAAGGGCAATAATAAAATAGATATTGAAAAAAGCATCCTGGTTCTGTCGCAGATGTAAGAATAACCAAACTGGAGTTTTGGATATCAGTTGTTATGGATTTGAGCCAAATCGTCTTCTTTTTGGTCTGTAGAAATCGCTTTAGTTAATCTCTCTGGAATCCAAATCTGCTGCTGTTCTCCCTGTGGAAACACACAAACAGACCCCCGACTCCAGACAATTACTGGGTCAGGACCTTTCCATTGTCCTGTTAGAATATCCTTCCAAAGTACCTTGGGCTTATGTATATTTTTTGGACACATATGCCTTTCCGCAGCACTAAGCCCTGATGAATCCAAATTTAAAAAGTTTAGAGTAAAAAGGGTTATTTTAAGTTTATCTTTGGGGAATATATACCCCTTCCCAATTCCTTCTTTTTGCTTTAATAAGTACATTTTAATAGTTTACATAGCCAAATATGGTTAGGTATCTATCCTCTAGGATTGACTCCAAGATTAACTTGTGGTAAAAAGGTCACACAATTTTGACATTGTTTTATTATTTGTCTAGCTTGTTCCTTAGTTATTTTAAAATGCTTTTGTAAAGTATTAGCATTGACATGGAACTTTTTATGAAAATTTGTAGCTTCTTCTAGTGTAGAGAAAATATGTATGTCATGTGTAGTTTTATCTGCTAAATCATTGCCCAAACTAAGGGCTCCAGGCAATCCTGTATGTGCCCTGATATGGCCTATAAAGAACGGATCTTTTCTGTCCCAGATTAGACTTTGTATAGTGGAAAGCAAAGAGAAAACAGTAGAGGAAGGGGAAATCCTACCAGCATATTCAAGGGATACTATAGCATTAACTATATATGGACTATTGGAAAATAAATTAAATACAGAATCTTTAAACATCACAAAAGCTTGTAATACTGCATTAATCTCCACCTTTTGAGCTGATTGTTTGGGTACTAAAAATGTAAAAGTTTGATCAGGTGTAACTATTGCTGCTGTACCATTATTTGATCCATCAGTGAATATATTTGGAGCATTCATGATAGGTGTTTTTCTTGTCATTTTTGGAAAAATTACAGGATGTGATGACCAAAAAGACAATAAAGGATTAGATGGTAAGTGGTTATCAAATGAAACATTAGATTTGCACATGATTATTGCCCAAGTATTTAACTCATTAGCTAACTCATCAATTTGATTCATAGTATATGGAGTAATAATTTTATTGGGAGAAATTCCAAACACTCCCTTTGCTGCTTTTATTCCTTTGAGTATTAATTGTCCTACAGCCTCAGGATACCTAGTAAGAATAGTGATAGGAGAATAAGATAAATGTATCCATAATAATGGACCTTCTTGCCAAAATACTCCTGTAGGAATATTTTTTTGTTGGTAGTACAATAAATAATAAAGGCAAACTTATATCAATTCTATCCAAATGCATATTTTCCATATATGTTTCAATGATTTTTAATGCCTTTCTTGCTTCAGGTGTTAACATTCAGGGTGAATTTGGATCTGATGGACCTTTTAGGATATCAAATAAAGGTCCCAACTCTCCTGTTGGTATACCTAGATAAGGCCTTATCCAATTTATGTCTCCTAATAACTTTTGAAAGTCATTAAGTGATTTGAGTTGATCTACTCGTATTTGAATTTTTGGTGGACGGACCATGGTTGAGGATAATAGAACTCCTAAATAATTAATTGGAAAATTTAATTGTACTTTATCTATTGCTATCTCTAGATTATAATTTTTTAATAAGTTTGTAAGTGTGGCATAACATTCTAGCAATGTGTTTTTAGCTTTGTGTGCTAATAATACGTCATCCATATAGTGAAATATTTGTAGTTCAGGATTTTGATTTCTAAGTGGCTGGATTACTTTGTTAACATAAATTTGACACATAGTTGGGCTGTTAGCAATCCCTTGAGGGAGTACTTTCCATTCATATCTCTGATCAGGACCTTCATGATTCAGTGCAGGGATAGTAAATGCAAAATGTGGACTATCCTCAGGATGAATTGGAATTGAAAAAAAAACAATCTTTAATATCTATAACTAAAACATACCAAGTTTTTGGCAAAGCAGACAATTGAGGAATCCCCGATTGAGCAGGTCCCATAATAACCATCTCATTATTAATGGCTCTTAAATCTTGCAATAATCTCCATTTACCAGATTTCTTTTTGATGACAAAAATGGGAGTATTATGGGGAGATATAGAAGGTTGTATATGTCCTTCTGCTAATTGTTGTTTGACCAGGTCATGGGCTGCTTGTATCTTTTCTTTAGTCAGGGGCCACTGAGGAACCCATACTGGTCTTTCTGATTTCCAAGTAATTTTTATTGTCTCAGTGGCCCTTTCTGAAAATCCAACCCATGTCTGTCTGTTCCTTGATCTATTTGTATTGGTGCTGCTATACCTTGTTCTTGTTTTTCTAATCTTTTTCCTTTCCTAAAACCTTGTCTAGTCATAATAGTGGGTGCATTTTGGTTGATGTTATTTGTTAATGTCAAACCTAATTGATCTAGGACATCTCGTCCCCATAAATTTACGGGAAGATGATCCAATACATATGGCTGTATAGTTCCTTCACATCCTTCAGGATCCTTCCAATCTAATACCATTGCACTTCTATGGGGATTAGTCGCCACTCCTAGGCCTCGAAGCGTTTGAGTGGCTTGTTGTAATGGCCAATGTTTTGGCCATTCTTGATGAGAGATGATGCTAAGGTCTGCACCTGTATCCAGTAGTCCATTAAATTCATGTCCTTAAATATTTAGTTTTAGCATGGGGCGAGAATCTAAATTTAAAGAAAGCATAGCCCAATCTACACCTGTGGAGCCTAATCCCTTGGAACCTCTTTCTACAGTACGACTGGAAAATTTATCATGTAGGCTGGGTATTATTAGTAACTGTGCTATTCTATCTCCTGGTGAAATTACTGATATACCCTTTGGAGAACTGGCTATAATTTTTATTTCACCTTCAAAATCGGGATCAATTACCCCAGGACTTATCATAAGTCCTTTTAGAGTAGAAGAGCTGTGTCCCAATAATAAGCCTACTTTTCCTTTGGGAAGAGGTCCTTTTACCCCTGTGGGAATGATTTGAACTCCCATCTCTGGAGTTAGTACTGATCTGGCGGAGGCACAGATGTCCAACCCTGCGCTCCCTCTGGTTTGTCTGATGAGGGATCTGATGGACAATGTGTCCTGGGCACTACCCTGATGGGGTTGCTGGGTTCCTCCAGTGCTCCGTATATTTGTGGTTTTGGGCCCCGGAGCATTGGGACCCCCTGTCCATTTTTTGGCAACGGAGCCCGATGCCTTTCTCCACGATATCGTGGATAAACACCTGGTCCTTGTTCGTTTTTTGATAATGGAGTACCCTCTATGGTGGTTTGAGAACAGCATTCATTAGCCCAATGTCTCCCTCTATGACATCGTGGGCAAATACCCGGTATTCTACTCCTTTGATACCTAGTTTTGTTAAACCCTCCTCCTATGGGGCAATTCCTTTTAAAATGTCCTGTTTGTTCACAATTGTAGCATGTTCTTGGCCTGGCATCTAAAGCCTGTTTTACTGCAGCTGCCACGAACTTGCTCTTGTTCATTAATGTCTCTACATAATTTAATATATGTGTTTAAATCTTCATGTTTCCATGGTCTAATGATTTCTCTGCACCAACGATTCACTTGGTCATAAGCCAGTTGTTTTATTAATGGCATTGCTTGTTCTGTATTCCCCAAAACTCTGGTAGCTGTTTGAATAAGCCTATCTACAAATTCAGCATAAGATTCATTAGCTCCTTGTATTACCTTAGATAATTGACCTTGTAAACCTCCATGTCCTTGTAAAGTCTTCCATGCCCTAACCGCCTCTGCAGCAATGTGCGTATACGCCAGGATCATATGCAACTTGTTGCTGCTGATCCTCATAAGGTCCCTTTCCTAACAACATATCTAGATTTCTCTGAGGATAACCAGCTGCTGCATTTTGCCTAGCCGTCTCCTTGCAAAATTCCTCATTGGCAACCTTCCATAACAGGTATTGTCCTCCATTTAGCACAGCTTTACACATATTAGCCCAATTTGCTGGTGTCATGTTCAAGTTGTTAATGGATTCGACCAAGCTTACAGTGAAGGGTGCTTGAGGATCATAGGTTGTTACAGCCTCTTTTACCTGCTTCACTGTTTTGAAATTTAAAGCATGGTGAATTCGCTGCCCTCCTGCCTCAAATACAGGGCATGTTAATATTTGAGATCCTGTCTCAGGATCCCAACTATCAACTGCGGGGGTTGGGAGCCTCCCAGCATATGGAGGTGGTGCTGTTGATTGGACACTTATGCCCTCTGGTGATAGAAAGGTGTTAGTAGCAGTCTCCTGTTGTAACTTTTCCCCTGATGGCTTTTTCTGCTGTAAACTTCCTTCCTCTTTCTGACTAGCTTGAAAGACCTCTTTGACTTGAATCTTTTCCTCTTTCTGACTAACTTGAGAGACCTTCTCTTTTACTTGAATCAATATGTCTTCTCCTTCCTCTACCTTTGTCTGAATTGAAGGCTTTGGACTAAGCAAACAAGATACGAACGTCCACAATGGCAATGTGCCAACTGGCAGAGTCCCTGGGCTGTTCTTTTCTATTCTTTTTAAATCTTCACCATGATGGTTCCATTGTGATATATTCAACAACTCATCCTCAAAAAGCCATGGGCTATATTTTTGTATTGTATCAACGTATGTCCTGACTGCTCTTGATTTTACTGGGATGCCTCCTTCCTCTAACAATTTACTTAACACTCTTTCGGTTTGTTTTTTACTAATTTCTGATCCCATATTTCTACTATAATACAACCCAACAAGATGACACCAAACAAAACCGAGACAGAATGAAATAAAAATGGAACAACAAAAAATCATTATAGCCTTTCTATCCTCCTGACACGTGCATCCGTCCTTTCTCCCTATCTGTTCCTCAGACGCAAATAGTTTTTCCTCAGATGTGAGCGGTTTTTCTTCCGTCTCACTCATCTCCAGGGACAGGCAACTTAAAACAAAAGTGAAGCAAAACAAAAGAGGAATCTTAAAATGGCTACCCATCCTCTCGCCCTGCCCTCAGGGGTGAGCAGTTTACCTTATCACTTACCCTCACCCCATGCGAGCCACCAAATGCTGCAGTCTGGCTGGGCACAATTCAGGAGCCACTTGTCAAAAGAAACAAACTTTATTTTTAGAACCACACACGCCAAACAAAACAGCTCCTCAGGAAAACCCCTCAGAGCCCAACTGCCACCACCGGCTTCCCACAAGCCTCTCAACCTCCCCCACTCCTCCTGCTCTTGAGGCCGATTGGCTTGGTCTTGTGGGCGGAGCCAAAAATGTCCCCCAATGAGCAGCTCCGTGGTCTGAAAGGGCAGGGAAACAGCCCAATGAGCATCACTGCAGAGGAGCCAATCAGCTAGAAGTTGCTGGGGCCGCTGTGAGCCAATCATCAGCTGGCAGTCTGAAAATTTGCTGGGGCCCCTTCGGCTGTGGCTCTCAACACATCATAATCTTTCTTATTCCTTTAAAGTTACATGTCAATAATTTTGCATACCTCCATATTCAGTTATTTTAGATTACACTATATTGCTCCATAGATTTTGTCACTATATATTCATAATATAAAAGGCCAATTGTAGACTTGAGGAGAGGAATTAAAGGAAAAGTTATAGTGGCTTTAGTGTAAGCATAATAGCACATAGCGACTCCTCTTTATACTCTGTAAAGGCTTTGTGGAGAGACAGTGATTTTGTGATCTTATAGTTGGAGATAATCCATATGAGCTGTATAAAGAGCAAGTGGTTCAGTTTCAGAAGTGCCTGAGCCCACATTTCATTGCTAGCACTTGTTCACTTGTTGATTCTCAGAAAATGTCTCATTGAGCATCAGTTTCATTATCCACAAAACATTTCATTGTTTTTCCTAGGAGTGTGATGAAATCATGAATACATTAACCTGCACTCCCAAAGACATAAGTAAGACACAAAGGTAAAAGATTATTGTTGTTTTAGTTAGTTGTGTTTTTATTCTAAGGGTATATTAAATAATTTACAGCTTGCTAAGAATCTATTATTTATCATTTCATAAATGGGAAACATTTTTTTTCCTACATAAAACCTTTTCAGTATTTTTACATTTAATAGAAGCAAGGATCCCAAATGTTCCTAAGCACTATTCCCAGAAGAGGCATTAGGAATGCTGAAGGCAGGCCTGGCTACATAAATTACAGGCCCCTGTGCAAAATAAAAATATAGGGCCTCTTGTTCAGTATGCAGGTGATGAGTCTCATTAATGATACTAAAATACAAAATGTTTCCCTTTCTTCACAGTCTCTCTTACGATGCACATAAAATTCTAAGCATGAATTTTATTATCTATCTTGTACAATGGCAGTAAATCAATGTAAAAGCATTTAACACGTAGAAACACTGAAATTCCAAAATGTCTATTTTGAACCCCATAATGCATATGCATTTCATTCACACCAGAATTGTAGGCAAAATGCATACAACTAGGTTTATCATTTTTTTTTTTATGTCACTTCTGATACACATTCTAGCCCTTTTCATCTTCAGGCAGCTGATGAATAAGGAAGGGCTAGAAGAACAGAAACCTTGATGACCTTATTTTTCCCTTCCTTTCTGTTACTGTGTTTAGTGTAAATGGTCAACTAATATGTGGAAGTAACGCATAATAAAGGATATGATTAAGTCCCTTGGTTGTTCATGTTTCTGTAGAATTTGATTGCTTGTTTTCTTCATGTGGTAGAATTTTTGGTTCCTTTGAAGAGAAGAGTCAATAGAGGCTGCTTCCACTTAGTCGGAGATACAACAGACTTTACCTTTTACTCATCTTAATTTCTTTAACTACTGCTCAGCATGAGTCTCCTAAAACTCTGTGCTCCTGGGTCAAGACAAACACGACATACAAATGGCACAGTCAGGACTGATGGCAGTCCTAGGCACTGTCTCCTCATTTCCCCTGCTTTCAGTGTATGCCATTGTCCCCCAAAATTCACTTACAAAACACACATTCAAAGATAAAATTACAGGCAGGCCTCGCTCTGCACAGTTCTGATGTGCATGCCTATCAATTACCACCAATTAATTACAGTAGCCCCCAGAGAGACACGGTTCAAATTTCAGTTCCTGTGGCACATTATCTGTGATTGCATAAAGTAAAGCTTTTGTTATTAGCTTTCAGTCCACAAATCACTGTGTACATAACAGATGCCCAGATGATCCTTGACCAATTACGTCACTCCTCTCAAAGTCTGACAGTTGAGTGGTCTCTTTTCAACTGCTTTTGCTTTCATTCAGACAACAAAGTGCACCACTGTGTTAGAGCTTTGTCTCTGATGATAAACCCACATGATGTTTGCCAAAAATGGCAAGAGGGAATGGACCAACAAAGAAGCAAATGCATCCAGGAAATAAGAAGTGGTAATGCTGAAAGTAAAATTCCAATTGAACGTAAATTGCATTATAGATTGCATAGCTAGATTTTGGCCTGTTGAACTAAAGCAAAGTTATAAGAAAGTGATTATCATAACAAGGATTAGAAGCAATGCTGGCAAAAAGAAATCAGGCTTAAGGAAGTCTTAGAGATATTTCACAACACTGAAAATTCTGTCTATTCTTGATGAGTTATTTATAACATAAAAGAAAAAAGTTCACTAGAATTCTCAATGGTTTTGATGTTTTAAAATTACAGTACACTGAGTAAATATTGCATGAAGCATTTATTTTTGGTTTACTACACATTTTTACCTAATGGAAAGGGAATTTTTTTTTAATGTTTTGACAAAAAAAAAAAGAGTTAAAGGTCACAGAACAATCATAATTTCCCCGAGGATAAATTAAGGTTACTTTACACAATTTTAGCATGCAAGGTCATTTATATGGTCATGCACTACTGTGCGGAGTTAGGATTGTGTGTAGAAAAAAATTGACAAGGCCAAAGCAGCGTATCACACCACAGACAGGGCTTCACTGAGCCCAGGACTCTGTGCAACTGCTTCACTAAAGGGCGGCGAATCTTACTGCTGTATGTGTTCCAATTCACTTTTATTAGCATATAAAAAGACAACTTCCCCCTCCATGAATCTGACCCTAGCTCCAGCCACTCAGCCTCATTTCCCACTTCTCTCTCAATTAATAGCCCACAGGTGAGGTGAGAAACTGACTCCTACCCCTTATGCAAGCCAAGGATGGGCACAGAATAGTGAATGTAGCTGAACTCTCTGTTCTACTTTGTGCCAGTCACCAAATGTTACTCACTGTGCTCTCACATATTTACTCCAAAACGACATAAAGTAGATGTATTACCATTCTCACTTTAGAGATGAGGAAAATGAAGTCCCGATGATTACTAAGTGCATGGGGTTTACCTGGGTAGTACTTTTTTGGTGATAACGATAGCCTGAAGGGATATAAAAAAAGATTTTTAGAGTAGACTTATAGGTAAAGTAGTTGATCTATCACCAGGCTAAAATTCCTGTGACCGGTGGTTTGCAGAGCAGAGGTTTAAGATGTCTATTTTGAAAATTACAGAATTGGGTTACTTTAAATACACTGTGTACAGAGAATAAAAGAGCTTCTATGTTTGAGAAAAGGGCTGGAGGGCTCCACAGCCTTCAAGTACCTTCCCCCACCCCCCCACCTTTAGACCTCTGCAGCCTAACACACACGCACGCGCACACACACACACACACACACACACACACACACAATTTTAAGCCCTGATTGCTAAATTGCTAAATAGAATTTTTGGAAAAACCTAATTTGTATAGTTCTTGCATAGATTCTGAATATTCATTGCATTTTTATTATTATATTAGAGAACATCCAAAAAGTGCCTCTAAGAAAATTCATGTCTAGTTTTCTCAGCAACTATGACATTGAACCCTCTGCTACCAGACCAATTAGGACCAAATATATTAAAGATATCTTTAAGGAATGCTTAAAGAATAGTTCAGATCATCAGCAAATTCTGTCAGGAATGTATCTTCTCATTTCCATAAAACTGCATTTTCTGAGCTACATTTAGTTCTGAGATAATTGCTATGCTTTGAGAAATATGTTACGAAAGAGCCCCATGATGTGGGTTTATTTGAATGTTTGACAAGTATTGAAAACCACTCTGCTAAGTGCATTATAAAAAAAAAAAAAAGAAAATGGTAGCCACATTCATTCCTCATAGTTCTGACTGATAGTCATGCAGACAGATCATTAAATACCTACATAAACAATTGCTTAACTTTGGTTGTGTTAATTGCCTCACAATGACACCAGAAGACTGATAGTGACATTTAATTCATCTTGGTGGGCAAGTAAGGCTGCATGAGAGTTGGTGCTGAACAATGGTTGAGAAATATCTGGATTTGGGGATGATGGGGGTATGTGGGAATGCTTCTTTAGAGAATTTTATGATGATCTTTATGAGGACCCATAGGAGAGGGTCATTCCCCAGTTCTAAGAGAGCAGAGCTTTATTCCAATGGCCAATTTGTTTTAATGGCATGGAAACACAATAATAAATACTTCCTTTGTAGAAGTCAGCTTTTCCCTTTTGTACTAGTAAATTATCCATAAAATGAATTAAAAATTGTTAAATAAATTTAGACTTCTAAATCTAAAAATTATGGACACAAAAGGACACTATCAATAAGGTGAAAAGGTGTCTGACTGGGAGAATATATTTGCAGTTCACATAACTGTTAATGGACTTGTATCCAAATTATGTAAAGAACTCTTACAACTCAGCAACAAAAAGACAAGCACCAGTTAAAAAGAACAAGCAAGGTATTTGAATAGATGCTTCTCCAAAAAATAGACAAATGTCCAATAGGCACATAAAAAGATGCTCAACATCATTGTCATCAGGGAAATGCAAATCACAACTAGGAGGTGTCACTTTATACCCACTAGGAGAGCCATAATCACAAAAAGGTAAATACTAAACAGTGTTGGTGAAGATTCAGAGAATTTGGAATACTTATACAGTGCTGGTGGGAATGTAAAATGGTTCGGCCAATTTGGAAAACATTTTGGCAGTTCCTTAGAAGGTTAAGCATGGCTCAGCCACTCTACTCCTGAAATTCCACCCAAAAAAGTAAAATCATGGAAAGAAAGAGAGAGAGAGAGAGAGAGAGAGAGAGAGAGAGAGAGAGAGAGAGAAGAAAGGAGGGAAAGAGGGAGAAGGGGGAAGAAGGAGAAAAAGAAAGAAAGAAAACAAACAATCCTTGGCCATAAATATTCTTTGTAGCAAAAGCTAGAAGCAATCCAAATGTCCAGTATGGTGAATGGACAAACAAAAGTTTGTCTTTTCACCTTGTTGATAGTGTCCTTTTGTGTCCATAACTTTTAGATTTATAAGTCTAATTTATTTATCTATTTTTAATTCATTTTATGGATATTTTACTATTAAATATATTAAATATATATATTTAAATATATAACTATATATATATTAAGTATATATATATATATTTAATAGAATATTATTAAACCATAAAAAATAAGTGGGGTATAAACTACAACATTTCTGCAAACATTCATACACTGCCCTGTGATTCATGGGATCAAACTTTGTCTAGAGAACCGCAGAATAAAAAACTTTAAGAAAACACTCTAAGTAGGAATCCAGCATTATGTATTATGCTGACTCATGATTGTGGTACTTCAGCTTTACTAGTGAACCTTGAGTTCATTTTGCTTCCTCAACATTTCTCTAGCTAGGCTTCCTTACATTTCATTCTCCAAGCAACAGAGGCTTTCTGCAAGAAATGCTTAAGTCAACAGTTAAATAAGAGAGGGCCACAAGTGGATATGAAGAGAATGTTTTAGAACAATTCCATTAAGGATTTCATTCCACAGTAGTTATCCTCTACTAGGAGAAATTAGAAAGGTCCATACTAGGTTCAAAGTCTTACATTTTAGTAAGTCAAACATTAATGAATTGAAAAGGGATTTAGAAAAAATGGTAAATCTATTTCTTAGGTAGAATTTGGTCTCCACTATTCAAAAACTTTGTGACTTTAATTAAACCAAGAATTTCTCTAAGTTGTGTTTGTAAATTAAGCTAATTCATCTTGTTATTATTATTTTTAGTGTTTTTATTAGTGCATTATAATCATACATAATGCTGGGGTTCATTTTAACATATTCACGGATGCATAGAATATAGTTTGCTCCATTTCAATCAGCAATATTTCCACTTTCCCTCCCCTCTTCCCTTCTCCTGTTTTGCTTCCTCTACTCTATTGACCTTCCTTCTATTTATTTATCATTTTACTAGTTGGTACTTTATAAATATACATAAAGGTAGAATTCAACATTCATATGTTTCATTCATATGTTCAATAATGAACATGGCATAATTTGGTCAATTTCATTACACAGTTTCTCCCTTTTCCCATGTCTCTTCCCTCCCTTCTGAGTAATAAATGAAATTATACCTGTAAATATTATATTTTATTACTGTAACCAACATTTATGTTTATAGGTTTTCATTCAAATTCACAGTGCAAGGTACTGTGCTGAGTTCTAAGAAAGCTTTGGATGACTAGACAACCACATCACCAAACTCAAGGCCTATGACAGAGAAACAGTCTGTGATTCAGTGATAACGATAATACCATATCTTAGTAGTTCTCAAACATTACTGTGCTTATGAATCACCTGGAGAGTGTCTCCAGTTTCCAATACAGGAAATCTGGGTTAAGACCTGAAAATTGCATTTCTCACAGGCTCTTGGGTTTCATCTGGCTGGCCTAGGAGCCTCAGAAAAGATAGTAGTTATAATACATATTTTGGCAATATTTTAGGCATTGAAAACATTCTATATGGAATTCCAAGGGGACAATATACTGAATCAAAAGATCTGGAAGAAAAATCACTGTAGTGTATAAAGGAGAGGAGGTAAGAGATGGGGCAGGCATTAAGGGGCCAATGTTGTCTCAGATACTGTTGGAAATTAAAGTATAAGTGGAAGACTGAAGAGATGTAAGCAGCTGGTGAAACTTGAGTTCATTTTGCTTTCTTAACATTTCTCTAGCTAGGCTTACCAGGATAAAACATTTCATCCTTCTGTAAATGCCTTCTGCCATTTAGAAACATGACTCAGGTGAACCTCTGACTCCTACACTGAGTAATGTTGTATTTTTCAGAAACTCACGTCACCTGACTTCTGTTTTTCAGCCTGGAATGCACTTCTCTCATTATGTCCATATGTGGTGGAGAGAGAACTTGAGCTCTCTGATGTTCCTTATTATGAGGACACTGATCTTATTGGATCAGGGTCCCACCCTTATGACCTCATCTGACCTTAATTACTTCCTTACTCCAAATGCAATCACAAGAGGTGTTAGGGCTTCAAGATGTAATTGGAAGACACAATTCAATTTACTACACCTGAATAACTACCCCCTTTTTACTTAATAATGAGCATGAAAGCAAATCATGAGAAGTGAGTGTAAACAGGAAGAGAACAGAGATAAGAATGGAACAGTGGACCATGTTCCACAGAAAACTAGGACTACTAAAGAGAACAAAGTAGCACAGAAAGGGTCATTGTGAACTGATGGAGGAAGATGTTTCTAAAACATTAGAAACTAGTTAAATGCAGAAATAAAACCATCCCCTCAATTTAGCCATTAGATCATTGAACAATGTCAGTGGGGCAGTTCAAGTGCAGTAGAGGAGGTGGAAACTTTATCAAAGATTCAAAGATAATGAGACAATGACAAGATGGCAAACGAGATTTTTGAAGACAGACATTGTGATGAGAGGAAAGCAGGAAAAAAACAAAGGAGAAAGACAAAATGTTGAGAATTTTGATTCAGCCTGTTTCCCCTGCTACACAGGATACAGAGTGGAACCAAGAGTCAATGACATGGAGCTGAGGCACCAACTGTGTTCCTGTAGTTGAGAAGCAGTTCTAACTGGAGATGGGTCTCAGGAAAAAGAACCCGAGGTGACATGGTTTTACAGCTTATCATGAGGGCACTGAAGGAAGAATGCCTAAGGGCCCAGGCTTGCTAGCTGCATGAACCCTGAAGCTGGGCTCTTGACTTCATCACTCATGGGTTTTGGACGTTCAGGGCAAAAGTCAAAGGGCAAAAGGCACCAATGAGCCTGTTCCCAAGGGCGCCAACCCGGGACTCCACTTTCCTCTAAACCAAACAAACAGAACCACTGGATTTGGTCCAAAGAGTTTAGAGCACTCTACCATTTTATTATGTAAATAAACTCATAAATTATATTTGAATTGGAGAGAGTAAACATTAGAAATTCTTTCTTTTCCTTTTTTTTCTCTTTGGATGCTGGAACTGTAATTGCAACATTGATGATTATCACACTTTCAAGCTTCTATTCTCCTCCTAACTGTAAGTCAGATAGCTTGAGAGCAAACATGCACCAAGACAAAAATAAGGTAATTATACAGTTCGTACTTTCTCTGGATAGTCTCCAAGGGCTTTTCCAAATTCACTCACCTAATGGGCACATTATAATAGAATTCCTTATTTCTCAAGCAGAAACTGCACTAAACCTGGGAAATGAGTTAACACACATGTACAGCTTTGGGAAAGCCAAATGTCAAAAAAATAAAACATGTGTTTGACACAAGTCCCAGAGGGAAACTAAGAAACCTATTGTCTCCATCAGCCTGGGCTGCTATAATAAATTACAGCAAGTGGCTTATGACAATAGAAACTTATTTTTCATACTTCTAGAGGCTAAAAGTCCAGGATCAAGATACTAGCATAGGTACAGGTGCTCTTCCTAGCTTACAGAACTGCTTCCTTCTCACCATGGCCTCATATGATGGGATGAGAGAGAGACCTCTCTGGAACTTCTCTTATTAGGGCATTAATCCCATTCATGAGGTCTTCATCTTTGTGACCTATTCACCACCCACATATCCTATGTCCTAGTAGCATATTGTGGTTAGACTTTCAACATGTAAAATTTTGGGGATGCAAACATTCATTCTCTAACACCTATGCAAAGAGAAGAAGGACTGGTAGATGCAGAATTAGTGCACATGTTACCCCATTCCCACAAGGTAATGGAATTTCAAATTGGGACAAGCCAGAAGGCCACTGACATCATAACATTCCCAATAGAGTTGTCGTCAGTATTAAACATAATGATTAGAGATTCCAGGGAAGCAGTTTGAATTGACTATTCAAAGAAAGGGAAAGTGTTGTGATCAGATGTAAGGTGTCCCACAAAATCTATAGTGTTAATGCAAGAGGTAACAATGATTAGATTATGAGAACACTAAGTACTCAATAGAACAATCCATTTGATGGATTAATAATTCAAAAGGACTACCTGGGTGATAACTATAGGCAGGTGGGGCATAGCTGGAGGAAGTAGGTCTCTTGGGTGTGTTTTGGGGATTACATCATGTATCCTGGGCTCTTTCCCATCTCCCAGCTGCTTACCATGAGGTGTGCAGCTTTCCTACTCTGCAACTTTCCTGCATGATGTCCTGCCTCACCTTAGGCCCAAAGCAATGGAGCCAGCTGACTGTGGACTGAAACTCTGAAACTGTGATCTAAAATAAAATTGTCCTCCTCTAAGTTGTTCTTGTTGAGTGTTTTGGTCACAGCAACAAAAACTGACTAACACAGAAGGAAAATTTTATCTTATCCTTGCATCTTGCTCAAAGAGGTGTTTGTTACTCCCAGATTAATAAAAACATATGAAATATTTGTATAGTTGTTGGCACATGTTTTTTTTTCTTTTGTTCAATTTTATTTTTTACAGTTAGCTCTTCTTTCCATGTAGAAAATATTTTGTGCATGGTCTGTGGAAATGTTCTAAGTAAGAAATGCCTTCCTAAACCAGAAGGACTATCTTCTGAATCTTGAACTATGGCACTTTTCAAGTCATGGGAAACTCTAGCAGCATTTTTGCTTTGGGAAGAAGAGTAAAATTGAGGTTATTCTTAAGGACCCACCCATCTCTAAGACTGTTATGCACATGGCCATAAGTTCATGAAAACACACACTCACCCACACAAACATGCACATATACAAGCACACACTAATTCAATGATTAATTTTATTAAAAGAAAAGAAACCCAAGACCAGAGGAACACATGTGACAGTGAAGGGTAAAGCTGCAAACCCAAGAAAGACAAAAGATGCCGGAAACCTCCAGAGGCTTGGAAGAGGCAAGAAATATTCTTCCCTGAAACTTTAGAAGGAGAATGGTTCTGTTGACTCATATTAATCTTATAGTTTTAATCTCCAGAAATGTGAGAATTTCTATTAAATTTCTATTCACCTAATTTGTGAAAATTTGTTACAGTAGTCCTAGGAATTTATACACACACACACACACACACACACACACTTTGCCTTCAGGTTAACATTTCAACAATTTATATGGGTGTTACGGGGGCTTGAACCCAGGGGCACTCTATCACTGAGCAACATCCCCAGCCCTTTTAATTGTTTCTTTTTGAGACAGGGTCTCTCTAGTTGCCCAAGGTAGCCTCAGACTTGTGATCTTTCTGCCTCAACTTCCCAAGTAGCTGGGATTACTGGTGTGCACCACCATACCTGGCTAACCTTCCAATAATCTTGATGCATTCTCTCTCCATTTAATTCACAGACTCTTTTAAATACTTTAAACAACATCAAATCAACCATGGTTTCAAATAACACCTTAGTTACCTTCTTGAGATGGATTATCTCAAGTCCTTCCAGAACTTTCCAATTACTCACTAACCAGACCTTCTGTTTTAGTCAGGTTTCTCGCTGCTGTGCCTGAAAAACCCAGCAATAACAATTATAAAGGAGGAAAAGTTTATCTGACGTCTCACAGTTTCAGAGGTCACAATCCATAGGCAGCTGGCTCCTTTCCTTAGAGCTTGAGGTGAGGCTGAACATCATGGCAGAAAAGTGTGGCATAGAGAAGCAGATCACATGATAAGACAACAGAGAGAGAGAGCTCCACTTGCCAAAAACAATTATATATCCTAAAAGCCTGCCCCTAATTTTCCACATCCACCCCTCCTCCCTTCAATTACCACTCAATTAATCCCATCAGGCGATAAGTTCACTGATTGGGTTAAGGCTCTCACACCCACTCATTTCTCTTCCAAACCTTCTTGCACTCTCTCACACATTAGCTTTTAGAATACACTTCACCTCTAAACCTTAACACCTTCTCTCTGACTATGATGGTTGCTGCCAAATGAGGTGCTCAGCCATGCTGGCCCCATTCCCTGGACTTCACCTGAAACACTTTTTTCCCAACTCTCTGAGCACAGGCTGTGCGTGCTTGTTTTATGTGAATTTTTGGAGCCGTCTCATATCAGTTTGCTAAGATTCTTGCAACAAAGGACAGCAAGAATTGGGTGCCTAAACCACAAAATATTATTCTCTCAGAGTTCTCAAGGCTGAAACTCCAAGATTAAGGTGTCAGTGAGGTTAGTTCCTTCTGAGGCTCTAAGAAAGAATCTGCTCCAGCTCTGGTGAAAGTTGTCAGTCTCTGGCATCCTTCAGTTTCTTTTTATTTTTAGAGACAAAGTCTTGTTCTGAGACTTGTAATTCTCCTGCCTCAGCCTCCCATATAGTTGGGATTATAGATGGGTGCCACCAAGCCCAGACATGTCTACTATTTTATAAATAGAAATTGCTAGTTTTCCTGAGTTATCCATTCCTTGCCTGCCTTGGATGGGAATCACAATTTCAGCTGTGCATGAGACTCTATTTCCCAGCCTTGCTTGCAGTCAGGTATGGCTGCACAGGCCAATGAGATCTGAGTGCAGATGGCTGGGCACCATCTAAACTGTATTTTTAAGAGGGAAGAGCTTGAGGAACCCTTCATCCTGCTCACTGTGCATGGAGCCTTGACTGAAATGGGATCAGAGGCTACAATGGGAGATGTCCTTTACAGAACCAAACTGAAGCCAGCTGGAACTTTTATGTGAAAGAAATAAAAGCTTGTAATTTATTGAATGTTTTTGTTGTTATTGTTGTTGGATGTTACTGTTTCAATAACAGCTGAAAATACTTTTTAAATGACTATGAAAACCCTGTTGCTGCCACCTACCAGCTACATGGTCATGTCTGGATTTCAGACCCTTCTGGGTAAAGTTGGAACATTAACACCTCTCTGCAGTCTTATATCTGGATTTGAAATATTGCCCACAAAAATTTATTCTCCATATTTTAAAAGGTACTCATAACAATTTGCCTAGGGACCTGGTAGAGTTCACGGTAGAGCCTTATTACTCTTATATTGGTTTAATTAGAGAGAAACAGGAGGAATTTTAGCACTGATATTGGGATTCAATGATATGTAAATGTATGTACTTATTTTTCACATAGGTATATGAATTTAAAACATGAAATCATGCTATATAGCTAGAGCTGATATGTTTTTCGAAGGATCCATGGTAACTTATTTCTAGCCTGAATCCTCCTAGGCAGACTCTGTGTTTCTCTGAGGCAGATAAGGAAACCTGACAACACCCTGCATCCATTTCCTGCATGCTGAGAACCTTCCTCCCATGGTGCAGGTGAGCAACCACATCAGATGAATATATTATGTAAAGTTTATCTATCTATCTATCTATCTATCTATCTATCTATCTATCTGGGCAATTTAAACATTGCCTTGAACAGAAAGAATGTCTCTTAATAGGGTAAGTTTTCCAAGTTACAAATAGTAAATTTAATTTATTCAGAATCCCAAAAGCACTGACATTTTGAAATTAAGTGATTTCCTTCTAAGATTTAACTATAAAATTCAGTGCACAAAACTAATGAAATATTCTTGAAAAAAATAATAATTAAAAAAATACTTGCTGAATCAGAGATTATCACTTTCCTGTGAAGTCACTGTGCTTTTATTTTTTAATTTTAATTTTTTTTTTACACAAATGGAGCACAAGTTTTCATTTCTCTGGTTGGACATGATGTAGAGTCACACCATTTGTGCAATCATACCCATGCATAGGGATAATGATGTCCATCTCATTCCACCATCTCCCCCCCCACACACACCCCATTCCTTCTCCTCCCTCCTCTATGCTCAATCCAAAGTTCCTCCATTCTTCTCTTGCCCCCCTCCCTTATGGGTCAACATCCACTTATCAGAGAAACCATTCGGCCTTTGGGTTTTGGGGATTGGCTTATTTTGCTTAGCATGATATTCTCCAACTCTGTCAATTTACCTGTAAATGTCATGATTTCATTCTTCTTTAAGGCTGAGTAATATTCTATTGGAAGTCACCATACTTTTAACACAAGAAGTGATATTACTGTATTTTGACATAAGAAATGACAATATAGTGAGTCCATAGATAGATACAAAAATGCAGGAATGAAATATCCTGATCAGATAAAAGGAATGGATTGTCAAAAAATAAATAGCATTATTTGATTATAAATATGGGAAAAAAATAACATTTTTTCCTTTGTGACATAGGATACATTGATATATTTCATTTAAATGGAGTGTATAAAACTCAACAAGAAATTATGAAAATATAAGAAAAGTTTTGAAGACTTATGAAGCCAACAGCCTTCTTAAGAAAGAAATAGTAAACATTTTAAGTTCTAAAAAAAAATTTCAATTTAAAAGACAAGGGGCAAATTTTTGCAATTCCATATAGACAGATATGAATCATACACACACCAATGTACTATGTATAATGCATATAACAAATTTTCATGTATCAAAAATAAAATAGAAAAAGGTAATTATCCTATGAGGATTGTCAGTTCATTGAATATTTTCAATTTTACAGGATTTAGTGGTATTTCTACTTTCATAAATAAATTTTTGAGTTAGCCATAGATTTCCAGTTGCCTTGGACAATAAAAATATTAATAAGTGTATTCAAAATATCTAAAATAGCACATCAACCCATTGAGAAATTGGTGTTGCTTGTTATCTAAAGCAAAATATTCTAACCTACCTTGACTGGTACAAAACCCGCTGGTAAATGGGAAAGAAATAAGTTGTTCTTTCCTAGAATAAACATGGAAATGGCTCATAAAACTCATTAAAAGATGTATAACTTCAGTAATGACAGAAATGAATTTAATTATTTATTGCAACGGTCCATAGCAATATGATAAATTCAAATACATGTCATCAGTTAAGTAACATAATGTGCAGCCACTGAAGAAAAACTTAGTTCCATAGATACTTCTCAAAACTTCCAGCTTTAGAAATAAACCTGAGTGGCCCAGGTAAAGGAACAGACAGACAAGCTCTTGTGATTTTGACTTCTTCAGCAAGACCTCCAGGGGGTCTCTGGAAGAGTGCTCCCAACTTGCACTGGATGATTTTTCAGGAAATTTATTTTCAGATCTCAGGATTCTAAACTATTCATCTTATCAGATATTCTTTTTGTTGTCCTGAATGACTCGCATTAAGACTGGTTGCTCTCTCTATCTATTCCCATCTTCCTCAGACAAACATGCATCTCCCATTCTAGACAGGGCTGGAGTCAAGCCATGTCCAGACCCTGCCTCTCAGAAGCTCGTGGTTCAGCATGAAGACCTCCCAACCTTCTGGTACCATGATAAAAGAAATCATCAATGACTAGCTCAACCAGGGAGGAGCTTGTGATGGAGACAGAATAAAGGAACAACAGTAAAGTCATATACTCAGTGAGCTGAGTGTATGAAGTATGAACACAAATAAAATGGTTGCAGAAATAATTCAGAACAGAGGATCACAAGTTCAAAGCCAGCCTCAGCAACTTAGCAAGGCCCTAAGCAACTTAGCAAGACCTGTCTCAAAATAAAAAGGGCTGGGGATGTGGTTCAGTGGTTGAGCACCCCTGGTTTAATCGCTGGTACCAAAAAAAAAAAGAAAAAAAATCAGAATAACATCTAAGTCATCACCCATAAAAGAAAGAAAGGGGACAGATGGGTTGAAGGTAACAAAATAAATCATTTAAAATAATCATTATTTTTGTTTTATTATCTGTAATTATTAAGATCAGTAGAGTACACAAAGGGGAATGAAGGGGAGGGAGGAGGGATTGGGATAAGGAAAAAAACAGTGGAATGAATCAGACCTAACTTTCCTATATACACATACAAATATATCACAGTGAATCTTGCCATCATATGCATCTACAAAATACTAAAATAAGGGGCTAGGGTTGTGGCTCAGCGGTTAGAGCACTCACCTAGCATGGGCAGGGCGCTGAGTTTGATCCTCAGCACCACATAAAAATAAAATAAAGGTATTGTGTCCAATTACAACTAAAAAAGGCAAAATACTTTTTAAAAAATACTTAAAAAAAAGTAAATAACAGAAAGACCAGTAGAGTATAGGAAAAGGAACAGGGGAGTAAATGGGGAAGCACTGGGAACTGAATTAGAACAAATTATATTCCATGGTTTTATAATGTCAAAATAAATCTTAACATTAAGTATAACTAAAAATAACAAATAAAAACAAAAATATTTTACATAATATTTCATTTGTATTAAAATAGGTTATTATTATTATTGTTTATAATTATCATTTCACTAAGATGATATTTTACATAATAAGGTAAATACTATATTATTTTTATTGAATAATATTTAATTATTATTCATTTACTTTATTGTGTGTAATTATTGAAAGTGCTTCAGATGAGGAAACTAAGATGCAGGGATCTTAATAGCTTAATTTAATTTTGTTGCCTCCACATAGGCTGCAGGAGTAGAGTTATTGGTAAGTCAGGCCTGGGTCACAGATAATTACCACTGGATATTCATTCGGTAACCACGGCCTTTCACTCAGGCCTCTCCCACTTTGCTTGTCCACACCTGAGTTTCTGACTGTGGTCGTCCGAGTTGTTCTCTGAACTGAATGACTGTGCTCCATGGAAATCACCTAGGAGAAATAGTAAATATTTTCACTTTGAAGAGTAGATGCATCTAGTGTACGCCTTCACAGGCAAAATGCTTGAATGTGTTTATTTGGTACTATTGAATTTCTCTCCTGTTCTGGAGCACTCTATCTTACAAAACAAACTACTCAGTGGGGCCCAGGAGAGTAAGCCGGTATGAAAGGGTGATGACAGCATAGACACAAGGCTGGACTCACAAGAGGGGACTTGCTCATGACACCGACTTCTTCGGAATGGAATGGGCTGTGCTGTGAGGTGGCAAGTTAACTTTAAGGAGTGGTATTTAAACAAAGACTGGGCTGCTGAGGTAGACCTTGGCGACCTATAGGCCTACCACTATATTTTACAAAGCAATAAATTAAACTTTATGAATAAATTTTTCATATGCATAAATAAAAGGAAATGGTTCATGTGCCAGAGGCTCAGGGCTCATCTCAGTGGGCTCTCTGGACTCCCACAAAGGGTTGGCCATGGGATCTAGGCAGAGTGAGCCTCCCATGGTTGCACCAGGTAGCACTCAGTGGACATTTGTTCACACACCTCCCCACCACAACAGGTTCTCACAAGCATGTCTGCATATTAACCCCATTTTTACCCACTATTTCAACCCATTTGTGAACATTTGGGACAGAGAAAGTCAACAAAGAAATGAAACCTCCTTTCTTGAAAATGTATTGTGAAGCTCAGGTTAACTTCACAGAGATAGGCTAACTACTTTACATCCCAAAATCTCAGTACAGACTTTTCATAAGGAGTAAAATAGTACTTGTTCACCTCCACAGCACACTGAATAGGTTAGTTATAGTATGTTGTTGTTGTTCATTAAAGATAAGATTAAGCTCAGTTTTCTGAGAAAGAATCATTTAGTTATTTCAGATTTCAATGAGAATCATCTTTATGGTACTAAGAGAATGCAATTTGTCATTTCTTTCTTTTTTGGGGGGCAGGGGGGGCTGGGGGAGTACCAGAGATTGAACTCAGAGGCACTCAACCACTGAGCTACATCCTCAGCCCTTTTTTTTTGTTGTTGTATTTTATTTAGAGACAGAGTCTCACTGAATTGATTAGCACCTCACTATTGCTGAGGCTAGCTTTGAACTCACAATCCTCCTCTCTCAGCCTCCCATGCAGCTGGGAATTTGTTATTTCTGTACTTACATTTCTTGTGTTCACAAAAACACTCAACAAACCCACTGAAAGGTCATTGGTCTTCTCTATGAGATAAATAAGGACCAGTATTCTGGAGCTACCTCCTTCCCCAAATGAAGTTACTTAGCTAGTAGTAAAGTGTACTATATGGCAATTGATTGCTGGCATCTCAGGAACATGACAGCCCACTATGTGTCTTTCACATGATGAAATTCTAGCAATTGAACACCAATGGAGAAATTGACAAAAATGTCCTCTGTGTTAGCTGGTTAACTAGAATGATCACCCAGAAAAACATGCCAAAATCATAATTTTTTCCACAACCAAATAAACTCCTGGGGTCTCCACAGACATTATTTTACTGCTTCACTTTTCTCTAAGCTTTTTCTTTTACTTCAACTACCCAGACCCACGTACTGCTCTGAGAAGGAGATCTGGGCTCTTGCTTTAAACAAAGTAGATGTTGCAGACGTAAATTCAACATACAAATTGAACTAGACATAAGGAAGTTTTCAGTTTTCCCAGAATATCTGTATTTTGGATGACATTTGTGAAGGAATAGACAAGGAAGAATCTTGAGGTGCCAAATGAAGTGGGTGGTCCATTTTGGAATTATGATTGACTTTGTATTTTATATACATTTCCCCTAACTCTTTTCACTGAAGTTCAGGTCCAGAAGCAATTGTACCCTAGTGTCAATGAGCACACTTAGTGTTCAGATATGAAGAAAAATGGCTGATACGTTGTCTGGAGAAGGAAAAGTTCAAGCCAAGCCACAAACATCTGGTACCAGAAGAGAAGGAAATGCTCAAAGACAAATGGAGGCACTTCAAGTGCATTGCCACTAGGCATGTTTAAAAAAAAAAATTAGAGCTTCAAGAAAATAGACTATAATGTAACATGAATTAGAAAAAAAAATTTGAATCCACAATAATAACTAACAGAGGAGGCGGAAATAAAATAAATTATTGCAGAAAAAGTTTTGGGAAAAAAGTGTTGTTCACATTTTCTTCCAGATCTTAATCCAGTGACAAACTTAATATTGCCAATAGCCATTGACACAGACTAACATCATGCACCCCTTTGTGTAATACAAAAATCAACACTAATTTAGAGCATTTGCATTAAAAAATGTTTAACTGTACTTGAATCTTAAGGATCTCAGGGAGAAAAGATACATCCAGATGGAAAGACATTCTTCACGACAACTGACCTGAACCCAAATCCCCCAAAATGCAAGGACAGTTCTAGATTGAAGGAGTCATTAAGAGTCAGAAAAATAAGTATAATATTCTGATTAAATGCTCTTGATGGGGAGCATATGGTAATCTATTGTGTCAATATTTAGACTTTTCTGGAGAATATGAATTTCTTTAGTAAGGACTGGACGAAAGAAAGGGAGAAGTGAGAGACAGGCACTCAGTTGAGTGCCTGTGCTTGAGAGATTTAACTGTGCACTAAACATACACACATTAAGTAGACTGAAGCTGCAAAAACAGGTGGTATTTACTTACTTGACTAGGTGGTATTTACTTAAAACCAAATGAGTTGGTTTTCTACTCTTGAAGTTTGTCTCTGTTCTGCCTGGTTAGATGACCTCGAGAAAATCCCTTTACTCTCAGTTTCACCTGGTCTCTCTCAATGATTAAAATGCATTTGGGATTGAGGGAATACCAGGACATAGGGAGGATGAGTAAGGTAATAAGGTAGATGAGGAGCAAAACCTGCAAAGGAGAAGAATGATGCCTCTAGAAGAAGCTCAGACTTAGCCTAACAGCGAGGAATGAAGTAGAGGTGGGGATGTTTTAGGAGGCCCATGGTTGGCTTATCTTCCATTTCTTCCAAGTTCCTACTTGCTCATCTTTACTCGTCTTTAAATGTCATCTACTCTATGTGACCAATTCTTACATGAAGTCTGGATGCCAGTGGAGTGGAGATGAGTTTGGGGGACTCTATAAGATGATTCTTTGGAACTTGATATGTACTTTGGAAGCCACCCATCTTGCTTTTTGAGATTTGCCAGTTTTTCGTTTTTGTCTGTGAGTCTGTGTGTTTGTTTCTTGTAGGATAGCGTATCTTTGAGTTAAGAGAGAGAGGGTAAGTTCTTGGCAGACTCAGCCCTGGTTCCTTCACAAAAAGAATCACTAAAGTAGGATTTGAAAGTAACACACTCCGGAAGCCGATTGAGACTGCAAGGTTTGATGGTGGATATTCAATGACTCATAGGTATATTTGATGGGTTCTTAAGTCATCAAGGAAGTTAAATTAAAACCACGAAGATACACTTACACTGAACGAGCTAACGTAAAAAAAAGATAGACACAAGTGTTGGTGAAGATATGGATCAACAACTGCTCTCAACAGCCTACTCAAATTGCCACAAAAGTTTTGCTTTATCTGTTTAGGTTACATGCATACAAAGACTGTGATCCAGCAACTGACTCTAGTTATAAACTCCACAGAAATGCCAACTTACATGAACCTGAGAGATACCCTACAAAAATGCTCATAGAAGTCCCCAAATCCAAACAACCTGAGTATCCATCAGTAGCAGAACAGATCAATAATTTGTAGTACCTTGGAATACTCTATGGGAATAAACATAAATAAACTATAGTTGTATATACAATATAAATACATCTCAGAGCCATAGTGCTGGTGAAAGAAGTCAGACACAACAGAACATATACTGAAAGATTCCCCTCATAGAATTTATTTATTTTTTATTTTTTAGTTCTAGATGGACATAATCCCTTTATTTTATTTATTTATTTTTATGTGGTGCTGAGGATCAAACCCAGTGCCGCACACATGCTAGGCAAGTGCTCTGCCACTGAGCTACAGCCCCAGCCCCCCTCAGAGAATTTTAAGACATATACATTTGCTCATTATGACTTTAAATGCCAAGAGAATAGTTAACTTTGTCTCCTTTCCCTCCTCATGCTTCAACAATGTTCTTGCCCCTGTTTTAAAAGTTTCCCAAATGTCAGTAGCTAGTCTGTCATGAGAGAGGGCCTGGAGGATGGAGTGTGATGGAAGGTTCTCTTCAATGTGGCCTGCCAGGCCATTCATGCTATATGTCCTAGGCTGCCCAGTATTTCCCCTAACAACATATACCCTACCTCTGTCACCCGCCTTTATTCTGCTGCTGCCTCCATCATCCTCTGGCTCCACACCTCAGGATGTGACTTCATCTCCACAGGCATCTCCTGCTTCTAGGTGGCATGTGCTCCACTCACTCTGCCAACTCAGTATCAGCTTTTTCAAGGTGCTTGCCACAACTTTGTGTTTCTACTGTACAACAATTTATCCTTCTCCCTTTTTTTATCCCTAACTGCAGTAGCTATCATTCATTGTGTGGATGTCTGGCTTCTAGGGGAGACAGCAGATCATCACGGACAGGGCCCAGATGGCATCTTGAGAGCTTGGTAATGACTAATCACTTGCTGAGTTTCATTGTTCATCATTCATTTAGTTACTGCCCATTCACAATCGTCTAATAAATTCTGCCATTGCCCTCTGTGTACTAAGGGTCCAATTGTAAAGAGTTACCCAAGAATCATAAAAAAAAAAAAAATCAGGTAATTCTAGGGATGTGTGAGCTGTAGGAAATGAAATAATTAATGTGGTGGGGATGAGTGAGCTGTTTCAAATAAAATGGTCCACAGAGTCTCTACTAGGGGTAGATATACAAGCAGGAACTTAATAATTAACAAGGATCCATTCTTTTTAAAAAGAAGGGAGAAAGTTCATCGAGGGAGAGGGAGCAGTCAGTGGATATATGCCAGGAGGGAAGACATCGTCACTTGAAGGAAGTCCAGAGCATCATGGAGAAGCAAGAGTGTGGACAGACACTGTGGGCAGAAGACAGGCATGGGGGACAAGATCTTTTGATGGACTCCAGCAGGTTTAGGCGTGGTGATTCAAACTTTATGTTTCCAAAGCATACCTTAGTTCTGGGAAAAAAGAATGGCAAAGGGATAGCAGAATGTCAGAAAAGCCCCTGGGAGGCCAGTGTGACATTCCCATTGACAAATGAGGCAACTCCAGGAGGGTCAATGACAGGGAGGTGCAGACAGTGAGTGTGTGAGAGAAGCATTTTTGGAGGCAGAAACAATTGGTTTGTGATCAAGTTAAGGAATGGAAGGAAAAGACAGATACCCACAAATCCCGCCAGAGAAGGGTATGTGTTGGCATGTGTACTCTTTTTAGCAGGTCAACCCAACGCTTGTGTGCTCACTTGGACCAGCTTGGGGGACCCACAAGGTGCACCCATACAGATACATGAGCCCATCCCCCCAAACTACAAACCACAGAGTCAGTCTCAGAGTCCACCTGGCATCCACCAAGCTTGTCCTATAGCACCCTGTGTACATAAGTGCACTGGAGGCCATAGCAGTGAGGATATGTCACCCAGTGTGACAAAACAATGTCCTGGGCCACCCTGCAGCTCCAGACCTGCAATCCAAAGCCAGCTCCAGAGCCTTCCATTGACCCCCACCCACCATCACTGCCACTTTACCCTCTACCCTGAGAATGAATACGACTCTCACCTTTCTGAACCTCCAGTGAACACAACAGGCACGTTCTCAGGGCTGAAGAAGAAGGGCACAAGGCACCCTGTCCCAGATCCTTTCCAACATGTCTCCAGGCAGTTTCAGGGCAGGATTGAGGCTCCACCTCTCTCCTTTCTCAGAATGCCATTGTCATTTTCTTAGGAAGCTAGGATGCCTGTTCCCTTTTTGCCAAGACCCTGTCCAGCACTCTTTAAAGCATGGATATCAGAGCCCTGGTCCTACCACTAAGAGATGTGGCTTCTCTGGTCTGCCTCTGATGGCTTTGTCCCACTACACACAGCATGATGGTGACCAGTGTGAAGATCATCTTGGAGTTTGGCTTGTTCCTCTGGAGATCTCCTTTTCTTCCTCTGTTTCTATTAGTTTGAAGGTAACAGCAGCCTCCAATTCACAATTTGCCCCTGCGCCCATGGACTTCATCCCCCAGCACCCAGTGGGTCTTCACATAAGGTCTCCACACACCCCTCCCTCTGGCCATTCTCCAGTTCATGGCAAAGTCACATTGTCCTCAGCCCACGTGAGTCAGTTTTCTTGGGATGACAGTCTTTTACCCACAGCCCATTCTATTTCCCGAGGCTAGATCCATCCTTCTGGGAAACAATTTTATCACATCACATGCTTTCCCCTTCACACACACACACACACAAAAAAAAAAAAAAAAACAGAAAAGAAAAAAAAGTTCCTCTCTGATCTTTTTCTTGAAATCAGAATTCATCCACATGATCTGATGACAAGACAGATGTTAGAAATTGCTGTTCCCTGGGAGAACTGAGACCGGAGGGCCAGATTGCCTTCACTTACATCATGTGAGGTTGGGTTGGGGTGGAGTACGAAAAAGATGTTGAAAGCCACAGAGAGGTTAGAGGACTTGTGAGTTGCCAGGGTGCACATGCCTGATCTGGCAGTCACCCCTCCTTTCAATTGTACAAAAGCCCTACAGGATGCTTTTGTACAGTTCCTTCACCACGACCGCAGTAAAAATGAATCTGGACTTATTTTTCATATACACTCTGAGGTTCCCTGACTCTGAAGCTATGATTGGGGAATATCCTCCACTCTGTTCCTGGGTGCTCATGTCCACATTGGTCAGTTCTGCCAACCATTCATGAACCAACTGAGATAACAAACCTTCTGTGGCCACCAGCCAAAAGGCTTCTCCTTGTGACCTTCACAGACTTGCTGCTATAAATCTCCCCAACTTGTCCCTTCACATCTTGAGGATGGATAACTGGCTGCTTGACTTACCTCAACAAGGAGACTGAGAGCTTCTGTCTGGTCTTGCTTCCTTCTCTACCCATGGCACTTCACAGAGTGCCCATGGACATGGCCCATAAATATCTTTGAATGTATCAATTGGTAAATAAATGTGTCATCCACCCTGTTGTTCCCAAATTCCTCTAGGACAAGAAAAATGTTGTTTTCTTGTTTGTTTCTTTTCCTTTTAGCGTCTACTTGAGCACGTTAGATAAGATGACATTGACCAAAGATGAAGGCATTGACCTTCTTTCTAGGGTCAACCACTCCACCCAAGATAATATTTATAAGTGAATTATAAGTGAATACCTGTGCTCTCAAAAGGGAGCATAATATTTTTATTGTTATCATATTTTTAGAACTCTGTGACTTCTGCAATTCAACTGCATATTATTAAGGGCAAGTGTACTCAAGTCATGGGAACCAGGTACAGAATATGTGGGGAGCACAGGCTGACTTTGGGAGGCATTTCCTTCCATAACACGTGCCACTAGGTGCCAGTGTTGTTCTACCAAAATGGCCCTTCAGAAGTACAGGTGGTCCCCCACTTTTTTTATATCCAAAACTCTTGAAAGTGATAGCTTTATAGAGAAGTTAGGAAACAGGTGTGGCAGGAGAACTTACTATTGCACACGCAGATTTGCCATCATCACATTAAGCAAATAAACACAAAGATCAACTCAAGGGAAGTTCAGGTGCTTATTAGGTAGGGTTAAATCTGTTCAGAGAAAAAGTGAAGAATGAAGCCCACTGAGATTTTCTTGACTCTGCAAGCCAGGAAGATGCAGCCGTTCATTGAGCAAGTTCTAAATGAACAGAAAATTAGTATCCAATTTACAATTCTGTTGCATAAGGACTTTTCCCTCCCTCCCTCTCTTTCTCTCCTATTCTTCTTTGAACTTTTCAGTCAAAATGTCCAGGTATGGCAACTTAGAATGCAAGCAGCATGTTCCAACACAGCTCAAATACTATGTCTAATTATAATCAATTAGAGGCAAGTTGCTACCAAACTTATTTGTGTTTCTAATAAATTCTTTGGCTGTTCTTTGTCACTATGCCTTGGTATGTACAGAATACCATGTAATTAATACTTGTGATCAGTTTGTGACTGTATTAGTCACAGGGGGTATAGAATTCATGATCAATATGATAACTCCTTCCAAACAAAGGTGAATAAATGAAGTTTGACATTGTGAGAAATGAAAGCAGACAACACTTACCAAAATTGTGTATGTGGTGTGTGTGTGAGAGAGTGACAGAGAGTGAGAGAGAGAGAGAGAGAGAGAGAGAGAGAGAGAGAGAGAGAGATTGAGATTTCATCTTGACTACAGTCATTTTTTAAAAATGTAGGTGTGATGGTAAATGCTTGTAATTCCAGCAACTCAACTCAGGAGGCTGACACAGAAGGATCACAAGTTTGAGGCCAGCCTCAGCAACTTAGCAAGAGCTTGTCACAAAAGAAAAAATAAAAAGGACTGGGATGTGGCTCAGTACTTGAGTGCCCCTGTGTTTAATCCTCAGTACTCAAAACAAAAAGAAAAAAAAAAATAACAGCAGCATAAAATATCTGTGTTCAAAAGGATAATAAAATTATAGGTGAACACATGAGTCAAAATATTCACCATTAGTAATAGCTGTTCCTGACTTACTGCATTTCAAACACAGCAATAGAAAAGTACTTTGCTGTTTTCAACTCAACAATTGCGGGGCTGGTAGCAAGTTTAGCATTCAGTTTTGCACGCTCTCTGAGATAAAAGTTTCCTCCACAGAACAACAAAAAACAAAAAAAATTTTTTTTAGATCCTGGCCAATGAAGCAATAACAAGCAGACCTGTTTGCATGATAAATCTTTTCCATTCTTTTCTAGAAGCACGTTATTAGGAAAGTGCAAAACTACAAATGGAAAATTTTCCAACAGCCAGACAGAAGAGGCAGATTCCTGAATTTGTGAATTTCATCAATTCAGGAAAACTCTCATTCTTTTCTCTTTGAATATTGTCTAATAATCTATCTCTTCTATAGAATATAACAAATTTATATTAAACATCCCTAATTGATTCTTCATGTGTGTTCACTTTTTAAAAAATATTTCAACAATTTTGCCAATATTTTAAAAATAGTTATGAACAAAAATTTTGTAAATATATCAGTACTCTAAGTATTGTGGACAAATCAAATTATCAATAATAACAAAAACTAAATTTGTGGAGGGCTGAGAGTGTAGCTCAATAGTACAGTGATTGCCTAGCATGAGAAAGGTCATGCGTTTAATCTCCAACACTGCATATAAATAATAAAAGTAAGATGGGGGGAACTGCTGAATAAAAATAGCATGTGAGAGGAAGAAAAGATAAGAGGGAGCAGTCTCAATTTTTCGTATTGTCACATAGCCTGCAGAGAGACTGAGTCAGGACAGATATTCCATTATCTCCAAATGCACCAGTTTAATCATGTACTTGCTAAAAGACATGCGGGCTATTTCGATTTGTGGGCAGAGTCCTTTCTACCCAAGTCCCATGCAATTCCTGAGTCTCTGTGCTATTGAAGTGTCTCAGTAGCAGGCCCCTGTGGTTGCTGCTTCCCTGTTGACCCCTTGTCTTTGGGCATAAGAGGTGAGTCTCATGTCTAAAGGGGTTGACAAAGAGCTTCCTGAGCTACATTCTATGGCATTGGTTTTCCCCCATGGCCTCAGTGCCTGGAGATGGCAGACAGTAGTGTTAGCTCCAGGAAAGGGAGAAAGTGGGTCCCTAGTTGCTTGTTATTAGAGAGCGCTCCATTTGGATCCCCCTTGCTGAAGGTACCAGAAACCTCAGTTTATCCCACAGGAACATGAGCCCATCTGATCTGCCTTCTGTTCTGGTGCCTGGTGTGGGTCACCTGCTTATGTTGGGTGGGAGAACAGTGATGCCCTGCTGCTGTGCCATTCCTTCAGGCCTTGGATCCAGAGAACAACCACTTGTCCTTTCTTTTACTTGTTTCCAGGCTTCTCTTTTAGTTGACTCTCTTTATTTGAACCAGAGGCAGCTGCCAAATGCCTTCTAAATCAAATTCATTGGACAATTTCCTATAGAAACATCACGTTATAAAACTCATTGAAGGTGAGAGAGAAAACCTCCTTGGACAGATAACCATTATGCTAATTCAAACAACATTTAAGATACCGAAAACAACAATTGGGCTTGCATTTATTTAAGTGATTTGTATTGAGTATCCAAGGGACAGAGAATATCAGTCTTATGCAAGACTTTCCAAGAAAGAACAAGGAATGCAAGTAATTTTAACAGTGTAGGACAATTGTAATACAAACCCTAAATTTAGGTATGTGAAAAAGAAAATTTTAAGATCAAAATTATTTATGGGCATGGGCAAAAATATCTTAATAGAATTTTAGAAAACCTCAGCCAACAATATATTAAAAAGATAAAATCCAAGTTGGGTTCCTCCCAGGAATGTAAGGCTGATTCCAGATTAGACGATCTATTCCTGTGATTCACTACTTTAAAAATTAAAAAGGAAAACCACATGGTTTTTATACTTCATGCAAAAAAAAATTCAAACTTTTCATATAGTAATAGTAGCAACCAGTGTAATTAGATGTTATAGTGGGTAAGAAAGTATTAGCATGCAAAAGCTACTGCATTCCAAAGGAGGTAATAAGACACAAGTAAGTTTTTTGCACCCTGTCTATACATCACTCTTTATTCTCTTCACCCACAAAGGATTAAGTGGGGCTACAAAGCCTAGTCTGCTGTGTACCTAGAAACAGAGGAAAGCTCAACAGTCATTTCTACCACATATGACTAATCTTGGTACTTAAAATTCAGAAATGGAAATTAAGGCTTCGTGTGACACTGTTTCATAAACCATAAGTTTAAGAGAAACGCTGTAAGAGTAAGGAGAATACTAATATCATACAAATAATTATGGAAACTGAAAGAATTGAGCAGTATGGAGTAGATGAGAAAATGTACCTCTAATACCACCCAACAATTGCATTCCTCAGTGTGTATCTAGAGACATAACCTGCACATGAACATTAATGGTGCAGACGGAAACACTCTCAGGATGCAGTATCAGAAGAAAGCTCTAACAAACCGATATGTCTTCATTCCAGAAATACTATACACAATGAAAACGAGTGCCTCGTGAATACACATATCCATGTGAAAAAAAGAGAAAAATATATGAAAAAGTTAGAAAAGTAACCATTAAAAGACCTGAGAGAATACATTGACCTGAGGATGGAGATAATAAGAGTAGGGAAAAAAGTTGTAAAATGCTACACATATTAGGATACGATTCTACAAGTGTAAAAATATACAAAATGATTAAGAAGTTTTGCAGGTCTACATGTGTGTGTTTGCATTTATTCCTCAGTGTCACCATGGATGAGATGCACTGAAAATCCTATGACTGTCTTGCAGCCATATCTGGGCTCCCTCCACTGACTCTGTTTATGAACAAAGGCATATGCAAAATGCGCAAGCATCATTCAAGACAGTGGTTATCTCTACAAAGAAGGGAAAGGTGAGTCTTAGGAGACAACTAAGGGCCATCTCTTTGCAATATTTTATCTTGTAAGCAGTTAGGCAAGTAATGATGTTTATTATTATGCTTTGTGTATGTGTATCTGAAATATCTCATAATTCAAAGGCATAAAATCATCAGTCTATAGCTGATATCAAATCCACAGTCCTGTTCCCTAGAAGAAAATTATCAGCAGCTTCCTGTATGCTCCTCTGGAGATCATCTTTATGCAGACATCCAGGGGTTGCTCCATGTTTTTTACACCCTGTCTCTGTCTCCACCTCTCTCTACTTCCATCTCTCTATCTCTTCCTATCTCTGTTTCCCTCTACCCCTTCCCCATCTCTAGCTCTATTCCTATCCTTAATCTGTATCCATATCTGTATATCTCTCTCTAACTCTTTATCTTTTACTAGTTTTTAAAAAACAGGTTGGGGATACCTGCTTTAGACTCTGCTCTAAAAAGAAGTAATCACATTCCTCAAGTCACCCGCTCCCACGCCAGCTCACGTTGACACGTTTCATTCCTTTTTAACACTGTCAGGAACTTTTGTGGATTTCATAGATCATGATTAATCCCCAGTACTTCATGACCATGTGCTCCTTAAAAGTATTTTGATATTACACAAAAAAGCTTCCTTGCTCTGCATAGCTCCTGTGAAATTTATCAGGTAATTTCAATGAATTGGAATCACAGTGCCACAATAGCTTTTAAATCTTGATAGAAGTTAATGCAAACACTATAAAACTTTTTAAAATATTAGTAATGTGAGGGATAAAATTTGTTATCACATCATTGTGAAATTTAGGCTTTTCTTTTAGTGGAGGTCTATTTTTATATAAATTTTATTCTTTTATAAAATTCATGCGTGAAATTGTCTGGCCTCATTTAGGAAAAAGAAATCTGAAAATTTAAAATTTTTTCTTCACCATTAATGCCCCACTTACATTTTATCTTTCTCTCTGCTGGGATGATTCTTAATATTCAAAGGTCTCTAAAATGACACACAGGGTTTCACGGCAATGCCTACAATTATTTGACTTCTCCCAGGGAGATTTATATTTCTCTCTTATTTCCTCTCTTGAATACTTCATCAACAGACTGCTCTTTTTCTTTTCTTCTTCTTCTCCTTCTCCTTCTCCTTCTTCTTCTTCTTCTTTTGTATTTTACTTACACACAGGGTCTCTTAAGCCCTTGGTAAATTGCTGAGGCTGGCTTTGAACTCCTGATCCTCCTGCCTCAGCCACCTGAGCCACTGGGTTTACAGACTTGTGCCAACACATTGCCCTCTGACTGTTTTTCTTATGCTAACTACAGCTTAACTTCTCTACTACCATTTTTGTCTTTCTCACCTACAGTTGTTTTTTCTTTCATTCATGACAGCTAGTCTGAAGAAAACATTCCCAGTCCAAATGTCTCTCACTAACACAGGAACTACCTGGGTAGATGCTCAGCCACCCTCTGTGCCAGATGTTCCCACTCTTCCCTTTATGTCCAGATGAGCAACTAACCCTGTCTTGTTCTTTATAAATACTTCCAAGTTTCTGCTTATTATAGAGAAATATCAACCTTATTTAAAACCTCTGCAAAAGAGCATCTTTACTACATGGATATCTGATTCATGGCTAAACACCCCAAAAGTGCATCAATTCTAAGAGCTGACTCTACCATCATTCTCTTCAGGGTTCACAGAATAAGATTCAGTCCCTGTCTCCTGTTTCTTGCCTGGATGACCTCAGACACATTCCTTAATATTTCTGAGCCCTGTGATCCTTTGGAGAAGATCTAATTGTATTTGCAAAGAAAATGAATATACATACCCAGGTACATCTCAAGTATACAGTGTATGTATTGTTATTACATTTCCATTTTAATAAGTGTGGAATGAAAAAGTTCAACAAAACACTAACCCAGCATTGCTCCTACCTGATCAGAGTTCAGGACTCCACCAAAGAGTCCTTTTTACATCATATCAATTCCATAAGCACTCCCCCAAAACCAACAAACAAAAGATAGGATCCTCATTCCCAGCCATGCTGCTGAAACAGTGCTAAGAGAAGGTGCGTTGGGGCAGGAGTGTCTCCAGGGACTGCGCACCAAGAGGCATGAATAATTTAGAGGAACTCTCAGAAGTCAGGAGATTACGTCAGGGAAGTGATTCCACGCTGAGTCACCACTTGGCCTTTCACACCCTACTATTTCACCTGCTCTTAGTTTTCCTTGGGGGGGAAAATCCCAAGAACTGTTAAACCCTGTGGTGTGTTTCTGAGTAATTCATCACCATGGTCAGAGTCATGGTTTGCAGGGTGGGGAGGCTTGGCTAGTCTTGATATGATATTTATCAATCAACACAATCATTACCTGGTGGCTTTGTTGAGACCTGCAGAAGACTCTTGAAAACAGAGAAAGGGTTGAGTGATTTTCTTTTTCCCGCTGAAGGTACACATTTGGGAATGTTTGACAAAAGAAAGTTATTGTTTGGAAATAGATCCATAGGCACATATTTCCTAGGCTCTCAGATTTATAGAGAACCCAAGACATCAAATTCTCAAAAGGAGCCCTCTCATGTTTTCAACAGCTGACCCTATCTAATAGAAATATTAAAATAATCATTATATTTTCTATCACTGAAACAATGAAACTCTTCAGCAGTGATAATAATAATAAAATAACATGATTAAATATGGTCAAAGTGCTTGAATAGACATTTTTCCAAAGAAGACATATAAACCATATGAACTGTACATGAGAAGATTCTCAGTATCATAAATCAGGAAAATACAAATCAAAACCAAAACAGATGTCACTTTGCACCTATTAGCGTGGCTATTACCAAAGGACAAGAGGTAAGTCTTGGTGAGAGTGTGAAAAAAGGGAACCACCTTGCACACTGTGGGAGGGAATGTAAATTCATGCAACACTATGGAAAATGGTATAGAGTTTCCTCAAAAAAATTGTTTTTACATATGGCTTAGCAATTCTACATCTGTGTACATGCACAAAGACAATGAAAAATGTTTAGAGCAGCACAATTCACAATAGCTAAACTGTGGAACCAACCCAGTTGCCCTTCAGTAGATGAATGGATAAAAAAAATGTGGCATATATACACAATGGAATATTACTCAGCAATAAAAGAGAATAAAATCATGGCATTTGCAGGTAAATGAATGGTGTTGGAGAAGATAATGCTAAGTGAAGTTAGCCAATCCCCCCAAAAACAAATGCTGAATATTTTCTCTGATATAAAGAGACTGATTCATAGTCAGGTAGGGAGGGGGAGCAAGGAGGAATAGACCAACTTTAGACAGGGCAGAGGGATGGAAGGGGAAGAGAAGGGGGCAGGGGGTGAGAAATGATGGTGGAATGTGACGGACATCATTATCCAAAGTACATGTATGAAGACACGAATTGGTGTGAATATACTTTATATACAACCAGAGGTATGAAAAATTGTGCTCTATATGTGTAAAATGAATTGTAATGCATTCTGCTGTCATATATAAAAAATAAAATAAAATAAATACAAAAGGTGAAAAAAAAAAGGAAATAGGAATCTCAAAGAAATATCTACCCCTCCATGTTTATGCAGCACAATTCACTACAGACTGGATACAGAAATAACTCAAGTCTCCACCAGTGGATGAATGGGTAAAGGAAAAGCAGTATAAACACAATGAAACACTATTCAGGCTCCATAAACAAAAGAAATTCTATTATTTGTGACCACATGAATAAACCTGAACTCATTATACTAATTTAAAAAAAACAGATACATAAAGCTACATTTAGCATAATCACACTCAAATGAAGATTAAAAGAAAAAAAAAAAGCCAAACTCATAGAAGCAGAGAGTAGTGCTATGGTTATCAGGAGATGAAGGTTGTGGGGGAAACAGAAAAATAGAAAAGCTTTACTGAGACTTTAGGATTACATTGAACCTGTAAATGAGATCAGACTGGTAGAAAATGACATCTCCATAATATCGAATCTTCCAGTAATTGTGTGTTTCCATTTATTTAGTTTGCTTGAATTTTTAGCATCAGTGCTGAATATCTTGTATTCTCACTTAATTAAAAACAATTTTATAATTTCTTTGAGACTTTTTATTTGAACCATAAACCGGAGGTGTATTAAAGCTATTGCTATATTCCAGAAATAACTTTGTTACTGGTTTATTATTAATTTTGTTGTTGATTATAGTTTAATTCCTTTGTGGTCTGAGAACTTACATTATGAGATTTCTAAGGCATTCTACCCACTGGGCCTCAGCCATTTTTTCCATTAGACACAGGAACTTGCTAAGTTGCCAAGGCTGGCCTTGAACTTGGTGGGATCCTCCCAAATTGCTGGGATTACTGATATGCACCATGATACCTGAATGAGATTCCTGTTCTTTTAGATTTTTTGAGTTATGTTTCATGATATATGAAACATCAGCCACAGGAATGCTTAGTAATGTCTGGACACAATTGATAAGGACCATCATCAGGTACAGACAGAGCAATGCTTGAGTGCAATAAAATGTCACTCAATGACATAACCAATGAACACAAACTTGGAATCGTACTCGAACCATTTGTCCTGCCACATCGGAGAGCCTAACTCCGAGGACTTTGGTGAGACTGACCACCTCACTCTCTGTCCCTAGATCAACTTCACCATTTTCCTGACATCCAACCATTGGCTGGACAGAACCACCAGACAATCAGAGGTTGGCTCTTGGGCTAATAGAAGTCGAGTGGCATCAAAGGTACTCTGGGGTTCATGATTGCCCTGGGATTGTGTGATGTGTTTCCTGTGTTTAATTAATGTGAATTGAGTTAACTGTTTGTATTTGACAATTGGTGAGATTGAATATATGTTCGCATTCAAAGACAATCCACCTCAAAGTAATTATTAAAATGCTGCTCGCAACACATGGCTTAGAATGCTATCTACCTGTGAATGTTCCATAAGAAAAGTTCACAATAGCTAAACTGTGAAACCAACCCAGATGCCCTTTAGTAGATGAATGGATAAAAAAATGTGGCATATATACACAATGGAATATTACTCAGCAATAAAAGAGAATAAAATCATGGCATTTGCAGGTAAATGGATGGCGTTGGAGAAGATAATGCTAAGCAAAGTTTAGCCAATCCCCAAAAAAACAAATGTCGAATGTTTTCTCTGATATAAGGTGACTGACTCATAGTGGGGTAGGGAGGGGGAGCATGGGAGGAATAGACAAACTCTAGATAGGGCAGAGGGGTGGGAGGGAAAGGGAGCCGGCAATGATGGTGGAATGTGATGGACATCATTATCCAAAGTACATGTATAAAGACACGAATTGGTGTGAAGATACTTTATAGAGAGAGAGAGATGAAAAATTGTATAGTATATGTGCAATAAGAATTGTAATGCATTCCGCTGTCATTTATATTTTTTAAAAAATCAATTAAAATTTTTTTAAAAAGTGAGAGAAATATATATTCTATTGCTGTTCAATAAAGTGCTCCATTAAGTCAGTAGACCAAGTCGATCAATTGTGCCATTCCAGTCTTCTTACTGCCTATTTTCCTCCTTGCTCTTTTCACTTTTGAGAGAGAAATATTGATGCCTCCAACTATAACCATAGATTTATCAGTTTGTCAGGTTTTTTTAACTTAATATATGAAACTTCATTGTTAGGTGCATACATATTTAGAATTACTGTCTTCTCAAAAAATTGATTAGTAGCCAGGTGCAGTGGTACACACCTGTAATCCCAGTGTCTTGGGAAACTGAGGCAAGAGGATTGGGAGTTCAAAGCCAGCCTCAGCAACTTAGAGAGGCCCTAAGCACCTTAGTGAAATCCTGTCTCTAAATAAAATACAACAACAACAACAACAAATAGGACTGCAGTGATTAAGCACCCCTGGGTTCAGTCCCTGGTACCATAAAGAAAAAGAAAAATTGACTAATATCCATATACAATGTCCTCTTTATCCCTGATACTAATTTTTAAAAGTCTACTTTTCTGGGTTGTTGACCTATTAATCATAGATATTTCATCTCCCACAGGTATGACAGAGAGCCTGGAGCTAGAATAACATTATCTCTTGGAACCATGTTGCTCTTGATCTTCCTGCATGCTTTGTAATACACAACCTAGTGTGTATGGGTCAGTAGAAAATGAAATAAATATTTTTGATGATTGGAAATGAGCATACCTCTTCTGTTGCTGGGATTCTGATGCAGGGGTTAATGTTCATCTATTCAAGAGCTGGGCTTGGGGTCTTTCCTTTTTATGTCTCCTAAGAAAGCTGTCTTCTTGCTATATTCCACCACAGTTCTTTTCTGTTTTCTTTTGTGCTAGCTGACATTGTGTTGGGTCAGAAGGGTCTCTTTCTCTGTGATTCTGCAGAAGGTACCATATTCCACAGGTAGTGAGGACCTGAGTCTCTGATGTGGTCTTCACAAATGTCCCTGAGTCCCACCAAGATGTAATGCTGAACTTTAATTCTGTCACCTGCAGGGGTAAAGCTTCATGTCCCTGTTGTCAGCTTCGTTTCTCTGTTCTCTGCTCCTAGCTGAATGATTTCTAGCAGTACGCATGGTCCCCAGCCTTGCCATCCTTTCCTTGTAGTCACAAGGGGACAGGAGAGATGGATGGGTCTTTGTAGAGTCTGGGGAGTGGCTGATTTCCCTCTGCCAGGATGCACCACGTAGAAGGCTACCCAGGACTCCCTGGAATTCCCATCTTTTGGAATCCCTGAAATAAAAACATATAAACAGGATAGGAAAAACTCCCCTCTGCCCGAAACCCACATGACCTCTACTGTTCTTGCTGTCTTACACTCCTCCTTGAGCAGTTCCTTTAAAGTTTCCAGTTCATCTTTGTAGTGTCTTATGTGGCATGGAGCTGCGTTTACTCCAGGTAGGTAAGTCCTCAGGTCCTGCTTCTCCCTGCAGACACCTGTCTCTTTCCATTTTTCCAGGTTAGTTATGTGCTCTATGACTTCATTACTCTCAAGGTTTCAAAAAAATGTCTTTAATTTACAGACTCTTCAGGTCTCCTCTTCTTGTAAGACTAGGAGTGGCACTCTATATCTCTCTCGACTCTCTCTACTAGAAGCCCACAACCTCTATTTTAAAAATAGTATAAAATAAGGAAGGCAGCTATTCTTCACAGTGAAAAAGTTAAGACCAAATCTTTTTTTTTCCTAGTGGTTACATTTCTAGGGGCACCACAAGATGGGTTAATGGTAAATAGTGTGTGATAGAAAAAGCATTGAACTTAGAGTCAAGGAATCTGTTTTCAAGTTTATATCTGTCACTTTCTAGAGTTGTGATGTTAGAGATTTTGCTTTGAATCTCAATGACCTCCTCTGTAAAATTATTGTGATTCTTCATTTGCATTGTAAAGAAAGTTTTCAAAGGCTTTGGAGAAGTCTCTTTTCAATTAGTTCTCCATGTTCCCCTGTGGTGCAGACAGGACAGGGATGAGAATTCTCAATTCCACCAAATAGCAATATTAGCTCAAGTGATTAGGGAATGTGCTCATCTGACCCAAGATGAGCCCGATGGAGAAGGCTTATGTATCATAGTCCAGCACTCCTTTGCTGCCTCCAAAAGAAAATATCTGAACATGTAAATGTGGTCTATGGTGGTTGCTTTGTCCTAGAGAATTCCAGAATCATCATTAACTTCTAATAAGAAGAGATGGTCTCAATCCTTCCATTCTGCTGTCCAAGGAGCTGGAGATGGGAGTCATTATGGAAGGTGGTCACACTGCCTTAGATGGGTTGCTATTTACAATATCCACATTCTCTTTTTCAGAATTTATAACCTCAGCACATTTCTTCACTTTAGTTATAACTAGAGACTAATGAGTTTCTAACTCGATTTGCATTTCATGGGGGGAAAATAGCCTATGCTTGGTTTTCAAATATAAAAATAGCAAAATTTCCATGACGATTTAGTCAAGTTAAGGTAATTAGCTGGGCCAATGAAATAAGAAGACAGTCTCATATTCTTTGAGAGATGAAAGCCTTCATTTAGTTTATGCTATTCCAAATAATCCAACGAGGTAAGATGCAAAGACTCAGAGCCAGATGGCCATTCAGAGTCCCTTTTTCCTCTGGTTTCTGCCCACCCCACACCATCATGCCTTCAGAGAACAGTGCTCCTTTCTGCTTTGGGAAGTGTTTAATAAGACAGATCATCCTATTATATTATATACATGGGAATATTAAATGGAAATTAAAAGAAGTGAAGCAGGAAGGAGAGGAAAAAAGAAAACAGCCAACAGAAGAAAAGAAAGACAAGAAATAAAAGTAAACTTGATGCAGTGGTGCAGGCCTGTGAACCCAGCTACTTGGGAGGTGAGGCAGGAGGATCACAAGTTCAAGGTTAGCCTCAGCAATTTAGAGAGACCCTGTCTCAAAATTTAAAAAATCAAAAACGGTTGGGCTTGCCTAGCATGTGTGATGCCCTGAATTCAATCCCAGAACTGGGAAAGGAAGGGAAAGGAAAGGTAGAAAGAGGAAGAGAGGGAGGGAGGAAGAAAGGAAGGTGGCTCAATTTGAGAGTGCAGTAAGAGACAAATACACATCCAGACATTATTGAGAAAATAACCCTCTCTCTAAAAACGGTAGTGTTTGTTCAGCACCAGGAGCAAGGAGCGACGTGCCTGGCCTGAGAGGCTGGGGAGGATCAGAACAAGAAGTCTCCTTTGAGACAAATCTTGACGTATGCAGCCGGCTTTTGGGAGATGAAGAAAGACATTCTGGTAATTCAGGAAGTTGCCTAAAAATCGTTGTTTTGTGCTTTCTTTGCTTTCCTTTTTTGTTTGTTTGTTTTTTTGGTTTTGTTTTGTTTTTTCATCCATGACTTCCACAAAATTAATTTTATTTGAACTGAAAGTTATCTTAACACTTTTAGGATTCTGTAATGTAAGCAATTATTCAACATGTACTTCTAAATTCAGAATACCACTGGAAACTTATTTAGCACAATAAACCAAGTGTGCATTGTTTCTTATGTTTGAAAAAAAATAATTCAAAATACCACCTTTTATAATATAATTTGTGATTAGAGAATATAGAAATATCAACTTCCATAGGAGTTTTTAAGAATAAAGTTTAAAGAAAACTTTTTTGGTACAAATACCATTTAAAAATATACCATGGCTCAGGCCTGGAGCTGTGGCTCAGTGGTAGAGCACTTACCTTGCATGTGTGAGGCCTTGGGTTCGATCTTCAGCACCACATAAAAATAAAATAAAAGTATTATGTCCACCTACAACTAAAATATAAACATATAAAAATATACAATGACTCTAACCTCCTAGCTTACTGGACAGTGCAGCATGTATACAAGAATTTAAGCAGTAGCGAATTTTTTAATTTTTTTTTTACTTTTTTAAACTTATATTAGCTAAAAATTCCAAGGCTTCCTAAAATGTACAAATCTCACCTCAACTTTATCACACTGTTTTGTTTTTATTATTTGCTATTTTACAACATAAAACCACTTTTCTACATATCTCATAACAAGTATTTCAGTTCTAGCAATAACTTGCTATTTATATAAATAAATTCTACTTTATTTTGTGAGATTAATCACTCTATGGCCTTTGCCAGGATGTTTCCTTGCATTTTAACATTTATCTACTTGGGTTTGCACTTGTCCTTTACCCTTTATAACATGGTGTTCTTTCCATTTGTTTCAACTTCTTTTTTTTTTTTTTTTGGTAGTGGAGATTGAACTCAGGTGTGCTTTACCACTCAGCTACATCCCCAACCTTGTTTTATTTTCTATTTTGAGACAGTGTCTGGCTAAACTGCTGAAGCCGGCCTCAAACTTGAAATCCTCCTGAGTGGCTGGGATTATAGGCATGCACCATCAACTCTGTCTATTTCAACTTAATACTTCTGTATTCTACAAGGATATGTGTATATTAGTCAAATAAATTGAAAAAGTATGTGTGCTGTTTATACTACCTCTATGCAGAAAATTGTTCTACTGCATGTAAGTTCTCTGTTGGCTTCTAATACTTATGATATATTTATAATATATATTAATTTAATGTATGTTTACCATATATCATAGATCTATATTAGTCAAATTTGTTTAAAACATGTGTGATGCTTTTATTGCTTTTAAATTAGAAAACATATTCCATTACATATATGTTCATGGTGGGTTTTAGTATAGATATCATGGATTGTTTTGGTCTTAATACACATGCTTTATAAATTATGTGATGAAGAGTCAGGTGTGTTGGTTTTCCTTTCTTTCTTTCTTTCTTTCTTTCTTTTTTTGTTTTTTGGTTTTACTTTTTAGATTTCCAACTGAGAGGGATAATTTTTTCTAAGATACAATTTGAAATTGCTAGAAGTTTCTAGACACTTTTCATTTCTGGGTTTGTCTTGTCACGGAGAGCAAACAGTTGGCACTAGCCAGACAGGCCCTGATCAGTAGCTCCGTGGAGCCCCAGCCTACCCCTGGCCTTTGGTCAGGGGGAATCTTCTAATCAACCAATGCCGTAACTAATCTTTTTCTATCACCTATTGATAGTGGAGCAAAACCTCAGTGCAGAAAAAGAATTCCCTATGTAATCTGAAGAACGTTCTCTTTACTCCCACCTCCTAAAATATCTTACCCCAAATGTCAAAAATTTCACCACCCCACATGTCCTGACTTTCCTAGAATGCAAGAATTCCTGGAACATATTACAGATCGTAATACTCTTTGGTGCTCATTAGTTCATTTTATTGAAGCAGAAACCTATTTAATTTGGCAGGAGACTATTATCCCCATTTTACAGACAATAAAACTGATTTATAGGTAGTTTGCCCAATGTCTTAAAAACAGCAAACACCCAGGCCTGGTTTTCTTCATGGACTCTGGTAGTTTTTATTCCCTGGTACAAATCAAGGTAAAGATGGTAAATTTTGATCTCTACACTTAAAAGACGAGAGAGAGAGAGAGAGAGAGAAGAGGAGAGGAGAGGAGAGGAGAGGAGAGGAGAGGAGAGGAGAGGAGAGGAGAGAAGAGAAGAGAAGAGAAGAGAAGAGAAGAGAAGAGAAGAGAAGAGAAGAAAAGAAGAAAGCATAGTGAACTTTGCTCTCCTAGCTACACATACAATTATTCATTCACTTGACATGCCTGTTATTCTGCATTGCACTTTATGGCTCAGATGTTTTCAATCACACAATATAAATGTGGTACTAGGGCTGGGGTAGATGAAATGGTTGGAATGTTTGCCAAAAATTCCCCAACACTTAGGAAATGGATACATCAGTTGTCTCAGAAGATGCTTGAACTGTGCATTTTACCCTTTCAACATGAACAAACCAAGCAGCACATACCTTGAGCATGTTCAGTGTGTTTCTTAACAACACCAACCATTCTATACCACCTCTTCAAAATCACCTTCACAGGGTCTTCTGCTTCTCAGCCTCTGACATGCACAACAGATTCATCTCTCTGCCTTGATACCCGTCCTTTTTCTTCACCACACAACACACATGGAGCTCAGCATTTCTTTCTCCTCCTCCAGCTCACACCTAGATGGCTTTTCTCCAGATAATGTTCTTCCCAGTCCTTCGGACTCTGCAGTCTCTCTCCAGATGAGCCTGCTGTCTTGGTTTGCTACACCTTCTGTGTACCTTGCATCTGACTTACCTAGTCTTGCTTTCCCCAAATCTCAGGAGCCATGACCCACACTGCCCAAGGACATTTCCACTCAGATCTTTATCCACAATTGGGCTCAGAGTCTATACCAATCTTGTCTTTCCATGAGGTCTCTTTTAACCTCTTTATCTTCCCATGGGTTTTTTTTGTTTTTGTTTTTGTTTTGTTTGTGGGGTTTGGTTTTTGTTGTTGTTGTTGTTTGTTTTGTTGTTGTTATTGTTTGGGGGGTTATTATTATTAGTATTATTATTATTATTTGGTAACAGAGACTGAACTCTCGGGCACTCGACCATTAAGACTCATCCCCAGCCCTATTTTATTTAGAGACAGGGTCTCACTGAGTTGCTTAGCGCCTCACTTTTACTGAGACTGGCTTTGAACTTGGAATCCTCCTGCCTCAGCCTCCAGAGCCATTGGGATTACAGGCCTGCGCCACCATGCCCACCTCCATGGGGTCTTTTTTTTATTACTAGCCTGAAGGTTCACCTCCTCCTTCTCTAGCCTCATCCAAGTCTTGAACTGAGTTGAGGTAGCAGGAGGCAACCTGAGGAAGAAACCAAGGCTGGAGTTATCTACAAGTGGCAAGTGGGGTCCACAGAAGCTCAGGGATGAGCTAGTGGCCAGAGGGTTTGGAAGATCATTGGGCAAGAAAGATGAGAGGAGAGAATGATCCCTCAGAAGAGCCATGAGAGCAGGGACCTTGAGTGAAAAGTAGGTTAACAATAAAGATTAGGTTTCACTGTGGTAAGGCATGAAATATTAGGAGATAGAAAGAATTAATGGAGAGAATTATATATATATATAAGTATATATGTACATATATATATGCTAATGAATCAATAACTTTTGCTATTAAAAGACAAGAAAGGAAAGAGAAAAACTAAGAATGAGGGGAAGGGAGAGAGAGAGAGGAGAGGAGGAAAGATAAAGAGAGAGACAGTGAGAGTACTACTATGCATAGAGTACCTTGCAGTGTGAAAATAATCTTAGCTATATTTTAACAGAAGTTTAAAGAATGGACATCTTTTGCTTTTAACCTTTATTTCAACCTTCATATCTTACTTTGATCTGTTTCTCAGTTCTATGATATATTAAACAGCAGCAGCATTTTATTGAGTGAAGGGACCAAACTCCTAATGTCCTGTTTCAAACATTTCACTTATTCCCATTTCTCCCCATTCCCTGAACAATTACATAGTTAGGATATACAACAGAGACAAAATGATTGATGAAGGATGGAGCAACCTCCAGGAAAGTTGATATTGGGAGTTGTCCTCTTGCAAGTTTCTCAGTAATAAAATAATAATAAAGAGATGGTTTCTCAGTAATTGTTCTGCATTCTGTCTAGTTTTGAATTTATCAGGCAAACATGTATTTACATTATTTGATTCTCTGACAAGTGAAAGAACACTGGGAAAAGGCAGGTGAATGTTCATATGGAGGTTCCAGGGGCTCAGGCATCTACCCTCCTGAACCACTAGCTCCACACTGTGACTTCTACTTTCAAGTGCACCTCATGAATGAACATAGCTGCTAGAGCATAGCTCCATTATACCTATCTTCCAGGACATCAGGAACCCAAAAGAAATGGAATAAAGATATAGAGAAGCAGGTTGAGTCAGCTTTCTCTTAAAATAATCTTTTCTGAAGTTTCCCCATCCTGCCTTCTCACTGGACAGAGGTGAGTCATTAAACTCATCATTGCCAAAAAGACCAGGAAATGGAAACTTTTTTTTCCCAGAAGCTACGTGTTCAGCTAGAAGTTGGAGTTCTGCCAAGAAGGAAGAGGGGAGAACGGATAATGATAAGTTGTAAGTGGTCTCTGTTACCCCATGATTCTCATACACATGTAATGGGTTTCTTTCCTTCATATTTAAAGAATTTTCTCTTTGTAATATATGTAGTCATGCAAACATGTCAATTCAAAATATGTAATCGTGTAGTTAATTTCATAGTTTCTGATATGGAGCAACATTTAGATATTTCCATTTCATTTCAAGATTCTATTCACATTATTCACATGCATTTTTTCTCTTGTTCTTTTATAAATTTTTTTTATTCTAACTTGAAGTCTTCCATCCATTGGAAGTTTATACATTGACTGGATATTGGATATGGTGTAATGCTAAAATAAAGAGCATTATTTTTCCCAGAGCCCCTCACAGCTCCTGTGAGTGTTCTCACCTCCTGCACACACACACAGTGCCCCGCCCACATCAGCCTGTCTCCACCTGTCCTCCTAGAATGGGCCTAAGTGTGTGTCCTCCAATCCTGGGCTCTGTACCATCCTGCCAGGAGATCCTCTCCCAAACCACAGCAGTCCTCTGGACAGAAATCAGATACTACTGCCCTGTGAGAACCATGCTGTTTTATTCTTCACACTGAGGGAATGAAATTATCCCTTCACCCAGCTCGAGACCCTGCAAGATGAGGGGATTGTTTCCTGTGTCCGCACTGGATTCCTGGTTACATACCCATGGTGGCACCCAGCGCATACCCATGCCCACACAAAGTGCTCCTCTCCCCTTCCCAGACCTTGGTCAAGAGCCAACATCTCTCACACCTCTCACCCAGAAGAGAAGTTTGGGCTGTTTTATGGAACTTAACAAATCTTTCAGTTGCTTTTGGTTTTTTGGTTTGGTTCTTGTAGGAGATACGTATGTATATATGTGACATTTATGTACCTGTTTTACCCTTGTCTATTCCTGTGAGAAGCATCATTTCCTTGCCTTATTTTACAATTGATTATGACTTCTACATAAGGAAGTCATTTATGTTTGTATGTTTATTTTTAACTAACCACATTTTACTGCATTCAATTATTAGTTGCAGTAGTTTTCAAATTTCCTCCACGTTTTTCCAGGAGGATCAGGATATCATCTGCAAATAATAATTATTATGTTTCTTTTCCTCTCAGAATTCAATTGATTTGGTTATTTCTGTGTGTTTTATTTCACTGCCAAGAATTTTCAGCGTGCGGATGGCAGACCCCTTCTGCTGTCTGTCTCAGTTACAGTGTGAATGCATCTGCTTAGGTAGCTAAGAAACCATGGAGGAGCAGCGTAGAGTTCTAACTTTCTAGGTATTTGTCTGGAACGTCCATGACTCCAGGAACCCTGCCTTGTATCCCAGATACACTGAACTTGCACTAGACGCAGATGAAACCACAGGCTTGGAGCCCTGAAATTCCCTTATAGCTTCTGTGGGTCATCCATCCTCCAACACCTGGATCCTCTTCCCAGTGCCACAAGGTATGTCTGAGCAGCAGTCATTCCTTGACTGACATTCTAGAAATTACGTACACATTGATTAAAAAGGAAAAAAAAAGAATGTTGTTATTCATTTACACAGGCTGACTGGGTAATAAAAATATATATATTTTTTTTATAAAATGTACGTCATGGGAAGAAAAAATGTTTCCTGGAAAGAGAAGGCAAGGGTAAAATAAGCTCCAGACATCTTAGTTGAAACCATGCTAAATTGAGCTGTGGACCTCCTCGAGGCCTTCTATTGTGGGTGTTCGTGGTGAGTCACCTCAAAGGAAATGGCGAGCATGCCCATTCCCACACACTGAGCAGCCCCACACCCCAGTGGCCTCTGCTGCTGAGAAATCAATGGTGAGACTTGAATAAGTTGGAAGAAGAAAGAAGACAGGTATTGATAAATCTGGAGTTTCAAAGCATAGCCCAGAAAGATTTCTATAATCATGCCATTTCACCTTTATGTTTATCAGAATGGTCCCACTTTGCTGACACGCAGCTAGAGGACCCAAGGAGTCAGCCTCACAAAGCTCCTGTTAGGTTTGTTCATGGGCCCAGCCTCTTCCCCTGCCTCCTGCACACCTGCAGGTTGAGCTCGAAGCTCACAGGTATTTATTTTCTCCTTAGCTAGGCTAAGAGTTCTCCAAGGGATAAAGGGATAGGGCTTTGAGATTTCTTTTCATCTTCAGCAACATACTTGATGCCTCATGCAAAGTGGTTTTATTGGCCTTCATTTTTCATATAACTAAATACGCACTTGAATTCACCTGCAATAGCCTGCTTCACCTAAGAGCTCCACAGGGGCCTGACACTGTTTCCTCAATGTTATCATTATGAACTCTTTTGTGATTTTGCTTTCTACTCTTTTTTTTTTAGGACAAATGAAAACAGAGCCATCTCCTTGCCATTGTGATATTATGAAAGTTCACAGGTCAACTTTGGTGACTCTCTATCTTACTAGGAAGAGTCCAGGGTGAGTGTAGCCACCTCCGACACAACCAAAAGCCTGCCACATCAAGAAAGCATCAATGCCTATAATCCCAGCAGCTCAGGAGGCTGAGACAGGAGGATCGTAAGTTCAAAGCCAGCCTCAGGAAAAAGCAAGGTGCTAAGCAACTCAGTGAGACCCTGTCTCTAAATAAAATTCAAAATTGGGCTGGGGATGTGGCTTAGTGGTTGAATGCCCCTGAGTTCAATCCCCAGTATCCACCCTCCCCCCAAAAAAGAAAGCATCAATGGGTGTACATTCTGGGAATGGAGTTTTGAACCACTTTCATTTTTTTTTAATATTAATGAAAGTAAAAAAAAAAAAAAAAGTTGGTGTCCAGTCCAGATATAAACTCAGCTTTGCTCATGTTATCTACACTTTCAATAGACAGTGGAATGCACATTTTGGAAATTTCATTTATTCCATCATCTCATCAAACATTATGAAAAATTGTTACCTGCCATGTGCCCAGCACAAGTCAAGCACAAGTCTCCTACTCAGGCACAAATTTATAGGGAGGTTGCAACATAATATTTTTCCCAGAGAAAACAGAAATAGAATTATTACATTGGCCTTACTGTGTGCCTGGCATTGCACTCAGAACTTCACGTATTTTATCCCACTGAATTGTTTTTGTTTTGTTTTTGGTAACAGGGATTAAACCCTGGGGCCCAGGTGTGCTTAACCACTGATCAGCATCCCCAGCTAATGTTCATTTCTTATTTTGAGACAGGATCTATCTAAGTTGCTTAAAGCCTCACTAAGTTGCTGAGACTGGCTTTGAACTTTCCATCCTCCTGCCTCAGCCTCTTGAGCTGCTGGGATTACAGGCATGCAGCACTGTGCCCAGCCCACTGAATTCTAATATTAATCCCCCTATGCAGGTGGGAATTTCAGTTTCAGAAGGTAAACAGCTAGACTATATATTCAGCTACTGGCATCAGGTCCCAGAACCTAGTCCTGAGTCCAAAGTCAGAAAATTGCAAAGATTATGTTACTGAAAGTTTGATGAAATGTTCTCTTCTTTATGATAGTCACAGAATCACCCTCACTAACTTAGGGAGGTGTAAAAATTTGAGAATGTTGACATCTTACAAAAGTATCAAGATTTCCTTAAAAGTTATTATAAGACAATAAGAATAAAAAACTTAAAAACCTAGTTTTCATTTGGTTCAATGATGTTATCATTTACAACAAAATAAAACCACATCTGAGGAAACAATGAAATGTCCACATCTAATAATAAAGCAGAAACCATTTTTAAAATGATACATTGATATTGTAGTATAGCTCAGTGGTAGAGCACTTGCCCCAGCATGTGAAAGGCCCTTGGTTTGATCCTCAGCATTGCAATAATAATAAGAATAACAACAACAATAATAATCAAATCATTTGAACACATAAGTAAAAATATTCCATGCACCAAAACCACTATAAACATTGATAAAAAATCTGTGTCATACTTAGTGAATTCTGAGCAACACACTCAGAGACGAAGGTGGATGTCCCCAATCTCCTGAAGCCTCTTCCAAAACCATGTGAGAAACAGCAACACATCTAAAGAAAAGGTGAGGTGCGTGAGCTAGCCACCTACAAATGATGAAATGTGAACAGATGGTAAAGAAAAAAATACTGACTTTCACTTGCATTCAGTGGAACACTCTGAATACTCCCCTATACCTTTCGAAAGGCAATTTGGTCATCCAGAAGACATTACTGCCTGCCAGAGCCCAGGGTGAGAATTGGAACTGAGCATCATGACGTATGACTGGCTGATACTCAGCAATGTGTCTGGTGCCTGGTACTGTCAACTGAATAAGACCCACACGAGCAGAATACAGTTGCTGCTATGTCCTCAGGCTTTGCATCTATAAATTTAACTGACAACAAATTAAAAACACCTTTTTTAAATGCCCAGAGAATTCCACAAAGCAAAACTTGAATTTTTGCTGCACATTGGCTGAATCCATGTGAATGAAGTGGTACATAGACGCTGTGTTGGATACTGCAAGTAACGTAGAGATAAGTCAAGTACGCAGGCAGATGTGCCAGGGCGATGCACACATACTATGCCATTTTATAGAAGGGATTTGAACATTGCAGATTTGGTCTCCACAGGTATCCTGGAACCAATTTCCTAAGGATGCTGAGGGGGTTGTTTTGGTTTGGCAAACACGTTTTTTTTCAGATCTACAGAATTGCCTCTCTGCCTAGAGTACCCTCGCCCTTTTCATCCATAGTGCTTCTCTGGTGTGACAATGCAGATGTTGACACAGATGGGAGGTGAGGATGTGCCTGGGGACTACCACAAAGGAAGATACCAGGGCAGCCCAGATACCACGCCTGCAAGCTATCATCAGGCAGATGACTCTGAGGCCAGGGCCACATGGGGAAATGGATGGGGCCAGTGGATCTCGCAACATCAGTCATCCCCAAGTACATTGCAGCCCCGCAGATGGACCAAGAACCATCATGGAAATTATGACAAGGGTTTGATGGTACCAAGAAAAATATAGCAAACACTATAGAAGCCAGATGTGTGCTGTCTAGACAATCAAGATCAGGACCAAAGTCCAGGTCCATGGATCAAACTATGTTCAGCACTCCAGCCCACGTTCCCAGCTGCAGAAAGAGTCACTTAGAAACAGACATTGTGTGACCGGCTTCATGCCTACACACCCATCCAGTTCTTGACACTGAGAGGTCCAACTCTGCTTCCAAAACAGATGATGACATCAAAACTCACCCTCAACCCTGCACACTGTCATGGGAGGAGTGAGTGGCATTCCTAGGAGAGGGATGAGGGGAAAAATTGGCCATTTGCACCTCTTCAGGAACAGAAGGAAGGAGGAGCTATTAAAGGAGCTCGATGTGTCCTAAATATGGACTTGGGGAGATTCTTGAGGGCTGAACCAAATAAAAATGTGATAGCTTCGGGATGTTATTGGCATTTCTGGTGCCTGGCAGGCTTGTGCATCTTGACCCAGGACACATCTGGAAAAAAATCCTTAAAAATGTGAAGTATGGGATTCCATAGCAGGATCCAGGTTTGTTGAGGATTAAGAAAGCTTGGAGGCAGCTTGTGGGGAGCAGACCAGTGCTAGTACCATGCTCTCCTCATTGTATGAATTTCCACAGGTCAATTCCTGCCTCTGTTTGTTTTCTCACTAGCCAAATGAAGATGATATTTATAACACATATATGGGAAGAGTTACATTGTATCCTATATTTTTCTCAGTTAAGACTCCTAAGAACCCTTCCTGATAGCTGTGACTGTCCACACCTCCCAAGAAAAGGAAACTGGGCTCAGAGATAAGAAAGGCTTATCTAATCTCATGATAACATAAACTGACCAAATGCCAATTTTGTGGGGATTCCTGAATTGTGGTTCTCATTCAGCCTCCTTTTTCTGTGTGTCAGAATGAGCTGAGAAAGGAGGATAGATAAAAGGTTAGCACCTCTCCTGGTTGACCCTTAGGCTAAGCATTTTTCTAGACTAAAGAATTCAACAAATATTAGATGTGGATTTTAAAAACCCAGAAAATCCAAATAAGTAGTTTCCAAAAAGTACAGATTAATGTCTCTCCCAAATAAAGAAGTCTAGGGACAATGGGCTACCTCCACAATTTTACCTGAAAACTAGTTCTTTCTCTCTTTAGAACATGCCTTTTATCTTCTAATGTGTCTTATAGTCCAAAATGGCTGCTGGAGCTTAGCCATTATATTGATATTCCACATACAAAGAAGGAGTGAAGGCAAAAAAGCATATGACCTGCTCTTTGAGAAAATTCCTGAAAGTTCCACCTAATGGTATCCATCACATTCAGCTGGAAGGAAGTAACAAAAAGTTACTATTAGCTGGGACATTGTACCTAAATAAAAAGAGGATTGTGTTCATTGAGAATAAGAGAAAAATGGAAACTCAGGTACCATTAACATTCCCACCCATGATTATAAACAGCAAACTCAAACTGTGCTCATCTCGAATGATACACTGCATTCCTAAGCTCATGCCAAATGTTCTTGTTGATATTGTCCCACATTATAATAACCAATACATCCAGCAAACTGTGAACCACAAATGAAAGACAACCCAAGTGGGTCATCTAAGGGATGAGAAACAAGTTCCTTCCCAGTTATAGAGTGGTTATGTTGTCTAAGAGGTGGTCATTTCCTGCCTGGGCCCCATCTCCTTTGTCCCTGAATGGAAATGACTCAACTAGCTGTTGGGTGGCCAATGTTCATTGCATGCTGTGCAAAGATCGCAGTTGAGATTCCAGCCTTCTTTCCAACCAAACACACACTCAGAATCATCCACAACACAGGGTTTCAGGCATCCACTGACAATGCTGGCACCAAAACACATCACATCCCTTGGCCACTCACCGCATGCCAAGCAGTACTCTCAGTACTTTACACAGATTGACTCAGGGCACACTGGACTGTATGACCACTGGGATGCGAGACTTCTCATGGACAGAAGATTTGGTTATGCCTGCCCCTAGGTTTCAACACTGGATGGACCAGCTCTATATGCCAGGGCAGTGCCATGCCACTCCATGCGAGAGCACACACTACATGCTGCCTGTAACCACAGGATGCACAGGACAGAGCAGAGAGCGTCAGTGCTCCACAGGCTTTCCCAAGTTAGCAGGCAAAGCAGACAGCCTGATATTTAAAAAAAAAATAGGAGGAAAGCATCATTTTCTGTATACATCTGCTTTAAAATTATAGCTTAAAGGCTATGCTTAAAGTAAATAAATAAATAAATAATATTGGGATTTATTTTATTAAAAAAATTAGAAATCCCAGTCTCATAAATAAGTCTAAGTCATATAAGTCCTAGTCTTATAAATAAATCAAGTCGGGTCTTGTAGCAAGAACATCTCAATGTACAAATAACAAAAGCACATTAGGATTACAAGGCATACATGTGGAAAAGGAGTCTCTGATTTCCAATATCATTCTCCCCAGCCCAGTAGTAATGAACTCTTTCCTTTTTAATTGGTGATGGTTTGATTTGGGAATCTGCATTTACATTCTTACCTTCAGTGTGGTTAAGATGAAAGTATCCAATACATTTCATAATTTATTTATAATCTATATATAATCATGGCATTTGCAGGTAAATGGATGGCGTTGGAGAAAATAATGCTAACTTAGCCAGTCCTGAATGCTGAATGCTTTCTCTGATATAAGGTAACTGACCATAATGGGGGAGGGGGTGCAGGGAAAAATAGAGGAAATCTAGATAGGCCAGAGTGGTGGGAGGGGAAGGGAGGAAGCAGGGGGGTTAGCAATGATGGTGAAATGTGATACACATCCTTATCCAAAGTACATGTATGAAGACATGAATTGGTGTGACCATACTTTATACACAAACAGATATAAAAAATTGTGCTCTATATGTGTAATAAGAATTCTAATTCTTATTACACAGATTCTACTGTCATGTATTAAAAAAATAAAATTAATAATAAAAATCCATCTTTTTGGTGTTGGGGAATAAACCCAGGACTGGATACCTAGTAGGCAAGTGCTCTACCACTGAGATATACTCCCAACCCATTAAAAAAAAATCAGTTTTGGGATTGGGGCTGGGGCTCAGTTTTATAGTGCTCACCTGGTATACATGAAGCACTGAGTTCGATCTTCAGCAATGAACAACAAAAAAATAAAGGTATTGTGTCCATTTAAAACTATATATATATATATATATATATATATATATATCAGTTTCGACACCCTTCCTCATATATCAAGTTATGGGAGCTCAACATGTTAGGAAGGGGTCAAAACTGACTTAATACCTGAAGAAGTTGAATGTAACCTTCCTTTTGCTGTAAAGATGTTAATTACCAACATAGAATAAGGTAAAAATTATAAGATGGTCCCTAAGTAGAAGACACCTTACTAGCATGTTTATCTTTCTTCCCATTCCGCTATGTCTTTAATTTCATTTTCTTGACTTAGGGCATTAGCTAGGAACTCAGGAAGATGTTAAAAAGAAGTAGTAGTAGAAGTAGTAGTAGTGGGAAAGTTTATTATCATTAAGAATGAGGTAGGGGTAATATGGCAGCCAGCGCCCAGGCAGCAGGGGAATCCCGCCAGCTGGGGAAAGTTGCTAACACTGGGCTAGAAGTCACCCAAGCCCGAGGGTGGAAAGTGAGAAGGAGCCCAGGTACCACGGGGGTTACTGGGCCACTGGTGGCAAGTCCCTGGTGCAAGCCCAGGCCAGGCCTCTGCATTTCTAGGCAGAAAGCAATGGTTGGCATGAGCCCCGCCCTTCATGGAACTCTGAGTGTTTGGATCATAATTGGCCCCCCAGCATTCCAGGAGTTTCAGAACAGAGGTGGATAGAGACAGAGGTGGTTTTCAGAGGTGGATACAGACAGAGGTGGTTTTCAGAGGTGGATACAGACAGAGGTGGTTTTCAGAGGTGGATAGAGACTGAGGTGGTTTTCAGAGGTGGATAGAGATAGAGGTGGTTTTCAGAGTGGGTCTGATGGCTCACTGAAATTGGGCAGATGTCATCCTGGTTTAGAGCCTAGGCTCCAGTTTGGGCCACTCCTTGGGCCAGGTGGGGGACAGCTTGGATTCCCTCACCGGCCATAAGTCCAACGTCACCAAGGACGAGGTTCTCGACGATTTTGAGGACGTAGAAGCAGGTTTACCTAGTTATTGGAGAAAGAACATTGAAGATACCAAATGGATGATCAGATATGACAATGAAAGACTTAAAAATTATTGTACTGACCTGGAAGAAAGGTATGCAGCATCCGAGCTACGGATCCAACATCAGTCTGCAAATTACTGAAATGAACTGGCACAGAAAGAAGTCGAAATCAGGCAACTGAAAGCAAGACAGTTTGTACTAGAGGATGAGTTGTTGCAACTGAAGTCAGCTGCCCAACCACTGCATTCAGGAGCTGGTGGTGTACCATCAACCATCTTCATTCGGTCATGACATCAGTCATGGTTCAGCTTTTCCCGGTGATGACATGGACTTCAGTGACATCATTTCAGCACAACAAGAAATCAACAGACTCTCAATTGAAGTTTCAAGACTCGAATTCGAAGTTGGCCGTTGGAGCACTATTGCTCAGGCACAGGCAACACATAATTCAGATCAAAGTGAAATCTGCCAACTACAAAATACTATTAAGCTACTTGAACAAAACCGAAATCAAGACCTTGATAATCATCAAGGTGAAATTGCAGTTTTGCAGAATGTACATCAACAGAAACTGACAGAGATGAGTCGCCGGTATCGAGAGGAACTAAATGACTCTGAAGAAAAAATTAAAAAACTTGAAAATCAGTTACAGCAAGGTGACTCGGGAGTAACAGTAACTGATGAGTCTAAAATCTGTGACTTGCAAAACATGATTCAGGTTCTACAAACTGAAAAACTAGAGTCTGCCAGGAAGATCGAAGAACTTGATGATCAACTAAAAGACATAAACAAACAATTATCTTTGGCACAAAATGGCACAGTGGTCTTGAAGAGAGAAAAAGAGCAGCTCAGTGTGGAAAAGCAACAAATAATGGAACAGTGTGAAGCCTTGAAGCTGGAATGGAGTCAATTGCAGCCTTCTGTGATGGAGCAGAAAGAGGAGGAAATTGGGAATTTGTGGAAAATCAGTGAACAAATAAAAGCCCAGTTGCAGGAAGACACACACAACACTCCAGCAGACAATTCTGATAGTTTTCAAAAAACAAAAGTTAAAAGTCTTCATATAGAAAACGGAAGTGAAAAACACCAGCTGTGTAACCATGAAACTGTAAAAGGAGGGAAAGGAATCCAACAACCGGAACTTGAAATTCAACTTGCAAATGAAAAGAGTAGATCTTTAACCAACCAGATTGATCAGCTGTGTGAAGATGAAGTTGGTCAACTCACTCAAGCAATCCAGCAACAAGCTCTTCAGGCTAAAACTTATTCAGGAAAACTTGATATGATTCCACCCCAGCTCTTGGCTGCATCATCACGTACCTCCCAGTCAGCAGAGGTCCAAGAGCTGAGACAGTCACTGCAAGAAAAAGAGGCCACCATTAGGATGCTCCAGGAAAATAACCACAGGCTGTCTGATGCAATTATTGCCGCCACAGAGAGAGAAAGCAAAGAACATGAAGAAATGGATTCTGAAATTAAACAGCTCAAGGAAGAACAAGATGTGTTAAACACTTTACTGAAGGAAAAAGACCTCTTCATCCAAGCCCAAACTGATCAGTTACTTTCTTACAATGAAAAGCTCACTGACAAAGTGAATGAAAATGAGTTGTTGAGGCAAGCAATAACCAACCTAAAAGAAAGAATATTAATTTTAGAAATGGTCATTTCTCAACTCAAAGGGGAAAATGAAAAAATGATAGAAACATCCCAAGAAAAGGAAATGGAGTATCAAGCATTACAAGAGACCAACTTGAAGTTCTCTGTGATCCTGCTAGAACAAGAGTACGAGTGCCAGTCCATGAAGGAGCAAGCTCTTGCCTTTGAGCAGCTGTTACTAGAAAAAGAAGATGGCAAGGCTGGGGACTTAAGTCAGCTTTTAAAAACAGTTGAATCCATGCAGGAGAAGACCATCCTATTTCAGCAGGAGAGAGACCAAGTCACCTTGTCTCTAAAGCACCAACAGATGGCAAACCGGACCTTAGAGCAACAGGTTCAACACTTACGTGACAAAGAATTACACTTAAAGCAGGAGGTACAAAGCCTGAGGAGCCATCTTCTAGAATCAGAAGATTCTTACAGCCGGGAAATTGGGGCTGCGGAGAAGAGAGAGAGGAACCTGAGAGAGAAAATCACACTATTGGAGGAAAAGCTGCTCTCCTCTTCTAATGCAAGTCATCAAGCCAGTGTGCAGGTAGAGTCCCTGCAGAAACAGGTGCGTTTCCTCTCCCAAGAGAGAGATGAGAACGCACTGCAGCTTTCCCTCTACCAGGAACAAGGAAAGCAGTATGCCATGTCACTCACTAACCTGAAAAAGGTTCTAGAGTTTTCCCAACAAGAAGAAAAAGCTATGTATTCCGCTGAGTTACAAAAGGAAAGACAACATACATCGGAATGGAAGGAAAAGGCAGAAAATCTAGAAAGAGAGGTATCGTTATTACAGGAACACTTGGATGAAGCCAACCGTGTGTTGGATTCAGCAACCAGACCTACACAACAGTTCCATCAAAAGGAAGAACAGATTGACCAAAGTGAGCTCCCAGGAGAAATATTGGACGATGCCCAAAAGGAATGGATGAACTCAGAAAATGGCACAGAAGGAAAAGTGGACAAAGCCCTAATGAGAAACCTGTTCATTGGGCATTTCCAGACACTGAAAAATCAGCGTCCCAAAGTGTTAAGGTTAATGGGAAGCATCCTGGGCATTCAAAAGGAGGAAATGGAGCAGTTGTTGAATGGAGATGATGGTGGTGTTACTAAGTGGATGAAGAGATGGCTTGCAGGAGGATCCCAATGTGTCCCCAACACACCTTTGACACCAAATGAGCAACCTGGGCTGAAGAGTTCTTTTTCAGAACTTTTTGTCCAATTTCTGGAAACAGAATCTCATTCATCCATTCCACCACCAAAACTTTCTGCTTGTGCCATGAAGTGTCTAGACTCCAGAGGAAGGAGAAAGGAACTTGCAAATGTACCAAGAAGTGTGAGAGACGCAGCAGAATTCAGAGCTGGTAAAAGAGAGGCTGTGAATCCATTCTTGGCACCGTGTTCTGCGGCTGTGCCACTGATTAGCCTAGATGGGCTTGGACCTGGTGGACATGGGAATCTCCTTTTGAATCCCATCGCAGACTTCATGCCCACCTTTACACCATTGCTAGTGTCACCGGACAATAGCGCCAGGGTTGTACTAAAGGACCTTTGAAGCAATTCAAAGTGATTCTCAAGCCAGAGATGAGTAAGCACTTTAAAGAAGAAATAAACACTCTGTTCTTTTTATAAAGTGGCCTTTTCAAAAAGAAGTGATGTATTTGTAGGGACAAAGAAAAAAGTTGACAAATAGAAGTACCAGGTATTTTGTTTCCCCCTCCCCATTTTTAGTGTGTGTGTGTGTTTGCTATAGCACTGTTTTAAAATAAGTTTTTCTTTGTTTACCGTAGTCCTCTTTTTCATGTGATGTTTTGTTCTGATGCTATCAGGTAATCAACAGCAATAATAACCATAGCTCCAACCCCCTTTTTTAGGATTATATTTGTTACATTTAATTATATTAAGATAAAAATGATACATTTATATAACAGACAGAATAGAAGAAAAATCCAACCCATGTGAAACCCATATGAAAAAGATACATACCTCAGAATTTGGGCTAGCTGAAAATAAAATATGATGTAGAAAAGTTGTGAATGCTTTAGTTTATAAAAGAAAACAGTGTATAACTACTAAACAAAAATTACAGTGGGAGGGCCTGAACATGAAGTTTAGTGGATAAATTCTAAGATTCTTTTAATACAAATACCATGACACCTATCCATATTACTTCATTCTATAAAAAAGTCACTTGACATTCATTTTGTTTTCTAGATGTTACATATGTCCAGAAGGAAGATGACATTTGTCAGTCAGACCCAAAGTATAATCACATGCCATCCTTTTTAACTTGTAAGAATGTATCATTAAGTATCTGGACTGTTTACATACTTTGCTGGGCCCTTCAGGAATGCTTTATAAACACATTTTTAAAAACATTTGATCAAGGAAAAAAGTGGGGTAGAGAAAAAAACATTACAAAGTTTTGAAAGATGAAAAAGTTAACAAAGGGGTAGTTAAATCCTTTCTTATTTTGGTAAATTAAGGTAAAAGATAAGTCAAAAGTTTCTAGCTTAAGTCAGGTGATATCAGAGAAGTGAAAAAGCAGATTATGTAGCAAATGCTTCTCTGACACCTATAATTTTTAAAACCATTAAGAACATTTTTATTAAAATTGATTCAAATAAAATTTAATATAGATTAAATTATTTAAAATAAATCATTATAATTTATTATGGATTAATTTCACTAATTTAATTTATTTTATTAATTTAATTATGAATTTAATTGATTTCATTAATTCATTTTATTAATTGATTTTATTTATTAATTTAATAAAATTAATTATTTGCATTTAAAATTTTATTGAATTTTTTAAAGATTAGTTTAAAAATTAATTTTAATAAATTTTAATATAAATCAAATTATTTAATATTCATTATGTAATTTAATATGAATTTTAATAAAATTAATTTTGATAAAATGTTCTCAATGTTTTTCGAAATTGCAGGTGTCAGAGAACTATTTGCTATGTAATCTACTCTTTTCTCTTTTTTGATTTCACCTTACTTGAGCTGGAAACTTTTGATTCATCTTTTATCATAATTTACAAAAATAAAAAGTGAAAACAAAATACCTAGTGGCTATATAGATCAGACAAGAAAGTGGGAAGACAGTAGAGTATATAAAACACATACACATATATATCAAGAAAAATAAAAAATGTTAAAAATACCAGAAATTGGTGGCAGAATAGAGAAAGAAAAAAATTTAAAAAGAGTAAAAAGAATGTACAACACAACTCAAATATACTATTCAGACATCCCAGTCCTCAAAATCCTAATTCATGCAATATACTTGGCTTCACACATGTTGGGGATGTGAGGGCAGGAGACAGGAGAGGGAGTGGGGGACAAAAAGCCGGAAAAAATCTTGAAGGAAGACACAGGGATTGTTTTGCTGGGGGATCAGTATCTTTCCTGCTTCCCTTCTCATCCAATAGGTGGTGCCCTCTGTTGTTAGCTGGTATCTCCACCCTCAGGTTGGTGAAGGTAATTAGAGTGTCACTGTGCCAGGTTAGTGGCTGCTGGAGAGAGGGGGAGTCAGAAACTGGGTATGTGGAGGATGGTGATGAAGGTGACCCAAGATGGAGGCTCCTGCTTTAAGCAGTGCGGTGTCAGGTTGGGTGGGGGGAGCCAGGAGATGGTGTTGGAAGATGAGTTCAGTGGCCAACAGTGTCAGCTGACTTCAGAGCCTGTGTGAAGTTCCTGGTTGCAGGCAGACTACTGCACATAGGGGACTGTGTCCACTGCTGCAGAGGCCCAAGATGGTGGTGACTGGGGGAACCCCATGTTGGTAGGTGGGGTTCACATGGGGATGGTGACTGCTGTTTCTACTCATGGGAAGCTGCCAGGTGTTCTCCATGGGAGCGGCATGTGTGCTTTCTGCTTGCCTAGGTGGCCAAAAGTTCTTTGAGGGTGCTGTTGGAGCTGCCTATGGTCTCACTTGGGTACCTGGTTGCCCTGCCTGGGTGAGTAGTTGTGACCCTGAGGTGAGTAGTTGGAGCACTGAACAAGTGCAGGGGGCAGGAATAAGCTTGCAGAGAAGCAGCAGTCTCACTACTTGCATCCCAGGTCACAGGGCAATTCAGAATGCTGCCTCCCTCTGGCCCACCATCTTGGATCCAGAAATAGAAACATTTGTATAACAAGGTGAAAACAAAACTAGTCCAAAGATGTAAAGAGGTCTGACTCCAACTAGAATGAAATTTGATTGTCAATTTTTCCATGATTAACTGAATATTTCTAATGTATTTAGGAGATAGGAAGTTTTGATTATGTGTTAATGGTTAAAACTTTATTTCCAAAAAATTAACAGGTGACACTGATTCACACAGTCTCACCTCTCTTCTTATCTAACTTATTTATATTGCCATTCTTCCATACATTGAAAAGGAAGTTCCCATAGCTGTTCATATGAGAAATGTTCAACTGCCTCCTGAGCTCTGCCCAGTTGGCATCACAGATGCTCCTCTAATTAACCCCACCATACACAATTTAAACAGATAAATTTCAAGCAACAAAATAAAGGATGCTATCAGCAGCCTACCAACCCCCCGAAAAGCCCAGGACCGGATGGATGCACTGATGAGTTATATAAGATATATAACTAAGAACTCACACCAACACTTCTCAAACCATTTCTTGAAATAGAAAAAGAGGGAACACTTCCAAACACATTCTATGATGCCAATATCACCCTGATTCCAAAACCAGACAAAGACTCATCAAAGAAAGAAAACTTCATACCAATATCTCTAATGAACATAGATGCAAAAATTCTCAATAAAATACGGGCAAATGGAATACAAAATCATATCAAAAAGATAGTGTGCCATGATCAAGTAGGGTTCATCCCAGATACACAAGATGGTTCAACATACAGAAATCAATAAATGTAATTCATCGCATCAATAGAATCAAAGACAAAAATCCTATGATCATCTCAATAGATGCAGAGAAAGCATTTGACAAAATGCATCCCTTTATGTTCAAAATACCATTTTATCATATTCTACCTATTTTGTTCTCCCTCTTTCTCCTTAAGGACTTCTTCCTTCCCCTTCCCCTACCTTTCATCCCAAGCATTACGACTTTCATTAGGTGTAATTTTCTAAATGCAAATAGGTGAATGTTTTGAGGCTGTATAAAGGGATCCTAAGTTCCTAGCCACCAACAAATACCCTGGTCCATTCGCCTGTTAATATCCCCCTTCAATAGAGCAATCTTCCAAGGTAGCCAAGACAAACCAACCTCCATACCATCTCAGCACCCTACCTAAACATAAAGTCTTAAGACCAAACTGCGGATCACTATATGCCTTCAGAATCCGTATGACTTTTATGAAAAGAATGAATTGGCTTTAAATTGCATAAAGCCCAACATCTCTAGACACAGTCTCCTATTACAAAAGAGAGATACCTAAGATATACAAAACCAAAACAAATTTATAGGAGAAAACAGAAACACAGCAGTCAAATAAAGTTGGAAAGTAAAGTGAGCACCATGAAAAAACAAGGGAAAAAAGGATTTCAAACAATGCAGGATAGCTTAAATTTACAGGAGAACCTAGAGGCATCAAAAAAATGGTCAGATAAAGAACTCAAGGCATACCTGACTCAGATGGAATGGAATCTTAAAGAAGTCATTAGACAGCAAATCCAAACAATGAAAGAATACTTTGAAAATGAATTACATAAACAGATTCAAGAAGCAAAAAGTCAACTACCATGAGATAGAGATTAAAAAAAAATCAAACAGTAATCCTAGAAATGCAGGAAACCATAAACCAAATAAAAAACTCTAATGAGAGTATTACAAGTAGACTAGATCAAGTAGAAGTCAGAACATCAGATATTGAAGACAAAGTATATTAATTTGAGAAGAGTGTAGTCAACACAGAAAGGATGGTAAGAAACCACGATCAAAACATCCAAGAGATATGGGATATCATAAAAAAAAACAAACTTAAGAGTCATTGGGATAGAGGAAGGTATAGAGGTCCAAACAAAAGGAATGTGCAATCTGTTGAATGAAATAATTTTAGAAAATTTTCCAGATATGAAAAATGGAACAGATGTCCAAATCATGAAAGCCTACAGGACCCCAAACATACAAAACCGTAATAGACCAACTCCAAGACACATTATTATGAAGTTATCCAACATACAGAACAAGGAGAGAATATTAAAAGCTACAAGAGAAAGGAGGCAGATTACATTCCGGGGTAAACCAATTACGTTAACAGTTGATTTTTCATCACAAACGCTGAAAGCGAGAAGATCCTGGAACAACCAACGTATTTCAAACGGTGAAAAATAATGGATTCCAACCAAGAATATTGTATCCAGCAAAATTAAGCTTCAGGTTTGACAATGAATAAAATCTTTCACGATAAACAAAAGTTAAAAGAATTCGCAGTCAGAAAACCAGCACTGCAAAGCATTTTGGGCAAAACACTACAAGAAGAGGAAATGAAAAACAACATCCAAAACCAACAGTACGAAGTAACTCAGTAAAGGGGGAAAAATAATCAAAGAGGAAAAACAAGTCAAATTTAAATAAATAAATAAATAAATAAATAAATAAATAAATAAATAAGCAAACATGTCTGGAAGTACAAACCATATATCAATAGTAACCCCAAACGTTAATGGCTTAAACTCACTAATTAAGCAACATAGGCTAATAACCTGGATTAAAAAACAGATCCAACAATATGCTGCCTTCAGGAGACTCATCTGATAGGAAAAGACATACACAAGACATAATGCAAATAGGTGAATGTTTCGAGGCTGGGAAAAATCATTCCACTCACATGGTCCTCGGAAGCAAGCAGGAGTGTCCATACTCATATCGAATAAAACCGACTTCAAACCTAAGTTAACCAAAAGGGATAAACAAGGACACTATATACTGTTAAAGGGAATCATTCACCAACAAGACATAACAATTATCAATATTTATGCACCAAACAACTGCGCAGCTATGTTCTTAAAACAAACTCTCCTCAAGTTCAAGAGACAAACAGACTACAACACAATAATTATGGGTGACTTCAACACACTTCTGTCACCATTGGACAGATATTTCAAACAAAAGTGAATAAAGAAAACATAGAACTCAATAACACAACCAAGAACCTAGACTTAACCGACATATATAGAATATATCAACCATCATCAAGCAAATATACTTTTTTCTCATCAGCACATGGAACCTTCTCAAAAATAGACCATATACTATGCCACTGGGCAACTCTTAGAAATTATATAGGAGTGGAGATAATACCATGCAGCCTATCCGATCATCATGGAATGAAACTGGAAATGAACGATAAAAGAAGGAAGTAAAAATCCTGCATCACTTGGAGAATTAACAATATGTTACTGAATGATCAATGGACTACAGAAGACATAAGGAGGAAATCAAAAAATTCTTAGAGATAAATGAAAACACAGACACAACATATCGTATTCTATGGGACACAATAAAAGCAGTTTTAAGAGGAAAATTTATTGCTTGGAGTTCATTCCACAAAAAAAGAAAAAAACAACAAATAAATGATCTCACACTTCATCTCAAAACCCTAGAAAAAGAAGAGCAAAACAACAGCAAATGTAGTAGAAGACAAGAAATAATTAAAATCAGAGCTGAAATTAATGAAATTGAAACAAAAGAAACAATTGAAAAAATTGACAAAACTAAAAGTTGGTTCTTTGAAAAAATAAATAAGATCGACAGACCTTTAACCAGGCTAACAATGAGAAGAAGAGAGAGAACTCAAATTACCAGTATACGGGATGAAAAAGGCTATATCAAAACAGACAACACAGAAATACAGAAGATAATCAGAAATTATTTTGAAACCTTATATTCCAATAAAATAGAGGATAGTGAAGACATAGATAAATTTCTTAAGTCATATGATTTACCCAGATTGAGTCAAGAGGATACACGCAACTTAAACAGACCAATATCAAAGGAGGAAATAGAAGAAGCTATCAAAAGACTACCAATCAAGAAAAGCCCAGGACCGGATGGGTATACAGCAGAGTTTTACAAAACCTTTAAAGAAGAACTAATACCAATACTTTTCAAGCTATTTCAGGAAATAGAAAAAGAGGGAGCTCTTCCAAATTCATTCTACGAGGCCAACATCACCCTGATTCCTAAACCAGACAAAGATACTTCAAAGAAAGAAAACTACAGACCAATATCTCTAATGAATCTAGATGCAAAAATCCTCAATAAAATTCTGGCAAATCGGATACAAAAACATATCAAAAAAAATGTGCACCATGATCAAGTAGGATTCATCCCTTGGATGCAAGGCTGGTTCAATATATGGAAATCATTAAATGTTATTCACCACATCAATAGACTTAAAGATAAGAACCATATGATTATCTCGATAGATGCAGAAAAAGCATTCGACAAAGTACAGCATCCCTTTATGTTCAAAACTCTAGAAAAACTAGGGATAACAGGAACATACCTCAATATTCTAAAAGCTATCTATGCTAAGCCTCAGGCTAGCATCATTCTGAATGGAGAAAAATTGAAGGCATTCCCTCTAAAATCTGAAACAAGACAGGGATGCCCTCTCTCACCACTTCTGTTCAACATAGTTCTCGAAACACTGGCCAGAGCAATTAGACAGACAAAAGAAATTAAAGGCATAAAAATAGGAAAAGAAGAACTTAAATTATCACTATTTGCAGATGACATGATTTATACCTAGAAGACCCAAAGGTTCTACCCAGAAACTTCTAGAGCCAGTAAATGAATTCAGCAAACTGGCAGGATATAAAATCAACACGCATAAATCAAAGGCATTCCTGTATATCAGTGACAAATCCACTGAAATGGAAATGAGAACAACCACCCCATTCACAATATCCTCAAAAAAAATGAAATACTTGGGAATCCACCTAACAAAAGAAGTGAAGGACCTATACAATGAAAACTACAGAACCCTAAAGAGAGAAATAGAAGAAGACCTTAGAAGATGGAAAGATATACCTTGTTCATGGATAGGCAGAATCAACATCATCAAAATGGCGATATTACCAATAGTACTCTACAGGTTTAATGCAATGCCAATCAAAATCCCAATGGTATTTCTTGCAGAAATAGAAAAGGCAATCATGAAATTCATCTGGAAAAATAGGAGACCCAGAATAGCAAAAGCAATCCTAAGCAGGAAGAGTGAATCAGGCAGTATAGCGACACCAGATTTTAAACTATACTACAGAGCAATAGTAACAAAAACAGCATGGTACTGGTACCAAAATAGGCAGGTAGACCAATGGTACAGAATAGAGGACATAGAAACCAATCCACAAAATTACAACTACCTTATATTAGACAAAGTTGATAAAAGCATGCAATGGAGAAAGGATAGCATCTTCAACAAATGGTGCTGGGAGAACTGGAAAGCCATATGCAACAAAATGATATTGAATCCCTCTCTCTCACCATTCACAAAAGTTAACTCAAAATGGATTAAGGAGCTAGGAATCAAACCAGAAACTGCGTCTAATAGAAGAAAAAGTTGGCTCTAATCTCCACCTCGTGCGGGCGGGCTCGAAATACCTTAATAGGACACCTGTAGCTCAAGAGTTAAAATCAAGAATCAACAAATGGGACTTACTCAAACTAAAGAGTTTTTTTTCTCAGCAAGAGAACAATAAGAGAGGTAAATAGGGAGCCTACATCCTGGGAACAAATTTTTACCCCTCACACCTCAGATAGAGCCCTAATCTCCAGAGTATACAAATGACTCAAAAAATTGAACAATAAGAAAACAAAGAACCCAATAAACAAATGGGTCAAGGATTTGAACAGACACTTCTCAGAGGAGGACATACAATCAATCAGCAAATACATGAAAAAATGCTCACCATCGCTAGCAATCAGAGAAATGCAAATTAAAACCACCCTAAGGTACCATCTCACCCCAGTAAGAAAGGCAGCAATTATGAAGTCAAATAACAAGTGCTGGTGAGGATGTGGGGAAAAGGGTACACTGGTGCATTGCTGGTGGGACTGTAAACTGGTGCGACCAATTTGGAAAGCAGTATGGAGATTCCTCGGAAAGTTGGGAATGGAACCACCATTCTACCCAGCTATTCCCCTTCTCGGACTATTCCCAAAAGACCTAAAAAGAGCATAGGGATACAGCGTTATCAATGTTCATAGCAGCACAATTCACAATAGCTAGACTGTTGAACCAACCTAGATGCCCTTCAACAGATGAATGGATTGAAAAATGTGGCATATATACACAATGGAATATTACTCAGCAATAAAAAACAACAAAATCATGGCATTTGCAGGGAAATAGATGGCATTAGAGCAGATTATGCTAAGTGAAGCTAGCCAATCCCTTAAAAACAAATGCCGAATGTCTTCTTTGATATAAGGGGCGCAACTCAAAACAGAGCAGGGAGGAAGAGCATGAGAAGAAGATTACCATCAAACAGGGACGAGAGGTGGGAGGGAATGGGAGAGAGAGAGGGAATTGCATGGAAGAGGGAAGGAGACCCGCACTGTTATACAAAAATACATATAAGAGGATGTGAGGCAAAGGGGAGGAAAAAAAATAAGAGAGAGTGAGAGAAATGAGTTATGGTAGATGGGGTAGAGGGAGGGGAGGGGAGGAGAGGGGAGGGGGGTAGAAAGGGGATAGGAAGGGCAGCAGAATACAACAGACACTTGTTTGGCAGTAGGTATAAACGTGGCTGTATAATCAACATGATTCTGCAGTGTGTACACGGGGGAATAATAAGAATTCATATCCCATTTGAAACAAATGTATGATATATGATATGTCAAGATCAATGTAATGTTTTGAGCAACCAATAAATTTCTGATGCTTAAAAAAATACTAGAAAAACTAGAGATATCAGGAACATACCTCAACATTGTAAAGGTTAACTATGCTAAGCCCCATGACAACATCTTTCTAAATGGAGAAAAATTGAAAGCATTCCTTCTAAAAACTGGGACAAGACAGCGATCCCCTCTTTCACCACTTCTATTGAACAGAGTTCTTGAAATTTTAGCCAGAGCAATCAGACAGATGAAAGAAATTAAAGGGATACACATAGGAGAAAAAGAACTCAAATTATCACTGTTTGCGCACAATATGATTCTGTACCTAGAAGACCCAAAACATTCCACCAGAAATCTTCTAGAACTAATAAATGAACTCACCAAAGAAGCTGGATATAAAATCAACACCCACAAATCAAAGGTATTTCTGTATATCAGTGACAAATCCTCAGAAAGAGAAACTAGGAAAAACACCCCGTTTATAATAGCCTAAAAAAAATATTTGGGAATCAACTTAATGAAAAAGGTGAAAGACTTCTACAATGAAAACTACAGCACGCTAAAGAAAGAAAGAAGACCTTAGAAGATGGAAAGAACTCCCATGTTCTTGAATAGGCACAATTAATATTATCAAAATGACCATACTACCAAAAGCACTGTACAGGTTCAATGCATTCCAATCAAAATCCCAATGGCATTCCTCATAGAAACAGAAAAAGCAATCATGAAATTCATCTGGAAAAATAGGAGACCCAGAGTAGCCAAAGTAATCCTTAGCAAGAAGGGGGAAGCTGGTGGTATTACTATTCCAGACCTTAAACTATATTACAGAGAAATAGTAACAAAAACAGCATGGTATTAACAAAAAAATAGACCTGTAGACCAATGTTACAGAACAGAGGACACAGAGACTAACCCACATAATTACAGTTATCTTATATTAGACAAAGGCACCAAAAACATACATTGGAGAAAAGACAGCCTCTTCAACAAATGGTGTTGGGAAAACTGGAAATCCACATGTAACAAAATAAAATTAAACCTCTATCTCTCACTGTGTGCAAAACTCTACTCAAAGTGCATCAGGGATCTAGGAATTAAACCAGAGACCTTGTGCCTAGTGGAAGAAAAAGTAGGCCCAAATCTCCATTATGTAGGATTAGGCCCCAACTTCCTTAATAAGACTCCTATTGTGCAAGAATCAATAAATGGGATAGATTCAAACTAAAAAGCTTCTTATCAGCAAAAGAAACAATCAGTGAGGTGAACAGAGAGCCTATAGAATGGGAGCAAATCTCTATGACAAGCACATCAGATAGAGCACTAATCACTAGGATATATAAAGCACTAAAAACCTTAACACCATAAAAACAAATAACTCAGTCAATAAATGGGCCAAAGAACTGAACACTTCTCAGAAGAGAATATACAATCAATTAATAAATATATGAAAAAAGTCAACATCCCTATCAATTAGAGAAACGCAAATCAAAACTACTCTAAGATATCACCTCACTTCAGTCAGAATGGCAACTATTATGCATACAGACAACAATAGTGTTGGTGAGGATGTTGGGGAAAAGGTACACTTATACATTGCTGGTGGAACTGCAAATTGGTGCAGCCAATCTGGAAAGCAGTATGGAGATTCATTGGAAAACTTGAAATGGAACCACCATTTGACCCACTCCTCGGTCTATATCCAAAGAACTTAAAAACAGCATACTATAGGGGTGCAGCCACATCAATGTTTATAGAAGCACAATGAGCAATAGGTAATGCCCTTCAGTAGATGAATGGATAGGGAAACTTTGGTATATATACACAATGAAACACTACTCAGCATTAAAAGAGAATAAAATCATGGAATTTTCAGGTAAAGGGATGGAGTTGGAGAATGCTAATTGAAGCAAGCCAATCCCAAAAAACCAAAGGTCGAATCTTTTCTTTGATATGAGGTTGCTAACTCTTAACAGCGATGGAGGGAGGATGGGAGGAATGGAGAGACTTTAGATAGGACAAAGGGGAGGGAGGGGAAGTGAGGGGGGATGGGGGTAGGAATGAAGGTGGAATGAGTTAAACATCATTACCCTAAGCACATATTTGAAGACACAAATGGTGTGAAAATACTTTGTGTACAGTGACTTGAAAAATTGTTCTCTATAAGTGTAATATGAAATGAACTGCATTCTGCTGTCATGTATAACAAATTAGAATAAATAAATAATTTAATTTAAAAAAGAGTAGAACTAGAGTATATAACTTCCAAACAAATGGAAGAAGAAAAAAATGGAATTATTTAAAGTGCTTAATCATTTAAAGAGCACTTGATTCCAAAACCCAATAGTACTTGAAAGAAATATTAATAAACAATCTTAGTCCATTTTTGGTTGCTATGACAACATACCTAAAACTGGGCAATTTGTGAAGAACACAATTTCATCTGGCTCATGGTTATGCAGGCTGGGATGTTTAATATCAAGTCAACATCTGGTAAGGACCTCTTGCTACATCATGACGTGGCCAAGGGCATCACCTAGCAAGACAGCAAGTGAGCTCCTCAACTGTCTTCCTCTTCTTACAAAACCACTAATGCCATCATGGGGCCCCATCTACATGACCTCATTTAACCCTAGTCACCTCTCAAAGGCTCTACCTTCAGATGCTATTGACATACAAATTTGGGAATTGAGATTCCAACTCATGAACTTTGGAAGAACACATTCAAACCACAGCACAAATTACATTCAGCAATATTTAAAATAATAGAAAAAACAAATTATACTGAATTAAACTGAGTTTGTCCAATTAACAAATTAATGGATGAGAGAGAAACCATATCAGATGATTAGAAATTACATAATCATTTGATTATCTCTGAATGAATGCTATATGAACATTTATGATGAAAAATTCAATTTTTAAAAAAGGAAATGGCTGCACCCATTCAGTGGACCTATAAAAATCATTCTGTGAGCTTAAGCCATAAAACTAAAACCCTAGAAGTCTTTCCCTTGAGACTGGGAACAAGAGGAGAGTGGCCAAGAGATTTAAGCAGTGCCCTGGGAAGGGGTGGAGAGTGTCACAGTAAGAAATGTAAACCAAGAAAAGGAGTAAGAAAGGGAAGGACTGGAAAGCAAAAAAGAGTGCTCTTACATTTTGGAAACCATGCAATTGTTTAGAGAGACAACTCCAAAAAGTCTATCAAGTGCCATACACAGAAGTTACAATTATTTTAAAGATAAAACTGAAAAAGTAAAAAGTTAAAGCTATTAGAAAAGTGATGTAATTATTCTTTTTAATACAGTATAAGGTTTTCAACATACACAAAAATGCAGGACAGGAAATATCACTAGATTTTCATATATAAAAATCAAAGAGATGGCCAGGCATGGTGGGACATGCCTGTAATTCTGGTGACTCTGGAGGTTGAAGCAGGAGTATTGAAAATTTGAGGCCAACCTAAGTGACTCAGTGAGACCCCCATCTCAAAGAATAAAAATGTCTGAGGATGCTACTCAGTGGTAGAGCACCCCCTGGGTTCAATCCACAGGACCTAAAAAAAAAAAAAAATCAATGATTAAATACACTTTTAGAAAACGTTGAAAGTCAAGCAACATATTAGTAGATAAAATTCCCAATCTACATACCCAATAATGGATCAGTAATCAAAACTTATATTATTATCTTCCAAATCAGAAAGAAATTGATCCTAAAAATAGAAAAAAAAGAGGAAAAACTTATGAAGAATAACTAAAAATCTTCTCACCCATGCATCTCTTCCTTTGGCTGTTTCTGAGTTGTATCTTTTACAATAAAACTGTCATCATAAGTACAGTGCTCTTTTGAGTTCTATGACTTACTCCGGGGAATTGTCAAAACTAGTAGGGTTGTGGGAACCTCCTAATGTATAGCCCTTCTTAAGTGTGGATGTACTAAGACTCGTGGCTGGCATTTAAAGTGGGAGCAACCCTGAGGAACTGAGTCCCTTAACTTGTGGAGTATGTGGACTAAATTACAGTTAGGTTCCAAACTGAATTAAATTAAGGTACACCCAACTTGGGGAGGGGGGAATGGAAAAGCAGCCTTAGGAGATTAATCCACCCATCATCTTTTTAAGTTAGACCACTTCTCCTGAATTTTGAACCATCAAGTGCTCTTTATCACATTTAGGGATACATATCCAATCTTATTCTCTAGCCCTTTATCTTACAGTTGCCCGAGATTTTATGTGTTCCTGTCTTCATTCTTGAGCACAATTATACCTTCCCATGGACTCACCTTTGACGGGAAAGATCCATGGTCTCCACTTAAAAGCCTCACTAGACCCTTCCACTTGTATTGCCCAAACACACCTCAAATTCAAATCCGTAGTCCCTCCCTCTCCCCTCTCCCCCCTCCCCGAATACCTTCTTCAGCTTTAGCATTTTTAGAAAGCTGCTAGAAAATGTAGAAGAGGAACATGGGGTTGGCCTCATCCAAATTCACTTAAGTGAGAGGACAACCCCATATTAAGGTCTTAAATGGTCACTATGAACATAACATGGTTTGCTCCTGAAAACACGGCCATGGGACCAGCAGTGACACTCCCTGCATGCCTATCAGAAACTCAGCACCTCCGGCCCCACCCCAGACTTTCTGAAAGACTTTCAGAATTGCACAAGGTCCCTGTGATTCACCTTGATATTATAAGGGGAAGAATCTTATTGATGGTGAAATAGGCAGAATGCTTGGACCAAGGTAGCCCACAGGACAGGCTCAGTGTTGGAGACATGAGCACACTCTAACCTCTGCATCTTACACTTGCAGGTGAGAATAGGAATTTCCATTCCCAGAAAAGCTCAAACCCTTGGAAATATACTCCTGATGAAAGCATTAAAGCTATAGACTGACCTAGACATAAGTATCCACTGGGCTACTTAAAAAGAATTTCCCTTTTTGCTATATCCCCCTTCATGCACTTCCTAACTGATATCACAAGACCTGGAATAAACCTCCAGGTTTTTTATTTTTTTTATTTATTATTTTTTTCTTTTTTTCTTTTTTTTCTCCTTTTTTTCTCTTCTTTTTCTTTTTTTTCTTTTTCTTTTTTTCTCTTTTTTTTTCTCCACCATCCCCCATCCCCTCCTCTTCCCTCCCCTCGCCAAGTTTTTTAAAAACAACCAACTAGAAGATCTTAGGTAAGTGTAACACTTTGGACAGTTGTGATTTAAAAAAAAATTTTTTTTAAGAAAATTTAGCAATTTCAGAGTGAGGCTTACAAATGATTACTGAAACAGCATGGATTTGCCATGATTTGCCAGGTGTTCATAACCTAAGATGCAGCCAAAGAGATGCAGGTTCAAATCACATGGGAGCCAGTCATGGTATGATGGGGGCTATGCTATTGCAAGTTTTTGTGCCTCAGGTTTCTGAAAATATGGGAAAAAAAGAGAAGGAATTTGAAGAGCACATCTTTGACATTAGAATGCAGTTTACTCCTTTTAATTTTCTTCTTCAGAATTTCTAAATTTCCAGTTTCTCTACATCCTTGCCTGCATTTGATGTGCTATTTGTACTTAGCCATTCCTACGGGCATGGAAATACATCCCATATCCATATCCCATAGCCCTCCTATGTCTTTTCCAAAAGTTTCATAGTGTTGCATTTTACATCAAAGTTCATGACTCATTTGTAGTTATTTTTATGTAAGTAATGAGACTTAACTGAAGTTCATTTTTTTTTGGGGGGGGGGGGGGCTATAACTATCTTATTGCTCAAACACCATTTGCAAAACCTATGCTTCCTCTGTTGAATTGCTTTTGTGTCTCTGTCAAAAGTCACCTTGATCCAATTTGAGTTAATATTTGTGAAAGGCATAGGTCTAGGTCTAACTTCTGGGTGTTTTGTTTTGCTTTTGGGTTTTAATTTTATTTGAGTGTTTGCTTTTTGCATGTGGACATCCATTTGCATGTGTTCCAGGATCATTTATTAAAAAGACTATCATTTCCTCTTGAATTATGTTTGCTCTTTGTCAAATGCGACCTGGCTAATTGTCTGCATTTCCGGGCTTGCTGTTCTGTCATTGATGTGTTTGTCTGTTGTTTTGCCAGTATTCCATTGTCTTGACTGCTGTAGTTATGTAGCAAATCAACATCAGGTATCAATTCCTCCTGCTTTCTTCTTTTTTTCTAGATTGCTTTAGCTATTATAAGGCCAATATCTTTCCAAGCAAATTTTAGAAGTGGGTTGTCTAGTCTTCAGAAAGCTTCCTGGGATTCTTGATAGAAATTACATTAAAGCTATAAATCAATTTGAGGAGAAATTAAATCCGTACCATTTTGAGTCTTTTAATCTATAAAAATGATATTCGTCCCCATGTATTTGGGCCTTCTTTAACTTCTCTCATAGTATTTTGTAATTTTTAGCATACAGGTTCTGTATATGTTAAGTGTACATATAATTTTATCTTATTAGGATAAATTTAAGTAGTACCATGTTTTTGTGACACTTCTATTTTAATCTATATTAATAGAGTTGATTTTATAGCCTACAACATGATACATGTTGATCATGTAGCCTACAACTTTGCTGAATTCACTTATTTCTAAGAGTGGTATTATAGGTTTCCTGAGATTTTTATGTGGACATTCATGTCCTCAGCAACAGGGACACTTGGATTTTTCTCTTTTTGATTAATGGCTTTACTTTACATATATTATTACACAGGCTCAATTTTCCAGTACTGTGTTGATGAGAGTGGCAAGGGTGGACACCTTTGTCTTCATCTGAATCTTAAGGAAAAATAAGAAACTTATTCACCATTTAGTATACTATTAGCTAGGGGGTGTTTTATAGTTGTTCTTTATTAAATTGAGGAAATAGCCTTCCCCCTGCTCCTATTTTATTTATGAACATTTTTATCCTGAGTGAGTATTAAACTATGTCAAGTGCCTTTTCTGCATCAGTTGATCATTCTCTTCTTTAGCTTGATCATATGATAGACTGCATCTGGTTTTCAAATGTTTCGCCTGCCACACTGAAAATAACTACCACTTGTTATATAATACTCTTAATACATTGTTCAGTTTGGAGTGTTAATATGTCATTAACAGTATTATATTCATGAGAGATAAAGGTATATGGCTTTCTCTCCTTTCCACTACCCCCACTTTTCAATATCTAGTTTTACTATCAGGCTAATACTGGTCTCATTAAATGAGTTGAAAGTGTTTTATCATATTCTATGTTCTGGAAGAGATTTTGCAAAATTTATTTTAATTTTTCTTTAATGGCTGGTAAAATTCTGTAGTGAAACTATCTGGTTCTGGAGAACACATTGAAGGGAGATTTGAATTACAAATTCACTTTCTCTAATGGCTACAGGCCTATATGGATTTTCTCTTATGTTTTGGTTGTGTTTGGTAGTTTTGGCTTGTCAAGTAATTGGTTCTCTGTTCAAAGCTGTGGAATATACAATCGTCAGATCATTCGCAGGTTTCCCCGTCATTTTATGAATGGCCAGAGAATCTGAAGTGTTCTACCCTATTTAATTATTTTTTATGAGTACCAGGGATTGAACTCAGGAGCACTCAGCCACTGAGCCACATCCCCAGCCCTATTTTGTGTTTTATTTGGAGACAGGGTCTCACTGAGTTGCTTAGCACCCCACTTTCACTGAGGCTGGCTTTGAACTTCTGCCTTAACCTCCCGAGTCACTGGTATTACAGGCGTGTATCTTTCACCCAGCTCCATTTCATTTTTATATCGGTGATTATTGCTGACTTAATGTGTTCTCTTTGTTTTGCCAGTGTTCCTAGAAATATCAACTTTATGATATTATTTTTGTTTCAAGAAGCAGAACTTTTTAAAACCATTTTTCTCTAATGTTTTCTATTTTCAGTTTCATCTATTTTTGCTTTTTATTTCCTCCTCTCTGGATATTTTGGGCTATTTTGCTATTATCATCCCAGTTTCCTGAAGCAGGCTTGGATTATTTCTGTGGGACTTTCAACTATTTCTGGTTAAACATTTACTTCTCAGTTTTACTCATCCCAGCCACCACAGAGCTTGATGTCTTGTGTTTTCCTTTTCATTTAGTAATACGTATATTTTTACTTCTTTGGAGACCTTTTCATTGACTTGTGAATTTAGAACTGTCTTGTTAATTCCAAGTTTTTTTCAGTTGCTTCTTGTTACTGATTGCTAAACTGATTCCATTATGCTCATAGAATACTCTCAGATCATCTCAAATCCTTGCATTTGTTCAGGTTTGCTCAATCCCCTGAGATATTGTCCATCCTAGTTAATGTTCTGTGAGGAGGAAGGAAATGTTCTGCTCTCGTGCTGATCACATCAATCCTGTAGGCCAAGGTTTGCTCATTTTCTTATTCATAGTTCTATCAATTGCTGAGAGGAACGTGTTGAAGTTGCCGACAGTTACGGTTTGGATGTGAGGTGTCCCCCAAAAGCTCACATGTGAGACAATGCAAGAAGATTCAGAGGAGAAATGATTCAGTTGTAAGAATCTTAGACTAATCAGTGAATTAATCCCTGCCGGGATCAAATGAGTGGTAACTGGAGGCAGGTGGGGTATGGCTGGAGGAAGTGGTTAATTTGGGTCATGGCTATGGAGTATATATTTTTGTATCTGAAGTGTGGAGCCTCTCTCTTTGCTTCTTGATCACTACTATGTGAACAGTGTGAGCTGCTTCCCTCTGCCACACACTCCACCATGATGTTCATTCAGCCTCATCTCAAGCCTTGAGAAATGGAGCCAGCCTTCTATGGACTAAGATCTCTGAAATTGTGAGCCCTCAAATAAACTTTTCCTCTTCTACAGTTGTTCTGGGCAGATCCTTTAGTCACAGCAGCAAAAAAGCTAACTAAAACACTGATTGTAGCTGATGATGTGTCTGTTTCCCTACTTAATTCTATTAGTTTTTGCTTAGAGTATTTTGAGACTTTGTCATTTGATGCATAATATTTAAGACTATTTTGTCTCCCTGATGTCTTGATCGCTTCATCATTACCTAATATACCTCTTTGCCTTTAGTGATTTTCTTTGCTTTAAACTCTACTTTTAAAAATATTAAAACAACTATTCCTGCTTTTTCAAAAACATTGTCATTTGCATGGCACATTTTTACCCATTCTTTTCTTCTCAGTCTATTTATGTTACTGAATTCGAAAGGAGTTTCTTATAAATGACATGATTATAATTTGGTCATTTTATTGTTGTAATGATTTCCCCCTGTTCATCTCTATCTTAGATTGATGTATTTTCTCCATTTATATTTAAAATAATTACTGATATGTTAACACTTAAGTCTGCCATCTTATAATCAGTTTTCCATTTGTTTGTTCTGTGTTTTTTTTTTTTCCTCTGTTTCTTGCTCTCTGTCTTCTCTTGGGTTTTTTGAATACATTATAGAGATATATACCTTGATTTGTGTGTGATTGTATCTCTCCTATAGCTTTCAAAATAGTTGCTCTGAATGTGACAATATACCTAAGTGGTTTATAGCAGTCTCCTTTCTTGAATCTTTCCTCATTTCAAATGAAGTATGGAAACCTTATTTTCATTTAATCCTTTCACCTTCCCCACTTTTTTTTATCAGTACATACTAATTATACAGAATGATAGGTTTCATATTGGAACATGCATATAACATAATTTAATCATTTTCACTCTCCAAGAGCTCCCCTTAAAATTCCTTATCTCCCTTCCCCTGCTCTTTGTTCTACTTTATCGATTTTCTTTTTCCTTCACAATGTCCTTTCTTTCTTTCCTCCACTAGCTTCTGCTTAATATAATGCTCTCTGATTCCACTCATTTAAATGACAAATTCTCATTTCTCTTTATGGCATAATAAAACTCCTTTGCGTTTACATATCACAATATCTTTATCCACCCATCTCCTCACAGACACCTAAGCTGATTTCATAACCAGGTATTATGAGTTGTGCTGTGACAAACATGGCTATGCATGTGTCTCTAAAGTATACTGACTTTAATTCTTTTGGATAAATGCTAAGGAGTGGTATAGCTTGATCCATATGGTAGTTCTATTTAGGTCTTTTGAGGAGCCTTCATATTGATTTCCACAGTGGCTGTACTAATCTACATTTGTACCATCAATATAAAAGAGTTCCTTTCTCCTACTGAAAGGAGATCTATAGAGTAAAGGAACGAGATCAGGGGGGAAAAGGATGGGAGCAAAAAGGGAAATATTGGGGAATGATAATGGCCAAATTATACTGTTATACCCTGTGCATATACAAATATGTAACAATGAATCCAACCATTATGTACAAACTATAATGCACCATAATAACATAAGGAAGAAAACAGAGTTTCTTTTTGCCTGCATCCTCATCAGTATTTATTGCTATTCGTATTCCTGATGATTGACATCTATACCACATCTGGAGTGAGATGTATTTCAATGTTCTTTTAATTTGCATTTCCTGATGGCTAACGATGTTGAACATTTTTTCCTATAGTTATTCACCCTTTCTACTTCTTCTTTGGAGAAATACCTGTTCAGTTCACTTGCCCATTTATTGAATGGCTAATTTTAAATTTTGTTGCTGTTTATTTGATGTTGAGCTTTTTTAGTTATATATTATATTATATATTTATATATTATATTTGCATATATTTTCATATATATACATATTATACTTACATATTTGGGATACTAATCCTCTGTTGGAAGTGTAACTGACAAAGATTTTCTCCCATTCTGAAGATGGTCTCTTCACTCTACTCTTTCCTTTGCTGTGCAGAAGCTTTTTAATTTGATTCTGATCCATTTATTAAGCCTTACTATTATTTCCTGAGCTATTCAGGAAGTCATTGCCTGTACCTGTGTGTTAAAGTGTTTCTTTAATGTTTTCTTCTGGAGTTTCAGTGTTTCTGATCTTATGCATACACATTTGGTACATTTTGAGTTGGCTTTTCCCTAAGGAGAGAGAGAAGAATCTAGCTTCATTCTTTTACATATAGATAGACTGACTTTTCTCCACCCAAAATTTCTGGCATCTTTGTCAAAAATCAGAAGACAATAACTCTGTGGGTTTGTCTCTATCTTTTGTGCTATTGGTCCATGCATCTGTTTTTATCTCAATACTATGTTATTTTTGTCACTATGGCTCTTTTGTATAATTTGAAGTTGGGTATTGTGATTCCTTATGCTTTGCTCATTTTGTTGAGCATGCTTTAGCTATTCTGGTTCTTTTGTTATTCCATATGAATTTGACGATTTTTATTCTTTGAGAAATATCATTGATATTTTGATGTGAATTATACTGAATCTGTAGACCACTTTTGGTAATATGGCCATTTTAACAATATTAATTTTATCCATGAACATGGGAGGTCTTTTCCTCTTTTTAGTTCTTCTTCATTTTTTTTTACTTTATTTTATTTAGCATTCTGTAATTTTTCTTGTGAAGGTAATTTATCTGCTTAGATTTACTCCTAGGTGTTTTAATTTATTTATTACTTTATTTTGAAACTATTGTGAATGGAATTTTTCTGATTTCTTTATCAGTGAATTAATTATTGGTGTATAGAAAATTATTGAGTTGTGTATGTTGTTTTGTATTCTGCTCTTTCTGAATTTGTCTCTCAGTTCTCGAAGTCTTCTAATAGAACATTCAGGGTCTTCTAATTATAGGATCCTATTATCTGAAAATTCAAATAATTTGACTTCTTCCTTTCCCCGTTTGTATCCTAATTGTTCTGACTAAATGTCAACTTCTGAATTGAATAAGAGTGGTAATAGTGGACATCCTTGTCTTTTTCCTGATTTCAGGAGAAATGCCTTCAGTTTTCCCACATTCTGTACAATGTTGGTTGGGAGTTTGACATATATAGCCTTTATGATCTTAAGATAAGTTCCTTCTATCCATAGTTTCTTCAGGGTTTTTAATCATAAAGAAATGTTGAATTCTGTTGAGGAGTTCCTAGATGTACAATTCTCAAAAGTAAAATGCAGACTGCTGTTTACTCTGCCAGATGTGAAAAAACAGACATTGTCCATTGGCTATGAGAGTGCTGGGTCATAGGGAGAGGACAAGATGGCTTTAGAAAAATGGGCAAAGTACTTTCAACAAGTCAGTCGCAAAATTAAATCCAAACGCCTCACAATCACTCATAATTACACAGCTGAACCAAGACAAAATAAGGTGCCTCTCCTCTCAGATCACAGACACCAGCATGTTTGGTGATGCACTTGATATTGAAAGTTAAAGGAAAGCAGGAATTTTAGATATAAACACTCAGTCTGGGAGAGAGTACGCCAAACACCTTCGTGTAGACACTTTGGCAGTGTTGGAAATTCTATCAGACATTAAATCCTAGCCATGTGGAAAACAGTCCCAGCAAACCCTTCTTTCTGAGACATTCCACCATGAATGGCATAAGCTGCAGATGTTCACCTGTACACCCACACTCATGCATGGAGGACACATTCATACTTGGAGGCAGTGTGCTGGGTGATGACTGGAAAGCATCCTAAATATTCAGCAGTAGGCTATAAATACTAGTTAAATAAATTAGATTTCATTGAAACCATGAAACATAATATAGTTGTTAAAATGTTTTCTAAGTGATGAAAGATCTCCTACAGATATAAAGTGAAAAAACTAAATGGAAACAATCTGCAAACCTCTTGCTACCACTGACATTCAAATAAGAAGTGGAATGGCAAATTCAGTCCAGTCTGGATGTACATGGAGAAAATGAGATGGCAATGGTGGTGAAAGAAGAAATATTTACCCCAGGCTATTATTTCGTAGTTAATAAGTTTTCTAGTCTAAATAATCATACTTCTTAATAATAATGTGTTTTTAAAGTGGATTTTTGCAGGTAGAACATCAAACTTCATCAGAGAAAATGAAATAAGAAACACATGTCCCAAGGAACAGTTCCTTCTCCCAAATTAATTTTTTTTTTAAAACAAGGTACAATGGTTGGCTGTTAGAGGATTTGCAGAAACTAGGAGTTATCAGTATCATTTTATATATGAACTATTTAGAAATGAACATAATCTGTAAGTAAAGTCAGCCAGATCTAACCTTCTGCTTTTATCTGTTTTCTTTTCAATACATAAAATTAAGACAGTTTTTTGAGCAGATGAAGATTTAAATTTTTTGTTTTTTTGGAAGTGTGTATGTCTATGGCAATTATGTCACCAGACTAAGATGAGATACAATTTGATTCTATTCACTGTGGAGGAATTCTTATTTTCTAATTCCAGCCCAAATTTTATACTCAGTCTCTGGATTAAATAGGTATGACTATAAATAAACACTGAAACAATAATAAACACAAAGGGAAAAGGAAACCAAGTCATCACTTTCTTATTCTTACAGTGAATCTGTGGTGGTGGTGTGTAGCATAAGATTTATGGACCTACTTGTGAGGATCACATAGACTAAGTCTGCCCTGATGACTATGGCTGATTTAGTGCTCCCTAAAACCACTAGTGATCACACATCAATTTTTAGTATGAAGGATTGAAAATAACACTGAAAATAACCCACCAGTTTTTTTTTTGTTTTTGTTTTTTAATTGTTTTTAAGCAGATGGACAGGTGTGTGGGACTGAGTCTGGATCAGAATGGGCTTAGATTCTCAAATGACACATTTAATAAAAAAGTAACCAATTTATTAATTCAACCTGACAATCTTAACTTTTATTTATTTATTATTATTTTCTATTATAAATAGTAAATAATATAATAAATATAATATAATACAATAAATATAATATAACAAATATAATATAGAATATAACATATAATATATTTATTATTATTATTTTAGAAAATCAAGGCACAATTATGGCATTTGCCTGTAAACGGATGGAACTGGAGACCATCATGCTAAGTGAAATAAGCCAGTTCCAAAAAACAAAAAAGCATGATTTACTCTCTACTATGTGGATGCTAACTCATAATAAGCAGCAAGAAGAGATGAATAGAAGTTCACTGGATTGACAAAGGGGAATGAAAGGAAGTGAGCAGCAGGGATGGGAATAGAAAAAGCAGAAGAAGGAATTGAACATTACTATCCTATGTTCTTATACGAATACTCAACCAGTGTAACTCCACATCATGCATAACTACAAGAATAGGAAATTATACTACATGCATATAGGATATGTCAAAATACATTCTACTGTCACATATAACTAAAAAGAACAAATAAAAAATTTAAAAACAAAGAACTTAAAAAATAAAGAAAATCAAGGCACGGAGCTCAGGGTGTCCTTGTCAGATCGAATTCAGTATACGAGGAAAAAGGCATCCAGGAGATGAAAAGAGGCTATGATCAGTCATCCCCAAGGATCCCTGTTTCATCACCCTCCCACACCCATAAGAAGCAAAATCCCTTGTGCAGCCTCTTGGAGAGATGTGGCACAGGTGAGCTGTGCACATTCGCCCAGGCGTGCTGGCTGTGATCAGGAGACTTCCGCCTGGGATAATGCCATTCTCCATTCTCCATGAGGCTTGTGAGGTGTGCCCCACAAAGTCAGCTGCGGGTTCCCTGCTCAGGGAAGAGAAGACTGAGTCAGGGTGGCCTGGCGCCTCTATGAGGGTGGGTCCCTCCTCTGGCCTGAAGCAGGCGAGCAGCTTTGTAGATTAAATCAACATTTTGCACCACACCCTGATGTGAGAGAGCTAGAAAGACCATTTCCAGAGGGTGTTCTGGATTGATGGGCTGAGTGCATCCTGAGAATCATCTCAGGGGCCATCAGTGCCTCCCACTTGACACGAAGGCCTGGACTTTGGACATCTGGGAGATACTCTTCTCTTCTTAACTAAGGATCCTTGGAAACCAAAGCTTCTTCTTGATTTCTTATTTATAAAGGGAAGGAAGATCCCCATACGGCATTGTCAGTATGTGGCAAATACCAGTCCCTTTCTCATTTCAAGGTTTTGAAATCCTGGTTCTCAGACATTAAGTGCACGAAGGCAATGTTAAATCTTTACCACAGGGAAAGGTGTGGACAAGGAATCTTGCCCCTGGTCAGTGGAACCTCAGGATCCAGAGGCTGAAAGTTTGGATGACCACGTGCTTCTTCTTCATTACAAATAGAAGGTGTGCCCTTGTCTGGAAGAGAAACCTTGGTGTGAAATCCCCTCTAGTCCTAGAGTTGGAAGGAATTAGAGGACCATGCTTACTCTACATGAGAGGAGCAAGAGGCACAATGATTCAAAACAAGGGTGTCTGCAGTAGCCTAGGAGCCCATACCTTACTTTCTAACCCTCACCTCTGAAGCTACCTGAGAAATGACCTTGGAAGACAGATGCACCAAGATGGCATGTGGGAATAAAGATGACTATAAGGTTTTGAACAACACAGACTTTAGGCAAAATGGGATACTACAAACATTGGATCAATGTCATAGCAAGGGCTGGGCTGTGGAGCGTTCCCCATTCTAAATGCAGGCAATAAAAGATGCATTGCTCCTGGAAAACTTGAAAACAAGCATAATAGCCAGACTTGTCCTTATCAGGATAATTAGACTAGTCCTTATCAGGATTTTCTAGCAACTCTAAATAACACCATGGATAAAATGTTCCTTTCTCCCTAAAGTATATATTTGGTTTATGACCAAATATATGGCTCCTAGCTACATATAGCTGTAAGATTCTGTCACACAGCTCATTTCTAGAGTAAATTTGAAAGGTCTAGAACTCTGTTAGGTTCAATTTGAGTGTAGTTTGTGTGTCCAGTCCCTGGGGTACAATACCTTCTTAAGGTTTAAGCAGTACCTTCTGTATCAGCTATCATGGCACAGTGATTTTGACCCCTTCATTCCATGCGACCATCTGGAGGTCATATGGAATTTAAATCTCAAAAGAGTGAGATGGAGCACAGTCGGGAAGGTGTGACTTTTTTAAGTAGTCAGAGCATATTTCAGTTACAATATTAAATATTTTACTGGATTTGAAGAGTGTACTTTTTAATGGCACTTATTCTTTAAACTTAACTTTTTTCATTAGAGTGGAACTAGAAAATAATCATTGTTACTAAATCTTTTGTAACTATTACTAAAAATAATGTGGCCATAAACCAGAGAGAAATGTTAAAAAATAATTGCCTTTGCTGGGCACAGTGGTACACACCTGTAATCCCAGTGGCTCAGGGAGGCTGAGGCAAGGAGGATTGCAGGTTCAAAGCCAGCCTCTGTAACTTAGTGAGGCCCTAAGAAACTTAGATAGACAATATCTCAAAATAAAAATAAAAAGGGTTAGGTATGTGGTTCAGTAGTTAAACGACCCTGGGTTCAATTCCCTGTATCAAAAAAAAAATTTAAAAATAAAACAAAATAATTGGCTTTGATTGTCTAACATGTAGGGTATGCCTTACATGATTGGCTACATCGTTGGCAATGTACTTAAAGATTTTTTTTCTCTAATGAAACTAAGGCACAGGATAGATGAATAAATATCCTCATTCAGTAAAAGAGTCCATAATAGGGCTTTTTGGTGCTTTGATTATACAAAATGTTTTCTGCTACCCATATATAAGTCCTTAAAACACACTGAATATAAAATTATTAAATTTGATGTAGTCTATTTTCCAGCAGTAGATTTGGAAACTCATTACCTGAGTTCATATCCCAGTTCCATCATTTATATTGTGTGACCTGAAGCAAGTTTGTTAAACTCTCAAAGTCTCAATTTTCTAAACTCTAAAATAAACATTGTTTAAAATGAATATTCCAGAGATGGTGGTTAGGCCATAGCAGTGACTTCAGACAGGGGACAAGTCTAATCAGATCTTCCAAGTAATCCTGTCCAAGGCAATGGCTGACAACCACAGTGAGACGTATCCTGTAGAAAAGCAAAGACTAGGCAAATTCCTCCTGTAGGTTTTCATGTTGCAATTTCAACCTTCTGAGGCAGGCAGGCAGGGAGAAGGCGTGTCTTCTACTTCTTTTTCCTTCGTCTTCTTCTTCTTCTTCTTCTTCTTTTTTTTTTTTTTTTTTTTTTTTTTGGCAAACAGAAATAGCTGAATATAAATGATTCTAATGCCCCAGTTGAGAAACGTTTAAGAGATGGCTTTTTGCTATCATGTTCATACAAGTCAAATGTCACTACAGAAATAATTAGAGTTTTATTTTGCTGTTCTAACAACATCTAAATGTTTAATCCTGTGCTGCCTTGCACGCACACAGAAAGGAGGCGACAGGAAGAAAGGCAGGACTGTTAGAAATGATTTCTGCTCCATCATGGGTTTGGTCCACTAGTAAAGACTATGTATGTGTCCCTCCTAAATCAGACATTTGCAGCTGGGTTCTCAATACACTGAGAGGCTGTCTGGAGTCCTTCCCTCAGGTGTTGGTCTTCTAAAGAAGCAGGCACCACATGACAAGGCTGTTTGAACTTGGAGTAGGGGGGGAACTGTCCACCCACTGGGGGTAAACATACCCAAGCTGGTTCACATATTAAAAATGCATATTATAGTTTTGGTTTTTTTAAAAATGTGGCTTTTTTCCTTCTGAAATTATATTTTGATACTTGGGGGGGTATGTTTTTTTTGTAGTTGTTGTTTTCTTAATGACAGTGTATGCTCTACTTAAAATCTTCTTGTCACACACAAAAGACAGCACAAGATGTACCATAGGACTCTGCCTGCCCTGGGCTGCTCTCTGACCTATTTTGATCTTCCATCAGCTGCCCCCATGGCCAACCTACTTATCAGATTTGATGAAAGTAGAATCCAATTTAATGCAGGGACTTGTTCATAATGACTCAGTAAAATGAGAACCAAAATCCTCTAGTCTGAAACTTAACTATAAAACCTTTGTCCACAATGACTCAGTAAAATGAAAACCAAAATCCTCCAGTCTGAAATCCTAACTCTAAAACCTAGAACTTAAAACTTCTAGAAGATAAAAACTCCTTTGATCTTGGGATAAGTAATGGTTTCTTAAATATAGCAACAAAAGCATAATTCATTTTTAAAAACGATAGAATGAACCTTAGCAACATTTAAAAAAAGAACTTCAGCTTTTTTTAATGATCTAAAAGAATCAAAGAATGAATGTGCTAAAAAATATTTGAGTTGAAACATTATAACTTAGGCAAGCGCGCTACCGCTTGAGCCACATCCCCAGCCCCAAAATTGCATGGAAATGGAAGGAGACCCTCATGGTTATACAAAATTACATACAAGAGGAAGTGAGGGGAAAGGTGAAAAAAAAAAACAAGGGGGAGAAATGAATTACAGTAGATGGGGTAGAGAGAGAAGATGGGAGGGGAGGGGATGGGGGATAGTAGAGGATAGGAAAGGCAACAGAATACAACAGACACTAGTATAGCAATATGTAAAACAGTAGATGTGTAACCAATGTGATGCTGCAATCTGTATACTGGATAAAAATGGGAGTTCATAACCCACTTGAATCAAAGTGTGAAATATGATTTGTCAAGAACTATGTAATGTTTTGAACAACCAACAATAAAAATTAAAGAAAAAATAAATAAATAATTATAACTTAGGAACAATCTCTGGTTTATTACAAGTCAATTGTATCTCAACAAAGCTTTTTATAAGAATTTTTAGTCCTTTAAGAGTCAGCACAGTGGTATATATATATAGAATTTATGAAACATTGCTACTTTTTCAAATATTAAGTCCCTACCTCCTCCAAAGAAAGCAAACAACTACCCCCAACACACACACACACACTAATGAGCTAATATCAGAGTACCACAAACTCAAGATTGATTGGAGCCAGAGGATTCAAGAAACTAAGCAGTGTTGCTAGCAATATGGAAAAGGACAAGGTTGACCAGAAAACCAAGTCAAGACTCTCAGGTAAGACAAAGTGTTCTCTGCCTCTCCAAGAAACATAAATAAATCTACACTGAAGAATATTTCTCTGATCTGCAATTTAGGCCCAAAGTGATCCCACTGTCAAGATTAACCTATGGGGTAGTAGCCCAAGTTCAAAATATCCAGGAGAGGATATATCACTAGTATTGAATGTCAATAGAAACAGCAAATAATGAATAAGATTTAGACTATAGAGTTGAGAGATCTTCTGATAAACATAGAATAATACCTTATAAATGTCTAAAGAAATAAATGGCATGAGTAAAAGTGATCAATTAACATGAGACTATTAAAAAAATAAGAACAGATAGTAATGAAAGTGGTTTCAGTCCATGGAACAACTTACAAAAAATAATATACAGATCAATATATAATGCACCAGTGTTTCTGGGCCTGTGGTGAGGAAGGGCATCATGGTGGAGAGGGTATAGTGGATCAGAGCTGCTCATCTCGTGGCAGATGGGAAGCAGAGATAGAGAGATAAAAGGAGATGCCAAGGACAAGATATATCTTTCTGGGCTAGGGTTGTGGCTCAGTGGTAGAGCACTTGCCTAGCATGTGTGAGGCTCTAGGTTTAATTCTTAGCACCACATATAAATAAATTAAAGATCCATTGACAAATAAAAACAATTTTTAAAAAGTTATATCTTTCAAGGACTTGCCCCCAGTGATCTCACTTTCTCCCACTAAGCTCACCCCCTAGGTTCCACCACCTCCCAGTAACATCACAGACTGGTGACCAAGCATTTTACATCTGGTCTTTGGAGACTATTTCAGACCCAAAAGATAAATGAAACATACAAAATGGACAAAATGAAATATACAAAATAGACATGAATGATAGAAAGAGAAAGTCTCTTGGTTTGGCCATATTTACCAAAACTATGGTGACAGATAACCCTAAGCAACCAAAAGTGAAGTATGGCTCTCTCTACATCCATTCTGAGCTTTTTGAGGCTGTGTTCAGCTGTTGTCCTTTTCTGGGACCCAACTGCTGCAGATGCCACAACTTGGAGCATTGCTTATCACTCTGGTAGAAGAAAACTTCAAGAAGGTTCATTGCAGTGATTTGATATCCATGCTGAAAGGGCTCACACCACTAATGTCTACGGTCCTTGACTAGAACTAGGTACATGGCAATCATACCAGAGTTCAGAAGCAGACAGTTGAACAGGCTGGGTGGACTGTGTGGATGACTGTCATAGTTTAAGGCAAATCTGATCAGCATCCAAGAGTGTCGAGAAGAGAAAATGAAGAAAAGTCATGATCAAAAGTCAAGATTGGAAATTTTATAGAACTGCAAAACAAATATATAAACACACACACATGCATATATATGCATATATATGTATATATTTATATTTATATATAGTTATATAGATCAATACATACCATATAAGATGAAAAATAAGAAAAGCTACTAAGCACACTGTTTAAAGCAAAAAAAAAAAAAAATCCAGTAAGGAGATATAGAGGATGTCAGAAAAAAAAATTAAAGTTGAGATAATTACAGGTTTCTTACCAGCGCCAAGGGAAAAAAAGAAGCAAATGATACAAGTGAGAGAAAGTAACTACAACCGAGTATATGTACAAAGAAAAATATAAAATATTTTAAAAAAGAAAGACATTTAAATATAGTCAAAAGTGGAAAGAGTTTATGAGAAAAACATGACACTCAAGGACCCTCTAATGTGGGTACTTCATGTGGAAGGAAAATAATCTCAGAAGCAAAGTTGAAAGGCAAGAAGGGATGGTGAGCAAATAAAATGCTGCCCTACATGCAAAATCAAACAATTAGCATCCATGTAAAACAGAATTACCTGCTAATTTGTGTTGGAAAAAGCACAGAAGCAAATACTCTATAGTAATAGTATTTGACACAGAAAGGTTGGATTTGTTCTCAAAGTTGCTCATATTCTTTTATTGTTCAAAGGAATCTTTTTGGACCTTAGAAAATCTCCTCCCGCCCAGAACCTTCCCCAGCCAGGAAAGGCTCCCTTGGCTGTCTAGACTGTGTACATCCTCTTTGCCTTGAGCCAGGTAAGTTGAAACTGATCTGGACTCCACAGATGCTAGTTCTCACCTTCCCCTAGGTGGATATCACCTATCTGAGGTGAAAAATTCTTTATTCCCACTTGGAATCTCAGGGACGGAAGTGACCCCGATGAACCCTGCAGTGCTGGCACCTGCCCTGCAGGTCTTTACTCTCATCTTCAGCTTTTCCTTCTCCTGAGGGGTCTGCCCTTTTTGGTGCCACCTCCACTTTCTCTTCCACCGGGGCTTTCCACAGCTCTTTGTCAAAGGGACAAGTTTGTTAAATTTTATTGTATAAAATTTCTTTATGTATGTACACACCTAGTTTAGGTAATTGCAAAGTAAAAGATTATATTTATCACTCTGTTCCTTTTTCGTCTAAGGTTTCTATTTTATATTCTCCTTTATTGTTTGCTTTTATTCTTTGCTCATCTTTCTGTTTTTGTCTCAACCTGCCCAGCCTGTTTCTAGTTCATTCATTTTAACCACTTAGTATATTATCGTCTATGATTTCCCCTATTTTTTAGTAGTAAAAGAACACATGTGGACGCACACACACCTCAGAGATTGCCTTGTTTCAACATTTTCTGCATTTTGCCTTGTCTGTGTGACAATATCTTATAGACTTCAAAAGGAACTTTGAAACTTTCTTATTCTTGATGGGAAAAAACAACAACAACAACAACAAAACCTGGTATTGGATATGGCTAAGAATACACACACATACATGTACACAACTGGCTTTGGTCCAAGAAAAGGGTAATCTGTGTAATCTCATTTACAGTCCTTCTCCCACCTCTCCAATATCATCTTAGGGGTATTGTTAGTTATTATTTCATATGGAAGAATATAAAACTTATGTGGGCACAGACCTCAGTAGGCCAAAAACATATGTGCCATGAAGATAAAAATAGTCTGATTTTAACAATGCCTTATTATAACTCCTTAAATGTTCATAGAAGATTATGGCTGAGAAAGCCCTCCTGATAAATATCACAGATGTCACACACATGATTTCAGGGATAAGGGAAGTGAAATGTAGCAGATATAAAGCAACACACCTAAGGTCGCACTGTGGAACTGGGAAGTTGGCTCAGAAATATCTTACCCCTGAGCTGAAAACTCTTTACCGCAAACTACAATATTTACAAAATATCTTCTCATTAAGTGGATTAATAAAGAATAAAACTGTTCCTGGACTCTTAGTTACTTAAGTCACTTCGCCCAACTTCCCCTGGAGTTTACTGAATGAGTAAGTCTGTGAATTGAATAGATATTTGTATGCATAGATGATTTAATATACCTTCATGTGTCTACATTTATATGAAAAATTCTGATGGATTTTTCCTTTTTAAATGGAATGCCTTATTAAAAAAAAAACATTCATTGTAAAATCTTATTAAACTCTGTTGAAAGATTCATTTGGTTTTTCACCCTGATGTAAACAATAAAATGCAAACTCATATTCTGCCCTCTGGCTATTGAATCACCAGCAAAGACAACTGAATGGTCACAATCAATTACGTTATGTTTTAAAAAGTCAGACAAACTGTTAATGAAAAAATAAATTAGGACAACCTCAATGCATCTGAAAACCACCCCATTTACCTCTCTAAGATAAAGGCTTTGTTCCTATGTGAAGGCGGTGCTCTCACCATCCAGCCCCATTCACTCACTCAGGAAACCCCAGTCAGGCTGAGAGCAGAGAATTTCCCCTATTCACTGCAGACAAGTGATCTTTTTCACTAAGCCACAGGTGCAAGCAGAAGAGAGGACTGTGACAAAGCCAAGAAAGCCATGTCATGAAAGAAGTGAATGAAACATAGAAACTTCCTTAGTTTTGTGTTCCTATTTAAGAAAGAAAAAAAAAAAAACCAGTAAATGAGGCTAGATTTCTTTTGTGGACTGTGCTTACCAAAAGAGGACCAGCTTGACTTCATTCACATGAGTTATTTGCAGCTTTCAATCCCAGCACCTCCCCCTCCCCCCTCTTCAAGTTCTTGCAGAGCAGCAACTTTCAGTAAAGTCTTTTCTGAGGTTCACCCTGGATATATACAATTTATTGCAATGAACCACAAACCTTTCCTAAAATCTTGAAAGAATAGGCCCCGCACCACTGCACAGCCTCAGCTCTATCCTTTTCCACTTGAAATATGGAGGTTTCATCGCTTTTGTTCCTCTGTAGTTATGGCTGTCATGAAATTTTTCACATGCATACAAGAATATGGCAAATAATGCATCCTCAATAAATCATGGTACTATTTTTGAACCCAATGAACAAGAATCACGATTATTGTATTTCATTTGTATTATTGTATTTCATTTATTATTGTATTTCATTTCATTATGCTTGCGATCAACACCTGCGAAGCATAGCCTAAGAAAAAGAAAAGGACACATTTATTCCAGAAACCCCATGAGGAGACAAACTCATTTAGCCCCTGCTCTGCACTCACCCTAATGGCAGGCCCTTTATAATTTCATTAATCCTCTCAACAAGCCTGTAGGAGGTAACTTATTTCTCCTTAAATAAACATAACTGACTCAGAAAGATTCAAAAACTTCCCCAAGATGGTAAAACTAATATGTGGTAGAGCTGAGTTTCAAATCCAGGATTTGTCAACATTTTTTTTTTTGCAATCCACAGTGCATTTCACACTGAAATAAAAATAAAGCATGCTTTCTCCCTTCCCTGATCCAATCAGACTGCTCAAGCATTTTTATTAGTGACTCAGACCTGACAGCAAACCTGGTGAGGAAATATGTCACTGTGGGCATTCTGTGGGTGAGGGGACTGGATGCCTCAGCTGGGGTGCAAGACAGAGCTCAGTCTGTCTGCCTCTCTGAAGTGTTCATTTGATCTTGTTTAAAACCATCTTTCCAACTGCCATGTAATCATTTTTATAATATTGGGCAATTATCTCACCAAAAGTCTTTCAACTTTCGACATGCAACTGGATATTAAGAGAAATTTTAAAAATATTTTCTGCTACAAATATAAGGTAATTACTAGCATATTGACATATGTAGCATATTCTATGAAATAACTCTCTCAGGCAAAAGATATTAGATCAAATATTTGTAAATTAAAGTAACCATAAAACATGTTTTTTTAATAAATAAAAAAACTAAATAAAATCAGTAGAGGGGAAAAAAGGAAATCATACAGAATGTTCAATTAGACCCACACAGTGAAAAGAAGGAAACAAGAAACAGAAAGTAAAACAACAAAGATAAAATAACTACCAAGACAGAGTCAATCTATTAGAACAATATACCTTAGATGTGAATGGTGTGATTAAATACGCCAATTAAAAGATGACCAGATTAGATATAAAAAGCAAGACCCAGGTTCATGGCATTCACAAGAAATTCATTTTAAATATGAAGATCTAAATAAGTTGAAGTAAAAGAATAAAGAAATATACATCATGCAATTGAAAAAAAAACTGAAGTAGCTAAACCAATGTTATACAAAATAAGGAGGATTTATCAGGATAAAGATGTGCATTTTCCAATAATAAATAATATCCACAAAAACAGAGCAATCTTAAATATACATAGAATAGGTAAAAGAAGTTCAAAATAGATGAGGCAAAAACTGATAATTCTGAAATGAGATATTTTATATCTGTAAACTTCTACTCTTTTCACTCAATATTAGATAAAATGCATGGGCAAAGAATCAGCAATGAATTAACAGCCAACTTGACCTAATTAAATTTATAGATTACTCTGCTTAACAACAGCAGAATACATTTATGTTCAAACATTTATGGAACATTCACCAAGATAGACCACATTTGAGTTGTAAAACAATCCTCAACAAATCTAAAAATATAGACATTGTATAATTAGAACGAATAAAAGTAAACTAGAAATTAATAATATCAAGAACAAGTACCTAAAAAACCCTTTCATATTCTGCAATTAAAAAGTACACTTCTAGCCAGACACCGTGGTGTATGCTGGCAATCCCAGCAGTTTGGGAGGCTGAGGCAGGAGAATCCTCAGTTCAAAGCCAGCCTCAGCAAATGTGAGTTGCTAAGCAACTCAGGGAGACTCTGTCTCTAAGTAAAATACAAAATAAGACAGGGAATGTGGCTCAATGGTCAAGTGCCCCTCAGTTCAATCCCCAGTGCTTAAAAAAAAAATCACTTCTAGATGACCTATGAGCCAAAGAAGAAGAGCCAAGGGCAATTCTTTTCTTTTTTTTTTTTTGGTTGGGGGGTGTAATTTTCTTTATTTGACACATATGCAAATAATTATCAACTTTTGTTTTCAGCAGTATGAAGCGCTGCTGCAAACAAAAATAATGGATAAGATACTGTCTTTGCCTTCCAGGTACTCAGATGCCTGCAGGATGAGATGGGTGATGGTTAAGGGCTCACACTTATTGACCATCTTCTAAGTGCCTGATATTATTCTTAGTAGTTTTTAAAATTTCTCTATTAATTATCCTAACAGCCAAGGACAAATTTTAAACTACCAATAGCATTCTGAAAATCTCTTCCAGAAAGTAAATGAAACGGGAATGCTTTCCAACATGTTTTCTTAATCCAGAAATATTCTAACACTAATATCAGAAAACTGCATTACAAGAAAAATAAAAATAGAGAACAATATCCCTAATGGTTAGTAAAATCAATTCAACAATATATAAGATATTTTATACATACATTATTTTATATGAATTAATTTAAGGAATGCAAGACTGTATCAGCAATTAAAAATCAATGAATGTATTTTGCCAAGCAATAGTCTAAATAAAAAAAAAAATTCTATAAATGCAGAAAATCATCTTATTTATGATAAAATTTGTCTACAAATTAAAAATGTAATAAGCCCTTGTAACAATTCTGGTCATCTAATTTTTAAAAAGTCTATGGCTAAAACTAGTGATTTGAATTCTTTCCTCCTGGGTTTGGGAACAAGGCAGGGGCATTCTCTCCCCACTACTGCTCAGTGACACTATGGAAAGCCTGGTCAGCACAATATGATCAAAACACAAGAACAAAACAAGTAAACAAGCAAATGAGAAGAAATCCCAACTGCATTACAAAATATTGCAGATCAGGCACAAAGAAATAAAACTCTATATTCTTATATGACATGAATGTCCATGAAAAGAATGCACAAGAGTATATCTAGAAAACTTCCAGAATGATTAAATGAGTTTAGAAATATAGTCGAAAACAATGTCAAAATGCAAAATTCAATTGTATTTCATATTGTAAATATACACAACTAAAATTTGAAATTCCAAAAGCATACTATTTATAATAGCACAAAAGCTTAAAATACTTACATGTGAACCTCACAAAATATGTGAAAAATATGTTGGAAACTGCAAAATACTGATGAAATAAATTTTTTTTTGTAAAGATACAATTAAGCTTGGTGCAGTGGTGCATTTCTGTAATTCCAGTTAATTGGAAGGCTGAGGTAGCAGGATTGCAGAGTTCTAGACCAGCCTCTGCAACTTTAGGAGGCCCTAAGCAATTTAGTGAGACCCTATCTCAAAATTTAAAAAATTAAAGCTGCAGATGTGGCTGAGTGGTAAAGCATTCCTGGGCCCAATCACCAGTAATCCCCCCCTCTGCCAAATAATCGATGCAGAGATTTACTGTACTCACATTTGAAAAGATACGTTATTGTTAACATTCTAATTCTTACTACCTTGACCTATAGATTCAATGCAAACACAATTAAAATCCCAGTAAGTTTCTTCTTTTGTAGATAGCAATGAGCTTATTTTAAAATGCGTGGGAAGTGCAAAGAAAGTAAAATAATCAAAACCGTTCTTAAAAGAAAGAAAAGTTGGAGGATTTACAGTACTCAAATCCAGGGATATCTTCCACACCACAGTACTCAAGGCAACTATGTACTGGTTAAAAGATGGAAATGTAGATAAACGAAATAGCAGAATTGAGATCAGAAAGGGAATTTTGACAAAGGTGTAAAGACAATATAATGAAGAATTGTCTTTTAAAAACAGGATAATGAACTTCATTATACAGAAGATGAACTCTGGCAGACACCTAACACTTTACATAAAAATCAACACAAAATATGTCATAGATTTAAATGTAAAACTACAAGATTCAGAAGAGCAAATAGGGGAAAATTTATATGATTCTGAATTTCAACTTGGGTGTTTTCAGATGTGATATCAAAGGCATGCCCCGCCCCCCCCAATCAACCAGTCATTATGAAACCAAAAGCATATTTTTGCAAAATATACTTTTAAGAGAATGAAAAGATAGGCCACAAAAACAAAAATATTTGAAAATTACATGTTTTATAAAAAAACTTGTTTCCAGAATATATGAAGAACATTTGAACTCAATAGTAAGGAGACAAATAAACCAAATTTAAAAATGGGTAAAAAATCTGAACAAACACTTCACTAGCATCTGAGCATATACACAATATCATTAATTATTAGGGAAATGCATATAAAGCCACCATTAATTAACACCATTAAAATGACTCATAATGAAAAATACAGATAACACCAAATGATCATAAGCATATAGAACAATATGAATTCTTATTTATTGTTGTAATGAGTTAAAAATCATACAGCCATTTGGGAAACTAGTCTGGGAATTTCTTATAGAGGTAAATTTATGCATACCATCTGATCCAATAATCTCAGATTATTTATTTAAGAGGAATGAAAAGTTACGTTCATGCAAAAATCTGTGTACAACTGTTTATAGCAGCTTTACTCATAATACCAAAGTGTAGCAACAACTCAGATATTCTTCCTGAGATGAATGAGTACGTAAGATGTGCTGACTCACACAGGAATACTTCTAGCCATAATAATAAAAATAACACTGTTGATTGATGCAATAAGACAGATGAATGCATCCTAAATGCATTTTTCTAACAGAAAGAAGTTGGATATAAAGGCTAAATGCTATATGAGTGGGCTTATAGACCCTTCTGGAAAAATCTATAGCGACAGAATACAGAGGAGTGAACACAAGGAATTGGAAGGGATGGAAGAGAGGTGTAAGACACGGGGATGGCATGAGGAGATTTAGGGTGATAAGACTTATCTGGATGCTATCTTGTTAGCTGACTCATTACTTTTTTGACAAAATCCTTAAACTCTATGCCACAAAGATTTGTGCAACTGTATGATTGACATATATATATATATATATATATATATATATATATATATATATATATACCAGATCAACAGGGAAACAAAGATTACATGGCCTATCTATTGGATAGATAGTGGAAAGAAACTGACCTAAGCCCCTTTTGGATTATGGTGTTTGGCAACATATTGTGAGGCTAAAAACAAAAAGAACTGTATTTAAGTAGTTTTCTCTAGTTGTTTCCCTCTGTGATGTTTGTTAACAATTCTAAACCAACTTTATTGGTAGAATAGGATAAAGAGAGCCATGTTTTCACTGCCAGACCAAGAAGTCACTAATAAGCAGGGGGGAAAATGAGGAGAAGTTGTGGTACAGTGTTGGAGTCAGGTGTATCAGCATAAATGCACAGACAGCCTCACATGAAGGAATAAATCTACAGCCAGGTGCTTCTTAAGGACATTTTGATCAACTAAGGTTCTACATAGGACAGTGGTCCCAGAAGATTATAATGGAGCTGAAATATTGCCATCGTCTGGTGACATCACAGCTGTCATAACTTCGCAATGCAAGCATGGCTCATATGTCTGTGATGATGCTGGTGTAAACCTATCTGCTGCACTAACACTCATAAAAGGTATAGTGCATATATGATCATGAACAGTACATAATACTTATAATAAATAACTATGTGACTGATTTATGTATTTATGATCTTATAGTTTTGTTATTTTAGAATATGCTCCCATTTATTTCAAAACAAGTCTACTGTAAAAGAACATGCTGTAACAATGGTAATAACCTCATTCATCTTCTGTGTACTGTGTAATTGGATTGCATCAAGAGATCATGTTTAATGATTGACATACACCATCCAGGTTTGTGTGAGTAGACTCTGGGCTGTTTGAACAATGACGAAGCCTCCTGGACGATGGCCTTTCTCAAAATGTATCCCCATCCCTAAGAGGTACATGACTGTATACAGAGAAAAGTTCATGAAAATGTGAATGTACACGATGTTAGTCTTCACTCAAGTACATCTTAGCTCTGTTGACTGAAAACCCTAGAAGCAATGGTTCCCCCAACCAGTGGCAAGCACATCTAGTGCCACACCTGTGCTTTCAAACCCCATCCTCGTTCTCCAATGAACCAAGATCCTTGGAGCAATGGCTGATTCCAGAGCTGATGCAGAGAAAATATAAGATGACCTTGAAGCATCATGTAGTACCAGAAAGTAAGGAAGTGTTTAGATATACAAGAGCATGTCAAAAGGCACTAGTCAACCTGAAAGATTTTCCTAAATGCCAAAGCCAGAGCAATGTAAACAACAAATAAATAGTGACCGCACACAATTGAAAGCCAGGAAATAAAATAAATACCCACGAGTCCAAACTGGTGTAAAAAGTGATAAAAGAAATAAATGGAAAGAAAAAAGGAAAAGGAGAGAGAGAAGAGGAAGAATACACACATCTTCCTTTTAGAAGAATTACAATTAATAAAAGTAGAAGGAATGAATGAAATAGGAAATTGCCATTCAAACATCATAATAAACAAGGCACAGTGAGCATACCTGTCATTACAGCAAGGAGAGGTTGAGGCAGGAGGATCACAAGTTCAAGACCAGCCCCAACAACTTAGCAAGGCCCTCAGCAATTGAGTAAGATCCTGACTCAAAATAAAAACCAAAAGTGCCAAGGATGTGATTCAGTGGTAAAGTGCCTCAATAGGGTTAAATCCCCACTACAAAAATAATATATATCATATTAGTAATTGCTAGAAGAAAGAACTACTGATGATGCTAAAATGAGTAGATGGTACTTTAAGGAGAAATAGGATATTTGTACAACCCACAACCTAGAAGTATCCATGCCACACAAACACAAAAAGTATTAATTACTGTTGGGTTTTTAACATATTTTAACATAAAATTTAAATGTTAAAAAATTTAATAAATTCTTTGAAACTCCTCTGCCTCCTAGGTGTTAGATTAGTTCCCACCACTGGCATGGGGATTGAACATAGTGGTTCTAAGAATGGAGAACAGAAAGGGAACAGCAGTCATGTGATGGTGCAGGAATCTGCAGACAGGCCTTGGCCACCTGACCCTGGTTCACTTATGGCAGTAACTCTAGGTAACATCATGCTCTTGACATGAAGTGCCGCAGTCTGGCTGGGCACAAAATCACGAGCCACTCAAGCAGGAACAAAGTTTATTTTTTGAAACTGCCGCCAATGTCCGGTACCTCCCGGGAAGATTTTTTTTCCACCCACGCGGCCTACGCGGCCTCCTCCCGCACCCGCAGAGAGCGCTCCTCATATGTGATATATGGACATACGCACATACAGACATACAACACAAAACAGAAGTGTGCACACGTAACATATAACACATAAGACAATAGTAAAGGCCTTGTAGCTTTACCTAGGTGAAATCTCCATTGCAATGTTCAAAAACTCCACAGTCAAAAAATAAAACTGATCAGAAAAAACATTAACCTAGGTCTGTATGAGCTCAAAAATAAAATAGAACTTTATGATGTGGGAAAAAGCAATAATAAAATAGATATTGAAAAAAGCATCCTGGTTAATCACTGTCGCAGATGTAAGAATAGCCAAGCTGGAGATCTGGATATCAGCTGTTATGGATTTGAGTCGAATCATCTTCCTTTTGGTCTGTAGAAATTGTTTTAGTTAGTCTCTCTGGAATCCAAATCGGCTGCTGTTCTTCCTGTGGAAAAACACAAACAGAGCCCCGACTCCAGACTATCACTGGGTCAGGACCTTTCCATTGTCCTGTTAGAATATCTTTCCAAAGTACCTTAGGCTTATGTACATTTTTTGGATACAAATGTCTTTCCGCAGCACTAAGCCCTGATGAATCCAAATTTAAAAAGTTTAGAGTAAAAAGGGTTATTTTAAGTTTATCTTTGGGGGATATATACCCCTTTCCAATGAAGTGATGAGAAGGGCACCTCCTCTCTATGGTCTTCCTCCCAGATCCACAGCCTGGATCTATTCATGAGAAAACACTACACACATGGAAAATAGGACCATTCCCCAACACACCTGATTGGTAGTCTTCAGTAGTATGAAAGCTATGGAAGACGAGGACAAATAAGAAGCGACCTCAGACCTAAGGAGACTATCAAGACTCGAAACGAATCACAACAGGGATCCTGTAATTAGAACATGATACAGAGAAAAGGCATTAGTGGAAAAGTTGGTGAAAGCAGACTTAAGCCTGCAGTTCAATTACTGATATTGTGCCAGTATTAGTTTTGATAAAACTAATACTGGCACAATACTATTCCATGGTAATGAGAGTTGCTAAACTTACAGTAAGCTATATGACAGATAGTACTTTCTGATTAATACCTGATTCTAGGGCCAATGCAGAAAAAAATACGAAAGGAGCTTGAAGTATCATGTAGTATAAGAAAATGTTCAAACACACAAGGGTATATCAAAAGGCATTGGTCAACCTGAAAGGTTTTCCTAAAGGCCAAAGCTACAGTAATTGTTTTATTCAGCTTTTTTTTTTTCCTGCTATGATTAAAAGACTTGACCAGAACAATTGTACAGAAGGAAAGTTTATTTAAGGGTTCATGGTTTCAGAGATCAGTACATAGACAGCTATCTCCATCCCTTGGGGCTCAAGTGAGGCAGAATATCAAGGCGGAGAAGTGTGGTGGAGTGAAACAGCTCACATGATGATCAGTAAGAAGAATGAGAAACTTACCAGATACTAAGTATAGGCCACAAAGGCACACCTCCAATGTCCCACCTCTTTTAACCACACCCTACCGACCTACAGTTACCGGTTAATCTCATCAGAGGATAATTCACTGATTGGGTTAAGGATCTTATAATTCAATTATTTCTCCTCTAAACCTGCTTGCATTTTCTCATACATGAGATTTTGGGGGAAATCTTACGTTCAAATCATAACAGCAACTGAAACAACAAAATATATAGTGACAGTACACAATTGAAACCCAAGGAACAAAATAAATACAAGAGTACTTTTTGTGGTCCTGGGGCTTGAACCCAGGAATGCTATACCACTGAGCGATATCCCTAACCCCTTTTATCTTTTTAATTTTGAGGCAGGGTCTCACTAAGTTGCCCAGGGTGGCCATTAATTTCTGACAATCCAGTTAAGGAAACTTTCTTTCTTTCTCTCTTTCTTTTTAGTTAAGGAAACTTTCAATGAAGCTACTAACAATATTGAATATTTATTATATCAGAAAGAATAAGTGTTGAAAGAAAGTAAAAAAATTACATTTAATTCACAATTATGTGCAGGTGAGACTTGAAAATAAATTTGATAAATATTCTACACATGCTACATTTTTCATCATCTTATCTGAAACCTCTGCTGTTAAGGGGGTGTGAGCTGTGTACAAATTGAGACGTGAACAGTCACCCAACATACACAACTATGTGGTTGCCTGTGCTAGGTGTGTTACCATGGGAGTTTACTCATTAAGAGGATTCATGGTGTATTTTCAGGAATTTGTGAGTAGGTCAGAGCATCTGATTTTAAGACAAGTCTCTGCACTCCAAGCCATGTTAAATGATCTGAGGTCATTTACTAACTACTTTGAGCCTGCATTTGCACATCTGTAAAATGGAAAGAACTGTGCTTACCTAACCTGATTATGGTGAGAGTTGATTGGGAAAGAAATGAAGTATTTAGTAAATTACAAAGCCTCTCACATGTACAATGGTTTTAGAAAATTATCCTGATTTTTTAAGTATGACCACTTTGTATATTTGCCTTGTGTGCAATGCATTCAAAGCCAAGGGTTTAGCTCTGACACTCCCAGCAAAGTAGAACATGATAATCGGGCCAGCCCACTCTACTGGAGGAGTGGGTAGGGATTCAGGTAATGTGGCAGGGGGCATATGCCTTCAAAGCTGCTCAAGGTTGGATTTCTTTGGGCCAACAAAGGGTGTCTGGCCTCAAAACAGCATACTCAGAAGTTTCTTTAAGGCTGGAACATCTGTCCTTTGGGAGATGACAGGATGGTGAACAGATTTACTGAGTGTCTTTTAAAGTTTGAAACCTAGAGAACTACCCCTAGCAGACCCCTCTAAGACTCCAAGAGGGAACTAGCAGTGGGTTCATTGATTTAAATACTTGTTGATTTTGCAAAATTTACAAAAGTAATCTATTTTAACTGCATTTGTTTAGGAATGTGGTTTCATTTCACCCTGAGACGACTTCTGCACATTCCCATAACAGCAGTAGCATTGATAGAACTTGGGCATCTGGGAGTTTAGGAATAGGGGGCAGAGGAAATATGTAAGTTGAATTTAGTGTGAGAGATTTGTGTGGTTCTTAATCATTTACACATACAAATAGGTCACTTCTAGTTGTCCCAAGGTAGAAATGATTTTAGGAATCAACTGAAAGTCCATGAGGCCTCCACCAGATGTCTGGACCCAAAGATCAAAGGAAAAAAGACAGTGAAATGAACATCTCCTAAGATGTTCCTTCTACCCAATGTCTGTGCCACATAGAAGAGAAAGAAGCTCTTAAATGTCAAAAAAGGGATGCAGGCAAGTAGACATTATGGAAATAGTCTAGACATAAGTGTTAGTTCCTGAACATCAGAAAAAAGACACTTCATTTAAGTAATTCTCTCCTTCTGAGAACAGACTCAGTTATGCAGCATATGTGATGATAAACATACATTTCTTATTTTTTTTAATAGAAGTGCTGTATTTCTCTATTATAATTCCCAAACCTGTATGGTTACCACATCATGTATGCCTGAGAGAGGCCAAGGTTTTATACAACCTAGAATATCAAAATATGCTAAGAATACTTGGCACATCTCATTTAAATGAAATCTGGAAGTTGTGAGTAGGACCACAGACCAAACTGCCCCCTTACACTGCAATAAAGAGAAAGCCAGAGTCAGAACTCCAGCACTAAACCCTACATTGACTCATGGTAAGTCAGGGTATCCAGTGTAAGAGTAATATGATAGTGTTTTTATGTGGCTCAAAACAACAAAACAGCAGATTACAGTGTAATTTAACTATGAATATGTAATCTGGGATTAATTTTTATACTTTTTAATTATCCATCATATCAAAATTCAGATATGATTAGAAAGATTCATTCTTACTAAAAGAAAATTAGCTCAAAGAAGTGTTAATGACATTTTTTAGGTTTTCAGAATTCGTTGTGTCTTCTTCCCTAATTCTAAATAAATACCCCAGTTTTCGCCTGATTTTGAATTTGCAGTTTTGTATTTGTAATTGTGTGCTCATATTTTAAAAGTAGATTTCTCTGGATTGCAAAAACTCCAGGCTACCCAAAACGTGAAGGGCCCATGAGCTTCACAAAGCAAGGACAAATTCAAGTCATCCTAACAGGACTGGATCAATTGAGATAGAATCAGGAGTCCCACATGATGATATGCAACAAAGCACAGTCTCAGAGAGGAAAGAACTGTATAGAGAAAGAACAAAGGGTTTGTAGAGGGATCCTTGCATCTGCAGATCTACCCCTGTGTGTGAGGAAAGTACCCAGGACAGAAAGGAACACCTCTAAAACTCACATGAGAAGTTTGTTTACCTACACAACAGAGTAAAAATATCCACAGGGTATTGGTTACAGCAAGCAAAAACATCATTAGTAGTTCAAATTTAGTTCTAGCCCTAGGTCTTGTCCCAAATGACAAAGTTTTTAAGTAAGACCTAAAATAATCAAATCATTTTCAATAATTTATTACATCCTAGAGCAAAGCTCAAAAATTATTGCAACAACAAAACATGTCTAGCATCCAGCACCATATAATATCAAACTTACAGTTTTGCATCTAATAAAATTGTCAGTTATGTAAGAAAGGAATATATCCCTTAATGATGAAATCAATGCAGGAATGACCAACATATAATAAAATAGTAGACAAAGACATTAGCACAATTATAACTTTTTCCCACATATTTAAAAACCTATGATATGCAACAAAGCACAGTCCCAGGAACTGTGTGTCTAATAGAACATGCATGTCAGATAGAGCACTAATTGCTAGGATATATAAAGAACTCAAAAAAACTTAACACCAAAAAACAAACAACCCAATCAATAAATGAACTAAGGAGCTGAACAGACACTTCTCAGAAGATATACATTCTATCAAAAAATATGAAAAAATGTTCAACATCTCTAGTAATTAGAGAAATGCAAATCAAAACTACTGCCAGTCGAATGGAAGTTATCAAGAATACAAACAACCATAAGTGTTAGCAAGGATGTGGTGGAAAAGACACACTCATACATTACTGGTGGGACTGTAATCTAGAAAGCAGTATGGAGATTCCTGAGAAAACTTGGAATGGAACCACTATTTGACCCATCTATCCCACTCCTCAGTCTATACCCAAAGGACTTAAAATTAGCATACTCTATTAATGAGGCCACATCAATGTTTATAGAAGCTCAGTTCACAATAGCTTAACTGTGAAAGCCACCTAGATGCTCTTCAATAGATTAATGGATAAAGAAACCATGGTATATATACCCAATGGAATATTACTCAGCATTAAAAGAGAATAAAATTGTGGCATTTTCAGGTAAATGGATGGAGTTGGAAAATATCATGCTAAGTGAATAAGCCAATCCCAAAAAACAAAAGGTGGAATGTTCTATCTGATAAGTAGATGGTGATCCATAACAGGCAGGGGGAGGCATGGGAAAAAATGGAAGAACTTTGATTGGGCAAAGGGGAGGATGTGGAGGGGAGAGGCCATGGGAGCAGAAAAGATGGTAGAATGAGATGGCCATCATTACCCTAGGTACATGTGTGACTGCACATATGGTGTGAAGCTGCATCGTGTACAACCAGAGAAATAAGAAGTTGTGCCGCAATTGTGTACAATGAATCAAAATGCATTCTGCTGTCATATATACCTACTTAAAATAAATAAAATAATTAATAAAAGAGAAGAACAGAGAAAAAACTATAGGAAAGATTGATCATAGTAAATACAGACATGAAAGACATTTAAAAGTCACAAATAAAACTTCTGGAGGTGAACACTAAAATGTTGTGGATGGAAAGTACAATAGATGGGGTTCATTGCAGAGTAGACCATGTAGAAGAAAGGGGTAATAAAACCGAACACAGAGCTAGAGAAACTACATAGTGTCTTCATAGATTTTCGACCTGTTTTTGGATGGTAGATGCCTTGAGTTCATATTCAGATAGAAAAGTTCACATATTTGGAGACTAACATCCTTAGATTCAAATGGCAGCCCTGTCACTTGCCATCTATAACCAGGGACTTGTTCCTTAACTCTATGACCATCCCCTTTGCATTTTTTAGTAATGATAAAGGCCTCTGACTTATGGTTCTTAAGAAGATTTGGACTGTGAATGCTCTTTATAAACTAAAAATTCATAAAATGTGATGTCTTATCATGATGAACTTGGAAGCCTGTGTTACATAACGATGAAGAATGTACTGCTTGGGGTCAAGGTCAGCTATTTATGAGCTGTGTGGAAAACACAAGCCAACTCACCTTTTTGAGCTTCAATTTTTTCACTTGTGCATATTTTCATAAGCATTGTTGAAAATGCTTATGTTTAAAAATAATCTAAATTATCTTTTTTGTAAAGCTGTTCATCTGCAGAAGATATGTACTCATGGGAGAGGGTCAGGATATGAGAAAAAAAAAGGAAAGAATGGGGAGGGCAAGTCATTACATCCCCAGATCCAACTAGACTAAACAAAAATAGACTTTCCTTAATTTGCCTCCACTCCCTGCCCTGTGATCCAGAAATAAATACAATAAATTAACTAAAGGAAAAAGTCAGAAGTGTAATCAAGGCAATCCCACGCCATCAGAAGTTAATGGGGTCAATTTTCCTGTGCAAAACCCTGTGACCCAAAATAAACATGTTTAGAAAATTGTTGAGAAACTGCAAGATTTTTTATTGCAGACTTTCTGTTTCAATCACCAGATTACTTAAAATAGGTCAATTTCTTGACATTTATTTGAGATGATAGGTTTTGGCACCATTGATGGGAAGACCCTACATGCTGTCCTGTAACATACCCAGCAGGGTCCACAGGGTGCTGGTGCCATTGGGTGTTTACTGGAAGTTGAGATAGTTGAAATATGCAAATTTCCCTATTTTTCACGTCATGAACATTTCAATACTAGCTTACAAAGTTTCATATTGTTCTCTTGGATAACAATGAGAAAAATTATTTTGGATATATTTTCATTAAAAACAAATGATCTAGGGCTGGGGTTGTGGCTCAGTGTCAGAGCGCTTGCCTAGCATGTGTGAGGCACTGGGTTCGATTCTTAGCACCGTATGTGAATAAAAAATAAAGGTCCATTAAAAACTACAAATAAAAAAATAAAATAAAATGCCTTTAAAAACAAAACAACAACAACAACAAATGACCTGGTGGCACTGTGATTACCAGCACAGACTGAGCCACATGGCCTGGATTCTGGTCTCAGTGTGAAGCTCTTCAGTGTGTAACAATAGTGAAGGTGCCATGGCTCACTATTGTCACCCATAAAATGAGGAAAATAATAGCAACTATCTCATAGGCTGCTATGAGGACTAAAATTATCTAGCGTGTAGGCAAATGTTTGTCACAAAGATAATTATTCAAATACTGTGCAGAATGACATAAATAAATGTACAATGGTTTAAAGACAGCTTTCACACATGTTAATTATGCAGGAAACTGGCATACAAGTTTTCTCACTCTTATTCTAAATAATGCAATTGTCTTATTCATAGGAAAAAAAGGCCCCATTAAAAATAGTCATAAAAATAAAATACTTAACAATCAATTTTTAAATGTGCAAAGTTCATTATACTTATTTTATAAAAGTGTAATAAGTATACTCTAAGAAAAAGGGAAAATGTGTGATATTCTTATATAGAAGGCCCTGTGTCATAAAAAGGTCAATTCTCTCTAGCTCATTACATTTAACACACTCTTGGTAACAATAACAACAGGAACAACAACAAAACCTAAAATCATGTTTGAAAATTCATGTGGAAAACAAAGTCAGAGAAATAGAATTCTAAAAAATAAAAGTGAGCTACAAAGAGGTGCCAGGATAAACACGCAGTAAAATATACTGTAATGGGATAATTTTAAGAAATTAACATTCACACGATGAACAGTTCTACAGACTAATAGAAGTCTAGAGGTATAACCAGACACATATGAAAATTCATTCAGTATGTAGCAAATCAGCATTTTAGACCTGTGGGGATAAGTGTTGACTTCTTGGATGTGGGTCATACAGACATTGGCATACAAAGACATGACAGCAGTCAGGTGCCTCACACATCCTGGGCCTATAGCATGGCTACCAATGGAAACTCCCCACCAGGGCCCACATCTACCTTGGCTTTCACCCTCATTTTCTCTTGTACTTTGAGGCCCCTGAGCCTGTATGTCTAAGGGATGCCTTTCTTCACATCCTCCTCTGGGTGAGACTTTGGCCCCATGGGGCCTGTCAGCCAAGCACTCTGCTATGGGGACCTGGTGCAGTGGTTAGACCACTAACTCTCCAGTAAATACCCAAAGCATGCTTGGACAGGGGCCTCTGGGGACCCAGCTCATGGATGTGGCCATAATAGGGCAGCACAGCACTTGGGTCCCCAGGGAGTCCTGGTTGTGAGGGGTGTCTCATGGGTTGGTCCTTTTTTTTTTTGAGCATGGTCAGGGTATCTGAGTAAAGGAAATGTCGTCATATATTTTCACTTGGTCTCTGATGAATCTGGACGTCTAATTTAGACTTAAAAATTTGGGTAAACTGTTTCCCAAGATTCCATATGCCATTCCAGATGTAGGTATTGGGACCTGTACTCAATTATCCAGAAGAAATGATACTAAAATGATCTTTTAGTTATGTAAAAGCAAGATTCAGACCAGAATAGAAAACTGAGATCTTGAGCTAACATGATCCTAAGAGTAACAATGTTGTTCCCTGCCTTTGTAAATATTCTTAAACTGTCAAGTCCCTGAGGAGTATTTCTCCCAAAATGTATTTCAATAGATGTCTTAGTCTATTCTGGATGCCATAATATAAAACTGCAGACTGGGCAGATTAAACGACAAACACTTATTTCTCACAGTTCTGGTGGCTCAAGTCTAAGATTAGGAGCCCACATGGTCAGGTATGGGAAAGGACCATCTTCCCAGTTTGTGCATGGATTCTTCTCCCTGAGTCCTCACATGGGATTAGGGCAGGGGAAAGAGAGAGCTAGCTAGCTCTTGTTTCTTTTCCTTTTCTAATAAGGCCACTAATGCCATTATAAGGGCTCTACTTCTTGACGTCATCTAATGCTAATTACCTCCCAAAGGACCTACTGTTGGATGTTATCACATCAGAAGTGAGGGCTTTAAGAGAGGCATAAGGAGAACACATTCAGTTCATAACAGCAGGATGGTCTGAGTATACGTATAAATGCCCCTGTGCACAGGAGATAGGAGGCAGAGACAAGAAGACAAGATAGAAGGGAAACATCTCCTCTGTAAAATTTCACTAAAAAGATCAAAGAGAGATATTATATTGCATCTTGGCCTTTTATATTTTATTTTATTATTTTACTTTCATTTACTTTTATGGTACCAGATTGAATCCAGGGCCCCATACATGCTAAGCAACGAAAGACAAGCATATTTCTTTTTGGTACTGGGAATTCAACCCATGGGGGCTTAACCAATGAGCCACATCGCCAACCCTTTTTATTTATTTTATTTATTTATTTATGATACAGGCCTCGATAAATTGCTGAGGCTGATCCTAAACTCACAATTTTCCTGCCTCAGCCTCTTAAGTCATGGGATTGTAGGCAGGTGTCACCATGCCAGGTATAGGCAAGTTTTCTACCTCTGAGCTACATCCCGAACTATTATTGCATTTTGAAAGTTGAAACAAGAGCAGTCCTTGAGTGGAATGGGGACTTCCTCTGAGTTCTAGGGCATGACACAGAGCTTAGGAGTGGGTCTGCTTTGGGGAACCTCACAATTTAGGTACCTGTATTTTGAGTAGGGGAAGATGGGCTTCTATGGTATTTTATCCAAGGAAGGGAGGAAGGAAAACTGATTTCTTCTCCCCAAAACAGGTCAGATCTGGGCTTACAAATGTCCCCAAGAGAACACTGTGTTGCTGAGATGCTGTCTCATCTTGGCTCCTCAGCAGGAATCTGCCTCCAAATCCTCCCTGGCCATGGCCATTCATTACCTGCTGCTGTCCCTAGTGGCACATGGCATGCACTTCCTTGAGGATGGCGGTAAGAGAGGGCAACAGTATCCTGTCAGCAAAAGGACATATCACCTGGAACACCTTTAAGACCACAAAGAAGCCACAATCAAATGTCTGAATACTCATTGCCACAGCCCCAATCCCTAAATTGAAGATCACATTATATCAAATAAGAAAAAATCCCATCTCTTTGTCTCTATTACATTTGTTTTTATTCACAGGAGGATGCTGGCTTATCATGCTGGAGGCATATAATGTTCTCTTGAATCTCAGGGATACAAGTGAACAGAAGAAGTTCTTTCCTCAAATGTCTGGCTCTTCAAAGCCTTCGTGCCTGGAAGGATTTGGATGGAAAAGTGGAAAATAGACTGATCTGAGACATTCTAATTACAGAACCATCAAGTATTGTAATTTTCAGACTTCCTGGGATTATGCACGGTCTAACTCAGTAATGAATTGCTTAAAGCCCCAAAAGTTGGGAGAAAAGTTTTTGTTTTGTAACTTAAGGAATGAGAAGGCATTAAATTTTATTTATTGTGAAGAGTTTGGGCAAAGTGACAGTTTAGAAAAATTACAAGTGAAGGAAAAATCTAAAGCTAGAAAGACTTAAGAAATTCAGAGTATCCCAGGTAAAGACCATGCTGTGCTCAGGGAAAATGGACAGTAATGTTGAGTTGGCGTTCCTGAATGATGAACTGACAGCACTGAATGAAGAATTGAATACATTGTAAAATAGAGAGTTCAGAGAGATTGTGATTTGGCATTCACTATAATCTAGATCTATGGAAGGTGGCCAATAAATATACATCAAAATGAATAAAATATTGAAAATAAATGCACTTCTACAAGTAACATCTTCGAAATAATGAGGCCAGTGTCAAATCAGGGGCAGAATACTTGTGTCTTATGCCCAAGAAACTAGAAAATTAACAATATTTAATTGTGTGACTTGGATTTGAATTTTTGTGGGGTTCTTATGAGTTGTGGAAGTCATTTAATCTTTCTAGTCATCTGACTGTTTTATGTGAAATTAACAATGGCACCTGCCTCATAGGTTGTTAGGATTCTGTAACCCAACAGATGCATAGGGAGAGTTGGCATAGGGCTCAACAATATTCTCATCCTGATCATCATCAACTACTGTGTCATCATTGGTGTCTGTATCATTATGCTCCACCTGACTGCTCAGGTCATCCCTTGTTGGGAATTCAGTCCAGATAAAATCTTAACAATACAGACATGGATACTTAATGTGGCTCTAGGTTTTAAACTTTGAAAATAGCGTGCAATTGGGGGGAAAAAGTTTTAAAGTATTTTAAGAAAAATAAATAATAACACCTTCGGAAGAATTTTCTAAGTGGGAATTCCATTCATCTAAAATCAAGCCAGAAAGCAAATTCTTCCAGTTGCTTTTGGTCTTACCATTTCCAAATCATTCTAGCCCAAAATCTTAATTGCCAAAACCCACATCAAAGCAGGCCTAGGGAAAACGGATGCCTGCAGGAAATAGGAGGCAGCTCTGGGTCAACTCTTTCCAGGGCTGTCAGTCCTTCTTGTTAACATTCACAGCATATTTCTTAGAGCAGACATTCAGTTAGAATATGGAATCCAGACAATGGAAAATGTAATAAATTCGCACTCCCTGTCATTGCTCAAGGGTTGCAAGATTGTCCAGGACTTCCTTAGATATGATCTGGATGTGTTATATTAGAAGCTTTCTCTTTAAGGGCTCCAAGAGAAAAGGCCTCTTCCCTATGAGATCAACACTGTCAGGCTGGAACCAAATATGATCATCTACATGACATTTTCACTCCAATTACAATGCAAGAAGATCAGCAGAATTATTTTTGTTTAAAATGGCCATGGAGAGATTTCAGTATAAACACACAGTTGTCACTAGGTATCCAGAGGGGTTGATTCCAGGACTCCCCACAGATACCCAAACCCAGAGATGCTCAAGTCTCTCATATGAAATGATGTTATATTTACAGCCTTCATGCACCTTAAATCATCTCTCATGTACTGATAATCATCCTTATTTATACTTTAGATCATCTCTAAATTATTTATAATACCCAATATGACAAAAATTGATAGGTAAATAGTTGTTATACTGTATTGTTTAAGGAATAATGATTAAAAAATATGTATAGGCCATTTCCGGTGGTGCACAAATGTAATCCCAGCAGCTCAGGGGCTGAAGCAGGAAGATGGTGAGTTCAAAGCCAGCCTCAGCAACTTAGCAAGGCCTTAAGCAACTCAGCAAGACCCTATCTCTAATAATACATATAAACATAAATTTTACATATATATATATATATATATATTTTATGGCTGAAAATGTGTCTCAATGGTTAAGTGCCCTTGGGTTCAATCCTCCATATTAAGAAGAAGAAGAAGAAGAAGAAGAAGAAGAAGAAGAAGAAGAAGAAGAAGAAGAAGAAGAAGAAGAAGAAGGAGAAGGAGAAGAAATATGTATATGTTCAGTAGAAATGCATTTTTTTTTCAAATACTTTCAATCTGTGGTTGAGTGCATGTACCCATAGATATAGGCAGCTGCCTGTAATAACCTCAATTTATAACGAAGGACACAAAAGAGAAATAATCTATACCTTAAGCTAAACAATTTTACAAATTGTATACATAATGCTTCCTTAAGTGTTCTCTGAGCCTGTTGGCTTCCTGGGTTTTGTCTGCACTGAATTCAACCTAAATCCAGTAGTTACCTCTCATCTGCAGTTTTGCTCTCTGAGGTATCAGCTACCAACAGTCAACCATGGCCTAAAAACATCACATGGAAGATTCCACAAATAAACAATTCATGAGTTTTAAACAATAATAATTATTTTATATTGTTATAATTACTTTATTGTTAGTTATTATTGTTGACTTCTTACTCAGGCCAATTCCTAAGTTAAATTTTACCATAGATATGGATATTTAGAAAAAACATTGTATATCTAGAGTTCTGTCCTATCTATGGTTTCAGGCATCCACTGGGGCTCTTGGAAATTATCACCTGCAAATGGATGATGGTAGCCAAGCTCAGGGTGCCAGAGATGTGAAGGATCTTACCCTTGGCTTCTGTTTTTGGGGTTACTTATGGTGCCACACAATAAACCTCAAGACCGATAGAATCTCAAAATACTATAGAAGAAACTAAAGCTTCAAGAAATGGAATTACTTTTACACACAATGGTAGAATAAAGATAAAATTAGTAAATCTATAAAATAAAATAACCCCTTGAGTTTATACCACCATTCACACATTTATTCATTCCTTCATTAAAAATTGTTGCCAGCATCTGATTACATGAATAGTCTTTTCCAGGGCTCAAAAGACACAGAGATAAACCACTGTATAAGTATGCAGGTCTAATAGAGGACTAATGCGTGCCATGTAAGTGCTTAGAGGGGAGAGTGGTTATGTCTTCTCAATCTGTCATGGAAGTGGCCATGGCCATGAGTATGGGAGAATTCCCTGCTGCTTGCTCCTTTGAGTAACTAGATTCTGAGTCACAGGCTGTAGCTGATGGGTTTGATTCACAGAACCTGGACCTTGAGTCAGCACCCATCCTGCTTGAGACATCATCCTCTATCATGAAACACACCAGATTTCTCAACTTTTCTTCCACAAATTTATAAGCTGTGAAAGTGTCTTAACTTACCCCAGGAAGTGGCAAAAAAGGGAAAAAAAAAAAAAAGTGTTCCACTTTTGTCCTTGTCATTACTATTACCAGGATTGCCGGAAGACTGAACATTTTTAGTGGGAATAGGTTTAGGTACAGGCCACATCTCCCCAGCCATGGTGGTTCTTTGCTGCATGACCAAGCTGCAAAGGCAGGCTCCTGGGAGCCCTGACCAGCATTCCTTTCAGCCAGTCCTGTTGCATACCAGAGCTGCCCTTCCTCCTTTCTCTTCTTGAGCAGTTCAGCCCCTTTAAACATTTTATTTATAGTGTGCTGTGGGTGGGGTTTGAGGACTTCAAAGGGGAAGTGAACCTCAGTTGTAGCAGTTGATTTTTAATTCTTCCCTAATCTCAATGGAAACCCCTCTTTACAACCTCCTGTATGCTGACCCCTCTCTCGAAATGGTATAAGACCTCCCTCCTCCTCCCAGGTGTTCCTTACCATCTTGGGACACCTGGCAACTGCCCCATGCTCTGTTCCCACTGTACTAGAACCCCTGTGGAACAAGTCTAATGTCCTGTGTTTAAATCACCCTCTCTTGTTCACTTCTATGATGTCCTTGATACCTGGCAGACCACTTGCCATCAACCAAGTGATTAGCAAACACTTGTTGAGATGGATATGCTTGTTCAGTTTAATAGCCACTAAAGCAAAATGTTTTCTGCCTTTTGTAGCTTGCCGTATACACCAGACAGACATGCTTTACCTCAGTGTTTCTTAGCAACAGCACAAGGGGAAACAGGGAAAGGTGCAGAGTTGTTGTGAGAACTTTCAACAGCTAAGCCTGACCTAGTTACAAGATTAAGGAGGCTTCATTTTAAGTCCAGATCTAAGGAGTGAGTAGGTATTAAGTGAAGGATAAGATAGGAGAAAGAGTGGCAAATACTGTGCTGAGGTTTATGCAAAACCAGGGGCTGTTCCCCTGCTGCATCCAACACCTGAAAGAATGTGGACTCACTCAGGTGTGCTCTGTCTAAAACTGGATGTTTACAGCCTTCATATATAAATAAATACATACACATACTTAGATGTTAAGTGAAACAAGTTTGTGCAATGTATGAAGGGGAAGGATTTACATTTCAGGTACAAGCTAAAATCACTAGTGACTTCATATCTTTAAATGTTTACTGCAGTTTAGTTCACAAAGGGGAAAACAAACCTCAGTTTTTTCAATATTGAGAACTCTTATATTAAATTTGAAAAAGTTACTTCATTTTTGGATAAAAATTTTAAAAATAGAACTCTATTTTGATTTCTCATGCCTTTGCTATGACATTTAAGTAGCATTGAAAAGAAAGAAGTAGCAGGAATTTCAAAATAGTGAGAAAAGAAAAGGGAGATTTTCAGAATGCAGTATATTTCATGTTAAAAACAAAATCACCTGATTACCTAATTCTTTATTTCAAAAATTTTTTTTTAGTTGTTGATGGACCTTTATTTTGTTCATTTATTTATATGCGGTGCTGAGAATCGAACCCAGTGCCTCATACATGTAAGGCAAGCACTCACTCGACCACTGAGCCACAACCCCAGGCCCTCACCTGATTCTTTATAAAGCATTATGTAACAATGAATTCATTCAGATTTTTCTGAATTTTAGTGAAATTGGATAAGCATAATTATAAAGGCAGAACTATTTTTGATATATGTTTAATTGTCAAGAAATATCGCTTTTTTGAAAGTTAGGTAAGTATAAGTACTTAAATTTGTCTTAGGAAGAGCTCAGAATGGTGAGACTGATAAGTAGACAATAGATTGTACAATTAGGTAACAGACATGGCATGAAAAGGTGTAAGCACTGGAGTGTGTATAGGAACAAAAAGTATAATTTTTATATAACTGCTTTCAGCTGCTAATGAGAAATGATGCTTTAAAAATGCAACCATAATACTTCCAACATATATTTGCTGGAGCTGTACCTTTAGGAGTCATCTGCATAGAAATGTAGGAGTAAACTCAAATTATATAAGTAGCTCAGACTATTTAATTAGCACAGAGATAGTAAGAATAAAAAATGTACCAAGAACAGGACTGACTGTGGGAGTAATCATCTGAAAGCAATATAGTGTGCTTTTACATGTTTTAAATTTATAAAGTTGATAAGAAAGTCCTCAGTATTTACAAAGATAAAAATACTATAAAGATAGTGAAATCTAGCAAACCACCCCTCCACCTGTTAACCAAGGCCAATATCAACAGTGATAAATCATATTGACAGATGTGTGCTTGTGTGGTGAGCCGTGTTAGTAGACTGTTGCCACCATTAGAAGATGGCGCCGGTCTCCTTTGTGGATCTTGGTAAACAACTCCTTATTAGGGAGAGTTGGCGCGCTGTCCCTCAATACCCTATGAGAAAACCCCACGTGGCAGCTTTTGATTGGACTTGAGTAAGCTTTATTAGGCTGTGTGTGGGTGCGTGGGAAGAGGAGAGCGCTTGAGAGAAGACTAAAGTTAAGGCCTGAATAAACCGCTGAAAGAAGAATCCTGTGTCGTGTCTTCCTTGCTGGCGAGGGGGTCGCGACATGCTTGGAATTATGTGATGACAGTAGTACTTTACCTCTGTAGTCTTCCTCCCAAATACCCATACCCTAGTCTAATCATAAGAAAAACACCAGGCAAATGCAAATTGAAGGGCATTCTGTAAAATAACCTGACCATCTTCCTAACAACTGTGCCCTATTGCACATTAGGCTAACCTAGCAATAATAGTATATATTTCAGAAAAAGAGAGGCTTTTGAATGATGTCACCACAAAAAAAATGATAAATGCTTAAGGAATAGGCATGCTAATAATCCTGAACTGGTTATTACTATATACTGTATAACTTTCTCAGGATATCATATTATATCCCATAAAATATTTATAATTATTTTGTGTTAATTGAAAATAAAATAAAAATAAATGAAAGCATCACTAAAGAACACAAATGTTATGCAAAACAGTCACAATCAAGAGTAACCAAAAGAAAATGATGGTCAAAAGTAATGTGGTATCTTGGATAGGATCCTGAAATATGAAAAGGGAGTTAGGGAAAAATGACAAAATTCTGAATGGAGATATGAATCTTAATTAATGCTAATTTAATTGGTTCATTTAACATACCAGAAAGGTTAATAATTTTTAAGTTAAAAAAAAAGATAATGCACTAAATTTTTGTACAAGGTCATAGTGTTTTAATATATAACCATAAGTGAGGAGCAGAAGTGTATCATTAGGCTATATTGTAGGCATTGTTAGTTTACTGGACATGCTAGCCTAAAAGATCAGATTTTATGGGGATGCTTTAATACACATTAAAGATGCCATATCCACAGTAGCAATGAGGCCATAAAATAGGCACAGATTAATGCTATGAATCTCAGAGGAAACAGTAGTGAAAAATCCTTATAACACAAGTACCCTTTAAGCAGCATGGTAAGAATTGACATATAGCAGGAAGCAGTTAGCAATGCATTAGGAGGAGGCATTACATGATCAAACCAGAGAGGAAGAACCATCTAAGCGGACAACCCAAGATAAAGGCAAGCCGAGAGAGTGTCTGAATAGAAAAGTAAGGGAGAGGCTGAGTCATGAGATGAAAAGCACGTTCAGATGTAGGATCATAGTGCCAGGTATTCCCAAGATTGGGCTTATTGAAGTCATGGGCCACAGTAGATATTCCAGAAGTTGGCATATCCTGTAGTGATATCGTGAATTTAGAACCACATATCTGCATACTATAAAATAGATCGATGTCCTCAAGTCAGAAAAATAGCAACAATCATTCTCCTTCTCCTCTGGACGAAGCCTCTTCCAGCTTGAAATATGATGAGAATCAGAGACAAATGCCTGGGAAGGTCATAGCAAGCAGAGCCAGAACTCTGACATTGAGGACAACTAGAATGCAGGGAGAGGCAGATTTGAGGCCAGAAATGGGAGGAGAAAGGATCTGCCCTCATGATGCACAGTTAGTTTAACTGGGCAGCTGGGTGGAATTTGTGATTTCTAGGCTGGTAAAGAAGCAAACTGGAAACCAGGCCACAAGTTGCTGGATAATCAATTAAATAAATGTGGGCAACAGAATCCAGACTCTTCTCCAGTTGTCCCCAGCCTGAGTGTTCTTAGGTTGAAGTGAGAAACCTAGTGAAAACATTGAACCAGTTTAAATTTTTCTCTTGAGATAATCATGAGTTCAAATGCATATGTAAGAAGTACTTTTAAAAAACCATAAGCCCCTTTCCCCCAGTTGCCCAGACAGTTCTTAAGAATGATCCAAGTTGCTTTTCAGTTGGCTCTCATTTCTTATGTTCCCATCAGCAAGGTGAAAATGATCCAGCTTCTTCACATCCTCTCTTGCATTTGATGTTTTCACTATTTATTTTAGTCGTTGTTATGGGTATGTGGTAATATTGTGATTTTAATTTACATTTCCATGAAGGTTAATGATTTTGGACATTTTTTCAAGTGCTTATTTGCTTAGGTATATCCTCTTTGATAGATGTTTCATCTTGTTTTTCTGTTTTTTAATTGGATTGTTTTTATTTTGCTGTTTTTCTATTGGCTTTTGAGAGTTCTTTGTGTATTCTGGACTCTAATCCTCTCTGAGGACTATGTAGTTTGCAAATATTGTTTTCCAGTCTGTCTCTTGTCCCATCATAACAGATTGTTCTGCAGTGCAAAAGTTTTAGTTTTGATGAGGCCCAACTGATCAGTTAGATTTTGTGGACCATGTTTTTGATATCAATATATTAACTTTGTTTAGCCTTAAATTCAAATATTCTCTCCTATATTTTTCTAGAAGAATTATAGTAATGGGTTTATATTAAGTCTGTGTCCCATTTGGATATAATTTTTGCATGAGGTAAAAGCTTGTGTTACAGATTTTTTTTTTTCCTTACAGATTTTCAATTGCTCTGGCACCATTTTTTGAAAAGACTATCCTTCCTCCATTGATTTCCTTTTTAACTTTTACTAATAATCATTAAGACATATTTGTGTGGGATTATTTCTGGGTTCTATAATGTGCTTATTTGATCTATGTGTATCATTTGGCCAATAGTAAGTATTTTTTTTGTAATTGTAGATGGACAGAATGCCTTTATTTTATTTATTTTTATGTGGTTCCATGCATCAAACCCAGTGTCTCACATATGCTAGGCAAGCACACTACATTGAGCCACAACTCCAGCCCAATAGTAACTATTTTTAATCAGTACAGTTTTATGATAAAAAACAGTAATTTTTATTTCATCTTTTTCAAAATAATTTTAGCCATTTTATTACTTTTGTCTTTCATATAAATATTAGATTAAACTTATTTGAGTCTACAAAAATAGTTGCTGAAATTCTGGTTTAAAATTAAGTCTTTAGTGTATTGGTAAGCTTCATTTCTCTCTGACTGCTTTCAGGATTGTTTTAGGTTTTGACTGCTTTCAAATTTTTTTTTTCAAGATTTTCTGTGCTATAAATTTTATGATAGGTTCTTTGTGTACGTAGTGTATGTGTGTGTTTCTTTGAGTTTATCTGACTTAGGTTTTGTTTTGTTTTGTTTACCAGGGATTGAACCCACGGGTACTTAATCATCCCCAGCACTTTTTATTTATTTTTTTTTATTTTGAGACAGGGTCTCAATAAGTTGCTTAGGGCCTCACTAAATTGCTGAGGTTGGTTTTGAATTTGCAGTCCTTCTGCCTTCTTGTTATGATTTGGATGTGAAGTGTCGCCCAAAAGCTCATGTGTGAAACAATGCAAGAATGTTTAGAGGAGAAATAATGAGAGCCTTAACCCAACCAGTGGCTTAATCCCCTGATGGCGAAGCCAGAATTAGTCAGGTACTCGATATAGACAAGTAAATCAAGTCAGGACAATCAGGGAGGCCAATTTAAGTCTGGGAAGTTGGAGACCACCCCCTGAGGGACTGAAATGCCTTCCTCCACCCTTATCTAGATAACCTGCCCTGCTCCAACCTGTTGCTAAGGTAACCTGTCCCAGGGATTGTCCTTCCCAACAGGCAGTTATAAAAGTTGTTAATTACATCCCCTTCCTGTCCAGATTTCTCCACCCTGGTCCCTCCAGTCCACCTGCTTCTCAACTTTGGGCCACCCCACCAAGCATCTTTGGGACCTAATCACATAAGGAAGAAGAAGAGAGATAAGGGGGAAGCAAGCAGGAGGACAAAGGAAGCCTAGGACATATGAAAAGGCAGAACACCCTCACTTCCTGGGATACAAGGATACCAGATATGATCCCCTTCTTCCTCCCAGGAGAAATCAATGTTACACCTTTTTAAGTAAACCCTGTTTTATATGCTTGCCTTGGTGTGCTTCTCTAATGCTATACTTCAACATGTGAGGAAGCAGGACTCCTCACTGGTAACTGGCAGTATCAATGAGATTAACTGAGTGGTAACTGAAGGTGGGTAGGGTGTCTCTGGAGGTGGTGGGTCCTGGAGGTCTGCCTTTTGGGGTATGCTAGATATAAAAATATCTAGCAGTGAAGTCTCTCTCTCTGCTCTCTGATCATGCCGTGAGCTGCTTCCCTCTGCCGCACTCTTCCACCATGATGTATTACCTCACCTGGAGCCTGAGGAATAAAGCTGGGGGTCTACGGACTAAGATCTCTGGAATCATGGGCCCTCAGATAAGCAAGCATTTCCTCCATCACAGTTGTTGTGGTTGGGTCTTTTAGTCACAGCAGTGAAAAAGCAGACTTAAACACACCCACTTAGAGTTTTCTCAGCTTCTTGAATCTCTAGGCTTGTGTTTTTCCCCAAATTTGGTAAGTTTACAGTCATTATTTCTTTAAATATTTTCTCAGCACCGGGTCACTTTTCTTCATCTGAGATGTACATGAAACAAATGCTAATTGTGTTATTTTCCCTCAGGTCATCATACCTCATTTTTTTTTTTTTTTACTTATTTAGGTCTGTTTCTCTGATTACATAATTTCAATTGAGCTCTCCTAAAATTTGCTGATTGTATTTGCTGTCATCTCTACTCTATTATTAAAGAACTTAGACTTTAAAAAAATAGTTTTTATTTTTTAACTCTACTATTTTAACTTGTCTTTTAAAATAACTTGTATCTTTTGAAATGGTTCCTTTTGTTTGTTTCAAAGAATTTTTAATTTCTTGTTGAATAATTTACATAATGATCTCATTAAAATTTATGTCAGATAACTTTAACATCTGATTCATTTAAGCAATGGTACTAATTTTCTCATCCATGTTGTATTTTTTCTATCTCTTGTTATGCAGAGTGATTTTCTATTGTATCATGGATACTTTGCCATTATTTTAGGAGACTCTGAATCCCATTTTTTGTATGTTTATTTATTCATTTATTTTAGTCTGTAATTTGAACAGTGTAAATCTGACAAAACTGACTCCAAGTCAACTCCTGTGATAACTTTAGCCAAATCAAAGGTCAAATTGGCTATAGATTTTTGGAAACATTAAAACTGAAGCTTCAAGAGATATTCAATGTTGGAGGAACAGACAAAGATTCTGAAATTATATGACCATGTTTTCTTCTGGAAATTTAAGCCCTCAAAATTGTTGTTTTTTTCTTTGTATTCTCCTGAGTAAGTAAGTTGCCTACTCTGTATTCCCTGTACACTCTGTACCTTCACAGCGAATTGTCTACTATAATAGTAACTTTTGTCTATCAAACTTTGCCTTCCAGGGTAACTTTATTCTGTCAGTTGAAAGTGATGATCAATGTGACCATATGTTTGCAACTGCCAATGTCTAATTTTCAACCAGGGTAAAAGTAACTGTTCTTTCAAATCCAACCTGGTCAAATAATGTGTTCTGAATACCCATTTTTTTTTTTTTTGGTGGGGGTATTGGGGATTGAGCTCAGGGGCACTCAACCACTGAACCACATTCACAGCCCTATTTTGTATTTTATTTAGAGACAGGGTCTCACTGAGTTGCTTAGTGCCTTGCCATTGCTGAGGCTGGCTTTGAACTCACAAGCCTCCTGTCTCAGCCTCCAGAGCTGCTGGAATTACAGGTGTGCCACCGTGCTCGGTCTAAATGACCATTTTTAAGGCTCTTATTGCTTCCACATTCCTTCTAAAATCAAATGTCACATTAGTAAATGTTTATTCAGAGAAATAGAAGCCTCATAAATATTTTCAGTACAGGTATTTAACATAGCATTTAAAGTCTCTTATAGCTATTGGGAACCCTGTAGGAGATAGAACAAAAAGCCATTTTCCAAAAACCTAATGTGCAAGGATTATAGGAAAAAATAATATCAGTGACCCAGCTGCTCACAGTGCCAAGGTAGATGAGACTTTTAGAGTCATTGAAAGCCTCAAAAAATGACCTCAGCTGCTGCCTGAAGCTGGTGCTGGAGGAAAGGCTTCTCCTCTCTTTTACTTACCAAATGGTAGGGGAGTGCTTTGAATCACTGATATGTAACAGGAAACTCAAAAAGAACAAGATGCTGAAAAGCTGGGATCCAACATTTATCCCTACTATGTAGAATAAAAAGTACAATGTGAAGAAATTAGTGCTGCCTTTCAACACAGCACCTGGCAACAGGGACTGTGGTGCTTCTGGACCCAGACTCTTCTTCACCTTCTTATGAATGTGTCCTTGCTGATTCTCCCCCCCCTCCCATGGCAGGAAATTTCCCCCATTTCACATTTGACAATTTCTCCCATGCATTTATTCATGTTCTACATTTGAAATGCAAATGTTTTTCTTTGCTTTTTTTTTTCTTCTCCCTCTTTCTGGGACTCCAAAGTACATGCTTCTATTCATTATTTACATATGTAAAATATTGAGGAAGGACTCTGGTTATTATTGTTCCCTTGGGTAAATTTGTCCTGCACTTCTTTTCAACCCAATCCTTTTCAAAGTAGAGCCCCGATCAACTTACTTCTTCAAAATTCTGTAAATTGTCCTCTGATTGTAGCATCCCTTATTTGATATCAAGGCTCCAATCTGACCACACTTTCTGTCCAGACACATTTTTTCTTTCATTGCTTCTAATACTCTAAATCAAGTATAAATGGGTCCATTATGCAATTCTCTTTAAAAGGTTGACCTTGTTCCTAATGATACAGACTTTACTCATTTCTTCCTCTTCAAGGGCACTTTAAATCATACTTAACTGGTGTGGAGCTTGAACCTGCCTTGAAGAAACTCAAATTCCAGTGGGAAATATAAATAAGCAGACAAGTAATTACTCAGTGTCACAGTGCAGCGATGGAGCCACACACAGTGTGATGGGGATATAGGAGGATGTAAGCTATTCTCTTGTTATGAGAAATAAGTAAGGCTTCCTTGCCATAGGGATGCCTCATCTGCCTGTGATGAATGTGTAGGAGCGAGTGAGGCCAGAGAGAGGAGGAGGATTTTTAAGGATGCATGTTAAGATAATAGGAAAATGAAAATTTAACTATTTTCAAATACCTACAAATAGACCATGAGAGGAAAAAAAAAAATAAAGAAGCTCTTATCTAAATATAGAAAGATGAAGGTAGAAGGACAAAGAACAATTATACTATTGATGATTGTGGAGTCATACTTCAAAGTCTGGGCTGCATCTCAAAGATAATAGATGGCTTTGAGAAAAACTAAATCAGGAAGGTAACAGAATATAATTTGAATTTTATGAAGTAACACAAATAATCCTGCAAAAGATGAAATTGAAATAGACTGAGCCTGGACACTTTAGGAGGTTATTCTTATAACACACTGCAGAAATGATGAGAGGTGTTAAATGAAAATTATTCAGTGACACTTGTGGAAGCATAGTAGGAAACCTTCATTTAGGATTATTGTGGGAATCTATAGGTATGGACCTGGGTAGGAATTGGTGGAAGGAAAATTATTAGGAGGAAATATCAGGGATCAGGAGAATTCTGGCAAAAGTGACCAGCAGGTCTGATATTACCTGGAGTATGGTGAAAGATGAGAAATCTGATCAGATATAAGGACTAATATGACATATGATTGGGGGAATCTTATTAAATGTCCTAAGGGATACTTTGCTAAAGCAGGATTTTTTAAGGCAGTGCACAGATGGGCCTCTAAGGGTTCAGGAGCCTGCCTGAAGTTTGGTCAAGGATTTGAAAGGATGATAAAAAGGAAGAGACTGTATCAAAATCTCTGGGAGGTAAAATAGATGGGACCTATGGTAAAGATGGGGAGTCGGAACTATGCACCTGGGGAGATGATAAATCATGCATGCAGCTCTGAAACAATTCATGGTTATTAGTAGGAGTTCTTGAGGAGAAGCTGAACTCGGGTTGGGGCATGTGGAGCCTGAGGCTTTTGTGAGAGCTCCAAGGGGAGACAGATACCCAGTAGCAAGTTGAATATGGGTATGGAGCAAAAGAGAAGTGTAATGTGCAGGTGTTGATATGAGACTTAATAGACTAGTATCTAACACACGTGCATAGACTATTAGCATATTCCTTTAAAATTTTATATTTTAAATCAGTGGAAAAGGAATGAACTAAACAGAGAAGAAAGACAGGAAGAAGAAAGAGAAGAAGCAATGTAAAATAAATTTGGAGGAAGCCAAAGCAGAGGAGTCTTTCAGGAAGATGGGAATCAATGGACAGTCAAATATACAGAAGAGCCTGAAAGATAAAGAACATGAAAGTCTCATTGAATTCCATGATCACAAGGCCATTCAGGTGAGAAGAATTCCTGTCAACTGATAAAGACAGAGTCCTCACTAACAGTGCCACCTGCATGCCTTTGTTAATTACACATTTATTAGAGAGGCCAGAACAGTCATGCCTCATTTTTTTAAGCCTAAACTAGATACACTCTAACAAATCTTATAATCCTCAGGTAATTCAGTGCCTGTTAAAACAAACTTTAAAGAAAGAGGAATCAAAATTCAGTCTTCCAAATAAAATTTATTAGATGTGTGATACAATAGGGAACCGTGAGTTATAATCAGGAGAGGGGAAAAAAAACTGTCAGTTAATGGATACCATAATAAAACCACAAATGCCAGAATTACTGGAATTAGTAGGCAAAGTCTATGATACAGCTCTGAAAAATATTCAAGGAATAAAAGGATGAACATAATAAGAAGAGAAATTAAAGATATAAAAAGGCGACACAACTTATAGAAATAAAAATGCAATATTTGAAAAAAAGAACATAACTTGGTGGGATTAACAGCAGATTAGTAGAGCATAAGAATAGAGGAAAAAAAGACTAAAAAACATTAAATATCCAGACACCTTGAGTCATGAGTAATGCTAAATGGCCTAACATACTTATATTTGGAATCCCAGAAAGAGGGAGAAAAAATTTTTGAAATATTTGTCTTTTTTTTCCCAAGTTTAATAAAAACAGTATTTCCCCACATATAAGAAACTAAGTGAACCGCAAGTAAGATAAATATCTGGACAGCCATAACAAAATACACCATGATAAAATTGCAGAAATCCCAAGGTAAAGAAAATATCTTAAAAGCAAGCAGAAAAAAAATCAGCATTACATCCAGGTAACCAAAAATGAAGACCAAACTTGCTTCTTACAGAAACATTATAAATATAAAGAAAATGCAATAATATTTATGAAGTGCTAAAAGAAATAAAGAAATCAACCAAGAATTCTATATCCAATGAAATCAGTCTTCATAAATAAAATTTAAATGCATTCTCAAAAAAATAAATGCTGAGAAAATGTATAACTTCAGTATCACTCTTACTTAATAGTGTACCAGACAGCAAGCCTAGCTATCCTTATGAAATAAAGATAAAAAAAAAATGTATACAAAATAAATAAAATTTTGCAGATGGCATAATTGCATATGTAGAAATTCTATGGAATCTATTAAGGGCTATTAAAAATAATAAGTGACTTAATCAAGATTGCAGGATTCCAGGATAATAGAAAAATTGATTGTATTTTAATAAAATAGCACCAATTAAAAAATTTTAAAACCATTATTAGCATGAAAATATAAAGTACATTGGGAATATTTTGAATAAAATATGTATAGACTTTCACATTATAAATTATGCTTTCTGAGAAAAATAAAGATTAAGAGTTAGATAAATTTAAATGCATATAAAGTTCATCATTTGGAAGACTCAGTAAGCTAAGAATCTTGTCCCTAAATAGGTCTATTTATTCAATGTATTTCCAAAAAAAAAAAAAAAAGTCCCAGCAGGAGCAGGGCACGTAATACTGAGAGGCTGAAGCAGGAGGATCTCAGTTCAAAGCCAGCCTCAGCCTGTTATTCCCGGAGACTGAAGCAGCAGAATCTCAGTTCAAAGCCAGCCTCAGCAAAGATGTGGTGCTTAGCAACTCAGTGAGCTCCTGTATCTAAATAAAATACAAAATAAGGCTGGGGATGTGACTCAGTAGTTGAGTGCCCCTGAGTTCAATCTCCAGTACCTGCCCCTCCCCGCAAAAAAACACATTCCAGAAGGATAGTGGTATGAATTGTTTAGGTAACATCACATTTTCTAGAATTGTAAAGGTTCCAGAATAGCCAGGACAGCATTTTGTAAAAGAGAATAATTTGGACAGTTTACGCTACATAATTTTGGATTTCATAATAATGAAGCTACAGTATAATGTTGGCATAAGGGTAGACGCACAGATCGATGTAATTAAGTAAAGCTTCCAGAAATGGACAAAAATGCAGCTGCTTACTACATTTTGACAATTTCCAGGCCTTCGTTTGTGGGATTTCCCCACACTACATGCACATTCCTAAATTTGAGCAAGAGGCCCAACACATGACTGGAGTTCCATGAATATTTCCTGAAATTGCTTGAATTATAAAATTAGATAAGAAATGGAAAGCTTGTTCTTACAGAACATTGATTGGTGAGTAAGGTGGGAACAGGAGGGAACATGAAATCCTGAAGGAATGTCCCCATAGAACATGGGGTGGGTGAGGGCATGGTGCTCAGAGCAGCAGTCAGCCTCAGGGCCACAGCTTACCCAGGGCCAAACAGGAAAGTCTCCATTTCCTTCTTCTTCTCTCCTTGTAGTATTCTCTCTCCTTCCCCCAAGCTGCTGACTGAGGATGGCCAGGCCAGGAAATTTCTTGGAGAAAGCATGTGCACACCTGCTTGTATAGGGAGACAATGGACATTGAGATTCTCAGTCACATTTCTTTCTTGTCATTTCCAGAGAGGGCTTAGCAGTTTATAAAAAGAAAAAAGAAAAGAAAAAAAGAAATGGGTGGAGAAAAAAGAAATCTAGATTATAAATGACTAAATTTCTCCTTGCTCTCTTTTCAGGTGGATAAGTTTGAAGTTTTAGATAACGGCTTTGGGAACTGAAGTAAGAGAAACACTAATGTCCAATTCTGAGCCTCTCTACAGTTTAACTCACATCTGTGAGCTGCAACCTGTCAGAACCTTCTAGATGTTAAATTAGCAATTGCTGATCCAGGAAGGATGCCAGGATTCCCATGGGGCAGGTGTTCCTGGTTCTGAGGAGGAGCTAATCTTATCCCTCTCCGAAGTCTTGTTATAATAGGCAATTACCTTTACAGCTTCCCCCACATCCGCTATTGAAATTGGAAACCTGAATGCACAGGAGAGAGAGCACGTAGGACCCTAGTGGGGTGCATTACCATTTACTGCTGTCCTCACATGCTAAATATTACATAACTCATGTTGCACATGGTTTATATTAGACTACATGGTTTATATTAAACCTCACTTGGGTTTTAATTTTTCTCTACTGAGATGTGATATTTGTACATCTTTATAGATTACATTATGATAACAGAATACATGTATAGAATGTGTATGATCAAATCAGGGTAATACGCATAGCCATCTCCTAAAACATTATTTCTATGTTTTGAAAATTAACTTGCGCATTCTTCTGGTTTGAAATATATCTTCGACTGTTGAAAACGATAGTTAACATACTGTGCTGTGAAAAACCAGAACTAAATCCTCTGTGACTGTGCCTTGGTGTCTCTTATCTTATGCCTTTCTCTCCCCTCTCTCCTCTTCCATTCCCAGTTTCTAGAGACAACTATTTCACTCTAGTCTTCTATGTGATCAGTTTTTTAGTTTTCACAAGTGAGGGAGATCATGAAGTGTTTCTTTCTGTTCCTGCCTTATTTCACTTAACATAATTATCCAGTGCCAATCTATGTTGCTTCAAATAACAGGATTTTGTTTTTTATTATGGATGAATAATATTCCATTGTGTGTGTACCTATATATGTGCATATATATATATATATATATATATATATACACATGTGTATATATGTGCATGTATATATATATATGCACATATATATTATGAATATATACATATATATATTATGAAGTTTCATATTGATGTGTAAGAGTGTGATAATGATGCTTGAGAAATTGGTTGCCATTTTTGAGAAGATAAGATGTAATATTGTAGGTTTTTTTTCCCAATTAAAAGGATGGAGTACTGAAGTCAGGTGAATCTGAACATTCTAAGATGTTGATACGGAAATATGTTTCACTCATTAGGGAATGCTATTCAGGGTGACGGACATCATGTTTTGAATGTGCATCAGAATCAGGTTAGATTTTGTCACAAGGATTCTGCAGGGACAACAACTGTTGAGTTTTCATGCCACATGGTAATGACCTGCATATCCCTCTCTCCCACCACCATTCCCATTCCCCATCTCATCCCTACCCACACTGATCTGTTTTCTCTCACTGGACTCATCTGTATTTTCAACACTCTAATTAATAAAATCAAACAGTAGGCACTCTATTTTGACTGGCTTCTTTACTAAGCACAATTATTTTGAGAGCCATCTATATTGTTGCACAGGTCAATATTTTATTTCTTTTATTGCGAGTTTACTCAATTATATAGATAAGTTGTGACTTGTTTATCCATTCACCTGTTGATGACTTTTGGATTGTTGCCCCATAGTTTGAAGTGATTACAAATGAAGCTGCTGTGAACATTCATGTGCAGGTCTTCATACAGGTATATACTCTATTTTCCTTGGGAGAAACCAAGAAGTGAATGTCTGGGTCTTATGAGAGGGTCAGATATTGGGTTTAGGTAGCATCTTAAGAAATAACCAACCTGCTTTCTGAAGTGGTGGCACCACTTTCTTTCCAGTGTATGAAAGTTCTGGTTGCTCCTTAATCTTGTCAGCTCTAAGTAAGGACAGTCTTGTAAGGTCAGATCCTCTGATTGGTGTGTACTGGTATCTTATTTTGATTTTGGTTTGCCTTGTCCTGAAGACTAATGGCACAGGCACTTTTCATATGCGTATCATCCATATTTCTTCTTAAGTTCATTTTTTGCCATTTAAATTGTGTTTTATGTTTTTTTGTTGAGTCCTTTATCAAATATGTATATATTTGCACATTCCTTTATTTTATATATATATATATTTGCACATACTTTCTCCAAGTTTGTGATTTCTTTTTCATTTTTCAACAGTGTCTTCCATAAAGCAGAAATTTTTAACTTTAAAGAAGTCCTGCTTATCAAACATTTTCTTTTACAACTTGTGTTTGGTGTCATTTGTAAGCAATATGAGCCTAACCTAAAGTTACAAAGATTTTTTCCTTTTTCCTTCCTTAAGGCTTTTCTTATTTATTTAATTCTGAAACAAAATCTCACTATGTTGCCCAGTCTGGCTTCAAACTCCTGGGCTCAACCGATCCTTCTGCATTAACCTCCAAGGTAGCTGGAACTACAACTACTAAAGTTCTATAGTTGTGTATTTCACATTAAAGTCTCTAATTCATTTTAAGTTAATTTTTACATATCATGTGAAAGAAACTTTTTTCACGTGCATGGATACCCACTTCTTCCTGTATATTTGTTGAAAAATTTATGATTTCTCAATTTATTTCTAGACTCTACTCTGTTTTGTTGATGTATTTTTCCAGCATGATGTGATACTACATACTTTTGACTTCTATAGATTTAAAATGAAGCTGGAAGCAAGAGAACATAAATCCTCTGACAGGTCCTTTGCGCTTTTATATGAGTTTTAGAATCAGCTATTCAATTTGGAACGGCTTTGAAGCAATAAATTCATTTTCAGACAATGGACAAATTAAGGTTATTAAATTAAAAAATAAATGAGCATAGTACAGTTCTCTATTCAGTTAGTTCTCTTTTAATTTCTTTTTTTTTTTTTTTTTTTAATTTTTTATTGTGGGTTGTTCAAAACATTACAAATTTCTTGACATATCATATTCCACACTTTGATTCTAGCGGGTTATGAACTCCCACCTTCACCCCATACACAGATTGCAGATTCACATCAGTTACACATCCATTGATTTACAAATTGCCATACTAGTGTCTGTTGTGCTCCGCTGCCTTTCCCATCATCCACCCTCCCCCCTCCCCACCTCTCCCCTCCCCTCCCCTCCTCTCTCTCTACCCCCTCCACTGTATAACCCTGAGGGTCTCCTTCTATTACCGTGCAATTTACCTTCTCTCTCCCTTTCCCTCCCACCTCACATCCCTGTTAAATGTTAATCTTCTTCTCCTGTTCTTCGTCCCTACTCTGTTCTTAGTTACTTTCCTTATATCAAAGAAGACATTTGGCATTTGTTTTTTAGGGATTGGCTAGCTTCACTTAGCATAATCTGCTCTAATGCCATCCATTTCCCTGTAAATTCTATGATTTTGTCATTTTTTAATGCAGAGTAATACTCCATTGTGTATAAATGCCACATTTTTTTTATCCATTCGTCTATTGAAGGGCATCTAGGTTGGTTCCACAGTCTTGCTATTGTGAACTGTGCTGCTATGAACATCGATGTAGCAGTGTCCCTGTAGCATGCTCTTTTTAGGTCTTTAGGGAATAGACCAAGAAGGGGAATAGCTGGGTCAAATGGTGGCTCCATTCCCAGCTTTCCAAGAAATCTCCATACTGCTTTCCAAATTGGCTGCACCAATCTGCAGTCCCACCAGCAATGTACAAGTGTACCCTTTTCCCCACATCCTCGCCAGCACTTGTTGTTGTTTGACTTCCTAATGGCTGCCAATCTTACTGGAGTGAGATGGTATCTTAGGGTGGTTTTGATTTGCATTTCTCTGACAGCTAGAGATGTTGAGCATTTTTTCATGTACTTGTTGATTGACTGTATGTCCTCCTCTGTGAAGTGTCTGTTCAGGTCCTTGGCCCATTTGTTGATTGGGTTGTTTGTTCTCTTATTGTCTAATTTTTGGAGTTCTTTGTATACTCTGGATATTAGGGCTCTATCTGAAGTGTGAGGAGTAAAGATTTGTTCCCAGGATGTAGGCTCCCTATTTACCTCTCTTATTGTTTCTTTTGCTGAGAAAAAACTTCTTAGTTTGAGTAAGTCCCATTTGTTGATTCTAGTTATTAACTTTTGTGCTATGGGTGTCCTATTGAGGAATTTGGAGCCCGACCCCACCGACTGTAGATCGTAGCCAACTTTTTCTTCTATCAGACGGCGCGTCTCTGATTTGATATCAAGTTCCTTGATCCATTTTGAATTCACTTTTGTGCATGGCGAGAGAAAGGGATTCAGTTTCATTTTGTTGCATATGGATTTCCAGTTTTCCCAGCACCATTTGTTGAAGATGCTATCCTTCCTCCATTGCATGCTTTTAGCCCCTTTATCAAATATAAGATAGTTGTAGTTTTGTGGATTGGTTTCTGTGTCCTCTATTCTGTACCATTGGTCCACACGCCTGTTTTGGTACCAGTACCATGCTGTTTTTGTTACTATTGCTCTGTAGTATAGTTTGAAGTCTGGTATCGCTATACCGCCTGATTCACACTTCTTGCTTAGCATTGTTTTTGCTATTCTGGGTCTTTTATTTTTCCATATGAATTTCATGATTGCTTTCTCTATTTCTACAAGAAATGCCATTGGGATTTTGATTGGCATTGCATTAAACCTATAGAGAACTTTTGGTAATATCGCCATTTTGATGATGTTAGTTCTGCCTATCCATGAACAGGGTATATTTTTCCATCTTCTAAGATCTTCTTCTATTTCTCTCTTTAGGGTTCTGTAGTTTTCATTGTATAAGTCTTTCACCTCTTTTGTTAGGTTGATTCCCAAGTATTTTATTTTTTTTGAAGATATTTTGAATGGAGTGGTTGTCCTCATTTCCATTTCAGAGGATTTGTCGCTGATATACAGGAATGCCTTTGATTTATGCGTGTTGATTTTAAATCCTGCCACTTTGCTGAATTCATTTATTAGCTCTAATAGTTTCTTTGTAGAGCCTTTTGGGTCTGCTAGATATAGAATCATATCATCTGCAAATAGTGATAATTTAATTTCTTCTTTTCCTATTTTTATGCCTTTAATTTCTTTCGTCTGTCTAATTGCTCTGGCCAGTGTTTCGAGAACTATGTTGAAGAGAAGTGGAGAGAGAGGGCATCCCTGTCTTGTTCCAGACTTTAGAGGGAATGCCTTCAGTTTTTCTCCATTCAGAATAATGCTAGCCTGAGGCTTAGCATAGATTGCTTTTACAATATTGAGGTATGTTCCTGTTATCCCTAGTTTTTCTAGAGTTTTGAACATAAAGGGATGCTGTACTTTGTCAAATGCTTTTTCCGCATCTATCGAGATGATCATATGGTTCTTATTTTTAAGTCTATTGATGTGGTGAATAACATTTATTGATTTCCGTATATTGAACCAGCCTTGCATCCCAGGGATGAATCCTACTTGATCATGGTGTACAATTTTTTTGATATGTTTTTGTATCCGATTCGCCAGAATTTTATTGAGGATTTTTGCATCTAGGTTCATTAGAGATATTGGTCTGTAGTTTTCTTTCTTTGAAGTGTCTTTGTCTGGTTTAGGTATCAGGGTGATGTTGGCCTCATAGAATGAATTTGGAAGTTCTCCCTCCTTTTCTATTTCCTGAAGTAGCTTGAAAAGTATTGGTATTAGTTCTTCTTTAAAGGTTTTGTAAAATTCTGCTGTATACCCATCGGGACCTGGGCTTTTCTTAGTTGGTAGTCTTTTGATGGTTTCTTCTATCTCCTCAATTGATATTGGTCTGTTTAGGTTTTCTATATCCTCCTGACTCAATCTGGGCAGATCATATGACTTAAGAAATTTATCTATGCCTTCACTATCTTCTAATTTATTGGAGTATAAGGATTCAAAATAGTTTTTGATTATCTTCTGTATTTCTGAAGTGTCTGTTGTGATATTGCCTTTTTCATCCCGTATGCTAGTAATTTGAGTTCTCTCTCTTCTTCTCTTCACTAGCATCGCTAAGGGTCTGTCGATTTTGTTTATTTTTTCAAAGAACCAACTTTTAGTTTTGTCAATTTTTTCAATTGTTTCTTTTGTTTCGATTTCATTAATTTCAGCTCTGATTTTCATTATTTCTTGCCTTCTACTTCTTTTGCTGTTGTTTTGCTCTTCTTTTTCTAGCATTTTGAGATGAAGTATGAGATCATTTATTTGTTGGTTTTTTCTTTTTTTAAGGAATGAACTCCAAGCAATGAATTTTCCTCTTAGAACTGCTTTCAATGTGTCCCATAGATTCCGATATGTTGTGTCTGTGTTTTCATTTATCTCTAAGAATTTTTTAATTTCCTCCTTGATGTCTTCTATAACCCATTGATCATTCAGTAACCTATTGTTCATTCTCCAATTGATGTATGCTTTTTCCTTCCTTCTTTTATCGTTGATTTTCAGTTTCATTCCATTATGATCAGATAAGATGCATGGTAATATCTCTACTCCTTTATATTGTCTAAGAGTTGCCCTGTGACATAATATATGATCTATTTTTGAGAAGGATCCATGTGCTGCTGAGAAAAAAGTGTAACTGCTTGATGTTGGGTGGTATACTCTATATATGTCAATTAGGTCTAGGTTATTAATAGTGTTATTGAGTTCTATAGTTTCCTTATTCAACTTTTGTTTGGAAGATCTGTCCAGTGGCGAGAGAGGTGTGTTGAAGTCTCCCATGATTATGGTGTGGTGGTCTATTAGACTCTTGAACTTGAGAAGAGTTTGTTTGACGAACATAGCTGCACCATTGTTTGGGGCATAAATATTTATGATTGTTATGTCTTGTTGGTGTATGGTTCCCTTAAGCAGTATGTAGTGTCCCTCTTTATCTCTTTTGATTAACTTTGGCTTGAAATCTATTTTATTTGATATGAGTATGGACACGCCTGCTTGTTTCCGAAGTCCATATGAGTGATATGATTTTTCCCAACCTTTCACCTTCAGCCTATGTATGTCTTTTCCTATCAAATGCGTCTCCTGTAGGCAGCATATTGTTGGGTCTTGTTTTGTGATCCATTCTACTAGCCTGTGTCTCTTAATTGGTGAGTTTAAGCCATTAACATTTAGGGTTATTATTGAGATATGGGTTGTTCTTCCAGCCATATTTGTTTATTTCTGTTACTAAACATTGTTTGTTTTCCTCTTTGATTGTTTCCCCCCCCCCTTTACTGTCCTACCTCCCACTGTTGGTTTTCATTGTTATTTTCCATTTCCTCTTCCTGTAATACTTTGGCTAGGATGTTTTGAAGAGATGGTTTTCTAGCTGCGAATTCTTTAAACTTTTGTTTATCGTGGAAGGTTTTAATTTCATTCTCCATACTGAAGCTTAATTTCGCTGGATACACAATTCTTGGTTGGAACCCATTATCTTTCAGTGTTTGAAATATGTTATTCCAGGATCTTCTAGCTTTCAGAGTCTGTGTTGAAAGATCAGCTGTTATCCTGATTGGCTTGCCCCTAAATGTAATCTGCTTCCTTTCTCTTGTAGCTTTTAAAATTCTCTCCTTATTCTGTATGTTGGGCATCTTCATTATAATGTGTCTAGGTGTGGATCTCTTATGATTTTGCACATTCGGCGTCCTGTAGGCTTCTAGGATTTGGGATTCTGTCTCATTCTTCAAGTCTGGGAAGTTTTCTTGTATTATTTCATTGAATAGACAGCTCATTCCTTTGGTTTGGAGCTCTGTACCTTCCTGTATCCCAATGACTCTTAAGTTTGGTCTCTTAATGTTATCCCATATTTCTTGGATGTTCTGCTCATGGTTTCTTAACAGTCTTGCTGAGCTGTCTATGTTCTTTTCCAGTTGAAATACTTTGTCTTCATTGTCTGATGTTCTATCTTCTAAGTGTTCTACTCTGTTGGTAGTATTCTCCATTGAGTTTTTAAGTTGGTTTATTGCTTCCTGCATTTCTAGGATTTCTGATTGCTTGTTTTTTATAACCTCTATCTCCCTGTATAGTTGATCCTTTGCTTCCTGGATTTGTTTGCGTAATTCGTTGTCGAAGTGATCTTTCATTGTCTGATTTTGCTGTTTAATGTCTTCCTTGATACTCCAGATCATCTGAAGCATGTATATCCTGAATTCTTTATCTGACATTCCATCTGCTGCAGCTGTTACCTCTTCTAAAGTTGCGTTGACCTGCATTGCTTGTGGTCCTTTCTTTCCTTGTCTTTTCATACTGCTTGCGTATCTTTCCTGCAGGTGCGGGCGGCGGCTCTGCTCTCTCCTTATTCCAATTGGGGTGTCGTGGCTACCACGCCGGCAGGTCACTGGGCCTGTTCTGGGAGCTGGTGGCGGCTCTGTTCTGCCCCTACTCCAATTGGGGTGACGTGTCTGTCGTACCAGCAGGCCACTGGGCCTGTCCTGCTGGTCGGTCGCAGATCTGCCCACCTTTCGGGCACGAGTGGAGGCTCTGCTTTGCCCCTACTCCAATTGGGGTGTCGTGACTACCCCGCCTGCAGGATGCTGGGTCTGTTCCTGGCAAGGGAGGCGACTCTGCTCTGTCACTACTCCAATTAGGGTGGTGTTTGTACCCCGCCGGCAGGCTCCTGGGCCTGATCCGCCGGTCTGTTGTAGGTCTGCCTACCTTGAAGGCGCGGGCGGCGGATCTGCCCTGCCCCTCCTACCACGCCTGCGGACCCCTGGGCCTGATCTGCAGGTTGATCACTGGTCTGCTCACCCTGCGGGCACGGGTGGCGGTTCCGCTCCACCCCCACTCCAATTGGGGTCACGTGACCACCACACCGGCAGGGCCTGATCCGGGCGTGGGATAAGGATCTGCTCTGCCCCTACTCGAGTTGGGGTGACGTGTGTACCACACTGGCAGGCCACTGGGCCTGACCCGCCAGGCTGTCACAGGTCTGTTTACCTTGCAAGCGCGAAGGGCGGCTCTGCCCTGCCCCTCCTACCACGCCCATGTACTACTGGGTCGTGGGTCTGCCCACCTGGCGGGTGTGGGTGGCGGCTCCGCTCCGCCCCCTCTCCAATTGGGGTCACGCGGTCACCACGCTGGCGAGCCGCTGGGCCTGCTCCGGGGGCTGGCGGCGGCCCGGCTCCTTCCCTCTGGCTCGAGGACAAATTGAGGAGACTCGGGTGACTGAGCCTCACCCCCCTTACCAGGAGACCAACTGCTTATGTCACCGCTGGTATTGATGAAGATCTCTCCTCCACCGCTTTCTGCTGACATCAGATCTCTGCCATGTTGGTATCCTATGCGAATGGCAGCATTTCGTTCCCCTTGCCAGGCAACCCAAGCAATGGGTGAGTCCTGACCTGCCCTCAGCAGGACCCGGACCGAGACACAGTTTCCGCGGGCTCCTAGCCCCGGTCCAGGGAAGTTCCGGGAGCCGGAACTCGGCCGCTCCGTGCTCGGTGTAAGCTCCTATAAGTGTAGGCTCCAAGAAGCAGCCCCCGCGGGCTCAGTTCCGGGAGCCGGAATTCGGCCGCTTAGTGTTTGGTGTATGCTCTGATAGTAGCAGGGTCCAAGAAGCAGCCTCCGCGGGCTCCGCAGCCCTGAGCCAGGGCGGTTCCGGGACGGTTCCGGGAGCCGGAACTCGGCCGCTCTGTGCTCGGTGTAAGCTCCTATAAGTGTAAGCTCCAAGAAGCAGTCCCCGCGGGCTCAGTTCCGGGAGCTGGAATTCGGCTTCTTGGTGTTTCGTGTTTGCTCTGATATTAGCAGGGTCCAAGAAGCAGCCTCCGCAGGCTCCGCAGCCCGGAGCCAGGGCGGTTCCGGGACGGTTCCGGGAGCCGGGACTCGGCCGCCCCGCGCTCCGTGTTCACTCCGATAAGATCAGATTTTAAGAAGCCCCCAGGCGCTGAACCCTAGCAATCTGTCTGCAAGCCGCAGGCGAATTGCAGCCTGAAATTACCTGTTCTATGGCTGAATGAGCTGCGGTCAGTCAAAAACAGGTGTGGTGACGTCAGTTTACCAACATGGTGGCTGCTGGCCTCCTCTGTGGTCTGACCGGTGTGGAGAACCGAGATGGACCGCTTCCTTCCCCGTCTCGAACCCAGAATTCAGCCCTGAGTGCGGTGCTTGCGCGTCTGGCAGAAACTGCAGCGCTGTAACCCTGCGTCTCTATCCCAGCGCGCCTTGCAGACTCTAGCCGCGGGGCGATTTGCTGAATAAGCAGTTTTACCCTCCGTGCGACAAACCTCTCGCGTTTGAGTCCCCGTAGCCGATCCTCATGCGATGGAAATCCTTCCTCCAGGTTCCGGCGCACCCCACTATTGCCCTCTTTTAATTTCTTGAGTACTGTATTTTGGTTCTCATTGTGTAGATTCATAGTGAGAAGGCCTCCATGTGAGCTTCGTGAAAAATCCATGTGCAGCTAAGAAGAATGTGTGTTTTTCGGCTTTTACGTGAACTGTTCTATACATGTTGAGTAGATCAATTTGTGGGTAGTATTCTGGCATTCTTCTAATTTTAATGACTTCCTTCTTCTTCAATAATTTTGTAAATTGTCTTGAAATTTCAACATCTATTTCTTCTTATGGTTCTATGAATTTTTGCTTAGTGCAAAAAAAATAGGATTGCTGAAATGACACCATTGTCAATATGAAATGATCTTTTTTATTTTATATCTCTAGTAATCTTCAAATAGTCACTCTCTTACCTAACTTTTGTCTTTACATTTGAAGAAGGAGTGGGTCTTACATAACAAGCCTGTGGTTGAGTCTTATTTTTAATTCAGTATGACAATCACTGCCTTTAAAATTTTTATTTTTATGTTAAACTATAGATTTATAGGAAGTCATGAAAAATATTGCAGAAATCCCATGTATCCATTATCTAGTGTCCCCCAAATGTAACATCTTGTAAAACTATAGTGAAATATTAAACCAGGATATTTGACATTGACATAGCCAAGGTAGAGATCATTTGCACCCCCAAGCAAGTCCCTCATGGTGCCCTTTTATTGTCATCCCCACTTCCCTATTATACCCCACTCCTTTCTAAATCCCTAATATCCTCTACATCTGTTCTCCATTTCCAAAATTTTGTCATTTCTAGAATGCTATATAATTGGAAGCACATAGCAAATAAACTTTTGCAATTGGCATTCAGCATAATTATCCTCTAGAGATTCCTTCAATTGGTAGTGTGCATCCGTATTCATTCATTTACATAGCTAAGCACTATTCCATGGAATGAATGGATCGAGATGTAACCATTCACTAATTGAAGGACATCTGGATTGTTTTGGGTTTAGGGCTATTACTAACAAAATGATAAAAACATTTATGTACAGGTTTTTGGTGAACTTAAGCTTTTATTACTCTGGGATAAATGCCCAAGAGTACAAATACTGATTCATATGGTTTTTGCATATTTAGTTTCATAATAAAGTACCAAACTATCTTCTAGAGTAGATGTACAATTTTACATTATCATCAGAAATACTGTAATCCAGTTTCTCTGAATCCTCACTAGCAGTTGATGTTATTACTATTTCTCAAATTTTACCCATTTTAAAAGGCATATAGTGATACCTCATTGTGATTTTAACTGACATCTGCCTGAAGGTTTATAATGTTGAACATCTTTTTATGTATTTATTTACCGTCTATGTACTTTCTGTTGGTGATATGTTTCTTCATATTTTTCCCATTTTCTAATAGGGCTGGGTTTTTTTCCATATACTATTTACATATGAGAGTTCTTTATATATTCTAGATACTAGTCCTTCATCAGATATGAAGTGCAAATATTTTCTCCCAGTCTGTAGTTTGGCTTTCATTGTCTTAATAGTTTTTGCAGAACAAATTTTTTTAATTTTGATGAAACCAAATTTATCTATTTTTCCATTAATGAGTCATGCTTTTAATTTCAAGTATAAGATATATGCTGTACCCCTTTTTGCTAAAAGTATTATAGTTTTATGTTTATATTTAAGTCTGTGATCTCTTTTGATATGACTTTTGTACAAAGGTGTGTGAATTAGATTGAGGTTCCTTCTTTTGTCTTATGGATTTCCATTGGCTCTAGCACCATTTGTTAAAAAGGTTATCTTTCCGCCATTGAATCACTTTTGCACCTTTGTAAAAAAATCATCAGGGCATATTTGTGAAGTTCTATTTCTGGGTTCTCTACACTATTCCCTTGAACTATACACATATGCTGCCAATCAATACCAAATAGTCTTGATTGCCATAGTTATATAGTAAGTCCTGAAACCAAGTATATTGAATCCTCCTACTCTTTTATGTTTGCTTTTTTTTTCAAAGTTGTTTTATCTATTTCCATTTTCTGCCTTTCAATTGAGTTGTCCAGACTATTTATATTTGACATGATTTTCAATATGATTTGGCATAGACCTATGATCTTGCTACTTGCTTTCTGGCTATCTCCTGTTTTCTTTCTTACTGTTCACTATTTTTTTTAACCTTCTTTTGTATTAATTGAGAGTTTGTAGTGCCTCTGGCTATTAGAACAGATTTAGATTTACAGAAAAATTTAAAAAGGTAAGGTAGAGTTAAATTAAAGATAAAGAGTTTTTATATGCTCTATACCCACTTCCTCCCATTAATATCTTACATTATAATATTAGTGGGATATATTTCTCATAACCACTGACCAAATATAGATACATTACTATTAGCTAAGTCCACCATTCATTTGAATTTTTAGTTTCTATAAAGTGTATTTCTTTTTCTTTTCTCAGATATAAGATCTGATATGACACTGCCTTAGGTTGGCATATCTTAGACTACTTTTGTTCTGAGAGTTTCTCAAAATTTCCTTCTTTTAAAGACCCGAATAGCTTTGAGGAATTCTTTTAAATATTCTGTGGAAGTCTCACATACTAGAATTTTCCCAATGTTTTTCTTATGATTAGAATGGGGTTGGGATTTTGAGACATTCACAAAGGCAAAGTGCCATTTTCATCTCATCATATCAAGAACACATCCTATTCACATGACTTATTCCTCTTGGTGTTGACCTCAATCCCCTGAATAAGTTTGTTTTTTTTTCAGGTATCTGTAAGTGCAAGGTTTCCTTCTCTCCCTCTCCATATTGTATGGAATAAAGTCTCTATGCATGGGACACACTAAGGAGTAGGCATCTAAGTGCCTCCTTTTTACCAAGGTTAGAGTATCTACATAAATTATTTGGAGTTTTTCTTCTTGGGACATTTGTATCTTTCCTTCATTTTATTTATTTATTTACTTACTTATTTACTTATCTGTTTGTTTATTTACATAAGCATAGATATGTTCACAGGTATGCATTTTATACTTTAGGCTATTATCCTATACTCATTTATTGTCCTGTTACTCAGAATCTTCTAGCTTTGCCTATTGATTTCTGATTGATTCTGTTGTGGTTTAAGAAATACATGTTTCTATTCTCTTTTAAACTTGTTCAAGAGTGTTTTAGCCCAGAATTTGGATTTATCTTGTTGAATTTTCCATGTGTGTTTTAAAGTAATGAGTATTTTGCTATTGTTGGATATTCTGTAGATATCCATTAGATCAAATTGATTGATAGTACAGTTCTAATCAACTGTATACTTATTTTATGCCTGTTTGGTATATCAATTTCTGAAAGAAGAGTGGTAAAATCACCAACCATAATAGTGGGTTTGCTATTTCTCCTTGTAGTACTGCCAATTCTTGCCTCACGTATTTTGACTTTGTTGTTAACCTACATATTAAGGACTTTTATCTTCTTGGAGAATATTTTTATCATTGTATAATGTTTCTCTATAATCCCAACAAGTTTCTCTTTGTTCTGAAATCTGCTTTTTTGAAATTAATTTGGCTTATATAGCTTTGTTTTTATTAGTGTGAGAATGGCATACTTTTTCTCCATTTCTTTATAGTTAGCTTGTGTCTTTCTACAAAAAGTGGATTTGGTTTAGAGCAGCTATTGTTTGTTCTTGTTTTTATTCACTATGACACTCTCATCTTCTAACTGGTATCTTAAGATCATTTGCATTAAAAGTGATAATTTATATAGTTGGTTCAGTATCTACCATTTTTGTACCACTTTCTAGTCTTTATACTTCTTTTTTCTTTCTTTTTCTTTCTTCCCTAATTTTTGTGCCCTCTCTGTTCTTGGGTATTTTATATAATACAATTTCCCCCTGTCAGCATATAAGTTATATTTCTTCTGGAAATGTTATGAGTGGTTGCCCTAAAGGTTGCCATACACATTTACTGCTAAACTAAGTCCACTCTCAAATGACACTGTGACATTTCATAGGTAGTTCAGGTCCTTATAACAGTGTAATCCCAATCATTGCTTCCTGTCCCTTTTAACTTCGTTGTCATTCCTTTCACTTATGTGTACTATACTATAATCAGCCTGTGCCCTGTTACTGTCATTGCTTTGAGCAGTTATTATATTAGTTAAGAATAGAAATTATACATAATTTTATTTTGCATTTATCCCTCCTTTGAGACTTTCTTTACATAGATCCAAGTTTCTAAGCAATATCATATTTCATCTCCCTTTTTATAAGAAATCTTGGAGGCTAGATCTACTAACAATGAATTCCCTAAATTTTTGTTTGTCTGGGAATGTCTTTATCTTTCACTGTTGAAGGCTCACTTCATGGGATGCATAATTCTAGGTTGCTAGTTTGTTTTTTTGTTTGTTTGTTTTTTAACTTTAAATAAACCACTCCATCTCCTTCTTATTTTCATGGTTTCTAATGGGAAGTCCAATATCATTCTCATTTTTGTTTATCTGCTGGGTGATTTTAACCCCATTTGGCTACTTTCAAGATTCTCTCTTTGTCTTTGGTTTTCTGAAGTTGATTTCAGTAAGCTTAGATGCAGATGTTCTGCTGTGTGTTATTTTGTATTCTCTTAACTTTTTATATTATGATTTGATGTCTATCATTAACTTTGGAAAATTCACCCCCATTATTATTTCAAATATTCCTTCTGCTCCTTTCCCTCTTCTCACTTTTCTTCTGGTATTCCAATAGCACACATAGAACCTCATCTATAATACCTTCTGAAATTGTCCCAGAGTTCTTGGATATTTTACTCTGTTTTATTTTTTAAATTTCATTCTCTGTATTTAAGTTTGGAATATTTCTATTGACACATCTTCAGACTCTGATGGTTTCCTTGCCGTGTTCAATTTATTGATGAGCTCATTAAAAACTTCATTTCTGTTGTGGTGTTTTGATTCTAGCATTTCTGTTTGATTCTTTCTTAGAGTTTCCACATGTCTGCTTACATCAGTCATCTGCTTTTGTTTGTTGCCTATTTTTCCTTTAGAGTCTCCAACATGGTCATAGGTATTTTAAATTCCCTGTCTGATATTCCAAAATCTCCATGTGAGTTTGATTCTGATGCATGTTTGTCTCTTCAGATGGCTTTTATTTTCCTTTTGCTTTTTAACTATACCTTATAAATCTTTTTGTTAAAAGCCAGACATCATGTAACAGGAAATAGGAACTGAAATTAGTAGTACCATAGCATGAGGTTTAAGTTATTCTGGTGATAAAGTGGGCAGAGTTTAAAATTTGCTGTCCTTTTAGGGGTCAGAGGCTGCAATTTTTCATTTCCTTGTTTCTATCTTTCCTATTTTTCTAGGGTTTTTCTTAAACTTTTCTTCTTCTTTTATTTTTTTTATTTATATATGACAGCGATGTATTACAATTCTTATTACACATATAGAGCACAATTTTTCATATCTCTGGTTTTATACAAAGTATATTCACACCAATTCCTGTCTTCATACATGTAACTCTTCAATGGAGTCTAAACCTTGAAGCTTTCTGGGTTGCATTCCTTTGTTATCACCTTCTGTAACTCTGTGGTTAAGTGTCAGTCTTCTAATGCTTTTGTGTTCCTGAAAAAGGACCTGAGTTTTTTTTTCAATGAAATGGCTAATCTATGCCCAAATGAAAATAAAAGAAATATTCCAGGTAATACTCCAAATTAAGCCATCGTTGAATTATGTCTGAAAGCATCATTGATGTCTGAAAACTAAGGTCACTCGTAGTCTTAAAACCTTTTTGTTTTCTTAAGTTTTGCATTAATTATTAGCAAATATTAATTTTAAAAATAATAGGTTTCTTCATAACCTTTAACACATGCATATGATGTTCTTTGATCATATCCACCCTCTCTATTAAAGTTATTTTTAAAGAGAACACTATTTCAAATTAGAATAAGAGATATGGCTGTTATCCATTTTCTCTTAACAGAATACTTTCCTGTTTTGCAGGGCATAAGGTGTGAGTAGCAATGTCAGTGGTAATACAAAGGGAATAGGTAGAAAGCTGTGCTTAATAACTCAAACCCTAGCCAATATTCAGTGAGTAGCCTGGCAGAGCAAATGGTCCCCACAACAATAATTATTAGTGCTGCTTCCTAGTAATGGACACTTGGAATCAAAGTTTGCACCCTAACTAGTTGAGTGAAGCCTATGCATCCCCACCCCCACCCCTGTACCAGGCTCCCCTTTGTCCTCTCACCCAGAAGTTATTAATTTCCTGAGAGTGACAATCATAATCCTATGGCATAATTTTATGCAAACCTGAAAATTCGACCAACAAAAGTAGCTGGAATTTCCCTCTTTTGGGGAAACAGTGGCATGGTGATGGGACCTCCCTGGGAGGCAGGTGCCTCTCTGTTGTTGTGGTTGAATCAGACAGACAAACACAGTGTTTTCTTATCTGCTATGTTCTTTTACACCTCATTCCAAGAAAATTAATAATTCTACTAAAAAATATTAGTATATGTGATTTTAGTTCCAGGTAAAGGAAACGGAGGGTTAAGTTAAACCAAGAAAAGGTGTTGTCCTTGAACAGCTATTTGGCAACAACTTGAAGAACTTTCATAATGATTTGAATAATTGAGCTCACTCTCCTTGATACAAGATATTTGGGCTGATAAAAATGGATTGTGTAACACTAATTTGCTCAGCCCTGAGTAATGTGTCATGTTTTCTCCACCCTTCTTAAAAAAAAAAAAAAGTAAATAAAAATTTAAAAAGAAAGAGAACCAGAAAACCAGAATAGGAGATTTGCAAAAGGCAAAAAGAAATCATAATGAGCATACTAATTATGATCTTAAATGCTTAAATGGATACAAATGAGTCTTATCTGAAAATGCAATGCTGTACAGTTTTACACAAGCACCATCCTTGAACAACTATTGTGCTCAAAATTCACCCAAACATCTTCATATGGTTCATGAGGATTATCGATGGCTTGCTTTCTCTTGGGCCTTTCATGAAATCTAAGGTGGAGACGAGGGTGTGGGGACCGTGAAGGCCATCTGATTAAAGGAGAGTTCAGCTTTTTGTTGGAACAACATTCTCCATCTTGAGCCACATAAGTGATGATAGGATTTACTTTGAGGACTGTGTTAAATCTTGATATAATTTAGAAACAAGAAGAAAGAGGAAATGTTTCAAAACCAATAATATTATCTGCAACTCCCAGAAGAAGCAATATAGGTGATGATGATATAAGTAGGTGCTTCATTTCTAGTAGCCAGTATCCTAAGATACTAAACCCATAGTTCAGCAGAGGTACTACTTTTCAATTAATGTCAAACTTTTGACCTACTGACTTCCTTTCTTCTTTATTTATGTTCAGGAATGGAAAAAATAATATATATATATATATAAAATTATTAAATAATATTTAAAACAATATTTAATTTTAATTCTAAAATTTACTGCTCTCCAAGATCGGGTTATTGGGCTCTGAAATTTACACGGATGATAAAAATGAGAGTACTTTCACGAAAACACTGCTTTAAAAACCTCCGTGCTTCCCACCAAAGCAGAGGTATAAATGGAGTGTCAGTTGCCCTCAAATCATGGGAAAATTCTCACAGAAGACAATAGGGAAGCTTTCATATGGCTACCAGCTGTCCACTTTGCCCAGGACTGAGGGGCTTCCTAAGACATGGGACTGGGAGTTTTGAACTAGGGAAAGTCTCAGAAACTCAGGACACAGGAGGAGCTTGTCCTCTTCAGATTTGACACTGGACTTGAGGAGGGGCTCATTGCACTATCCCCTGACTCTGATAATCCTTACATGTGAGGATCCTGGCTTTATTTATTCCTCAAATCTCCTGGACTTTGACTTGAATCTCTTTTCTCTTGTAATGCATCCTGTCTCCTTCTGATGACCACCTTCCCACTTTACTGAGAGCACTAAACCTTGAGAGAGGAACATCCATGGCACCTTCACCACCTCCTACAGCGAGTCTGAGTCACAGGCTCTGTGCTTCCCAGGAGGTCAAGGAGGAGCTCAGCGTTCTCCTCCACTGTTCCCCCTCCCCTCACCAAAGACACGTATCTGAGGTTCTCTCCTCTCTCCTATGGCACCAGTTTTAATGTTCTCTTCTAGATAGTTCTCATCAGCATAAAAACATGTTATCTTGCCCATCTTAAAACACACACGCACGCACACAATCCCATTTTTCCATGCTAGGCTCTCCCCAGTTCTCTCTGATTCCTATTAAGGAACTTTTCAAAATTTTCTGTCCTTACCATTCCTTCTAATTTTTTTGTTAGCACTAAACTCAGGCTTTATTCCTTACCTTATCCTAACACCAAAATTACTCCTGCATCCACCATTAATGATATCTATTTCGCTGTATACAATGATCAAATCTCGCATTTTATTTCTGTGCCATATTTGACACATGTAATCATTTTCTCCTCCTGAAAATATTTTCTTGATTGGTTTCTAAGAAGGCATACCAATCTTACTAAAATGTCTGCAGGTCATAGCACCTATTTTATAGAAGGATTGATAGTAGATATTTTGAATATTTTTAGAGCATAAAATAAGTTTTCTGGTGTTAACCCACAGACTCACTGTGGATGCCTCACTGCATGATCCTTTCCTTTCTGTTTTGCTTAACTTTGAAGACCAAAGTGCTACTTAATATTTTGGACTGAGCACATTAACTTCTGAATCAAGCATCTCTTGCAAACTAAAATTACCATGAAACTCCTATTGCTTTCAAGGAACCAGAAAATCCTTAGAGCTTATGTCAGTTTAGCTGACCATGTTGCCCAGATATTTGGTCAAACATTAGTCTTGATATTGTTGTAAATATATTTTTTAGATGGAATTAAAATTGGTGGACTTTGAGTAAACAGATGACCCTCCATAATATGAATGGATCTTATCCAATCCATTGAGTCAGTTGAAAGCCTTCAGAGCAAAATCTGAGGTTTCCCAAAAAAGGAATTATAGTTTAGGGCTGCAACATAAAAACACTTCCCTGGGTTTGCAGCCTGTTGCCCTGCCTGGCAGATTTCAAACTTGCCAGCCTCCACAACTGCATACGCCAATTCCTCAGAATAAATCCTCACCCACTCCCTCAATGTTTTTGTTTCTCTGGAGAACTTCAACTACCAGAGGTAGTATATCTGTGTGTGTGTTTGTGTATGCGCATGTGCGTGTGTGTGCTTTTTAAAATGTACCTGGAAATAATCTCTGGAAATCTAGGGTTAAGAGAATTCCATCTCCAGAAGTCTGAATTTCTTTGGAAATTAATAATCTCCCAGCTTAAAATTTTAGAGAGGAAGGATACTGAAAAATCAGCAGTCAAAGACATTGAAAAGCAATAGGATTGGGAAAAAGGAAGGTCTGGGATGAAATGCAGCCTCAGCACAAGAAGCTCTGGGACTGGAGTGATCTTTAGAGGTATTTTCATGCTCAGCTGAGGCTCAACCTTGCTTGCCTCCCCTAGTCTATGACAGTCCTTCAGTCTTCCCTGGTTATCCATGACCTTGGTGTTTGTTTTTATACGGTTCAGCTATCTTATAGAATGTTTTCAGTTTGGATTTGTCTTATGTTTTCTCATAATTAGACTAGGGCTGTGGATTGGGAGAAGAAAACAGAGAGATCCGCTTTCTCATCACATCCTAGGGGCACATGGCATCAGCATGTCTTGTCACTGTTGGTGATGTCTATTTTCATGTGGTGAAGGTGGTGTCTGCCAGTATTCTGCCCTATAAGATTAATGTGAGATGGTGGAATGAGATGGACATCATTACCCTAGGGACATGTATGATTGCATGAGTGGTGCATCTCTACACTGTGTACAACCAGAGAATTGAAATGTTGTGCTCCATTTTGCGTACGGTGAATTGAAATGCATTCTGTTGTCATGTACAACTAAGTAGCACAAATTAAAAAAATAAATATAATAAAATTTTTTAAAAAACAATTAATGTGTTTCTTCTCCTCCTTCACTTTCTCTCTCTCTCTCTCTCTCTCTCTCTCTCTCTCTCTCTCTCTCTCTCTCTCTCTCGTCAGTTATGCTCTGTGTTCCATGTAGGTTCTGAGGCTTTTGATCAGAACAAAACCTTCTCCAAGTAGATTACCTCCATGTTACTCATACTTTCCCACAGGGAGACAGATGGGTATATAAATTGGAGAAAAGAAAAGAAATTCAGACTTCTGGGGATGGAATTCTCCTAACCCTAGATTTCCAGTGGAATCTGGGTTTATAGTGGCTCCCTCCCATCATGGTCATGTCCCATGGACAGATCCCCAAAGGTTCCTACTGCTTTTGCAATCTGTGTTGGTGAAAATCAACTGTTCCCTGCATCTGTATAGCTGATATGTTGTCATTGCACTTTAAATTTAAAAAGCAACCTTCAAAAACAAAAAATTGGAAAATTAACATTGGTGACCAGGGCTGCATGGAGTGTGAAATCTAGACCGAGGCTGGGGGTTTCCAGTGAGGTCAGAGATGGGGGAGAAAACAAGGAAGGTGAGAATGTTTCCAATGAAGAGGCACAAATTAGTAGCAGAACCAGTGTCTTCATGCATAATAGGTAGGGGATTTATATTATATAGAAAGGATCAAGGATCAGATCAGTAGTCATGGGAAGTCAATTCCTCCCACTTCACTCTCCTTAGACATGCCTTCTCCAAGGTTCAATTCATGGCTCCTTGTTCAATTCATGACTCCTTCCCCAAGAACCTCCCACCCAGCTGTCTCCCTCAGTTCCTGTACACCACATGGTCTTCCCTGTCTAAGTCCTACCCTCACTAATCTCTTCTCTATGGAGCATCTGGAACATTCTTTTTAAAACAGTGTCTGACGTTCTGTCTTTCTCCTGTCTCAGACACCCACTCCACTGCCCACTGGACACAGTGCCATCATTCTGACAAGCACCCAAGTCCCCCACACCCAGCTTCCCAGCCCTCTCTGTCCTGTCTCTCTATTCTCTGACAACCTGGCTTTCCTCCCACCAAAGCCTCTCACCGTCTCTTCATGCCTGCCCACTGGGCTGCCATCTGCAACCTCTGATCTCTCCTGATGCTTTTCTCAGACTCCTGCCTGGATTCCTCAGAGGGCTCCTACTGCTGGTGACTCATATCTCTGGGGCTCATCAACTGTGGGACAGAGTGGATAAGTCACTCCACGTCTCTGAGTTTGTTTCTTATCTAAAAATACAGCTGTCCCTCATATCTGTGGCTCCTGCGTCAGATTCAACCAACCATGATAGAAAATATTTGAAAAATAGTGTGTCTGTACTGAACATGCACAGATGTTTTTTCTTGCCATTATGCCCTAAACAATGCAGGGTTGTTTACATAGCATTTACATATGTGAGGCATTACACTATTTACATAGTGTTTACATTGTGTGAGGTATTATAAATAATATAGAGATGATTTAACACATCTATAGGAGGGTATGTGTAGTTTCTGTTCAAATACTCTTGCCATTTTATACAAAGGACTTTTTGAACCCTCTCAGATTTTGGTATCTGAGGCACAGGAACCAATCCCCCAGGGAAACTGAGAGATAACCATATAAGGAAAATAACAGTATGTCCTTTTGATAGTGGAGAAAATAATGTACGCACAGTGCTTAGCGGAGAACCTAGTACGTACCCAACTGGGGAAGTTGGTTCTTACAGTAGTGTCGCCGTTAGTTTCTGTGGCTGATTCCCCTACTAGACTTTGAAGGGGAATCAGTCACAGAACAAGGCAACAACTCTGCCAGGATCATCTTTAAATTCTGATTAAAGACCACACAGTTCCTGAGACATAGTTGCCAGCAATGAATACATAAAAAAGGAAGGTGGAGGGAAAGAAAGGAGTTAATTAGATTCTTTTCACAACACTGTCCAACCAAAGTTCCTCATATGCCTCGTACAGATCGCTTGAAATCAATTTTATGTAAAAATGTGAATCACTGCAAAAGTGTTGATCAACACTGAAAATTTTTAGATAGATCTGACCTAAAATATTATGGAATTTAGGGGAAAGAATCAAAATAAGAATAATTGCTAAACTCTGTTTTCTTTTAACAATGTCTTTCCATAAACATTTATTTAAAAAAAAAATAATGAGGCAGTGGAAGAACTTCTGAATGGAAAAAGCTCTGCTAAGCCAGAAATGCCAAAAGATTTCTAAATTCTAGACCTTCTCTCAAGAAATGTCTTAATCGCTGTGAACAAAACTCTTGGAAAATGCCTAATGTCCATCCAGACAAATTCCTTGATGCTAAGCATGACTTCAGGCTCCTGTCTGAACTTCTGTCTAGGTTCCCCGTGGAGAACATACACAGGGCAGCTGTGCGGCAATCCCAGAGATGCCAACAAACTGAAAAAGGAGCTGGCCTCAGTGTCACCACGCCCTGTGGTGCCAGGTCAGGAAAATGGGTTCCAAGAGAAACTGTGTCACAGGCTTTCTCCTTTGCTAAATGGCATTTTTGCTCTGTGGGAGGTTTCACTCCATAATGCAATTAAATAGCAATCAAATAATACACTTAAATGTAATGCATTTATGCATATTTTATTTTTTTTTTTGCTGAATCCCACCCTATTGATACTCAGGAAGCACTTACTAACAGCATCAGACCACCCACAGTACCCTCACCCATGGACAATTCTTCCCTACTATTAACTCAGTCAAATATCGCCCACCTCTCCACCTTGAAAAGGGTTTATGCTGACTACCTCTCAATTGTGTCCTTCATTCTTCCACCCCGTCCTACAAGGTTTCCTCCTTTCCAGTGAAAAATGCTCTCATCAGGGTGATTAACAAATTCCACCTCATCAGAAGTAATGAGAAAGTTTCAGTCTCCATCCTCCCAGGTCCCGGCAGCATTTGTCATAACAAAAGCATCAAAGCGCTCTCTCCGATTGGCTATCATGACATCACAGCCTCTGGCTTTTCCCAGTTTCCTTCCTTTCTCCCTCTTCCCAGTTCCTGAATGCTCAGTCTCACCTCCTCCCACTCTCAACTACACTCGCTTCTTTGACACCAGCAGCTTGTGCTGAAGGCTTCCTAAACCTTCTACCTCCTGGAACACTTCTCCTGCACAGGATTAGCCCACACAAGCCTGCTGATCATTTCACAGCTGACAAATAGCTATTGAGCCTTGACATCTGTAAAACCCAATGCCTGTCACTCCAAGCCCTTCATAGGTGTTCCTATCCTCATATCCCCATAGCAGAACAGCTTCCTCCTGGGGGATCTGTGGACAACTTTGAATCCTTCAACTCCTTCTTTATTCTGTTGTCTCACACACTGGCCACTGCATGCACCAGCCTCCAAGTGGGATCTGTCTATGCTTCCTGAATTCCCACATGTGATAGGGCCTGTGTTTCCATTCTCATCTTCAGAATCACGCAATTTTCAATGGCTTTTTATCATCATTAGAATAAAATAGATTGGGTCATTTGTATCTTTTAAAGAACTTCTCCATTTTGACACCTAAAGTGTCAAATGTATTGATGAAGTGTTTTCCTAACATTCCCTTGTTTTTCTCTTTTAACATTTGCAGGATCTCTGTTGGTGGGCTCTCTCTCTCTCTCTCTCTCTCTCTCTCTCTCTCTCTCTCTCTCTCTCTCTCTCTCTTTCTCTCCCTCCCTCCCTCCCTCCCTCCCTTTCTTCTCCTAGCTGATGAACAATATTTATAATTGTGTTCATCTATTCAAACAATTAGCTTCTCTGAAATTCCCTAGTATCAAGCTGTTAGATGAGAAGCTTTCTTACTGAAGGCAGGGAGATAATAATTCTGCTTTAAGTGTTCTCCATAAGTGTGGGAAACCAACCTCACACGTGACTGAGTCAAATCAAACTCCCCAGCCAGGTGCTGAGGCTCTCAGTCACAGAAATGTGGCAGAGCTTTCCCCACCCTTCTTGGGTTCGAGGGTCGGTGTCTTATGCATGACTGTGTCTTGCTACAGCCCCATGGGTGAAGCTATGCCCACTTGTTCCTTTGTAATATAACCCCTTGCCCTGTTTAGGATAGAATCTTCCATGGAAGTGCCTTATATGTGTCCCCTTCTCTTACTGTGCCCTTGGGTGTGGCCTACCCAAATGTCAATCAACCTGCTGACAGTGGACATCATGAAGACAGACTCAGCCCCCTGAAACCTGACCCCTTGCCTCATTTGAAAAGCTTCTCCTCAATAAAAGGGGTCAGCACCTGCTCTTGCTCTCTCTCTTCCTGTGGACCCTTAAGGTCAGAGCAGCCGTCACAGCAACCCCAAAGAAAAAGGTATCTGTGTCTCTTGTGTGGTTATTTTGTGCAGCCCAGTTAGCCTAGTTCAACTAGAGTAACCCCTGAGCCTTTTAGTCGTGAGAACACAAACCCGACACATAAGGTGATCCAGAGACCTGTGAATCCTTTGTGCTGTACATGATCAGACAACTGGTCATTCTCTTTGCCTACTACACATTCTCCCAGATTTGTGCATGAAATAACTGTGAATATATGATAAAATAATATTGAAAACAAACTTGCAACCAACAAAATATTATTAAACATGGATGGTCCCCAACTTAGGATAGTCAGACTTAAGATTTTTGACTTCACAATGGTACAAGAGTGATATGCAATAGAACCCCTAATTCAGGTTTTGAATTTTCAGGTTTTCCTGCCTATATGTAGTCTGATACTTTCTCCCTATTCTGGGCAGTGAGAGTGAGCCTTAGCTACCCATCAGTCATGTGATCACAAGGGTGAACAACCAATGCTCCATAGTGTGTTGTGTCTAGACTGTGACGTTCAGTAGTTTAGACAAACAAATGCATTTTAGACTTAGCATGCTTCCAACTTCAAATGGTATTGTCGGGATATAACTCAAACTAAGTTGAAAAGCATGGGTACCCAGGGTGAGCTGCTTCTCATGCGGAAATCTCCTTTCTTTGCACATTTCCTAAGCCTTCCCAAAGACACGTCAAATGTCACTGCATCCACGACTTCACAGATTCTTGCAATCAATAATGATATTTTTCTTCTTGGAACTGGCAGCAACTCCCCCATTATATGACTCTGAATGGCACTTCCATATTCTGCTGTTCTATTTTTGTATTCCTCATAGACACAACACATCCTGAAGGCAGGTCATTCTCACAGGTGCAGGTTGGCTGGCCCAGCCCACAGCCAGCCCTTCAGGGGAAAGAAGAAGGAAGGAAGGACGGAAGGAAGGAAGGAAGGAAGGAAGGAAGGAAGGAAGGAAGGGAGGGAGAAAGGAAGAGAGGAAGGAGACAAATGAGAGAAAGAAAGAGAAAGGAAGGAAGAAAAGATAAAGGGAGGGGAAGAAGGGAAGACAAGAAGGAAGAAAGGAAAGAATTCAGTCATCTGATTTTCCGGCTGTGATTCTCAACTCTGTCATTTGCAATCTCTGTGACCTGGTGCATGTTCCTTGTATTCTTTGTGCCTCAATCTCCTCATCTCTTAAAGTCATCTGTATCCTGCTTCTGGAAAACTTGTTCGGAGATTGTGTTTTAAGATTAGAAAATGCCCGTGCTAGTCTGGCATGAAGTTGGAATTCAACAGGAGAGCTCCATTTTTTGACCACACATTAAGTTCAAGCAGTTTTGCCAAAAACACTACTCTCCTATATCAGGCTGCTAAAGTCAGGGTGAGAGCAGTGAGCACATCACTTAAATCCGCAGTCTGGAGTTAAAGTCCTGGGTTTGCATCATGAGTTGGTGTTCTTCTTTCTGAAATGATTGTTTTAAGTAAGACTAAGAATGTGAAGACATCTTTGCTGTGCTCCCAACCCTCTCCTCTCTAGCCCTCTAAGCACTTGTGTCTTGCAGGCCCCTGTCTCCACACACTCATGTTCCACCTGCTCCCACCTGCCCCAGCCTCCTCCTCTGCAGCCCAGCAGGCTTCCAGCAAATATTGTGGTAGCACACATAGCAAATGTCCTTGGACTTGGACTTGGACTTGGGAGTGTTTTTGAGGCATCCCTCTACTGAAATTGATGGGAATCACATGGAGAGCAGGAAGGAGCACTAATAGTCACTCAGACCCTCAGGGGCTCCAGAACTTTCATTTGCCCCTTCAATATATGAGTTGTAATACTTCATTTTCCCTACTACTAGCAACACCTAATTACTTTCTCTGTTCTTTATTTTTTTTTTTTTGGCAGGGGGTACCAGGGATTGAACTCAGAGATACTTAACCACATCCCCATTCCTCTTTATTTTTTTTTATTTTGAGACAGGGTCTTACTAAGTTGTTTTTGGCCTCATTAAGTTTCTGAGGCTAATTTTGAAATTGCAATCTTCCTGCCTCACTCAACCTCCTGGGCCACTGGGATTATAGGTATGTGTCACCACATCTGCCTATTTTTTGTCCAACCACAAGCTTTCTAATTTTCTAGCCCTCATGCCACAGAGGGCTACAGAAGGACAGAGAGACAGACAGAGATAGAGACACAGAGAGAAATGGTGTGGGGGGAAGACTAGTTGACAGTTTCCATCATTTGTACATAGGCAGTAGACCCCCTCAGACCCATCATTGGCTCTGTGGTAGCCTGGTTCATCCTGGCTATCTGATTACCACCTGTGTGTTCATTCAATAATCTTTATGGTTACATGGTGTAGAATCCTTGATTAAAGTGAAGGCCAGGAAGTCTTATCATAAACCTGTCTGGACACCAATATCCTCATGTCATCTGCTCAGTCGATGTGCTCCAGGTATGCAATGAGGGACAGGAATGCACCACACTGGCTCTGCCTCCACCTGAGGCCCATAAGGACAGGAGCTGGACATGCTTGACACTGAGTCAGTGCACATACCCAGTAACAAACATGTCTGAACATGCTAGAGGGAGCACGCAATTTTCACTTTGGGTCTCCATTCATTATGGTTAAATTGGTGAATAATTTGTCATGACTTTATCCATTTATTTCTTCTAGGTGCCAAGGATACTGTGTAAAACAGTAGAAAAGACTAGAAGCCCTGTCCTCTTGGAGAACGCATCTGGGGAAGACAGAGAATAAATGTAATTGAAATAAAATACAGCTAGAATAGGAGATGAGGTAAGTTCTAGGTAGAAAATAAGCAAGGAAGGGTCCAAAATATATTGCTGAAAGGATATGCTTTAATATTATTTTTTATTGATACCTATAATGTATTGATATTATTTTAAAATTGTATTGTGGTAAAAATGCTCAACCCTCATAACATTTTAAGTGCACAGTGTAGTATCCATGACTCTGAGTCCCACTGTGCAATTGCATAGCAGGTCTCTAGACTTCAGCCAGCCCACTTGAGCTTTATGCCTACTGATGAACAATTTCCCATTTCCTCCTCCCTCTGACCTTGGTAATTACCACTCCACTTCTTGATTCTATGAATTTGACTATTTTACTACCTCATATATGGAATCATGCATTTTTCTTTCTTATGGGACTTATTTTTCTTAGTATGTTGTCCCTAGGCTCCCTCATGTTGTCATATATGTCATATAATATCCTTGTGTTTTTGTTTTGTTTTGTTTTGTTTAATCTTTTTTTGATTTTATTTTAAAAATTTTTTTAGATATCCTTGTTTTTTAACGTTGAGTGATAAACTGTATGTAACCACTTTGCAGCACTATTACAATGGCCATGATGTGGAAACAATGAAAATGTGGGAGGGTAAATGGTTAACAAATAAGACACTTTCAGTAAAGTCCTGTTGGAAGTTCAGCAGTCTGCTAGAGGTCCAACTGAAGATCTGCAATCTAGGGACTTCTGGAGCTCCAGAGAGTGGGCGGGAGTTGGGCCAGTGAAAGAGCAGAGGATAGACCCTGGGGAGAGGCAGGTGCCACAGAGATGACCTGTCCTATTGGGCCCAGTTTCTACTGTGAGCTGAACTCTGAACTTCCCAAGAGAGAAGTAACCAGGTGAGGATCACTGTGTCCCAGAACAATGATGCAAGAGTTTGGGAACTGGAAGCTTGGACTTGCTAAAGCAGTCAAAAGTGCATTGTAACCTGGGAAATGATAACTGTTTCTGGTAATGCATAGTTTAAACCATATCGTTGAGGAGTAATCACTACGTGGCTCTTACACCTAAGGTGACACACGATGCATCTCAGCCTGAATATAGATTTAGGACACTCCTGCCCACACTAGACGTGGTACATCAGGCCCCCAGGCAAAACTTGGCAATGCTCATTTTCTCCCTTTCCACCAGACTTCCCACATCTGCTCAGCCCTGCCCATCTCCAGAGGCCCTGGCTATGCAAACATCTCTCCAGGGAAAAGTCACCTCATCTAGGGAGATTCCCACAAATTCCGAGACGAGACTCACAAAATCTCCCTTTTGAGGTTTCCCCTTTGCAGCTCCCGCTGTGCACTGCCACTATCAGTGCCAGATGTCCCTTCATCTAGAGACCCCAGAGGGGCAGGTCTTAGTCCTTAAAGAAGGGAAGCATTTTCTGGAACATTATCAGACTAACTGGCTGTTCTTGTAGCCCTCCTCTCTGCACAGCACCCAGGAGACCATGTATTGTTTAGAGAGCTCCCATTGCACCCAACAGTTTTATTTAAGTGCAATGGAAAAAAAAAATTGAGCTCCTTCCCAGCCCATACAGAACTGTAAGAAGAGATCAAAGAGCAGTCAGAAACGAGGCATTTCAGGAGGGTGGCGGATACGCTACAACCTCCTAACCCCATTTCATCCTCTCATCCTGTGGGCTGACGGTGAAGGATGAAGAAATCCCCACAGAGCTAGGATTCGTGGAATGGGCCATACTGCATGTTTTCTAAGTGTCAAATATACAGCCCTCCCACTCCCCATTGTTTCCAGCTATTTCAGTAGTAGCAATGAAATTCATTTTTTGAGGCTTAGATCATCTATATAGTGTTAAAATTGTGAGAGGATATTCCAAGAATAGTGAATTGGAAGGTTCTAATTAATCGTGGGATCACTGTTCTATATTAAAACCTGGCATTTTTTAGGGGAAAAAACAAATGATAATTGCAACAGATGAATGAAACATGTTCATTAAGTATGAGGCAATGGAAATGTTGATGCAGTGGTTACAGAAGGGCGACTTCCTTAGAGAGCAGCAAGAAACTCAGATTTACAGACAAAAAAGCCATTGTTTCCCACACATGGAAATCTTGCAAAGTTAAAGTCAGATAAAAAGATCAGGACCCCAGTTTTCTAAAAGGATGAAAAACCTTAGCAGTACAAATCTATGCAATATTTTAACAAATATATAGCAAACAATATTCATCTTCCTATGAAATATATAAGGCAATAACAAATTCCAATAATAGTAAGAAAGGGATGCTCCAAAGACAGAGAGGATAATAAAAGCAAAGCCACCAATAGAACACATCATGGGACCCATCGAGAGAACTGCAGAAGTGACTTTTTATGGGAGTCTAAAAAACCTGGAGACAGAGACTGGAAATTTATGATTAAGAAATCAAATTGTTAAGTAAAGCCAGACCCACCTGGAACATGACAGCCATGCCCCATTGCAAATCCATCTTGCCATCTCAGTATTGTCTTTCAGAAAATAATCACACTATATTTTATCCTAAATCCAAGTCAAGAACATCTCTTTTATTTGGTATGAAGATTTAATCTCTCAGACCTGAAGCTTCATGATGGGCATAGCTATGGCACCTTAGATTCAGCAAATGGATACTTTTTCTTCTCTTCCTAAATGTCTTTGCTTTAATCATCTAATATTTAATTTATACAATTCTCTTCTCTAGCAGGATTGAATTGAAGAACTATCTCTTGCTTCAGTCTCCAAGATACATCTCAGTTAGGTGGATGGGGCACCTCAGTGGGATGGCTGTGAATCTGCCAAGGCAGGCAGACCTAATTGGCACAACCCTGGCCTCACCACTCAGGATGTGACCCAGATGGTTTTCTGGCCTCTGGGCACTTCAATTCTCCCATACATGGAATAGAGGTGATAATAATATGTTGTTTATGAGGATTCAGTGAATTCACATTTGCACAACATTAGAAGAGGGGAAATATTTGCTACAATGATGATATGGTTTTTATCATTGGGTGGAAAGTAGATGATGAATTCTTATTCTAGTCCACAGATCAGAGGTTATACTAAAAATCTGCATGCCATGGGGAGAAAGGTTCAAGTAGAGGCAGGAGGACAAATGTAAAGTTGGCGATCCCCAGATCAGACAAGAATCGACTCTCCACCAACATCTCCTATTTCATTCATTAGATTATTGAATGCATTGGAGAGAATCCTGTCCTTATGATGAATGAAGCTCATTCAGAGGAAAAGGACAGAGGTTCAGGGAGTCTCAGCCTGGACATTCCCACTGCCTGTGGGGTTTCTAGGAAGCCAGCATTGGATAGGGAGGACTGAGCCAAGCTAGGTGCTTAGAACTGATTGTGCTGGTTCAGGGTTATGGGGGGGGAACAAACCCAGGTAGTCCTCTTCCCATTTGGGGAATGCATGATAACAAAGAAAAAAATGTGTACACAGGTTAGCCCTTGTGGGCCCTGAGAACTAACAGTGGATGAAAGTGTCACAGGAGAACCCAACAGAGAACCTGCTCAGGCCAGGATACATGGCAGACACAAGAAGGAACAGAGGTGAGAGGCTTTGACTCCTAGTTCCACTGATGTGTCAGGTGGTGAAGATTCTAGAGCCTTAGGAATTTCTGCTCAACCCTAGCATAATTCACCAACCCACCCATTTGGTGACTGTCTATAAGATGCATTTCTGAATAAACGACTGCTGGAAGCTTCACACTGCAAATTACCCTGGGACACGTGAGCAGGTGGAGGGAATGATGTGAGCTGAGATCTGCAGGCTGGAGTCTTCCTTGTGCCACAGAGCTCCTGGAGCTGGCACCCATGAATGGGCCTTTGTTCCTGCCAAGGCTCTGGTCCCAGCCACACATCAGCTGCCACACATTGGCTTGGCAAAGCCAGAAAGTTGGGGTGCACAGCCTGCCTGTGAATCAGTCCTCATTACCTGCAGGGACAAAAACTTCCCTTCTTCAATCCCCTTATGTAAGATGCTGAGCTGGCTCAGGGAGCCCCAGACATTCACAGGAAGGTCTGATAACAAGAGCCACTCAGTCAATGGTCTCTTGGCTGCAGAACAATGCTGCTGGAATTGTATTGGTTAGAGAAGGTATTTGAATGTGCCTTGGAATCCCATTCCCTGCTCCTGACATCCTTTCTCTGCTATGGATGAAACAGGTTGCCTTTTCTGGTGAAGTCCCAGCAGCCTTTGTCTGGCAGCTTTGTCTTTGGGCTTCCCTTGCCCTCTTTTGTGAGGCCCTAAAGGCCACTCTCACATACAACCAGTGAAAATGGAGGCCTGGCCATGAAAGGAGGCCATAGAGCCTGTGTCTGGGGCCAAGGATTTCTACTCCCTGCCTTTCTCCCTGTGTGTGTGTGTGTGTGTGTGTGTGTGTTTCTCTTTTTCTTCCCCATCCCCATTCCAATGAAAGAATCTCTGCCAGATTTATTAGAACCTCTTTTTAAACAAAAGCCAAGACCCCCTGCTCCTGCCTGGAAGCACAGTGCATTCTTGCTGTGAAAAGTTTGGGTTCTGTGACATCCTGGGTGAGGGCCTTGCTGAAAAGGATTAGCATCAGATGGTGATAGCAAGCTCAATGAAAGATGTATTGGAGTCTTCCCCACATCACTTTCTGAATCCAGGAACTGGGATGGGATTTCCCCAGCCCATGAACCTCAGTGTCTGTGTTTATGGAGTGAGTGAGTGTGCAAACTATACAAAGGCATTGTGTGACCTTGGAGAGATCTTAAATTGAAAGGCATGATGAGAATATCACTGTTGATTTCTCCAGGCAATAACATTTCTATACCATTAGCAGCATAGGTCAAGAACACCCCGATATCAAATTAACCCTGCTCAGGAATCTGGTATCAGGGGAGGAGTGCTGAGTTCAGAAAGTATCCAACTATGTAATCAAAATGATCCCAGACAGGAAAAAATTTATCCTAGAATATTGGTCAAGCACAATCTTTGGGGCAACCTATCTCAGAATAAGGGGTAGACTGTGTACAGAGAGCTAAGGGCACACAGAGTAGTGGACACATCCAGGGCCTTGTGTTACAGAGTGGGAATTGGGAAGGAAGGGCTTTCCAGAGGAGGAGGGCCTGGCTCAGCTTTGGACACAAGCTGATAGAAACTGTCCTCATGGGGAGGATAAGAATGTGGATGGGAAAAGTGAGATAGTCAGGGACCACCATAAGGACAAAAGACAAATGTACTGCCTGGCCTTGCAAAAGGTCTCATCTTGACTCACAGTTCATCAGATACCAGTGTGTCATTTATCCACCCTCAAACAGTCTTGTGGGCTTTAAAAAACCAGGTGCATAACTCTTCCAATGCTACAAGTGTAAAGCTGTTGAGGAGCAGCCAAAATGGCAAATTCCTAAGGTTCTTCACTAGCTACTTGCTTTTTCACTGGACTCACCCTTACCACAGGGCAAGGATGCTTGAGTTAGGGCTCCTTCACAGGTCAAAGTTCACCTGAAGCCAACTGACATTCCTAAACCCTGCAAGTGGTCCACAAAACTAGCTCCTTCCTTTTGTTCCTGGGAGCCAACACGACGCTTTCTTGTTGGAGCTGCCTCTCCCTTCCCAAGTGGAAGCCACAGCAAAGGCTTCATCTGTTCATTCATACAAGGTGTGAGTTGATTCATTTCTTCCATCATCGGCTCAAAGTTCCCAGTGTTGAGAAGAAACATACGAGCCCAGTGCGTGACCATCTGAAGTCTGGGGAATGAGGAGCAAGGCCCTTGGGGCATATAATGGCCCTTGATCTGGGGACACATCACATCAATGGGGTCTTCCCAGAGACATCCTGTCTCCCCACCACATTTAGACACAGCATTTCATCCACCAACGTGTAGGAATTTGCCTGTGCTACTATAGGGGCAGAATCCATTCTGACTATTAATCACTATCCTGCTTTATTTTCATGTTCTTGCTGTGTAGATGATAGTGGGAAAATGATTGCGGAAGAAGAGATTTATTGATTTTGCTTTCTGAACCTATCATTGGATTTCCTTCTGATACACGCCATGTCCATGTGTTTGGCGGGAACTGTGTAAGAACGAGTATGATCCCAGCTGTCCCATCCCATCCCCCAGGTTAGTGCTTAGCATGGGTTGAATATGTGACCTGGCTTGGCTTATAAGGTCTAAGGGGAAACTTTGGGGTTTCTGCCAAATAGCTAGTTCCCTGTTAAAAAGAGAAGGTGCTATGTTGGCAAAGTTCCCTTCCTGTCCCCATGAATCACCCTTGAAGCTGAAAAGAGATTTTTGTGGGTGCTTCAGACCTGGGAGGCCCCCATGATATCCCTGAAGTAGAATCAAGCAGCTTGGCTCTCTAACCATCAGGTCCTGTGATTTCGGCAGTCAAAAGCATCTCAAATAACATACCCATGAGTGATTTTTATAACATCCTCTTCTTGCAAAGCAGAGAAACTTCAACATCCGCCTGTTGAACTCCCAAGACAGACTTCTTAGGCACCGTATCCCTGCAGGTTTCCATGACAGCTCCCTCACAGCACAGGATAATATTTTCTTACCCTCCAAAGCAATGCTCATGGCTCCTGAGAGCCCCTTAGTGGGTTTTTGTGAGTTTGGGTGTTTATGCACCTCCACCCAACCATGAATAGCTCTGAGACAGGAAGGAGCAGATTTTTCTCAAACCACCCCCTGAGCCTGGGTGTGGCACAGGGTTATGCTTAGTAAACGCTGCTAGATCTCTGTTCCTGGAAATGAAGCTCAGTTCCCCAAGAAATGACAGACCTCTGACAGTGACATTTGATTTTGATGATGGAGGTTCTACAGAGTGCACCCTACAAAGCAGCTTGTGCTGATTAGAGAGAGACTTAGTGTGAGGTCCTGAGCAACTCTTCGGCGAGGGGGGTGTAGGGGGAAAGGGAGGTGCTGGCACTAGCAGCTCCCTAAGCCCCCACTTCTCAGTCTGCTTCCCACTCTGCCTGCATTGACTGAGCAACAGACAGAAACATATCTCCCTTCACCCCAACAAAACTGTTTGCTTCAGATGCCAAACACTGGATGGAATTTCCTCTCCTTAGACCAAGGAACCAAAGATGGAAATGCAAACCTATACTGCCTGAGAAATAGAAAAATCCTCTCAACTCCATCCAGTGTTTGCTGAAACTGATACCACCTTCCCCAACTCATTTATTTTTATTTCCATAGCATTTCCTGGCAACAGCCAGGAATTTATAGCAAAATTCTGGGAAGCCAAGAGGGTGGATTCCCTTGGATCCTGGTATGTCTGGGGCTAACTCTCGGGCAGACACATCCATCAGAGACCCTGGCTCTCTTGTCAGCCACAGGGTCATTAGGGCACTTGACTCCCTTTACCAACCTTATCATGCCTTTCAGAAGTAAAACTTTGAACAAATACTCCATAAATAATATGCTAAATAAGCAAATTCTTGAATTTGAGAAAGGTTGTGTGCACTTAAACATTGAGAGTGAATTGAAAAAGATAACCCAAGTACCTGGCTGATGGGCACAGCTTCCAGAGAGAGAATGCCCACACAGCACCTGGAAGACCCACTGGGTGGTGAGAGAACCAGAATTTGCAGCAGGGAAGTCTGAGGATGAGGCAGGTCCTAAAGGACAAATGGTTCACCAAGCACAAAGGCTGGGGCAGGAAGAGAGAAAGGGGAAGCTTGTTCATGGCTCGTGAAGAACTGAGGCTGCTGAGGTAAGGTGAACCTCCTGCTTCCTAGAAAGGAAGGGTCTGTCATGAGAGGCAGGGAGGGTCCCCAGTTGGTCCTTGCACATGAGTGGAATGAGCAGCCCTGTGCAGGAAGAGCCTCCTGGGGAGTCTTGCATCTGCACTCAGTCCCTGTTACTGCCTGAACTGGGTCCCCCCAATTCACATATAGACATCACCTTTAGGACCTCAAGATATAATTGTTTGGGGAGATAGGGCCTCTGAAGAGGAGATTAAGGTCAAGTGATATCATTAGATTGGCCCCGATCCAATCTGACTGGATCAAACCTATCCTAATAAGAAGAGATCAGATCATAGACATATAGAGGGATGACCATGTGAGTGCACAAGGAAAAGATTCCATCTGTACACCAAAGAAAAAGGCCTCAGGAGAAAGCAGCCCTGCCCATACCAGATCTTGGACTTCCAGCCTCTAGCACTGTAAGAAAATACATTTCAGTTGGTTAAACCACCCAGGAAATGGCACTTCCCTCTGGCAGTCCAAGCCCACTAACACAGGCCCTTCTCAATGAGTTCAGATGAGCCTGCTTCCCCCACCCACTCCAGCCAGCAAGGGAAATGCTCATGACACCCCTAGCTACAGTCTTCTAAGCAACCATTAATGAGGTAGAATTTCTGTATTTCCCAAGGACCCCGTGACTTGTATAAAGCCGAATTTAAATCCACGTGCCCTCATGGGAGCCCTGAGCTCCAGGGCATGCATTCAACATCCATGTTTAACCGAAGAGAATTCAGGCCATGATCAAGTACAGAATGAGAACAGTGCTAAAGCAGAATGCAGTGGCTCATGCCTGCAATCCTAGTGACTCAGGAAGCTTGAGGCAGGTGAATCAGAAGTTCAAGGCCAGCCTTAGCAACGTAAAGAAACCCTGTCTGAGCAGAAAAAATAAAAAAGGGCAGGAATGTAGCTCAGTGGTAAAGCTTCCCTGGATTCAATCCCCAGTACAAAGAAGAGAAAGAGGAAAAGGAGGAGGGCAGGGAGAAGAAGAAGGAGGAGAAGGAGGAGGAGGGAAAGGGGGGAGGAGGAGGAGAAGGATAATAAGAGGAGAAATGATTATCATAGAAACACACATGGATCACATGAACTAAACAGGTGCCTATTCTTCTGTTACAATGCTGGTTTGCCACCTGCAGGCTGGTTTCCCACTTCCGGGCTGTCCTGGGAGAAGATTCTGAGCCCAAGGAGTTGGGGCCAGCACTACCCCGGGGCCACATCCATGTGTCTGTTCTACACCTTCCTTTACAAATGCATCTTCCCACTACTTCACTTGGTCCAGATGCTCATTAGGATGATGCTAGGACCAGAATGAGAACCCAGGTACATAGACACAGGGTTTGCATTCATGGAGCTTCAAAGGCCACAGAGCAACAGGGTGGTTTTGTGATGCAGAAGAGTGGAGGTTGCTGTGCCTTCTTATTTGAAAAGGGCCAGTCACACCTCCTGAGAGAAACTTACCTTCTCAGTCCTGAAAACATGAGGAGGGTTTGGCAAGGCAAAAGCAAGGAGGGATGAGCACGCAGGTGCAGCCCACGTGTCAATGGCAGGTGAGACCAAGCAGGACCAGAGATGCTCACAACCTGCTCAGCTGGAAGATAAATAGAGTTACCTTCTAGAAGATCCAGTGTGACTCCCCCCACCACACACACACACACACACACACACACACACACCAGGGGACTGTGCTATCCCACCTCTGTGTACTTCTCCCCACTACTTTTGCTGCTACCCACTCACTGTGGGGACTAAGGCTTTATGGCCACCCGAAGCAATCTGCGTTCTCACTCACCAGAATTACACAGATATGTGGAGTCTGCCAGCCCAACTTGCCCATGATTCATTAGGGGTTTGATCTGTGACATCATCTGCCTTCTATAAATGTTTGAAGATTATTTTTAGTCCTTGCATCTGTATTAAGGATGATGGGGTTTGAAGACCACTGCCACTGTCTTGGAGCAAAATGAGTTAAAATCAACATGCCAAATGCTTAGGAAGGCATGAGCCCCAGAAACCTGGGGAGCATTTCTGTTGTGGCCTGTGGCCCTGCATCCTGTTCAATAGGAGCATACAGTATAAGGCAGTGCAAGGCTGCTAATATATGGGCACCCTATTGCCACCTGCCTGCAGAGCAGGTGATTTCCTCAACTGGTTCCATTCCTACAGATGAAGGCTTCCTGAGGGCAAATTCTACATCTTGTCCATTTAATCCTGCCCTGTCTTTATTTACAAAGCAAGCATTCCAGAGATTGCATGAAGTCAACAGCTCACAGTTCCTTTCTGCTCCATTTTTATTTGCTCATCCCAAAGAAAAAAGCCAGGTCTGGAAAGGCCTGGGGCAGATAATCAAACCTCAGCTACCTTGAGCCTCAGTTTCCTTAGCCACTACACAAGCAAGTGAAAAAAAAGTACTTCAGTTTCCTTCTGGCTCAAACTCTATTCATTTCTAAGTAATTTAACAAAAATGTTAGTCTTCTTGTGGTGGCTTACAATGTTCATCCAGGAAAATGGGTTGAGAAACTTGGACTTGATTTTAATGATGGAATTGGTTATTATCTTACCTAATTACTACCTTTTCAAAAGTACATATTTTTCTGTAGTTTACAACCTTCTTTCCTTGTCATTGTCTGGTTTATCTCCCCCAATAACATGTGATGGAACCTGTGATTGTCCCTCATTCCTGATGAGATTGCTGAGGCTCAGAGACCTGTTAAGTCTGCAGGGCTGTGCAGCCAATAAGAAAGATAGATACTCGCTCCATTTTAGCCCCCAATGTGAGTCCTTGCATTCTGTTAAGAACAAGGTGCACCTTTCCTAAATACCATACAGGTAAGATCAGCATTTTGCATTTTACAGTTTTGCAATGCTCTTTGTAGGGTCACTGTTTAAGTTGTGACAGGCCCAGTGCCTATTAATAGTAGTAGTAATGTGTGTGCTAGCACTCAGGTATGGTTTCCAAGGGAGTAGGAAGAGAAAACAAAGAATGCAGGAAGGTGGGGAGAGAGGTTAAGAACTCAAAACCCTGAGTTGTTTCTCAGACACACCAGGGCAACTGCTTCAGGTAGAACAGAGGCAGCTTGGGAAGTTAAAATATTTGAAGGAGAAAATAGCTGTGAAGCCCAGGTCTCTCTTTTTTAGTGAAGACCAAAAGGTATCATTTATATCTGGAATGTCCCCCCAAAGCCCATGTGTTAAATGCTTGGTCCCAGCCTGTGGTGCTATTGGGAAAAGGTGAAACCTTTGAGAGGTGGGGCTTAGTAGGAAGTTCACGTCATTAAGGCATGCCTTGGAGGGGATTGTGGGACCTTGGTATCTTCTGCTGTCTTTCTTTCATGTCCCAGTCATGAGGTGAATGGGATTCCTCCACCACACACTCTAGTCATGAAGTGCTACCTGGCCACACCTAGAACCTTCAGAACTGTTCTACAAAATAAATCTGTCTTCTTTAAAGTTGATTATCTCAGGTATTTTGGTATAGTAATGGAAAGCTAACTATCAATGGTGCTATTAGACCAGATGACCTCTTGATCTAATAGTCTGTGATCAGAGATCAAAAAGAGCAATTGTGGCATCAGGTTTCCTTCAGGGAAGCACAGAATCCTTCAATTCCCCCAGGAAGGTGAAGGTAAAAGGATAGAGTTACTGTCCCCAGAAGGGTGAGGAAACTCATTGTGCCCAGGGCTCGCCTCCCCCACCATGCGGGGCATCTTGTTCTTACCTTTCCGTCCTTGTTCACAGCTTGTGCCTAACTTTCCATTCAAAAAATGTCACCTCCTCTGAGCAGATTTCCTTTCAACCATTCACTCACTCATGCACCCACTTATTAGTAAGCACCTCCTGTATGCCAGACGATACTCCAGGAAATAGGCAGACAGGCAAAGAAGAAGAAGCTTTTGTGAGACCAAGATATCATTTCAGGGTTAGGGATTACCTTGAGGAAAAAGGCATACAATTATGAATAAAAACTAGGCTGAGCATTCTGGAAAGGATGTGTCTATGAGGGACCAATAATCTCGAGCATAATTAACCCACCAAAACCAAGGGACACATACATGTGAGGGAAGAATCCAGATGGAGGAACAGCAAGACATTCCAGAATGGGGTGACCAAGGTGACCACCATGGAGGATACAAGAGAAAAGAACGGACAGAGGGAGCTGAGGCTACAGAGGATCCCCTGTAGGAAGGTGAAGTGATAAATAGTCCTTGGGGACCATCATGAGGCCCTTTGAGTAAAATGGAGTGATCAGGGAAGTAACATACCTGACTCAGGTGTGACAGCTCCATCTTGTCTTTTCACTGGGTTAAAGGATAATCTTAGGCCCACTGAAATTTTGATGAGTCTGTTTGAGCAGTCAGTGATTCATGCATCAGATAGTGCCAGACCACAAGCTGTTCAGTGCTCCATTGAAGGGGTGCATGGGGGAGCTTTAATAAGATGTTCCAGGGAAAAAGACAAAGAAAATATTTGATAAGTTAAAGTGGAAAGGTTATATGGTTAGGTAGAGTACACATACATTTCCCTTTACTGTTTCTGTTGACTTTTGTGTTGCTAATATAGGAATTCCAAGTGGAACTGGGTGCTATAGTGAATATCTATAATTCTAGCAGCTCAGGAGGCTAAGGCAGGAAGATCTCAAGTTTGAAGTCAGCCTCAACAACGTAATGAGGCCATAAGCAATTTAGTGAGACATTGTCTCAAAATTAAAAAGTTAGGGCTAGGGATGTAGTTCAGTGGTAAATCACCCTTGGGTTCAATCCCCCATACCTAGATAGATAGATAAAGAATTCAGGGCACTGGAACTGCCTCTGAATAATTGCCTCCCACCCATCACTTGACCATGAAGTTCCTTGAAGAACCAAAACCGAAATTTATTAAATATCTGTTCTCTTGCCATTACTCCCTGGCCCTGGCAAAATGCTGGCAGGAGCTCATAGAAGGTTTCTGTAAAGTAGAAAATGTAAGAATATAGTTCTGAATTCATTCTCTCTCTCTCTCTCTCTCTCTCTCTCTCTCTCTCTCTCTCTCTCTTTGAAAATATAAATAGAAATTTAGAATGTGTCCCTCCAGGCAGCTTCATGCCATGCAAATCCTTGGGGAATTTAAAGGTGTTATCTTCACTCTCTCGAGAGGAGCGGCACAGAACACTGACAGCATTCCACTTGCTCAGGCATCTACCAAGAAAATAACACTCGTCAGCCGTATTTAGCAATCAAGGATTTCATTTGGCATATTTCTGGATAAATGGTAAATTCTAATGACACAGCAAAAAATTCAGGGCTTAGGAGGGAATGGAACAAGGTCACTCTCCTGACAGAGGTACCTGGAAGAAGATGACAGTGGAGGGTCTATTCAAAGATGGGCCACAGTTCAGGGGTGGGGCTCAAGGAGGGAAGCAGTTGGAAATAAAGCTCCCTGGCACAATTACATGAATGGAGGATGTGCATATGTCTTCTCTAATTTCCACGTTTAATAAGATAGCTCTCTGATTTGTGACTGTTTTTCATAAACAAAAAGATGTGACTAAAAACATAAAGGGTCAAGGATAGGTCAGATTAGAACAGCCACAGCACTGTAGGTCCTAGCCCTAGAGCTCCCCACCTCCTATGACCTTGAAGGCCCTCCACAGGCAGCTCAGTCAGAAAAAGAAAGGACAGTGGAATGATTTTTCTATGTACATATATGAAAACATCACAGTGAATCTCACCACCATATACATCCACAAGAATGGATCCTAAATAAAATACGATATATTCCATGCTTGTATAATTATATCCAAATAGATTCTACAGTCATGATAACTAAATGAAACCAATAAGTGATTTTAAAAAAAGAAGAAGAAGAGCCCATCATACTGCAAGGGTTAATAGAAGAATGGGCAAAGGAGAGAAAGTTCCTGTTCATAGTTTGTTAAGATAAAGACAGCCAGAATGTGTAATGAGAAGGGAGTCTGGGACATGGGACATGTGTCTTTGCATGCGTGTATATACATGTAATGTGCATGCAAGTACATGTGTGATCATGTGCAGTGTGTGTGTACATGCAGGTGTGCACATGTGTGCATAATACATGTGTATGTGTGCATTTGAGGAAAAGGAAGCCAGAACCTACTATTTTCAGGGGATGGGAGTACCAGGGATTGAGCTCAGGTGCACTCAACCACTGAGCCACATCCCCAGCCCTTTTCTGTATTTTATTTAGAGACAGGCTCTCACTGAGTTGCTTAGTGCCTCACCATTGCTGAGGCTGGTTTGAACTCAGGATCCTCCTGTCTCAGCCTCCCAAGCTTCTGGGATTACAAGTGTGTGCCACAGCGCCTGGCTCAGAGCCTGCTTTTCTAATAACAGCAAAGGGCAGCAGAAGAGGAATATATCTGGGAAAGAGAAGAATGCACCAAACTTATAAAATGAACGTATGTGTTCTTTTTTGCCTATCCTAACCTAAATTCATCCACATGATAGAAAATGATTCTAAAAGAATAACTTTATATCAGAAAGAGAAAGCAAGGGACAGCTATATCTTAGGAGTAGAGAATAGGAGGGATGATTGGAGGACAGCAAACAGATAATTGACAGGGAAACCTTGGACTCAGGGGTACCCAGGAGGAGCTGCTACATCAGGGAGAGTCATCTTCCAGGAAAAGCAGAGCATTCAGTTAAACAAAATGGTGACGTTTAACAAAATTGTCCTTTCTCCTCATGACAGAACTACCATTCCAAGGAGCTCTAGAAATGGTACCGGGCTCAGAAGTAAGGCATGACTGACTGTCAGCATCCCTGAGGGGCAAGGCCAGGCCACCTGCAGATCATCCAGAGTGCTCAGTCCCACTGGGCCAAGCAGCTCGCACTCCATAAGGACTGTGCCCTGGGGATCCTCCTTACAGAAGAGCCACACACACAAGTCACCACACGTTTGACAGAAACCAACTGGGTGACTACATCCACAGAAATAAGAATACATTTGAAATTTGAATTAAGATTAATATCTTCAAAGGGATCTGAGACGACAGATTATTATAAAGAAAGTTAAGTGTTCTGCAAATTAAAGAGATGCCTAAAAAAAAAAAAAAAAAAAAAACAATACAAGGGCCAAAATGAAGCTTAAAAAAAAAAAGAAAAGAAAACAAAAAGCTTATTAGTGAACCAAAAGATCAAGGGAGAGTGTTTTTCCAAAAATCAGAACATATGGGCAAAGAAGTGGAAACTACAGCAACAATAGCAAAAGCAAACAAAAAAACAAAAACAAAAAGGGAAATTAGATTCAGAAGTTTCAATACCAAAAGTGTCCCAGAGTAGAGGAATGGAGAGCCCAGCATTGCACAGGGCCTGCTCAGCACCAGGGAGGACTAATTCTGAAGACTGATGCCCCAGTAGACATGCCAGGATGTGCAACCCAGGTGCCCTGCCTGGAAGGAGCCCATACTCAGCTACAGGGGTGCAAGTGGTCTGCACCTGAACTGGGGTCTCAGCAGCAGGGAACCCTCCCTAACCTTCGTTCTGGCCTTCCTGGAGTGGCATGCACCGGTTAGAGAGCAAGCATGCCAAGTGTCCACTGCCACCAAGCCCAGACTCCCACTGCCTGGGGCATAAAGCAGTTTGAGGCTTCCTATGGCCAGTCCTTCCTCCTCACCCAACACAGGTATTGATTTCAGGTGAACACTTGGCCTGAGATGGATACTTGAACACAGGGTGAGTGCCTGACGTCAAGGATACACAGAAACTTTCAGAAGCTTCTAACTTACTCACATAAAGTAAGCTGATCAAAAAAGAATTAGAATAAAACTGGCTCAAACATCCACAGCACCACATCTTCAAAGCAAATGATTAAGAACTTACTGTTCTTTACGTTGACTACCAGCATTCATTTATGAAGGGAGTAGAGAGGCAGGGGCCAGAGGGGTAAAGGAGAGGAAGTTTTTACTTGCAAGAATTCACAAAAGCTACCATATAAAGACCCTCTTTTAAAAGAATGATTCAAGAATATAATTCAGCAAAATAAAATTTTAAAAATCTAAAAAAATAGATAACTTAGGCTTGAAGAAGCAATAATGCTCAGATGGAGAGAACCTGTTATTGCTACATAATTGCTATTGTAAATGGAAAAAAAAAAGAATCTGAAAGGAAATCCTCAGATAACTTCAATATGGAAATGTGAAGCTCCCAAAACCAAGAGGGATGGGGATAAAGAAGGAATTAGGGAAAGGGAGGAGGGATGGAAGAAACAGCAAATAAAAGAAAGGGGGACTGGGAGCATAGCTCAGTGGCAAAACAGTTACCTAGGATACCAGGGCCCTAGGTTTCATCCCTAGCTCTGGGAAGGAAGGAAGGAAGGAAGGAAGGAAGGAAGGAAGGAAGGAAGGAAGGAAGGAAGGAAGGAAGGAAGGAAGGAAAGGGGGAGGGAGGGAAGGAAGAAAGAAAGGAAGACCCACCACCACCACCCAAAGGAAAGAAGGAAGGAATAAAGGTAAAGAAAACTGCAAGAGAAAAAAGAAATGAGCATGTCCACCCACAAGACATGGAATAAAAAGAAAGTAGGAAGGAGACAGAAGAAGGTAAGAGTGAGGGATGGAGGACTTGCCCTCCTCCATGACCTTCAAGCCATGGCCAAGGTGACTCAAAAATTCAAGCAGGACTTGGGGAATGGGCAGGCTGGCGTGCAAAGGGCAATGTGCTGTGAGGAGAGTGAGGAGCAGAGGTGATCTACTCTGATACACTGTACCCTAGGGCTAGCGAAGAGGCCAAGGGTGAAATGAGGAACTGATGAAGGGGGACCACCCAGCAACCAGGTGGAATGCCCTCCCAGAGTAGGGTGGACCTGGCATATTCCTCTTCCATTCACCTGTCCTCTTGTTCAGTCGAATTTAGGTAAAATCTCCCCTGACCAGAGGGAAGCTGCACTCCCAACACTATCTGCCCCACCTCAGCCACTGACTGGCCCACATTAACCATTCGTAGGCCTGAAATAATTATGAGGGGCTGAAGTCCCTCAGAAGAGAGCCTACTACAGGCTTTCTGTCATTCTCATCTGGCAAATGAAGGTCTTCAGAACTGAATCACTGTGTACCTGTGCACACACTGGCATGAGGGCATCCTCTCATCCTCTCTTCCCAGGTGTTTCTCTTTGCTAAGTGAGGCCTAAACTATCCCAGTCTATCAGATAGATCAATTCAGTGAACTATCACACAGCACCCTATAACCTGCTTCTCTGCTGCCTTATGGTGACCATGCTGGCTTCATGGTAAGTCAGAGAACACCAAATCTCCTAAAGAACAAGCCAAAAATACCTCTTTGCTTTTGATACAAAGATTTCAGGGGCAGGAAACTCTAGGAAGACTGGGATAACTATGAACTTGCTTTAAAAAATCATTTCTCAACCGACTTTGGATCAGAACAATTCTTATCCTTAGAATAATAGGTGATGTGTGTTTAGGGTTCTTAACATTCCCTTGTGTTATTATTAAATTATACTAAGACCCTAAAGTGCATGGATGCTTAGAGGAGAAGTAGAGAGAAGAGGCTGAACAGTCTCAATATCTACAGTTAGGAGGCTCTAAACCCTGAAAGAGCCATCATTACAGTTCAGGTTCAAAGGCAGGCAAAGCCTGATATCCTCACTCAGCTCTCAGGCAGGAGGAGTTCCTCTTGCTCAATCTTTACTATTTTTTTTTTGTTTGTTTGGTCTTCTGCTGATTGGAGGAGGCCCAAACTCCTGGGTAGGGCCATCTGCTTTACTCAATCCACTGATTCAGAAGTTAATCTCATCCAGAAACACCCTCACAGACTCACCCAGAATAATGTTTGACCAAATGTCTGGACAGCCCAGGTCCAATCATGTTGACACATGAAATTAGCTATCACACCTACCCACTGGAGAATTTTTCTATATCCATAAGCAGAATCTAGATGTCTCACAACAACATGGAATATCCACAAGTGTCTAAAACAGAGAATGCTCCTTATCTGAGGATGACCCAGATTTCACTCAAGTCAAGGTAAGCAGGTACCTGATAAGACACAGTCAACCTGTGAGCTGGTCCAGAAAGAAACAGAAATTAATGTGAGTTCCTGTCTCCAGGAACAATCAAGTGAAAATCTGGGAGGAAAATCTGACTGAATCAACTTGAAAAAATGATAGATGGGTAAAGATGCCAAAGAGAAAATATCTAAGTTAATGCTTCTCCAACAAGAGCACTAAGATAGACGGAGACACTAGAGAGAGTGGGCTTGGAGGGATTGGCTGAAGTAGCCCCAAGAGGCAGCATGCTGGAAGTCATGTTTCACTTCAAAAATTTATGGTGGCAGTAGAAACTAATGAGAGCAAGGACTCTCATTAGTTAGCTGGATGCTAACTCCAGCTCTAACACACAGTAGATTATGTGAGACCTTGGGAAGTGTCAGCAACTGTGCCTCCATTATTCATCTGGGAAACAGGGCTAATAATAATACCTACAAGGAAGTCCTACTGGTTAGGACTTCATAGCTGGGTAGTAGTGATGTGCTTGGGACAGTGATTTCATGACTGCCTAGCTGTGATGTGCTCAGGACAGTGACTGGCACGCTGTGTACAGTTCACCTTCTTGTTCCATGGGTTCCACATTCCTGGATTCAATCAACTTCAAATAAAAAATATTAGAGAAAAAATTGTGTCTGTAGTATATAGAATCTTTTTTCCCTGTCACTATTTCCTAAACAACGTAGTACAATAACTATTTGTTATGGTTTGGACCATAGATTTCCTCCAAAACTTGTGTGTTTAAGGCTTGGTCCCCAGCTGATGGTGCTATTTGGAGGTGGAGGAAACTTCAGGAGGTAGAACCCACTTGGAGGAAGTAGGTCACTGAGGGGGGTGGGGGATGCACCTGAGGCGGGTATTGATGACCCCTTCTTGTCTCTGCTTCCCAACCATCAGGAGATGGGTTACTTTGCTCCATCTTGGATTCCCTACCATGATATTATGCCTCATCACACAAAATCATAACCCCCAAGATGATATTAGTAGACTTTGGGGAAAGGACTAGGTCATGAGGATGAAGTCTCATGAATGGGGCTAGTGCCCTTATATAAGAGACCTCAGAAAGGGCCCTCGGTCCTTCCACCATGTAAGGACACAAATAAAGCACTATCTATGAATGAGAAAGGGGCCTTCGACAGTCACTGAATCTGCCAGTGCCTTAATCTTAGACTTTAAGCCTCCAGAACCATGAGCCTGCCAATCATGAACTTGAACCTACGAAAATGTGAGCCAAAATAAATCGTAACTCCTTTTAAATTGTTTATCACGGGTATTTTGCCACAATGACACAAAGCTGACTAACACACTATTTATACAACATTTGCATTGTGTTAGGCATTATGAGTAATCTAGAGATAACTTAAAGTGTACAGGCAGATTACATAAGTTATATGCAAATGCTACACCACTTTAAGAGACATTAGCATCTTCAAATTTTAGTCTCTGCAGAAGGTCCTAAAACCAAATTCCCATGGACACCAAGGAACAACTATATTTGTTAAAAGACCCAAAACACAATTTTTTTCATTACAAAATATTATTATTATAAAATAATTTTTCATATTATCATAAAATAATATAAAAGGTAATTTCTTATAAGTGAAATCATTCACAAATCATCCACATCCAATACCAAATTTCCTCACCCCAAACTTTGAGGATACTTCTGAGCCTCTATTCAGGTTCATCCCAGGAATTCTCTCAAGATTGTGTTTGCTATGGATGAGAAATGGGTTCTGTCACATTTGCACAGCAAAATTCTAGGCAAGTTTATGAGCAATAAACTTTAATAAGCAATTCTTAAAAAACTAAACAAAACTAAACAGAATAGAGCTTTGGAGCTTTTAGTGTGCTAATGAACATTGAAATTCTCCAAAAGATGATAAGTTCTGCAATGTTGCATTGATTTATTTTATGATGAGCCCCAATTTTATCCCACAACATGTAAAAGATCTCTATGATACCATCATACCATGAATGTTGCTCTGGGTGTTTGAGGCATTCAGAAGGGTCAGGTATGCAAAGACAGCTGGCAGGGACAAGGAGTTTGGGTAAGACTTTCTCCAGCTAAATGTTCAAAAACTTTTTATTTAAAAAGTTTGCTAGACACACAGAGAGGAACACTGGGGATGATGCAGTCCTGCCTGTCACTCAGAACACACTGACCCACTCAGGCATCCCTAGAAGGATGGAGTTGGCTCTGCACCACCTGCCCAGGCTTTGCTACCAGGTGGGCTCTCCTGGCCTTTGGCGGGGGACCCTATTTCTCCTATGACTGCAGTGACTTCCCAGTCTGGCTCCAGCAGTCTCTCAAATCCATAGCTTTCCCTGTTCCACATCCTGCGCTGCTTTTTGGGATCCCAGCTCAGCCTCGAGACCTCCCAGTCTTCCACAGTACCATTTCCACCTGGGGAAATGACTCTTCTAATACTCATCAGAAAGTCTTTCAGCATGCTTTTTTTTTTTCCTATTTCTTTGATGAGATTATAAACTCTTCAGAACACAGATCACAATTGCTCATTCAGTGTTCCCCAGGAAAAGTCCTGCTGTTGATAGTGATCTATGAAGGCTAAAGGTTGGTAATGAGTTAGTGAATTGTGCATAGACAGGAAACTGGCAGATACAGTCCTCCTTGCCTCTTGGGCAAGTCAGAATTTACATCCCTATGTCAGTGTACAGGATAGTTGCAAACTGAGCGGCTTGATGACCCTTCTGGGAAACATATCTTCTGTGGTTTAAATGTTTATGTCTCCCCAAAATTCATATTTTGAAATCATAATCCCCAAGATGATATTAGTAGATTTTTGGGAAAAGACTAGGTCATGAGGATGAAGTCTCATGAATGGGAATAGTGCCTTATGTAAGAGATCCCAGAAAGGGCCCTCGGCCCTTCCACCATGTAAGGACACTAAGAAAGCACTATCTATGAGTGAGGAAGGGGCTTTCAACAGACACTGAATCTCCCAGTGCCTTGATCTCAGACTTCAAGCCTCCAGAGCCATGAGAAATAAGTTCCTGTGGTTTAAGCCACCCAGTCTGTGGTCTTTGTTATAGCAGCATGAGCTGACTAAGATAATATCCCTGTTCATAACCTCAAACCAAACCTTGGAGATTAATTGCAGAAGTAACTGCTCACATTAGTCCATTCATTTTGTATTATGCAAACAAGATTAATTATGTTTAGGATGCCCATTTAAATTGTTAAACCAAACCCATATTTCAAAAGGAAAGAACAGTAGAATTAGAAGAAGATTTTCATTAAGTGATTACCCATATATTAGACAGTGTTCTCCTGCTGGAATCCCTCATCCCACAGCCATCCTATCCTTCTTACTTTCTGCAGTTTAATCCTGCAAAAATCCAAACCCCAAACCTTGGGCTAGTGAGTTGTCTGATGTGTGGTTGTTTGAAACCTCTACGAATTTAGCACTATCACAATCTAAGAACTTGATGGTTTTGTGGGCAGATATTCTTCATGCACTCCTTTCTTTTGGGGGACATTCTGGATTGAAGTTTTATGTCCAGCATCAAAAATGGTATTTTCCATTCAACTTGGTGAATAAATAAAAATCAGTTTCAACATGTATATTTAAAAAAAAAAAAAACACTGTGAACTTTTTCTCTGAACACCACAAATGAAATTGGAATGAATTGCAATGTGGCCACATACACCTGACATCAGTTGGTAGCAAACCTTCCCATCTGTACTCAAAAGAACAGCATTCCAAGGAAAGAGGTCTTTAGCATTAGTGTTCTGATCTAAAAGAATATAGAAATGACCCTTCTCTGTAGTTATGAATCTAGACTGCTCCTTTCCCAAGTTAAACACATTTTTTAAAAGACAGATATGCCTATATTCAATAGAAAATAATGGAAAAATTCTGCTGAAATTGCTGGCCTTTACTCATCTACCTTGGTAAAGTGAATTTATAGAAGTTCCTGACAGTAGATGTACCCATGGTCAAGAGTGTGTCCACAGTTGTCCTCAGCCAACCGTGGCCATTCCTGAAAACCACAGTCCACTCCATGGGAGAACAGGTGCTATTTTGCAGCTCTGCTATTACAAGCAAGCATCACTAAACAGTGCTTAAATTTTTAGTAAGGCGAGCTAAATAAGTTCTGTAGATCTAATGTACAACAATGTGAGCTTAATTAACAACATGATATTATACACCGGAAGCTTGCTAAGATCTTCTGTGCTTACTAAGGAGAAAATAAAATAACTCTGTGAAGTGACAAAAATATTAATTAGCTGGGTTATGATGAATATTTCATAATATTTACATATATAAAATCATAAAATTAACACACCTAAATAAATCCTGTTGACATTTGTCAACTATGCCTCAATAAAACTGGGGGAAAATAAGATAAAATAAAATACTAAAAATGTCTAAAGGGCACTTTAAGCTTTCTATGCTTTTACAATTTATATACTGCAGTCCTGAGAGCAGCATTATATTGGATTAATTTTATATTACTTATGGTAAATAGTATACTATCCAAAGCATACTGAACCTCATTAATTCATCTAAGAAGAAAGAGAGAGACAGAGATAGAAAGAAACAGAGAAGGAGAGATGGAGAAAGAGGAAAAGGGAAGAGATAGGAAAGTTTTTGAGTTTTGTAGACCAAGAAGTAAAACTCAGGAATAACTCGATATTTTTGTATTTAGTAATTTAACATCATGATTACTCTTAGCTGAAGAACAGATTGTCTTTGTTCATTCTAAAAGGTATTTTAATTGAGCTAACATACAATGTCATCTTTCAATACTTCCAACATAGAAACATAACCCTTCTGAAAATGAAAAAAATAGCAGGGAAACTGTCCATTATACACAGGCATTTGTAAACACTAATAAAAAATGCTCGTCAAAACTCTTTTGGTACAGAAATATGTCATACAGTAAAGAACAGACATAATATTTTATCCTGCCGTCCACATTTTTTTCTTTCTGAAAATATCAGTTTCTGCTACCATTGTTGGTTTTGTTTGTATTTTGTGGTGTTGTTTTGTTATCACTGAGTGAAATGGTAAGCTCTTCCTATGTGTGAGGGGGTTTTTATAATTCTATCTTCAGTACTCACATATTTCTGCAAGATTTAAGTTGTTATTCTTCATTTTCTGATGAACAAAGCCAAGTTCAGGGAGGCGGCCTTGGAATCCTTCAGCACACAAGGACCGACAGGGGCTCACATAACCAGAGGCAAAGTTTTGCCCTTCCAAGCTCCTGTGCTGCTATTGTTTGTTGAGGAACACTGATCAAAATGGCAGTTAAAACACAAAAGATACCAGAAAAATAAGATCTTTTGGGGTCACTGACTAGGCCCAGACTGGTCACCTGATGGAAAGAGAAGCATGAAACTAGGAAGATCAGTTGCTCTACTTGCGTCAGTGGGATGGCAAAGCATTCTCATCAGACAGTTGGAACAATTCACCCCTGAGTGCATTATGTAGAACAGAGGGACTTCTATCAACATGATCCACTCCAAAGATATTATCAGCACATCATCTGGGAGGAAGGGGGAATTGAAGGCTGATGCCAAAGTTTAGGCAAGCAAGGATGCATTGACAAAGGATGAGGAGGAATTTCATCAATCTATCACTGAAATTTTGCAACTGGATCCTGATCTTTGATTGGAGAAGTACCCAGAAGATCAATGATATGATCAAAATTGTAGAGGACAGTGGTTAATAGTTAAGTCAGGACAGGAATTGGGAGAGAGGAAAGAAGGAGAAATATTCTCTTTAGACAACTGTGCCTGCAGTGTGGTTATGAGAAACAGAAAGAAGAGAGAAAGAATGTGATGTTGATATCAAGGGTAAAGACAGAGGAAAATCTTAATTATGAATAAATAGCTTAAAGGGGGTTGGTTCACTTATAAACTTATTCATTCATTCATTCATTCAACAAATGTACAGAAACCATGGAAGAGGCCCACATCACCCCTTTTCTACCTGGAAATTATGGTTTAGTGGTAGATGGAGGCTAGAAGTGGGGAGGGCAACAATTTGGAGGTAAGGCCATTGATGGGATATAAGAAGAGTACAGATGTGATCCAGGAGCCAGAGAAAGCTCCTGGAGCTCAGTCATGGCTTTCTGAACCTTAGCTCAGTGGTCCTACTATGTTAGTTTTTGCAATTGCACATTTACAAGTTTACAGCTCACTCCCAGCACACTCCCATTAGCTGAGGGAAGGGTGAACCACAGGTTTTGGGGCAGTGAGTACCAGCCATGTTTATTCTGAGGAGTGAATTTAGAGTCTAGATGGCATCTGGGAGACACAAGTTTTGTATATTGATATGTGGTTCACAATGACCTTGAGGATTCCTTAGAACTTTGAACTCCAGGTGGGAATGAGCCTGACTCTGAGCAGACCCAGATGTGGAAGTCACAATGCTTTATTCTCTCAGAGTTTGTAGTGTGACCACATGCTACATTATAATCTTCCAGACAGCTTAAAAAGAACCCACAGTCAGACCCCACCTTCAGACGTTGTGGTTCAGCAGCTCTGGAGTGAGATCAGTGGGTGGATCAGGGTGCACAAAAACTGGTAGAAAGGCACAACCGAAGCTGCTGACATTAAATGAATTTAAATAAGAATTCTTTCCAAGTTAATGCAAGCTTTTGGTGCTGTTCACAAAAGGTTGATTAAAACACTTTTAACATGCATTAAGAAGCTAGCTGGGAATGAATATAAAGTAATATTTTGAGAAAGATCATGAGGGACATTTCTGAGAGCCTGCTGGCACTTTTATTACCATACTTCTGTGTGGCAATTGCATATTGACACTTGCTGCTGGAAATTCAAGTGGAACTCAGGCCAAGCACTGCATTCCTCTCTGAAATAGAACTACCCCCACAAGGCAGAGACTCTGGTCAGTGAGCTTAGCATCAGAATTCCCTACATGTGGTGCTCCACGTGGTCCTAAGGAGAACCAGCTTCTGGAAGGAGGGAATGGGAGGAAAATGGTAGGATCTAGTTTTGCATATTTGAATCAGCACTGACCACCTCCTGAGCTTCATAATTCCCTAGGATCAGTGCTGCATGGACAGAGCAGGAAGCCCTCCAGAGAGCTAGAAGAAGAAGGGCCAACCCAACCCTGGGCTTGCCAACTCTAGGATCACAAATAACATATTCACATCATTGTCATGTCCTGAAACATTCTTTCCTTGCCTGTAACATGGAAATAATATCACAGACCACTAACCTCTTCACGAGATTTGGTGAGAATCAGATATGTTCCTGAATATAGAATGGATTTGATAATATTTAAAGATGCAAGTTGGTGTTCCTGTCTCTTACAATATCATCAGATAGACCAGATCTTGAGGATAAATACTTCCCCAAGAATCCCAGAACTTGGCAAAGACAAAGAAATGGTCTAGGGCCAATGATTGGGAGTAAGTTATTAAGCAGTGAGACCTTTCCTCTCTGACCTTCCCCCTCCATGCCCCCACACACATTGCATGTGCACACATAAACAAGCAGAGCAAAGAAAATACTTCTGCAAAATTTGAGCAATTAGCTTGTATTGAAAGAATTCCCTTGACCTCTTATCATAGGGGAAAAAAGGGATTTTTTTTTTCTTTCTCAAATGTAAGCAATTGCTTCTGCCTTGTAACTTATCTTAGCTTGCCAAGTTAAAAAACATTTCTTGAATATTCAATGCAAAATAAGTAGAAAAGTCTGAAAGTATTTAGATGACAATGGGGAGCAAATCTTTCATGCGAAATCAGTCTTTTAAAAATGAAAAGTAGACTTTGAAGACTGAGGCCTGTTGGGGTTTGCCTATCTATTATAAGTCAGTATTGCATGTGTTTGTTGGATCTTAACTAACTCATTGTTAATCTGTGGCCAAGATGTGAAACTCACCATATGAAAAAGCTAATAAAACCCAGAAAAGTTTATTCATACTCATCTCATTGTCCAAAGAGTCCCAAGTGGTCCCAAGTTCAGCATATAAAGCTAAAGTGCAGATAGGAAGTACATGCCATTTCTTCACATGTGTACTAAATAGTTCTCATGTCCTTGCAAGGGACTGCTTGGAATTCCACAGCTCAGATCCTACCTATTAGCCTCTATGACAGAAGACAATTTAATGTAATTTCAACAAATTCCACCGCTGACATGTTCCCAAGATGTCAACACCAGTGGTTGGAAGAAGGATTTGTAATAATGTCTCAGGGGTCGACTTCACTAAGACCCCTGGCTCTCCAGATTGTACTTCTTCAGACCTATTCAAGGGATTGTCATGAAGGGCATTATACAGTTAGAGGATCCAAGAGAAAGGTAAAAAAGCAATTTAAGGAATGTGTACAGATTGAAGGAAACTTTCAGATTGGAACAGTCTTTGATGGCCATGGCTCTTGTACACCCTGTGTGGACCCCAGTCCACAACATCATGACCTCCCACCCCAGTCACCCCACAGGACATGTAGGTGGACTCAGACCTTTGCTCATACCAGCCCTTGGGGAGAAATACTTCTTCTCCAAGGATCAGGAAATTGGAAAAAATCAGGAAATGTTTAGGGTCAAGAGGCTATCAGATTACAAGAAACCAGTAGAAAGCAAGTTCTTAGGACTGTCCTTTAATCTATAATGGTTCTAAACAAAATTTGCTTTCATGGTTTATGCTCAAAACTTGTATAGTCCAGAGGTTCACAACAGGATTAGCAAGATCCCGTACCCAATGTAAATAAAACATGGTGGAGGAAAATCTATCACAAGGACATAAGATAAACTTCAGGGTTCCTGTAGGACATACACATGCTTTACAATGTGCTTCTTAGAGTTCACCCTCACAGTTGGTGCCCAAGTCCCCTCACTCTGAACTCACGGTTTCTAAGCATTCCTAGTCCTTTCATGCTTCTATGTGCTTGGATAATCTCTCATATTTAAAGGTTCTTTTTTGCACAGTTCCCTCTGGGCAGTATTTTCTGTGCTTCAGTGGGAAGCTTTTCCCATGGCACATTACCCAGAGCTCTCCAATCCTTGATCTTTAAGCACCCTGGGAATGTCCATCTCTAGGAAAGCTCTGAACAAGCATATTAATGTAGGGATTCTGAGTTCTGGCACTATGGCATTTGCATTTTTGTAGATCTATTATAATGTAGTGTAGAGTGGGTTGCTAAATAAAATACAATAAAAAAATCAGTGCAAAAAAAATCAGACAAGCCAGCTGGAAATGCTCAGGACAGAGCAGGGAGGAAGCTCAAGGTCAGAGAAGCAGTGGCAGGGGCTTGGAGTGTCAGGAGGGCTGAGGTCATAGTCAAGGTTCAGGTTAAGCTCCACATAGCTGGAATTCATGAACAAGAGTTCAGAGAACTGAGCTGGTAACTCCAAGCCAAATGGCTTCAATGAAAATGACCATATCCTGCCTTTTAAAAATGAAGTATAAACTTGAATCCTAGGATTCACTCTTCACTTGGATGCTAATCAGAACTAGAAGAGGTTGATCTGGTCATTAATGGCTGTTTTCCCTCAGGGCTTAGTCTCCCTCCTCAGATTCAAATTTATCAACTTAGAATAATGTCACATGAGAGAGGATGATTCATGGGCTAAGAGTCAGAATAAGTCAACTGTATTGCAGTCTTGCCATTACTTTGGTGTCAACTAATAGCAGCTGGAACAAGATCCCCTCCAATCCCCGCCCCGCCAGACTCTCAAATCCCACAATAACCATCCCACTTGGTTCTTTGACTATCATGAGTGACTTCAATAACAGACAGGGTGGGAAATCAGAGTGCATTTGAATGTTTTTCAAGCTGATGGTGTTATGCTCGAATTTGGGACCCCCAAAAGACCACCAGAGACCAAGACTGATGTAAGCAGCAAAGAGGTGTTTATTGCAAGCTAGCTCGGTCCTCCCCATGTACACAGCAACTGGTGACGCTGAGAGGCCCCGAGCCCAGGTTTTTCAGCAGTTATATACATTCTTTGGGGAAGACAGGGACTTCACCTACATCATAGCATCTCTTAGCAAATCATCACACATCACGGGAAAATCATAAAACAACTCTAAAACATCATTAGCACATTCACTGGCAGGAACAAGTTGGGTAAGGGTGATTGGTTAGTACAAGAGAGGGATTCGTTTGAACCGATTGGTTTAAGCCAGGAGGGGAGTACGTGCTGAACTACATGGTTTCCCAACATGTTATCAACCACCATAAACTACTGGGAGGGTCATCTGGCATCCCAGGTATTTTCCCTGTCTCATGCTGATTGGTGGTTGCTAGGGGGTTGCTATGGGTCCTCACCTAGCCTGACTCAGTCAGGGACATCTGGAGCAGCAGATCTCTCCTGTTATTTGTAGATAACAACTCAGCAGGGTGGGAATGTGCCTAGGAGTGCTCTGTGGGTCTTTCCAAGGACAAGGGTCACACCCCCTTCCTTGGACAGGCTTTGCTCTCAGGTAGTGGCTGGTTTTTCAATGGATGGGGGTCTTGGAAGGTCCTTGGGACATGAAGCAGGTCCAACCTGAAATTCCATAGACCACATAAGCTCCAAATGATCTAAAGTGACTCAAATTAACATATGGACTTCACTTGGCCATCATTTCAATGCATGCATAGTTTTGTTTTGAAGACTTGCTTTTACAAATTAGGACCATTTAAAATTATATCCTTGGCTATTATAAGACATTTGCATATTCATTTATTAAAGTTTTAAAAGCATTTTTTTTAATTTTGGGAGCACTTTGGTGTAGCATTACAACATAGCATTATACAACATGCTGGAAAAATAGTCTTTATTGCCCACTATATCATAAAAATCAGTTTATATTGGTGAGCTATGAAGGTACCCCAGGAAAAGTGTTATATGGTTTGTATCTGAAATGTCCACAGAAGTTCCTGTGTTGAAGTATTTGTCCCCAGTGCAGCAATGTTCAGCAGTGGGGCCTTTTGGAAGTGATTGGATCAAGAGGGCTCTGGCCTCATAAATAGATTAGTGAATTCATAGCTTAATGGGCTGATGAGATGTGGTGGAAATTTCAGGAAGAGGAGCCTAGGAGGGAGGTAACTGGGAGTATGCCCTTTTGTCCCTGGTCCCTTCCTCTCTTGCTCTCAGTGCTTCTTGGCTGCAGTGAGGTAACCAACTTCACTCCACCACATGCTCACTATCATGGTAATCTGCTTCACCCCAGGCCTAGACACAAAGGAGTAAGTAATTATGGACTGAAACTTCTGAAACCATGAGCCATATATACATCTTCTCTCTATTAAGTTTATTTTCTCAGGTGTCTTGTCACAGCAATGAAAATCTGATTAAAATTAAAGACATTTACTCAAGAGAATATTGATTATAGTTATTTTAAGGCCACAGTCATGTTTTAGAAAGAACTTAGGACTCAGTACCAAGAGAACTAATTATTTCCTTGGTTCTATGAGTCTGGAGCTGTGACCTGAATTGTATTTTTCCTCTTTATATTCAATTGACTCCATGATTTCTATGGTTGGGATCACATTGCAAAGGGTTCAGAATGTCCCTTCAAAATCCTTCAGCACAAACAGTATTCCACCCCAAGTCGTGAATCTCCATTGTCTCTGCTGGTACAGTCTGCTCTGTCCTCTGTTTCCACCCATCAGACCTCAGCTATTTTTCAGAGAAGTTCCCCTAGACATGTGTACCCTGCTTTTCAGCCTAACTCTCTGGTTCTGGAGGCTGCTGTGAGCCTATGATCCCATGTTCAAGCCCAGCCTCAGAATGGTAGATCTTTCTCTGCAAACATTAGAGGGTCACAAGAGCCCCACTGAGAGTCACCCAATTCAAACTGTGAGCCTCTATAGATAGTCTTAGGATGATAACATTTGGTTTGGGTTTTACAGAGTGAGTAGAATTTAGAATATAAAAAAGAGAGAGAGAGAGAGAGAACAGAAAGAAAAGGTGACTCTATGATACAGGATAGGAGACATCCTGGCCAAAGTGAGAAACAGCCCCATGAACAAAGAGACTGATGATGATTTTACTGTTGGAAGAAAATTGTTAAAAATCAGGGAAAAAAATAAAGGGTTAAGTTCTATAGTTTATGATGCCAAGGATCTTAGGATATATTCTATCCCTCTCCATAAATCTATCTAGTAGTCTTAAGTAATAATGTGAAACATCGAGGGTGGCTACAATAGAGGACTAGTGAGTGTGTGGCTTATAATGAGAATGAAATTTAGGGTCAATAAATGATACCAATTGACATATAGCAGTTACAGAGCCAAGAGATGGAGAGGGTTCCAACCAAAGAGTCATAGAAGGAATGGAAATAGAGATCACTTTAAGAAATACTTAGAAATTAAAGTAAGGAAGACAAGGAGACCTGTGTACTATACATATGGATAATAAATAATGGGATTAGAATAATGCCTGATTTTCTATCTTCTATATATACAAATAACACTGAAACTGGGTATGCATCCAAAGGAAATAAAATCAGCCTGTCGAAGAGATACATGCACTGATATATTTATTGCAGCACTCTCCACAATCACCAAGATATGGAATCAACTTCCATGTCCACCTACAAATAAATGGATAAAGGAAATTTGACATACACACACACACACACACACATACACAAAATATGGAATATTATTTAGACATTAAAAAGAATAGAATCCAATCATGTTTAGAAACAAATATGGAAATATAGAACTAAGACTGTTTTCAGGGATTTTTTGTTGACTTCTGTTTGAGACATAGGAAATTAGAAAGATCTTAGGTCCACAGACATTTATCACCCCCCTTATGAAAGCTCAGGGGCCAGGGTGTAGACACAAGAATGAAGCACCATGTCTGGATCAAAACAGATGCAGAGGTCACATAAAATTATTGAAATTCACCAAAATTTCTGTGCTGATCTGCACATTAAAATCACCAGAGATGTTCCTTAGAAATTCCAATTCCTAGACTATGCATGGTAAAATTAATTTAGTAGGCTTGAAAATTTTATGTTTGACTTAAAAATGGGTGTACATTTCAGCCCTAAGCCTTTTCTACTTATATTACAACCATCATTATTTCAAATAAATTACTGAAATCGTCCTTAGAATTCATATCCTTTTCTCTTGAACCAAAGAGACCATTTTCCCCCCAGCCCATCCTAGAAACGAATGACTCCCTCATCACTTCCCTATTACAAATTTCCTATTGCAAACAATACCTCGGCTCTGTTGTTTGTGTGGGATGTGATTCCAGGTACTGAACTCATTGAACAGTTAACGATATTTGCACAGATGTCTCTTTGTCCCTCTCCACAGTGTTTCTGTGTCGTACCATGTCGACACTTATGCTTCTGTTACAAGCCTGTGAGATAGGAGAATATGAACCTAAACAAGAGCTAGTCCAAATTGATGAGGTAATGAAAGACATCATGTAGTGTACTTTGCATTCAACCAGCATGCCTCTGAATTTCAGTGGGCATTTAAATCCCCTGAGATTCTGTAAACTGCAGATGTTAATTCAGTCGATCTGTTCTCTGATGATGGGGTTGCTCCTGGTCTCTGATGCAGATTCCAGGTGATTTTGGTGCTCCTTGTCTCTGAGGATTCTCTCCCTCCAGGAGAGTGGGTCATCAGTGATAGAGAGCAAGCAGCATATTATAATTTTCCCTACACTCTCAGTGAGACAATGAATCGATCTGTGACTATTTGTTTGTTTGACTGGTTTTTTTTCCAATGCTGGAGATCAAACCCAGGGCCTAGCACATGCTAGGCAATGCTCTATCATTATGAAAGTCCTAGGACTGTCTTGTAATAAGTCGTTTGTGGAGTAGGGCTTCACTTGAAATTCAGAAATGATGAAAAGGGCAGGCTGGTATCATAGGGCAGAGGTAGCAACTCATTGTTTCCTCCTGGGAATTCTGTTGGGGTAGCAGATGTCCACCAAAGGAGTTCCTCTCCAATAGCCTCTGGGTACCAAAAGGGGCCTCTCTTCCCAGTCAGAGGCTTGAGAGACTTGGGAGGGGACACTGTACTCACTGGTGGTTCTTTTGGTGATTACTATTGCTTACCTATGATGTTTGTCTTTAGTCTCTCTTTTTTTAATGATATTCTAATTTGCATGCCCCAGAATTTCTGTTCAGGTTCTCATTCATTTCAGGAATGTTCACTGATGCTAGTTTGTACCAAGTACTCTACACAACAATGAGGAAAGCAGTCTCTGCCCTCACATGGCTTTCACCATAGTTGAGGAGACAAGCATGTCACCAGTGAATCAGAACTCTTCAGTATAGACGTGACAATAAAAGCACATACTCAACAGATATCGTTTAGCTGTCTACTACATGCTCTGCTCTGTGCTGGATGCTTGAAATCAATCAATAAATCAACTGTAAAAAAAAAGAAAATCTAGCCAGGCATGGTGGCGCACACCTGTCATCCTAGCAGCTCAGGAGGCTGAGACAGGAGGATCCTGTGAGTTCAAAGCCAGCCTTAGCAAAAGCAAGGTGCTAAGCAACTCAGTGAGACCCTGTCTCTAAATAAAATACAACACAGGGCTGGGGATGGGGCTCAGTGGTCGAGCGCCCCTGAGTTCAATAGCTGGCACAAAAAAAAGGGGGGGGGGGGGGGGGGGGAAGCTGTCTCTTCTTAGAACTCACCTTCTAGAAGGGGAAGTGAACAATGAGCTTAATGAATAAGTAAAAGGAGGATGGCCATGTTGCATAGGAATAAATGCTATGAAAAAATAGAGCACATTGAAAGGATTTGGATTCTGGCAAGGTTCAGAGGAAGCAGAGAAGAGGGATTGAGCCCCTTGAGTCTGGAATGGCTTTCTGAATGAGGTGACATGTGTGGGCAGATTTTAAAAAATCAGAATATGTGAAAGGGCTTCTAAAAGACTAGAGGGCCAAAGCTCATCAGCAGGAGCAAAGATCACATTAATGGCATGCATCTTAAGACCTCGTTTGTGCTTTGGAAACCCTTTTTCTTCACCATCTTTTTTCTCCAGCTCAGCATTCCAAGATCTAGAAAGGGAAGGAACATGGAAAGGTCCTGTCTGTCTGTAGTCTCCAAAGCAAAACATAGTTAAAATTGCCCTCCCTGTGAAGAGGAAAATTCCTATCTAATGACTAAAACTCTTTTTTTCATTTGAGAGGAAAGGGCAAATGGTCATTTGTTGAATTTACATGAAATTGAGATTAAACTATTTCACAATTAATATAGCAAGTGAAATGTAAATAATAACAATGTCTTCCTTTGGGAATATGCTGGCTGTTAGCATGAAGGCCTCAGTGTGGAGCTTGGCAAGTGGCAATGCACCCATGCCAGGGTGAGCATCTTCCTCCCCGTGAGAAGCAGGGCAGGGCAGCCCTCTGTTCAGATTCCCTGTCAGACAAGCACCTGTCAGTTCTATGACAAGAGGGTCCCAAATGGTCCATGCAGTGAGGCTAAAGATGATACCCAAGCAAGGCTCCCTCCTTGTTCAGCTCGTCCTGCCCAAACAATTTGACAAACTGAAAAATATATTTGACCACGTCAGGTTGTGTGGCAGCATGCAGATTAAGCATCATGATCATTCCATTTTCCATGTCCATTTTCCCTCCAGGTACTCTATCATTGTATATCCCTGACCAAATGGGTGTCCATTTTTGTGCTTGAAAGTAGATGTTCTTATTTTAGCAATTGCATGAATCTTGTTTTATTTCACACGCGTACGTAGCATTTTTACCCACAACATTAGAAGAGGATTATTCCCCCAAACTTGGGACATGCACCCAAGCTACTACCCCTGATCCCGAATTCTGACTAACCCCACAGCAAGGCCAGGCTTCATGCACTGGCTCCAAGGAGATACGTTCTGGGAGGAAGTTCCACTCCTGACACTTGAGAAGTGCCATCTCAGGCTAGAGAGAAGGGCAGACTAAATAAACAAATACAACAGACTGTATTGTGTGTTGTAACAAAGAAGCTACTCAGGTCCCTTGAGGAGGGAGGAGAGGAAGAGGCTGCCAGGAAGAATCAGCTCCAATTTTGGCAAAAGAAGAAGTTATGAAAGCTATGTGGAGGCATCTACTATGTCATCTAAGTGAAAAAAAGTTACATTCTGGTATGTATTTCCCCTTCTTAATTCTATGAAAAACATGCTTACCTGGGAAAGGGGTAATAATAGTTGCTTTAAAAAAAATGGGGGCTGGGGCTATAGCTCAGTGGCAGAGCGCTTGCCTAGCATGTGTGAAGCACTGGGTTCAATCCTCAGCACCACATAAAAATAAATAAATAAAATAAAGGCATTCTGTTCATCTATAACTAAATTTTTTTTACTTAAAAAAGAATATGGAAACTATAGATAATTGGGCATATCTTAGCTTTAGTATTAAAGAAGAGTTACAAATCAAAATGTCTAAGGCAAATTGAAATATATGATGCTAGATTTAAGGAAATTAAGATGGAATTTGGAACTTTGCTCACTATTAGACATATCTAGCCACATTGCTCAAATGGGAACACAGAATATTTCTTTATATATTTGTAAAAAATTACTTGTTTTCACCTGAGTTTATTTAGGTGTATTTTGACTGTTGATCTTGGTATCATTTGCCCATTGTTAAAACCTAAATTGGGTGCTATTTTTGTACCTGTGATTTCCTTGGAATATTTCAACCAATTATCCAAGGTTCTAGGAATTAGCAGAGCCAAAGAGACAGAAAGAAGCTAACTGTGTCCAACTTCTTGTGAATGGATTGTACCCTGAATTCGGGATAATCCAGGACAACTACACATGCCAGGAACTTGAACATCAAGAGAATTCCTAGACTGTCCAGTGCCATACAGGACAACATATCATATCACCACATCAAGTGAAGTGATAATGACATTCATGTTCACGCAGTTGTGGTAAGAACAGTTTTAAACACTGTGATGGGAAACACAGATGTCCCTGTGTGTTGTTCCTAATGTCTTAAGTATTTATTGGGTGTGAATGATGTGACAGACATTGTTTGAAGTAAGTAGCACTTCAAGGCTCAGCCTAGTAGGCAAAATGGAAATGTGCATTAGTAACTCCAATAAAAAGGAGATATAAGTCTCACCACAAAGTGAAAGAGGGCCTTGAAATACCATTCTGTAGGACAGTGAGCCAGGGGGCAAAAAGCCAGTGAGTGTAGACAGCTAATGACTGGGTCAGATTGGGAGGATGGGTACTGGTTCAAAAGGAAAGGAAATACATTGCTAATACCTCCAGAGCCCTTTCCCCTCCTCCTCAACCTGTTGCCCAGGTTACCTGCCTCCAAGGAATTGTTCCTCCCTGCAAGCAGTTGCTAACTGCATGCATCTGGGGCTGCTCCCTTCCTGCCTGGACCCTTGGATGCCTTCATTGTGACCCTTGGATCACTCCACCTTTGGTTACTAGTATGTAGGCAAGATAAGAAGAGGAGGAGGCATGAGAAGAAAGGAAATCTAAAAATGTATAAAAGGGGCAGGACACCCCCACTTCCTCTGACACCCAGTTCTGGGGCCCCTTCTCTTTGGAGAAGTCTGTTTCTGTTCTATCCCTTAAATAAAACTTGTTTTCTACACTTGCCTCAGGGTTTCTCAGGTGTTCAGTCTTCACCTCAGAGAAACGGGACTTGCCCCTGATTCTCATCACCAGTATCAACAAGATGCGAACACAGGTATAGGTGATGGACGATGCTTATAAAGATATCTAGGAATGGCAAGGTTAAAAGTTTAACCAAAGAAATGACAAATTTGGTGGCTGGGTATAGAATATAGGGCTGATCTGGTGAGAGGGGAGGCTAGATAGAACAAAGAGAGCCAACTGAGCAGAGCTAGAGAAGGAGTCTAGATTTCATCCCAGGAGCAATAGGGAGCCACTAGAAGCTTTTAAAGGTGGGCATGGACATTCTGGTAAGGAAAGGCCAGGCAGGGATAGACAGTCAAGCAGATTGCAGGTTGCAGCCCAAATAATAAGTTCTTTTTACAGGTAGGCAGGCAGGCAAGGGAAAGTAAAGTGACCTCAGGGGAAAGTCAGGGAGGCTTGTGCTGGGCTGCAAGAAACATGAAGTATCAGCAGACACTGATAGTGCCATCCATGTGGAACAAGCCCCTCCATGTGCTCTGGAATCATGTGCATTCATCTTGGCAGTTGGGCCTGGTGGGGAGGTGTAAGTCTGGGGAAGATCTGCAGGTTGGGATTCTACTGCCCCAAGAAAGATTCAAGGTCAATAAATGATGAATTGAATTTTTTCAGTAGTGACAACAGTTATGAAATAGAACCAACTTCTCCCCCAATGAAGAGGTCTCTGTTCCATCTAGGGCAATTCCAAGCCGTGACAACTAGCCACTGCTTATGAGGAGATGTACTAGGGAGAGGACAGCTCACCAGTGACCAGGTCTTCCCCTCCCTTTCTTCTGCCTGGGAGCGCCCCCCGCCCCATGCCAAGCACTGCAACAGGACCATGAGCAGGAAGCCAAGGCAGGTCAGAGAAGACTGGCCTCTGAGATATTCTCTGGAATCCATTTCCATTCTATAGATGGGAACTCTGAGGACTGACGGGGAAAGGGGTTTAACAAAAGTCCCACAGTAAACAGTCTGTGCGGATTCATGTTTGTAAGCATGTATATAGAGGGTGATATCCATCCAGAGAAGTTACCCAACTCCTAAGTAAACAGCTCCCCATGAACAGATCAGGATTAACATTGGTGTCTCCTCATTACATATCCCTCAGAGGCCACCACCTTTCAAAGGACTGTCACCACTGGTCATTTCTGGCTTTTAAACTTTAAATGAATAGTCATACGGTATATGGTACTTCTGTTCAAAATTATTATGTATGATATGCATACAAGTTGTCATGTGAAGCAGCAACTTGTTTTCCCTTGCTGTATAGCACTCCACTGTATTACTATAACAAAATACATTATTCCTGAACTGTTGACAGATTTTAGGTCTTTTGCAGCCAAGAGCTAGTGTAACACTGCTGGTAAAAATGTTCTTATGTGCCTTTTGATGAATTTGTATGTGCAACTCTGTTGAGTTAGCATTTGAATTACATTTCAAATGCCCAAATTCTGCATGACAGGGAGCCACAAAACTACTCTAAAAGGATCAATTGTGCCCTCAGACATGTGCTGCCAAGGTTATATGTCTTGGAAAATATGTTAGAGTTTATCAATCAAGAAAATCATCATAACCTGTATTATAACTTGTGTGTGTGTGTGTGTGTGTGTAAATTCATGTTTAGTGAAGAAGGCTTAAGAGTTTTTCAGAGTGATGGCACCAAAATTGATGCCCTCTAGCAAGGAGGTGCTGCATCCTACAGTGGAATAGACACCAGGAGACTAGGGCACCAAATCTGTGCTACCGTGAAGTGACCATGACCATTGGAAAAACAGTTTACTTCTGGGAACTTCTATACTTCCTTTCCTCAAATAAGTGCTAAGATATATTTTAGCCTTAATTTATCTTTGATTCTAGAAAACAAACTTTTATGTGTGTTCAGGGACAATATACATGTGTGTATGTATGTGTGTATATACACACATATGGACATACATATACACATATACCTATATGTACCCATATAGTTTATAGACAGCATGTTAGCTGGATGCAGGGGCACATGCCTGTAATCCCAGTGGCTTGGGAGGCTGAGACAGGAGGATCACAACTTCAAAGACAGCCTCAGCAAAAGTGAGACACTAAGCAACTCAATGAGACCCTCTCTCTAAATAAAATACAAAATAGGGCTGGGGATGTGGCTCAGTGGTCAAGTGCCCCTGAGTTCAATCCCCAGTACCCTCCCCCTCAAAAAACAGCAGGTTAAAAAATACTGAATTTGAAAATTACAAATGTGCTTTTATGCTGATGCTATAGGCACTAGGAATTTGCTTCATAATGCAACATTTTCTGATTATTTAAACCCCTCTGAAAATAGCAATGGAATTAAAAGACAACAAAATTGTCTTCAATGAAAAATAGTCTTTGCTGTAACAAAGCATAATAAAGCAAAACTGCAACTGACATATGTTCTGCATATGTCCCTGAAATGTTGACGTAAGCAATGTTTAAAGGTGAAACATCCTTATTTATAATTCATTGGCAGAGGATTGTGATGTTAGAAGCCCAGTTTCTGCATGGCAGGGAGCCACAAAACTACTCTAAAAGGGTCAATTGTGCCCTCAGACACATTTGTGCTGACAAGGTTATATATAATGGAAAATATGTTAGAGTTTTTTACATAATCAATCAAGAAAACGATTTTAACCTGTTTCTGATAAGAGAGAATGAAGGAATACTAGGCCTTTTTGGTAACATGGCATAGACTTTTTTCAATCACCTTTCTGTTAGAATGGAAGAGCTTCATGCAGAAACTTGCTCTGCAACTGACTCTAAAGGAGTATAGAATTTGCATAGATGTAAAGAAGGCAGCACAGGCTACAGCCAGAGCTTGGCAAGCTACACACACATGTGTGCGCTTGCACGCGCGCGCGCACACACACACACACACACACACACACACATACAGGTATTCCAGGCTCCACAGGATATAGAAGATAGGAAAGTAGCTGAGAGAGAGAGAGAAAGGTTTGACCATGTTGCAAGACAGACCTATTCAAATGACAGAATCTATTTCTAGAATTTTGACAGAATTCTAGGACTTTTCAATCACTTTTCTGGGTCTGTTGATTTTATTTCTCTCTGTATGTTTTCCCATGAAGCTTTCCAATGAGATTCTTGAAGTTTCATGGTTTGGATATGTGGTGTCCCCAAAAAGCTCATATGTAAATAATGCATGAATATTTAGAAGTGAAATTATTAAATAATCAGATCTATAATTAATCAGTGGATTGATCCACTTGGATGGATTAACTGGGTGGTAATTGTAGGCAGGTAGGATAGGGCTGAGGGAAGTAGATCATTAGGAGTGTGTGCCTTTGGAGATTATATTTTGTCCCTGGTGACCAAAGCTGTCTGTCTCTGCTTCCTGGCTGTCATGAACTGAACTGCTTTCCTCCATCACACGCTTCCACCATGATGCTTTTCCTCACTTCATGTCCACAGCTGTGGAGTTGCCTGAATGTGGACTGAACCTCTGAAACCAAATAAACTTTTCCTCCTCTAATTTATTCTTGTTGGGTCTTTTGGTCACAACAACAAAGCTAATCAAAACATAAAGAAAAGGTCAGGAATTGCTGACAAGTTAGAAGCAGAAATATTTTTTTTCTCTACTTACTCTTCCCCAAGTTTACCATTGACATGAACCAACAGAACATATAATACAGAAAAACATAAATCAATGCTGGAGCAAGTTACCCAATCACTGCCAGATAAGGTCCCTACAGGCCTAATTTGAAAGACTTCAAGGAGCATGAGTGTGAAGTCTTGAACTGTTAGTGAATGAAGCTATTAGCAAAGGTATTGGAAGAACTCACTGATATTCCTGGATTCAGAGGGACAAAGTAGATGTTCTCAACAGGCTATGAGGCAGAACAGGGGACAAATGAGTATTTGTGATCTCGGAAGAATCATATGCCACCAAAGGCACTGGGCCACTGTAGTACCCTGGCTTTTGCTCCAGCTTCATAAAGACAAGGGAAGGCTCAGATGGGCTTCAGTAGCTCCCTTACCAGTCAGAAAACAAGGATGGCCGTCTCCTCATTTCCTCTGGGTTATTACCCAAAACAAAATAAGCCAAAATCTTTTTTGTATAATTAAAAATGATGAGAAAAAAAACAAACTTCAGTTGAAGGAAGAATGACACTCATGAATCTGAAGGAAAGCTACCTGATGAAAACACTGTTCCCAGGAGAGCAGAGAGTTCCTGGTTGATGATGCTCTTGACATGGATTAACACAGCATGACCATTATCCAGCTAAAGGCAGCACTCGAGAGAACAAACACAAAATCAGGATGAAATGAAAGACGGGCACACTAACTTTTAATAATAAGAGAGGCGATGTGAAGTGGGACAAATTATGTGAGATATGGAACTATTAAAATAGAAAGCAAGCAGGAAGATCATTCAAAACTTGAATGAAGAATAACTATAAAAAGCATAATTTGAGAAGACTCCTGGAGTGGGAAGTATAAATCCAAGGCAGATAGGATAGCTCTCATAATGACAGAATTGATGAAAGGAAATAAATCAATAATCAAAGAAATATACCAAAATATTTCATGAGCTAAGGAAAGATGCCAGTGTCAGACACCAGGCAAATTTAATGAGGAGAAAAAGATAAATCTTGAAGAATTTTATTTTTAAAAAACCAACAGTTCATAAATAATAAACAAATTATATATAAAAATAAATGTGTATAAGTGTATTTTCTATTTCACAGCACTAAAATTTATAATAAAATGGCATGTTTTACAGAATTTTGAAGAGAAGTGATTTAAGCCCAGAATTTTTTTCTAAACAAGATGGTATTTATGAAAAAAGACAAAATAATGGCATTTTCAGAATTCCAAGGCATAGAACATCGACATATGTGCTTCCTGCAAAACATTGCTTGAAAATAAACACCATCCAAGCAAAAAATTAATTAATGCAGATATTATGGTAAATTTTGCAGTGCATCAAAGCCATTTAGACAAAATCACTAATAGCATAAATACTTGTCATGATTTTTAGTTAAAAAATCTTATGCAAGGGACAAAATAATTATTAAAAGAGAAATAGTGTAAAAAAATTACAACAAATGTTAAACTAATCCAATTGGGAAAAATTATATCAATAAATGTAATGAAAATAATGGTTGAAAAAATTAAGAAAAACAATAGCTTGCTAAAATTCTTCATCTTATCTACTGGTCATAGAGAAGAACTCAATATTACCTGTATAGTTATTAACATATGTCATTCAAGTAAAACTATATTTGAAGCTGTGCTAGAGTTGAAAAATATATATAACTTCCAGAATATTAGAAAAAGTCAAATATAGCATAACAATGATAAATATTTGTCATAGTGAAAGACAGCTGATGAATATCAATGATAAATATAAGAATTCTATTTTCACAGAATGACATGAAATTGAGGCAAAAATAAAATCAATTATTATTAAAATGTACACACAATGAAAATATATAAGCAAAGAATAAATATTAGATGCACATAATCCAATATATCTTACATCTAATGTAAGATATGATTTCCTTCTGTATAATTTTCTCTAAATATATACTATGAACAATGTCAGTAAGACAGTCAGAAACTTATTGTTACTTTATGACTCAATTTTTAAAATTTTTTTTTTTAGTTGTAGATGGACAGAATGTCTTTATTTTATTCGTTTGTTTTTTTAATGTGATGCTGAGGACCAAACCCAGTGTCTCACGCACACTAGGTAAGTGCTCTACCACTGTGCTACATAACTCAGCTTTTAAGTTGGAGTTTTCAATACCTTCTGTTCCCTATCTTCAGAAAACAACAAACACATGTAATTTAAAATAATTCTCTCATTTACATTCTGTATGTTAATATTACTACCTAAGTAAATAACACACAATTCATTTAATTGATCCAATTGATTACACACTTAGTTACCTGGTTATAAATGATCTCTTGACTTAGTTGGTCATAAATGTGGGGCAATATGGAGTCAGAGAGCCTGAGTCCCGAGACATGAGATGAACAGAATTCTACTCCCTAGCTATATGACCACAGGCAATTATTTAAGATCAGGAATCTTCAGTTCCTTTAACTAAAAGTAAGTTGGACAAAATAGACATTATGAAGTTCTACAAGTTAAAGGAACAATATATTTAAGGATCTTATCCCAAAATAAATGCTTTCTAATAAAAATCATCTCCCTTCTGATTTAGAATTAAAGTGCTTTGTAAAGCCTTCTACTGGTATTGGATATTCTATTTCTCAACACCTTAGAAATGGACAAGTGTCAGTCTAATATGCCAATGTGCTTTTTTAAAAAAATGTCTGTTACAACAATGTAGGCAAATAGTTACATATAATAAAATCATTTGCATGTGGTAGTTACACCATATCTGGCATACAGGGATATATTTAATGGTAATTAATTTTATCTGTTATAAAGTAAAATAGTTTATTTTTATTATTAACAAAGGGAATGTATGGGTGGGAAAGGCAATTAATTCAATTTACAGAAAGAGGGCCTGATGCTCCCATGAGGAACATTCATTCACCGAGCAGATACTGAAAAGTAATATAACAGTTACGGATGCCAGATTCCTGAAATTCAGCAAGGACTTACAACCATCCTGGTGTGTTTACTTTAAAACATGATCCCATTTTTGGCAAAGAGCATGCATTTCCGTGGGATCTGAAGCTGTTTACTGTAAGGAGACATCTGGTGGTTCCCAGATTGATTCCCAGCTACATGGACTGGTTTTAAAAGAACTCCCAGGTTCTGTGACCCAAAATTGCCTAAATCTAGTTGGCTAACTGGGCTGAAAGACTCTTTTACTTGTTTGAGGAAATGGAGTCACATACCAGTGAAGTGACTCTGTGGTTGGTGCACAGAGCTATCTTGTCTCAGGAGGGCAGGAGCAGGAACCAGCACAAGAAACCCAGGTTAAAGACTCTGCATGGTATAGTCTTGTCCCGTGTGAGCTGAGTCCTGGGACAAAGCCTGGGCCTTCCAAGTCTTGGTATTCATGCCTCCCAGATGAGGCAGCTTGCACAGTGTAGAAATGAACCAGTGGTCATGTTCACTACATAGCAAGTAAACTTAACAGATCACTGGAGGATTCATTTTGCCTCTTCTAGGAGGAAACACAGAAGTCTACTTTAGTTTAATGGTGAAGACTATGTTCCTAATATAGGTCAAGTACCCTTTATGGGAGATATTTCAGATCCAGCGTGTTGAATTTTGGATTTTTTGGATTTTTGGAATGTTTGCTTTTATATGTGTTAGTTAGCTTTTTGTTACTGAGATGATCAGCTTATAAAAGAAAAAATGGTTTATTTTGCTTCTCGGTTTTGGAAAGCTTTACGTTTGTGGCAGTAAATCATGATAGAAGCATATGGCCCAGCAACTCATTGCCCTTATTGCCAAGAACAAAAAGAGAAGAAGGAAGAGACTGGTGTGGAGAGCAGTGATTTGAATCACGATCTGACTCCCTCATGGTTGTGTTGCACTGGGAAATGCCTGTGCAAAGTTGAAGGTCGAGATGGCCCAGTTGCTATGGTGATGCCAGTCCTGGGAGGTTACATGCAAAGGCACACAGAATTATCAGTCAAGGCCTTAAGCTCAGGCACCAACTTCCTGGAATAGAGAATCCCAAGCAAAACAAGATGACCCCAATGTCTCACCAGCCCTGCGTCCTTCAGATTGCCTGCTTTGCTGAAACTTTCCCACAAATAACCTTTTTTTTTTTTTAATTTTTTATTGTTGGCTGTTCAAAACATTACATAGTTCTTGATATATCATATTTCACAATTTGATTCAAGTGGGTTATGAGCTCCCATTTTTACCCCATATACAGATTGCAGAATCACATCAGTTACACATCCATTGATTTACATATTGCCATACTAGTGTCTGTTGTATTCTGCTGCCTTTCCTATCCTCTACTATCCCCCCTCCCCTCCCCTCCCCTCCCCTCTTCTCTCTCTGCCCCCTCTACTGACATTCGTTTGTCCCCCTTATATTATTTTTCCCCTTCCCCTCACTTCCTCTTGTATGTACTTTTGTATAACCCTGAGGGTCTCCTTCCATTTTCATGCATTTTCCCTTCTCTCTCCCTTTCCCTCCCACCTCTCCTCCCTGTTTAATGTTAATCTTCTTCTCATGCTCTTCCTCCCTACTCTGTTCTTAGTTACTCTCCTTATATCAAAGAAGACATTTGGCATTTGTTTTTTAGGGATTGGCTAGCTTCACTTAGCATAATCTGCTCTAATGCCATCCATTTCCCTGTAAATTCTATGATTTTGTCATTTTTTAATGCAGAGTAATACTCCATTGTGTATAAATGCCACAAATAACCTTTTGATGAAACCTATATAATAAAAGTGCTGAGCTAGCTCTATGTCAGTCAGCCCCCAACAAGGATTGGCTGCTCACCTGGCCTCACCCTTTTCTCTCTAATATGTGTCTGTTTGTCTTTTTTCCATCCCCAATTGCCCCTTGTCTGTTTTTTCCTTGAATTATTGGCCACAGCTCAGAGAGATGAGAGGACTGCAGCAGACTAGCATCCCACAACCCCCTCAAGAGTACATCCCTAAAGCCTCCTAATTTTCCCACCTTCTAAAAGTTCCACCACCTCCCAATAGGGCCAAGCTGGGGACAAATGCTTTAACATATGGAACTTTGGAGGATACTTAAGGTCTAAACCATGGCAATACATATCTTAGGGGTGGGAGCCAAGTCTAAACGTGAAATTCCTTCATCTTGCATGCATGTGTTTAAATATATAGCCTGATGGTAATTTTAAGAATATTTTAAATAATTTTTACATGAATCAAAATTTCATGGTGTGGAATTTTGCTCTGTCATGTCACCAAAATTTTGAATTTGAGAGCGTAAGGGATTTGGAATTTTCATATCAGGGCTGTATAACCTTGCTATTTTACTGAATTTACTAAAACTCTAAAACTGATACTGAGAACAGGGGAAGTCCATCAAGTACTTATTTCTAAAATAAATGTAAAAGAAATGTAAACTTGAGCTCTTAATGTGAGAGGAGAAAGACCAAATAAATTCTAACACAGCTCTCTATAAAGTTGTTTTACTTATTTAAAGAAAGCATCACAATTGTGCTACTTTTATTGTTTAAATAAATCACTTTTTTTATATAAGATAGCACTCATCTATTTATGTCATGATTTGGGAGATGGTGCTGGGCTCATCCAGGTGGTTTTTCCAGGTCTTCTGGGGCTCATGTGTCTGTGGCCAGCAGCTGGGTCAGCTAGAGATTAGTTGGTCAGGGTGGCCTCAGCTGGCATGGTTGTGTTGTATCATGTGACCTCGCCTCTCCCAGAACATTCACCCGGGCTTACACCTTAACAGAGTGCAAGAGGCATACACAAGACCTCAAATGTCACAAGTCACTTTGCTGCGTTTTACTGGTCAGTTGGTGCCATAGGACAGCCCAGACCCAGAGGTGAGGGAGAGACTCCATCTCTTATTGGGAGGAGTTGCATCACCAGTCTGAAAGGTATAAAGCCAGTGAGTGGAATAATTGTAGCTATTTTCACAAACTATCATAGTAAACTAATGACCACATAAACCTTTGGGCACCAAGTAGCACCTATGTAGAAAATAGCCTATTTATCCACATGGAGAAGATGAGGGCCTTGGATTTAGAATAAGAACTGAAATTAAATCCAGGCACCCCAATTGCTTTGCAAGTATGAGTGGTGTAACCTCTCAGAACCCTAATTCATTCTTCCTATTGTCATCTAATTTCACTTCGTTATTTAATATCTGGTTAAATTTGGCCAAGATTAATTTTACAGGCTGCAGTGGTCCATGGATTCTCTGTCTTTGGAGGCTCCTGTAAATATCTTGTTTTGTATACTCTGCTCTCCCTTCCAGAGCCTGCACCACTTCCAGCTAACTCACCATTGGGACCTGCACTAACTCAAATTGGTCCCATAGATGCATACTGTTTTTACTCTGCTTTCCTGTGATGGGGATCAGAAAACACCACCCCAAGTATGCTGTTATGGCATGACAATTGTTTTAAGCTGTAAACAATTGAGAAAACAATTGCCTACAAGCAGACTATAAGTGTTCCTTTGGGGCGGTGTCCCCTTCCCTGTCTCTGGGAAAGTAAAGGTGAATCTTAATCACCAGAGGTGTCTCTAGACTTGTACCAGCATAGAAACAGTGCTAAAAATAATTCACATCACAAATGTCATGAAAATCACCTTTATCTTGCTTTAGTTTGCCATATTCTTACTTACGATATCTAGAAACTAAGCTCCCTGTCCTTATCTTATGATTTTTCCAAATCTTACTGGCCTTTGTGCAAATTATATTTGAGCTTCCAGCTTTGATCACTTCTTTGGGATTTTTATTTTATATTTGTGAGCCCCGCCGTGCAGGTATACAAAATAAACTTTTGTCTCATGATAGCCTGCTTTTGTATTAGTGTATTGGTTCTTTGGACTGTGACTCTTATGAATTTGGATTTAAGAACTCATTGGATATTAATCCTTTCCCTCCCAGGATAGCCTTTGTTTTCCTTCATCCCTCTTTAGTGTTTTTTGTTATGAGAAGGGAATAATAGGATGAAATTCTCCTTTGTCTTGTTTTCTGACTTGAGGGCTTACTTTGCTCCAGTGAAAGTGATTTGTCTCTGGTTTTCCCGACTGCTGGAGAGTGTGGGCTGCAAGGCCTGGGTCTGCAGGCTGGAAACAGACACATGTCTCTCCACTGTGCCAGCTTTTAAGGAAATCAGACCCCAAATGAAGGGTCTCAACCCAAAATTGGCCTTCTTATCTCTCCCTTCATTGCCTATAGGAATAAGGAAGTGGTCTCTGCTGAAGTGTCTAATTTTTGTGGGAAACAAGAGACAAAAATTTTCACAAGCACCATCCTAATCACCTGTGGCAATGAAGATGTTTGCTTTCTTTGACTGTATTTGGAATGACATTGAATGATGAAACTGCATGTTCTGTGCCCTCCTGGGGACACTTTTTGTGTACATAGCTAAGCTATACAACATTTATTGGCTTAAAGTCATGAAAGGCATATTGGTTTGGAGTTACAGTGGAATAGGTATAAAACCACCTCTTGGTATCCATGGGGGATTTATTCTAGGCCTTCCTGAGGACACCAAAATCTAAGGATGTTCAAATCCTTTTACATAAAATGTGTTTACATATAACCAATGGATAGCCTAGCCTAACTTAAATCATTTCTGGTTACCTATAACACCAAATACAATGTGCATGTTATATAAATTGATATAAATAGTTGTAATACTGTATTATCAGGGAGTAATGACAAATAAAAAAAAAAAGCCTGTACCTATTCAGTATAAATGCATTTTTTTTCCTGAATACTTTTGATTTGCAGTTGTCTGAATCTAAGTATGCATAATGCTCAGATGTGGAAATCTGACTGTACTCTTAGATCTTTAGTTTTTTATACCTAAAACGATTTTTAGAGAGTTTGCACTGAAAACAAAGGTCTTACTGGTATCTATGAGAGGATCAAATTGAAGAAAAAAGGAAAAAGAACAAGAGAATGTAATGGTTGGCTAAAAAATTCTCAGCAAGATTTGAGAGTAGAGTTTAGATTTAGAACAAAAGAATTGAAAAGACACTCAAGTAGGTGGGGTATGCAAATTACTTATATAAATATCAATACCCTAGAAAATAGCTTTGACAAAGAACCCAAGAATGTCCACTGGACTCTCTAATTCAATCCCACTGGCTCAAGGTCTTCCCACTAATGTCCTTTGTCAATGGACTTTGGGCCCACCACACCCAAGAATTTCTTGGACTGTCCTATACTTAAGGAAGAAAAAAAAGAGTCATGAATAGTAATTACTCTAGACCATTAATAATAAGAAAATATGCTCCTAAATTCCCTGTCATACAAAGTTTATGTCTTTCTCTCCTTTGGCCTTCAGAAGATTATATATCAAGACAAATAAAAACCTATATAACTGTTCTCCACAAATATTGGTAAAAAAAAATTTTAGTCCTCACTGAGCAGGTAATGATTTTGTTCCAACTGCCAGAAACACAATTCAGATCCAACTGTTGTAAGTGAATTTTGTATTACCCTGTTTGCTTGATTCCTGTCTAAAATTTTAGAGGGGAAGCTGCCTGTATTTTTATGTCTATGTGTACATATTGTGTATATGTGGTGTTTTCTAATTCCAGATGACATCATCAAAATAATTTATAAAATTCTTTAAAGGTGTTCTATTTTCAATTGGCTTAAATATAAACATAAGCACATACTTCATTTGTATAAATTATTTCCAAAACTCTTTAAAATATAGAAACAAACCCAAATGCTTTCAAGTTCATATAATCTGAGATAACATTTATTAAACAAGGCTATTTTATCTACATTTTGTCTGCATTACATTTAATGCTGAGAGCTAAGAAGACACTTCTGTTTTTACTCAACCATCATTATTCTACCTGGATGTACTCGTCAAATAAGCCTACATTAATTGTACTGGTATCTATGATTATAAAACTATAAATTCAACCTAAGAACAAAGCATACAATAAAAATATACTGCTTGATATATGTATGTCAGGCATGGAAGTAAAAGAATAAAATGCCATATGTTTAACTTTTGAGTTCTTTGTTCTGTGATTTATGAAACTTGCCTAACGTATGTACTGTAATAACAGTTAACAGAAAAAGGGCTGAAGATGATAGCTATCGTCATTTTAATGTCTCATGAAATTTTCATGAGCATCCCCAAACATAATTGTTAGGATCAAGCGAATTAAGTAGCTATAAGTAGGGTACAAGCTTATAAATAAACTTTTCAATGATAATTATGTTTTATGTCTATTTAAAAATACTTTCCAAAATAGTAAATTTGGTAAATTGAAACCTCAACTCTGTATGAAGTTTTATGAAGTGGCAGGTGTTCATTGACTATCTGGATCATTCCCAAATAAGATAAAGAGCTGAAATCTTAACTGCTGAACATAAATTAATCTACTTTAGGCCTCTTGTTTTACAGAGACACTAAACACATTTGGGTCTGTCAGTAAACATGTTATTTTTGCCACATCAAACAATGGTACTATGAAGAATCATATGCCTCTAGAAAATTATAAAGTTGTGTATTCATGAATTTGCTAATACTACAAAATGCTGATATAGGGCAGACTGTTCACAACTACTTCCTCATTTTCACTGGAAATTAAAGGTGCTAAGGGTTAAGAATCTTACTTTGTGTAAATTAACTACTAGGAATAATAAAATTTAAAAAGGAAACAGCTATATATGTAATGTATTTAAGGAAAGTAAGATGTATTTTTTTGATAAGGGAAAGTAAGAAGCATGTAGAATGTGTTTTTCTTAAGAAAGGAAAGAATAATTTCATCCTAAAGAATATAAAATTATCTAAAGGTTGTTTTAGAGTGAGAAATGGGAGAATCAATTATAGCACACTGAATGGATGCAGAAAGTTTTAAATTTCCAAGGAAAAAAAGAAAGAAAGAGAGGTGGTCATTGTGGCTAACATTAACTGGTTTAAATAGATTTTATTACAAGATCTTAAAGGAACTTCAATTTTAATAGTTTACTGATATAAAGTGGAGTTTGATTTGTCCCTTTCTTCTAAAAGGATGCAGTTGTCTTGGATTATTAGTCTTTTCTTAATGAGAGGTTACAAATCCTTTTGTCTACCTATTGGGTAACTCTCACAATAGGACACAAGAAATCTGTGTCTCATCAAAGTAATTTTCTGTGCTTCAAGTTCTCCTTTTCAAGTCTGATTATTTAAGACCACCAGACCTCCTCAACAATGAAAGAGCTAAAGTTTATTTTATAATCACATAACTTTCTATATTTCTTCTGGAATTCATTTATCGTCACTTTGAAGAGATAATGAAGTATGGTTTCAAATTGATCAGGTGTTCGAGATTTGACATTATGACAACTTTCCCCAAATCAGATTTTACATGAACATTATTTTTTAACATAAAGATGACTTTAGGATTTCCCAGAGAACCTCTGGAAAAACATCAAGGGATTTATTGCCTCACCTTCCAAAAGGATAGGTGTTGAAATAATTAGATTTATTTGATATGTTAAATTATGTGAGAAGGATTATACAATACGAAGAGATGTTAGTCTCCTCGAGTTATGTTTGTATGGGTACAGGTTTATGTGACTGCTTCAGAAATTATATGAAATTCTGCCTCAGTCCGGCTGCAGCAAAATAACCGGAGGGTGACGAGCAACTTGTATACATTGATACAGCAGGAGGGGGAGCCCTTTATTATAGGACAGGAGGGGTATACATACATTCCACACAGCTTATCTTAATTAACATAAACTAGATACAGCAGTCAACCAATAAGGAATCTCCACACTTAATGGCTTTCTGTTTAAAAACTTGCTTGTTCTTGTTTAATTTTCCAAATTTGAGGAATTCTTTCTTCTCTTTTTCAATAGATTATACTTTTATAACTGGTAATTAACCATTTAATTTTAAAAAGATTATTTCTTTCTTTCTCCTACCTGATTTGTTTTGCTTGTTAATAAGTGGACACAATTAGAAATGTTGGTTTTATTACCAAGACTTTTACTAGAATTTCATATTTCACAATGATGTGCACTTTTTTCTCTCACCCTCCTGACTTGGCCTCACTGAGAAACAGAAACTGACCAACCAAATCCCTACTGGGACTGTCTATAAACCCTACAATCTGGAACAGACGCTTCTATGCTGTTCTCTGAGAAATAGCCCTAACTGCAACACTTGTGTATTGCCATGACCAGAGGTGCCAAACTTAGAATTGGGAAGTTTGCCAGATGACCACCATTCCCCTCCTTCTACCATCTAAACATGCTCTAAGCCCAAAGTCTGGAAATCTTGACTGACTACTTTCTCAGCTCAAAAACAGGTTTTACAATTTGCTCCAAAAACTAATCTTAGTTTTTGTTTTGTTTTCATAGAAATTCCCTTAACCAAATGCCTGATTGCTCTTACTATATAGAGATCTAACTTTGGTGCCCCACTCCCCCATACCCCTTTACCATCTCCTAAGTGAGATACAACTCTGGCCTAGTCACAGGACCAAGAGGCTGATTGAATGGGATATGAGGCAATAAAATTAAATTCATTCTTTGCTGTTCATATATTCTTGTTCCATTCAGTGTTTTCTTTTCTTTTATGAATCTCTTACCTAGAAAACTCTAATTCAATTTTTTTTCTGCAGTTACCAACTAAATGTTTAATATGAGAAACTTAAAAGTTTTAAGTGAGAGAATGAAAGGGATCCTAATGCCACTTCAACATATACCATTTTAGCAAAAGAATTATTTCAAATTAAAACAATTGAGAAAAAAAAAAGTTAAAAGCATTGCAGAAAAGGCTCATCATCTCCCCCTACATGCCTACAAGCAAATTTCCCTTTGTGAAGGTACACCCCTTCCCTTCTCTCATACAAGGAAAGGCAAAATGACTCTCAATCACCAGAGAGGACCCTAGACTCATTTCAGTCCCAAGAAAGCACAAAGATAAAACTACATTTAAAAAACTACATAAAAAATAACACATTCTATTAGTTTCCTCAAACATTTATTTTCTCACAATTGACCACACCTAAAAACTCAGAATTTTTTTATTTGTCTAGGGGTTTCTCCAGAATTTTATCATAGTTTGTTAAAATTGTGCATAAATTTCTGAGTCTGGTCACCTCCTTGAAATTTTCACTTCGTTTCTGTAAGGTCCCTGAAAATACATATAAAACAAACTTTTTTTCTCCTATTAATGTGTCATTTATCAGTTTAATTTGCAGAGACCCTGGTCTAGAAGTTAAGAGTATAAAGGAAAAAGATATTTTCTTCCCTGATGCCACAAAATTGCATTCATATTAACCTCAGGTCAGTCAGCTTTCTTTGCTGCTGTGACTAAGGGACCTGACCAGCACAACTGTAGAGGAGGAAAGGATTCTTTAAGGTTCACAGTTTCAGAGGTCTTAGTCCATAAGAAGATTGGCTCCATTTCTCTGGGCTCAGGGTAAGGCAGAACAACAAGGAAGAAGAGTGTCACCTCTCATTCATGAGGTGATCAGGAAGCAGAGAGAGAACTTCGCTGGCCATATACAAAATATATACCCCAAAGCCACACCCCCATTCCCACCTCCAACAGCCACAACCTACCACTTCAGTTACCATTCAGTTAATTCCTACCAAGGTATTAATTCACTGATTGGGTTAAGACACAACCCCATCATTTCTCCTCTGAACATTCTTCCATTTTCTCACATGTAAGCTTTTGGGGGACACCTCACATCCAAACCATAACAAACCTATTAATTTGTGGGAAGCCTCCCATGAAGCTACTTGAGGGATTTTACTTGGTACTGAGCCATGGAGGACTTAGGTCTCCCCTTGGGAACAATCCTGGCTTTCCCATGTGTATTCAGACTGCTCAAAACATAAGATCTCTGCCCCTGCTCTACTAGTGAGATAGCTCTCCTAGCTCCAGAGTTGAACATAATCTATTGGGAAAGCCCCCTCCTACATTATTTGGCAAAGAACATTCCATTGAAAACTTTTCACATTCCCTCCATATAAATAAAGCAAGCAAGGCGCTCTCTCTCTCTCTCTCTCTCTCTCTCTCTCTCTCTCTCTCTCTCTCTTTCCAGTGTGGAAGCTCTATAACTGATTGAAGAGCCATCCCAGCCCCGCTATTCAAAACTACTTCTCCTGTACTGTGGGGTTTCTTTTTGCCTTTTTCTGTTCTTAGCTTTTCAGCCAGACCATTTCATGAAGAGGAACCCAAATTCCATTCCTCTCCCTAGGAGACTGAGATGCAATTAATTATGCAAATTTTGTAGAAGAATTATTTTGACCTTGGAGAACCCTTGCTATTGCTTGGCTTTTGCTCCATTGTCTCTACTTCTCTCTCTTCCTTCCTTATTCGAAATGCAGCTTCGAATGTCCCCTGTGTGGAAGTCACCCACACATGTGGTACAACTCTGTGGGCTCCTCTGGGTCCCTGTCTCTTCCCAACATTCATTCAGTGAAGCCTTCCACAAACACCATCTACTCAGGAGACATTCTGGGACTTGTACCAGTTCATTATTTCAATCAGATACAATAATAAACTGGGTTCAAGACTTTCCCTAAGCATCATAGCTGAGATTTAAACACCAAGACTAATTCCTGGCTCTCTAGAAATGACCCTCATGGGTAGGATTACTAGTAACAATTACAATAATCCTCAAAAATAAAACAAGACAAAACACACTGCTAGCAAAACATGTCAGACAGGAGTAACAAAGTCTCAAGAAGGAAACACACAGTGTGGAGAACAGGCTATGCCATGCTCTGAGTGACTCCAGGCTGCATGCAAGAGCAGCCCTCAGGCTGCACAAACCTGAGCTACTCATCTTGTAAAGCAAGAGTTTGCCATAAGCTACTCCATTTTGGGTTTGACTCTACACTGGGAGGTGGAATGACTCTACCCTTGTTTGCACAAAGAACAACCCCCAGCACAACTGTGAGGCACACACTGATAAGTACATTAATCATGCCAATAGAAATGACCACCTGAGAACTTACTGACTTACTCAGAGGCACATGGATGCATGAGCTTATTAGTCAGAGTTCTTGAGAAACAGAAGTAACAGGAAGTATAAGTATAAAAGGGGGACTTATTAGGTTGGCTTATGGGACCAGAAGCTGGATAGTCCACAATGACCACCTGCAGTAGAATCAGTAGCTGCACAATCCAAGAGACTGAAGTCCCTTCAGAGACTGAAGGCTTCTGGAGAATGTGCTTTAGAAGAGTGAAGAAGCAAGAGTCTGATCTCAGATGATTGTAGCAGCAGCAATCAGGAACCCATTCTAGAAGAACTGAGCTTGCATCTGTTGCTGCTTCCTTGTTCTTCCAATCTTTATTCCATCCAAGCCATCATTCTATTGGACAGAGCTGCCCATACTTAGGGAGGTCTCTATTTCAATTGGCTATCACAAGTGCCAATCATTCCAATACATAGGCTCACAAATACACCCCTAATCCTCTCTTGGCATTTCTTAATCCAATCAAGTTGACAATTCAGATTAAGCATTACAATGAGCATATCAAACTCAGAAAGACCAGGCCCAGGAGCTGATCCAACACTCCAGACCCAACTGACACAGTGCACCCTGACTTCATCCCATGGTGACTCCTCAGAGCCTTGCTCAGTAAAATCAACACAGTGATGAGTTTTTGAATCTCTGTCCTTGGGCTTTAGCAGAGTGTTAAATGTTTCTCCTGCCTGTGATGACTATGTTCAGCCCACTCCAAGCTGACAATGGGAAAATATTGTCCACCCATCCAGACCTTGGCCTAATATAAGTTCTTACACTTTTACAGCTCTGTGCCCTGAACAAATTCCTCAGGTGGTTACTTCTCTTACCTGACCACTTGCAGTGACTCTGCATTAGTAGCTGCTCTACCTTTATTCTCAGTTCAGCCTCCTGCCTTAACCCTTTCCTAGCCTTTATGTAACCTGTATGTAAAATGATGTGAAGTGTGACTTGAGTGTTACAGATATTAGAAATCAAGATTGACTAAAATAATGTAATTTACCTGTTGACCCACAAGTATTCAGGGAACTGCCACTGATGAAAGTGGTGTCGCCTGTGAAGTCATTGTTATTCAGCAAATTTTGACATTGTGGGAAGACACAAACATGTTTGGTCTATGTTAATGATAAATCTTGCTCATGACAGAAAGTGTGAAAATATGTCAATGTTTCTTCAACTTCCTTCAATCAGAGGAAAGTATACCCACACCAAGCGTGCATTCAGTCAGTCCCAGGAGGAGATAAAGACAAACCAAGGTTGCTGTCCTGGGCCAAAGTGCACCTGCTCTCTCCTCCCCTACCCCATGTCGCCCTCCATGAGTGACTCATCTCATCTCTACAGGCTTCAGATTTCTTGTTGATACTAATTCCAGTGCTTCACATCTTCTCAGCTACTGCTTTCTCACAAATCTCTAATATAGGTATTCTTACCTTTGTTCAGAAGATGAAGGGATAAAGGTCCAGCAAGATTTTCTTCCCTGGGGTCATTTAGCCACTAAAACACAGATCAGGTATCTGCATCCAGGGCTGCTGCTCCTAGTTCCTCTCCACTAAATCGCCCCCCAGTTTCTAGTAGGATTGGCTCCACCTTCTCTACCCTCCTGAAACTGCTCAATCCATAGTCCCAGGAAGTGCTGAATCAGACACATTGGTCTTGTCAGTTTCCACACACAACGGTTGGACTGGTCATTGGTTCTAGGACTGGTGCTGATGATACCACTGGTTATCAGTGACGAGTTCTGCTCCCTCACATGTTGAAGTTTGAGCATTAGAGAATCATGCCAAGGCAAGCATTAGGGTTTATTTAAAAAGAGGTAACACAGACTCTCTTGGGAGGGAGAAGGGGGGGTCATAGCTGGTATCCCAAGAAGTGAGGTGTTCTGCCTTTTTATATGTCTTAGGCTTCCTTTGTTCTCCTTCCCTCTAACCCTTATCTTTCTTCTTCCTGTGCACATGACTAGGCCTAGGAAATGCTCGGTGGGATGGCCAAAAGGTGGGAAACAGGTGGGTTGAAGGGGGAAGAGAAGGATGGAGCAGCCCAGGACACATTAATTAACAACTTTATAACTACCTGTAGGGAGAGGCAATTCCTGGGACAGGATACCTTAGCAACAGGTTGGAGCAGGGGCAGGTTATCTTGATGGGGTGGAGGAAGGGCTCTGAAGGCAGTCCATTCCCTCAGGGGACAGTCTCCAACTTCCAAGACTCAAATTGGCCTCCTAGATCTGACCTGACTCAATTTACCTATCTCTATTGACTGCCTGTCCAATTCTGGCTTCAGTGGCATCCTGCCTCATAAGAGCCTGTGTCTTATGGCCTCTGGTGAATGTTAGGCAAAGCCCTGTTGAGAGTTTGTTCCTAGACCTGAGTAGTGGACGACTATTTAACTACTCTACTGAGAGAGAAGGCAGGCCAGGTGGGATGTGAACTCTACCCTCATTAACAGAAGCAAAGCCTCCATGATTGCTAAACTCCTTCAGGTGAGGGTCAGATGAGCTGGAAGAGGAGCAGGAGGGCTGTGAGACCACCAACCCTAATGTTCAGAATGAATCCCATTGGTACACAGGAGAGAGATGACCACAGAGAGCCAAGCCTCACATTTTGGATCACAACTCCTCCTGTAGACAAGATATGGGTGACAAAAGTTAAAATCAAAAGAAAAGAGAGAGAAGCTCTAAAATCAGGATGCTCCCTGACTTTCTAGACATAGAAACAAATATAAGTTTTTAAAAACAAAAACAAAACTCTGAGACTCATGTGAGTATCCCCAAACAAAAAGCTCAAGACCTCTTATTTTTATCTCTGGACCCTAATCAGCATAGCCATCTCTCAGGAGAGAGATGATTAGAACATTTACATATTAAAGCTCTGGCACAGGACCTCTGTATATTCTATGGTAAGGGCATCAGACCTGCCAACTATGCTGAAAATTTTAGGTAGGATCAATCCTGGTAGAGTTCTTTAGGAGGTATTTGTGTGGATGATTCCAATTATTAAGGCTGGATGGAGTTTATTTACTTTGGGGAGAGAAAAGATATTAGAGAAAGAGAGGTCATTAATGGAGCAGCTCTGAGAGAGAAGGCAGGCAGCCTTCTGGGGTGTCCCCCGAACTCTCTCTATGGGATTGAAGATGCCAGCTCTGCATGGAACTGAGAGGTCCCTGAGGCAAGGCATCCTCTTCTTTTTACAGGCCAGGAATCTGAAGCCTGTAGGGATGAGGTGAGTCACTCATGGAGGGGGAGATCGGGCAGGGGAGGAGAGAGCAGGTGCACATTGGCCCAGGACAGCAACCTTGGTTTCTCTGTACCTCCTCCTGGGACTGACTGCATGCTTGGTGAGGGAATACTTTCCTCTGAATGAAGGAAGTTGAAGAAACAATTACATATTTTCACACTGTCTTGAGCAAGCTGTATCATTAACATAGACCAAACATGTTTGTGTCTTCCCACAATGTCAGAATTTACTGAATAACAATAAATTCACAGGTGACACCACTTTCATCAGTGGCAGTTCCCTGAATACCAGTGGGTCAGCAGGTAAATCATAAGCTGGGCAAACACATTCTTTTATTCCAATCTTGATTTCTAATATCTGTAACATTCAAGTCACACTTCACATTATTTTACATACAGGTTACAGAAAGGCTAGGAAAGGGTTAAGGCAGGAGGCTGAACTGGCAGCAAAGGCAGAGCAGCTACTAGTGCAAAGAGTCACTGTAGGTGGTCAGGTAAGAGGAGGAACCAGCTGAAGAATTTGTTCAGGGCACAGATGCTGTCAGAGTACAGGAAATTATAGTAGGCCAAGGTCTGGATGGGTGGACAATATTTTCATATTGTAAGCTTGGAGTAGGCTGAACATAGTCATCACAGACAGGAGAAACATTTAGCATTCTGCTAAAACCCAAGGACAGAGATTCAAAAACTCATCACTGTGTTGATTTTACTGAGCAAGGCTCTGAGGAGTCTCCAAGGGATGGAGTCAGGGTGCACTGTGTCAGTTGGGTCTGGAGTGTTGGATCAGCTCCTGGGCCTGGTCTTTCTGAGTTTGATATGCTCATTGTAATGCTTAAGCTGAATGTCAACTTGATTGGATTAAGGGATGTCAAGAGAGGATTATGGGTGTGTCCATGAGCCTATGTCTTGGAATGATTGGCATTTGTGATAGCCAACTGAAATGAAGACCCTCCCTAAGTATGGGCAGCTCTGTCCAATAGAATGATGGCTTGGATGGAATAAAGATTGGAAGAACAATGAAGCAGCAACAGATGCAAGCTCAGTTCTTCTTGAATGGGTTCCTGATTGCTGCTACTACAATCATCTGAGGAGATCAGACTCTTGCTTCTTCACTCTTCCAAAGCACATTCTCCAGAAGTCTTCAGTCTCTGAAGGGACTTCAGCCTCTTGGATTGTGCAGTTACTGATTCTTTCAGCTCCCTAGCCTGCGGGTGGCCATTTTGGACTATCTAACTTCTGGTCCCATAAGCCAACCTAATAAGTCCCCCTTTTATACTTACACTTCCTGTTACTTCTGTTTCTCAGAGAACTCTGACTAATAAGCTCATGTATCCATGTGCCTCTGAATAAGTCAGTAAGTCCTCAGGTGGTCATTTCTATTGGCATGATTAATGTACATATCAGTGTGTGCCTCATGGTTGTGCTGGGGGTTATTCATTGTGCAAACAAGGGTAGAGTCATTCCACCTCCCAGTGTAGAGTCAAACCCAAAATGGAGTAGCTTATGGCAAACTCTTGCTTCACAAGATGAGTAGCTCAGGTTTGTGCAGCCTGAGGGCTGCTCTTGCATGCAGTTTGGAGTCACTCAGAGCATGGCATAGCCTGTTCTCCACACTGTGTGTTTCCTTCTTGAGACTTTGTTACTCCTGTCTGACATGTTTTGCTAGCAGTGTGTTTTGTCTTGTTTTATTTTTGAGGATTATTGTAATTGTTACTAGTAATCCTTCCCATGAGGGTCATTTCTAGAGATCCAGGAATTAGTCTTGGTGTTTAAATCTCAGCTGTGATGCTTAGGGAAAGTCTTGAACTCAGTTTATTATTGTATCTGACTGAAATAATGAACTGGTACAAGTCCCAGAATGTCTCCTGAGTAGATGGTGTCTGTGGAAGGCTTCATTGAATGAAATGTTGGGAAGAGACAGGAGACCCAGAGGAGCCCACAGAGTTATACCACATGTGTGGGTGATTTGCACACAGAGGACATGAAATTTAACCCAGGGATTTCGCCCATGGGTGCTTAATTATCTAGCCATATCCCCAGCCATTTCTATGTTTTAGTTTTGAAACATGGTCTCTTTAATTTGACTCCAGCCTTGGGGATTTGCTGAGGCTGGTTTTAAATTCATGATCCTCTGGACTTAGCCACCCAAGTTGCTGGGATTACAGGTGTGCGCCACTGCACCTGGCAATTGTACCTTTATTTCTTGACCATTCTTCTTTGCTTACTGTCTAACTGCATTGGCTTTCTTTCTATTCTTCAAATGTCAACTCAAAAGAATGGCTACTTCCTTCATGCCACAGGGCCTTTATACATGCCTGTTTGTTTTTTTGTTTGTTTGTTTGTTTGTTTTTGATGGGAATCTTTGCACAGTGCTAGTTCTCATCATGATAAGAAGAAATGAGAAATTTTTTTCTGGTCACCTTCTATCACCTACTCTGTGTTGTCATTAGCATATGAGCTTTCCCCCCAGAGTTCTTGTGTTAATGAAGGAGTGTTCAGAGATAAAGTGTTTGGCTTGTGAGAGCCGTAACCTAGTCAGTTCATCCTAGTCTGAATGACTGGTTGGAAACTATATATAGGTGTGTTATGGCTGGAGGGGGTGGGCCAATGGGGGCATGTCCTGGAAGGGTGCATCTTCTCTGTGCCTGCAGCCCTGCTTCCTGGACCAGTCAAGAGCTGAACATCTTTCCTCTGCTGGCCCTTCCTCCATGAGGTGTTGTCTCATCTTGGGCCCATAGTAATGAAGTTGGCCTTCTATTGATCAAGACCTCTGAAGCTATGAGCCTGAAATAAACTTTTCCTCCTCTAAGTTGTTCTTGTTAGGTATTGGTCATAGCAATGCAAAAGCTGATAAAAACACACTCCTCATTTCATTGTACTCACCACCACCTGCAATTAGCAATTTTTTTATCAAGTTTGAATGAAAGTTCCCTGAAGGTACACCTGATGTGTGTTGCATATTTTGAACTCACAGCATGCAGTTCTTCTCGTCCACAAAAAGCTCCCAGAAAACATGTTGAGTATATGCATGAAATGACTGAATGGATGGGTAATGTTTTGTGATACATTGCCAAGAATCAATGAAAGTGAAATTAACTAACAATTTCATACATATCATAGTCATCCATAAATGTTAATTCCTTTTGTTGCTTGAAGTTCACATTGAGCTATTTTTTTTAAATGTGGAAATGGTTCTTATGGATGAATGAGGGGGAAAAAATAGCCTACCTCTTCAGCAAGGCCATGCATAAATCAAAGATTTGCCTACCTTTCCCCTGAACTATGTATTTTGAAACATGCCTGAACTATATTCAGAATACCTGTTCAACAAAACAATTTAAAAAAAAAAAAAAAAACTCTCTTTTCTGTAATTCCACACACTTCTTATCATGTTTAACCTATAGGTATAGGTGGGATCAGTCACAGGTGGCGGAGGGATCACGGGTGGGAGTGCATTCTTTTCATCACCAATGCCTACATGGTGTCAGGCATACCCCCTGAGTATCTCCAAAGCAGTTGTCCTCATTAAGAAACAACATTCCTCACTGTATTTGTCTTCTGTTGTTGCCATAACAAGTTACCACAAGCATAGCAATGTCAACACAAAGTTACAATCTCACAATTCTGGAGGTCAGAGGTCTGACATAGTTCTCACCAGACAAGGTGTCTGCAGGGTCTTTTTCCTTCCTAGAAGCTCTAGGGAGGATTGCTTCCTTGTTTGGTAACTGGAAGAACTCAGTTCTTTGGTATTTTAGGGCTGAATTCCCATTTTCTTCCTAGCTGTCAGTGGAGAGCCATTCCCAGATCATGAAACCGCTCACTTACAGGGGCTGGGGATGTAGTTCAATGGTAGAATGCCTGCCTAGCACAGGCAAGGACCTGGATTCAATCCCAGCATTGCAAAAACATAGAAATAAAAACTAAAAAAATAAAAGAAATAAACATACTATCAACTTTGACTTTGCTTGACTTGTGGCCCCTTTAAACTACCTTCAAATTTAGCAACAGCTCAGAGGACCCCTTTAATGCTCTGGTGGACCCTGCCAAAATTGGCTAATTTCATGCATATTTTTTAATTAAAAATGCATAAATCAAAGATTTGCCTACCTGATCTAACTATATTGTAAAGACCAAAGTTCTCCCCATCCCATTTTCTAGTGACCAGCATCTAGACACCACAGCGGAGGCAGGACCTGGTATCTCCCTGGAGAAGACACCTGCCCATCCCCAGTGTGGGATCTCCACAGGGTTCCACTGGAGGTTTCTCTAGGCCCAGCTGTGTCCCACCCACCCTGCCCCAGTCAGTCCTGCCTCCTCCTCCTCTGGGTCTGCTCTGCCTCCCTCACCATTCTTCTTATGGAACAGCAGATATTCGAATCATCCTTGGTCAAAGTTCCACAACACATTTGTGGAAACGGGTAAACACCTTCTGTCTGAGTTGCCCACTGGAACAGAGTTGCCATTTGCCCTGGGCATCAGTGTCTCCTTCAGCTGGGCAGTGCCTCTATGCATGGTCCAAAACTTACCTGCCCAAGAAGGCCCTACAACTGCCCCTTCCTCCAAGAGGCAACACCTCCCTCTCCTGCCCTGTCCAAAGCCCCAGATCTCTGAGCTCCCCTGTGGTCTGCGAATCAAACCCAAAGATCCTTGAGGGTTTGAAGACTTTACTTTTATCACCAGGAAGACCTAAATGGGATTTTCAACCTGACCCTTCATGAAGTTGCAAAGATTTTAGAAAAGCAGTCAAGGTGACCTGGCTGAAACAGAGTTTCCCAGGAAATCTTACAGTCCTCTGGGCCACTCATCTTGTCATCAGAGTCCCCATGATCTTGGGATCTACTTATCTAACTCCTTCATGTACAGATTTGGGAAGGACAGAAGTCCAGGGAGCATTGCTCAGATATGAGAGATCCCATGGATCTGGAGGGGAAAAATTCTCACCTGTGTGCAGACTCCCCACTCAAGGACAGTGACCAAGAGCAGTTCCTACAATAAATCACAGAGGCAATTCCACTTCATATCGTGCATCATCAGCATGAGCTCTATGCTCAAAATTAAACTGGATGTCTATGAATATTAACAAGCTGAAAATACTAAACCACCACTACATTTCAAAGATATGCTAATTGTAATTGGAAATTATTCCCAAATCACATTGAGTTTTTCTAACACCCGGAAACTGTCACCCTGTCTCTAAATCCTGTATGAGTCCAGGCTTGGCTGCCTCCCTACCCCTCCCAATGGGCTCACATTGGACTTTTGTGCCTGGCTTCATGTGCTTGTAATCACAGCATAACACAAGCAGGAGAAAAACTTGTAATTGTTCATGAATTCCTGCTGATTCTTCATTTGCCAACAGACAGCATGGCTGTGCACTTTCACTCAGTTATTTTCAACCACCCTTATTGATCAGTTGCTGTAAGCCAGACCTTGGTGAAACAAAGTCCATTAAGATGTGCAGAGGCTGGTGTGAAAAGCCACCTCAGGCTGTATGTGGGAGAGACAGGGATAAGTAGTTATTTCTAAGTTGACCAGATATATGAACCAACTGTAACCTCCACCCAAGCAAAGCAAGACAACTGAGAGCTTTGTTTCCATATTGAAACAATAAAAATGCATTATTTGTGCTAAGTTTTTGAAATTTCGAGTCCTTAAAATTGAATTTTAGGGTTATTTAATTTCACCAAGTGAGGCTTTTGAATTCCAGATTTCACAGACATTATGTCTTATTTTCAACGTGTCTAGTAATTTTTTCATTGAAAGGCAATGGAGCACAGACATGATTTCTACTGAAAAACCAAGCAAAGTGTTATAAGAAAAGAGTCATCCAAAAGAAGTCTGCAAAGATCACATTTTCCTGCAGATTCTGTAAACTAACTTTTAATTAAAACATTGCTGTCTTTTGCCAAAAAGTATTTGAATATTAAATATTCTTGAGAATTAACATATATGTTAGTCAGTTTTACATCACTGTGACAAAATAGCTGAGAAAAACAAGCAACTGAGGGAAGATTTATTTTGGCTCATGGTTTCAGAGGTTTCAGTCCATGGTTGGCCGACATCATTGTTGTGGGCCTGTGTAGGGCAGAACATCATGGTGGTAGGGTGTAGCAAAGCAAAACTGTTCACCTCAGGGAAGCCAGGAGGTGGAGAGAGCAAGAGAGAAAGCATGGAACTATGGAAAAAATTCACCCTTCAAACGCATGCCAACATTATCCATTAGGGCCTACCTCCTACAGTTTTCACCACCTCCCAATAAACATCAGTTATTAATGCTTCCATGGATTAATCCATTGATCAAATTTAAGCCCTCATGATTCAACTACTTCCCAAGAGGTACACCACTGAACATTGCTGTATCGGGGACCAAACCTTCAATACATGAGGCTTTAGGGAATATTATTGAGCTAAACTATATCATGCATTATTCTGAACAGAGGAAACAGATGTTTTCACATGACCTCCTAAATACCTTTAAGTATGAGTCAAAAGGTGCTAAATGAAATAGAACACTTGCCATTTGAAAGCAAGCTTCCTTTAGGCTTCCATTCAGTCTTAGCTTGGGATCATTTCTTCCTCCCATTTATTCTAGAGTCTTGGTGGTCATTCTGCTTTCCCAGTCATCCTTCAAAGCTGTTCTCTTGGAAACTCCTCCTTCACCTCCCAGTGTTGCACCAAGTCCCCTGGAGGAGGATGATCCATTTAAGAATGTCCCTTCTGCGTAATAAAATTATAGATTCTCCAATGAGCAGCAACCGTAGTCATTTTTGTTTGTTTGTTTGTTTGTTTGTTTGTTTGTTATTTTTTTGGTATTGAGAATTGAACCAGGTGCTCATGTATGCCAGGCAAGCAATCTACCACTGAGCCACATTCCCAGCCCCAAGGAGAGAAAACTTAGAATGGGCCAGAGTCATTTTTGTTTGTTTGTTTGTTTTTTTGTTTGTTATTTTTGCGGTATTGAGAATTGAACCAGGTGCTCATGTATGCCAGGCAAGCAATCTACCACTGAGCCACATTCCCAGCCCCAAGGATAGAAAACTTAGAATGGGTCAGTAAATTTGGACCCAAATGAATAGCTAAAGAGCCAGTCTAAGAAGTCACAGCCATAAGGCCATGAGGATGTCCTAGTGCATGTCACCTGCCTATTCCAGGGCTACCTTCTTCATAGGTGGCCTTCCCAAATATGTGTGGTTACACAATTGGCACCAGCCTCATTCCAGGTTTACACCTACTGGGGCTTTGGTCACAGCTTGTGCATGGCTGGAAGGAGGTCAGCTAGCCTGTGCCTGTGCTGCTGTCAACCACAGGAGAGAAACTTTCCCTCCTAGTCTCTCTGCTCACTTTTATCAAAGGCACTAATCCTTTGAAAGAGAATTAAATTGTTTTCTCCTTTCCCCCCTTCCATCTAAACCTTATTTATTTATTTATTTATTTTAAATAAACAAATCCACTTTAAAACAACAGAGGCCCATGGTAAATTATTTCCTGGAATCATCTCAGCAGAAGTGGCCATGCCTGGCTGGAGTGTGGTGAAACCCGTGAACCCTGTGTCCCAGAACCTGAGTTCCACATGCCTCTGTGGAGCTTGGCAGAGATAGGAGGGATGTCATGATTCACCTACCTTCCTGTGGGAGAATTCCTGTTGTCACGTCTCTGTCACTGACTCAGAGATGCCTGTGATGGACAAATACCAACCTGATTACAAATGCCCCCTCACCCCAGGTCCACAAGACTTATGCACTAGATGTTTCACAGCTACCTACATTCATTTTTACTCTTCATGCTCATTGTCTAAATTACTTATCCAACCACCATAGGAAGGCTCCACGAACCTCTTTCTCTTTCACAACTGGTGAAACCAAGGCTTAAGGGAACACAGCCACTCTTTCTACTAAATGATGCTTTTCCAAAACACAGAAGCCATCAGAGGATATTAGTGAAAACAGGCCAATGATCTAGGCTGAAAGGTTGAGGAAGCTGCCATGTGCTTTGCTTTGTTGCAACACCAGCATGCACTTCATTCATTCTGAATCTGCTCCGAGGGAAGGTGATGTTAGATTGTTGCACCATCAGGGCTCAATTTGCATGGTGTTTTCAAATTAAATATGCAAAACAAGTTCCCAGTCATAGCTGGACACTGCCTCCATGGTCAGAACTGAACGGTGGGGTGTTTGCTTCTGAGAGCCATGTTTTACCAGGCACGTGGTTAAAAGTCCTGGACAGCTTTGTCATTCAGACTAAGTGTGAAGGTTTATAGGAAAAGTAAACACACACACACACACACACACACATTATCATGTTGTGGTAAACATGAGGAAAACTGTGGGACATTTCAATAGAGTAAAAAAAAAAAAAAAGCTATGGTAAGATTTGGGTTTGGGTGGGTGATTTGGGAGAGAATCCATAGAGGCAGAGTTTTCCCTAGATTGAATGCTAGAAAATGGGAGTCACTCAATAAGTGGGGGATGTTCACTAGTTTTCAAATCCAGCCTACATGAGAAGCTAGAATAGCCTGGGATGAGCTGGAACCCATCAGGCAGTCAGCACCAGTACCAGATGCAAGACAGAGGACATCCAAGACTGTGTCATCTTGGTCAGAACTCCAGGTGCTTACTCTGCAGCAGAACATGTTACAATGGTGGAAATGTTCTCTAATTGTGTTGTTTTACTTGGCACCTTTCATCCCCATATACCTGGTAAGCACCTTACATGTAGCCAGTATGTGTGAAAATAGAAGATTTAATTTTTTAGTTAATTAATACTTAAATTTAAATAGCCACATGTAGCCAGTTGCTACTATGTTACACAGTATAGTTCCAGATGACTTTAGTTGCCTAAATGACCAAAGAAATATCCAGCTGAATCCAGACCATACACAGACCCCAGAATAAAGCAAGTGGCTATTGTTTAGAGCCACTAAATTTTGGAGTTGTTTGTTATGCATCAATTGATAACTGATTCACTATCCCCAAGCACATACCTAAAAATTCTTAAATCATTATTTTCCTCTAAGTCAGAGCCAGATTTGTGTCTGGTAACTATGTTACTCAATATAGAAATCTCTGCTTTGTTTTTGATTCTACTTGGAAGTGGTACCAATTCCAACATAAGGAAATTTATTCTCCATCCTACCCAGATTTCATATGTCTCCTGAAAGTCACATGGTATCCACTCTTTGGCCAAACAAAATATATCTGGATCCAGGAACCAGCAATAGAATCTCAGCAATACATTGCAATCAGCACATTTTCATTATCAGAAAGGCCTTAAGACCATACAATCATATCCCCAAACTCATCTCTTGTAGCTTCACATTTCAAGTTGAACATCTTGGAGTTGAGTAATGGATACAGCTGTGAAACAAGATCATAAACAAGATAAAGAATCAAAGCATAAAGTTCAAGTTGGAGACCACCCAGAAGCTTCCATGTAGGATGAAGACAGCAACCACAGCCAGCCTTGGAATAAATAAGCTGGATGTCTGCAGATCTCTGCTTTCCTGTACAGCTCTCAGCAGGTCAGCTATGATGTTAGCAAGAGATCCTTTCAAAGTTTGGAGTCCATCCTTCCTATAGAACTATCTTTGGGCACACACAACAAAATGGACAATCTTTGGGTGGGGCCACTCTGAAACTTAGTTTCTTTATATGTAAAATGGAATGAAGTTTCCATGCCTGTTCACCCACAAGGCGAGCCTTCAGTTTGAAAAGCAAAAAGGAAGAAATTCTTAGAAGTGCAACAAAAACATAAAAGATTATTAGTGCATTTCTAACTCAATTATCTGCACCAATTTCAGATTCTCCCAAATATTGACTATACTATAACTTGATGATTTTTTAATTTCCATAATTATTCTGTATATCAGTATGGACAGTTACATGGTACTAACACGGCTGGCAATTTTCACTGATATCATTGATGATAAATTGCTTTCCTAGACCCAAAGGAAAGAGGCTCCCTGCCTTCCTTAACCCTAGTCTCCCTTCCCCAGATTTTATGCTCATGTCCAAGAAACAGGCTTTAAACAGGCATGTAGCCATATGCATGAGTGTGCAATTGTGTGTGTAACATGAGTGTGTAACCATGTGCAGAGTACATAATGTGATTTTTATAATGTGGGTGTGAACCACATTCATGAGTGTATAATCCCGTGAGTGTGTAATGTGTGATTGTGTATATGGGTGGACTATCATATACAGGAGTGTGTAGTTAAGTGTGTGACTGTGTGAGGTGAGAGTACATATATTGTAGGGTGTAACCAGTTGAATGTGTCACTGAGTGGATCCTGTATTTGTCACTGTATTTGAATGTCACTGTGTGTGCAAGAGTATAGTATTGAGTTTTTATGTGTGTGTTAGTGTGTTGGTGTGTTTCTGTGCAGTGTCACTATGTTTCTGTGTAAGTGACACGGTAAAGTGTGAATTATAATGCATACAACCACAGCTCCTGCAACCCCCATACCTGGCACCTCTCCCATCTCTCACAGTTGTTCCTAAGGGATGCCCCACTTGGGCCCTATCTGAACTGGCTGGACCTGGGCACTCGAAGCTCTTCTCTGGGCCTCCGTGTCTCACCCATAAATGAAGACAAATGTTCTGGGATCCCAAGTTATTTTTGTTTTTGCTTCAGATGTCAGTTTTAGAACACCCAAGTGTCATGTCTATTTTCTCAAGAACCAAACAAGAAAAGACCATCTTCAATATATAACACTCTTTTTTCTTTCCTAGGGCTTTAATTGTCATGTTAAACACATTGGAAAACTCACTTTCTTTCTTTTGAGGTCACTCAGGTGGAGAGCAGGAATCATGGAGCAGGGACTGGGGAAAGGAAAGAAGATATAATATGTTCCCCTATTAACAACTGCCAGGAAGAGCAGCCAGACACTCCCTAGGATTGGCTAGGTTTCCTCTCTGTCCTTCTTCACCTGCACACGGTTGACCCTGTAGATGCCGTGAGTATAGCTGAGCAGAAGTCAGATGGCTGGACACTCCTCTTTCCAAAGAGTGAGCCTACTCAGCTCATACCTTTGTGTTATGGTTTGGATATGAGGTGTCCCCCAAGAGCTCACATATGAGACAATGCAAGAAGGTTCAGAGAAGAAATTATTGGGTTGTGAGAACCTTAACCCAATTAGTGAATTAATCCCCTGATGGGATTAACTGAATGGTAACTAGAGGCAAGTGGGGTGTGGCTGGAAGAGGTAGGGAATCGGGGTATATGGCTTTCGGTATATATTTGTATTTGGCAAATACAGATCTCTCTCTCTCTCTCTCTCTCTCTCTCTCTCTCTCTCTCTCTCTCTCTCTCGGCTTTATGATCATTTTGTGAGCCACTTCATTCTGCCACACTCTTCCACCAAGATATTCAGCCCACCTAGAGCCCCAAGGAATAGAGCCAGATGCCAACGAATAGAGACCTCTGAAATCATGAGCCCCTAACTTTTGCTCCCCTACAATTGTTCTTGTCAGGTCTTTTAGTCAAAGCAGCAAAAAAGCTGACTAAAACACTTTCCATGGGTGTCATACACCAGGCAGGAGGCTGCATAGGCCTGCTTCCTGATAAACAAAGTTCACACAATCATACCTACCACATGGCTGGGAAAACCTGGTGAGAGACAGGAGATGCTGCTTCCAAGGGATGGGCCAGGCTTTATGCCTACCATGGTGAACCACAGGACATCTCTGCTATGGATTAGATGCTTATGTCTCCACAAAATTCATGTGGAAATATTTCCTCTCTTTCCATACATCACTCTTAGGAGATGGAGCTTGGGGGAGGTGTTTAAGTCATGAGGATGATGTACTCATCCATGAGATTAGTGCCCTTATCAAAGGGACTCTAGAGAGCTCCCTCAACCCTTCTACTACATGAAGACACAGCAAAAGTATATAACTGTCTATGGACCAGGAATAGGGCCCTCATTAGACATCAAATCTGCCAGTGCCTTAATCTTGGACTTCCAATCTCCAAAACTGTTAGAAATTAATTTCTGTCACCTAAAATCCATTAATCTGAGTTACTTTTGTGGTCCCAATGTATCAAGACAAGACCTCCCTTTGGATGGGCAGGCCTGGACATATCCTCTCAGAAAACTTTATACACAAGTCTTTTCTTCACAGCTCACCCCTCTCCAACCTGTGCAACTCTTGGTCAGTTTTTGTCACTATGACCAATCTACCTGACAAGAACAGCCTAGAGGAGGAAAAAATTATTTTGGTTCATAGTTTTAGAGATTCAATCCATGGTAGATCAACTCCATTGCCCTGGGCCTGACACAGAACATCATGGTGGAACTGCCTGGCAGAGGAAAGCAGTTCAGGACACAACAACCAGGAAGCAGAAAAAGATTCATTCTCCAGGGACAAAATATAACCCAAAGGCATGCCCCCAGTGGCCATTACTCCAGCCACACCCTACCTGCCTATAGTCACCACCCACTACAGTAGCCCATTTAAATTATCAATCCATCAAATGGATAATCCACTTATGAGGGTACAGCTCTCATAACCTAATATCATCTATGAACAGTTCTGTAATGTCTCACACATGATCTTTTGGGGACACCTCATATCTAAACCATAAGAGTGGGTCTGAGTGATCAGACCTCCCCTTGGGTTCTCCTAATACATTTCTCTCTGAACATTTCTTTGTTAGTCCTTCTTCTCTTCTCTCCCTCACCTCCACTTTCTGCATGGACACATCTAATTCAACCTCATCTTCTCTTTAATTAACTCCCAACATGATCCTCCCAGCCAAGCTTTTCCAGACCTATAGCTTTAGTTGCTCTGTACTAACGAAGCCACTAGCCCACAAATCCCAAAACACCACAACTCTAGAGCCCATGCCTTGTGCAAGTTGTCCATGAGTGACCAACAAGGCTCAGCACACCTCACATTGTGCTCACTTCTTCCATGCCTCTCCTCCTTGAAATATGTCAGTGTCTCTTGAAAACACTCCCACACACGGATTCTTTCCTCGGCATCACAACTACACCAACCTGTGACCTTACCACCAGTTGGCTCATTTAGCTTCACTAAATTTTGTCCATCTGTCCCTTCCTTTTGGTCCCTTCCTTTTGGTTCTCACTGCCTTAGTCTAAGTCTTATCCACCTAGCCAAGATTATTACCTCAATCACCTGCTCATTTCTCCATTTCTCTTAATGCTCCCACCTCCATTGAGCTCATTTAAATATTTAGCCTGATCTTCCTAATACAATGAACCCAGATGTCCTTATAAATGAAGCTCAAGGTCCTTCCATGTGAGAGAGACTGCCTTACTTGCCCACTCCTTTACATGTGCTCTGTCCTCAACATGATGGCAACTGTCTCCCTCACCGACTACAAACCTTTGCCTTGGGGCCAGCTGTACTCCCCAGCTGAAAGGCCTTCTGTTGGCCACATTTGCACTCCTACAGGAACCAATGATGCCTCTTCCCGCATGAGGTATTAGACAATAACTCTGCATGTGATGGGTAACACAGCTATCTGATTCTAGCAATTAAAGTGCATGTTTTCACCATTCCAGAAACATTCAGAATCCCTGTGAATAATACGATGTTCTTGGAAGTGGGCTGAAATTATTAAGAAAACAATAAAACGCAGAGATGACGTTAATGCACTTTCAGAAGTAAGGGATGGAGATGGTCATTGGGAGGGAAAGGTTTCACAGGACAGTGATATTGTTGGCAAATGATACACCATAACTTCTGTAGGGGTATTTCCTCTGGGACTCTTACTTATCTAGTGCAATTCTCTAAGGATACATGAAAATGAGAATTCACACTTCCATAAACATAAAATATGAATGTTTCACAATCACTTAGCATTTTAATATCAATATTTGTCCTTACATGACGTAATTCTGATTTTTTAATTAGCTTTCAGCAAAGCTTATCCAGACATACAGCCAGTTTTTGCTAATGTTTTTAAAGGTGATGCATTCCTGTAATACCAGCGGCTTGGGAGACTGAGGCAGGAGGGTCATGAGTTCAAAGCCAGTCTCAGCAAAAGTGCAATGCTAAGCAACTTAGTGAGATAGTTTTAAATAAAATACAAAATAGGGCTGGGTATGTGGCTCAGTGGCTCAGTGGCCAAATGTCCCTAAGTTCAATCCCTGGTATCCAAAAACATAAAAACAAAAAAAGAGCATTCAAAATCCTCTACTGTAAATATTTTGAAATTTAGACTACATTATTGTTAACTATAGTCACTCTATTGGGCTATAGAATACCAAGCCTTGATCCTCCTGTCAAAATGTAACTTTGTACCATCATCTGCTTTTTCCTGCTCTCTTTCCATTATTCAACATTGTTCACTTATCGAATCAGAGTTTTTTTGAAATCCATAAGTAAGTGATACTGTGGTATTTATCTTTCCATGCCTGGCTTATTCCCATTGACATAGTGTTTTCCATGTTCATCTATGTTACTGCAGAGGACAGGAAATCTTTCCTTTTATGACTGAGCAGTATTCTGCTGTGTATATGTAGGAAAATAAAAACTCAGACTCAGGTTCTTCTACCATATTCTCACAACACAGATCACTCTGTGACCTCAAAAAGTGCGGGGATTTCTCCCCACCAGCAAGAAAACAATTCTGCAGTGAACACTATCTAGTGTCTGTTAATCTAATTCACTTCTGACACTATATATCTGGAGGTAACACCAGCTGTCACAGGTTGAGAGCTTAGACCCCAATTCTGTCCCCACTTCAAATGCCAGTCGCATTTCCCAAGTTGTTTTACCTATGCTTCTGACCAATCAGCTATAAGTCAGGGATCCTGTATCCTCTCCTCACATTTGATTAATTTGTTCAAGCAGCTCACAGAACTCTGGGAAACACATTTATCAGTTTATTATAAAGATATTACCAAGGGTACAGATGAAGAGAAGCACAGGGAGAGGTACATGAGAAGAGGGGTGCAGGGCTTCCATGACCCCTCTAGAAGCATCACCCTCTAGGAACCTCCGTGTGTTTAGCTGCCTGAAAGTTCTTCTATCCCTGTCCTCTTGTGGCTGTGTGAAGACTTCATTGCATAGGTGTGATTGAAGCATGTACAACCATGTGGGAATATGATTGACTGGGTGGGGAAACCAGCAAGGTCTGTCTGTTCAGATTCTTCTTCACTTCTCCTTGCACCATTCCTTTCTCTGGGGTATGAGGCAGAACCCCCTTCTGGAATGAGGAATCATATAATTTTTCTTTATGGCCAGCTCCATGGCAGAAAGGCAGGAAAGACTAGAGTTCTAATCTAGTCTAGCTTTTGAAAAGAGTAACTTTAGTTTCTATGAACTTCCTTGAGGAAGAACTTATGAACTAGGAACAGTAGATAAAAACCAACATACATCTCATAATATCAACATGTATCTCATAATATCACAGTGTATATACCATGTTTTCTTATGTTTTCAGTAAGGTCTTATTTGTGATGCTGGCAGGCTGCCTCTTCTTTGAGTACTGCAGGGACATCAATGGGCATGTGCAAAACACAGAACAGCAGGAAGACAGCTCCTAGGAACTTCACTGAACTTGCACAGACCAGGACACTGGACCCCAAGGTGAAATCTGCCAGACCCTCTGTAGCAGTTTCAGTCTGTGCCTTCTGTACCATCACCCTCGGTGCTGAGGCTGGAGCTTGGAGACCAAAAGGATTTTCATTTCACAAACCCAACAAGATGATTCTTGCACAGGGCAAATAGTGCTTTCAGAGAGTATAGGTTAGATTTCGGTCTTAAGCAAGCTAAGTTAGAGAGTCTTAAAGGAAGGTCAGTTATATCTGATGAATGAAAGGACTCTGGAATATCTTCATTTTAAGTTTGTGCACATAAAAGTATTCTCAAACAAGTGACTGTATCTCAAAACAAGAACCACACTCAGATCACTGAAGTGGTGTTACATGAGCCTGTGTGGCCCTGGTATGGGCATGGACATTAAAGTCCACTCAGCTCACTCTTACTAGCTCTGAATACACACCCCTAGATTCCTTCTGGGCAGCTTCTAAACCCACTGGTAGATTTTTTTTATATTTGCTTCTTTTATTTCCATATGCAATGTAATATTTAGCCAGGCTGTTGGAATGCTGTTCCTAAAATATTCATTGATCATTTTTCAGATTACCTTTTTGGTTTTAAATACTAGTCAGGAAAAACAAATGATGTAAAAATACATGAATAATTTTGTATTACAAAAGTGAAAAACCAACTTGCATCTAGAAGTGCAATAGGTGAAGTGATTTACCCCTTTCACCAGACTATAGCTTTCTTCAGAGGACTATTCTCAGGCTACTGGAGTCATGAGGCAGAATGCGGAGGGTCTGGGAGTTGAAGTGTCCCAGCTATGCCTGAGTCCACAGGAGAAAAAAAGTCCAGCTTCTTGCCTTGGAGGCAAATGCAGGTCAACTGCCTCTGCCTCCTAATTATCCATGTATCACCCAGTCTATATCTTTTCCTTACCCCCATCTCTCCTTAATTACTTTACTTTCTTTCCAGAGCAGTTCCTTAACAAATTTCTTATATCTACTTTTAAAACACTGACCATGCAAACCCCAGAGAGCCACCCTAGGACCAATGTGGAGAAGCTATAAGACAGTAGAGTTCTTTCAACTCAAATAATGAAGAACTGCCATTCTCGTGGTTAAATTGATAGAAAGAATAATGTTTGCTCTATCTACAAGATACTCGGGACACTAGGAAAGCCCTGTTTAGCCCTTAAGATTGTTTCAAACATAAAAATAATTATTTTAAAGAACTTAAAACTTGACTGTGGGCACTCCCTTGGTTCACTTTGATGGTGGAGGTAAATGGTCTTCAACTCACATAGAAACCTCTTCTTGATGAACTTCTCAAATTTATAAAAGAATATTAGTCAGAGACATCAAGTAGAGCCCCATGGACTGCGGCACTCAATTCCAGAGAATGTACGTGTGTGGCACCCCTAGAGTTTTAATGGCCCAATTATCAACAGCAGCAATGAAATCAAACACTTGGTTCTGTACCTATATTTCAAATAAGCACCTTAGCACTGCCTGGCAAGATGTCAAAGAGGGATGCTGCATCTGAGAAGAGTTATATTCAAGGCCCCAGGGTGTCTTCCAGCTCCAAGAGATGACGCCTGCATGCTCCCTCACCAGGTGAAACCTGAAGCTTCACTGTGACTCATACAATCACCCTGAAGATGCCTGTAGAACCAGCAGGTGTTCTTGATCAGGGGAGGGAACTTGATCTTCCCAGCAATGCCGAGCTGTGAGAAGTGACAGCTTTCCTAATGTTCTCAGATAGCATATCTTTCCTGGCATTGCTCCTGAAGAGGTGCACTGAAAGGAGTAGAGAGATCCCAAGCACCTGCCCAGGCCTGAGTCAGGCTGGCTTGCCACCTGAGGCTGCAGGTAACACACGAGTCGCTTGGAGCGATAAGTCATAGCTGTGTGTCATAGCTAATCCAGTCCAGGATGGAACACACAAGTTCCAACAGCGGAGCTATGCAGATTGGAAAATACCTCTGGCTCACCCATTAGTTCTCCTCTACTCTTTGCACTTCATGGAATGTAATAAGCTAAAACACCATGTGATCACTGAATCACAGTGCTGTAAGAGGTTGCCCAGATCAGGCCAGCCAAAACCAAATACTGCTTTGTGCAGTTTCTGGGTGTATGCTAATCATTCAGCAAAAGCTACTGGGATATTTTACAGAACTAAGCCTCTTCATGATAGATGGTGCAAAACTTCAGGGCCAAAATTACTGCAATAACTAAAAATATAAGAGCTTCATTTACCATTATATATTATCAAAGAACTCAGTTATGCCTCACCTGTTGATGGCATAACCTCATGTACAAGCAATCAAAATACAGAAGTCCTTTCTCTTTTGCTTGTGCAGTATGTGTTCTTGTAGGAAAGGCTTACTTAGAAGGCTATTGTAAATAAAACTCTCCAAGATGAGACCTCAAAAATAATACACATTTTTACAGAGATTCTGTTACTGAGTTAGGAGTTAAGTGGAAAAAAATTTTTTTTTGCACTGCTTTAAGGTGGAGAAAATACAAATAAAATTTGGTTCATTTTTACATAAGGATGCAGACATAATATTCACTCAAAGTTGAAACAAAACAGGAATGGTTCAATGTAAGGGTTGACTGTCATGCCTACAGTCTGCTTAAATCTGCTCAAATAGCATTCCAATAACACACCAAAGTGAGGGTCATGAAATTGACTTCAGCTGTCTGGTTAACCATTTACAGAGCTCAATTGTCTCATTTTCACAAATCCATTGATTCTTTTATATTCGGGTGAGAGTTTTTAGTTTAGTTCAATGGAAGCACTGAAATCACACTTTAATTCTAGAATAAAACCAAACCATCTCAAGTTCTTCTTGACTTTTCATATAAGCCATTAAATGAAATCTTCTTACTTCTTATTTCTAGTTTTTAAGATATTTTCAGCAATAGGATTATGCAAATTGAAAGAAAAACAAACAAGATGATTTTACTTAAATTGAATCAAATATATAATTGAAGAAAAAATAAATATCAAGGCCATTAATAAAAGGGACAACATTACTTATTAACAGATAAGGAAACTCTGCCTCAAAGTGAAATATTATTACAGCATTGCCATGACTCTCTTGGAAATAGATTTCATCCCTCTAAAGTTCTTTTCTTTCACATGGATTTCTAAATATTCTTTCATCCTGGAAATAGATGGAGTCATCAGGTGTAACATTGAAGATGAAGGGGATAAAAATTGATATTAATGTTCTCTTTTAGTTGGGAAATGACTCTTTAAAAGTTGTTGAATGAGAGATAAAACAAAATCCCCCAAAATGGAAAATAAATTTACACCATAGATGGTAGAATCATGCACCCCAACAAGACAAGTCCAAAGGTCAGTTCTGAGAGCTGTTAACTTTAGGCCAGCACATATTGAGTGCACCAGATCATGATATGCTGGTGTTGAGGGAGTTTTCTCATTATTTTTAATTATTCATATTATCAACAGACAAAAATGAAATAAGCTAGATGTGACTTTTGGAGAGGATACTTTATAAGGGAAGCAAAAAATGAGCTGTAACTACAAGGAATTTGATAAATGAATTCTACAGAGCAAGGAACTGCTAAGGAGAGTCAAATGGCAGAGAGACACAATTAAAAAAGGAAGAATGTAACATAGAAACTTATCACTTATTTCAGATAGATTACAAAGTGAATAAGTGTGTCCCATGAAACATTTTTTTTTCTTTATCTCAATGCACGTGCATAAGCCATGGTTTACTTGGGCTTCTCATGCACTTTCTGCTGTCCTTTGTGCTTCCTGTTCATCTTCCTGGGACCCTCTACACCTCTACTCTGGGACCCTCTACAATAGCAATGCCAGCTTCAGAGCTCTATCTCTGGTTACCTTCAAGTGTTTTCTCCAATCTCAACTTCCTGTAAGAATTATCCAGACCACAAATGCACCCCTCCCCAGCCCCAACTTCACCCATCCTCTTGAATTGATCCTTTTATTTGCTTCCTGTTGTCTTTTTATTTTTAATAATAATACTAATACTAATAAAACTTTTTACCCATCAACTTCTAAATGCTATGTAATTCACCAACATGTCATATTTAAGATTTGGGGACTTTCTTTGCCTTATAGAATCTAAACTCTGTAAAAGTAAACATTTCTTTGGTCCAATAATGTATCCTAAGTGCCTCCAATACAGATTTCTAAAGAATGTGCTCAATAAAAATATGTCTGTGAACTTATCAATACTACGGATAGGATATGAGCGTCATCTTTCCAACCCTCGTTTATGTGGATTAGTCTGGGAATGCAAGGAAGCAATGCTGCTGTTCAATGACTTTGCTTCCTGTTGCAATCACCTGGGGAGAGATTGACAATAGCAATGCCAGATATGGACTGCCCAGTTAGGATGAAACCCCACTGCTGAACATTCAGAGGTCAAACATACAAGAGGTCAACCTCAGCATTTCCTTTTCATGCATTATGTTCTTTTGACCTCTCTCTCCATTCAATCTCTGAAAATACCTAAATGTTCTGGAATAACAATTGTGGAATCTATTAAATGTAAAGAGGAAGTTCCTTTCCTGTAATTGCCCAGGAATCTACTTCCTGGGGCAGAGAGAATGCCCATCTTTATAATATTAATGTTCTTTCTTTCTTTCTTTTATTAGAAATGAGAAAATTAATTGATTAAACCATGAAGAACCCTCAAATATTTCCCAATGTGATGAAACTAAGTTGAATGATACAAGTTTGGGTGTTTTGTTTTTTTTTTGTTGTTGTTGTTGTTGTTGTTTTTGTTGTTTTGTTTTGTTTTTTTCAATTTTTGCCGAAACTTTAATTCCTTAAAAAAAAATTAAAATCTGATTTCTGGCCAAGAGAGGAAATGGAAATGTTTAACCTCCTCCAGAAAAGCATATTTGGCTTTCATTTGATGTGGTAGTGCCAAAATATCCCAGGAGAAACCTTGTTTTCATTGCCCTTGCATATGGGTCGAGACTCAAAACAATTTGAATATGGATTTAAAAACTGGGTGACCTACATCCCAGCCCAAACCTTAATCATTGCACACTGTACTTGGGAGAGGGGGCACCAGCAGGGGTATAATCTCTCATGACCATGGCTGAAGAGCAAGTCCAGAAATTGCTGGCTCTGTCTTCCACTGGTCAAGGGTGGTCAATCATCTGGATGAATGAACCATAAACCCACCTGCATCTTTCCTATCCTCGTCTGCATCCTCAGTTTCTCTTGTCTGAACCATAAGCAGCCTCTGAAGGATCCTGATTCAGATGCCCCTCTCTGCTTTTCCCAGCATAGCTGTGAGGATAGCGGCTCTCAAGGTCAGCCTGTGTTAGAGTCACTGCAGGGCTAGCCAAAGCCAAAGTTTCTTCACTTCCAGAGTTTCAGATTCACAGTCTGGAGGGGGGCCCAAGAACTTGCATTTCCAAGTTTCCAGTAGAGGCTGCTGCAGCTGGACTGGAGAGCACATTTTTAGAACCAATGATAGGAAGCTAAGAGGCCAAGAACCAGTACAGGGTCCAGATCGAAATACCTTAAGGCACTTGGGATATACACACCCAAAGCCGCCTTCTGGAACCAGAAACCCAGCTATGCTTTGTGAGAGTTGATACATTAACAGGATTGATCTGAAATAGATCCCACCCAGCAGAACCCATTTATTGAAGAAACAAGTGAGGGGGGATTTTATGAGATGATTGGTTGTAGGAAAATGTGATTACTCATCCTGTTTCTAGATGTTGATGGAGAGCATGGGGACCCATTATAAGAGTAAATCCTTTGTACCTCCTGCTATCAGGATCCTCCTAGTCACCTGAAGTTTCTACTTACCCTGCACCATGATATGCTCACACCTCTCTAATCCCCTGGACTTTGAGGGTGTGAGAGTGGAGACCATTTTTCATTTCATTACAGCTCCAGCCTTCATCAAAGAAGGGGAAAATGTAGTAAAAGGCCAATGAGCCACATCATGAGGCAGTCACAGGTCTCAGGTCAGTGGTTAGGAGTCAATGTTTTTCATACGCTAAACACATAGTTATTGAGCTTCTGCAATATTCTGTTCCCTTTATTCTAAGTGATGGGGATATAACAGGACGTATGAAAAGTCTGCACCCCCAGTGGGGACTCAGGACCAGTCAGACATAATAAGGAAGAAGCCATCGGAGGCCACGTGTCTGAAAAGACCTACTGGAAATGAGAGAAGGGACACAGGTGTGAGAGCCAGAGGAAAACAGATAGATGCCTGGATCAAAAAAATATATATATTTTTTAAAAAATTACATCAGTACTTAACACAAACAGAATTCTTTTTAGCCATTATTACTCAAACATTATAGTATGATAACTATTTGCACGATATTTATATTGTTTTAGGTATTGTAAGTAATCTAGAGGTAATTTAAAGCATAAGACAGAATATGCACAAGTTATATGTAAGTATTGAATTATTTTATAAGAGGGACTTGAGTATCCTTGATTTTGGTCTGTGTAGGGTTCTGGAAGCAATTCCTCATAGATACCAAGGGAAGCTCTATTTGTGAAAGCCAAGTGTTAACAGCCAATATGTAAGGCACAGAGTAGGAAAAGGAACAGGTTTTTGGTGGATACTTCGACATAAGCAAGGGCTCCTATTTAACTGAGACAGAAGGAAATCTGAGTGAATTTATAACAAAAGGACAGAGGGGAATACCAAGGTCACAGAAGGAGACATTTGCCTCTGTCAGTCTGTGATGTCAGCAGAGCTTCCTCTAGGACTAGGACATAGTGTCCCTTACTGGGGAGTAAGAAGTAAGGGGCAGAGTTGGCCACTGCCACCCTCCCAACCCATCAGTAAATCAGACCATTGTGGGACTCAGGGCTACCCAAGTGGGAAGAGGCAGACAGGAGCAAGCAAAAGTCCTTGTGAGCAGAATTTCTACCTTGTCATCTGCCCTAGATTTACTTGTAAGCTGAGCCACTTCCAACAGGGATGTGAGTCTACTCCAAGAGACCAAAGGACTCCCCTTTAACAGTATGCTAAATGTATTTCTCCAAATGGACATCATGAGATTTATCAACATATCCAGCACCCCTGTGTCCGTGACTGAGGGACTTCCTCTGGAGTTAAACCATCTCCCTGGGCAAAAATGTGAATTCCTAGGAACTTCAAGCTCTGCCCTTCAATCCCTGGTAGCTCCTTTAGTACCAAGGTCTGAACCCTCAGAACCTCTAGAGGCTTTCCACTATTGTTCCTGTCTGTCTACTCGTCCTGCCTGCCCCCAAATGACTGGGCTCCCAGCCAAATGCTGCCTCAACCCAGGGCCTCGGCTTCACAGCCTGAGCAGGGCTGCAGTCCAGGTGCCTAAGAAGTGAGAGCCCTGCTGCCAGAGGGCAAGCCAGGGCAGGGTTTTATTTGATTTGCTCCATTAATCATGGTCATTAAAAAAAAAAAATCTGTACCTGGGCATTTCAGGACATAAGAGATGAACCCAAAGTTTTGTGAAATCAGTCTATTTTCAGATAATAAAGGAGGCAAACTTGAAAAAGTGGAATAACTACTTTGTATAGTCATTTTCTTTTTTTATAGATACCCAGATGTTAAAGAAGGAAAAGATCCCAACTGGTTTATTTTCCTTATCCACTCTAGTTTGCAATTTAAACAACCAATACATCTTGTCACCACATGGATTCAAACTATGAACCCAGAACTGCTCCTCAATCTTTGTAGACAATACTTTAAATATATAAATTGAACCTAAGTTCAGTGTTTGTATTATGTATGGATGTGTTCTTTCTCTGTTCTTGACAACCCACCTGTACCATCTAATTAAGTACTGAGGATGGGCTGGGCCTATTTTTCTTAGTCAACATTGTATTTCCTCAGGTACTAAACACACGAATACAAAGAGCTGGCACAGGTTTCAAATTAATTATCAAAGTTGCTTTGATGAAGAAGTACTGACACTTGGTGAATGTTTAGCTGTATTGATGGAGTACTTAGGTTTGATGACACTTGAAATAATGATACATGGTGACACCTGGAATACTGACACTACATAAACGCATCTTTGATTTATCAGATAAATCACTAAAGAAGCGGAGATGTCCTTGCACACACTGATTGCACTCATCAGAGATTTACTGCCAAGTCAAGGTCAATAGGGAGAAAGAACCACTGAACCAGGAACCAGAATTGATATTCACACCCGTGCTGTCTCCAACTTCCCTGTGAATTTCCCATGTGCAAATTGACAACTCCAGACCCCCATCTAGCACTCATGGTGTTTACTGAAGCAGAATCCTGGCTGCATGTGGTACTTTGGAGAAAAGGGCTGCCATGTGTTAAAAGCTATTGAGGAGCAAAGAGACTGTGTCTCCATTTCCAGATGAAGAAATTTAAAAACTGAGGACTTTTGTTCCTCTTGCTAGTTCTCTAATTTAGCAGGTACAGTCACCAAGACTGTGAAAAGGAGCAATTGTAATGTAAAAATATTGGCACACTGTTTCTGCCATATCTACAGTTCAGTATATTCTTAGATAAATCTGCCAATGGAGTCTCTGTGCATCTGATCACTGGCTGGTATGACTTTGTATCTGTCAATGTCCACAGTCATGTGAACCAATTCCTATAAATAATACCAGCCAGTGATGGAATGCAGAGAGACTCCATTAGCAGTTTTAGCTGAAAATATACTGATCTATCTATCTATATATATGGCAGAAACAGCCAACAATGTTCTAAGCTCAAATTATCTCCTTGGGTCCCAAATGGCTCTGGATTGCCTGGTGAAGATAGGTACTAGGTTTAAGACTTTAACATTCAGTGCTTATAAATCCACTGGTGTTGAAGCCCCTCAAACCCAATCAAGTGAGGCTGAGAATCCTACAATAGTCCCAGATGTTTGAGCTGTGACCAAAACCAGTGCATGCCATAACTCATAGCCAAAAATGAGGACTCAGTCTGTTGTGTTCCTGATGGGGCCTCAAGTTCTAAGAAATGAAGAACAGCTCACAATAAGGGTTAAAACTGTCACTTGGTCCTGCAGCACAGCCAAGGAATTCCTTCTTTATCATTGCCCATCAAAACTCAATGTCAATTCAAATATTAGAAACTGCATTTCTATACTCATTAGAAGAGATAAAAGAAATAATCAGCAAATATTTATTTAGCATCTATTCTGATCATCGCACTGTATTTAGCCCAGTGGATAATATAATCTTCATACTGAAATTTTCCATGCATTTTACTACTTGATATTAACAACAATCATTTAAGAATAAAGGATATAATATAATCACATTCTCTAAAAAATATAACTAAGGTTTAGTGAGTTTTGTTAGAGTTGTACAACATAAGAAAGCTGGAACTTGAATCTAGGTGGTCAGTCCATCCTAATCTTAAGAATCCGACTATCATGAATCTGTCCTAGACAGAGGAAGTATAGCAGACTTCTTGTGTATTCATGAACTCAAAGTCACCATTGCTCTATCTGCAAATTCTTCAGCCTCTTTACTGGCCTGCAGTTTAGGGGACATTTTTATATTAACCATTTGGGGAAAACTTCTGCAAGCAATGTGATTTTTGTAAAAATCGTATCTTTTCCCCTATAATCCATGAGAAATATGTAAAAAAAAAGACAAAAAAGATAAAAGCAAAGTAAGTAATTATTGGTCTTCAGTGGCAAACCACAACTTCCACTCTGTACAGTAGGTCCCCTGAAATATTCGTTTTGCCTAACAGAGTTTGTGACCTTTGATCAACATCTCCCCAATCCCTGGCCACCATCATTTCTTTCTTGTTAAGGATAAATAGTACTCCATATATACTATATTTTCTTTAATTATTCATCCATTGATGGACACTTGAGTTATTCCATGTCTTGGCTATTTTGAATACTGCTACAAAAACATAGTAGGGCAGGTGTCTCTTCAACCTAACTGATTTTATTTCCTTTGTATATATGCCCCAAAGTGGAAATGGTGGTTCTGTTTTTAAGTTTCCCAAGAAATGTTTTTCAAAAATATTTATATACACATCTTTCTAGTGAGCAGGTCTAAGTTTTATTACACTATCATAGGATAATTGAAGGACAATCCCTGCACCATTGGTGACACTACTAACCTGTTTGGAGGGAATGCTGTGCCAGACAGGCCACAGATTTTTTATAAGAATGTCTTTCTTTCATATACATCATTTTGAGATAGGAATTCTTTTCTCTTTTTAATGAGCTTTCTCACTGGTAAGTAGCCTCAACAAAGTGACACAGCAGTTGACTCCTGGTCCACAATGCAAGACCATGTCAACATCCTACTAAGAGGGAAACTAGAAAGCCACTTCCACTTGAAATCAAGGCTCCAATTTGACAGTTCTCAACTGCATTCCCTGAGTAATTCTAAACACCATTGGATTGTTTCCTAACCAATATGCTCCTCTTTTCAACTTGGTTAGCAAGCTCCTTCAAGTCTAAGTAAGGGACTGCTCATATTTACTTTTGGCATTCAATGTGGCTCTAGCATAGATCTGGGAGTCACAGAGTATAGGAGAAAAATAGATGTTTTACTCCCCCCAAATCTTAGTCTGCATTTCTCCTTACCCTAGATATGGCATTGGACAGCCCCACCCTCTCTACATAGGCACTGTAGCACCTGCCAGCCTGCCTTATAGGGACAAATGAGATGGCTAAAGTACAAGCTTTGTAAACTTTAGGCACCCTATGCTTGTGCTTTCTTCTGAGAACTTAGCAAACAATTATAAAATTGATAAATCAATAAATTAATGAAACTGAGTTCACTTCTATAAAATGTAATTTATGCATTTTGGACAATATTTTAAAATTATATCTTTTAAAATCTGTTATTACTTATAATTAGGTAAATTACAGACCTAAGACCAAAGAACCAGGATATATGTTTATCAACTAACCTAAGCCTACTAAGAGCTAATGTGATCATGCAGATTGTCCCCATGTGCCTTATGCATGAACACAGTAAGGTCATTTTTAGGAGAGACTTTAGAAGGATGACCCTGCTCTATTTTACTCATTCTGATCAAAATGAGAGATGTCAATCCAGTATCTTAATGAGTGCATTCTTTGAGATCATCCATGAAAAATATTAACATTTGATTCCAAACAATTTATTTTTGCACACAAATAGCAGTATTTCCTCTGTTAACATATTTTAAAAGTTGATGAATGTAGCAGAAACTGTCATCAGGACACCAACCATGTTCCGTTGTTGTAAAAAGCCATGAGAAGAGGACCACCTGTGTGCTGTCCATCAGAACCCTGAGCATTTGGAACAGCTGCGTGGGTGAGGTGGCTCAGTGAGCTGTGAGGTTCTGATTTTGCTCCACCTGTTTTAAGTTCTCTTGTGAAGTACATAGGCTTCTGCTCATAAATTTCAGGAATCTTATTTTGGCTCCCAGACTTCCTGCAGCGGGGTTTATAATGAAGTTATACAATTTAGTAGTCTGACAAGAGCTTTGTCCCCACAGCTGCAAATCTTAGGCAATCATCTGTTCCAATATAATATTAACCTCATGGGTCCCCTGAGTGCAATTTCCATGGCCATGATAAAACTCCCACAACTGGTGTTTAGTGTTATGTTCAGGAAAGCAATTTTTTAAACTTCAAGTGTAACATTGCAGATATATTATGCTAATTGACATACATTATATTTTTGTACTCTGAGCCCAGGGGAAAAAAAATAAGAAAAAAAAAATAAGAAAACTTTCAGACAAATCAGAGAATTATTCACATGTAAGATGAATGTTATTGTTTTAAAATAATTCCTAGGACATATGTTTCTGAGGATATGTATTTTCAAATGACATGCTTAAGTTTTGGGCTTTTCCGTCCTTTGCTATTTTTTTATTGGTTGTTCAAAACATTACAAAGCTCTTGACATATCATGTTTCATACATTAGATTCAAGTGGGTTATGAACTGGCATCATGTAAAAATGTGGATGTGCAACCGATGTGATTCTGCAATCTGTAATTGGGGTAAAAATGGGAGTTCCTTTGCTATTTTGGAAGAAATGTCTAGAATATTGTCTCACTTGACTATTCTGAAATAATCATAATTATTCTAATTACTCACCTGTTCCCTTTCAAGGCCTTTGACGTCAGTCCATGAGAACTACAATCAGTCCGTGCTACCTATAGAGACCTCAAAACTGAATATTTGAGGAAGCAGTGCCAAATGTAAAAATCATCAAATAGATATTTAGGATGATGCAGTCTGGGCATTGTGACATCAGTAAAAGATTCAATAGAACACAAAAGAAATCATTAAATATGGACCTCTAAATCAATCATAGAATATGTTTTTTTTCAAATTAGTGGAATGTTTCATACAATAAAACCAACAATCCACAAAGTAATTGAGATAGGATAAGTACACTAGATTTTTCCCTAACCTTTCAGGTACCTCAGGAAAGTAGGGATGAACAAGCACAGAAACATACACACACACAAAAAAAAAAATACACAAAGACACAGAAACACACACAGAAATACAAACCTGCCCAAACTTTCACTGGGGGCCAGGGGAAGATGTCTACACATCTCTCATTGGTCATCAGCAAACAAATCCAGGAAGAATTCACTTCATTCAGAGCTCACCAACCTTCTAGAGGGAATTAGCATATCATCTGCAGATTCTACAGGAAAGGAGAAAACAGCCATAAAAGATAGATAGTTGGCAGATTTAAAAATCACATGCTCGGAAAATCTTTCCACTGTGTAAATTGAAGCATGAGCAAACATATTCACTGAAACTAAAAAATATTAATAAAAATATCTATGAGCTCAAGGTAGAAATCTAAGAGCTCAACAGATCTTGACGAAAAACAAAGCAAAGATATCCCTTTTCAAAGAATGCAGCAAAAAGGGGAAAAGTGAATGTTTTAAAGGGCCATTTATTTCTCTGTGTCCTGAGAAATGCAGGTAAAATTAAATGGCACCTTCTAGTGTCTCTCTTTTAGTTATTCATAAAGTATATATAATAAATGACTATGAACTATGGTCCTCCTCACTGTTCTATAGAACACTAGAACTTATTACTTTTATCTGTGTTTGGGTACTCATTATCTTACCTCCTACTAACCCTTCTCCACCTTTTTCAGACTTGAGTAATCATTATTTGTTCTAGTTTGCATCTGGAATGTCCTCCAAAATTTCATGTGCTAAGAACACGGTCCCCAATAAAGCAAGATTCAAAGGGACTTTTAGGAAATAATTGCATCATGAAGTATGTGACCTCATTAGTGGATTAATCCATTTGATGGATTAGTATATTGATTAGTCCATTTGACAGATTAATCCATTGAAAGCTGGCTAGACTACTAGGAGGTGAGACCTAGTTGGAGGAAGTAGGTAACTGGGAATGTGCCTTGAAAGTGGTTATCTTCTCCCCAGCCCCTTCTCTCCTCTCCTCTCCTCTCGTCTTCTCTCTCTCTCTCTCTCTCTCTCTCTCTCTCTCTCTCTCTCTCTCTCACTTGCCATGAACTGAGCCATCTTCCTCTGCCACACTCTTCTACCATGAAGTTCTGCCTCACCTCAGACCCACAGCAACAGAGCTGGTGTTTTAATCAACTTTTTTGCTGCTCTGACTTAGACCTGACAAGAACAATTTTAAAGGAGGAAAAGTTTATTTGGGGGCTCACAGTTTCAGAGGTCTCAGTCCATAGATAAGAGATTCCATTCCTCAGGGCTCAAGGTAAGGTAGGACATCACGATGGAAGGGTGTAGAAGAGGGAAGCAGCTCACATGATGATCAGGCAGCAGAAAGAGAGACTCCACTCACCAGATCCAAAATATATACTCCAAAGGCACACCTCCAATGACTCAACTCCTCCAGCCAAACCCTATCCACCTTCAGTTACCACTCAGTTAATCCCACCCAGGGATTTATTCACTGATTGGGTTAAGGCTCTCATAAACAATAATTTGTCCTCTAAACCTTGAATTGTCTCACACATGAGCTTTTGGGGGACACCTCACATCCAAACCATAACATCTGGCCATCAATAGACTAAATCTTCTGAAACCATGAGCTAAACTAAATTTTTTCTCATCTAATTTGTTCTTGTCAGGCATTTTGTTGAAGTGACAAAAATCTGACTAACATGGTTGTTATGATTTAGATGTGGTGTCCCCCAAAATCCCATGTGTGAGACAATGCAAGAAGGTTTGGAGGAGAAATGATTGGGTTCTAGACTTAACCTAATCACGAATTAATCCCTGATGGGCTTAACTGAGTGGAGGCAGGTGGGGTATGGCTGGAGGATGTGGTTTATTGGAGGCATGGCTATGGGGTATATATTTTATATCTGGATAGTGGAGTCCCTCTGCTTTATGATCAACATGTGAGCTGCTTCCCTCTGCCACACTCTTCCGCCATGATGTTCTGCCTCACCTCTAGCCCCCGGGGAAATGAATGGATTCCGCCTTCTATGGACCAAGACCTCTGAAACCATGAGCCCTCAAATAATTTTTTCCTCCTCTACAATTGTTCTGGTTGGGTCCTTTTAATCAGAGCAGTGAAAAAGCTGACTAAAACAATGCTATTATACAACCCTGATAGTTTTTTTTTAATATCCACATTTGAAAGAAAATATGTGATATTTTTATTTCTATATAAAGAGATGGAAATATTTATTATTCTGATTGGACCAATACATATTGTATACAATTATTAGATATTCACCAAAAGGTTTTTAAGCATTTAAAGAGATGGAAATGTTAGCTACCCTAATTTTACACACTATACAAATGTGTCAAATTGTACACTGTACCCATAAATTTGTACAACTCAGTAAGACAATTTAAAATTCTGTCAATGCTAAATTGAATATAATCACAATTCACCAAAAAAAATCTCATTTTAAACATAAAAACAAATAACAAAACTAATTGTTTTGCCTTTGTTTATTTTTATTTAGGAAAAAATAAATGGAAATGAACAAGGAGTTAAAAGAATTAAAGATTAAAAGTAAGATAAGAAAAACAAAGGAATTTTAAAATATTTGATTGGTATATTTGTAGATGTGAACTATATAGTGTATAGTTAAACAAATCAAAGATATGATTCAAGAAAATTTTCTGGAAATAAAATGTGATGAATGTAGACTTTACATGGATATTTCAAAGTTTACACAAGACAAACAATACTCATAAATCTTTCAATAAACTTATTGGACTTCAAAGAAAAAAATGAATATTCAGAGCATGGTAAACTTAACAATCAAATTGTCAATAAAGGATAAAAACTATGAAGATATGCTCAACCAACATCATAATAAGAGAAATGAAAATTGAAAAAAGAATGAAAAATTTTCAATTTATAAAACTAAAAATGTATATACCTTTTGACCAGAAATTTTATTTCTAAAAATTTATTCCACACATGTAGTATCACATGTAAGAAACTATATATGTACACTCTTATATATCGTAGTCACCTTTTTATAATACAAAAATATAGGAAACAACCTGAATGTCCATCAAATAATTAAATCAATGAATCAATTACTTTTTTCTTTTTTTGTACTGGGGATTGAACTCAGGGTCACTTTACCACTGATCCACATCCCTAGCCCTTCTTATTTTGAGATATACGGTCTCACTTAGTTGCTGAGGCTGGCCTCAAAATTTCAATCTTCCTGCCTTAGCCTTCCAAGTTCCTGCCCAAGCCTCCCAAATTTCTGGGATTATAGGTGTGGAGTGCCAAGGCTGGATTACAATTGGTTTACAGAGAAGAGTTCTATGAAGCCATTAAATAGAATGTCTATGGGTATATGCTCATTTCCATGGTATTTGAAGTAGAGATAGTAAGATATACACCATCACCTTTATTATTTGTGTATTTTGTTATACAGATTATTGGCCCAGGAAGCATATGTAAGTGAGAACACATGGAACATTTCTGGGATGATCCACAGAATGCTGATGACAAAGCATTGTCCTCAAAAAGGGGTAGAGAGCCCAGGGCGATAGAGGAAGGCACAGAAATGGTCATATTTTGAACTTTGCACCAGGCTTGTGTATGGCAGAGTATGATCCAGTAACACACAGCTTGTGTGTTTGAGCAGAGCGTATTATTGCTGGCTTATAAAAATTAAAATCATAAATAGAATGATCTAGAAAAGAGTGAGAGTGTGGTCATCTAACAACTGGGAACCCTGGCTCCAACTGTGCCCTAGAGTACACACCAGGTCTGGGCCTTAACTTCCCCCTAGCTAAATTCAGGACACAATCTTGTGGTGTAAGAAATCTCCAAGTCAGAGTTCTTGTTGAAGGATTCCACATGATGGGTAAAGTGCTTCTCTGCTTTGTAAAAAAGTTTTCCCCAGAATCCTCATGGACTTGCCCTTAGGACCTTAGTTTGCTTTCTCTTATTCACAGGTGATATCACCCTGAAAGGTGGAGGAGGCATTATACATTTGCTCTCCACTCCACTTGGAAATCCCCTAAGAAGCGTAACTACAGCCCAGCCCTACTGAGCTGGTGAAAGAAATCTCATTAATCTCCTGCCCAGGGCACTCACTAATCTCTTGTACCAGTTCCAGTGACTGATTTGTGTGGAGAGCCACAAAAGAAGGTTTTTGTATATGTTTTCGTCGTCTTGGAAGTGGCAGCGCTGCAGATGACATCTCCACTCAATGACATCACCAGGTCACCATCCTGAGACACTGAAGTCCCTTTGATCCTTTCCCATAGGTTGAACATCAACCTGTAGCATTGCAGGAGGGCAGTGAGTGTCTCATTACCCTCAGAATGTAGTTAGAAGGGTCACTTATTTTTTCTGAAGTATTTTCTGCTCCACAACCAGCCCTAACTGCCTTTAGAACATGTTAGAAAATCCATTCTTCCTTCTGACTATTTCTAAAATACAGTTGTAGGTAACACACCAATCTCAAAATCTTTGAATTCAGTACCCTGAGTTGTCAGTAGACTAGGGAACACAATCCGTCACACAGATGTGGAATGTCAGTGTCAGGTGTGACCAACGATGTGTTTCACCTCACATTCCTTCAATTGAGTGAGCTTTAGTTCTGTGAACTAGAAATGGAAGTGAGGAAGCAAAAAGCAAGACCTAACACCATGGCTAGTTGGTAACAGCCAAATATTTAGGGAAATGTCAATGTTTTAAGGGAAGAGTCATCTAACGTGTCCTAAAAATAACTCTTGTCTATGACTAAGTGATTAATAAAAGTGTGAATTGGCAGAAGAAAAAGACAATTGTAGCTAATTCTCTAGTGTATCACATACCTGTTTGGGGCTGTTGTGTCTACCATTTGCTTGGGAAAGGCACATTGGACAAGACAGAGTTACTCACCAACAGACCATTATTAGGAAGATTGTCGATAAAATGTTTCTGACCCAAGATTGTCAGTGACAAAAGTAATAACATCTAAATAAATCATTAATGGTCATAAAAACATTCATAAAAAAATTTCACCTTCTGTAGTGGCTAAAATTCAAGGAAGTCAATGTTGGTGAAGATATGATAGGAACCTAAAATAGTACAACCCTTTGTGTAAACAAAGTTAAACACAATTACCATGTGACATAGAAGTTCCACTCTTGGCTGTTCACCCAAGCAAAATGACAAAGATGCCCTCAGAAAGTCTTGCACACAGATCTTCAACACAAGCATTCAGAAGAGGAAAGGATGGAAACAGAAGATACACCAAGACTGCATAGATCATAAGAAGGTTTTGAATGAAGTTCTCAAGTTTCCCTTCCCCATACCATAGCTAGACACACATTAGTGTCTCCTTTCCCTTCTAAATTTTTATCTAATTCTTAGGTATGCACGCTAAATATGTTTGGTTTATCCCTTGGGATATGAAAGAGGAATCTATTAGCATTAAAATAAAAGTATTGTCCCAAATGTCAAGAAGCAATATAAAGAAAATTCCAAGGATAGATCACCATAAAATTTTTCTAGGAAAAGCTTCAAACTTCTTCTCTTAATGCACACACATATATGGTCATACACACATAAACACACACATTCACACACACACACACACATGCACATAAAAACATTAATCTTTATGTATATTGAAGCCTTATTATTGAGCTCACATCTTTAGGTGAAAAAAGTGGAGACAACCCAAAATGTCTATAAACAAGTAAGTGGATAAGCAGTTTTTTGTGCATCAATAATAGTGCCATACTACTCAGTAGTAAGAAGAAAATAACTACTAATACATTCACATACATGGGCAAATCTCTAAAACATTAGGATCAGTGAAAAAAAAGCTAAGATGCTTCTGTATTTACTTGAAATAATTCAAGTAAATAACTTCTCTAACTTCTCATGCATGGTTATCATCAATCATACTTCAACCCAGGTTCCACAAATTTTTGATCAAAACCCCTGAGCATGTCAAAACCTGAAAAGCACACAAGGAAAATAATTTCCTCACAGTTATGCATGGAAGACTCCATAAGACATAATTAGTTTCTTATGAAATTTGAAATATAAAGGCTAATGAGTAGTAACAGAATAAAACCTAGTTTTCTAGAGTTGGAACAATTTGGTTGATTGGTAAACAAAGGCACAAGGAAAATTTTGAGTTGACAGAAATGTTCTGTATCTTAATTTTTTTTAAAGAGAGAGAGAGAGGAGAGAGAGAATTTTTTTTAATATTTTTTAGTTTTCGGCGGACACAACATCTTTGTTTGTATGTGGTGCTGAGGATCGAACCCAGGCCGCACACATGCCAGGCGAGCGCGCTACCGCTTGAGCCACATCCCCAGCCCTGTATCTTAATTTGATAGCTGTTTCACCACATTATATTTGTCAAACTTACCAAGAGGAGCATTTATGCAAGAGTAGAGCATTTATATTCATGCTATGATCCTCAAAAGCATTGTTAATTTGCTCAGCTTGTACAGAATCCACTTGAGCCATCTACATGGGAGGCTTCCAGTCAAACTGCCTAAAATTTCTATTCATATGCCACTCTCTCTTCTTCAGTTCACATACATGATTCATGTGCTCAGCTTTGTGATATGCAAGTCAAACACTGCTAAAACAAAGGTACCCATATTTGTTTTATATATACATGTATACATATTTATGTATATATGTTTATATACATAAATATATATATATATATATATATATATATATATATATATATATATATATGTATGTATTTCAGATTTCAGTTTAGGGATGAAACCCAGGGCTTTGTACACACTAGGTAAGTGCTTTACCACTGAGCCACATCCTCAGTTCTTGTTTTCCATTTTTTATACTATCATATTTCAGGCCTGGAATATCACATGTTGTTTGCAATAATGATTACAGTCTCAGGTTTTGAACACACTGCCACTGCAAAAAAAAAAAAAAAAAGTTTCATAAACTCAATCACAGTACCAGCAACACAGGAACATGTTAAGTTTAGGAAACTCAGAATCTGCATCATGTTGATACCATGTCCAAAGGTGATCCAGCTCTTCCTATCCATTTATATGTGGAATACTCAAAAGTAATACTACTTCTTCCTTTTCCTTAATTAAACTTTAGCTTCTGCCACATAATCTTCAAATTGGTAACAAAAGTATCACTTCTCTAACTTTGTAACATGGAGCTATGGAGAATATTGAAGCACATTGGTTTGGGGCTATTTGTTTTGTTTTGTTTGGGGTTTGTTTTGTTGTTTCACCATTCATTGATGCTAAAGAGTGGAAATTAAATTATATAGTCTAGTGGTAGACTGATATGGATGAGTAAAATATCTTTTAAATACATATTTACCTTATAGATATAATATATTATTGTCTGGGAACATTCGGTAGATATAAGAAAACAGAAAAATGTCCTCCATATTCTACACACAAACTCGTAGAAAATGGTTTCCACTAAAGGACCCATGATTTTTATAATGGCTTTCCCCTCACCACAGTGATGACTTCACTTTTCTGCTTTGCTTTGCCCCATGAGCCAGGAAAGGTTGCTGCTTTCTGTTTAGAAATCAGTGCTAATTAAGGCTGTCGACTTACAGCCTTGTTGTCTCATATTCTATGTGGAAATGACCCATGCCCCAGACAGAAACCACCTTGGTAATTTCCTATAATTCTTTAGTCTAGAAACACCTATTCACCCAGCCCCTCCAGCTCATGCTCAGACTCATAATCACCGGCTTTCTTGTTAACAGAGATCTCAGGTTTGCATGCATTTATCTCACACAAAAGCACAATGCCTTCTTCTAGGATGGCCCCACGGGAACAGGGAACAATTAGGCATGGATCCTGTCTATGTGGGTTTACAGTGAAGAATGTAAGACAGGCACAGAAACAGTTACGGGAGGCAGAAAACCATGTTTACGTTTCAAAGTAAATGGAAATAACCACTCTAAAACCACTATACACACACACTGGAACTGAACAACTAAGTAAGTGGATGGTGTGCATCTGAATGTGATATGGCGGAGAGGCAGGTTTCTCACCGGTGGAAGAGAGGGTTTACAGACAAGCAAGGGGTGATTCACATGGCAATGGAGTAGAGTTGGAGACATTAGTACCACTCATGTTTAACTTGATGCAAATTTAGCTTGAAACAACTACTCGCACACACAGGTAAGTGTGCACACAAGTTCCTTGCTGTCAGGTAAAAGAGCCTAGAAGCAATGACATCTAAGTACCATCAAGCTCACCTGGTACCCTGATATTTGTTTCTGACACATTCTCTAATAAGAGGAGCCAGAAATCCTCAGAGAAATGGCTGGTTCTTTGAGTTGAGACAGAAAACATACAAGATGATTCTGAAGCATTTTATAGTGTCAAAATCTAAGGAAGTGTTTAAACAAAAAGGAAACAAAGAAAAATGATGGGGAGAGGCATGTTAATGGGATGCAGAAACCAACTCAAAAAAGCTCCCAATGGACAAAGTTGAAACAATTTGAGAAACAAAATAAAGTAATATTGGATGACAATATAAAATATAAAATAAACATGAATCCATACTGACAAAAATAAAGGACTAAGTAATTAAATAAATGGGAAGGAAGAGACAAATGTCCTGCATAGAAGCACCCCAAATAATTCATGTCAATCTCTGGCCTCAAAGATGAAGCAAATCTTGCTTAGCTGCTGATTACTCATCCAAAGATGTCTTCCATCCAAAGAGCACAGGATGGAAATCAGGAAAAAGAAGCCACTTTACAACGGAGAGACCTAACAAACAAAACCTCACCCAGGGGATCTGGGTCAACATCACAAGTGGAAAGTCACGCTGATGGTGTGCATCTGGATGTGATGTGAGGCAAAGGCTCTTACCTCTCTAGGCTTCCTCTCAAGAGCTCATAACTTCAGTCTATGCACGGGAAACACATCAGACAAATCTGAATTAAGAGACATTCTACAAAATACCTGACTCATCTTCCTCAAGACTGTCAAGATCATAAAAACAACAGAAGCTGAGAAATAATCACAGACACAAGGAGCCTAAATAGACAATGACTAAGTGTCAGGTGGTGTTCTGGATGGGATCTTAAATCAGAAAATAACAGTAGGTAAAAATTATGGAAATCCCGATAAAGTATGGATGACTTGAGTTAATAATAACATTTCAGTATTGGTTCATTAATTATTTCACTCATTTCTCTATATTTGCATTCATGTTCAGGATAAAAGTGCTGTTCCCATTTTAACTGTAAAGACCCTTGCTGAAAATCAGCTGCTTTTTCAATGTAACAGAGCAAATTCTGGTTGGTGTACATATTTGGATGTTTATTCTTTTTTATTCACTATGGTTTTCCATGTTTGGCTCTTCTTAGCAATAAAAGCAATTGCTTCAGGCTTGAAAAATATGTCAACAAATTAGGAGAAACATAAAATATCTCAGATCCGTGCTTGGCAATAGCCCATTCCCATCTGTCTGGCACCTGCAAGCTTTAAAAGTGCTCCTGCCACCATCTCAGTTATTCTACATAACATCACCACCAATGCCCAGGACATTCCACTTTACATGGTTGGATCTATGAGCCATAGAAGGGCTCTGTGACAGCCCAGAGCACAAAGGAAGTGTTGATAATTGTCTTCATAATTGGTTCAAATGGCATACCTCTATTTTGGGAAATTTTCTCCCTCTTCCCCACATAATTCTGGAATGAAAGATGTGCACCTAGAGATCTGCCAGTTAGAGACCTGTACCCCACTGGACTCCATCGGGGTCCATTTCTGGGGAAGACAGTTTCCTTCTCCTTCCTCAACTGTGAACACAAAATCTGAAGTCCCTAGAATTCAGAGACTTCTGTATCCCAGAAAACTCAGGAGTGAGCATTCGGCCTTAACAATCAGAGCAGTGCCAGGAGGTGGAGAAGCCACCAGCAGCCCAGCACAAGATGGTGCCACCTTGAGTTATTCACACTTGCAAGCAAACTCTCCTCTTTATTTTATTTTGTTAAGTTATGCATAAACTTAGTTTTTCACATTAATTTTATATATTTTCCATGAATTATATAAGTCCCTTGTCAAAAAATTCCTGAGTATCTATTCAGTGTCAAACTCAATGACAAAAGATGTCCTTCCCAGCATTAAAAAGAATGACCCATTCATTATACATTTGTCTGTTATAGTGCCCAACCTACGTGCTGTGGTAGCTGGGTTTAACATTTTAGTAATGAGGCAAACCAGAAAACAAAACCCTGTGAGATGCCCCAGAGATTTGGGGTGAGGATCTTTTGCACATTCTGGAATATTTGACAACAGCGAAGGGTAATAAGTTTGTGCTTCCTTTCTATTTCTCTGGATTTTATGTATTGCACAAACATCTCACAAACCTAATCTGCAAGCATTCAAATTTCTCTCTGTGCTGAAGGAAGTATTTTGGGTAATGAAAATGTTCCATGTCTTGATTACACAACTGCATTCATTTGCCAATTTTTTTTTTGGGGGGGAGGATGGTGCTGGGGCTTGAACCCAGGGCCTGGTGCATGCAAGGCAAGCACTCTACCAACTGAGCTATATCCCCAGACCTTATTTTCCAAATATACTTAAAAGTATGAATTTTACTAAACATTGAGTACAAATCCATAAATCTGACCAAAACATATTTTCAAAAAACATCAACTGAGCTTTGCCTTGAAGACAAAATAATATGGTATTATAGGAACAATGTGTACACAGTTTTCTTGGGATTCTCTCCACACCGGATGCATTTTTAAGTGGTGCTCCTGTTACTATCTTGTCCTAATGTGATGACTCTGAGAAGCTGCTGTCTTGAATGGTCCGGGCTAGCACTGCTGGTGGAGAAGTGGCTCATCCTGTGGGACCACAACATGTGGTAAGAACAGGACTCTGATGTTACAAAAGTAATCCATCATCAAAGTACTTTAGAAATGCCACTAATCCCAAATTCAGATTTCCTTATCAAGGAATCTGGAAGATGTAAACATGTCAGAAAACCTTATAGGAAGTGAGGCAGGAACAGCCACTCTGAGCATGGCTGTGTTAAGTTTCTCTTTCCTTCTCTGGGGTGCTTCCCAGTGTGAAGCCAAAGTGAATAATGACTTTTGCATTACTATTATCCAAACTCACTCATCACTTCACTTTTTATTGAATATTTTCATGGCATATTGCATAGTCACCCAGAACATTCGTATAGTGGGTAATAAAAAAATTATCAGAACAATAACAGATGACAAAGACTCAGATTCCCAACAGTGTAGTGTGTCTTGCACCTGGCCCATGAATGGCTCATCTTCAGTCCTGAAAGCAATCATAGGGTGCTTTCTCTGATAACTGACTCTTTCTCACTGACCTCTCTAATTACAGTGGCCTATGACATTGTCACATCAAGGATTTGCAAATTGTTCCAACTGCAGTAACCTAAGAGGCAGGGCAGACTGAAAGGATAGGTTCAGAGCAGACATTAAAGGGCAAATGTTGCCATTTCCTTTCCAGGGAATGACAGAGGTCATCATACATTGTCCTTAATGTGAGAATGTGAAAGGAATGGGGAAAGTAATAATTACTCAGTGCAAGACAGGAAGAACCTAAATATAAACAAGGCCAGAAGCCAGTGGCAACTCTGATTGCTCTGAAGAGTTATTGATGGGAGTTTAGAATATGAGGGGAAACAAGTACATGAAAAAATGCTCACCATCTCTAGCTGTCAGAGAAATGCAAATCAAAACCACCCTAAGATACCATCTCACTCCAGTAAGATTGGCAGCCATTATGAAGTCAAACAACAACAAGTGCTGGCGAGGATGTGGGGAAAAGGGTACACTTATACATTGCTGGTGGGACTGCAGATTGGTGCAGCCAATTTGGAAAGCAGTATGGAGATTTCTTGGAAAGCTGGGAATGGAGCCACCATTTGACCCAGCTATTCCCCTTCTTGGTCTATTCCCTAAAGACCTAAAAAGAGCATGCTACAGGGACACTGCTACATCGATGTTCATAGCAGCACAATTCACAATAGCAAGAATGTGGAACCAACCTAGATGCCCTTAAATAGACGAATGGATTAAAAAATGTGGCATTTATACACAATGGAGTATTACTCTGCATTAAAAAATGAGAGAATCATAGAATTTGCAGGGAAATGGATGGCATTAGAGCAGATTATGCTAAGTGAAGCTAGCCAATCCCTAAAAAACAAATGCCAAATGTCTTCTTTGATATAAGGAGAGTAACTAAGAACAGAGTAGGGTCGAAGAGCATGAGAAGAAGATTAACATTAAACAGGGATGAGAGGTGGGAGGGAAAGGGAGAGAGAAGGGAAATTGCATGGAAATGGAAGGAGACCCTCAGGGTTATACAAAAATGCATACAAGAGGAAGTGAGGGGAAAGGGAAAAATAATACAAGGGGGACAAATGAATGACAGTAGAGGGGGTAGAGAGAGAAGAGGGGAGGGGAGGGGAGGGGAGGGGGGATAGTAGAGGATAGGAAAGGCAGCAGAACACAACAGACACTAGTATGGCAATATGTAAATCAATGGATGTGTAACTGATGTGATTCTGCAATCTGTATATGGGGTAAAAATGGGAGTTCATAACCCACTTGAATCAAAGTGTGAAATATGATATATCAAGAACTATGTAATGTTTTGAACAACCAACAATAAAAAATTAAAAAATAATAATAAAAAAAGAAAAGAAAATAGAATATGAGGGGACTTGTGAAGAGTGAGACAAAGGTTTCAGGCCATGGGGAGTGACAGCCCAGGAGAAGTAAGGTCCTGCAATGAGTGGACTCAAGGACAGGGCAAGAACTCAAGGGAAGTAGTTGAGGAAAAGTGTATTCTAGAGGCCAATTTCACATAAGGCAAGCAGAGTGAAGTGGGCTGAGTGGGGAGAAGAGGCCCCACAGGTGGAGAGGAGGGGACATAGTCCTGACTAAGAGAGATGAGTATGAGGGCAGGAAGGAAAGTGTTAGAGTGGGACAGGTGTCTTCCTGATGTACAACTTCTAATGATGAATGAAACCAAACCTGTGCTTCATTGAAGCTACCCCATACGTTACACTCATAACCAAAACATTCTCATATACCCATAACAGCATCCCCCGTCCTATATGAACTCTGCCAACCTGTGTGCCTTTCCAACTGGATGCATTCCCACATTCCTGGCATTCATAAAGTTCTTCCCCGGTGTGTGTTCTCTACATACTATAAAGTAGGAGTCACAATGGAGCATTTGCCAATATTCATTGTTTCAATAGAGGTTTTTCCATCATGGACTCTGGTGCTGAGGAAACATACAACTCTGGCAGGCTTTGCACACTACATGTTTTGGGTTTCTTGGGTGCTATGATACTGAATCAAGATTCAGGATAATTAAAAATGCTCACACCCTCATGTCTATTGGGCTCCCCCCTGGTGTGAATTTACTCATAGTTGATGCTTTGGCAGCTACACATAAAAGTAGTCTCATATTTCTTTCTTTCAAAGGGTTTCTGCCCAGTTTGGATTCTCTGATGCCAAATGAGTTTTTAGTTGCCTCTGAAGGGTTTCCTAAAGTCTCCACATTTATAAACTTCCCTCAATTAAGAATTTTCTGGTACTGGGAAAGGTGGGAATTCCGATGAAGGCTCTGGAAAGTTTTGTCATGAGTAGGGTTTTTCCCTTTTGTGGATTTTCTGATGCTGCAGAATTTCAGTTTTGAGCTCTCCCTGAAGAAGCTCCACATCTGTTATACTAGAGGCTTCTCATTAGCATGAATCTCAAGGTGCTAGTAAATGTTTAAATATCAGTTGAAATATCTGCCAAAATTGCCACATATACAAAATATCTGTGTTCTAGAAATACTCTGAATCACAGTGAGACCTGTGCTGACATGAAGACTTTTCTCTCATTTCTTAGCTATCTCCTTTTTTAAAGGTAGAATGTTATGATCTGGACTATCAAACCTGTCCAATCTCTAATCTTCAATTTTATTTTTTCCATGTGTCACACCATGTCCTTCAAGTCAGGGTGCTGGTAAGGGTCCATCAAGCCCCCTGCCCAGGATATCAGTTTGTGGGTCTCAGATTCTTTGGAAAAATTCAGCTTTGGGTGTTCTTCATTTTCAGTCTTGGTTTTGCCTCCTCTATAGGCATCTCTCAGGTTCTCACCCTCCAGTGTCCCCAAGTGCTTCCCATCACTGGGACTGATTTATCTACATACTATTCCCTTTATGTACATTAAGTACCATCAGCTAGTATTATGTTTGTTTCCACCATCAAATATGATTTAAGAAATCCATGAAAAGTCTCTTCTATTATTATAGTCAAATGTATTCAAGTTTTCTTAAATCATTTGCTTTCTGTTTGAAGAATTTTCTTCAGCTATTATTTAAGAACAGGTCTTCTAGCAACAATTTGTCTTACTCTCCTTCATCTTAGAAATGTCCTTGTTTCATTTTTAATACCTACAGCATATTTTTGTCAAGTATTGAATTCATAGTTTTGACTCTTCTTTCAGCAATTGAAAAATAGGAGGCCACTTCCGCTGGACTCTATGCTTTCAAATTAAAAAAAAAAAAATCAGCTACCAGTTGAGTAACATTGATTCTCATTTTTGGCAATTTTCAAGACTTTTTCTTTGTTTTTAGTTTAGTACAGGGGTTTTTTGTTTGTTTGTTTTGTTTTGGGTTGGTTCTATTTGAAATTGTATCAGTGAGAAGTGAGATTTAAGAAGAATCTATAGGTTTATGTTCTTTGTCAAATTTGGGAAGTTTTCAGTTTTTATTTCTTTACTCAGTTTTTAATCTCACCTTCTTTTCCATCAATGTCTAGGACTATGGTGGTATAAATATTAGATTTGTGTTTGATCATAGACAATTTCTTTACTGTTTTTAGTTGTACTCAGTGAAAAAGAACCAGTATAGATGAATCTATGCATCTTGTTACAGTCACATGGTCACCTATTTTCCTAAACCCAGCTCTATTGAACACACTGTGGCATTCACGTATTTAATATCTCCAGCTGCTCCTCTGTTATTACAACATGATTCACTAGTTGCAAAACAGATCAAATGTGTGAGAAATAGAAAGTCTAGTGGTCCATTTTCAAAATACAGTATTTAGCTTTAAGTATAAAATTACTGGCAATGTAAGAAAAACATCTGGAGGGGAAATAGAACAGAGTGGTTATTAGCAGTTAACACCTGTGTGTGACAAATTCACACAGCCTTTTCACAAGCAGGAGGTGAGGGAAAGGGGCCAGCCTGACCAATGGAGATAAACTGTGTACATGCCAAGATGCACTCACCCCAGAAGGTCTTCCAGCCACAAGAGAACAAAGGGAGGTGGAGACAGCTACAGGCACATTTCTATAAATAACCCAGTAGGAGACAGTAAAACCCAGGCAGTGTTGGGAAGATTATGCACTTATAGTACTCAGTTAATGAAGAACTGGGGAGGGACCCTTTGAACTAGAAGATAAAATGCTGATTGTTACCACTTTGGGTGTGTGTGCTCACCAAAAGACACTGCTCTTGGAAGATGGTCAGTAAAAGTTTTGCTTTCTCCATATGTTGCATCTCTTAATCCATTCTCTGGGTTTGGGCAGAAGAGACCAAAAATATTTAATACTCTTTGTCTCTTTATAAAAGATTTTGCAGATCTCTAGTTCAGTCTTCAAATTTGCCAGTTTAAAACCCACATCATACATAGGAACAAAGATAAAAATTTCCACAGATTTCTGTCAGACATTGTGTAAGCCAAAATATGTTGAAACAACATTTTTAAAGTGTCAAGAGAAAATTTTTTAAAAATCAAACTATAATTCCAGTGAAAACTTTATATCAATAAATATGTCAACTTTGTCAAAATACACTAATCCACACAACCCAGAAACTCCATTCTTAGGTATTTACTCCAAAGAAATGAAAGCATGTAGCCACATAAAATTTGCACACAAATCATCATAGCAGCTTTATTGATAAAATAGTAAATAATACAAATGTGCAACAAGTGACTGGTGTTATAGTCACATAGCAAAATACTGCTCTGCTGTATCAAAACAACAAAATAAAAACTGGAACTATTATGGTTTGAAGATTTGTGTGCTCCTAAAATTCATATGTTAAACCCTTAACCCCCAGTGTGATGGCATTAAGACATGAGGCCTTTGGGAACTGATTATATTATGGGATTAGTGTTCTTATAAAAGGGACTCAAGTATGCTGCCCTACACTTCTGACATGTGAGAACACAATAAGAAGGCACATATATGAACCAGGAAATGGGCCTTCACCACACACTGAATCTGCTGGTACCTCTTGGACTTCCATGTTTGAGTAATGTGAGAAACAAATTCTTGTTGTTACCTAATCTAAGGTGTTTTGTCATAGCAGCTTCAGTGAACTAAAACAAGAGCACACACAACATGAATAAATCTTAGAATTGTGCTGATGGGGGAAAAGCCTAGACACACAGGCTTGCTAGATGATTCCATTCTTATTGAAAGTGTAGCGGGAAAAATGTAACCTACAGTGGCAGAAAGCAAATCAGCAGTTTTCCTGGGGTTAGAATTCTGGGAATTGAGTGATATGTTAGTCAGCTTTCTGATACTGTAACAAATACTTGAGATAATCAACTTTTCAAGAGAAAAGTTTATTTTGTGTCTTGGTGTTAGAGATTTTAGAGCATGGTGAATTGGCCCCATCGCTATCATGTGAGGTAGCACAACATGGTAGGGAATGCACGACAGATAAACCTATTCATCTTGTGGCCAGGAATGAATGTGGCTCCTGTCTGACACTGCCCTTCATGTGCATACCCCCAATAACTGAAGACCCCCCCACTAGGCTCCACATCTTAACAGTTTCTACCACTGCCCAATGGAACCAATCTGGGACCAAGCTTTTAACACTTTTTATGAACCTTTTGGGGACATTACAGGTCTAAACTATAGTAAGTGAGAAGGGAGGGGTACAGGGAAGTTTTGGGGTCCAGCAGAAGTTTTCTTTTTGAGGAGTGATTTCAAAGCTATACAAATTTGTTAAAGCTCATCCAAACGTACATTTAACACTGGCACATTTTATTATATGTCTATTATACATTAGACCTCAGTGCAGTAGTTTTGTTTGTTTGTTTTTTAAGAGTGATTGATGTATACACACACAAATGAAAATCAGTGTTAAGATAATGCTAAGTGAAGTTTAGCCAATCCCAATAAATACTGAATGTTTTTTCTGATATAAGGAGATTGATTCATAGTGGGGTAGGGACAGGGGGCATGGGAGGAATAGATGAACTCTAGATAGGTCAGGGGGGTGGAAGAGGAAGGGAGGGAGCAGGGGGTTAGCAATGATGGGGAATGTGATGGACATCATTATCCAAAATACATGTATGAAGACACGAATTGGTGTGAACATACTTTATATACAACCAGAGATATGAAAAATTGTGCTGTATACGTGTAATAAGAATTGTAATGCATTCCGCTGTCATTTATTTTTTAAAAAGTCAATTAAAAAATAAAATGCCCCCCCAAAAAAATGGATTGATGATTCAAGCTCCATGTCATGGATACAAATTGTCTTGTTCATCTTGTGTTTATAATAGGGTGCAAACAGGTTGAGTTCTCTAACCTGTAGGCTTTCAGTACCCTAGGAGAATATCGTGAAGGAGCAGGAGGGTAAGAAGTATGCGGGAAGGGCCAGTTTACTGACATATGGCAATTATGCACATGAGAGGGAGGTGCACGGTTCACACTCTGGGCTCTGGGATGTGTGTGCCCTGGGCCTGGGACCCCCGGGATCACTCACCAGCTTCTGGTAGTACAGGATGGGGTTGGCTAGATGGAGTTGCCTGGGCAGACCTGGGCCCAACCACCATCAGGTCTCTCTTCAACTTTGGAAATCCTTGGAATGGGGAGGACCCTTCTCATCTTTTCTCTGTGTAGGAATATCTGCTGCAAAATTGAAATGTCAAAAAACTAAATTAAGAATAAAAGTTTAAAAGAAGTCAATGGACGGTGGATTCACTGAACAAGTCTACCTGCTCTGAGAGGATAATCTATGAATGAGCAGTGACTTGGACAGAAGCTCTGTCCTCTCCCTACTCATGTCTTTCACCAGAAGCACTAGGCCAATTTGCTTCTCCCCCATCCCATTGAAGATATCGGGTACCCAGTGGGCCCCTACCACACACAGACAGGTAGAGAGACTAGTGAAGAGTACCATCTGCTGGTGTCATTCCCTTTGCAGGACACAGACCATACAGCTCATATAAGGGCCTGGTCAGAGCCACATGCCCCAGAGACCACCAACCACAGATAGTAAAGACAGAAGAGCCCAATTGCAAGGGCCTTCACCAGAGGAGGCTGGGGCTGACTATAGTATATCTGTCACTGCTTTTCACAGCGACCTCAGGTGTTATTACTAATGAGTTGTTCAGAAAAATAGCAAAGGTCTGGAATCAAATCAACAAGAAGGGGTAGGAAGGAAGAATGGGAGCTTCAGTGCAGAACATCTGCTTGGTTTGCTCATTTCTTACCATCATTGCTATTGCTCTTGTCCCAGCAAGTTGAGATCGTGTAAGATATACACTATCATTTCAAATCTGCCCCAAAGAAAAGAATGACAATCAGTACCATTTAAAAACCAAGTTGTTGTAGGTGAGTTGTGAGCCAAAAATGCTCACTTTGAAGGGACTTCTAAAGCCTTTGACAAGCCTAAATGGAAAAATCCCTTTTCTTCCCAGACAGAGGACCTGCCACAGTCCTGTACATAAACCCAATTACCACAGGAGACAGCATTCTTGTGGTACATCAACTGAGAAGACAACCAGCCTACTCTTTCTTGTGGTATTGGAGCTGAGGACAAGGATGCCTTCCCAGCCTGACCCTCCAGAGCCAGCAGAAGAGCATTTCTGGAGGAAGAGAAATTTAAGACAGCTCATGTCAAACATGGTCAGGCAGCTGGGAGAGCGAGTTGTGGGATGCAAGAAAAGAAATGGGAAATGAGTGTTTTCCATTGAAAATTATTTTCAAAATTCCAGTTGGATACACTGACTGTTCTAATGTCATTTTATTTTTTTTCCGGGAGGATATTGAAGTACAGTATATTATGAAATCTTTTGTAAAACCAAGTTTCTTTCTCAGAATATTATAGCATTGTTTACCACTAGCAATAGAACAGTCAATATACACCTAAAAGTTTTGCATTTGTTCAGAGAAGGAGCTCTTCAAACATATTTCACAGCCTTTCTTCTGGCTGCTCATTAGTGTGCATCTCAGTTTAAATGGAAGGTTTAACACCTGACATAACGTGTGACAGATGAAATCAGAATAGCCCACCCAAGAGATAAACTTCCAGCCTGGGCTCAGCAGAGCTTGTGCTTTCCCTTCCCTACTCACTGTCCACCCTAACAGCTTGCTCTCAAGTCCTGCTTGACTTCACTGTAGACTCTACCCAACATCATGGTTCTGGGTGGATTTCTCACTTTGCAACCAGAGGAGTAGTGTAAAAGCACAAAGTTGCCCAGGAAAACTCTGGTTTAAAAATTCAGCTCTTCAGGCCAGGTTACACATCTCTGAACTGACTTCCAGGCCCTGGATATGGGTTGTTCACCCCCGGGGCCACTGGCAGCCAGTCACCCAGGTCAAACTCTACACTTCCCAATCCCCAGGCTCTCCCATACCTAGGCTCAGAGAAAACCAAACTTCCCTCTTTCTAATCACTCCACGGGCACAGGAACATCTGTCTGCCAGACCCACCTCTCCTTTCTGCTTGGCACATATGGGACCAATGGCCCAGACTCCCTGGGAGCTCAGATTGGCCTAGGCACAAGCCCTGCAGATACCCTGAATAGCAGGATGAGGCCACTTCTCCCTGGTCCTTCAGTGATCCCTGTGCTTCGCTGTACCTCATCTTTCCTGAGAAATGGGGACACCCAGGGAAGTAGAAAAGCCACACATTGGAAATGAGAGAGCAGCCATCACCTTGGGCGGCTGAGTATATGGGAAATGCTCTACCCACTGGAATGCTAGCCCCGAACTCTCAAATGACAGAGAAACATGCTTCTTGCAATTTAAGCAACTGAAATTTGGGGCTAATATGTTCATGATTCTACCTAATATCCCTTCACTGACTCCCCCAGAACAAATAGGATATACCCTTTTTATATGTTTTTCTATAGCTATGCTTTTGTTCATTGAACATTCTAAAAATACAGTGAAATGCTTATTTGTGAAATTATATTTTCTATGTAGATATTCCTTTTGGAGGTTCCATGGATATTCTTAACCTAGTTCCTAGAAGGAAATAGGTGCTCAATAAATACTTGTTGAATGAACAGTAAGCACTTGTATTTGCTTTGTCCCATTTGATTTGGAGAGAAGATTAGTTCCATACTTTGACGGGGTCTTCAGTAACATAGTATCAGATAGTATCATAGTATCATAGTATTCAACCCAGATCTGACTTCAATATACGATGGCCCTAGGATCACACTAAAGGATATGACTATCAATCAGATGTCATCTACAATAGGTATAAAGAAAGAATATAACAGAAGACCAGAGGAAAAGAAAAGCCTAAGGCAGTCAAGAAAAAATGACGCACGCACGGGTAGAAGCTGCAGTGTGGGATTTGTGAAGGTGAGGGTGGCCAACAGTTAGGGAGGGAAAGAGCACAGGGCTCCCCCGAAGGGATTTTGGTTCGCAGGCTGAAGATTCCAGACTTCCCGCTGTGGGCATGCGGGTGGAGTGGAGGCAGGGTTGAGGGTCCTGCGGTTTTTAGGCATGGCAATGAGTGGTCAGTCAGTTGTGGATTTTAGAACAATGACAACAGCCAGGACAGGACCACTGAACAGGCCAAGAGAGGGAGCAGGCAGGGCAGGTAGGAAGTTGACATGACACTCCAGGACCCAACAGCAGCAAATCTGACATCAAGTGGGAATAGAGAGCTACATAAACACCAAAGAGGGAGACTTCTCCAAGATGTGGCCACAGAGAATGGAGGAATGCATGGGAAGAAGGAGGGCCAGACAGCATGGCAGGGAGGGGAAATGTGGTGGGCCTCCTAATGAGACCTCCATCTGGGGACCATGGAACAGGTGAAAGCTGGCTGGTTGAGCCAGTCCCACCTGGCCCACGTTTAACTCACGACTATGGCTTGGTCTTCAGTGGTTGCCTACAACCAGTTAGTAAATGAGCTGTGAATTGCTTTGCTGTGCATGCTAAAGCATTGTTGCTGGTTTGCTTTTGGAACTATTTTAGAAGCTGTTTTAGATAGTCCAAATCTAAGCTAAGAGGTGAAAAATTCATGAGACTGTGTCCCAACCAAACCAAACATATGCAGTTAACTACTCTAAATCGTTTTTGAAAGGACTATCCTGTGGATGATAAATCACATAGAAAGAACAAAGTCACAAGCAATTGTTGGGCTCTAGGTGAAAAACTTGCAGATACGAATGACACGTTGGCCGTGTGTTCACTCAGGGACTCATTTCCCAGTTTTTCTTTGGGAACTTGAGAACTAAATTTGTACATTCCTGGAAACATTGCTTAAGACATGAGAATGTAAACTGTTTTATTGAAAATCTAATATGTTCCAAGGAATAGGTTAGGGATTGGGGAAGTAGTACATGTCTACCAAAAATATATTTAATGTGTTTTCTTAGTTACACAGCCAGGAGAGTTTGGGGCCTAGGGAATGATGCCCTCCTCTTCCTCAGCCCACACTCTCCCCAGCTACAGGACTCTTTAGTGTCTGCCAGTGGCAAACCTTGAAATCTCCCAGGCCACCACCTCAGCTCCATGAGCCAGTTAACTGATCTGCAAGTCTGACTGCTACTCTTTCTCAAGGACTCCCCTTGTCTCCATTCCCATTGCTTCTGCTGCTACTGAAGCCTGGGTCACCTGGCCTCAGTCTCCACACCAGCTTTTACAGTAGTCTCCCTGGTTCTGAGTTCATCTTACTCCCATTCAACCCTCGTCTTGAAATCAGAAGGATCTTTCCACCATTCACTCCACAGCTCAAAATAAACTTGAATAATTCACAACAGCCTCAAATGCAGAATTGCTGAGATCTAAGTGGAACAACCACTCAATTAAATAACTTTCTGTGGAATAAAGCTGAAGACTGAGAGGCAGCAACATTAAAGAAGCTTGTAGCAACACATCGATTAAACTGAAAACTGGAAACAACGTAGATGCCCACAAACTCTTCTACATAATAGTCAAGCAGCTCAGGATCCTTCAATACAGTCATGAACACAAGTGCACCTGAGGCAAACATCCATAAGAGGAATCTAAGTCCATATTGTGGGGCTGGAAATGTGACTCTCAGGGAACTTATGGAACATGATATCACTTCCATGAAGCTCAATAACACAAAAGACCAGGCGATGTTTTCCTTGTAGATATAAACATAGGTGAAGAAAAAAAAATAGGGAAAGACAAAACCAAAAGACAGTCACGGGAAGTAACTGGTGAAGCTATTGAGGGACTCTCAGAAGTTCTTCTCAGATTCTGCTCTGAAACCAGATATTGAGTCTATTGGTTTCATTTTATTGTTATTCCTTAAAATAGGTTTTATATACTTTCATTATATTTCACCTCCCAAAAAATAAGAACAATGAGACAAATGGAAAAAGAATTCAACAGGAGCCCATCCCCTCCAGGAAGAAAGCAGAGCTCCTCAGCCTGGTCCCAGGTGGCTGATGGCCCCCACGACCTGGTCATCCTCATCTGTGGGACCTGTCCATCTTGGACCATTATACTCTCTGCACTCAGTTCCCTTGTGTCAGGCTCCCCATGTGGATTGGTCCAACCCTCACCTGCCCCTGCCCAGGGCTCCCTGTAGCAGTCTTGTACTCCCTGGAGCTAGAATTTCACACAGCCTCTCACTGGCCCTACCGTGGGATCCAGGTGCCAGGGCTCCAGAAAGACATCTCATCCATTCTACAAAAAATTGCACTTTCACTAGGACAATGTAAGCCTTTACTGAAGGCTAAAAAGCAAGAGAACCAAAGAGGGAGAAAAAAATAAAAGAGAAAATGGGGGTGGAGAATAGATTTATTAAATGCAAATAATTGGGTCTAAAACTTAACAATAAATACTGCTTTACCTGTATGATACTTATAGTTAAAGATAATTTATCTACATAGGAAATATATAGATACCAACCAAATATTGGCAACATAATATAGTCAAATATAGTCAAATAGCCTTTTCCTTTTTTTTTTTTAACTAATTGTTATTTTATTTGTACAAACTTATTATGCGGTCCAGTGAGAACATTATTTTCAAAAACTATGCTTCTGTTCAATTTCTCTGTTGGCCATGGTAATATGCTAGTATATTATGTGTGATATTTTCCTTTTACATTTCTGTCCTTACCTTTGGAACCACTAATTAGTGGAGCATCTGGTAATTAGCTCCTCACTTGGATCATCTGATGATTCCTCAAAGCCATTTATGTTGGCCAGTGCCCAAAGTTGAAATTGAGGCAGACATCTGTAGAACTTCTGGTGCCAGAGGGGATGTAATTGAATTAATATGCTCACTTTCACCCAATTTCAAAGGGGCCTTGTTGACTACTAATTTCTCCTGTGCTTTTTAAATGTCAAGTCTGCTTAAAATTAGAGCAGTTGATAAAATGCAGGACTTCCTTAATTTGGATACGGAATAAAGTATTAAATAACAGAGGAAAATTAATACAAGTCCAAGAGCAGGATGGGCACCCAGCCACCCACTCACTTGTCTATCTCCCTCTCCTACATGTGAGGGACAATGAGAAACAGCAAGTGACTTCCTGGCCCCTGCAGGCTCTGTTCTGGTATAGTGAGGGTCAGTCATCTCCTGGGTCACAGTCCAGTACCAATCCCTCCCTACTGTGGTATCTCAAATATAAAAAGAAAGAAAGAAATAGCATCTATGAAATGCTCAGTACTAGGCACAGCTTTCAGTGTTTTAAACATGTAACTTCATGGAATAGTCATCGTCCCATCAAATCCAGGATGGAAGACATTCATGATGTTGATTTTACAGTTGAGGAAACAAAAGCACAGGTGTGCCAACACCTGGTCCCAAGTATAAGGTGCAGCCCAAGAATTGAACTCAGATCCATCCTGCAACCAGCCTGGACTCTTTTCCATCCAGGAACAAATGCCTGCTCACTGATGTCTTGCACATGGAAAAGTCCTCACTCTATCAGAGTGGCCTTCTCTTAATCCTGTATCTAGACATTTTTTCCTGAATGCAGGCTATTTTCAAAAGTAGGGCAGAACAAGAGGTTCAGACTCCTACGTGGGAACAAACAAATAAACAAATGCTGATTCCATCTAGAAACCCCAAAGCTAAAAACAACATCATCTCTAAGGAATCTATTTTACAGGCATGAAGGAGAATATGCCATCAGATAGTAGCAATGACAGGTTGCAGCTGAATGGGCCTGCCACACCTGTCCTCTCTGCTTGGAAATAGATGTGCAAGCTTAAAATAAAAATAGGCTTCCAGAACTAAGGGTTTTAATAGCTGTTCATTTGAGGGTCAAGGAAAATCATGATTGCAGGGGCAGGAATGAATGATAACATTGATGGAATGAATGAATGACTGCATGAATAAATAGATGAATGAGATGTGGAAGAAACATTAAAGACGATGTCATCAAATCCCTAGTTACATATTCTTTTCCTGCCTATGACATTTTTTATTTATATATGACAGCTGAATGTATTATAATTCTTCTTACACATATAGAGCACAATTTTTCATATCTCTGGTTGTATAGAAAGTACATTCACACCAATTCCTGTCTTCATACCTGTAGTTTGGATAATAATGATCATAACATTCCACCATCATTAATTACCCCATGCCCCCTCCCTTCCCCTACAACCCCTCTGCCCTATCTAGAGTTTGTCTATTCCTCCCATGCTCCCTCTCTCTATCCCACTATGAATCAGGCTTCTAATATCAAAGAAAACATTCAGCATTTGATTTTTTGGGACTGGCTAACTTCACAAGCATTATCTCCTCTAACTCCAACTATTTACCTGCAAGTGCCATGGTTTTATTTTCTTTTATTGCTGAGTAATATTCAATTGTGTATATATTCCAATTTTTTTATTCATTCATCTATTGAAGGGCATCTAGGTCAGCTGCCTATGACATTTTTAACAAGTAAAATCCATCTTGGCTGGAACTCTTCCAGGAATAGGGAATTAACCATTGGTCAATGTTGTATAATTTATTGCTAGAAATATAGAATTGGTATAAAAATCTCTCCACGATCCTGTCTCCTTCCTCCCTCTCATGTCCACGTCTCTTTACAGAGTATGTTTAGCACATAGATGGAATGGAGGCAATAGATTTACAAAGACAGAGGAAATACAAATGCTGAGATTTCTTACCAACCTTAGAAGTGCTGAGATGGGAGTAAAGAAATAACAGACTCAGATAAACTATCTATTCAAGGCATGCTGTGAAAGTGCACATCACCTCCATGACAGAAAAGAGAGAGATGCTTATTATTTGTAGCTGCAATGTATCTTGCACTGAATTTCAGATTTGGGATTGAATTGAAATAATAACATTGCTACCAAGAGATCTAAATGCCTATACTTGATAGATATCCTATGCCAAGGTCAGAGTCCTAATAGGAAAATAGTAGGAATTTTGGACCTAGGAAAGAAGAATTGATGGATGACATGAAGAATCTTTCTAATTCTATGTTAATGTAAAGTTTATTTATATCACAAATTACGTATCTTAACTATTAAATTAAATGAGTTTTGCTAAATGTATACTCCTATACAACCCATGTTCCAGTTAAAATATAGGATATCTGTCATCCCAAAGTTTCCTTCATCTTCTTCTAATCAATCTCACCTCCCAAAGGTAACAAATGCTCGAATGTCTTTCACCATAAATATTATTTGCCTATTCTTGATATTCATTTATGTAGTGTTTGGCTTCTCAGAATACCAAACATACTGGTCATTGGAACACAGGGTCCTATAAATAAATTAGATGAGAGAAGGAATTGGATATAGATTTTTATGTTTACACGCTCAGTATGTTTTTGATAAACATTCATGTTATTGCATGTATTCATAGTTCATTATTATGATAATAGTTGGATAAGATCTTATGATATAGTTTACCACACTCGGTCTATCGATTTTCTTGCTGATGAACATTTGGCTATTGAGTTTGGGGCAATTATGAAGAGAGCTAGTTGAATGTTCTTGTATAAATCTCTTTGAGAAAGTGAGTTTTAAGTTTTGCTAGAGAAAATATTTAGGAGCAGAATTGTTGAACCATAGGATACCTGTATTTATAACATAAGAAGAAATTGCAAACCTTCTTTCCAAAGTGATGGATTCTACCACTTTATGTTACCATCAGCAAAGCAGGGGAGAACAAGTTGTTCCATATCCTAGATTGAGTGTGCTAGCTTTTTTTTTTTTAAGACTTTTAGACACTTAGAATGTTAGGCATAATAAAAGATGTAAAGGGGTATCTCACAGGGGTTATAATATGCATTTCCCTAATGATTAATTAATGCCAAATGATCTTTTATACACTTACTAATTGTTCATACTTTTCCTGTTATAAGATCATCATTCAAGCATTTTGTCAATTTTTTCATTGTTTTCCTACTACCGAGTTGTAGAGGCATTCATATGTGATGGACGCATGACTTTGATATGTGTGTTGTGAAAGCTGTCTCACAGTTCATGATTTGAATATTAATTTTATTAATTGTCTTTTGAAGATCTGATATTTTTAAATTCTCTATGGTCTGATTTATCAGCACTTTATTTTCCTTCAGGGCTCATGATTTGATGTCCTCTCTAAGACATCTTTACCTAGCTCAGCATCGTAAAGATTTTCTCCTATTTTTTTTTGAGAAAAGACTGTGCTTCTAACTTTTTACATTTATATCTACATCCCACTTCAAGTCCATTTTTTACTGTGGTGTGAGATAAGGATTGAGGCTCACCATTTTTTTATACAGGTATCTAGCTATTCCAGCACCATTTGTTGAAAAGAAAATCCTCCAATTGATAAACAATGACATCTTTGTTGAAAATCAACTGGCTCCAAACATGTTTCAGAAAATATGAAACTCAGTGTGGTGTCACTGAGCTCTCCAGAGCTAGTCTCTTTATATTATTACACATATCACAAACCCTACATTCCAGTGAAGTTTCCCAGATGACTGTCATAAAAACTCAGGTGAACTAGGTAGAGAAATGATTTTCAGCCTCAGGGAGAGGGTGGTGCCCAGGAGGACACATCAGTCCACACTATGTTTTCAACAAAAATTACAAGACATAGACGAATGCTAGATAGGGCAGAGGGGTTGGAGGGGAAAGGAGGGGTCATGGGGTTATAAATGATGGTGGAATGTGATAATCATTATTATCCAAACTACAGGTATGAAGACACAAATTGGTGTGAATATACTATGTATACAACCAAAGTTATGAAAAATTGTGCTCTATATGTGTAAGAAGAATTGTAATGCATTCTGCTGTCACATATAAATACAAAATTTAAAAATAATAATAAAAAAATTACAAGACACGCTGAAAGACAAAGGAGGAAACACAGCAAGCATCAGAACCAGACTAAAATGTGGCAGATTGTGGAATGACCAGACAGGAAGTTAACCACAGTGAATTTTTTAAGGGCTAAAATGGGAGAATCGATAATGTGCAAAATTAGAGAGGTCATGTAAACAGAGATGGAAACTCAAAAAAGAAAAAAAAAGAAGCAAAAGGAAATAATACAAATCGAAAAGCAGTTAAACATAAATGAGGAATGCCTTCAATGAGTTCATTCATCAATTGGACACAAGTGAGGGGGGAAAAAAGACAGTGTACCTGAACATGTCCAATAGAAACTTCCCAAACAGAAAATTAAGAAAAGTTAAAGGCTGAGGGGCAGGGAAATTCCATGAAGCTTGCAAAACTTTAAAAAGGTGTAACTTGCAGTAGCTATTAGGAGAAGAAAAGGAGAAAAGACTAGAAATATTTGATTGATGAAACTTGCAAAATTAATGACAGATAGTTAGAGCCATATACATGCAGTCCATAGCTAAATCACATTCAGTGAAGGAAAGTTGAAAAGCCTTTCCTCTAATCTCAGAAATAATACAAGGACACTCACACTTGTCACTTCTATTCAATAAAATATTGGAAGTCTAAGCCAGAGCAATTAATCGAGAGAAATAAAGAAATGTCATCCAATTCAGAAAGAGGAAACTCTCTATTTGCAGATGATTTCCCATTTTAAACAGAAAACCCTAAGGGATTTGCCAAAAACTCTGTTAGAACTATTAAATAAATTCAGCAAATTTGTAGGAGACAAAGTTAACATATAAAAATCGGTGGTACTTCTGTACACTAGCAAACTATCTGAAAATCAAGAAACTGATCCCATTTACAATAGCTACCAAAAATAATTAGGAATAAATTTTCCCAAGAAGATGGAAGATCTGCACACTAAAAACTATATAACCTGATGAAACATTGAAAACACAAATAAATGGAGCAGTATCTCATTCATACATAGGAAGAAATTTTGTTAAAAATGTTCATAGTACTCAAAGTAATCTAGATTCAATGCAATACCAAACAAAATTTTAGTAACATTTTCCCACAGAAATAGACTAAACAACACTAAAATTTGGGTATAACCACAAAAGACCCTGAATAGCCAAACAATCTTGAATTAAAAAATGTTGCACTGACTGTTCTCAAAAATCTAGTACAAAGCTACAGTAATCAAAGCAGCATAGACTGGCAAAAAAAAAAAAGACACATATGCCAATGCAACAGATAGAAGCTTAGAAAGAAACCCACACATGTGGTCAGTTGAGTTTTGGCAATCATGCCAAGAGCCCACAAGGGGGAAAAGACTTCAATAAATAGTGCTGGGAAAATCGGATATCCATATGCAGAAAAATGAAATGAAACACTAATCTCATACCATGCACAAGAATCAATTCAAAACAGATTCCACTTAAGTATAAGACCTAAAAATATTAAAACTATTTGAAAAAAAAATTATACATGAAAAGAACCCAATGATACTTACTGGTCTGGGCAATGATTTCTTGGGTGTGACCCCTGAAAGCAACAAAAACCAACAAGTGGAATGGAATCAAACTAAAACCTTCTTCACAGCAAAGGAAACAATAAACAAAGTGAAGAAACAACCTATGAAAAGGAAGGAAATATTTGTTAATTATGCACCCAAAGAGTTAAAATAGGAAATATATAAGGAAGTCAAACAACTCGAAAACAAGAAAACAATACACTTAAAAACTGAGCAAAAGTCTTGAATAAATATTTCTCAAAGACTACATACAAATGGCCAATAGTGCTGGACACAATAGCACACGACTATAATCCCAGCAGCTTGGGAGGCTGAGGCAGGAGGATCACAAGTTCAAAACCAGCCTCCGTAAAAGCGAAGCGATAAGAAATTCAGTGAGACCCCATCTCCAAATAAAATACAAATACTAGGGCTGGGAATGTGGCTCAGTGGTTGAGTGCCCCTGAGTTCAATCCCCAGTACCAAAAAAATGAATAAGACTAGTGGTATATGAAAAAAAGTGCTCAACATGACTAATCAGCAGGGAAATGCAAATTAAAACCACAATAAGATATCACTTCAAGGGTCTGAGGAAATAGTTCAGTTGGTAGAGTGCTTGTCTCACATGCACAAGACCCTGGGTTCAATCCCCAGCACCAAAAATAAGAGGGGAAAAAAAAGATATCATTTTATCCCTATCAGAATGGCTATTATTGAAAAAACAAAATATAGTTCATGGGGAGGATAAGAAGAAAAAGGAACCCTTGTATACTAGTGGTGGGAATTAAAGGAACATAGTCATTATGGCAGTATGAAGATTCTTCAAAAAACTAAGTACCGAACTACCATATGATCCAACAATCCCACTACTGAGTATATTATCCATCCCAGGGAAGTGAAATTTGCATGTTGAAGAGAGATCTCATCTTCCATGTTTACTGCAGCATTATTTGCAATAGCTAAGATATTAAAAAGGAAAATTATATATACACACACACACACGTGTATACATGAAAATGAAAATGAACTTCTGTCATTTGTGGTAACTTGAATGGGACTGGAAGACTAATGTTAAGTGAGGTACTAAAAAAAGCCAGGTGCTAAAGGATAAATACTGATCTCAGTTATTTGTGAAATCTAAAAATGTTGAATACATAGAAGTAGAAAGTGGATGGTGGTTATCAGAGGCTGGAGGTTGGGGAATTGGGAAGATGTCAGTCAGAGGATGCAAACTTTTAGTTGAATTCATTGATACAAGAAATTTTTTAAAGAGTTCTACTATGCCCCATCTTGTCTACAGTTAACAATATATCGTATATATAAAAATTGCTAAGACAGCAATTTTCTTTTAGAAGAAGGAAATATATAAGGAACTCAAACAACCCAAAAGCCAGAAAACAATCCACTTAAAAACTGGCCAAAAGTCTTGAATAAATATTTCTCAAAGACTACATAAAAATGACATCTTTTAGATGTCCTCACCCACCCACACACACACACACACACACACACACACACATACACACGTGAATTTGTGCATGTGCTAAATAGTTTAACTAAATTAAATAGCTTAATTTAGTCATTCCATGATACACACGTCAAAACTTGTTGTACACCATAAATATATACAATTTTTACTTTGTCAATTAAATAGAAGACACCAAACCAGAAGAAGCTCAGAAATACTAAACAAGGTAAATCCCCCTCCCCCCAAAAAAATATACACCTAGACTTAACATATTTAAACTATGAAAATTCAAAGGCAAAGGGAAAAAATCTTTAAAATAAACCTTACTTACACAGCGACCAAGATAGGAATTACACTGTTGACTTGTCAAAAGCCATGCAAGCAAGAAGAAAATAGAGTAAAATATTTGAAGTGTTGAAAGAAAAAAAGTGCCCATCCACCATAGTTCTATATCCAGTGAACTTACTGTTCAAAAGTCAACAGAAATAGTGAACAGATGCAACAAAATAGAAATCATATAAAGTATGTTTTCAGACAAGAATGGAACTAAATTAGAAATCAATAATAGAAACACAGTTAGAGAATCCACAAACATTTGAAAACTTAACCACACTCTTCTAGAAAGCATAGGGGTCAAAGAAGAAATCTCAAGGTAATTAATCTAACATTGTACTTGAGGGACTCAAGAAGTAGAGCATTTTAAGTCTAATGGGAACAGAGGAAAAACAATAATAAAAATTAGAGCATAAATAAGTGAAATTTAAAGCAAAAAAAAACAATAGAATAAAGCAATAAAACCAAAACTTATGTTTGAATGGATAATTAAATAATTAAGCCCTTAGCAGGGCTAAGAAATAAAGAGAGACTGAAAAAATTGCCAACATCAGAAATGAAAGAAATATCATCACTGATGGCCTAATGGACATTAAATATATTGTTGTTGATGTTGTTCCTGTCGTCAGGAATACTATGAACAAATCTATGCCCACAAATTTGGTAACCTAGACTAAATGAACCAATTCCATAAAAGACTCAAAGTCTCCAAATTCACAGGCAATAAATATATCACCTAACTATATAATTCTATTGAAGAAATTGAGTAAAAATTTTTAAACTTTTCTGAAAAAGAAAACATCAAGCCCAGAGGAATTTACCAAATAATTAAGGAGAAAATAATACCAATTCTCCACAATCTCTTTCAGAAAATAGAAGCAAAGGGAATAATTTCCAACTTATTCTCTGATGCTGTCATTACCCTAATACCTAACATATCAAAAATAAAAATATTAAAGATAAACTATAGACCAATATCTCTCATGAGCATAGATGCAAAAACACTTTAAAAAAATATTTTCACATATAAAAACAGTGATGCTCTATTGCTCAATGGGATTTAATCTAGCTGTGCAAAGCTGGTTCAATATTCAAAAACTAACTTTCTATCATATAAACATATTAATGGAAAAAAATCATCTGATTATATGTTTGTTCACAAAAGCTTTTCACAAACTCTAATAGCCATTCATGATAAAAATTTTAAATGAACTAGAAATAGAGGGGGAATGCCCCTATTTTGATAAGTAACACCTACAAATGCCCACAGCTAACACACTTAATGGTTAGAAACCAGAATGCTTTTTACCAAAGAGGCACTCAAGATCAGACAGTATGTTTTTTTATCATCTCTCCTGCTCAATATCACCCTGAAGGTAATTACTACAGGAAGCAAGTCAGAAAAGAATATAAAAGGGACACAGGTTGAAAAACCAGAATTAAAATGCATTTTTTATAAATAACTATATAAAATATAAAAATAATTGAATCAACATCAACAACAAGAAAAATTCCTGTAGTTAACAAACAATAAGAAATTATAGCAAGCTCAAAGGATATAAGATTGGTATATAAAAAATCAATTGTTTTTATATACAAGTGGTAAATAATTAGAATTTGAAATAAAATCTAATACACACAATTGCACTCCAAAAATAAAATACTTAAGTATAAATTTTACTAACTAAGCATAGCACTATGTGGTAGAAATTTCAAAACTTCAATGAGAGAAATCGAGTAAGATCTAAAGGTTTCATGTTCATGGATTGGAAAACAGTGCATTATGATGTCAATTCTTTCCAACTTGATTTTATAAATTACCACTAAGAATCCCACCAAAAGATTTTGTGGATAATAACAATCTGATTCTAAAGTTTATTATCAAAGGCAAATGCCTATAATGGTCAAAACAATGCTCCCCCCCAAATAAAAAGTCGAATAACTCACATGATCTGATTTCAAGACTTGTTGAAGCTACAATATTCAAGATAGCATAGTATTGGTAAGATAATTAAAATGTAATCAATGGAACAAAATAGAGACTCCAGACCTATGCAAATATGGTTGACCCTTTACAAAGGAGCAAAGGAAATTCAAAGGAGAGTCTTCAACAAATGGCTGCTGTAGCAACAGAATGTCAATAAATAAATAAATAAGTAGATTAAGACCTGACACAGAACTTATGCAAAACTAACTCCAAATGGATCTTGACCTTCTTCTAAACAAAAACCCACAAAACTTCTGGTAGAACACAAGAGTGATCCTAGATGACATGTTTGGTGACAGGATTTTAGATATAAAATGATTTTAGATATAAAAGAATGATCCATGAAGAAAAGTGATAAATTGAACTTCACTAAAATTAACAATATTAGCTCTTTCAAAGACACTTAGAATCAATAGGCAAGTCAAAGAATTGGTGGAAATGTTTGCAATGCTCAGATCTGATAAAGAACTTGTATCCAAAAGAACTCTTAAAACTCAACAGTATGAAAACAAACAGTCCAGTTTAAAAATGGGCAAAAGATCTAGACACCTCGATGAAGAAGATATTTAGATAGAAATAACCCACTTGAATCAAAGTGTGAAATATGATATATCAAGAACTATGGGGCTGGTGATGTGGCTCAAGTGGTAGCGCGCTCGCCTGTCATGCGTGCGGCCCGGGTTCGATCCTCAGCACCACATACAAACAAAGATGTTGTGTCTGCCAATAACTAACTAAATAAATAAATATTAAAAAAAGAAAGAACTATGTAATCTTTTGAGCAACCAACAATAAAAATTTAAAAAAAGAAAACTATATACTAAAAGATGCTCAACATTGTTTGTCATTAAAGAATTTCAAATCTAAACAACAATGAAATACCTTTAAACAGAGGGAATATTAGAATGACTAACACCCAAAATCTGACAATGCAAAATGCTGGTAAAGATACAGAAAGCAAAAGGAAGCAATGAATTCCATTCATTGTTAGTGGGAATGCAGAAAAATATAGCCAAGTTGGAAGGCATCCTGGCAGTTTTTTACAGGGGAAACCAGAGTCATACAATAAAAGCAATCAATCCCAGATATTTACTCAATTGATTTAAAAACATATCCACATAAAAACCTGCACATTAATATTTTTTAAAGCACTATTCATAATCACTGAAAATAGAATCAACCATGTTATCCTTCAATAGGTAAATATATAAACTATGGTGTAGCTATACAATAAAATATTATTTAATAAGAAAAAATAAATAAAAGCCAGATGGTGCAGTGGCACATGCCTGTAATTCCAGCAGCTGGAGAAGCTGAGGCAGGAGGATTACAAATTCAAAGCCAGCCTCAGAAAATTCGTGAGGCCCTGTCTCAAAATTAAAAATTAAAAAAACAGGCTGGGGATGTAGCTCAGTGGTTCAGTGCTCCTGAGTTCAATCTCTAGTTTAGGAAAAAGAACAAAAAAAAAAAAGCATGAATGAATCTCAAATATATATTCTTAAGTGAAAGAAGCCACTTAGCTTGAAAGATGCCCCCCTCAAAGCCACAAGCTATATGATTCCAAATATATGACAATTTAAAAATATAAAACTTACAGAGAATATGAAAGATCAATAAAGGCCAGAAAATAGAGGAAACAGGGAAGTAGGAAAAAATAGTTCAACTACAGTGGATTATTTTAGGGTCATGGAACTATTAGCAGTACGTATTTATGAATACATGAATTTGTGCATTTGTCAAAGACAATTGAACTTTACAACACAGAGAGTAAACTTTAATTATGCAAATCTTAAAAAAATCATTTATGAGATCAGGGGAATACTGGTATGGAATGCAGAATGTGACAAAAGAAGCTAACATTACTATGTGTTTGAGATAATCTCAGTTGGGAGAGAGGGGAAAAGTTACTGGTCTAAATTACTTAGGAAATTAATTGAATCTGGTAGGCTTAAAGGCTAAAAGAACTGTACAGTGAATAAAATACTTTTTCAGATAAAGCTGTTTACTATGAAAGTATGGGTGAGCAATTGATACTACTGTACATGCAAACAGGAATTGAATCAGTTAATTAATGGATAATGGGCAGTGAGAGCCAGGTTTTTCTGGTGAGAATTTACATATAAGTGGATACAGGGTAGGGGGAATGGTCTGTGCAATAATGGATTAGTATTGGGGTTGTTAGTATGAACTTAGGTTTAGTTTCATATAAGTGCAGATGTTTACATATAGAAATGTGTGTGTTTGTGTGTGTGTGTGTAGATTAATACATTTAAATATATTTTCTAAGGATGTTTTCTTGTTCTATCAGCTGAGAGGCTCTAGCAGAACTTCCTATATCCCAGTAATAATAAGCACATCTAGCACCCAGATCCTGTTTCTGATATCATCTCCAATAAAAGGAACCAAACCTCTTTGGAGGGTTATTCAATTGTATACCTACAGCAGAAACTATGCAAGGTGAATCTAGAGCATTTTTTAGTGCCAGAAATCACTCAAAAAACAAGGCTTGTTAAAGGGTCAGAAGACACAACTGAAAGATCTTCCTAAACTCAGATGTGGAACAATTTGGGGAAAAAAATGAATAAGGAGCATTAAACAAACTAAACTATGATAAAAATACCCACAACTTCATACTGAGATGGATAAATGATTAAATGAATGAATGAATAGGAAAATGATTTTGCTTCCTCTTTTGTGGCAAGAACAGTTAACATGATGAGATCTACTCTCTCAACAAAATTTTTGCTTAATACATTATGGTTGGCTGTGCATACTATGTTTTACAACAGATTATGCAAACTTACTTCTTTTGGATAACTGAAAAATGTATGCACATTGAACTCGTCTTCCCAAACCATGGCAGTCATTGTTTTTCTTTCTGATGATGTGGGTTTGATTAGTACAGATACCTCCTGTAAGAGGAGTTATGTAGTGTAAATCCTTCTGGGACAGACTTATTTCATTTAGCATAATGTCCTCCAGGTTTATCCATGCTGTCACATATGGCATGAGTTCCATTTAAATTTTTTTCTGCCTAGGCTTCATGTACTCTTAAGACAAGCACAAGCTACCCTCACCCCAGGCCAGGGAAGATTGCTCTACCCATACTATTCTGGCCACCAGGAGTAGTAGACCACCAGGCAAAAAAGTTCAAGGGGACCTGGAACAGGTCCCTACCTAGGGGCAAACCATGGTGCTGAGGGCCAGAATCCTGAGACATACACTGCCCAACTGGGAAAAAGAAATTTGGGGACAAAGAGAGTTTTTCTTCTTTGTTAGTGGTAATATAAACTATAAACACATCTTCTTTGTCCACTCCTCCATCTGCGGATACTTAGGTTATTACCATATCTTAACTACTATAAATAATACTGTAATGAATCTGGAAGTACAGATGTGTCTGAGACCCTGAATGAAATTCTTTTGGAATTATATGAAGAAAGGAGATTCCTGGATCATATAACACAGTTCTATTGTTTAATTTCTTGAGGACCATTATACTATTTTCCCTAATAGCATCACCATTTTACTTTCCCATTAACAATGTACAAGGATTACAGTTGCTTCACACTAACATGTATTGTTTTTAAAATAATAGCCATTTTAATAAGTGTGAGATGATATCTCATTGTGGTTTTGATTTGTATTTCCCTCATAATTAGCAATACTGAGCATATTTTCATATACCTTTTGGCTATGTGTATATCTATTCAGGTCTCTTAATCATTTTTAATTGGATTATTTGGGGGTTTTGTTGTTGTTGTTTTCTTACTGAGTTGAAGAATTTTCTTATTATATTTTTTAGAAATTTATCTATTATCACCGTTTGATTTCAAAATATTTTCTCCTGTTCTACAGGTTGTCTCTTCACTCTGTTGTTTCTTTCTCCATTGCAGAAGCTTTTAGGTTGGATGCAATTCAATTTGTCTATTTCTCCTTTTTTTGGTCTCTTTTATTTTCTATTATTTTTTTCTTTTTTCATATAGAATTCCTATTTTTTCTTGGTTCTTTTTTGTTATATATAATGTTAGGATTCATTTTAACTAAATTATAAAGCATGGAATATGATTTGTTCTAATTCAGTCCCCAGTACTTCTCCTTTTCTCCCCTCCTCCCTCTCGCAGTTCCTTTCCATCTACTGATCTTTCTGCTATTTACCTATATTTTTTTCTCTAATGAGTGTTTTGTGGATATGCATAATGGTTGACTTTTGGAAAGTGGCTAATTTCATTTGGCATGATAGTCTCCAGTTCCATCCATTTACCAGCAAATGTCATAATGCTATTCTTCCTTATGACTGAGTAATACTCAATGTGTTATGTGTACGACATTTTCTTTATCCATTCATCTGTCAAAGGGCAACTAGGTTGGCTCCATTACTTAGCTATTGTGAATTGTGCTGCTATAAATATTGATGTGGCTGTGTCACTGCAGTATGCTGGTTTTAAGTCCTTTGGATATAAACCAAGGAGTGGTATAAGTGGGTCAAACAGTGGTTCCATCAAGGGAAAAAAAATCTTCAGGCCAATATTTCTCCTTTTGATGTCATGTCCAAGAAACCATTGCCTAGAACCATAACATAAAGTGTTTCCCCTATGTTTTCCTCTGGTAGATTTATAGTTTCAGGCTTTATGTTTAAGTCTCTAATACATTTTGAGTTGATTTTTGATTATGATGTAAGATAAGTGTTTTAGCTTTGTCACTGCTGTGATGAAAGGACCCGACCAGAACAACTATAGAGGAAGAAAGTTTTCTTTCGGGGCTCACAGTTTCAGAGGTCTCAATCCATAGAACACAGGCTCCATTCTTCAGTTCTAAGTGAGGCAGGACATCAGGGTGGAAGAGTGGGGCAGAGGGAAGCAACTCACATGATGGTCAGGAAGCAGAGAGACAGATCTCCACTTGCCAGGTACAAATATATACACCAAAGCCACATTTCCCACCTCCTCCAGCCACACTTACTACTTCAGTTACCACTAGTTAATCCTTATCAGGGGATTATTTCATTGATTGGGTTAAGACTCTCATAATCCAATCATTTCTCCTATGAAACTTCCTGCATTGTCTCATACATGAGCTCTTGGGGAACACTTCACATCCAAACCATAACAGTAAGTGAAATAATATCCAAACTTTATGTTACACCAGGTGGATACTCTAGAAATAACAAAATTGTAGAGGAAGAGAATTAAGTAATGGCTGTCAGGAGACCATAACTGGAGGGGTAGGAGGAGGTTTGCCAACATATACAGTCTGAGGAAGTGCCTTTATAATGAAGTTATGCTGCTTTACCTCTTTACCTTAATGTGGTAATGGATACATGAATATAGATATTGAAAACTGAATAAGTCTGAAGTCTTGTTAACAATATTATACTAAACTTGGTTTCAGAATTTTGATATTGCACTACATCTATATAAAATATCACCATTAGGAGAAGCTGGATGTAGAATCTTTGTGACTCTGTAGTTACTGTTTCAAAATAAAAGCTTTTTTATTTTAAGGTGGGAAATGATGGTTTCATCTCTAGAAACGACTTTTTATTTAACCCATTTGAAGTTTTGCTTGTTTGCTTGTTAAACCATTGTGACTTCATACAAGTGTCTGATTTGTCATGGAACACCACATTCAGGTTTGATAAGGGCTTTTGATCTAAATGGGATTTATCAGACTAACAACTATTTTTACTCCCTGAGGATACATATTCACTGTCTCCTCTTCACTGCCCAATCCTCTATTTTAAAGCAGCCAGGGAAACTGCTTAAGACACATTTCTTGGATAGATGCTCAGAAATGTAGCCAGCATCCTAAATAATAGACCTGGTGTCTCTGATGTTTCAGGCTCAAAATTTAATCAGCAACCACACAGATGATTGAAATGTGCTTGTGTGTCACTGCCACTTTGGCAGCAATATGGGCATTATGATCATGTTACATGAACTACTCCTCATCTTTCATATCTACTTGAATCTTCATCTTGGTAGGCAGGTCAGGGTGGGGAGGAAAGTTGGCAATGGCTTTTGAGTAGTGATGATTCTGAATATGAAGTTTCTGATTTAGGTATGATGTTTCCTTCTGCCTTCAAAAGTGGATCATCTGTAATCACAGCCTTGAACCTCACAACCTGGTAAGTTTTAGAATATTGCTTTGAACTCCATCCCCTGAGTGGTAAAAGTGATGGTCTTATGAAAAGAAGGATGGAAACAGTGGTGGATCTTTCTGTGTAGGTAAATATCTCTTTTATTAAACACTTGGATGTCATGTGAATGAGCAGTTTGGTGTAAAAAACAATTTCAAGAACACTCAACTTCACAAGATTGTGTCTGAAAAAGACATCACAATTGCTGAGGCACCAGGTCAACATTATAGTGTATTTATCACTCTTGAAACCAAGAATATGTCCATGATCCCATGTACCCATATCCCTAAGGATGGAGCAAAGAAAGGAGAACCAAGCAATAACTATCACAAGAGTCTCCTGTAAAGATATCTGTCATTTTCAGTTATTGTTCATACAGTTCCTGGTGTTTAAGAGAAATCCATAAAAATTAATGTGTTTATGGAAGGAATCTGTTATGGTTTGGATGTGCGGGGTACCCCAAAATTTTGTGAGACAATGCAAGAAGATTAAGAGGAGAAATGATTGGGTTATAAGAGCCTTAACCCATTCAGTGAATAAGTCCCCTGATAGGATTAATTGAGTGGTGGCTGAAGGTGGGTAGGGTGTGGGGAGAGGAGGTGGGCCATTGGGGGCATGCCTTTGGAGGTATATATTTGTTATCTGGCCAGTGTAGTCTATCTCTTTGCTTTCTGATCATCATATGAGCTGCTTCCCTCCACCAAACTCTTCTGCTATGATGTTCTGCCTTACTATGAGCCCCAAGGAATGAAGTCAGCTATGTATGGACTAAGATTTCTGAAACCATGAGCCCTCAAATAAACTTTTCCCCTCCTCTACAATTGTTCTGGTCAAGTCTTTTAGTTGCAGCAGTGAAAAAGCTGACTAAACCAAAATCTATGCAATTAAAAATTATTTATTCATTTAATCCAGGGTCCATAATAGAAAAGAAATGGATATTGGTGAAGAAACCAACATAGGAGGTTGACCATAACGGATTCACCCAAGGAGGATGGAGTCAGTGATGTATTAACCTGGAAAATATTTTATTTCATGACTTGATTGGTCAAAAGGGATTGGTTACAAGCAATGGGAAGAATTTCAGTCTTCTGAATGGTTGTAAGATGCAAGGATGGCCAAGTTTACTGCCATACTCTCCAATGTGTTTTCTCAATCTAGAAATATCCATATAAGTATGCTTTGTATCTCATGTGCATCCTGGGCACTTGCTATGTAGTATGGGATTAGAGATATTCCTGGTCTTTAAATGCTTAAAATATAGAGAGACAGGGGAGAAGAAAAACAAGAGCAATGTGATAAGAAAAATGCATGGCAGAATTAAGCACAAGATACTGTGGGATGAAGGGAAGGTGGTATTTAACCTATTATTTTAACTAAGGTACAATATGCATACAGTAAATAAATGTGTCTTAACAAATGACCGAGTCACCAACCATATCAAGGCTCATCCAGTCTTGGGAGATCTGAAAAGACTTCTGAGAAAAGGATAGAGGACACCAGCTAAGAAGTCTGGTGAGTGCAACATCTAAAACTTGCCTTAGATCCTTAGGCTGAAATCAGAAACAACAGATAAGAAGTTAATGCTGCAGGAACCAAGATGGTTCTCTAGGGAGGAAAGGTCAACTTCAATGGGGAGAAAGCCTAAATCAGGGGAATGGGAACCTCAAGTGTTTGGAGATTATAGCCCAAATATGAAATTTGAAGAATATAGGATATAAGATTGAAATTTGGGGCTGGTCTTTATGAAGAGGAGACAAAAACGGGTCTCAGAGAAGGAACCATTTCTTATCAAAAATGAAGAGGGATTGACTGATGCATGAAGCCTTACAAAAAGAAATCAGAGATTAATCTTCTTGAATTTTGTTTGAGCTCATGTTGCTTCTTTCAATTAAATACATCAGTGAAGCTTCCCAACAAGTTTGGAGAAAGTGGCACATGAGTTTATCTGCCACTGTGTAACTCCTCATTGAGTTGACCTAAAGAATATAAAACTAACCACACTTCCAAATAACCCTGGAACCACCTCTGCTACAGTCCATTCCCTGACATCACAACTGCTGAGGCACCAGGGATATAAGTAGGTGGAGACAAAAATCATAACATGTACACAGATTCCAGAACATAACTGGAACCAACTTCCAAAATCAGAGACACCACTTTCTCCCAGCTTAAACTTGTTGAAGGCAAAGGAAGGAGAAGGTGTTTCAGGTAGAGCAAGGCAGTGCATTTCAAAATACTCAGTCTCAAAATAAGCCCCTTGACTTTGTAGAGCTTATTCCAACAAAGTAAGACATCTCCTTCATTGACCAGATCCTAAAACATAGCTTGATATGATCCAGCACAATATCCAATATCAGACAATCACAGAGTTCCTATTACTTTCTGTTAGAAAGCATGAGGAGATGGGAACCCTAGACATGTTATAAGATAGAGCTCAAGGGACATAAGAGCAAATGTCCTCTCTGCAATAGATTGGTTTGAAGAAAAGGGAGGAAAGTAGAAGGTTTTAACCTTCTCATTGAGACTTGGTGAAAACAACTATTAACATGAATTTACTTTTAATGGAAAACAAACTAGCAAAGTTTCAATGGTAAGTTGAGACAGTGAAGGGCAGATTAGATTCTAGAGAAAAAAAATGAATAAAACACAGGATCACATAATTACACCATAACAGAGATGAAAAGCATAAAAACATCATAAGATGAACAAATGTGTAAGGCATAATACAAGAACATGCATAAAGCCAACATAGTTTAGACAGGAATTTTAAACAAAAACCAAAACTATATTGTCATGAAACAGTAATCAAATACAAATGTGGAGAAATTTCTCTGAACAAAAATTTCATATTCCCAGTGGATTCATCATGTTGTAGGCAACAGTAATGGGAAGTGGACTGAATCTAAATGTTCTTTGATTAATTTCTTAATTCATGGATAAAGAAACACTGGCAAGCTTCTAGAATTCATCAATGCCTTTCACTACTTGAATCACCTCCTTTTTCTGCCATCAACAGGTTTAGGCTCGAAGAGAGCTGTTCTTTTTTATAAGCTGTTTCTAGTTATGTCCCCAGAACTGGTATACTTGTTATGATTTTTGTCTCCATGTCAAGTCAACTTCTTACTTCTGTTCCTTGGTCAGGGAATGGATAGTATCTGTGGTAATAGCAGAGTTTCTTGGAAGTGTGGTGAGTTTTATATTCTTTAGGTTAATTCAATGAAAAGTTGTATACTGGTCATTTGAAAGTTACTGAGGAGGAAAAAAAATGTATTGATATCATATGCATCCTCTTTAAATTAAGTCAAAAGAAGATGGAACAACAACTGTAGCATTTTGATGTAAAAACATTTGATTGATATGTTTTCTTAAATTATTTGAAGCCAACAAGAAGAAATTATGTGCCTCAGTGCCTATCCTGAAAAAAAAATCCTTAAAAAAATATTCTAACTGGTGGAGAAATAAAATAAAACTAATGGATTTAAAACATATTTTATAAAAGTAGGTAATAATGAGAAATAAAACTGGTAAAACAGAATGAAGCTCTATAAAAATTCAAATATGTTAACATAATTAAATTGTTAAAAATACAGTGATATTTCCTGAAAGAGATGTGTGGTACACAATTATATTAATTAAAATCATATTTTGATGTGGACAATAAATTCTACATAGAATGACTATGTTATATTCAGACTAAAGTTATATTCAGAGAAAAATTAATCAACTTAATGCTTTTCTGATTTAAAAACAAGAATGACTCTAAATGAATGAAGTAGAATTTTATCTCAGAAATATTAAAAGTGAAGAATTATAATATGAAACTAAATATTAATGAATTGTAAAATGGAAAATAGCCAATGTGGAATGTAGCTCAGCAGTATAGCAATTGTCTAACATAGGACAAATCCTAGGTTCAATCTCTAGCACTGAAAAAAAAAAAAAAGACAAATAGGTAAGAAGGAATAGATAAAGAAAGGAAATAAGGAAGGAAATGGAAAATAGAAGAACTAACAGATCTAAAAGAGACATCCAAAAGCTTAATATGAAACATCACTAAATCACTAAATAATATGATAACTATGGAAAATATACAAATATATGAATATAAGGACAACTGAAAAATACCAAGAATATTATCTACATGTGTAATCATCTGGAGTGAAATATAGTAGTAAAATATCAATTTCAGGGTAACAATTCTATGACATCTTTATAACACTCTCTCTTTGTAACTCTCCCTTGGAGATTTCAAAAAGAGCATAGCCCTGCCCACACCTTGATTTTGGTCTTCTAACCTCTAGAACCATGAGAGAATAAACTTCCATTGCTTTTAGCCCCCATTTATAGTAACTTGTTATGCTAGGGCAGCCTGAAGAAATTCATACAATGCCCCAGAGGACCCAGAAATACCTCCCATGATGTCATGGATATGCCCTTCTCTTTTTGGAGACTTCATGGATCAATGGCTCACAGATGACCTAAACCAAATGGACATGAGAGGACCATTCAGATGTGCAACTTGGGTGGAGGAGACCAATGCCAGATAAAGCTTACAGAGCCAGGGGTTGATCAAAGATACCTACATTTCCCTAGGATCCAGGGGTGCAACATATATCCATAGGAGTAGGTCCCAAGGGCCTAACCTACAACACAAGCTTGATATGATCCAGCACAATTGTGAAGCATTGACATCAAATGCATGAAAACATTTCCCAGCAGTCAGGGAGAAAGACATCCAGATTTATTTATTTTATCTTATTTTATTTTATTTGCTTTTGTAGTGTCAAAGATTCATTCTTTGAGCATGCTAGGTAAGTGCTCCACCACAGTATATCCCTGTGCCCAGACAAGTGGATCATTCACACTGGGTTGCAAAGCAAGGACCTGCCCAGTCCTCTGGACAAGAGTGACTTTCCCAGCGATAAAGCAATACAAAATGCCCTTCTAGGGACTTCAGATGAGGCAGAGGGGCCTCCACCCCAGACAGAGACTACTTACTTTGCAATATATAAAAGCCTCTCTCTTCCTTCTTCCTGCTTCTTTTGGGCCATTGTGGGGATGCTTTAGAATCTCCCAGGCAACAGTAGAGAATGACTGCAATCAATAATTCCTGGTAATAATACTTGTGCTGAGATAAATATCTGCTTGAGGAATACAATTTTAAAATGACAGTAACTAAAAGTTGCCAGACAGCACTGATTTTACCACATTAGACTGTTACTATTCTCTGCTATAATGAAAGGTAGGTTGGGAAGAGGGAGCTCATAAATATGGTATAAAGTTGTAAAAATAAAGCAACTTTCACCTTCTCTTCATGATGTATGAATCTAGTCACTTTAGCTAAACTAATAAATTTTAGTGTTTTAATTAAATAAATACCTTTGGGGTGGTGGGATTCCAAAATGCATTCAAGAAAATATAGAAACCTCATTACCATGAAGGAAATTATAAAACTGCCTCCTCCAAAATATCTAAAAATAAAAACTATAGGGGCTATGCAATTGCACAGAGAACTCCAGCAAGGCTGCTGAAAACAGGTAATTTAAGAAATTCCAATTGTTCTCCTGCAGCCCAAAAGATGGATACTTTTCAAATCAGCAGGAAAAAAGAATCTCCCAGGAGACAACCAGCCCATAGAACATGAAGAGACAATTGACAAAAGAAGAAATTCAGATGTTCTGTAACAATAGGAAAATAGATAAAAGGTGGAGTCATGCCTTTCCCATGTCGAAATGCTGGTCACTTCATAAGAGGAGAATCTTCATGCTAATGAATGCAAAGTCACTCCTGGAGACTTAAAAACTAGGTACAGGAAGAGAGAGACCTCCATTAGCAGGCTTCCACCTGATACCCTCTGGGGACAGGGCTTACTGTGTGCTGAATGGACTTCTCAGAAGACGCAGGATGGAGGCGATCAGTGATGCTACTGCAAGCTGTACTGTCAGCTTCCAGTCCCCTCCTGGGACACCATCACCTGTGACTGGCTCCTGGGAACCTGACCCACAGACCATCTCAACAAAGGAGATGCTCCAAATCTCACAATGGAACACCCAAATTAAAAATACCCCCAAAAGGAAAGAAAAGTCTTCTCCCCACAAACAAAAAAGCCAAGTTGGGGAGTAAATGCCCTTGGCTCCCACAAGTGGATGGAGCTGACTCTGAGCACAGAGTTGGCCCATGCTCCCTAGAGAGGATAATGTCTTCTATGTGGGTGACAAAGAGAAGGCTGAATCACCCAGTAACCTTCAAAGGAGGGCAGGGAGAACCAGCATGGCCTTGGAGGGACCATAAGCATTTCCAAGGCCAGCATGTTATGTTTGACAATCTCATCCCTGCTTTGGGATTTCACTGCCCTTTCTTCCTGGGTACTCACATTCCCCGCCCTTCACGGGGTTCACACCTCACCTCCCTAGGCTCTCAGCATCTAGATGTTGCCCTTGACAGCAGCTGCTCCTGAATCCTACTGTCCACATGCTGAGCCCAGTCAGACACCCCATCATGTGGCTCCTTTTGGGAACAATAGAATTAAAGGTCCCCAGAACTAGGATTTCAGGAATTAGATCCCTAAAACTTGGCACAATAAATTAATCCATATTTATTGGATAAATCAATTAACAGGTTCATTCTAATGCATAAGTACTTATGATTGAAAAAACTTGCCCTGAAAAATATGCCCTATGTTATATTACCTACTCTTACCTGTTGAACGACAATTGATAAGTAGGTGCAGGACTTTGTCAGCTCACATTTGTTCATGGGAACATTTCTAGTCCTGTTATGGTTTAGAGGTGAGATGTCTCCCAAAAGCTCATGTGTAAGACAATACAAGAAGGTTTAGAGATGAAATGATTTGGTTATGAGAGCCTTAACCCAAATAGTGAGTTAATCCTCTGATAAGGATTCATTGAGTGGAAACTGTGGGCAGGTAAGGTAAGTTTAGAGGAGGTAGGTCCCTGGCGCCATGCCTTTGAGCTTTATATTTTGTCTTTGTTGAGCAGAACTCCCTCTCTGCTTCATGATGCCATGTTCCCAGCTGCTTTCTTCTTCCACCTCCTTCTGCCATGATGTTCTGCCTCATCTTGAGTCCCAAGGAATGGAGCCAGCCATGAACTGAGACCTCTGAAACTGTGAGCCCCCCAAATAAACTTTTCTTCCTCTAATTGTTGTCAGGGCTTTCGGTCACATCAGGAAAAAAAAAAAGATGACTAAAACAACTCTTCACACAATTTATGTTGGAGGACTCTTATTGTTAACATCAAATTTCACAGGTAAGAGCACAGAATGAAGGTCTCACTTCTCAATTGCTTGCTGGGTGACTAGAGAAACACGTTTCTGAGCCTCTTCATCTTTCTCATTTTTAATACAGATAATAAGAAGCAGACAAGAGGAGGACTTTGAAGCACTTGAGCTTAGTGGCTGACCTGTTTCCACTCCCCACCCCCATGCTCAGTCCCCTCACACAAGTGGAAGAGCCCTAGTGATGCCACAATTAATCCTGTTCCAGAGTTCAGCTTCCTGGACCCTCACAGGTTCCGGCTTTGATTCCACTTGCTCTTATCTTCAAATGACAACATCTGGACTAAGTCTTTGCTTCTTGGGTCTCTGTGTATTTCCCCCATGGAATCCTCAGAGCTTCATCCACAGCTCCAAGTCAAAGCATTCTCCTTCCCAGGACCCCAATAATAACTGGGCCAGACACTTCTTTCCCCCATCTCTTCCTGAAGCATTCTTTTATTCTGAAGCACAAGTTCCAGAGTGGGATAGGCATTTCCTTGCTCTCACTGAGCTTTGTGTTGTATTAGCACCAGCCTTATACCCATTGGTCCCTGAACCATCCACTCTGTCCTCAAAAATTACACAGAAAAACTTGAAAGGGTGATTGCATTACCCCACAAATCAACTCCCCAGAATAAACATCTTCATGTCTTTCCAATGTTCCTACAACAGGACTCTCAGAGTATCTGTCTTCTATCTTTATCATGCCAATTCCCTCAAAGCAATCAGTAAAATAATTTTGTGTTCAATAGTTATTTTTGCAAAGAACAAGTCTCTAATATTTAACAAGATCTAAATTTGTCTGCTCGTCTGAGGTCAGTCTAAGATGATCAGCATCTTCATTAGAGAAGATGAGCCCCACTAAGGAAGTGGTCCCCAATGTACACCTAAAGAATGGAATGAAGCGACTTTGGGACATCAGTACCATTTGGTATTTGGGTATGTAGCATCTCAACTCCAGAGGAAAATTAGTGTGGTATCTGGTCGACTAGCTTAGATTTTTTTTTTTTTCTGTTCTGCCAGAATCTGTATTTTCTTCCATATGCATTTATTCAGATTATTATGTATGAGAGAAGATGCTAGGCACAGGATGACTGTGAGGATAAATGAAGATTAATAATTCCCCTATGCAAATGGAAAAGAAAGACATAAATGATTTGAGAAAAGTATATAACATTGTACATTACTAAAGCCTTTAGGGATGTGTTCAGTGGTTTTAACTTTCCCTGAATTAGGGGCTGTCTATCCTCCTGACTACAGATTTTTTTTTTCCTGAAGGAAAACCTAGAAGGGAGAATATATACCCTCCTCATCATCTCTTTCAGGATTAGTTTCCTAATTTGTTATACATGTATGAATTTTCTATGGTAGAAATTCAGAACTACACAGTGACCAACTCTTGGGTAAGACTTTTTCTTACCCTGGTTCCAGCCTCTCAGGATACTTTCTGGAAGCAACCATAGCATCTACTTTATCTGCATCCATAGAGACATAATCTAAGCATATATAAAAAAGTAGGACTATCCTTTCCCTTTCATTCTCAGTCTAAATATTAGCACCTTTTTGTGCTTTGTTGTTGTTGTTGTTGAACAAAGGAAACTTGGTGATGATTCCAGATCATTCCATAACAAAGTGCTTCATTCTTTTTTCTCTGGCACATTGTGCTCTGTTGCAGCATTAGAATATTTTAGGAAAAAAAAAATTCTTTTCTAGTATTATGCTCCTAGGCTCAGCTTTCCAATAGCATTTATGGATTTGTTACCTTTACATTCATCAAAGAGACTGAACTACAGTTTTTTAGGATGTATTTGAAGGTTTGGATAGCAATAGTACACTGATTTAAAACTTTTTGGATACTTTCTTTGATTTTATAATAAATTTAATACTACTAACATTGCCTAATATTTGGTATTTGGGTATTTAGCATCTCAACTCCAGAGGAAAATTAGTCTGGTATCTGGTCGACTAGCTTAGATTTTTTTTAATTGGTGAATTAATCCTATCAGGAATTAATTCACCAATTGGGTTAAGATTCTCACAATCCCATCATTTCTTCTCTGAACATTCTTGCATTGTCTCACATGTGAGTTTTGGGGGCATACCTCATATCCAAACCATAACACTAATATAATTCATCATTTCTGTATGCAGTATTTTGTTTAATTTTTTTTCAAATAAGTGCCTGTTATTTTTATTTATTTATTTATTTTTTAGAGAGAGAGAGAGAGAATTATTTATTTATTTTAGTTTTCAGTGGACACAACATCTTTGTTTGTATTTGGTGCTGAGGATCGAACTCCAGGCCTCAGGCATGCCAGGCAAGCACACTACCGCTTGAGCCACATCCCCAGCCCCTGTTTAATTTTTAATATTCTTCAAAATGAATTTAGTTTTAGTTTTTAAAAGGAGATTTCAAGATGGTTTTGATTTTATGGGTTGTATTTTTTAATTCTAGTTCATGAACTTTGTTTTAAATTGTTTTATTAATTCATGACTATATCCCATTGTGATCAGAACACATATATATCATGTTTGTACTACATAGGATATGTAATCTATTATCATTAGTTTCTATGATTGGAAAAAAGCGTCTATTTTCTGTTTTCAAGCTTTAGAAATCAGTATATAGCATTTAGACTTGTCTGATAGTATATTCTTCAGTTCTTCAAACTCCTTTTATTTTTGAATGAATCAAAGTATTCTCCTGCTATGTTCTTTGAAGTTTTATTGTTTCCATAAATTTTATTGCCTCATCTCCCAGCACATAGCTAGTTTTTACTCTCAAATTATTATTATGTGGTATATTATTGTGGATTACACTTTGATTTTTGTTTGTGTTCAGGGTTTAAGGGCCAGAATTTAAACTCCTCTGATAGGACCATCATGGGTATCTCATTATGGTTTTGAAGTTCATGTTCCTACTTACTAGTGATGTAGAGCATGTCCTTTCTTTCTTTCTTCCTTCCTTTCTTTCTTTCTTTATTTATTTATTTTTAGTTGTAGATGGACACAGTACCTTTTTTTTTTTTAATTTTTATGTGGTATTGAGGATCACACCCAGTACCTCACACATGCTAGGTAAGTGCTCCGCCCAGCCCCTAGAGCACATTGTATATCTCATATATCAACATACATACGTGCATATATGTATATACAGTTGCATAATATCCTTTACCAAATAGGTGATTTGCAAATGTGTAGCTTTTTTTTGTTTTCTTAGTAGATTTTTGTGAAGCACAAAAGACTTTAATTTTCAAGAAACACAATCTCTCTCTCTCTCTCTCTCTCTCTCTCTCTCTCTCTCTCTCTCTCTCCCCTCTTTCTCTCTCTTTGTACATATCTAAGAATCTTTTGCATAACTGACAGTCAAGGGAATTTTCTCCCATGTTTTCTCATATTCTCTCCCAAGTTTCATATTTGTACTCTTACATTCAAATCTGATGTATGTATTCTTACATACAAAAATGATGCATCTGAGTAAATTTTTATATGTGATGTCAGGTACATCTTTTAGCATGTTTGAATATCCTATTGTTTCAACATACCATATAAAGGAAAGAGGATTTTTTTTTATTAAATTGCCTGAGTGCTGTGTCAAAAAGAAACTGACTGTAAATACAAGGTTTTCTACCTGAAGTCTAGATATTCTCCTGCCCCCTGGTAGGACTTTTCTCTGAGATTGCTTTCATTGATACTTCAGTTTCTGAGATTAACAATATCAACTCTTCCAAATCCACAATATATATTATCACTACATATTTTTAGATTTTCCTCCATTTCTATCAGCAGGATTCTCTGGTCTTCAGTGTATAAGCTTTGTACTTCTGTTAAATCTTCCCTAATTCCTTCATTTTCCTTGGTGCTATCATAAATCAAATTCTTTGTTCATTTTTATTTTTGTGCTGTTCGTTGCTGGTATTTAAAAATGTAATTAGTATTTGTTTATTATGCCTGTGTCCTCCAAGTGCACTGAAGTTATTGGTTCTAGTAATTTTTTTTCAATATTTTTTTAGTTGTAGATGGACACAATACCTTTATTTTATTTGCTTATTTTTATGTGATGCTGTGATCAGACCCAGTGCCTAATGCATGCTAGGCAAGTGCCCTAATACTGAGCCACAACCTTGGCCTCTAGTAATTTTTAAATAATTTTTTTAAGATTTTCATATATAAAATCAGGTCAAAATAATACAATCAAAATAATACAATACAAAATAATACAATCAGTTTGACTTCTTTCCCTATCCGAATGCTTTTTATTTCTTTTTCTTGCCCACTTGCCCTTCTAGAAGCCGTGGCACAGTTTTGAGTAGGAATAAAAAGCACAGGTATACTCATGCGTTTCTCATCTATTGAGAACCTATCCAGGTTTTTTGGTCACTAAATAGGACCTTAACAATGAGTTTTTCACAGATATTCTTTATCAGATTAGGGAAGTCCCTCTGTTCCTACTTTGTTGAAATTTTTCATCAAGAAGTCATGGATTCTCTCCAACATCTTTTCTACAACTGTCATAATAATGGGTTTTTGAGCTTTTTTCTACTAATATGACAAATTAGATGAACTGATTTTTTAGATGCTAAACTGCTTGGACATAGTGCATAATTCTTTTATATACTGTTGGATGTGATTTTTTAACATTTTGTTAAAGGGTTTTTAATTTTATTTCCATATTTTAATTTACTTCCAAATACTGGTGTGCAGTTTTCTCTTATGATGTCTTCATTAGGCTTTGTTGTAAGAATAATATGGCCTCCCTCATTGACACAGGGAGCTATCCCTCTTCGTCTGTTTTGTGGCAGTTTGTTAAAGATTGGTATTGTTTCATCTCTAAATGTTGGTAAGATTTCACCAGTGAAGACATATGACCCTGGAGTTTTCCTTGTGTAAACATAATTAATAACTAACCTAATTTTTTTATTTGTCATGAGACTATTCATATTTCCTTTTTGTTCTTGAGTCAGATTTAATAATTTTAATCTTTCCAGGAAACAGTTCATTTCAAATTAGTCCAATTTGTTAGTGGAAAGTTATAAAAACATTTTTATTAGTATTCTTTTGTGATCATTTTATTTCCTCCTAAAATCAGTCATGAAGTTCTTCTGTAAACGTATGACTTGAACAATTTTTGTCAACTCTCTCTTTTCAAGATCAGGTTAATAAATATTTTCTAATTTATTTTATCTTTTAAAATAAGTATGTTTCTGTTTTACTGGATCTTTCTATTCTTTTACTGTTTCTCTTTTCAAGATTTTCCACTCAAATTTTTATTATTCCTTTCTTTCTGCTTTGTTTGGACTTCATTTTCTGTTTTTTTTTTATTTTATTTTTTAAGATGTACATTTGATTCTTGATGTGAGATATGCTTTTATTTCTAATATTGAAATTTATAGCTATCAATTTCAAGCTAAACACTAATTTAACTTCATCTTATAAATTTTGATATTTTGCATATTAATTTTCATTCAGGGTGAGATGTTGTATAATTTCACTTGTGATTTCTTCTTAGTCACATAATTTGTAGAGAACTGTAGTGTTAATTTCCAAATATTTGTGGATAATTAAATATTTTTCTGTGAAAGATTTCCAATTTAATTACATTACAGTTGGTTGGTGAACACATTTTGCTTTACTTCATATTCTTTTTTTTTTTTTTTTAGGAGAGGAGGATGTTCTGGAAATTTAACCCAAAGGCACATTACCACTGAGCTACATACTCAGCCTTTGTTTTTTTTTTTTTTTTTTTTTTTTTTTTGAGACAGGGTCTCACTAAGTTGCTGAGTCTGGCCTTGAACTTGCAATCCTCTTGTCTCAGCCATCCACTGGGATTAGAGGCCTGTGCCACCATACCTTGTTATCATCTAGGGGTGCTGGATTTGTTGTCTCTCCTCAGCAAAGAGTTGAAGAACTGGACACGGAGGCAGCAAGCAAGCATCAGGTTTATTGCAAAAGTGACAATAACAGACTTCTCCAAAGAAAAGGGACCCCAGAACCAGGAGTTCAGTGGGGGAATTTTGGCTTGTTCTTTTTATGGTTTCTGGAATTGTCTCCTTTTCTTATGTCCTCTCCTGTCCATACTCTTCTCAATATTATTGATTGGTGGCCCCTGTGTCCACACGTCTGTTTTAGTTTTTTGATTGGATGCCCCATTTATGGACATGAGTAAATTAGTGTCTATCTGATTGGGTCCCCTGCTTTTGTCCACCAGCACTTTTGTCAACCAGGAATTTGACCACATTAGAATACTCTCTCCATGCTCCTTTGTTCTCAGACTGCCCCTGATTTTCTTACTGGCCATCTTACTCTGGCTGCCTGTGCCCTTCTATATCCCCCCACCCCAATTACAGCAGTGCACCACCACACCTGGCTACTTTGATCCTTTTAAATTTATTAGATACTATTTTATGGCCTAACGTACAGTTGATTCTGGAGAATGTTCCAGGAAAGCTTGAAAAGAACATATATTACACAGTTGGGGGATTGAGTATGCTATAACATCAAGTAAAAATAGCAAAGGGCCTCAGAAAATCTGATCCCCCACAAAAGCACAAGAACACTAGTAAAAATTGTCAGAATCAACATTTTCTAAACCAAGGTTTAGAACAGTCAGGGAATCTCACAGAATAAAAAGGCTGCACCCCTGTAAGAGCAAGAGTATTTTAAGTTATCCTATTGCATTTTACCCTCTGTGGCTGTGGTATTGCTTTGAAAACCATTAACTCAATATCTCAAAGAAAACCATTAGCCTTACAATCACGAAGGCTGTAAGGATGCAGAATAGATCTGGAGCTCTCCCAAAGTTTTATTCTCACTCACTACTTGAACGGTCACAGGGCTCCCTGGAAGACCCCATTTACAAAGCTACCATTATTTGACCTAACTTGAAGCTCAACTACATAGATCCAATCCTCCCCCTCCATACATCTGACAAAAATAATGAGGTAATTGTTTGACATTACAACTTCCTAAAAAACAATAGAGAACAGCTGAAGTAAGCAAGCAATAAGCTAACCAAAATCTACAAAAAGAAAAGCTGATTAATTACATGTCTATAAGACCTTTAAAAAGTTTCAAAATATTCCTGAAATCTAATAGTCCAAACACCTGTGTAGAATTGTGTTCATATCCATGGTGACGTGTGTGCTCATAACCTGAGCAGACCCTAAGAAGAAGACCTTAAGAAGAACAGAGAAGACCTTAAATTCTTCCTCTGGCTGTCCATCAGATTCTGCATGAGGAAGAAGTGAAGACTAAAGCAAAATTGTCAAGTATCTATCTGAGCACTGAAGGTATTCTCCTACATGCACACAGAGCTTCTCTGCACAGATGGAGAGATTTGTCAGTTAAGAATCTCAGGAAATTTCTGTCCATTCATCAGCAGCCTACTGAGCTAACCAAGCAGAGATCTCAGTGACCACACACACAAAAAAAAATACATATTTCAAAGAATTAGTTAAAGCATAACAAAGAATAGTAACAACAATTACAAATGGAAACAACAACAAACCCTGGGGAAAGCAGAGGATTTGATTTCCAGAATTAACCACAGTATTTTATTTATTATGGTCTGTTTTTCAACAAAAATGGTGAGGTGAAACATGAAAAGAAACAAGAAAGTATGGTCCATATGCAGGGGAAAATTCAGTCAACAGAAACTGTCCTTGAGAGTACAAGCTTTGAGTTTACTAGACAAAGACTTCACAATAGCCTTTTCAAATGCTCAGAACTAAAATAAAACCATGACCTAAAGAACAAAAAGATAAGTATGAAAGTGACAAAAAAACATACCCTCCAAATAGAGAATGTGACTGAAGATACAAAATTTCTATTCTGTTTGTAGTTATAATGGAATACATCTGTATTACCATTATACACAGAGACTCAATGAAAATTCTGGATTTGAAAAGTTACAGTAGTTGAAATGAAAATTTCATTAGTGGAACTCAGCTGCAGATTTAAACTAGTAGGGTCAACTAACTTTAAGATATGTTAATTGGGATTATCTCACCTAGGGCAAAAAGAGAAAAGAACAACAAAGAAAAATAAAAACATAATGTGAGTTTCTCAATGAAAAAAAAAATACAAAGAAAGAAGCAGAAAAATATTTGAAAAAACAATGACCAGAACTTCTCAAATTTGATTAAAAATTATTACTCTATATGCTCAAAAGATTAGCACACCACAAAGTATAATAAACTCAAAGATATCTACCTCTATGCATATCATAACCAAACTACAAGAAAACAAAGACAAGGAGAGAATTCTGCTAACAAGAGACCAACGTATCTTGTACAAGTATCTTCAATAAGATCAAGAGTTGATTTCTCTTCACGTAACATAGAGGCCACAGAGAGTGAGTGACATATTCAAAGGGTTGAAAGAAAATACTGCAAATTAACAATTCCACATACAGCAAAGCTATCCTTCAAGCATGAAAAAGAAATTAGTATATTCCAAGATAAGAAAAAAACTGAAAGAATTCCTTACTATTCCCTGCAAGAAATAATAAAAGAAATTCCTCAGGAAGAAATAAAAGAACACTAGACATATTTAGAAAGTAAAAACTGCCAATAAAGATATATACATATATATGTGTATATATGCCAGTTTATAAATGTATTTTTGTTTGTAGCATCTTTTCTGCAATCTTATTTGAAAGACAACTGAATATGGCAGCAATTGTAAATGTGATTTGTATTATAATGAAAGCAAAAAGGAGAGGCTAGAAAATAGAGTCATACCTTAGCACTATTTTTGCATTCATTTGAAATTAATTCAATATTAATTCAAACTACATTGTTATGAGTTAAGTTATTATCTGTGATCTAAGGCAGTAACTAAGAAAATAATTTTTAAAATAGCATAAAGAAACAAGAAAATTAAAATTATAAAATAGAAAACATCCACTTAACTCAGAGAAGATAATAATAAAATACAGAACATAAATTAAAAATTATGGTTGTAAATCCCTCATATCAATAATTACATTAAATGTAAATGAGTTAAACAATCAATTACATGGCATCCATTGGAAAAATGGATCTAAAAGATGATACCACTAAATACTATCTACATACATACCTTAGATTCAAGGACACAAATAGGTGTTGAAAATAAAAGGGTAGAAAATCGATTACCTTGAAAACAGTAAGCAAAAGAGATACGGTGTGTCTATACTAATACCAGGCAAAATAGATGTTAGGGCTAAAATTGTTACTCAAGTTTTTTGTCAACTTGTGGAAAGCCTTTCCACAAGTCTCTCAGGCTTTAGGGATTTTTCTGTCCCTTTTTCCTTCCTGTTCTTCATGCTGCATAATTTCTATTGGTCAATCTTCAAATCTGTGATTTTTTCCAGCTTAAATCTGTTCTAGAGCTCCTCCTATGAAAATTTCACTTAGGCTTTTTTTTTTTTTTTTTTCATTTTTGACATATTTTTCTTTTTTTTTTTTAATTTTTTATTGTGGGTTGTTCAAAACATTACAAATTTCTTGACATATCATATTCCACACTTTGATTCAAGTGGGTTATGAACTCCCACCTTCACCCCATACACAGATTGCAGAATCACATCAGTTACACATCCATTGATTTACATATTGCCATACTAGTGTCTGTTGTGCTCCGCTGACCTTCCCATCCTCCACCCTCCCCCCTCCCCACCTCTCCCCTCCCCTCCCCTCCTCTCTCTCTACCCCCTCCACTGTATAACCCTGAGGGTCTCCTTCCATTACCATGCAATTTCCCTTCTCTCTCCCTTTCCCTCCCACCTCTCATCCCTGTTAAATGTTAATCTTCTTCTCCTGCTCTTCATCCCTACTCTGTTCTTAGTTACTCTCCTTATATCAAAGAAGACATTTGGCATTTGTTTTTTAGGGATTGGCTAGCTTCACTTAGCATAATCTGCTCTAATGCCATCCATTTCCCTGTAAATTCTATGATTTTGTCATTTTTTAATGCAGAGTAATACTCCATTGTGTATAAATGCCACATTTTTTTTATCCATTCATCTATTGAAGGGCATCTAGGTTGGTTCCACATTCTTGCTATTGTGAACTGTGCTGCTATGAACATCGATGTAGCAGTGTCCCTGTAGCATGCTCTTTTTAGGTCTTTAGGGAATAGACCAAGAAGGGGAATAGCTGGGTCAAATGGTGGCTCCATTCCTAGCTTTCCAAGAAATCTCCATACTGCTTTCCAAATTGGCTGCACCAATCTGCAGTCCCACCAGCAATGTACAAGTGTACCCTTTTCCCCACATCCTCACCAGCACTTGTTGTTGTTTGACTTCATAATGGCTGCCAATCTAACTGGAGTGAGATGGTATCTTAGGGTGGTTTTGATTTGCATTTCTCTGACAGCTAGAGATGGTGAGCATTTTTTCATGTACTTGTTGATTGACTGTATGTCCTCCTCTGAGAAGTGTCTGTTCAGGTCCTTGGCCCATTTGTTGATTGGGTTGCTTGTTCTCTTATTGTCTAATTTTTTGAGTTCTTTGTATACTCTGGATATTAGGGCTCTATCTGAAGTGTGAGGAGTAAAGATTTGTTCCCAGGGTGTAGGATCCCTATTTACCTCTCTTATTGTTTCTTTTGCTGAGAAAAAACTTTTTAGTTTGAGTAAGTCCCATTTGTTGATTCTAGTTATTAACTTTTGTGCTATGGGTGTCCTATTGAGGAATTTGGAGCCCGACCCCACCGACTGTAGATCGTACCCAACTTTTTCTTCTATCAGACGGCGCGTCTCTGATTTGATATCAAGCTCCTTGATCCATTTTGAATTCACTTTTGTGCATGGCGAGAGAAAGGGATTCAGTTTCATTTTGTTGCATATGGATTTCCAGTTTTCCCAGCACCATTTGTTGAAGATGCTATCCTTCCTCCATTGCATGCTTTTAGCCCCTTTATCAAATATAAGATAGTTGTAGTTTTGTGGATTGGTTTCTGTGTCCTCTATTCTGTACCATTGGTCCACCCGCCTGTTTTGGTACCAGTACCATGCTGTTTTTGTTACTATTGCTCTGTAGTATAGTTTGAAATCTGGTATCGCTATACCGCCTGATTCACACTTCTTGCTTAGCATTGTTTTTGCTATTCTGGGTCTTTTATTTTTCCATATGAATTTCATGATTGCTTTCTCTATTTCTACAAGAAATGCCGTTGGGATTTTGATTGGCATTGCATTAAACCTATAGAGAACTTTTGGTAATATCGCCATTTTGATGATGTTAGTTCTGCCTATCCATGAACAGGGTATATTTTTCCATCTTCTAAGATCTTCTTCTATTTCTCTCTTGAGGGTTCTGTAGTTTTCATTGTATAAGTCTTTCACCTCTTTTGTTAGGTTGATTCCCAAGTATTTTATTTTTTTTGAAGATATTTTGAATGGAGTGGTTGTCCTCATTTCCATTTCAGAGGATTTGTCGCTGATATACAGGAATGCCTTTGATTTATGCGTGTTGATTTTAAATCCTGCCACTTTGCTGAATTCATTTATTAGCTCTAATAGTTTCTTTGTAGAGCCTTTTGGGTCTGCTAGGTATAGAATCATATCATCTGCAAATAGTGATAATTTAAGTTCTTCTTTTCCTATTTTTATGCCTTTAATTTCTTTCGTCTGTCTAATTGCTCTGGCCAGTGTTTCGAGAACTATGTTGAAGAGAAGTGGAGAGAGAGGGCATCCCTGTCTTGTTCCAGATTTTAGAGGGAATGCCTTCAGTTTTTCTCCATTCAGAATGATGCTAGCCTGAGGCTTAGCATAGATTGCTTTTACAATATTGAGGTATGTTCCTGTTATCCCTAGTTTTTCTAGAGTTTTGAACATAAAGGGATGCTGTACTTTGTCGAATGCTTTTTCCGCATCTATCGAGATGATCATATGGTTCTTATTTTTAAGTCTATTGATGTGGTGAATAACATTTATTGATTTCCGTATATTGAACCAGCCTTGCATCCCAGGGATGAATCCTACTTGATCATGGTGTACAATTTTTTTTATATGATTTGTATCCGATTCGCCAGAATTTTATTGAGGATTTTTGCATCTAGTTTCATTAGAGATATTGGTCTGTAGTTTTCTTTCTTTGAAGTGTCTTTGTCTGGTTTAGGTATCAGGGTGATGTTGGCCTCATAGAATGAATTTGGAAGTTCTCCCTCCTTTTCTATTTCCTGAAGTAGCTTGAAAAGTATTGGTATTAGTTCTTCTTTAAAGGTTTTGTAAAATTCTGCTGTATACCCATCTGGTCCTGGGCTTTTCTTAGTTGGTAGTCTTTTTATGGTTTCTTCTATTTCCTCAATTGATATTGGTCTGTTTAGGTTTTCTATATCCTCCTGACTCAATCTGGGCAGATCATATGACTTAAGAAATTTATCTATGCCTTCACTATCTTCTAATTTATTGGAGTATAAGGATTCAAAATAGTTTTTGATTATCTTCTGTATTTCTGAAGTGTCTGTTGTGATATTGCCTTTTTCATCCAGTATGCTAGTAATTTGAGTTCTCTCTCTTCTTCTCTTCGCTAGCATGGCTAAGGGTCTGTCGATTTTGTTTATTTTTTCAAAGAACCAACTTTTAGTTTTGTCAATTTTTTCAATTGTTTCTTTTGTTTCGATTTCATTAATTTCAGCTCTGATTTTAATTATTTCTTGCCTTCTACTTCTTTTGCTGTTGTTTTGCTCTTCTTTTTCAAGGATTTTGAGATGAAGTATGAGATCATTTATTTGTTGGTTTTTTCTTTTTTTAAGGAATGAACTCCAAGCAATGAATTTTCCTCTTAGAACTGCTTTCAATGTGTCCCATAGATTCCGATATGTTGTGTCTGTGTTTTCATTTATCTCTAAGAATTTTTTAATTTCCTCCTTGATGTCTTCTATAACCCATTGATCATTCAGTAACCTATTGTTCATTCTCCAATTGATGTATGCTTTTTCCTTCCTTCTTTTATCGTTGATTTTCAGTTTCATTCCATTATGATCAGATAAGATGCATGGTATTATCTCTACTCCTTTATATTGTCTAAGAGTTGCCCTGTGACATAATATATGATCTATTTTTGAGAAGGATCCATGTGCTGCTGAGAAAAAAGTGTAACTGCTTGATATTGGGTGGTATATTCTATATATGTCAATTAAGTCTAGGTTATTAATAGTGTTATTGAGTTCTATAGTTTCCTTATTCAACTTTTGTTTGGAAGATCTGTCCAGTGGCGAGAGACGTGTGTTGAAGTCTCCCATGATTATGGTGTGGTGGTCTATTAGACTCTTGAACTTGAGAAGAGTTTGTTTGACGAACATAGCTGCACCATTGTTTGGGGCATAAATATTTATGATTGTTATGTCTTGTTGGTGTATGGTTCCCTTAAGCAGTATGTAGTGTCCCTCTTTATCTCTTTTGATTAACTTTGGCTTGAAATCTATTTTATTTGATATGAGTATGGACACGCCTGCTTGTTTCCGAAGTCCATATGAGTGATATGATTTTTCCCAACCTTTCACCTTCAGCCTATGTATGTCTTTTCCTATCAAATGCGTCTCCTGTAGGCAGCATATTGTTGGGTCTTGTTTTGTGATCCATTCTACTATCCTGTCTCTCTTAATTGGTGAGTTTAAGCCATTAACATTTAGGGTTATTATTGAGATATGGGTTGTTCTTCCAGCCATATTTGTTTATTTCTGTTACTAAACATTGTTTGTTTTTCTCTTTGATTATTTCCCCCCTCCTTTACTGTCCTACCTCCCACTGTTGGTTTTCATTGTTATTTTCCATTTCCTCTTCCTGTAATGCTTTGGCGAGGATGTTTTGAAGAGATGGTTTTCTAGCTGCGAATTCTTTAAACTTTTGTTTATCGTGGAAGGTTTTAATTTCATCCTCCATCCTGAAGCTTAATTTCGCTGGATACACAATTCTTGGTTGGAACCCATTTTCTTTCAGTGTTTGAAATATGTTATTCCAGGATCTTCTAGCTTTCAGAGTCTGTGTTGAAAGATCAGCTGTTATCCTGATTGGCTTACCCCTAAATGTAATCTGCTTCCTTTCTCTTGTAGCTTTTAAAATTCTCTCCTTATTCTGTATGTTGGGCATCTTCATTATAATGTGTCTAGGTGTGGATCTCTTATGATTTTGCACATTTGGCGTCCTGTAGGCTTCTAGGATTTGGGATTCTGTCTCATTCTTCAAGTCTGGGAAGTTTTCTTGTATTATTTCATTGAATAGACTGCTCATTCCTTTGGTTTGAAACTCTGTCCCTTCCTGTATCCCAATGACTCTTAAGTTTGGTCTCTTAATGTTATCCCATATTTCTTGGATGTTCTGCTCATGGTTTCTTAACAGTCTTGCTGAGCTGTCTATGTTCTTTTCCAGTTGAAATACTTTGTCTTCATTGTCTGATGTTCTATCTTCTAAGTGTTCTACTCTGCTGGTAGTATTCTCCATTGAGTTTTTAAGTTGGTTTATTGCTTCCTGCATTTCTAGGATTTCTGATTGCTTGTTTTTTATAACCTCTATCTCCCTGTATAGTTGATCCTTTGCTTCCTGGATCTGTTTGTGTAATTCGTTGTCGAAGTGATCTTTCATTGTCTGATTTTGCTGTTTAATGTCTTCCTTGATACTCCAGATCATCTGAAGCATGTATATCCTGAATTCTTTATCTGACATTCCATCTGCTGCAGCTGTTACCTCTTCTAAAGTTGCGTTGACCTGCATTGCTTGTGGTCCTTTCTTTCCTTGTCTTTTCATACTGCTTGCATATCTTTCCTGCAGGTGCGGGCGGCGGTTCTGCTCTCTCCTTATTCCAATTGGGGTGTCGTGGCTACCACGCCAGCAGGTCACTGGGCCTGTTCTGGGAGCTGGCGGCGGCTCTGTTCTGCCCCTACTCCAATTGGGGTGACGAGTGTACCACGCCGGCAGGCCACCGGGCCTGATCCGCCGGTCGGTTGCAGGTTTGCCTACCCTGCAGGCGCGGGCGGCAGCTCTACTCTGCCCCTACTCCAAATGGGGTGACGTGTCTGTCGTACCGGCAGGCCACTGGGCCTGTCCCGCTGGTCGGTCGCAGATCTGCCCACCTTTCGGGCACGGGTGGAGGCTCTGCTCTGCCCCTACTCCAATTGGGGTGTCGTGACTACCCCGCCTGCAGGACGCTGGGCCTGTTCCTGGCAAGGGAGGCGACTCTGCTCTGTCACTACTCCAATTAGGGTGGTGTTTGTACCACGCCAGCAGGCTCCTGGGCCTGATCCGCCGGTCTGTTGTAGGTCTGCCTACCTTGAAGGCGCGGGCGGTGGATCTGCCCTGCCCCTCCTACCACGCCTGCGGACCCCTGGGCCTGATCTGCAGGTTGATCACTGGTCTGCTCACCCTGCGGGCATGGGTGGCGGTTCTGCTCCGCCCCCACTCCAATTGGGGTCACGTGACCACCACACCGGCAGGGCCTGATCCGGGCGTGGGAGAAGGATCTGCTCTGCCCCTCCTCCAATTGGGGTGACGTGTGTACCACACTGGCAGACCATTGGGCCTGACCCGCCAGGCTGTCACAGGTCTGTTTACCTTGCAAGCGCGAAGGGCGGCTCTGCCCTGCCCCTCCTACCACGCCCATGTACTACTGGGTCGTGGGTCTGCCCACCTGGCAGGTGTGGGTGGCGGCTCCGCTCCGCCCCCTCTCCAATTGGGGTCACGCGGTCACCACGCTGACGAGCCGCTGGGCCTGCTCCGGGGGCTGGCGGCGGCCCGGCTCCTCCCCTCTGGCTCGAGGACAAATTGAGGAGACTCGGGTGACTGAGCCTCACCCCCCTTACCAGGAGACCAACTGCTTATGTCACCGCTGGTATTGATGAAGATCTCTCCTCCACCGCTTTCTGCTGACATCAGATCTCTGCCATGTTGGTATCCTATGCGAATGGCAGCATTTCGTTCCCCTTGCCGGGCAACCCAAGCAACGGGTGAGTCCTGACCGGCCCTCCGCAGGACCCGGACCGAGATGCAGTTTCCGTGGGCTCCTAGCCCTGGTCCAGGGAAGTTCCGGGAGCCGGAACTCGGCCGCTCCGTGCTCGGTGTAAGCTCCTATAAGTGTAAGCTCCAAGAAGCAGCCCCCGCGGACTCAGTTCCGGGAGCCGGAATTCTGCTGCTTAGTGCTTGGTGTATGCTCTGATAGTCACACTTAGGCTTTTATATTTCTCAACTGCAGTATTTCTTCTTGGTTATGTTTTTGTAATTGTTATGTCTTTATTGATATTCTTTTCCATGAGTCATTAGCATTACATGTTCCTTTAATTCTTTAGACATAATTTTTCTAGTGTTTTAAAAAAAACATTATAGCAGACAATGCAAACTCCTTGCTAAATACAATATCTGGCTCCCTAGTAACTTACCTATTTTCTTTATGTATGTGTCACAATGTCCTGTTTCTTTGCATGCCTCATATTTGTTCTTATTACTGTTGAAAAATGGACATTTTAGGTAAAATACAGAAGCAATTCTGAATTCCACTTTCCCCTATAGAGGTTTGTTGCTGGGGTTTGTTTTTGTTTTTGTTTTTTTGTTTGTTTGTTTGTTTTTGTTTTTGTTTTTGTTTTTGCTTAATGACTTCCCTAGTCCATGTCTAAAGATTCTGTCTTCCCTACTGTGGCCCACTGGTATCTCTACCCAGTGCTTTTTAGATTGTTTTTATTCTAAGCACAGCCTCCTAAGAATTGTCCCTCAGTCACAATACCTTAGTTGTCAGAGGTTTTTCTTAAAACCTTAAACCAGCGAAACTTCTACTCTCTCCCAGTGGACCTGAATTTGGTTTGGGGAATGCACTCTTAGAGTTGTTGACACTACCCATATTTTGCCTTCTTCACGTGCAAGGCCTCACATTCATTTGGGAATGCTAGGAACTTGTCTGTCTAGAACATGTGTGAAATCTTACATTATAAATACCAATACTGTCTGGGATGAAAGGTTGCCTCTCAAGGCTCCCTTTGGCTCTTATTTCCAGATTTCTCTGCTCCATTTTTTCTTGTTCTGCCAGATTTTTCCACGTTATAACCATTATTATTAAAACCTCAAAATTTCTTTGATTATTTGCCATTAAGAATGATATTGTTTTTGAAAATACCCCTTAAGGGGAAAAAAGAGAGAGAGAAGAGAGGAAAAGAAAAGAAACGGGGACAAGAATTCCATCACAATAAAAGAAAGATCAGGGGAGTGGAAGGGCATTGGTGGGAATGGGGGGAGGATGGACAGAATAAGGGAAAAAGAGAGGAATGAATTTGAACTAACTTTAAAATGTACATGTATGAATATACTACAGTAAATCTCATTATTATGCATACCCACAAGACACTTGTTTTTTTTAAAAAATGATGTTTAAAAAAAGATAAGAAAATGCCCCTTGGAGCTTGGACTTTTCCAAGCCATAATACTAGCCAAGTCTTCCTTCTCTGACAGCAAGCTGCCAGTCCTCAAGTGTTGCCCAGTGATTCGGGGCAATTCATGCCATGGATTTAACTTCCTAGTCTCAACTTTAAAAAACAAAAAACAAAACAAAAAACTTCTGTCCTTTACAAATTATCCAGTATCAGGTATTTTGTTGTAGCAGCACAGACTAATATAAGCATTTTATAATTATTAAGTAATTTTTGAATTCCTTATAATATTTCTTGCTCTCATATCTACTTTGCCTGCTTTTTAATATCTATACTACCACTTTCTTTTGATTACTATTTGCTGGGTGTACTTTTTAAATCTGTTTGCTTTTAGTCTCTCTGAGTTTTTTTTATATTTAACATGAGCTTATACAGAGAATAAATTCTTGATTCTTGATTTTTTTTGTATAAAATCTGATTATCTCTGTCTTTTAATAGGAGAGTTGAGAACATTTATGTTTTATATGACATTTATGTTTTGACTGCCTGAAAAAAAATGTTTTCTATTTTGCCTTTATTTTTTATATAATTTAGTTTAAGATCTAATACATTTTCTCTTTTTCCCATCTCTTCTTTTTTCTTTTTTTCCTGGCTTTTTTCATATGAATCAAGTGCTTTACTGGTATTCTTTGTCTCTATCATAGCATGCATACTCTCTTTATTCTCTTGCTCTTTTTCAATGCTTTTTCTGGCTTAACAGTATACCACTCCCATTTATCACACACCACCTTCAAATAATACTGTGGTTTTTCATACTAAGAATCTTACAAAAATGTATTTCTATATCCCTCTATGCCTCCCTAATAGCACATATTTTATTTAAAATATGTGATATCTTTTGTCTTTACAATGTCAGTGAGCATTTAAAGAAACGTTGAAGTGAGAAAAAAGTATTTCATATTATCAAAGTATTTATAGTTTCCAGTATCTTCCCTCATTTGTATATATTCTCATTTCCATTTGGAATGATTTTCTGTCTGTGTACAGAATTCCCTTTATTATTTTTTATGGTACTGGTTCAATGGCAAAAACCTCTATAAGTTTTTGACAGCCTGAAAAAAATGTTTTCTATTTTGCCTTTATTTTTGAAAAATAAAATTGTAGATTTAAGACTGAGCATAACAACTTTTTTCTCAGTGTTTTAAAGATGTGATTACATGCTTTTCTGGTTTGCATTCCCCCTGATACTCACTGGCTTTTATATTTGCTCCTATGTGCTTGTGTCTTATTTCCTTTGGCTGCCTTTAATATTTCTCTTTGTGACTGATTTTTCAGCAGCTTGATGGTAAGGCTGCCTAATGTGATTTTGCTTGCGTTAATTTTGCTTGGAGTTTTCTGGATTTTCTAGATTTGGGACACAGTTTCATTAAATTTGAACAATTTTCAACCACTATTTCTTTAACATTTTCTAATCCCCTCTTACTCCACTTTCTGGTGACACAGTTTTTAGGCCACCAGTTTGTTGTAACTCTGTTCTTTTTTTAGTCCTTTTCTCTGAGGGTGTTTCATTTTAGGTAGTTTCTATTGCTCTTCCTTTAATGACATTAAACCTTTGTTCTGCAGAATCTCATCTGCTGTTAATCCTACCCAGTGTAATATTTTCCATTTTAGAAGTTAAATTTTCATCTACAAAAGTTTAGTTTGGGTAATTTTTATAGCTTCTCTTTCCCTCATCATCATTCATATGTTTCTTTTGCATTCTTGAACATTGGGAGCCTATTCATATGAGCTATTTTCATGTCTTTGTCTACTAATGCTATCGCCAGTATCATTTTTTTATCTGACTGGTGATTTTTTTTGTCTCTTATTCTGCCATGCCTGGTGATTTGTTATTGGATACCAGACATTGTGAATTTCACATTTTGGGATGATGAACATCTCTTTATTGTTTTTAATATCTTGGGCTGTGTTCTGTAACACAAATAAGTTACTTAGAACTGAAATTACTTAGAACACATTTGAGCTTTGCTTTGGATCCTAGTTAAGAAAGATGCAGAATATCCTTTTATTTAGGGTCAATTTGGTCCCGTTACTAAGAAAATACTTTTCTGAGAATTCTATTAATTAGGAAATCGTTTTTCTCTCTCTGGTGGGATCACAAACTCTTCCTAGTCCTGTGTTAAATGTAGGCATTTTTCTAGCTACTCCTTAATGTGGGTTTTTTGACATTTGTGGGCCAGTTCTTAATCAGAATTGAGGCTGCAAATCTCCCCAACCAAGCCCTACCGGAGAGGGAAGAAATTCCCAGATAACCTGTTGACTCACGAATAGCAAGAGGTCCTATTGTTTTAAAGCCCTTGCTCACAGACAGATTTTTACTCGGCAAATAGCTGCCCAATAAGCTGGCCCACCAACATAAGACTCAAATAAGAGCAGTACTGCCCAGCACGGTGGTCCATACCTGCAATCCCAGGGGCTCAGCAGGCTGAGGTAGGAGGATCTCAAGTTCAAAGCCAGCCTCATCAAAAGTGAGGCACTAAGCAAGACCCTGTCTAAATAAAATACAAAATAGAGCTGGGGATGTGGCTTAGTGGTCCAGTGCCCCTGAGTTCAATCCCTGGCACCTACCTCCCCGCCCTGCAAAAAAAAGAGCTGTAATAATTCAACTTTTAGTCTTATCAAAAATAGCTTTATGCATTGTTTTATTGGTCATTATAAAAGTGTACTTAACAAGGTGAGAGAATAGTACATGTATTATTTGCCAATTTGGATTAAAATATTAATGCACTATGTAAAAATAATAATAATAAAATAAGTAGTTAAAAGCATCTCAAATATAATGAATCTTATGTACCTAAGAGGGAAAAAAAGAAGCTTTACTTTTCTAGTGTACATATGGCTTGATAATATAAATAACTAAGTTAAAAAAGCATTCATATTTCTATAGCTCTTCTTTTTCAAAGTGTGTTCTATGTACCACTAGGGGCATGTGAATAATTTAGGTATAAAATGATATTTTTAATATTATTAGCTATATAAATATTGAATTAGGACAAGTGACTCACTTTTTTATTTTATCATTTATGGCAATAATATAAAGTTTACTTTCAAATACATTTACTTACTTAAAGTGAATTAACTCAAATGTTAATAATGGTCTAAGTAGTGCCTATATATGGTGACAAAAACAACACAAAGATTATAATGTAAGAATGGCTGAAATTTGGAAAACTGACTTCTAGAATATATGAGGAATAATTTACATAATATGCCAGGCCCTTTAGGAAACTGATAGGAATACAATTCACCATAAGCCCCGCTCTGGTTTGGATCTTGAAAGACCCATGTGTTAAAGGCTTGGTCCCCAAAATGGCACTATTTGCTGATGAGAAAACCTTTAGGAGGTGGGGCCTAGTGAAAGGTCTTTAGGGCATTGGGGGTGTGTCCTTCAAGGGATTACTGAACCCCTGCCCCTCCTTGCTCTCTTCTTGTGTTTTCTGGCCATGATATATGTAGATTTGCCCTATAAAGTGCGCCCACCATGATGTGCTACCTCACAGGCTCATGAAGCAATGGGGCCACTCGATCATGAACTAGAACCTCTAAAACAATGAGCCCAAACAAAACTTTTATCTTTATATGTTAATTATCTCAGGAATTTCATCACAGTAAAGTAAAGCTGAAGAACACTTTTTAATGCTAAACTGTTTAGTATTAAATGGATTCATTTATCATATGTTTGCATTCAAAGGTCAATAGTTATTCAGACCTCTAAAAAGTAGTATCATATCATTTCCATACTTGAAGATAATTCGATTTTAATTTACCTCAGTTTTTATGTGTTGCAACAATTCTTATTGAGGAATGAAAAGTGCATAAGATTTGTGAAATTAGAGGTTGTTAAATACCAAATATGGCTTTCAGCCTCTACCAGCCTTGGTGATTAGAAGGTCCAGGGCTAAAAGGAAAGACATGCGATGAAATTTAATTTTTAAAAGTTACAAATCAAGCAAGATATTAAATAAAATATTTCTTATTTTTCCATCTTGACATTAAGCCCTTGTGATGATAAAATAAAAGCATATGTATACCAAGTAGGTTTTTGTATGACTGAAAATCAGCAAAATATTAGTGGTCATGAATTTTATTCTTAGTATAGATATCTGGATATTTTTATGAGATAATCGTATTCAGATGAATAATTGAAGCATAGTTGATGTATAAATTTTATTTCTATAAAATCATGAATTATACCATTTTAATGAGATTCCTATGTTTTATTGGTTTTATTGATCTAATCTGGGTAGGCTATCTTTTACTGGAAAGAGCCACATGATAAATAATTTAGGCTTTGTAGGTCATTAGTTCTCTATCACTACCCAGGCAAGGACTCAACTTTGTCATTGTCCTACAAATACAGTCACAGAAGATATGTAATGACTAGGCTGACTGTGCTCCAACTAAACTTTGTTTACAAAAACAGGAAAACATAAGGTTGCATTTTATTCTCTGACTGTAATTTACCAACCATTGAATTAAAGGATTAATAACTAAAATGCCATAAATTAAAAGTGTACAAAATTTAAATACATTCTCAAAAATATAGTTTGAAGTATATGTAAAGAATTATTTATTTATTTTATTATTTATAAATTAATATCATTTTATTATTTATAAATCAATAAATACATGTATTCATTAAAATTAAAAGGAAAATGCCATTAAGAATTAGTAGCTCAATGCATAGTAGCCAAGATATGGAATTGAACTAAGTGCCCATTAATAGATAAATGAAGAAAATGTGGCACGTAAACAATATGTAATACCTGTCAGCTTTCAAAAAAGAAAATTCTGTTTTTTTGGACAACATGGATGTATATGGAGGACATTAGGCTAAGAGAAGAAATTCAAGCATGGAAAGACAAATACTGCATAACCTTACTTACAGGTGAAATCTAAAAAGAAAGTTGATCTCATAGAAGTACAGAAAAATGGTAGATACCAAGGGATGAGGCAGGGATTGGGGAGATGTTGTTCAGAGTGTCCAAAGTTTTAGTTAAGCAAAGGAATGAGTTTTGGGGATCTAAAAGCACAGCACATTGATCACAGCTAATAATAATGTACCATAAATAGCCAACGCCCTTGTTTTGGTCAATGGTGGACCACAGAAAGGATAGTGATCCCATAAGAGTATATGGCCTACTACCCAAGGGACTTAAAAACAGCATACTACAGGGACACAGCCAAATCAATGTTTATAGCAGCACAGTTCACAATAGCTAAACTGTGGAGCCAACCTAGATGCCCTTCAGTGGATGAATGGATAAAAAAAATGTGGCATATGTACACAATGGAATTTTACTCAGCATTAAAAAAGAACAAAATCCATTTGCAGGTAAATGGATGGCTTTGGAGAAGATAATGCTACGTGAAGTTAGCCAATCAAAAAAAAAAAAAAAAAACAGATGCTGAATGTTTTCTCTGATATATAAAGAGGCTGACTCATAGTGGGGTAAGGAGGGAGAGCATGGGAGGATTAGATGAATTCTAGATAGGGAAGAGGTATGGGAGGGAAAGAGAGGAGGCAGGGGATTAGCAAGGATGGTGGAATGTGATGGACATTATTATCCAAAGTACATGTATGAAGATTTGAATTGAGTGTCAACCTACTTTACATACAAACAGAGATATGAAAAATTATGGTATATATGTGTATTAAGAATTGTAATGCAAAAAAAAAACACAAAGTACATGTATAAAGGTATGAATTGGCATGAACATACTTTGTATACAGAGATATGAAAAATTGTGCTCTATATGTGTAATAAGAATTGTGGGGCTGGGGATGTGGCTCAAGCGGTAGCGCGCTCACCTGGCATGCTGCAGGGCGCTGGGTTCGATCCTCAGCACCACATAAAAATTTTAAAAAAAAGATGTTGTGTCCACCGAAAACTAAAATATAAATATTAAAAAATTCTCTCTCTCTCTCTAAAAAAAAAGAGTTGTAATGCATTCCACTGTTGTGTAGTTAAAAAAAAATAAAATCAATAAATAATAAAAAAAGAAGAATGGGGTCCTAATTAGAATAAGATATATCATATGCTTGTGTAATTTTAAAAAGTGGAATATACTGTTATGTATAACTAAAAAGAACCAATAAAATAAAATTAAAACAAACAAAAAATAATAAAGTCCAGAAGCTTTTCTGAAAAAAAAAAAAGAGTGCATGGACTACTCATGGCATACCCATCTTTTTGTAAGTACAAACAATGATGTTCACACATAAATAGAATCTTCTGACATTCCTCAGAACACATCCCCTATAGTGACACATGACCACATATACGAAGTGTGGACAGAGTAAATTTCCAGTGTCTTTGTCGTGAAGCATTTGAGGTGATGAATAAGTCAGGTGGTGAATATACTATATTAATTAATTTGTTTTAATGATTCCATGCTGAATACGTGTATCAAACTTCATGTTGTGCTCTATACGTTCATTAAAATTATAAAACAAAGAACCAAATACTTTTTTTTTTTCTGATGGATGCAATACCTTTATAAACCCAGTGCCTCACACGTGTGAGGCAAGCCCTCTACCACTGAGCCACAACCCTCGCTCAGAACCAAGTACTTTTAAATATAAAATCTGCTTAAATATCATTTTAAAATAAACTGCATTTTTATTGCAGTTTTGGAAATTCTATTCAATCTTATTAAACCATTGAAAAAAAATCAAACCATTCACAATGTAAGAATTCAGCATCCATCCATTTCATTGTGAACATAAATAATCAGTATCAGGCTTCATACATTACATGTGGATAGATAGTAGATAATTGAATATAAGTGATAGATGACAGATATATAGATAGTAAAATGGGTGATAGACAAGAGATGATTGATAGATAATAAATGATAGAGATAGATGATTTATTGATGATAGTTACAGACAGATGATAGGTAGATAATAAGATCAATGAATAGGCACTGAAGAGTAATAACGCCTTGTTTAATAACATAAACCTTTCCTTGATTCTATGAGCAACTGTTGCGACAACCACAGAATGGGAAATGGCAAGATGAACAGGAGTGATGGGGGGGGGGGCACTGTCAGGAAATGCTAATTAGTTGATGAGCAGGAATGATGTTGATGTTGTTTGGAACATTGCCCCTTGGACTTCCTGCTCAGCAGTATCTGTGTCAAAAGGCCCTTTTCCCCCAGGAGCCAAGCAGGAGAGAAGCTGTCTGTCACACATCACTGACACCTCTGGGGCCCCAAGGAAGCTATTTCTTGGAGAGCTTGTGACATCAGGAGTCCTCTACTTGTGGCATACCAGAACGGTTTGTGACCAGACTGAAATAAAACAAACACAAGAATTGAAAGTAATTGCTTGGAAAATTGAGTAATAACTTGTCAGTATAATTTATGGCTGTCAAATCTAAAAGTGAGAGAGAGAGAGAGAAAGAGAGAGAGAGAGAGAACAGGCAAACATAAAGTAGGCCTTGTATTTCATATGTCTTTTAATTTATTTTTTCTAGTTATTTATTCTTATTATGTCTTAGTAAAATGTGGGGCCAAGGCAGATAAAAGGGAGAAGAGCACACTGGGTTCCCACAGAGGTCTGAGGATTCTCAGAGGTGGAATTCTGAGCCTCTGTGCTTTGATGCTGTTTCCTAAACAAGGCTACTTCACCTTATCTGATTGGTCTACTTTTAAATCTCAATTAATAAAATAAATTTCCTTTGGCCTCCCTACAACAATTGAATTGCTTGAGGTTAATATGTTGTTGTTTTACACTGATTAAGGTTTGAGCACTTTAAATTTGAAACAGCTGATGCAAAGAAGTTCCGATTCGTTTTCTTTTTTTTTTTTTTGTCATTTTTCTTTTTTTTTTTTTAATTTTTTTTTATTGGTTGCTCAAAACATTATAAAGCTCTTGACATATCATATTTCATACATTAGATTCAAGTTGGTTATGAACTCCCAATTTTACCCCAAATACAGATTGCAGAATCACATCGGTTACACATCCACATTTTTACATAATGTCCTATTAGTAACTGTTGTATTCTGCTACCTTTCCTATCCTCTACCATCCCCCCTCCCTCCCCTCCCATCTTCTCTCTCTACCCCTTCCACTGTAATTCATATCTCTCCTTGTTTATTTTCCCATTCCCCTCACAACCTCTTATATGTAATTTTGTATAACAATGAGGGTCTCCCTCCATTACCATGCAATTTCCCTTTTCTCTCCCTTTCCATCCCACCTCATGTATCTGTTTAATGTTAATCTTTTCTTCCTGCTCTTCCTCCCTGCTCTGTTCTTAGTTGCTCTCATTATATCAAAGAAGACATTTGATATTCGTTTTCTATCCCACAGGGATAATAAATCCACTTAGAGTTATAGGATGCTGACCATAGATGAGTGGAAACACTGTCAGGCCCAAGATCAAACCACAAATTTGTGGCTGGGGCAACTCAGTGGGGTGCTAGAGCCAGTGTGTCGCTATTCAAAAAAAAAAAAAAAAAACAGTATCAAACATTTAGGAATTTTGCCAGCCAGTTGTTAACTTCTAGTGCCTTCAAATCTTGAAATCAGTCATAATGAAGGATTTACACCACAGAAATCGACAAACACTAGAACAACCAAACAAACATGCAACACAAAATGGAACAAAATAAAAAGATTGCTTGCTTATTTTCTAGAGAACAGTTTGAATAGCAAACCATTATCTACTGTCAGAGTGGAGTGTGACATCTTTTAGTCATTTCCTCAGAACCTGGCAAATGTTCAGTGAAAAAATATATATAACATAAAGAATGTGACAGTGCATATTTTTATTATAATTCTCAGATGACATGGCCATATTAGAAGCTGTGGAAGTTTTCTATCACTCCCTGTTTGATGCATTTTGATAAAGGCCCAGCTAAACAATGGTTCCACCTAAAATATCTCCAGAATTTAAAAATTTAAAAGAAACAAACATGTTAATGTTGGGGTATTCAACTCCAAATTGACAAAATGAAGAAGTCTAATTTTGTTCAGTATTTCTCTACCCAAATTTACTACAGAATAATATCTGAGTTCTCCTCCAATACCGTCACCCAAGCAGTAAAGAAGAGAATGATCGTGGTTGAGAGAAAGAGTTAGATTTGTGGGAGAACCTCTCAACTTTGATGGACTGAAGAGTCAGCCACCTGGATCAGCCTATTCCCCTCCTGTCTAGTCTGTGATCAACTCTACATGGCTATGAAGGTACATTAGAAATCATGGCAATGAAAATACATGATAAGAACATCTTATTTTCTCAGACATAGATATAAGCATTGTGTGAATATAAGCATCATGAAATAGACTCAGATTAGTGTGTAGCATTATTTATTCCTGCAAAGCCATGAATGTATTGGGTATACATTGTAGGGTATACTGTATTATCTAATACAACCTCTTCCAATGGTCAGGTGTCTGAATGACATTCTAAGTATATTTTGCATGAATTAAAGAATGCATACGTGTCACTGTTATGGAAGTGATGGAGATTCCATGCATAACACTCAAGACTCTGGAATGGTCTCCAAACCCACCACTTGGTGCATTTTCCTCCTCCCTGATTCCCCTACATATGCCTCCTTCTACCCATTATCCATCCCATCTCCATACCTTTGATGAGCATGATCTTCAGCCCTTGCTCTTTGCTTCAACCTGGTGAGCATCTATGTCTTCCTCCAAAGTGCTTATCACTGCCACTTGCTCTTGGAATTCTCAGCTGTCTCCATTTCTAACCACCTCCAAACTAAAAATGGTTATATATTATTCTATTTATGTAAATCTGTTCAAATAAAAAAAATTGTAGCATGAAGCACAAATTAGTGTTTAGCAGGGATTAACAATAGGGATCAGGTAGGAAGGTGGCTATGGGTATGAGACAGTAGCATATGATGAATTGTTCTGCATCTAAATCTGATTCTAAATCTGATTCTGAGAAAGCATTGTTATGTGATTTGGTTGTTGTGTGAACACTGTAGGGTGTACTTACACAAACCCATATGGTGAAACCTCCCACACACCTAGGCTATATGATAGAGCCTAATGTTCCTAGGCTACAAACCCATACAGCGTTACTGTACTAAACACTGTAGGTAGTGATAATGCAATGGTAAGCTTTGTGTGTCTAAACATATCTCAACATAGGAAAGGTGCAGTAGAAGAACAGTATAAAACATACAAAGTGATACACCTGTCTTGGCATCAGCTTGCAGGTTGGAAGTTGCCCTGAGTCTGTGAGTGAGTGGTAAGTGAATGTGCAGGCCCTGAACATTACTGCACAGTACAATAGACTTTATAAATACTATACACTTAAATATGCCAAATTGATTTTTTAAAGTGTATTTCTTTACTAATTAACCTTAGCTTGTTGGAATATTGCAACTTTACAAACTATTTTTTAGTTTTTTGACTATTCTAGAACAGCTTAAAATACAAACATCATATAGCTCTACCAAAATGTTTCATTTCTTTATATTCTCATTCTATTAGCTTTTTACTGTTTTTAAGTCTAGCTTTTTAAATTTTTAAACAGTTTTTTTAAAACACACACACACACACACATTAACCTAGGTCTTCACAGGGTCAGGATCATCAATATCACTCTCTTCCACCTCCATACTTCATCCCACCGGAAGGTCTTCAGAGATGATCCCATGGATGGGCTGTCATCTCCTATGACAACACCTTCTGGAATTTCTCCTGAAGAACCTAAGCCTGAGGCTCTCCTTGAAGTATGTCCATAGATTCCAAGATGGTGGCTCAGAGGAACCCATAATGTAGCAGCAGCTGCCCAAGAGTGAATTAAATCAGCAGTTCTCCAGCAGCAAACTGAAGTGGGGAAATAGGGGAAAAAAAACTGGTTGGTAAATAAGTGAACTAGTATTCAGAAGAAAACCCAAAATATTCATTCCTAGAATAGAAAAAGAATTAATAAACTCAAGAGACAACAGCAGTGTGGGGAGGAGATTCATTTCTTCCTCAAGAAGAAAGACACATTCCCACTGAGCTTAAGAAAACAGATGTTAATCAGTGTTTCCACAATTGGAACAGATCAGAAACTCTGGGCTGTGCTTCCTGGGGAGAATGCCTGTAGGTCTGGCTGGGGAGAGAACCTGTAATCCCCAAAGGTGTTGCCTGAATCTTTCTAGCACAGGTGATTAGAGCTGGGGAAACACTAATGGCATTTATTGGAACTCCTGTAACTTGCCACCTTTTGTAGGTATCACTTTTCTCTCTCTCTCTCTCTCTCTCTCTCTCTCTCTCTCTCTCTCTCTCTCTCTCTCTCTCTCCCTCCCTCCCTCCCTCCCTCCCTCTCTCTCTCTCTCTCCCCCCTTGATTTTGTTTGTTCTTGTTTTCTCTCTCCTTTCCTCTCCTCTCTGGTCAAGTACAGGGTATCCTTATTTGCTTTTTGAATATCCAAGACCAATCAGCTACAGCCACATAAGTGATACTTCTCTTATTTTTCACTGGAACAGTGGTGCCCAAACTGAGCTACATTCAGAGCATGCAGAGAGACTTTGACCCTGTCAGGGCCCTGCAGAGTGGGGAAGAACAAAGGGTTCATCCTTTATAATTTGGTAGACTGATTTGTGAGATGAAGATGGTGGATGACAGGGGGCAGGGATCTGGGCAAGAGAAGAACAGAGGAAAAGTCCCCAAACCACCACCCCAAGCTTAGCTCACACACAGGGACTCTCTGAACAATAGGCACAATTCAAGACAGATTAATCTACAGAGGAAGCAGGTGAAGGAGTTGGTCAATTGTTTTGATAGACTCAGTTCTCACCCCAGGATAGAACAACAGAAGTCATTCTGAAAGAGGAAAGCAATTTACCACCACCACGGCCCCCCTCCAGAAGAAGTGTTCAAGCAAGGAGAGGGTCAAATTTGCTTACAGACCCACCTAACAATTTTGGTTCGATTGGTTTGGGCATAGGCTGAAATTTTAAAAAAGAGTTAGATTTTACAGTTTCCTAATAGCAGGCCCCTTTTAAAGGTTGAAATATCATATACAAAAGACTCTATTTCAAAAACTTCTACAACAATCTTAATCTCTGAATGATAATTAACATATTAACTGATTGATATTAGCTAATGAGTAGTTTCCAATATACAACTATTCCATATAAACCTCATCTTCTGCATGCTCTTTACTCTTCCCATTTTAACCTGTCTTCCTTCCCTACCCCCACATTTTTCATTCCATTTTTCCTTTTTCTTTCTTTACTTTTTCCATATTTTTTTATTATTTAATCCCATTTTAAAATTCAACTTAGTATACAATTATTAGTGTGTATTCCTCTCAAGTCTATATTAATCCTCACATTTCTCCTAGGCTAATGGATTTATAAATATCTATAGTAATTACATTTATAGTACTTATTAATATATAATTAGCTTTAAACTACTACTGATACTTAAGAAAAAGAAAGACACTACATACTGGTAAAGAGAATCATCCAACAAGAAGATACCATGATAATAAATACAAATGCCCCAAATAGTGGTGCATCTAATTACATAAAACAAACACTCCTTAATATTAAGTCCCAGGTAGACCCCAATACAATTATATTGGGTGATTTTAACACATTCCTCTCAACAATAGATCATCCAGACATAAAATCAAAAAAAGACACATCTGACCTAAATAACACTATAAAGCAAATGTACCTAACAGCACACAACTGCAGAATATTTTCACAACAACACCTGAATTCACTTCTAAGCAACTAATGGCAGCTTCTCCAAGAGGCCATATTTTAGGCCACAAAGTGAATCTTAGGAAGTACAAAATAATATATATTGAGATTAAATTAGAAATCAGCAGCAAAAAAACATAAAGCCATATAAACACATAGAGAGTGAAGAATACACTATTGAATGAGAAATAGACAATAGAAGACATAAGAGGAGAAACTAATAAATTTTTAAAAGAGAATAGTGATCGGGCTGGGTATGTAGCTCAAGCGGTAGTGCGCTCGCCTGGCGTGCGTGCGGCCCGGGTTCGAGCCTCAGCACCACATACAAAGATGTTGTGTCCGCCGAAAACTGAAAAATAAATATTAAAATCCTTTCTCTCTCTCTCACTCTCTCTCTCTCTCTCTCTCTAAAAAAAAGAGAGAGAGAATAGTGATACAACCATACCAAAATCTGTGGAATATTATGAAGGCAGTTCTAAGAGGAAGTTTATAGCATTAAATACCTACATTTAAAAAAAAAAAAAACAGAAAGCTCCCAAATAAACAATGTAATGTTACAACATCTAGAACAGCAGGAAAAAAGTAGTGACACAAACAATAAAAGACAGGAAATAATTAAGATAAGAACCAAAATCAATGAATTAGAGAATTTTAAAAGTTTGCAAAGGATCAATGCAACATAGAATTGATTTTTTTTTGAAAGATAAACAAGATTGATAAACCCTTAGCCAATCTAATCAAAAGAATTAGAGAGAAGACCTAACTCAACAAATTTAGAGATTAAAAATGAGAAGCACCACAGACATTTCTGAAATCCAGAGAATCATGAGGAACTATTTTGAAAAATTATTTCCAATAAATTTGAAAATCTATATGATGCTGACAAGTTTCTGGAAATATATTGCCTACCTAAATTAATCCAAAATGACATAGTAAACCTAAATATAACAATATCCAGCAACAAGGTTAAAACAATAATAAGAAACCTTTGAACTAAGAAAAGCTCAAGGCCAGAAGATATATCACATAAATCTTACCAGATCTTAAAGAACTAGTGTCATTTTTTCTTTTTCCTTTTCCTTTCTTTTCTTTTTCCCTATTTTTTATTTTTTAACGCCATTTTCAAATTCAATTTAGTATACAATTATTAGTATGTAATGCTCCTCAAATTATTCCATGAAACAAGAAAGTGAGGTAACACTCCAAAATTAATTGTAAAAGTCAATATCACAATGATACCAAAATTAGCTAAAGACATCAAGGAAAGAAAACTACAGAACAATATCCCTCATGAACATAGATGCAAAAATCTTTAATTAAATGTGAGCAATTTCCAATCAAAACACACTAAGGATGTTGTGCGCCATGATCATGTCAGTTTCATCCCAGGATGCAAGGTTGATTCAACATAGGCAAATGAATAAATATAATTCATCACATAAATGGAATAGAAGACAAAAAACACAAGAGATCACCTCAATAAATACAGAAAAATCTTTGACAAAAATCAGTATAAATTCCAGGCACTGTTTTGCATGCCTGTAATCCCAGCATCTTCGGAGGCTGAGGCAAGAGGATTTCGAGTTTAAAGCCAGCCTCAGCAACTTAACAAGGTCCCCAGTGACTCAGTGAGATCCTGTCTTTAAATAAAATGCAAACAAGAGCTGGGAATGTGGCTCAGTGGTGAAGTGCCCCAGGTTGAATCCCTAGTACTAAAATTAATTAATTAATTAGTTAGTTAGTTAATTAATTAAAATATCTGGGAAGAAATCTGACCAGGGACATGAAAGACCTCCCCAGTGAAAATTATAGAGCACTGAAGAAAGAAATTTAAGATTTAAAAAGATGGAAGGACCTTCCATGTTCTTGAATAGGCAGAATTATTTAAAGTGGCCAGACTACGAAAAGTGATCTACATATTTAATGCAATCCCCATCAAAATACCAATGACAGCTGAGCATGGAGGCACACAGCTCTAATTCCAGCAACTTGGGAGGCTGAGGCAGGAGGATTGCAAGTTTAAGACCATCCTTAGCAACTAAGCCAGGCCCTTGGCAACTTAGCCAGACCCTGTTGCAAAATAAAAAAATTTTTAAAAAAGGGTCTTGGAATATGAGGATATGGCTCAGTGGTTAATCTCTAACATCAAAAAAAAAGATGACATTCTTCACACAACTGAAAAAAAAAATCCTAAAATTCATTTGGAATAATAAAAGACTTAAAATTACCAAAGAAATCCTGAACAATAAGAGCAATGTAGAAGGCTTCCATCACAATATCTGATCTTGAATTATACTGCAGAACTATAGTAACAAAAACAGCATGGTACTGGCATGAAAACAGACAGAAAAATCAATGGAACAGAAGACCCAGAAACAAAACTACATAGAGTCATTGGATGCTTCACAGAGGTGTCAAAAACATACTGGAGATAAATTAGCCTTTTCAACAAATGGTGCTGGGAAAATTAGCTATCTGTACATATAAATGAATGAAACTAGATCCCCATCTCTCACTGCATGAAACTAAATTGAAAGTGGATGAAAATCCTTGGAATTAAACCATAAATGTTGCACTATTAGAATAAATTGAGTTAACACTTCAACATATTGATTCAGTCACCAACTTCCTTGACAAGATCCTTAAAAGTCAAGAAATAAAACCAAGAATCATTAAGAGTAATGGCATGAAATTTAAAAACTTCTGCACAACAAAGTTTCCAATTAAAAGTGTTAATAGAGAAGCTATAGAATGGGAGAAAATCTTTTCCAGCTACTCCTCCAACAGGAGATTAATATCCAGAATATACAAAGACTCAAAAAATAACTATCCAAATCAATAAATGGACAAAAGGACTAAACAGACATTTTTGGAAGGAAGAAAAAAATGGCCAACATATATATGGAAAAAAAATGTTCAACGTCCTTAGTAATCAAATCAAAACAGGAAATGCAAATCAAAACTACAGCGAGATTTCATCTAACTTCAGTTAGAATAGCAATCATTAAGAATACAAAGAATTCAGGCATGGTGGCACTTGCTCATAATACCAACAACTTTGGAGGCTGAGGCAGAAGGATCATAAATTCAAGACCAGCTTCAACAGCAACCGAGCAAGGCCCTAAGCAACACAGCAGGACCTAAGTTTTTTTTTTAATATTTATTTTTTAGTGTAGATGGACACAACACACACAATGTCTTTATTTTTATGTGGTGCTGAGGATCGAACCCTGGTCCTGCCTGTGCTAGGGGAATGCTCTGCTGCTGAGCCATAATCCCAGCCCAAGGACCTAGTTTTAAAATAAAAATAAAAAGGGGTGGGGATGTGGCTCAGTGGTTGAATCCCTGGGTTTAATCTCCAGCACCAAAAACAAACAAAAAGTATACAAAAAATAATTGCTGACAAGGATGTAGGGAAAAGTTACACTTATACATTGTTGAGGAACTGCAAATTAGTACAACCACTTTAGAAAGCAGTATAACATCCCTCAAAAGACTGGAAATGAAACAACCACATTATCCAGCTATCCCACTCCTTGGTATTTATCAAAAAAAAAAAAAAAAACTAAAATCATCACATCATACTGATTCAAGCATACCAATGTTTATAGCAGTGCAATTCACAATAGCTAAGTTATAGAACCAACTTAGGTGCCAATCAGGAGATAAATGGATAAAGGAAATGTGACATATATACACAGTGGAGTTTTATTCAGCTACCAAAAAAGACTGGAATTATGCCATTTGCTGGTAAATGGAAAGAGCTAGAGAACATTACGCTAAGTGAAATAAGCCAGGCTCAGAAAATCAGAAGTTGACTGTTTTCTCTTATTTGTGTAAGCTAGAGAGAACAAAAGAAAAAGAATTAAAAAGGGGATCTCACAAAAATAGAAGGAATACTAAAAGAGTAGAGGAAGAGTATGGAGAGGGAGGGCGGAAGGGAGAATAAGGAGAAGTATTGAAGAATGAAATCCAACAAATTGTGCTATTTCCATGTATAAATATGCCACAATAAATCCTAAATATATCTATGATGATGATTCACTAATTAAAATAATAGTGGAAATAGATCAGTAGAGTAGAGGAAGTGGATCAGGAGAGGTGAGGAGAGAAAGAGAAGTTACAGAAAAATGAGATTGATCAAATTATGTTATGTGCATGCTCAAATAAGTATTAATGAATCTCATCAGTATTAATAATTATGATCTAACAATAAAGAGAAAGAAATGTTCCCAAGGGGTTTTTTTAGTTTGTTTGTTTTTAAATTTTATTAGATGTTGATGGACCTTTATTTTATTCATTTATTTATGTGCAGTGCTGAGAATTGAACCCAGTGCCTCACACATGCTAGGCAAGCACTCTACCATTGAGCTACAACTCCAGCCCCTAATTTTTTTTTATCATAGTTTTTCTTATAAGCAAATTATTCACCTCAGAGTGTTATCTCTATTAATGAAAATTGTTTGCTGTTGAAAACCATTTTTCACACTTTCTTAAGGAGCGTGTTAATGTCTACAAAAGCTTCCGCTGAACCCTTCACTGTGACTCTTCTTGTGCATTTCCTTTTTCTCTTCCTTCTTCTTTAGCTATGCCTTCCTGTTCCAGTTCCAGTAATTGCTCATTAGTCACATTCTCAGGAACGATCTCCAGGAGCTCCTCAATGTCTTCTTCATCCACACACATAGTAAAAGTGTGAGAAATGCAAATCAAAACTACACCAAGATTTCATCTAACTTCAGTTAGAATAGCAATCATTAAGACAAAAAAATTCAGGCATGGTGGCACTTGCTCATAATCCCAGCAGCTTGGGAGGCTGAGGCAGAAGGATCATAGTTCAAGGCCAGCTTCAGCAGCAACTGAGCAAGGCCCTAAGCAATTCAGCAGGACCTACTCTTAAAATAAAAATAGAAAGGTCTGGGGATGTGGCTCTCTCCACCACATTTTTGCCATCTCCACCAAAGCCTTGTTGATTTTTGCAAACTCTTCATTAGCAAATTGTTGAAATCATGAAAGAACCTCTGAGTGTCTCGTTCCAGATGCTATTTATTCACTCCTTAGCCCAAGAAAGCAGCAGTAATAACTGCTCTAATTCTTTCAAAATTGTTTCAGTAGCTTGATGGTCTTCCTTAGTTGCAATCATAGCATGGGCCTCAGGTCATAGGCCTTAAACACTGCTATATCTCCTTGACCCATTGGGTGGATCAAAAAGGTGGTGCTTAGAGGAATAAACAACACTTTGATTTTGGAATGAAAATCACCAATAAGAGGGAAATGTGCAGAAGCATTATCAATAATAAGTGGAATCTTGAAAATTATGTTATTCTCCAAACACTACTTCCCTACTTCACTGGCAGAGCAATTCAAGAGGGCATCTTGGAGGAAGAGCTGGGTTATCCATCGTTCCTATAATATGCTGGCTGTTATGTGCTTAGTGATGTGTTTAAAGGCCCCTGGGGCTCTCACTGTGCCAGATCAGAAGGGTTTCAATTTGTAGCCTGTAACATCACTCTCAAACAAGATTGTTATCTTGTCCTTAAAAGCCTTGAGACCTGTCATTGACCTCCTTATGGATGAAAGTCCTTTGAGGCATCTGCTTCCAGAGGTTGCATCCACACTGAATATCTTCTCTGGCAAGTATTTTTACCCCATAATCAGTTTATGTAGAGTTTCCAAAAATTCTTCAACTCTCTCCACTTCAGCACTTGTAGGCGCACCACTCACTTTCACTACATTATGTAATGGATCATGATCCTTGGATCATTTAAACCACTAAGAGCTGGCAGTAAATCCAATATCACAACCAAGTGAATCTTGTTTTTAATATCATAAACAAACTTTTTGCTTTGGCTGTGATCATCCTGGTGCTGAGAGGGTAACACTTCAGGGCATTGTCCTCAATCCAGGTCACCAGAAGGTTCTTCTTATCTGATGTAAGCCCTTCTCAAATTTTTGTTAGTCTTGTTGCTATCAATAAAACAGGTCCTCTGACAGCTTCTGACACTTTGTTCTTGTTCTTCAAGATGGTTGCTATGGTAGAATGGGGCTTTCCTGACTGGTGAACAATAATCTTCAGTGACTTTTACCTTCATGGTCTTTTACCACTTTTAACTTCCTTTCCAAATCTATCCCTTGACATGACTTCTTACTGGCAATATTAGCGGTGGATTTTGTACACTTAGGAGCCAAGATGAGGAAAACTACATGATATTAATTCAAGTACAAGAGAAAATAATGAAATCAAGAGATAAACTAAACATGATATGTATAAGACTACTATTGGCCACCTGATTTGTGCTTCATTGTTGACCCAACATCATTATGCACTGTATGATTGTGATTATTTAATTCTATACATGATAATATCACATACAACAATATATACACATGCACAAATGGGTATATGTGAAATTAGTGAAATACGATTATGTTGGTGTTATCTTGCTTTTTGCTGGAAAAAAAAAAAAACCTGACACAAACAACTTGGAGAAAAAAAAAGTTCATTGTGGGCTCACAGTTTCAGAGTTTCAGTTCATGGTTGGCTTACTCTATTGCTCTGGGCCTGAGGTGAGGGAGAACATTATGGCAGAAGGGCATGGAGGAGGAAAGCCAGGCAGCTCATTGTAGCTGGAAAGCAGAGAGAGGAGCCAGGAACATCTTGTAATCCAGGACACACCCTCAATGACCTACTTACTCCAACCACACCCTACTTGCCTAGAGTTACCACCTAGTAGTCCTTTTGAATTATTTATCCATCAAATGGATTAATCCATTGATGAGGTTAAAACACTCATAATCTAATCATATCATCATGAACTTTCCTGCAAAGCCTAACATGTGAGTTTGGGGGGATCATTTCTAGATCCAAATCACAATGGTTGGTATCAGTTTCCCAATCATGATATTATACTGTGTTTATGTAAGATATTACCAATTGAGTAAACTGGGTGGAAGGTGTGTGGGATTCTTAAAACTCCATAGGTATTCTCAATAAAAAATTTCAAATTGAAGAATTCATTTATCCAAGAAGGATAAATGAATTTTTCTATTCTATTTCTTATAGATTCACTTATGCCCCTCCATTAAAAAAAATCCAAGTCTTCTTGTAGAAAATTCATATTCCAGGTACAAAGCACAGGATTGAAAATGAAAAACAAGTATAACATGGAGCCATGGAGCATGACTGTAAGGTGGGTTCTTTGTTTCACAAATTCAAAGAATGAGATCAATGGACCAGAGTAGCAAGATTTATTTATTGAAAGCAAGAAAAGGCTCCTGCAGTACAGGAGGGGTCCCAATATAGGGTACCACTTGCTGTTCTTTGCCTAGGGGTTTTAAAATGCCTATCGGATGGCCCAGTGCAGGTGATTGGTGGAGCTTATGCATATGAGAGATGCTAGCATGAAGCAATCAAGCTCTTCAAGCTCTGGGTTTAATAGGCCAATCAAAAGTGCACAAATTCAACCCTTTATTTACATAATTAAGAGGCTATCCTAATCTTGGGATTTGGCATATCTGTTGGTAAGAGAAAGTGGATGGGACGAGGGTAGATGTTGTGGTTGTCCATTGCTAAGGTAACTAAGGAAGCGCTACTGCAATTGCAGCTGTCAGGAACAACAGGTGTTCTAGCTAAGGAGGAAGTGTTGTGGTTGAAACCACCAGGGGCAGCAGCTGGATATTCTCCAGTTCTGATATCCAACTTGATGTTCTCCAGTCCAATGTCTCTTTCTAGGATAGCATGTTCTCCTTCTCTCTTTTCTTTCTTTGAGGCTCTTATTCTATCTGCCTATGATTGGGCTACTTTCCTGCCTCATTCACTCAAAAGCAGTGTTACAGACTACTGTGGGCATTGCAAAAAAATCCAGGAGAAATCTGGCAGAAACTCCAATAGTTGGGACCATTTTTATACCAATGAGGATGAAAGATAAACCTGAAATAAAGTAAAATATAGTGCATATATTCAGATCCATGTAACCTTACCAATTTTTCAAAAGCAAAATCCTCATTTGTCATCTTTAGATGAGGGTAGGTAACCAACACATAATTTCAAAAAACAGAATATTAAAGGGAAAAATCAACAATTTATCTTGGTTTTTCTAAAGAATCTTGACTTAGGGCAATCAAATTTATAAAGATAAAATCACATTTAGAATATTTTACTCAGATAAAAATAAGGAACAACGGAAGGAAAATGTCATCACTTTGCAACCCCTATTGATATAAAAGATGTTTGCAATGCTTAGCAATGTCACATTCTTCATTCTCACAGAGACATTTGCATCTCCATGTGGGTACTCATGAGACCATGTTGCAAGATTCTTCCCACAAACCTGAACTTGAATCTTATAAAGTATCTATTAGCCATCTTACAGGAAAGGGAGGAGACAAAGAAACATAAGATAATCTAGTCTCTTTAACAAATAAATTAGAACAAAATTAGAAGAATTAAGGAGAGGGAGAAAGTAACCCTGAAGATCCATGAAGATAAAATATTAACCCACCATGGTACCTACAATGGCTCTTATCTTTTAAAGATGCATTTAGAAATATATAAAAACAAAATAATATCTGAGATTCCTACAATATCTCAAGTTGTTTCACAATAATCCAGGAATGAAGTAGGTACCAAGATTATTGGCCATAAATTGCTACTGAAGCAACATGATAGGTCCATGAAAAGGATTCATTTTACTTTTCTATATACATATATAGAAAAGGAGAGAAAGACTTGGGTATATGTTCAATATTTTCCATAAAAAGTAATCTGAGTTTGGACTGTGAGTAGCCCATTTCTGTTTATATGTTTACCCTTTCCCTGGATAGCAGATGGCTGTCAGCCCACTTCCTTGTGCAGTCATTAGGAAAAGTAAACATACAGACATCATGGTTGAAGCTTTGTGCTCACTTACAGTAAAAAATGTAACCAACTGTACAATAGTTCGCCACACACAGTAAATTATTTGTGTCACAGGCAATTACAATAATTATGGAAGTAGAGTGAAAGGTCACCAAATCAAATGTGGCCAATTGGTTGGGTTCAGAAACCATAAAGAAATAACCAGTATACTAAATTTGTCACGGAGATTTCAATGAGTTTTTCTCTTAAAATCTAACACTCTTTCTTTTCTTTCTTTCTTCTTTTAATTTAATTTGGTGTTGTGTTTTGTTTTCCTTTAGCTTTGCATTTTTCACCTTAATTTCCTGGAAAGAAAAGTTACAACAAAATGTCATTGATTTGTTTTTGTTTTGTTTTCCTATTTTGTTTCATTACCTTTGAACATTTCCATCTCTATGTTTCTGCATTAATAACACATATTAAGTAAGCCTGCTAGAGGAGTTTCAGAAGTGTCAATAGAAAATAATGATGCACATATTTCTGTGAATATAAATCAATTAAGCATAAACATTTTCAGGGAGATAGCTTTTTAGCTACCAGTCATTATTCTAAGACAGAGAAATCATGTTTTATCAATGATTTCTATATATTTTATATAAATGTAATATGAATTTTATACATGTACAAAAATATAAACTTTAAATAATTTTGACATTTATTTTCTATTTTCAATGTTAAATTTCAATGCATATCAAAATATCTCATATATAGGCTTCATTTATGCATCCTTGAATTTACAAAATATATATTCATAGGAATTACAATTTATGCCAAACCACAAAATTTTGCTCATTTTTGTTATCAGATCTAAATCTCAAGAAAACAAGAAAGGCTTATTAAGGCACTTGTATAGAAAGTAATAAAGAATGGAGTCACATTTATCTAATGTTGAAAAGAAATGTTTTCACATAAAAATTCCTTTCTGGCATTTCTTGGGAAATCGTGATTTTTTAATCTTGAATGATAAGAAAAATAAGCTGAGAATTGGGGAAAGTTTGATCATCCTCCTGAGAAAATCTGAGCTCAAGCATGAACACAGAAATGTCATTGGGTTGAAGGGATCCACCAATGGCCAATCAAAAGCATGTAAGGGCCTTGTGGACAGGAAGAGTTGAAAGCTAAGGGAAACAGAGGAGAGAAACATCTGTGATCTCATTAGTCTGTCTTACATCTGTTGCCATGCAATTAGTGTGTTCAAGCACTCATCTTCTACTAATTCTTGCAAGTGAAATAAATACTAAGAAGTTCAAAAGCATGGCATACTCTGTAAAATCATACATGTGATGGATTCCAAGAAATTATAAATTTTAGAAATGAAAAATTCGTTAAATTGTCAATTTTATATACATGCATATACCTGTAAAGAAATATAAGAGAATGAGCTTATTAGGACAGGTTTCTGAAGCAAAGGATTTTAATGGCCAAGATGTCCATCATCATTTGTGACACTAATATACAACTTTACAGTAAAATGGAACAATTACACATTAATTTGGTTTCTTCAAGTGTGAAAATAAAACAATAAACATCTAGGTAGATGAGTAAAACAATTTTCAGAATCAAAGGTATATGAATGTTCATGTATACTACATGGAGGCATCACTGAATCTTGGTTTAATTAGAATTCATGGGAACTATTCTACACACACACTATCTATCTATCTATCTATCTATCCATCTATATATATATATATATATATATATATATATATGGTCTTCAATTTAGGATAGATTAGAAACCTTTGAATTAATGCTTAACTAGTTTAGTTATGTAATAATCAGTACTAAGAGAGCTCCCTTGAGTGTGGGCTAAACTTGCTAACCAGTGGCAAATGTGTTGGTTGTAATATCCAAAAGAGATTATAAGAGGGGTGGACTGTAGCTTCCATTTTGGATCATATCTCTTCCTCTTTCTTTGATCTCTGGCTCTGAGGGAAGTCACCAGCCATCTTGTGAGGGAACCCTGTGTACAAGCACCATGTGGATAAGCTTGAAAACACATATTCTGAGACTTCCAAGAAGCACAGGAGTGAACTAGAAAGCAGGATCTCTCCCAGTCAAAGGCAAGATAAATGCAGCTTGATTTTAACCTCTTAAAAGACTTGAGTTGGAAACACTTAGCACAGCCACTCTAAGATTCCTAGGACACAAGCACTGAGATAATAAATGATTTTTCTTCTAAAGTGTTAGATTTTGGGGGTAATTTGTAACACAGCCACAGATTATTACACAGGAAAAAACAAGAGAAGGCACAGCAACTATGGGCAAATTCAGAACATTCTCACAGATGATTTAGGAGTCATCTATAGTTATGCATTTTACCTCAGGACCAAGCATCAAAAACAAGTGGCAGTAGAAGAGATGCAGTACAAATTTGTTATCCCAGAATAATGAAAAAAAAAGAACTCAGATTCAGATTATGAAGCCAAATATTCTCATCTGAAAAATATTGTCTCTTCCACAATTTTAAGTTAAGAAAAAATCATAAAACTGTTTAATTCTCCAGGGGAAAAAAGCTTTTGCAGGAGAAAACACTCAACATTGAGAAAAATAAAACAACAAGTCATTAAATAATAAGTCAGTAAAACACACTGGAGTATGTTACAAAGAAGAACCCAAAGTATTTTTTAAATGATCTCTATGAATATATTATTTTTGTGACAGCTGATTATTAGCTGTTTATTGTGAAGTGGAGTATTGTGAACTTGAAAGTGACTCATTCATTTACTTTAAGCTTTCAATTCACATGAAACAGAAAAGGACGACTTTTTTTCTGTCAAAAACGATACAGTTCTTTTAGCAAAATCATCAATAGGTAGCCTTTTAAAAGAAAACGTTTTTTACAGAAGAAATTTATGAAAAAGTGTGAATGCTGTTGTGAAATACTTTTGACACAAGATGAGAAATGGAACCAGCAACTGAAGTAACAGAAGTAAACTGATTTCAATGGTAAAACCAAAACCAGGGGCAGGGAAATTAGAAAAAGAAAATAAACTGATAAAAAGCAACATCTACCCTGATTTGATCATTAAACATCATATGCATGCATTGACTTTTTACACTATATTTCTACAAATATGTACATTAGTTTTGTCATTAAAAAATAAAAATAAGGGGCTGGGATTGTGGCACAGTGGTAGACCACTTGCCTAGCACGGGCGGGACCGGGGTTCGAGCCTCAGCACCACATAAAAATAAAGGCATTGTGTTGTGTCCATCTACACCTAAAAAATAAATACTTAAAAAAATAAAATTTATAAATAAATAAAACATATGCACAAAAAAACTCAACTTGAAGAGTGTTTTTGGACAATTCAACCAGTGCCAATTAAAAATGAAAAAAATGTTTCAATTTCTAAATTATTTTTCTTGAAAGAATGAAGCTGTGGGACAGTGCAATGCCTGAAATGTGAGTTTTAAAACATTATTGTAAGAATTATAAATGTTAGTGTTAAGTATTTGTGGTCTGACCATTCAGATTTTTAATGATTTTGCTTAGTGTGTTAATGCTCCCTTCTTTTATCAAATGGCTATATCACTTTAGATGCAATGTTTGTATGTTGCTGAAATGTATAGACATGTATCATTAGTTCATAATAATATTAAAACATACATTGCATTTATTATTACATCTTTTATTTTCCCAAAAGTCTCTGGAACTTTTTGTATAACCCTGTCACAAAAAAACTGATTCAACTACGTATTATTTTTAAACATATAAATAGAATACTATGAAAAACACAGCATTATTTATGTTCCAATTATATTATAGTTATTTGCAGGTATTATTAATGAATACTATGTATATATGTGTGCATGTATGAATACATTTGTGTTCATCATGTAATAGTGGCAGAAATTTTATTAAATTATATTGTATTTTAAAATTAAAAATGGAGCCAGGTGCAGTGGTGCACACTTGTAAACCCAGTGATTCAGGAGGCTAAGGTAGGAGGATTGCTAGTTCAACGCTGGCCTCAGCAACTTACAGAGGCCTTAAGCAACTTATCAAGATCTTGTCTCAAAATTAAAGAAAGAAAGAAAGAAAGAAAGAAAGAAAAATAGAGAGATCAGGGCTGGGAATGTGGCTTAGTGGCTAAGAGCCTCTGGGTACAATTCCTGGTGCTAAAATAAGATTAAATAAATAAATAAATGCCCTTCATCTAAGAAACAATATATCATATGGCTATTGCAAAGGTAACATGAGAATACATAAATAAAATGTAGGGAAAAATGTCTGGCATATGGTAAATTCTAAATGAATGTTAGCAATTCAAATAGATATTTGAGTTTAGTATTAAATTATTTACAAAGAATTCTGTATCTTTTCAAGCTTAGAGTTTTGGGTTTTTGTTTTGTTTTGTTTTGTTTGTTTTTAAAGAAGAAGTTCTGTTTTGATATAATACAGGAATACATTTCTTTCATTTCCCCCTTTCAGGTCATGTTGAGAATTAAGCGAGCTATACCTGGCATCTGGGCTTATAGCTGGGGCCAGGAGCTAGTCAGGCAGGAGGAAAGAGCAGGCTGTTACTCTAACACCAACCATGGACCTGACTAGATGGCTTTGAATTGGCTTCCCCCACTCTTCAGCCTCAATTCCCTGCTCCAGGGAGTCAGAAAGTCTATGAGGCCAACATCACCCTGATTCCGAAACCAGACAAAGACACCTCAAAGAAAGAAAACTACAGACCAATATCTCTAATGAACCTAGATGCAAAAATCCTCAATAAAATTCTGGTGAATCGGATACAAAAACACATCAAAAAAATTGTGCACCATGATCAAGTAGGATTCATCCCTGGGATGCAACGATGGTTCAATATACAAAAATCAATAAATGTTATTCACCACATCAATAGACTCAAAGATAAGAACCATATGATCATCTCGATAGACGCAGAAAAAGCATTTGACAAAATATAGCATCCCTTTATGTTCAAAACATTAGAAAAACTAGGGATAACAGGAACTTACCTCACCATTGTAAAAGCTATCTATGCTAAGCCTCAGGCTAGCATCATTCTGAATGGAGAAAAATTGAAGGCATTCCCTCTAAAATCTGGAACAAGACAAGGATGCCCTCTATCACCACTTCTATTCAATATAGTTCTCGAAACACTGGCCAGAGCAATTAGACAGACAAAAGAAATTAAAGGCATAAAAATAGGAAAAGAAGAACTTAAATTATCACTATTTGCAGTGACATGATTCTATACCTAGAAGACCCAAAAGGGTCTACAAAAAAACTACTAGAACTAGTAAATGAATTCAGCAAAGTGGCAGGATATAAAATCAACACGCATAAATCAAAGGCATTTCTGTATATCAGCGACAAAACTTCTGAAACGGAAATGAGGAAAAACACCCCATTCATGATATCCTCAAAAAAAATAAAATACTTGGGAATCAACCTAACAAAAGAGGTGAAAGATTTATACAATGAAAACTACAGGGGGGAGGGGAGGGGGGATAGTAGAGGATAGGAAAGGTAGCAGAACATGACAGTCACTAGTATGGCAATATGTAAATCAATGGATGTGTAATTGATGTGATTCTGCAATCTGTATATGGGCTAAAAATGGGAGTTCATAACCCACTTGAAGCAAAGTGTGAAAGATGATATATCAAGAACTATGTAATGTTTTGAACAACCAACAATAAAAAAAAATAAATAAAATAAAAAAAAAAGAAAGAAAACTACAGAACCCTAAAGACAGAAATAGAAGAAGATCTTAGAAGATGGAAAAATATACCCTGTTCATGGATAGGCAGAACTAACATCATCAAAATGGCGATATTACCAAAAGTTCTCTATAGGTTTAATGCAATGCCAATCAAAATCCCAATGGCATTTCTTATAGAAATATATAAAGCAATCATGAAATTCATAGGGAAAAATAAAAGACCCAGAATAGCAAAAGCAACTCTAAGCAGGAAGTGTGAATCAGGAGGTATAGCGATACCAGATTTCAAACTATACTACAGAGCAATAGTAACAAAAACAGCATGGTACTGGTACCAAAACAGGCGGGTGGACCAATGGTACAGAATAGAGGACACAGAGACCAATCCACAAAATTACAACTTTCTTATATTTGATAAAGGTGCTAAAAGCATGCAATGGAGGAAGGATAGCATCTTCAACAAATGGTGCTGAGAAAACTGGAAATCCATATGCAACAAAATGAAACTGAATCCCCTCCTCTCGCCATGCACAAAAGTTAACTGAAAATGGATCAAGGAGCTTGATATCAAATCAGAGACTCTGCATCTGATAGAAGAAAAAGTTGGCTACGATCTACATATGGTGGGGTCGGGCTCCAAATTCCTCAATAGGACACCCATAGCACAAGAGTTAATATCAAGAATCAACAAATGGGAGTTACTTAAACTAAAAAGTTTTTTCTCAGCAAGAGAAACAATAAGAGAGGCAAATAGGGAGCCTACGTCATGGGAACAAATTTTTACTCCTCACACTTCAGATAGAGCCCTAATATCCAGAGTATACAAAGAACTCAAAAAATTAAACAATAAGATAACAAATAACCCAATCAACAAATGGGTCAAGGACCTGAACAGACACTTCTCAGAGGAGGACATACAGTCAATCAACAAGTACATGAAAAAATGCTCAACATCTCTAGCTGTCAGAGAAATGCAAATCAAAACCACCCTAAGACACCATCTCACTCCAGTAAGATTGGCAGCCATTATGAAGTCAAACAACAACAAGTGCTGGCGAGGATGTGGGGAAAAGGGTACTCTTGTACATTGCTGGTGGGACTGCAAATTGGTGCGGCCAATTTGGAAAGCAGTATGGAGATTCCTGGGAAAGCTGGGAATGGAACCACCATTTGACCCAGCTATTGCCCTTCTCGGACTATTCCCTGAAGACCTTAAACGAGCGTACTACAGGGATACTGCCACATCGATGTTCATAGCAGCACAATTCACAATAGCTAGTCTGTGGAACCAATCCAGATGCCCTTCAATAGATGAATGGATAAAAAAAATGTGGCATTTATACACAATGGAGTATTATGCAGCACTAAAAATTGACAAAATCATGGAATTTGCAGGGAAATGGATGGCACTAGAGCAGATTATGCTAAGTGAAGCTAGCCAATCCCTAAAAAACAAATGCCAAATGTCTTCTTTGATATAATGAGAGCGACTAAGAACAGAGCAGGGAGGAAGAGCAGGAGGAAAAGATTAACATTAAACAGAGACATGAGGTGGGAGGGAAAGGGAAAGAAAAGGGAAATTGCATGGAAATGGAAGGAGACCCTCATTGTTATACAAAATTACATATAAGAGGTTGTGAGGGAATGGGAAAAAAAAACAAGGGCGAGAAATGAATTACAGTAGATGGGGTAGAGAGAGAAGATGGGAGGGGAGGGGAGGGGGGATAGTAGAGGATAGGAAAGGTAGCAGAATACAACAGACACTAGTATGGCATTATGTAAAAATGTGGATGTGTAACCGATGTGATTCTGCAATCTGTATTTGGGGTAAAAATGGGAGTTCATAACCCACTTGAATCTAATGTATGAAATATGATATATCAAGAGCTTTGTAATGTTTTGAACAACCAATAAAAAAAAAGAAAGTTTGTTGAGAACCACAGTACTCCTGGCTTGCTAAGCTTCAGCGTTTCCCCAACATATTACAGGACCCTCAGCATGGGACTCCTCTGGTTTCTCTATCCTTGCTTCACACCCTGCTTTTCCTCCCTCTGAGACAAACACAGTGATCTCCCCCAGCTGTTCCAACACACCCAACCCTTTTCTCCCTTAGGGCTTTTGCCTGTCCCTGTGCTGGAAGACTCCTGCCCTGGTCCTCTCAAGCCCTTTCCTAGCCTCAGATAGCACATAGGCCTACAGTAAAACAATTTATTTTATGAACTCAGTATATGATTTATTCTTTCAGTGAAACCTAAATTGAAGTACTTGAAATATGAAGATGTGAAGTCAGAATATGTGATTACTTCCCTGAGAAAATGTTCTAGTTATAGGACAGACATGTGTTCTGACTTTGCTATGTTTTGGAAAAGTGTCACCTAAAGATGTGTCACCTGTATGTTAAAAATGTGGCCCCCAAAGTGGTGATATTAGGAGGTGGTAGAACCTTTAGGAGGTCTAAAGGTAGAACCTTTAGGAGCAGGAGGTCTTCTAATCATTGGGGAAGTAACCTTGAAGGGGACTGTGCAATCCTGAACCTCCACTTTGCCTTTGCTTCCTGGCTTGTGATGTAAGTGATTTTGCTATGCTATGTGCCCCTGCCATGATGTCCTGCCTCATTAGAGACCTAAAGCAATGCTCCCAACCAACATTGGATTGAAACCTCAAAAACAGTGAGCAAAACTAAACCTTTTCTCTTTATTAGTTGATTATCTCAGGTATTTTGTTATAGTAACAAGAAGCTGAATAAAATGGATGTAAAATAACTTTTATCCCCAAGAATTATCATTTAGGCCTCAACAAATACATCTATATAACCTTTTCCAGTTCCAATATCAATGAAAATGAACACATTCTTAAAGTGTTGGATATAGATGTCAATTATTTACCCAGAGATTAAAAGAAAATATAAAGCAGTCTATTGCTATTTGAGTGAGAAACAGCATAAACTGATGATATGACTACTATTTTTCCCTAACTAGTGATGAAATATCAGACATTCAAGAATTTCTCATCCCATAATCTCCAAGTATGCCCTTTTTCAACTCAGTCTTAAATTGTTATCCTTGAAGTATCTTCCAGGACCCCCCTGGGGAGTTCACAATGAACCTTCAAGGGGTTCAGTAAGTCAGAACTATTTTCCTAGTAACCATGAAAATTGCCTTTTCCAGTCTCATTAACTCTAGACTTTCCAGTAGATGCTCCCATAGATAACCATGAATTGACACTACAAAAGAATGAAAGCAGAGACAGGTAAGAATCTGTTGTGTAGTGAGCCAGAGTTTGAGATTTACAAAAACATAAAACAATGTCATGTGTCATTACAATTTTTTAATTATACATTTTTTACTAATAATATATATGTATGTGTGTAATAGGAAATTTTTCACTTACTACATACTCAACACAGAAGACTTCTTTCACACTAGCTGGGCATCCTATAATTCAATTCAATTCAATTCTGACATGGACTGGGGGAAATGCAACCTCCAAAGGTGAAGAGCACAGTCCCAGAAAACTGCACCCATCTCAGATGCCCATCATAAGTCCCAGGTTGTGACAATGCACTTTTAAAATCAGGGGTTCCCACAACTCTTTCCCAGGTTTGAAAACTTGCTAGTTCAGCTCACAGAACTCAAGAAAACATTCATATTTACTGTTTATTATAAAGAATATGATAAAGAAAAAGACCAAGATGAAGAGGTACATGGAGCAAGGGCCCAAAGGATCCTGAACACAGGAATTTCTGTTCCCATGGAATTGGGGAGTGTCATCCTCTTGACACTAGATGCCTTGGCCAACCTGGAAGCTCCCAGATCCTCACAGCTCCAGGACATTTATGGAGGCTTTATCACATCATCATGATTGATTAACTCAATCTCCAGCCCCTCTCATCTTCACAAATGATGGGGGTCAGGCTGAAAGTTCCATGGTTCTCATCATGAGTCAAACTTTCTGGTGATGAGACCTCATGTCACTTCATTAGCACAAAATATTATCCTATTATACAGGAAATTACAACATTTTTAAGAGCTCTATGCCAGAAACTGGGGGCAGAAACCAAATATGTCTTATTTTAGAGTATGCATAGTGGGTTTATTTTTACTCTCAATCAATGATTCAAAATCTGCATTTTTATTTTTATGATGGTATAACAGATATAATCCATATAAACAAAGCTGTTTGAGGTCTTCAGAAATGCTAAGGTGGATGGGCATGGTGGTCCTTGCCTGTAAAATAAAAAGGGCTGGGGATATGGCTCCGTGGTTAAGCACCCCTGGGTTCAATATATATACACAAAATATGTATGTGTGTGTGTGTGTGTGTGTGTGTGTGTATATATATATATATACACACACACACGCATACACACACACACACACATGTATGTGTGTGTATGTGAATGAAGTGGTTTTCAGGCCAAACTATTTGAGAGTTATTGCTCTAAGAACAGAGGTCACTCTGTTACTGGGTGAGAAAGAAATCTCCGGCTTCTGAAGCAGCCAGGCTGCTGCTGAACTGTCATAACCTTATAGAAATCATTTTTTCTTGCTGCTGAGAAGAAAATCAAGTGATTTGTTCTATCATTAATAGCTTCTCTCCCATTAAATAGTTTTTCTACTTTCCAACTGAAACATTCTGTCCATTCACAACAGAGACTAGGGGAGATTTAAGTGCTTCCTCCATTGCATCTTGAGTGAGAGAGCAGAGCAGAGAAGGGGGACATGTTGTGATATGACACATTTAGACTAATCTGAAAGATTCTACAAAACAAAATTCTTAATGACATTTACATTTTCTAAACATATGCCTGCCACATCACCGTTAATTATCCAGGTGCTGAAATTCTGGATGCTTTTGTTTGTAGTTTTAAAAAGAATATATTTTTATTTATATGGAACTAAATTTTTCTACTCTCAAAGTATTTAACTCCAGAATTCCAATTTGGTATGCAGAAGCTTGAAAAGTCCTTTTCAATATAAATAAAATCAAGATTTTTCTACTTGTAGACTCCACACTGCTCAATAAATGTGGGGAAAGCTGAAGAATATTGTTTGAGTCAGCTTTTTCACTGCTGTGATGAAAGGATCTGACCAGAACAACTACAGAGGAAGAAAAGTTTATTTGAGGGCTCAGGGTTTCAGAGGTCTTAGTCCACAGAAGGCCAGCTCCATTCCTCAGGGCTCAAGGTGAGGCTGATCATCAAGGCAGGAGTAAGTGGTAGAGGGAGGCAGTTCACATCATAGTTCACAGAAGAAGAGAGAAAGACTCTACTCTCCAGATATAAATATATACCCAAAGCTACACTCCAATTCCTGCCTCCTCCAGCCACACTCTATCACTTTAGTTACCACTCAGTTACTCCCTATCAGGGGATTGGGTTAAGACTCTTACAACCCAATCTTTTCTCCTCTGAACCTTCTTGCACTGTCTCACACATGAGCTTTAGGGGACACCTCACATCCAAACCACATCAAATATGAACACAGAAAAAATATAAATAAGTAACCAAGGAAAGAGTATGCCTGCACCTATTCCCATCCTGTCAATGAGCTCAGTGAATTAATGGCCCTGGAAGGTTTTATGACAAGAATAAATACCAATTTGAAAAAGTAGGCAGAGAAGGAACTTTCTTTGATTTATTAACAGTCCCCTTCAAAATTACTACTTTTCCCATTACAAAGCAATACATCTTAAGATTGACTTTCAGAATAGAAGAATGAAGACATCAAGGAACTTGCCTTTCACAGAAACAAAACAAATTTTGTTTGTTTCATCCAAACAAATAAAATTAACCATTTCAGAATGCTGCCCATTATACAAGCTTCAGATCTGAATGAAATTCATCCAGCCAAGAGGAGTTGCAATTCTTATTAAGACAGCAGGATCTGTGACATTTTTAACTTAGGCTGATCCTGTTGCTCTCCCACCCTGTTGCAAAGGTTGGGTAGCTAAAACTTGGCAGCACTGCAGACAAAGGACAGATTTTACCCCTTTGGAGCTTCATGAAAAGCACTGTCCCTAGATTACTATCAGTATTTTGTGTGAACTAGCAGCTACCTGGAAAGTCTACCCTCTTAGAGGGTAGTGGCTATTTGGTTGGACTCAACTGTTCAACTAGGGTGGGGGAACTACCGGAAGGATACTATCAAAACAAGGGGCAGATGCTGGAGACATCAACTGCCTAAATCACAATAAAGTTGGGGCAGACAAGAGCCTGGCTGGAAATTGTAAACAATATATTAGAAAATTAGAGGAGCACAGAGAATTTTGACAAGTCCGGTATATATCCGTAGGTATTTAGGAAATGAGGTGTCTAAGTTCCACTCAGCGGTAGCCCATCTTCAGGTTGTATGGACTGCAAGTGAAAGCTAAAGCTGTCTTGTAAAATTTCTTGGAAACATGCCTTGAATTTTTTTTTTAAATTATATATCCTGTATATATGATAGCCAAGAACTCCGCCCATACTGCAAATATAGAATCCTTAGAACTAGTTCACTAAAGTCATTAAACATAAAAGCAGCAACAAGAAAAGCTAAACTAAAAGTAGCAACAAAAACCATGAGGAGGTGAAGATAGTTGATTCAATGGTGTCAAGTTGTTCCAACACATGATCCAAAATTCCAATATATATCTAAAAATTTCAAAAAAAATGATACATGAATAAGTAAGTGAAAGAATATCAAAGTATTTAACATACGAGGGATTAAAGCAGCCAATAGGAAGTGCCCTGAGGGTACTTGACTTTATATTTAGTGTAAAAAGACTTTAAATAAGCTTCTACAAGTATGTTTATAGATCTAAAGGGACTTGCCAGTCCCACTGAGCAAGGGGTGCAGTCGTTGAGTGCATGGGCCCACATGTTGGGTGGGCTCAAGCTGCTGGGACAAGGAGGAACAGCAAGAAGCCACCAACAAGGATGCATGCCCCCACCCCAGCCACCCACCTTCTGGAGACCCCTAAGTGGATTTTCATACAGAAAGGATGTTGGCATCCCCGGTGATCCATGAGACATGGCTGGGTCCACCCTCCAAAGAGGGGCTGGGGCAGATTTCTAATTCAAACATTGAGCATAGGAGCCTGGATTACACAGGAACCCTATGGCTCAGAGTCTACACCTTGTCATGAACCACTTATCATCTTGAAGGAGGCTGCTAGACAGTGGTCCTCTATTTGCTTTATTTTCCACAAAGCTTTCATCCCAGGTAGTGTGACCACATCCTTAGGTGGATGGGCAGTGGACATGTGTGGCTCTATTGACAAATGGCCTTCACTGGCCTGGTCCAGACTAGAGAATGTGGATGACACCCCATGGGACCAGCAGTCAGTCGTACTGAGTTTGAGTTGTTTGCTTGGCAAATTCCAGATTTCTTTGGAGTTTTATTCTACTTCACTAATGACAAGCACCCCTGCTTTCCTCTACCTGGAAATTACCACCTGGGTGCTCACAGAGAGGCTGAGGATAAACCATGGAGATGGATAATCAGATGTCTGGTTGGAAACAATAAGTGAGGGAGAAGAGACTATGGGCTCCCCTTCTACCCAACCCCAAGTTTTGCTGGCCCCAGACTACAGGATTCAAGCAACATTTTTCAACATTTAAAGGAAAAAAGAGGTTGGGTTTGGGCCTTGGTTTTTATTTCTACATTTTATCATTTAAGCCCATATTCTTTTTTTTAAAATTTATATAGCTAGCTCTGTGAGATCTTTTGTATACCTTTATTCTTGTTTGTTTGTTTGTTTACTTATTTATTTATTTTATGTGATGATGATCAAATCCAGTGCTTCACATGTGCTAGGAAGTGCTCTTCCAATGAGCTACAACCCCAGCTCTAAGCACATATTCTTTTGAATAATATGAATTAAGGGGGAGTTCAGAAACTTCATAAAGGCTTCCTGAGTAATTATTCTTGAAAATTGCACTTTATAGGATATCAATAGAAATGGAAATTACAAAATGGAATCCACAATAATTTCTGGAACTGTAAATTCAATAAGTAAAATGAAAAAAAAAAATCACTGACAGGACTCAACAGCAGAATTGAGCAGGCAAAAGAAAGAATCAAAAGACTTGGGGATAGGTCAAACAATAGTGCCCAGACTGAGGAGCAGGATGAAAAGAGAATAAAGAAAAGCTAGCAGATTATGAGAGGCCTGTGTTAGTATACCTGGGAGTTTCAAAGGAGAGGAAAGTGAGAAAGGATATATTAACATTTGTGGGAGTGGTTGAAGACCTCCTACCTTTTATGAAAAATATTAATCTAACATTCAAGAAGCCCAACAAACTACAAGTTGAATAAAGTCAAAGAGATCTGAGCCTATTTATATCATAGTCACATTAACCAAACTGAATTCTAAATCCAGATAAACTATTTTTAAAATGAAGAAATGACTGCATTTTCAGGTAAACAAGAAAGAAAGAGAGAGAGAGAGAGAGAGAGAGAGAGAGAGAGAGAGAGAGAGAAAGAAAGAAAGGGCTACCAATTGTCACTGTAAGATTTTTTTAACTGAGGCAAACAAAAGACCTGACAAGAACAATTTTAGAGGAGGAAAAGTTTATTTGGTCTCAGTCCATAGATGGCCAACTCCATTCCTTAGGGCCTGAGGTGAGGCAGAACATCATGGTGGAAGGGTGTGGTGGATGAAAACAGCTCAGGACATGGCATCAGGAAGCAGAGAGAGACTAAGCTCAGCTCTCCAAGAATAAAATATAAACCCGAAAGTCACACAACCCCAGGACCCATCTCTGCCAACCATATCCTACCTGCCTTTGGTTACCATTCAGTTAATCCCTATGATTAATACACTAATTAAGTTAAGACACTCATAAACCAATCCTTTCACCTCCAAACTTTCTTGCGTTTTCTCACACATCAGCATTTGGGAGACACACCTAATATCTAAACCATAACATCATCATATACCAAAGGACATCTTTCAGACCAAAATGACAGGATTCTATACAGTAGTTCATATACCAAAATAATTAGCACTGGTAAAGGTAACTAAATAACCATTATGAAAGATAGTATAAATACGTATTGTTTATTACTCTTTTTTATTTTTTTAACTCAAGGGCACTCAACCACTGAGCCACATCCCAGTCCTATTTTGTATTTTATTTAGAGACAGGGTCTCACTGAGTTGCTTAGTGCCTTGCTGTTGCTGAGGCTGGCTTTGAACTTGCAATCCTCCTGCCTCACCCTCCTGAGCCACTGGGATCACAGGCGTGAGCCACTGTGCCTGGTTCTTTTCTTCTATCTTTTTAAAAAGACATTTGTATAAAGCAATATTACAAAACTGAATTCTTGGTTGAGTCATCTTTACAAACCTCTGAAGATGGCCTAATAATAGCCTAATCTAGCCTCAATAGTTTCTGATTAGAAATTAGCTATTTATCCCATTGAGGATCCCTTGTACATGGTTGATCATGCTTTTCTTGCTGCTTGCAAGATTCTGTTTTTATCTTTGGTTTTTTTGTCAATTTGGGTCAATGTGACTGTGGTATGATAGGCATGGATCCCTTTGAGTTTATTGTCACTTACATGCTGATAATTGTACAAAGTACATATGCTGAAACAAATATATATTGGAGCAAAGTCTTCATATACCTTCAAAACTAAATTACTATTAAGTTAAACTATTAAACATCTAGATTCTTTTAAGAATATAATTGTAATTGCAATTAGAAAAAAACTAAGGAAAAAACTCAGAAAATATAGTAAAAGAAATAGTTAAAAAATTTAAAATGCATACTAGAAAATATCTCTTTTATAAAAAAAGAAGGCAAAAATTTTAAAAAATTTAAAAAAACACAAGGCATAGAGAAAACAAACAGGAAATGACAAAATTAAATTCTGCCTTTAGCAATCATTCCATATTAAGAGAGGTGGAGACAGGAAAAGACAAGACAGTGGAAGGAATCTGACACAATTTTCCTATGTACATATATGAATACACCACAATGAATCTCACCATTGTCTACATCCACAAGAAATTAATTAAAAAATTATTATGGGTAAATGGCATAAAAATCATAGAAGAAAAGAAGCAAGAGTTGGGAAAAAGAATGGAAGGAGGGGTGCTAAGTTCTGAATTAGAATAAAATATGTTCCATGCATGTATGATTATATCAAAATGGATTCTACTGTCATGTATAACTAAAAAGAACCAATAAAATAAATAATTAATCAAAAATAAATTAAACACCCTAATCAAAAAGCAGAGATTGAAAGAATAGATTCTTTTTTTTAAGTTCTAATGATGTGCTACTGAGGAGGATATAGAAGGACTCAGGCAGCCAGGGCTGAGTGAGGAGGCTGGGGACAGGGCCAGAACAAAGGAGCAGGGAGAGGATATTCTGATGAGTTCAGCTTTCTGCTTGACAAAAGTGCTTGTGGATACAAGCAGGGTACCCAATCAGACAGACATTTCTGTACTTATGCTCCTTAGCAGGGCATCCAATAGAAAAACTAAAACAGATGTGTGGACAGAAAGGCACCAATCAATAATGGTAAGGAGCATGTGAACAGAGGATATAAGAAAAGGAGGAAAATCCAGAGACCATAAAAAGAAGGGGCCAAAACTCCCCCCACTGGATTCCTAGCTCTGGGGCCCCTTCCCTTTAGAGAAATCTGTCACTTTTGCAATAAACCTACTTTTTGCATGCCATCTCTGTGTCCTCTTTTTGAGTTTTTGCTGAACAAAGACAATGAACCCAGCACCCCTAGACAGTAACAGAATTGGTGTCTCATATAGGATAGAAATCATCAACTCAAAGGTTAGAAATAGTCATGTTAAACTGTTGATGAGACCTGAAAAGTGACCATTGATTGATTGGTACTTCTATGGCTCTCTGAGTCCAGGGAAGCCCTCATCCATGAATAGCATAGCTAAATTTTCAGACTGAATGTTTTTTTCTCTTTCTCTCCTTTCAGTCAACAACATGAGTAATAGGCCCTATAGTCCATGACAGAATCAGCAACATTTCTTCTCCTCCTTATGGAAACATAGTTTGTCAGTTAAGACAAGGTCGATCCTAATTCATCTTTGCTTTATACAGAAAACTTGTCCCTTTTGTCCGGAAGTCACCCCTAATAATTATATCGTATATACTATAGCCCTATAATAGAGGAACTCCTTATCTTTATAAGACATTTGGAAAACCACCTATCTCCCTCCTTTGTGACTCTAGGACCTTCCAAAAGGAAGGAAAAAGAAAAAAAAAGCGTTATTATGATTATTACAGTACCTTTCCTGGGGTTTTGTGTTAGTCAGCTTTTTTTGCTACTGTGACTAAAAGACCTGACAAGAACAATTATAGAAGATAAAAAGTTTGTTTAAGTCTTTCATAAGTCTCAGTCCATATACAGCCAACTCCATTGTGGCAGAGGAGTATGGCAGAGGGAACTGGCTCGCATGATGATCAGAAAGTAGAGAAAGACTCCACTCACCAGAAACAAAATATAGACCCATAGCCATGCCCCAATGGACCACTTCCTCTAGCCACATCACACCTGCTTCCAGTTACCACTCAGTTAATCCCATCAGGGATTAATTCACTGATTTGTTTAAGGCTATAACAAATCATTTTTCCTTCAAACCTTCTTAAATTGTCTCACATGTGAGTTTTGGGGGGAAATGTCACATTCAAACCATAACAGGTTGATTTATAACCTCCTTGCACAGCAATAAGACCCATAAATGTGGACTCAGAGATCACGTTACTAGTTCAGGGACTATCTCAGAGACTTCAACATAAATCTTTTCACAGGTAACTGCCTCCCCGCCAGATTCTTCGTCTTCTGAGAATTCTGGATTAGGTGGGAATTACATGCTTTCCAGGAATGGAAGCATCAGTAATATCTGGGTTATGAAAAGAAATATTGGGAACCTCAACCACAGGACATTGTAAGCTTGGCTAGTCCCTACCTGGACACATTCCTCTTCAGATAGATTCTGGGCTGAGCCTGTCTACCCAATTTACAGGGCATAGCCACCACTCCAGATTTGTAAAAGAGTGAGATGGGGATTGGGAGAACCCCATGATGATCTCTTTTTCTTTTTGTTTTTATATGGGATCCAATTCTTCCAAAATCCCATGAGGCTCACCTCTCTCCTGTCTGCTCAAAAACTGGGATAATTTGGACCTCTGATGAAAGAGAAAAGCCTTGATCTTCTTTTGCATTGAGGCCTGCCCTCAGTACCCATTAGGAGGTGGGGAAATATGGCCACCTGAGGGGACCCTAAATTACAGTACTATTTAGCAATTAGACCTTTTTGTAAACAGTAAGATAAATAGGAATGAAGTCTCTTATATACAACTGTTCCTTTATGTGAGAGTTTATCCTGAACTAGCAACGAATTGCAAGTTTGACACTCAGACCCTTAGCAGCTATCTGCTACTCAAGCCAGACACCAAATCCCCAGAAAACAAAACACTTATTGACAGAAGAAAAGGGACTTTTATTAGTTAAGCAGAAAATTCCTTCAGGCCCATCTGAAAAAAAAAAATGGTCCTAAGACTGCTTCCCCTTTATATTCCAATTTGAAAGGATTAGAGCCAACACCTCCTTATTCAGGGACAAACTTCACCTGTGATCCCAGAGTTGCTACGAAATCTGTAGCTCAGGGTGTATTTCCTCTCAGGGTAATGCCAGGGGTAGGATTCAAACCCAAGATGGTACATATTCCTTTTTCATTAACTGAATTAAAGGACATAAAGAAAGATCTAGGGGACTACACTCAAAACCCAGAGCAATATCTTTAAATCTTCCAGCAGTTATCAAATCTTTATCATTTCGCATGGAAGGATGCTATGTTGCTTTTGAGCCAAACTTTAACTTCTTTGGAAAAACAAAGGGTGTTAGAGAAGGCTATTGAAACAGGAGACAACTACTATTCAGCAGGGGATGGAAGGTAACCATGGCCAGCAATAGTTGGGACATCCTCAAGGGGAGTCAGGCAGTTCCTCTCACTGAACCAAACAGGGATTGCTAACAGAAATAAAGATGAATGGGACAGATATCACTTTATATACTGTGTGTTAGAAGGACTGAGGAGGGCCCAAGTAAAACCTTTCATTTATGCCTAACTGACTACTGTAACTTAAGGGGGAAAGGAGTCCCAGTATCCTTTCTACAGAGGCTCTAGGAGGTCATTACCAAACACACTAACATTGAGCCAGGGTCACAGATGGAGGAAATCATTCTTTTTTTTTTTTTTTTTTTTTTTTAAGGAGAGAGAGAGAGAGAGAATCTATTTTGTAGATGGACACAACACAATACCTTTATTTTTATGTGGTGCTGAAAATCGAACCCGGGTCCTGCCCACGCTAAGCGAGCACTCTACCGCTGAGCCACAATCCCAGCCCATGGAAATCATTCTTAAAGATAAATTCTTGACCCAATCTGCTCCCGACATGACAGGAAGCTCCAAAAACTGGTTGAAGAACCAGGCAAACCCTTGGCTAAATTAATCTAGGCTGCTACAATAGTCTTTTATAATAGGAACCTTGAAAAGGAAAAAAAAAAAAAAAAACAGGACAAACTATGTGGAAAATTGATGAAAGTCATGTGAGCAGGTGCCCAGGAGTTACTCCTCCAACCTCCTGTTTCTTTTGTAGGAAAGAAGGCCATTTCAAAACTGATTGTCCCCAGAGGCATCAACCATCTATGGAATGCCTCCCAGACCTTGTCCTCTGTGTCATGGGAACCTCTGGAAGGCTTGATGTCCTCAGAACCCGAGTCATTGCCTACCAGTTCCCAATGACAGGTCCCAGGGGGCTTCTTTCATGGCTCTCATGACTGAGGCCCAACCTGAGGATCCCAGAGTAAACTTGCTCATGGAAAGGCACTAAATGAACTTCCTTCTTGACATGGGAGCTTGATTCTCAGTCCTGTCCTTTTCTCCTGGATCTTGGTCCCAAGATAAAGTAACCATTCAAGGCATATCAGGCCAGCCCCTTGAGCAACATTTTACTAGACTTCTTGCTTTTTCCTGGGGTGATTCCCACTTCTGTCATTTCTTTCTCATTATGTCAAAGACCCCAACCCCTTTCGGAGAAAAAGGCCTATTATCTCAATTAAGGGTCAAGTTTTTGTTGCCACCTGGGGAACAGAGACAGAGATGGACCCCACAATTGGTCAGATAACAATACAGTGGGAAGGGCACAGACTGGAACCCCTGTTGAAATTCATCCTAAGGATCCTTCCTTTTTCCCTTGATAAAAACAGTATCCCTTAAATCCTTAAGCTAGGAAGGGACTGATACCTATTATCTTGAATGTGAAGCAACAGGAACTTTTGGGAAGAGCTCTCGAGCCCTTACAATACTCCTCTATTGGGGATCCCATAGGCCCCAGTGGAGATTAGTTCAGGACCTTCATATAATCAATGAAGCAGTAGTCCCTTTGTAGCCAGTTGTTCCCAATCCATATATTATTTTATTTACCCAAATTCCCAGGGGAAACTACTTATTATACTGTCCTAGATTTGAAGGGTCCCTTTTTCTGCATTTATTTACATCCAAAAAGTCAATCTATATTTGCCTTTGAGGCTCCTACTCACAAGGCAGAACAAGTTACCTTGACAGTCCTTCCCCAGGGATTTAGAGACTGTCCCCATCTGTTTGGACAAGCACTGGCAAAGGACCTCACAGACTGGTCATACCCTCATGCAGTGTTACTTCAGTCTGTAGATGACCTTCTTTTGTGTGAACCTTCAGAAAAATAATTTCTGAGGGTACTGGCTCTCTTCTCAATTTCCTAGCCATTAGGGGACATAAAATCTCCCGAGAAAAGGTTCAGTTATGCCTACCCTGGGTTACTTACTTGGGCATGATATTAGAAAATGAAACTCGAAACGTTGGCCCAAAAATAATTCAACTCATACTCTCATACCCACTTCCTCAGACAGTAAAAGAACTCAGGGCCTTTCTGGGAACAACTGGATATTGTAGAATTTGGATACCTGGATATGTTGAGAAGGCAAGACCCCTCTATGAATGCCTTAAGGAAATAGAGGGACATTCACAGGCAATTATAGCTAGCTCTGTGAGATCTTTTGTATACCTTTATTTTTGTTTGTTTATTTATTTATTTATTTATTTATTTATTTATTTATTTATTTTATATGATGACGATCAAATAGGCAATTATTAATTGGATTCCAGAGGAAAGGAAAACGTCTAATATATTAAGAACAACTCTTACTCAGTCCCTTTCTATAGACCTGCCCACTCAGTCAACTTTTCAGTTATATGTTACATAATGAAGCAAAGTGGCACTTGGAATGATTACTCTATCATTAGGGACCACTCCCCAGACAGTGGGATACCTTTGTAAAGAATTAGACAAGGTGGTCAAGGGTTGGCCTGGATTTCTAAAAGTTGTGGCCACAATGGAAATATTGGTCCCTGAGGCCTATAAAATTACTCTGGGAAGGCCCCTAACTGTACTTACCTCCCATGGCATAGGAGGAATCCTAAACTCTAAAGGTAGTCTTTGGTTAAGAGACAGTTATATACTCAAATATCAGCCCCTTTTGTTGAAGGGACCTGAAATTACCTTAAAGAATTGTCACAACCTCAGACCAACCTCTTTCATATAGAGGAAAAAGCTCTCCACTCCTATGAGGAAGTTTTAATAGAAACTAATGCTGCCAAACCAGATTTATCTGACCATCCTATGGATAATCCCAATCTCACTCTATACACTTATGGGAGTTCATCAGTGATTAATGGGACTCAGAAATCCAGATATGCAGTAGTGACAGATTTTGAGGTTCTTAAATCAGGGCCACTTCCTACTAATACTGGTGGCTCAGCTAGCAGAATTAGTTGCTCTCACCCAGGAACTAGAGCTTTCTAAAGATAAGAGGGTCAATCTATATACTGATTCTAAATATGTCTTTCTTATACTTCATTCTCACTCAGTGTCTAGAAAGAGCAAGGTTGCCAAGGAGATTCTTCACTTCCTAGAGGTGATCTTCCTGCCCTCTCAGATAGCATTATCCAAGTACCTGGACATCAGAATGGAGAGGATATAATAGCTAAAGGAAATAGGGATATAGGTGTAGCTGCCAAGGCATCTGCTTTATAAGGCTCCACAGTTGCCCACCTAACATGGGAAAATCCTTTTCTATCCTCTGAATGTCCCTAGTACTCAATGGAAGAGGCTTAATAAGCTGTAACCAAAGAATACCAACTCATAGTGAATGGTGGCTCATGAAAGGTTTTAAAGTCTCTCCATCACATCTACCATATGGGAAAAGATAATACTCTTATCTTAATACAAAAAAAAAAAAATGTTTTCAGGAAAAGTTTTGAGTAACACAGTCCAAAAGTTCATCCAAAGTTGTGAAATCTGCTCATGGATTTTACCTTTCCTTGAGCCTTGGGCAGCCCTGATACTTATTTTTCTTTTTGGTCTTTACATTACCAATTTGCTTATTTGCTTGTTTCCTCTCATTTGAGACAATGAAACTTCAGATGGGAGGGGGAGTGGGAAAATAGTGCATGTATGATTATGCGACCAAGTAATTCTATATCATATACAACCAAGAGAATGAGAAGGTATACTACATATGTGTATGTCAAAATATATTCTACTGTCATATATAACTAATACGAACAAGAAAAACTTTATATGGTGTTACAAATGAAGTCCCCCAAAATTCCTATGGACCTCTACCATGGACCCCTCAATAGATCCATTGATGTATATCATCAGTATTGGCCTCTGGACCAGCCTTCTGCTTCTCACTAGCCTTAGACCTTCCTCAAAAGGATATCCCGATAATTCCAACAATGCCCCTTGTCATCTTGAAGTAGATAGGGCAGTCATTGTCCCAACTCTCAGTTAGGGTATCCTCTGAGAGAGGGGATTGAGATGTAGAAGGGCTTAGGCAGCCAGGACAAGATGATGAGTGAGGAGGTTGGGAACAAGGCCAGAACACACAAGCATGAAGAGGATCTTCTGACGAGGACCACTTCCTGCTTGACAAAAGTGCTCATAAACACAAGCAGGGGACCCAATCAGATACTTCCAAACTCATACTCCTAAGTGGGGCATCCAACAGAAAAACTAAAACAGACACATGGACAGAGAGGGCATCAATCAATTACAGTGAGTGATGCATGGACAAGGAGAAGAGATGAGGAAATTCCAGAGATGATAAAAAGAACAGACCAAAACTCGCCCTCCAGATTCCCAGCTCTGGGGCTTCTTCCCTTCAGAGAAGCTTATCTCTGTTACTTTTGCAATAAGCCTACTTCTTACTTGTTATCTCTGTGTCCTGTTCTTCAATTCTTTGCTGAATGAAAACAATTAACCAGCACCCCTAGACAGCAATACTACATAAAGGAAACATTAGATTGAAAGGCACACTCATATATTGCTGGTGGGACTGCAAATTGGTGAAACCAATATGAAAAGCAGTATGGAGATTCTTTGGAAAACTGGGAATGGAAGCACCATTTGACTCAGCTATCCCTCTCCTCAGTTTATACCCAAAGGACTTAAAAACAGCATACTACAAGGACATAGCCATATCAATGTATATAACTGCACAATTCACAATAACTAAATTGTGGGACCAACAAAGATGTCCTTCAGTAGATGAATGGATAAGGAAACTTTGATATATATACACAATGGAACATTATTCAGCATTAAAAGAACAGAATAAAATCATGGCATTTGCAGGTAAATGGATGCAGTTGGAGAATATAAAGCTAAATGAAGCAAGCCAATCCCCCCCAAAAAAAAACGAAGGCTGAATGTTTTCTTTGATATGAGGATGCTGACTCATAATGGCGATAGCGGGGAGCATGGGAAGAGTGGAGGAACTTTAGATAGGGCAAAGGGGAGGGAGAGGAAGGGAAGGGGTAGGGGATTAGGAAGGATGGTGGAATGACTTAGAGATCATTACATGTATGAAGACACAAATGGTGTGAAAATACTTTGTGTACAATCAGTGACTTGAAAATTGTGCTCTATATGTGTAATATGAAATGAATTGCATTCTGCTATTATGTCTAACAAATTAGAATAAAGAAATATTTTAATTTTTTTAAAAAATGAAGAAGTGCCACACAGATATAGTCAAAAGAAAGATACTATGCCTATAATGATAAACTTTACAACAAAATTTCTTACTAGAAACAACATAGGATATTTTTAGTGATAAAAGCATCAAATACATAAGAAGATATAGTAAGTATAAGGATATACACACCCAAAAACAGAGTCTCCAAATTCACACAACAACTAACAGTAAGGAAGGGAGCAATAGGTAATTCAATAATAATGTACAGAACAACTAGTCCGATATCAACAAGAAAATAGAACACCTAAACGACACCATAGACCTAATGGCAGGAACAGAACACCCCATCTTAAAACAGCAGAAAACACATTCTTCCAAAGACTACATGGAATAGTCTCCAGAATGGGCCATATGGGGAGCCATGAAACAAGCCTCAGTAAGTTTAAAAGGAATTAAATCATAGAAAGCATGTCCTTTAACCACAATGGAATGAAACTAGAAATCAACCACAAAAGGACATTTGGGAAATTCACAGATGAGTAGAAATGAAATAACACACTCCTAAGTAGCCAATGGGTCGAAAAGAAATCACAAGGGAAATTAGGAAATGCTTTTAGATGAATAGAGACAAAAATACAGCACACCAAAACTTACAGCATGCCGTGGCAGCAGTGCTGAGAAGGAAACTTATGCCTGGATTGTTTTTCAATTTTACCTGTTTTTTTGTTGTTCTTTATTTCTCAATAAACTAAGAAGTTAAATAGCCTTATGTATTCAAACCAGTAAATAGCTTTAATATTCATAAATTTTGAAACTATGTTTCTCTAAATCAGTGCTTCTTACTTAGGGTAAAAAGCAAAAAGAAAATCCCCTCCCATTATATTGACAAAAATTAAATTTGATTACTATATTATTTCTGTATATCATTAAAAATGAAGACTATTCTTCCAGTTTCTAAATTTCAAGATTTATTGGCATAATCCAGACTTGTGGGCCACTATTACTATTTCTACATTACTAGCTTCTATTTTTAGAAATATTTTACAAGTTTAACTCCTAATACTTTGAATACTTAACTTCAATTACTGTATTTTATGCAGTGTTTAAATTTGCTATGCCCTGACTTGCACAATTTTTAGAAACTCAATCCATCATTACACATCTCATAATAAATGATTCACCTCCTCACTGCCAACTTTAATTTTTTTTCTTGAATCGTACTGGGATTTTTTTAACTTGAAGTACTCTAAAATTTCATACAGTTTCTTATAGTACATCTACACTTACAGAAACTTGTTCTCTAAGAATAAAGTGGATTTTTATCAGCACATGACTTCTCTGGTGATTCATTCCCAGGACTGCAGCTCTATGTTTAATATCAGGTAGGAAATGAAGAGCTCAAAATTGTCAAGAACCTCTGCCCAAGCCCAGAGGGAACCAGGGTTTAACACCACCAGCCTCCTCTTTGCTGAGTCTACTACCCCAAGGGAGCATTAATTTGACCTTCTTTCTGGCCCTTCCCCCTCCTCTAGGACTGAAGAGGGGTTAGAGGAATTGCAGAAACATCTGTTCTGTTGCAGATGGTAGGTTGCATTAGTCTTTGGTCTCACCTCATGTCCCCATGTGCTCTCTGTCCAGCTGAAATTCTTTAATTCCCAGAAGCCTGTGGCTATCACTTTTAGTATATACACACATTCCCTGTTCCCCTCAACACACACAAACACACACACACACACACACACGAACACACACATACACGAACACTTTTTGTTTGGTGAGTTAATTTTATTTGAAATATTTTTTTTTTTTTTTTTTTGTGAGTCAGAGGCATTTTATTTGGTGTGAATCAAAGTAGGGATCCCAAATCTTGAGAATTAAAATCCAGTAATTAGGGCTTCCTTATTCTTGAAGCTAGTCCAAGGGATCATTAATTTAGATTTCGAAACAATACGCATACAACTTAAATTGAAATTTTTTGTTGTTTTGTTCTAGCAGTTCTGGAGATGAACCCAGAGCTGCTCTACCATAGGGCTACACCCTTAGCTCCCTGGCTCCCCGCTTTATTTTCTTAAATCTTGACACGCGGTCTCACTGAATTACTGAGGCTGGTCTCCAATGTGGCAATCCTCCTGTGTCAGTCTCCTGAGTCTCTTGGATTACTGATGTGCACCATGGTACCTGATATTTCATTAATGGAAATTTTAAACATGATTACTTGTGTTGTGGGGTTTCTTTTTCTTTATTTGAAATATTTTAAAAGCAAGTTAAGTTTGTGTGCTAATATCACCACTCCAGGTGAAAGGAAAAACAAATGAAATCTGATGCATATGTCAAATCTACTTATAATGATAATGAAAGAGGCATATACATTCTGATGTGTTATTTCATGTTATGCATGTATGGCAATAACCATATTACTGCTACTACTCTTTAGTGTCATGATAATCAGCAGGTGTAACATGCAAGTGAGCTATCAACTTCTACTTACATTGACTCTTGTAAGCCCATGACAATCCTCTAAGAGGGTTATTTCCATTGTTGGAAATATATTATTTCCATTTTGCAGAAGAGAAAACTGAGGCCTAACAATGCTAAGCCAGTTTTGTAAAAGCATACTGAGGCAGCAAGTAATCTAGGACATTGGATGCATATTCACATTCTACTTCCTGTTCACCATTTCATAACCAAACCAAAGAATATAAGTGAAGTTTCCACCAGTTAGTTGATCCTTTCATAGCCATGCAAGTTGTATTAACCTATTATATTCATTTTCCCAAAAGCCTAGAAAACTGTGATTTTAATAATCACACATCACACATTGGCCTAGGGCTAGTGTAACTTGCAGTATACCTTTATTCTTCAGCTTCTCTTTACAAAGTGGGCATATGATTGTTTTAGTCAGCTTTCTCACTGCTGTGACTTACAGACCCAACCAGCACAACTGTAGAGGAGGAAAAGTTTATATGAGAGATCACAGTTTCAGAGGTCCTAGAGGTATCCATTCCTCTGGGTTCGAGGTGAGGCAGGACTTCATGGCTGGAGAGTGTGATGGAGGAAAACAGCTAATATCACAATGATCAGAAAGCAGAGAGAGAGAGACTCTACTCACTAGATACAAATATATACCACGTACCCACGCCCCCAATGAACCACTTCCTCCAACCACATCCACCTGCCTCCAGTTCCCACTCAATTAATCCCATCAGGGATTGATTTCACTGATTAGATTAAGACTCTCACGACCCAATCATTTCTCCTCTGAACCTTCTTGCATTTTCTCACACATGAGCTTTTGGGGGACACCATAGCTAAACCATAACAATGATCATCAAGGACAACTGAAGAAGTTGACTCAATCATTTTGGGTGGCTTACCTGGATATACACACTTCATTATTTTCCTCACCTTCCCCTCTTTGCTTCCACCTTCATCCCTCTAAAATATGTGGTCTATGAATGATATATCCCAGAGGACAAGAAGAGGAGAATAATTACTGTTGTCTCCACAAATTGGTGGTAGCACTTGACCCAAATAGAAGATATTTGGAGGTTAACAGAGAGAGGAGAGAGGATGAGAACCTCGGCCAGACCAGGGCATTCATTTCCAATGTGAAGCAGAGTCATTTTCCTCCTCCATACTTTCATTTGGAGTTTGTGAAATGGGAGATGGTCCATGTAGATTATGGACAGTCTCCCTTAGACACATCGTTTGGGGTTAGAATATGAAAGACAAGGGAAAGCACTTCCAATGATTTCTGTTCACTTCTTGTTCATACTGTCTGAACTTCAGAGATCCCCTGTGAATAAAATCCATGGGCTCTTTTTTCCCTGGTGTGAATGTCCTCAGATGCCTTCATGGCACCAATGGCCCCTGAGGCCATGTCTTCGTTTATGGCCTGTCACATAATCAAGCTCATAATAAGTTACTATTTGGCCCTCACTGCATATTTTCCAAAGTCTTTGAAGCCATGAGTTTGTTCATTTGAAGTTATAGCTCCAATTAAACTTTCAAAAGACTCCACTGCAAAAAGCATCCATACATAATTGAAATTGAACATTACTCGAAAGAGGATTCCAAGAAAGCCATCTCAAGATGTAAAGGGAAGCAAATTTTTATGCTCCACATATGGGCTTAAATTAAAGGACACATTTCATTTTCCCAACCAATGGAAACCATATTTTGGCTTTAGGGATACATAAATGGCATTTCACATACTTACTTAATTGGATAATTTCAGACAGTTGTGAGAGGAGAAAGGAGTCTAATAGAAATTCAAGTCGTAGTTGTAAATTATAACATTAAAACAGAAGTAAATCAATTTTAAAATTACATTTTCAGGAAACATATAGTTTAAAATGCTAATAAAGTGGCTAAAATCATAGACTCTTCCAGGAGACCCAGAAAATGTGGCCAGCTTTGGAGTGAAAGTATGGGTACATTACTAAACCTTCAAGGCCTGGATACCCACAGGGCAAGATTTTCCTAAAGATGGCATGGATATGTTGTAAGGACCTCATGGATAGCATTTAAGGAAATATGTTTTGGGTTTCCTGCAGAGGGAATTGAGAACTGAAGGTTTGTGTCTTATCCAAACAATACACTTGACCTTGAGAAGGACATGGTGCCTCACTCTCTACCATTTTTTTTTACCTGTGAATGAAGGTCTTGGACAAAAACTATCCTTAAGAGCTCCCCTCTTTAAAATCTGTGTTTAGAAATACAAGTAGGCATAAGTAGTTAGAGCCATCCAGGGAAAAATTTTTTTCATCTTTTTCTAAAATTATTTATTTGTTAACAATCTTAAATTTGATTTTCATATGCACAATCAGAATTAAAGTACCCATCTGCGATATTACAAGCATCACCCCAGCCCCAGCTAGAAGGATAAATAAAAAATCCTAGGCCTGGCAATTTCAGCAGCCAATGCCACATCTCTAATTTCTCAAAAATGCCAATAAAGGCAGGAAATCCCCTTAGGTGTCATTTTGCAGATGAGGTAGCTAAACTAGCACCAGCTGACTCCAATTTGCATGAATGGTATGGGGAATAGCCAATCTATCCTTACAATTAGACATGCAAACCCACCTCCTGTATTACTATAAACAGAAGCCTTATGGACTTAAAGAGTAAGCAACAAGTCTGGTCCATGTCTCTAAGCAGAAAACCTTGTAGACAAAGGCAAATTTTGGAGGCTCTGCGTTGTCCATGAATAGAAAGAGATGTGAGCATCCAAGTCTAACAGTGAGACACATAAGCAGCTTATGACGATGTCCAATGGAGAGGGATGGAGCTTTCCAATCATCCTTTCACATACTGCTCTCTAAGGAATCCCTTGATGTCTTGCATCATTCCATTTATATAGGCATATTCTTCAAGTATTTTTGATTAATTAAAGAATATCTGAGTTGTCTGCATCCTCTTAGATGATGAGAAGCCCCTTATTTTAATATAAGCATGTTCTGCCTTGCAGGAGGATCAATGTTCACTGGTGTATTTATGTTTTCAATGGTTCCAATGACAGAAGATGCACCAAATATGCCATCATAGGCTTTATTGGCATTAGGATAAAGAATAAAAATTTCCTGCTGGGTGGAATAGAGATTAGGTCGCTATATAGAACCTGAAAGAGCTGCCTTTATACCTGCCTGATTCCCTGTGTGTGCCAAGTCACACAGAACCCTGTCCACACCCATGAGAAACTGTAGTAAAAGCTAATGATAATCTCAAGGAATACAGTGTTTAATATCAAAGAACATAGTTTCCAACAGGTGGGACATAAAATGTACCAATGACTATGAATAGAAATGTATTGCCCTGGATGGTCACAGGGGGAAAGGGGAGGCAGTGTTTTCCATTGAAAGTAATTCAAAAATGACATCAGTGTGGGCCTGTCTTATCTGACAGTTGGGTCCATGACCATGGTATGTAAGGGATGAGTAGAGGTGCACATGTGACTTCCTAGTTCTTCCTTCAAGGAATGGATTGGGAAGGATAAAAGATGATGAGACTACATTGAATGTGGACGTTGAATGACAAAGAAGTGAACCTAAGGCGATTTCCCTGGAGAAGAAGAACATGAACAAATACATAATGTAAGGGTGACAATACCCCACTCCTGTGACAGTGACGGAAGTCAGGACAAACTGGCAGGCAGTGGGGTCTGTGGAATAGAGTATGCAGCATCTGTGCCCTCTCTGAGGCCTTATTTCTACTCCTGCACCTCAATCCACAGTGTCCCTTGAGCCCTGAACTTATATTGAAGTAACATTCTCACCTGTGGAGATTCTCCACACCCTGGGGGGTTTCAAATATGTCCTACATGTTGGTAACATCAAATCTTTGTCTCAGACCCAGATTTCTCCCCTAAGCTGCAAACCTACAAATAAACAGTCCCCTCAAAATTCATGCTGAGATGTTTATCAAGCCTGGTGCATCCAATGATAAACTAATTAGTGCCACTATCACCCCACTGTCCTCTTCCTCCCCATTTCCATGTCCTAATCCCAGTAACAGTTAATAACATTACTCCACTTTCTGGGCCAGACGTCAGGACATCCCATCCTGACTCCCCCCTCTTCCTTTTGGCCAGTATATGTCCCATTTGGTCAGTGTGTCCCATTGAATCTGGAAAATATACTGACCTGCTACCCAGAAAAAAAAAATCATTCTTATCTGCATTTATTTTTTTAAAAATAAGATAACTTAAAGTTATGACCACTTTCTGGTTCCAAAAGATGTCTGATTTTACATGTATATATAGCCACCTCTCAGCATCCCTTGGGAATTTGTTCCAGGACCATTCCCCATAAAAAATCCATAGTGCTCAAGTGTCTTATATAAATAGCATAGAATTTGCATATAACCTACACACATTCTCCCATATACTTCAAATTATTTCTAGATCAATGAGTACAATGTAAATGCTATGAAAATAATTGTTACATTGCATTGTTTTGGAAATAATAACAAAAAAGAAAAGCCCGTCCACATGTTCTATAGACACAATTATTTTTTCTCAAGTATTTCCAGTATAAATTTGCATGATGAGGAATCCATGTGTGTGTGTACCCTCCACTGCCAACTGTTTAACAAAAGTAACAACATAGGTGCCATTTATTGGGCAACAACTACATACCAGTTACCATCTACACCTCACATAGGCTCACAGAGGAGCATGTCTGCACAAGCCATGCAGCTGGAACCTTACACCGCAAAGTCAGAGCCTGCACCTGCTTCCCTCTGTTGCTCTGCTACTCCTCAGGGCAACTGGGTCTCTGCAAACTTCAGACTTGACAATGCTCCAGACCCTGACCTTGAGAGAAATAACATCAAGAGTGAGAGACCAAGGCCTACTGTAATGGTTAATTTGAATTGTCAACTTGATTGGACTAAGAGATGCCAAGGATTAAGAGGCTTATTGTGTCTAGGAATGATTGGCATGTGGGATAGCCAACTGAAATGAAGACCCTCCCTATGTGTGGACAGCACCATCAAATATGATGATTGCTTGGATGGAATAAAAGTTGGAAGAGTAAGGAAGAAGCAGCAGATGCAAGCTCAATTCCTCTGGAACAAGTTCTTGATTGCTATTGCAATCATCTGAGAATATCTGATTTTCATTTCTTCACTCTTCCAAAGTGGACTCTGTTAGTGATTCTCCAGATTAGGGTAGCACTGTTGATCTCTGTTGTTCTGGGGCTTTAGCTTCTTGGACTGTGCAGCTACTGATTCTCGCAGTTCTCCAACCTGAAGATGGCCATTGTAGACTATCCAGCTTCTGGTGAAGTAAGACCACCTAATAAGTCCCCTTTTTATAATTACACTTCCTGTTGATTCTGTTGCTCTAGAGAACCCTAATACAACTACCTAGATGGGTCTTGGGGAAGACTGAACGTAATAGATAGCCAAGAGAGAATCTGAAGGTCAAATACAGTGGAGATTGCCACAGGCTGTGACCAGGAGAAAGCTCTCACCCCTTTATGAGACTCACTTTGTCTACACATTTGCAAATGTTGGCTGATTGTGCTTCCTCCAGTTCTTGACAAGAAAGGAACTGCAGTAGCAACTCATCTGAAATGCTTTCTGGGCACCCACTGCCATAGGTAGCCCTGCCGAAGTGAGTCAGGAAAACTCAAAGCCTAGGGTGCTTTTCTCAGAGGAATCCTAGCAGTGTTGCCCAGGCTAACTGTGTCATCCCCCTAGTTTGCGGTGTGACTCAGCTTTAGACATGTGTTGCCCCAGACATAGGACACTGCTTACCACAGAGATTGATGGCTCCAGGGCCCATGTCTCACCTCCACTTCACTAGTCTTTAAAGTCAGTTCAACTCCATAAGCATTTCCCCCTCATCATTTCAGTTACCCTGGGGATTTCCTGTATTGTGCTATATATTAGTGTATGGAAATGTCATTGCTAATAAAGCTGGAAATGGAAACAATGAACATGTGCCAAGTTCAAGTTAAAGCTCTTGCCCAGGCATTTGTAAAAACAGATGGAATAAATTCACATAGAGGAGCCATGAAGTTAACATTGCATTGCTTCCTGGGAGAAATGCAGGATTGACTCCTGATTCAGCATCTCTGGTGAGATCCCCAGGTACAATGGGCACTAAGCATAGAACCTGACTCACCAGGTGTAATCCTGATTCTTAAGGACAGGTTATGGATACTGCAACTTAAAGATACAGATTCAGAGCAATGAAGCCTTTAGAATATTTTTCTTGGCCTGTGTTTTTGGCAGCTTGAAATGAACTTTGTTACAGAAGAAATTTCAAAAAAAATAAATAATAATAATAATAATAATAATAAAGTATAATCAAATGAGGTGGCTTGAAGTCTCTCCAGTGGAAAATAGTAGCAGTTTGGGCTTCAGCTGACAAGGGGAATATAAATTGGCTGCTATTCATAACAGGTAGAACACAATCAGAGCAAGATTGTGATCTTTTATTTCACTGGTTTACCATAAAATATGCATTGTTAATGAAAAATCATTTTGATGCTGCATTTCGCTTTGAAATCCATTAAATATCTTAGAACAAAGAGATCAACTGATTTCTTAAATCATGCATGCAAATGTGTAATCTATCAAACCAATCAAAGACATAAAGTGATCTGCCCAACATAACATGGGAACAGATCTTTATTGACAGCAGGTAGAGTGTCCAGTGGAGCACACTAGTGACTCACAACAGCTCTAGGATGGGTGCCTCTGGTCTTTGAGCTTATTAGTAGCTGGTAGGGAGCAGCCACTCAGTAGCAAGGCAAGAGCATGACATTCAGCTAGAGCAGTATCACCACCCCTTCCCTATCCCTTCCCCTGTCCTTAGGAGCACCTCCCTCAATTGCATCCAGAGACTTTGTGGACAATAAACACTTGATATAGTATTTCAGAACCAGGTAAAATCTTAACTTGCATAGGTTTCATTCATTCATTCTTTCCACCGTCATCTTTGGATAACTTCCTTTGAACCAAGTGTTCTACTAGATGTTCATTAACAAGTGTTCTACTAGAAGTGAACAAACCATGGATACTTACTGTGTTTTGATAAATATTTTATACAGAAAATCATAATGTTCTGTATCTAGATATGTTTGCATATGTGTACCTATATAGCATACACACACACACACACACACACACACACATCCTCAAACAGAAAACATGAATTCCACTCTTGTTCCATTCTTTTGGGTCATCCCCTCCCCTGCCTGAAGTCCCCATGGGAACTGTTAATAAAGTGCCTTTGGTGGAAAGGTTTGATAATTGGCAACAATATTTTGTTCAGCAGAGCATGTCTTACAGGATCTCTGGTTGACAACATGTTTGAACAAAATGGTCTTATTTTCAATAATAACAATGGTTCTAATATTTCACTGAAAATTCAGGGTTTCCTACTTTCAAAGCACCCTATCTGATTGATATGGGTGTGAAGCCTTTAGCACAATGGAGGTTCAACTCTTAAAAATCCATTAGAACATTTCTCACTCATTATTGTTCAAACATTCAGTGATAGTAAAGAAATTGTGTAATTTTAACAAAGAATTAGATGATTTTTTTAAATTATCTTTGTATAAGGACTATGTTTGGAAGCATTTTTCAAATGGTATGAATTATAAAAGAAAATATTACATATTACCAAAAAGTAAAATTAAAATAGAAAACACAAAGGAAAAAAATATATTTGTGATGCACATTTGTGATGTTCGTTTTTATTTATTTAAATATTTTGATCAACATATTTTACATATTTATGAGCTTCATTGTGGTGTTTTGATTCATGTAAACAAAAAAAATGAAATCAATATATCAAAAAGATATCTGTGCTCTCATGTTTATTAAAGCACTACTCACAAGAGCCAGAATATGGAACTAATTTAAATGTCCATCAGTGGATGAATGGACAAAGAAAATATGGTATATGTCTGCAATGGAATAGTATTCAGCATTAAAAAAGCATGACAACCTGTAAATTGCAACAATGTAGAAGAAATTGGGAGACATTATTCAGTGACAGAAGTCAGGCACAGAAAGAAAATATTGCATGATTTTACTCTTAAATGTTGTCTAAAAAAAAGTTAATCTCATAGAAGTTGAGAGTGGAATTTTGATATACATTTTATGTGGGGGACAAAAGCACTCACAATATGGAAGGGAAAGATAAATGTCCCAGTACAATCATAAGCAAACTAAATAAATAACTGTTCATGTAGCCGCACACAGGAGAAATTAAGGTTCACTTGTAGTCAAGAAATGCACATAAAAATGAGATTCTTACCCAAGTGCAGTGGCGCACACTTATAATCCCAGCAGTTTAGGAAGCTAAGGTAGGAGGATAGCAAGTTCAAAGCCAGCCTCAGCAAAAGGAAGGTGCTAAGCAACTCAGTAAGACCCTGTCTCTAAACAAAACACAAAAAATAAGGCTAGGGATATGGCTCAGTGGTCGAGTGCCCCTGAGTTCAATCCCTGGTACCCCAAAATGAGATTCTTTCATTCAGCTAAGTAAATTGGCATAGATTGAAAGAATAAAGTCCAACACATATGAAAATAAAAATGACAATGCACTCTCACATACTACTTGTTTAAAGGATCACAAATTGGCACAGACTTTCTAGATGGAAATATGCTAATGTTATAGCCAAATCCTTAAATTCAACACTATCTTTTCATTGCAGAACTACATGTTTAGAAATTTTTCCTAAGGATGTAACTGGAAGCCATAAAAATGTATCAGTACTTTCTGGCAAAAAAAAAGTACTATTTATAATTGTTAATAGAAAAAAATGAACAACACAAATTATCCCAAAGCTGAAGCTGAATTAAAAAGTTAAACAACCCATGGCATAGTTATACAACATTGGAGAACAGTTGTTCTTAAATTTTGATATCGTAGCAGCAAAACATACAACACACCCTCAGTCTATGGATTATATATAGAAAAATACACATATAATTTAGGGAGGGCCTAAACCCCTAATTTCTATTAGTCTTCATCCCAAAGACATCTATTCCCTTGAAAAGATACATGTAAGTGCATTACTAAAAATAAAATCAGGCTAAGCAAAGAATATACTTGGGTGATACAAGTTCATAAAATGGATGGGTGTTGTGGATGGTTTCAGCAACATGTTCCTATGAACCCAACCAACTTCAGCTGTCATGTAGAACAAGGAACATCTAGGCACTTCTCAGTAAGTACATAATGGTCAGCAGTTTGACAGCTGTGGGCCCATAAACTTGAAATCCTTAAAAATTGAGAATTTAGTGATTCCCAGCTCTGCTCCCCCATGGCAGACTCCTCACCAGGGAGCTGTGGAAACACCAAGGTCATTTCTCCTCCTTCACTTCAATACCTGCCAGGAGCAGGCTAAGCCATCTGCCAGCCAACAACCACAGACTCAGGGAAAGCTGCACTCTACTGAGCAGTCACCTGGTCCCTGAGCTTCTCACTGGCATAGGATGATGTTATATGTTGAATTTGTGTCCCCTCAGATGTCAGATATTAAAGTCATAACTCCCAGTACCTCAGAGAGTGATTTTATCTTAAAACAGGACTGTTGTAGATGTAAGTAGTTAAGATAAAATCATGAAGGTGAGTACTAACTCATCATGACAGGTCCCCATAAAATGGGGAAATTTGGACCCAGACATTTCTAGAGGGAAGATAATAGAAAGTGACAGAGGTAGAAGAATGGCATCAGCAAGGAGAGAAGCTTGGAACAGATTCTCCATCCATCACAGCCTCCGGAGGAACCAACCCTGCCAACAACTTGATCTCAGGAATTCAGCCTCCAGAACTGTGAGAAAATATCTGTGTCTGTCATTGAATTTACCCTTTGTGTGGTGCTTTAATGCAACAGCCCTAAGAGATAAATACAGGTGGGATCACCATGGTTACCTTAGGTCAGACAGATGTGCTCATCTTTTGTACAGGGCATCACCTGGAGAGCTGGACAATACACAGATCACTGGGCCCCATCCCAGAGTTTTGGGTACAGAGGGTTGGGGAGGGACTGAGAATCTACTTCTAAGAAGTTCCCTGGTGCTACTGCTACTGCCTCAGGGTCATTCCAGACTGTCACTGGCACAATCAATCCTATCAAAACACCTGCCAACCCATGGGTATGTCATGCGACCAATGCAGGTTAAGTGGAAGAACAGAGAAGACTTGGTACTATTGAGTAGAGGTGGCAGAGTTACTGATATTTGGGAGGAGTTCTCCATTTTGTGCCTATGTCCCACTTTTCCCCAATGTTTTTTATGTATAGTCTTTTAAAATTAAAAATTAAACAGAAGTACATATTTTGAGATAAGGTAAGTAAATTCTTTAAATCAACACAAGAAAATTAAGGGCTTAACTGTGCACTAGGTGGGCCTTTCTTTTTCCTCTCTCCTTTGTATGACAAGCCTGGGGGGAATGGTAGCTTCCTTTCCTAACCTCTCTCAATTAACAGTGAGTTCCTCGGTGAGAAAAAGGCACCTGAGTCCTGTATTCAGGCCCTTTGGGGTCACCCTGAACAGACACACTGCACTAGTCCCTTTAGTCACAACTCAGCACTGTGACTGTGCAACTCTGACTGTGCAACTCAAAGCATCTTCTCCCAAAACTCTCCAATCTGTTACAGAGCAATCAATACTTGCATAAAATACAAAATAATGCACGGATGTCATAACCATGAAAAATTTGCTTGAGACATTTCTAAAAGTTTGCTCTTGATTTCTGCATTGATCCTACTACAAATAAGCTCATGGACAGGCTTAGATCTGGGGCCCACATTTTAGAAACTCTGTGACAGAATTCACACATAAAGAAACCTGCTTTATGTAATTTTTCTCAGGGAAGGAAAATGAAACAATGAGAAGACATAACAGGGCATGTTATTTTAAGAACATCATAAGTTCAAGATGAAAATAATCAGAAATGTTTTGAACTTAGTTTCCCAGATGTGTTGAGAAAAAAATGTGCAAGTTACACATCCCATACACTGTGGGCCAAGTCAGCTAAACTGACCCTGAGAAAGTAAGCCAAGCCGAGTGTATCAACAAAGGACAAGAATCTATGCAAGGCAGGAAAAAAAAAAAAAAAAAAAAACTCTTCCCTCAACTACATGGGGTTCTGTGCTTTTCTTTTTTTTTTCTCATTTTTCTTTTAGTATGTGCATGTATGTATGTCTGCACATGTGTGCATAATTCAATTTCAAAATGCTTTTAATCTTATTTTGACTGAAAGAAGTCAAAAGAGAGATTGTCAAAACTTATATTAGGATAATCAGGGAAATGTGATAATCAAAACTGCTTGAGCAGTCTTTGCTGTTTTTAAAAGATGGGCTGCACTGAAGCAGAACCTGATTTTCAAGAAAAAAAAAATTAAATCTGAACTCATATGTTCCAAAATTTTGTAAATCTTATGAGAGATTTCCAGATGGCATGATTTTGGACCAACTGTTTTATGAAGTCAAAATAGTGAAGATGGTCAGGAATTGTTTGGCTTTTGTTTTAATTCCACTGGAAGATATCAGAGAATAGGCAAGGCAATGAGGATAATAGGACCCAAATATGGGGGGGAAAGGGAAACTCCAAATGAATGAGAATATGCCAACCTGCTGACTCTGAGCCGAGCCTTCAAAGCTGGTGGATGACAGGTGAGCAGGTAAAGACCCAGGCTTTGATTGGGCACTACTTGGAAAGGCTCCAACCAAGGATTAAGAGAAACGAGTGTGAAACAGAAGTGGAATGTGCTTTAAGAGGGTTGATATATGGCTGCCAGTCATCTCAAACTCTGATGAGATTAACATGATTTAGAATCATATTTGTGAAAATCCACCCGTTGGAAGCAAGCATTTATCATCTCAGGAGAAACATAATGTCACCAGAGTCCTAGGTCAGAGGCCCAACTCTGGGGGTCTTAACAAATCAGGTCCAATCACTGTCCCCAAGAGCCAAACTGAAAAAGTAATGCTAAAAGCTGGAAGGGAGCTTAAGTGATCATAGCTATATAGGAAAGACAAAAAGAACATGCATTCCCAGGTCTGTGTTTGGAGATACTGGGTATCCAATTTATATAGATGAGAGGATTAATGTGCAGAATCAAGCAGTCTTGGTCACACTGTGGTCTGGTTCATCATTCTCTCAGAATTGTTCAGGTGGGGCCTTGTCTCTGCAGATAAGAAAGTTGCTAAAGTTGGTTCTTTGAAAAAATAAATAAAATTGACAGACCCTTAGCCATGCTAATGAAGAGAGGAGAGAGAAAACTCAAATCACTAACATATGTGATGAAAAAGGAAATATCATGACAGACACTACAGAAATACGAAAGATAATTGGAAATTATTTTGAAAATTTAATAAAATAGAAAAATCCAATAAAATAGAAAATATCAGAGGCAAAAACAAATTTCTAGAGGCACATTATATGCCCAAACTAAATCATGATAATATACACAATTTAAACAGATCAATTTCAAGCAAGGGAATAGAGAATGCCATCAGAAGCCTACCAACAAAGAAAAGTTCATGACCAGATGGATACACAGCTGAGTTCTACAAGACCTCTAAAGAAGAACTAACACCAATACTCCTCAAACTATTTCATGAAATAGCAAAAGAGGGAACACTTCCAAACACATTCTATGAGGCCAATACCACCCTGATTCCAAAACCAAAGACACACTGAAGAAAGGAAACTTCAGACTAATATCTCTAATGAACATAGATGTAAAAATTTTCAATAAAATTCTGGCAAATTGAATACAAAACATATTAAAAAGATAGTGCACCACAATCAAGTAGCCTTCATCCCAGGGATGCAAAGTTGGTTCAAAATATGGAAATCAATAAATGCAATTCATCACATCAATAGACTTAAAGGTAAGAATCATATGAGCATCTCAATAGATGCAGAAAAAGCATTTTGACAAAATACAGCACCCATTCATGTTCAAATAACTAGAAAAATTAGGGATAACAGAAATATACCTCAACATTGCAAAGGCTATCTATGCTAAGCCCCAGGCCAACGTCATTCTAAATGGAGAAAAATTGAAGGCATTCCCTCTAAAACCTGGAACAAGACAGGAATGCCTGCTTTCACCACTTCTATTTAACATAGTTCTTGAAACACTGGCCAGAGCAATTAGACAGATGAAAGAAATTAAAGGGATACACATAGGAAAAAAAGCACTCAAATTGGCACTATTTGATAATGATATGATTCTGTACTTAGCAGACCCTAAAAATTCCACCAGAAAACTTCTAGAACTAGTAAATGAATTCAGCAATGTAGCAGGATATAAAATCAACATACATAAATCTAATGCATTTCTTTATATCAGTGACAGATCTTCAGAAAGGGAAACGAGAAAAACTGCCCTGTTTAAAATAGCCTCAAAAACAATAAAATACATGGGAATCAACTTAATGAAAGAGGTGAAAGATCTATAATGAAAATCACAGAGCCCTAAAGAAAGAAATCAAAGAAGACCTTAGAAGATGGAAAGATCGACCTTGCTCTTAGATAGAATTAATATTATCAAAATGACCATACTTCCAAAAGCACTATACAGATTTAATACAATTACTATCAAAATCCCAATGACATTCCTCATAGAAATAGAAAAATCAGACATGAAATTCATCTGGAAAAATAAGAGACCCAGAATAACTAAAGCAATCCTTAGCAGGAAGAGTAAAGCAAGTGGCATCACTGTACCAGATGTTAAAGTATAGTAAAGAGCAATAGTAACAAAAACAGCATGGTACTGACACCAAAACAGACTGGTAGACCAATGGTGCAGAATAGAGGACACAGAGACCAACCCACAAAATTATAATTGTCTTATATTAGACAAACATGCTAAAAATATGCATTGAAGAAAGACAGCCCCTTCAACAAATGGTGCTGGGAAAACTGGAAATTCATATGCAGCAAAATGAAATTAAACCCCTATCTCTCACCATGCACAAAGCTCAACTCAAAGTGGATCAAGGACCTAGGAATAAAACTAGAGACCCTGTGTCTAACAGAAGAAAAAGTAGGCCCTAATCTCCATCATGTGGGATTAGACCACAACTTCCTAAATAAGACTCCTATAGCATAAGAATTAAAATCAAAAATCAATAAATGGGATGGATTCGAACTAAAAAGTTTCTTCCCTGCAAAAGAAACAATCTGTGAGGTGAATGAAGAGCCTACATCTTGGGAGCAAATCTTTACCCCTCATACATTAGATAGAGCACTAATCTCTAGGGTATATAAAGAACTCAAAAAGCTAAGCACCAAAAAACAAACAACCCAATCAATAAATGGGCCAAGGACCTGAACAGACACTTATGAGAAGATGATATACAATCAATCAACAAATATATGAAAAACATTCATCATCACTAGCAATTAGAGAAATGCAAATCAAAACCACTCTAAAATATAATCTCATTCCAGTCAGAATGGCAGCTATTATGAAGACAAACTACAATAAATGTTTGTGAGGACGTGAGGGAAAAGGTAAACTCATACACTGCTGGTGGGGCTGCAAGGGTGCAGCCAAGATGGAAAGCAGTATAGATATTTCTTGGAAAATTGGGAATGGAACCACCATTTGACCCAGCTATCCCAGTCCTCGGTTTATACCCAAAGGACATACTACAGGGACACAGCCACATCAATATTTATAGCAGCACAATTCACAATAGCTAATCTGTGGAACCAACCTAGATGCCCTTCAATAGATGAATGGATAAAAAAAATGTGGCATATATACACAATGGAATATTACTCCACAATAAAAGAAAATAAAATCATGGCATTTACAGGTAAATGGATGGAGCTAGAGAAGATAATGCTAAGTGAAGTTAGCCAATCCCAAAAAACCAAATGCCGAATATTTTCTTTGATATAAGGAGGTTGATTTATAGAGGGTAAGGAGGGGGAGCATGGGAGGAATAGACAAATTCTAGATAGGGCAGAGGGGTTGGAGGGGAAGGGAGGGGGCATGGGGTTAAAAATGACGGTGGAATGTGATGAACATTATTATCCAAAGTACACATATAAAGACATGAATTTGTGTGAATATACATTGAATACAACCAGAGATATGAAAAAACATGCTCTATATGTGTAATATGAATTGTACTGCATTCCACCGTCATACATAAATTTAAAAAAAAAAAGAAAGTTGCTGTTGTCTGGGGGGTTGGTTTCTACTCATCATAAGTTGTTTATCAATCAGCTCTCTTGTTCCTGAAATTCAAAGTGACAAAGAGACAGATGAAAAATGGAAGCAGATATGCCAATTTTTTTTTACATTTGTAGGACTCAGAATTCTGTTACAATAACAGAGCCTAGCCCTCAAAGTTACTCCAATTTTTCATAATATAAGGTTCACCACATAATCAGAAAACAATAACCTGGCATACAAGAAAATTTTTTAAATGGGTAATAAAAAAATGATCAAGAATGATCAGAAAATAGAGTTGTCAGAATAGACTACAAACACTTTTATTTAATCTATTCAAGGTAAAAAACAAATACAAGAGAGAAAGTTGATTAAGAATGGAAAATTAGAAAGAAAAAAAACGTTGGAGCATTTGAAGTCCTCCATAGGGTTTTTTTTAAAGATCTTTCTCTGATCCTAGGAGGGCTTTGTGCTTACATTCAAGGATGACTCACAGAAATGAAAAGAGAGAGTCTCTGGCGGTCACCAGACACATTAACTCAAAGATCCATGGACATAGACTCTAAGAGGCTTGTTTATACTCCTGTATATCCATAGAAGTTTGTTTCCCAATGGAAACATCCAAGATGATGGAGAAGAAGCGAAGACCCCAGGGACAAGGCATAGACTGTATAGGACCTTGAATAAGAAACTCTTTCTGGCTCCACAGTCACCACGACTGCCTGGTCAAGAGCACAAACATCAGGTGTAGTGATTCACAGGTTTCCAGGTGAAACAAAAAGAAAGAGGAAGGGGAAAGCTGTTATTTCACATGTATCTTTTCACCCCTCTCCCACTGCTGATCACATAGTGTTGAGTCAGGCAGACCAAAGCAAATTCTGGTCCCAACGCTCTACTAGCCACGGACTTTGAAAAAATTCCTCAACTTCTATTACCCTCAGTTTGCTAAGCTATGAAAGAAAGACAGTACCGGCCCTTAACTCACTTGACTGATGCTAGGATTATAAACATCATGGGAAGCATTCAACATAATGGGCACCAGGGGCATAGGGAAGTTGTCACAGGATGGATTGCAGCCATTGAGAGAGTCCTTACAATGGATCAGCCATAGAAAATGAGTACCAGAAGGCAGGCAGCTTTGGTAAATGCTGTAATCCTTGGGTATCATGCAAGCTGTAGAATGTGCTGTGGATCCTCCCAAATTTATCATCCAGGCTTGATTCTTTAACACACAAAGAATTCATAGTTTTTATGATTCCTTTACTTCTCAAGTCCATTGAGGTTTTATATGCTACTACATTTTCCTTACAAATCAAATCCTTAAATTATTTGCAGATTTTAATAAATTATATCCAGAATTGTAGCAACTGAACCCATAAGATCTGTGCACACCCTCTACCGCAGTTCTTGTCTTAATTAGGTGGATTTTCCCTCAGATGCCAAAATCATATGAATACCAGAGTTCCTTTGCATTTAGAACTACCTCCTTTCACAGCTCTCAGGAAATACCTTGGCTGAAATGAAGGAATGTGAAACCCAAGATAGCCTTGTTCCACCCTCCAAAAACGACTCATTACCTGTGGCAGAAACTCAAGTCAACCAGACAATTTGTCTGATGAGGCATGTATGAACTATGAGACGCAGCACCAATCCAAAGTCAAGAGCTTGTGAATTATGCTGAAAAATCTTATAAATTCTTAGCCATCTCTTCCATTTATAAAATAATTTGCAATTCATCAGCACTTTAACAACATCCTCATGGAAAATTCAAAAACGAAGCAAGCTACTTTCACATAGACATTTAGATTAACAAATCCTCCATGTAATTCAACTCATTTCAGAGGAATTAAGTAATATATCTGTAGTCTCAAAAGAGGAAGAAGAGAGAAAATTCTAGATTGGGGCATCCCAAAGACCATGCTTTTACGTCAGTTTCATCCTTTTTAAATTTACCCCCAGTAACTGTCAAGGGTTGACATTAGAGATATCATTAGGGCCCTGATTTGTAGACAGTATTGCTGAAGTGGGGAGGAGATAATTCAGTGAAAAGAGCAGAGATGATCAAAGCAAATTTTCTATATTTGAACCACATGGGAAGGAATAACTTGTCAGCCAGAGCTCCCCCTGAGTGTCCCTCTACCCACAGGCAGAGGTCTCAGGGAAAGAAAGTCCCTGGCCAGGGCCTGCTAAACTAGGTTGACTCATTGTAGGATGCCTTGCTATTACTATGTGCTATACTTGGGAGGGAAACACAGATGGGACCTATCCTCTCCATTCCTACCACACACCTGTCCACAGTTCTTATGTCTGTTTCACCAGTTGCAGGTTTCTCAGGTCTCATAAATGGTTATAATCCTTGACTCCTTACCCTCCTCCTTATCCCAGATCCCATCCATCATAAGCCCTGACATCCCTAACCTCCAAAGGACAATTCAAAACAACCCCCTCCACTATTACTACTATCCTAGCCTACCCTAACTGCTGGCCAGGACCCACTGCAACAACTTCCTTGTCCATCTCCTTATTTCCACACTGCAGACTGTTTTCCAGAAAGCATCTGGGTGATCTTTCCAACAGCTTCTCACTTCATCCAGTAGAGTCCATGCTCCTTACTGTGCAATACCCTCTCTCTCACGTCTCCACCTGCTCCTTCTGACCCCACTACACTGGACTTTTGTCTTCTTCTGACCCAAAGTTTCTCATGAGAAGTCCAGACCAGTAGCTTTAGCTCTACAATGAAACCAAATTACAAATGCTGATTTCTAGGCTTTAACCCTAACCTGTGGAATCAGATCCTCTGGTGCCAGTGCCTAGCACACGATGTTTGGCAAGACCCCAGGGGATGTAGAGGCATCCGAAGCATGAGGATCATTGATCTAAGCTATATTTGAGTTTATTCCTGACTCAAGGCCCTAGGCATTGCTGTTCCCTCTACATAAAATACTCTTCCCACCAGTTTGGCTGGTATTTGACTCTTTCTTATGAGTCACATCTGATAATATCTTAAGCATTTACTTGTTTCATATTTATTTTCTGTCTTCTTCCACTCAGTGAGAATGTAAACTGTAACCAGGGCCTCAGGCCTGCTTGCCATCAATTCCTTAATAAAGATCTCACTTTTAACATGTTATGGGACACATAGAGGAACATAGAAGGATGTGTTCAACATTTTATTAAACACAGGCATGCACAGAGCAAGCACCTACTCTCTGACAACCACACAATGGATAATTTTTCCTACTTTACAGACAAAGAAACTGAAGCTCAGGGAAAGTACCAGGTTGGCTTCAGTCCGAAATCGAAGCCACTAGAAAAGCTGGAACCTTCCAATACCATTTCCACATACTTTCTGCTATATTTCGTCAAGAACCCATTTATGAAAGTTATCCTACCTTCTGTGCAGATTTGAAGCAGTGTCATGAAAAGAGATCTTTGGAACACTCTTCATTCTCCCTGATCAATGGTTTAGGCCTAGTGCTTGACATATACAAGCTACAGATTTCAGAGGTGATGAGCTACCAGTTCCTCTTCATTCATTGAGTGTCTGGCCCTGGAGTTTCTGTTGGATATTATGGATCATATTTTGGAGTTAAAAGGTGTACTTCAGGAGTCTTGTTAAGAAAGTCAGATCCTAGGTCGACATGGTGAAGATTTGGGCCTATTTTTTTTTCTATAAGGTGTGTGTTCTAGTGCCTAACTCTTTGATCCACTTTGAGTTGATTTTTGTGCAGGGTGAGAGATAGAGGTTTAATTTCATTTTGCTACATATGGATTTCCAGTTTTGCCAGCACCATTTGTTGAATAGGCTATCTTTTCTCCAGTGAATGTTTTTGGCATCCTTATCTAATATGAAATGACTGAATTTATGTGGGTTTGTCTCTGTGCCCTCTATTCTGTACCATTGGTCTACAAGTCTATTTTGGTGCCAATATCATGCCATTTTTGTTACTATATGTCTGTTGTATAGTTTAAGGTCTGGTATTGTGATGCCTCCTGCTTTACTTTTCTTGCTAAGGATTCCTTTATCTATTTTGGGTCTCTCATTTTTCCAAATAAATTTCATGACTTCTTGTTCTATTTCTATAAAGAATCACTACATGGGCCTAGGATCTGTATACGGGGTAAAAATGGGAGTTCATAACCCACTTGAATCTAAAGTATGAAATATGATATGTCAAGAGCTATGTAATGTTTTGAACAACCAATAAAAAAAATTTTAAAAAATGAAAATGTTAAAAAAAAAAACAAGACTCCTAAAGTGCAAGAAGGAAAATCAAGGACCAATAAGTGGAATGGATTCAAATTGAAAAGCTTCTCAGCAAAGGAAACAATTAATAACGTGAGGAGAGAACCTACAGATTGGGAGAAAATCTTTACCACATGCACCTCCAATAAAGCATTACTCTGTAGATTATATAAAGAACTCAAAAAACTTAACACCAAAAAAATAAATAAATAAATAACCCCATCAATAAATAGGCTAAGGAACTGAACAGACACTTCACAGAAGAAGAAATACAATTGATCAACAAATATATTAAAAAGTGTTTAACATCTCTAGCAATTAGAGAAATGCATATCAAAACTACTCAAGATTTCACCTCACTCATGTCAGAATGGCAATCATTAAGAATACAAGCAACAATAAATGTTGGTGAGGACATAGTGAAAAAGGCACACTCATACATTGCTGGTGGAACTGCAAATTGGTGGAACCACTATGGAAAGCAGTATGGAGATTCCTTAGAAAACTGGGAATGCTACCACCATTTGACCCAGCTATCCCACTCCTTGGTATATACCCAAAGTACTTAAAATCTGAATTCTATAGTGATGCAGCCACATCAAGTTTTATAGCAACTCAATTCACAATTGCTAGAACCAGCCTAGGTGTCCCTCAGTAGATGAATAGATAAAGAAAATGTGGTATATATACTCAATGGAATGTTACTCAGCTTTAAAGAAAAGTGAAATTATGACATTTGCCAGCAAATAGTTGGAATTGGAGAATATAATGCAAAGTGAAATAAGCCAATCCCACAGAACCAAAGGCCAAATGTTTTCTCAAATAAGTGAATGCTAATTCACAATAAGGCGGGGGACACTAGGGAAGAATAGGGTTACCTTAGAAAAGGTAAAGGGAAATTATGGGAGGGGAGGGGAAAAGATGTTGGGATAGGAAAGATAGTGAATGAAACAGACATGATTACTGTGTGTATATATGTGACTACATGACCAATATGATTCTACAACATGTACACTCAGAAAAATGAGAAATTATATCCATCTATGTATGATATATCAAAGTGCATAAATGCATTTTACTCTCATGTATAACTAATTAAAACAAATTTTAAAAAAAATTTAAAGGTATACTTTAAGTCTTTGCAGTTACAGAAAGGAAATGAAAAGGACATCTTGTGAAATGGTTAATTACTTGGAGTTGGATTTGGTATTTATATGACGCAGAGGTATGGCAGAAAAGATTTTGAACATTTTTAAATTTGATCACATTTGATATTTAACATTAGCTGTTTTTTCCATTTTAACATTGCTATTGATCCTGCACTTTTTCAACTACAATTTTTCTTTTTTAAAAAAATAGTTTTATTAGTTACAGATGGACACAATGCCTTTATTTTATTTGTTTATTTTTTATGTGATGCTGAGAATTGAACCCAGTGCCTCACACATGCTAGGCAATTGCGCTACCACTGAGCCACAACCCCAGCCCATCAACTACAATTTTTCTTAACTTTAAAAGCATTGATTCTTTTCATAAAAATTGTCTAAATTAAGGTTCTTCTGAGAAAGAATTACTTAAGAAACAACAACTGTGCCCTGGGAAATTGCCCACATCCAACATTACAAACATTTTGGCATAATCCTAATTCCGCTTATAGACTTTTCCTTGGTTGTTTGAAGCTCACACTTGCATTCTGCTCTAATGGATTGAAATCTGAGACTTCAATGACTGCAAATCTTTTCTTCCCACACTCAAGGATTTAAAATTCAGAACAGCTGGACTCAAATTGCCTGTGAATTTTCTTCTATTTGTATTACCTTTTTATTTTCTGGAACAAAGTGACTGGATGCTTTTCTTTTCTACAATTGAATACAAATCAACAACAAAAAATAGTAATAATTAATTGTGCCTACAGAGACTAAAATTTAAAATTACATTTTTACCTAATTGTGGCTCATTATATCTTACAAAAGGGAAACTATGTATACAAAGCCCAATGCATTGATTTTATGGCCTACTTTTTCTGAGTTATTTCAGAGACTCTGGAACAACCTACAAAGCATATATAGAAACATTATATACATAATATGCTAAGAAAATTAAGTTTGCATGTTGTTTTGTGGTCTAACCAAGAAAAAAAGAGAGAAGACACAAATTTTCCATGTTAGGACTTCAATTAGAGGCCTGATATGCTATGTGAAGGATGAATACTGGGGACTCCAAGCTGCAAAGATTTCTCCTAACCATAGCCAACCTATAAGGATAGAAAAGGTGTCTCCTCATCATGAGGTTCTAGTATCATGCCTGAACCTCACCTGGCATTAGCAGCAGTGTGTCAAGCCGAAATGAATTTCCTCTAGCCTCTTAACCTGTGGTATAAGTGCCGATGATGATGCTGGTGCTCATTGATCTGTCCCTACAAGTCCAGTGATATTTTGGAAGTTTTAAGCTCTGGCATGTATAGACAGTAATTGACAATTCTGTTCATGATGTTTATGAGCTTCTAACTGTTGGCAAAATCCTACAGAACCCCCAACTTTCCTGGAGCTATTTGACCTATGCCATGCCCTTGTCACTAGGCTACCCAACGGTTTTGAGCCCTCTTTGGTCTCAGCTTCAAGATTCTCTCAGCCCAGCAACTTAGTAAAGGTAGAAAGAAATTATGGGAGAGAAGAGGAGGGGATGTGGGAATAGGAAAGATAGTGAGTGCAACAGACATGATTACTGTATGTATATATGTGACTACATGACCAATATGATTCTGCAACATGTACACTCAGAAAAATGAGAAATTATATCCATTTATGTATGATATATCAAAGTACATAAATGCATTTTATTCTCATGTATAACTAATTAAAACAAATTAAAAAATTTTTAAAAAGATATACTTCAAGTATACCTCCATCTTCCTCAGAGAATCCAGGGCTAGCCCAGTCTCCTTGGCATGCCTAAGATAATTTGCACTGCCTGACACCAAATGGCATTTCCATCCCTGTCTGTGACCTTCCCAGACCCCCTCAGTCTCATTCCCTCTGCATAGCAGCCTGCCTCATTCTTAGGGTCCTGTAATGCCCATGTTTCCCTCTCTTGGCATATCTCTGTCCTTGAACTAGACTCATGGAATGTCTCAGTTGAGATGGCACCTCTTCTCATGATGTTCCTGCTTTTGCCAAACCACTGGAAGAATTGTAACCAGCAGCACTTGCCCTCTGGTGGTGAGGAGGTGATGTGTGCCTTATCTCCCTGTGCATCACTGGAACTCAGTGAAAATAATGTCTATAGACAAAAATATGTTCCAAGATGGAGTGGTTTTCTAGGATAAGTAATAATGATGGATGGAAAAGGTCAAAGATCCCTGCCACAATGTGTTAAAAGTCTTTGATGAATTGAATGCTCCAGTCATTCCATTTAAAAGAGAGAAAAAACTTCCTGTGCTGATGTTTTTGCTGCCAAAAAGAATAGTATGCATTTATACATTTTCTTTCTTTCCATTTTTTGTACTGTGGATTAAATCCAAGATCTCTTTATTAATGACTGATAGCCCTAGTCTTTTTTTCTTTTCTTTTTCTTTTTTTTTTCTTTGAAACAGGGTTTTGCTAAATTGCTGAGGTTGCCCTTGAACTTACAATTCTCTTGTCTCAGTCTTCCTAGTCTCTTGGATTAGAGGTATGTGCCACTGTGCCTAGTTAAGAGTAGTATACATTTTCAATTATTTTTATATTTGAAGATAAGTGTGTATCTAATGGTTTGAAGGATATACACTGAACATTTTATCATGGACACCTATAAGTGAGTAAAGAATTTAGAACTATGGATGAAAGATTTTTAAAAATTTAAAAATAGAGATACTGAACATTTCAAATGATGATGATAGTCATGAAATAAAGGGGGTTTTATATATACCAAACTTATATATACTGGATTATGGATAACTAAAAATATACTATACATCACTGAAAATGGAAGATTAAGAAACTCCAAATCTCCCCCCCACACACACAAAAGCAACTGAAGGATTTTTAAAAACACTGTCAGAATCAACTTCTGTAGAAGTCTGGAATCTAGCCAAACAGTGACAACAACCAGGGGAAAATTTAATAGAGAAATAAGCCACTGTGTTATAGTAAAAAGTGTTGCAGCATTTTAAATTGCCTTCAGACCATCCACCACTCCCTAAATCAGCAACAGTCACAAAGATGGTAGCCATGCCCCTAGTGCAGGTTGCTAATGGCAGAGGTATCAAAGCAGATCTCATTCTTAGAGAATTTTGATGTCTGTTTGAGCCTGGAAGATGGCTCCCCTGAAACACAGGCAAGTTGATAAATTCAAAAGCTTTAGCCAACCACTACACTGATGGAACACAGCTTTCAGTGATCCCAAGAAAGAATACAGTCATAAAGAGTTCAGAAAATTGCAGAAAAAAAAAGGTCTATCAACAAAAAACCTCAGGAAAGAGGGAGAATCTGATTTCAATAAATGCCACATTATACTATTTTAAATATCCAGTTTTCATAAAAAAATATTAGGCATGCCAATGAACAAGAATGTGTGGCCTAGTCACAGAAAAAAAGGAAGAAGGTTGATAAAGGAGCAGAGCAGAAACAGGTAGAATAAATGAACAGAAATGATTCCTAAGAAAATCCAGGCATTGACAAAAACTTTAAATTAATTGTTTTAAACATGCTAGAGCTATTTCCAACCTTCTCTTAGGGGAAATGATATTTTAGACAAGTGGGTTTTGTTCTGTTTTGTTTGTTTGTTTGTTTTACCAGAATCATCTGTAGATTTTATCTAAAAATACATATCCATAGACACTATTCTCAATAAATGTATAGTTTTGAAGCCATCTCTGGGAAAATGGGTTACAAAAATCAAATACAAAGAACTGGAGGAAATCAGGACAATGTCTCCCCAAACAGATAATATCAATGAAGATTAAAGAATTATAAAAAGGAATTTTAAAATTAAATTAGTTTAAAAAAAACTAATTTAGAGACAAAAAGTACAATCATAAATTTAAGAATTTCCTAGAGAGGACCAATAAACAAATTGAGCAAACAGAAGAAATAATCTGTGAATTTTAAAATGGGGCAATTGAGATGACCCAGTGTGAAAAACCAAAAGTGAAAAGAATAAAGAAAACCAACAGAGCCTAAGAGACCTTAGGCCAAAAAATATTTGTGATTAATGTTGGGGAATTAAAGAATCTCTCCCACTCTCATAGTGGGAGAGAACTAAACTTTTCATTATGAAAAATTGTGAAATGGCCTAAACCCTTCCTGGTCTAGGCCATTTCACAATTTGGTCTTTCTCAAGATCATTGTCTTGGAGAAATCATATATTCTAGATAGCATTTGGAGACTAGAATCCACCTGTAGAGTTTGTAAAAAACACAAATCATTGACCCTATTCTCAACAAATCTATGAATTTAAGGCTGTATCTAGGGAACTTTGTTACCAAAAATAATAAATAAATAAATTACTAATATTTCTGTATGTATATACATGGCCATATAACCAATGTGATCCTGCAACCTGTACACGTGGAAAAATGAGAATTCATATCCCATTTGAATCAAATGTATGATACGGCAAGATCATTGTATTGTCATGAGCGACTAATAAAAAAAATCACAATTGTAGCAACTCTCCTCTTCTGAATTGAACGATAACAAGACATGTTAATAAAGTCATAATACAGATCCAATAACCTTTACTGGATATGGAATTTCCATGGGATGGTCAAAGCAATGTTTTGATTGGAAACTATGGATTCCCAGCAAAACACAGGCCTCTGAGCTCTGTGCCCCAACTTCTTTATCAGATATGGCTATTAGATGATTATTGGCAAGAAGATGTGAGACAAACACAGACAGCCAACTAAGGCTACCTCAAGCTGACTCTGTTCCCTTTCCTTCAGTCTGCCCAGTATTAGTTTTCCTGCTATAAAAAAAATAGATAAAAAATTAAACATTTTTCCTCTTGAGGTAGTGAAAATTTGTAACCATTACATTAAATTTCAGAAAATCTGCGATTTTAAAATAGGACCAAATAATCTAGAACGGAGGAAATCAGTCAAATGCAAAGATACTGAGCTAATCCCTTAGCTACTTACTGGGCTGGAAATACCTTTGAATAGAGAATCCCTTGGGACAACCAGTCAACACAGTCTCTTTCCTAAATACCATTTTGCTGTTACTTTGTTATAGTAATCTCTACATGCACTGGTTGCTTCAGTTCCAAAAAAAAAAAATTCACAGTTATATATTAGTTTTCTCAACTTTCGACCCCTTTTTTATTGCTGAAGTAAAAACATGAAGAATGTGAATGTATATTTTAGAATTGTTCAGAAGCAAGGGAGAAGCCCTCTATCCCACATCTAAGTAAACTAAGTAACTATAGTCCCAGGACCTTAGAGATCCTATAGTCTTTATCTTTGTTCTTCAGTGCTCATTCTTTATTCTTACTATATCTGGAAGCTTGTCATGGATAACAGTCTCTCACATCTTCCAACTCCTTCTCCTTACATCCTACTATCTCACTGAGCCAACTTAACCATAAGCAAAGAGAATATTGATATTCAGCCAACATCGTGTCTGGTCTATATTGCAGTGTTGCTATTTTGGGCTGAAAATTGTATAACTTGGAGACAACTTGATTTACCACCAAGTTACTGACCTTCTTCTATTCTGCCATGTCCTATAATTCATCCATTGTAGATACTGCTTTAGAACCAATTCAACAATCCCAATCATTGCCAAAATTTGATGTGATTCTGAAATTGGAATCCCATTTGTCTCACCTGGGGGATACAATATTTTTCTGTCAAATCCATTTATTTTCAGTCCCTTCTGGCCTATAAACCCAGCCACTGCTGGATGACTTCAGAAACCAAGCAAATATACTCTCCAAAAATAGTCTACTGCTGATCTCCTGGTACTAGGTTTCATTGCCTTTCCAACATACAATAAATATCAATAAATATCACTTTCTCTAAATGAGGGCAGTATGCACCACACTGCAATGAAAACCTCTAGTCCTAATTCCCACTAGCCCTGTCCCTGCACTGCCACCCCCCATTACCTGTCTTCTAAGTATCCAGGTATCTTCACAGTCATAGCATTCAACATTGATCTACTTGAAGTGCATACCCACAGGTGTGTTTTACTGATCTCTATCTTCACTCTCCCACAATTTGTAACAAATAATCATTTCCACAATATTTGCTTATTTTTTAAAATGTGTAGTCTTATTTCATGTGTATTTTTTTACAAGATACTAACTAATGAAAAGGTATTATATAGGACTATATGTGTGAAATGTGTTTGTGGTATATAGCCAAATAAATATCTTTCAAAATAATATGAACTCATTTTTGTTCTTTTTAAGTCATGTGGGACGCAGTCAAAGCAATACTTAAAGGAATTAAATTTAATGATAGCATTAAAATACTTACATTATGGGAGGCAGTGAATATCTAATATCTACCTCATGAAAACAGAAAAAGAAGAGCAAGTGAAATCCAAAGCAAGCAGAAGAAAGGGAATAATAAATATTGGAGCAGAAATCGGTGAAATTAAAAACAGAAGAACGTGGAAAAATCTAATTAAACAAAAAGTTGATTCTTTTAAAAAAAATCAATAAATTGGCAAATGTTCAGACCAAGAACAAAAGAGAGATGATATAAATTACCATTCAAGAATAATACTGGTGTCCCACTGCAGACCCCAAAGACATGAAATAAGGTAATATGATGAACAATGCTATGAACCTATTCCTTAGAAGATACAAACTGCCAAAAGTCACTCAAGAGTGGATAATCAAACTGAGTATTCCCATATCTATTAAATAAATTCAATTTGTAATTACAATCATTTCATAAAGGAAAATTTCAATCCAGGATGGTTTCATTGGTAAGAATTATGACCAGTTCAACATACAATTTTTTCCAGAAAATTAGAGAGGAGAGAACAGTTTCCAACTCATTTTTAGAAACAAAAGCATTCAAGAAAACTACAAATCAATATCCTTTATGAAAAAAGATGCAAAAATCCTTAATAAAATGCTAGAAAATTAAAACCAGCATTACATTTAAAGGATAGTATAGGGTTGAACAAATTATTAAATATAATGTAGAAAATTAGAGCCAGATTTTTTCATTGTCAGAGAGAAGGGAAAGGCTAGAACAAACCCTGTGGTTTGAATTATAGTTAGAGAAATCAGTATGAACTCATGTTTATCTTAATATAAAACAGACCAATAACAAAATAAATATAGTGTGTGTGTGTGTGTGTGTGTGTGCGCGCGCGTGTGCGTGTGTATTAGCATGCATACATATGTTTTCTAGCTATGTCCACTGAGAGGGCTCAGAAGCAATTATTGCTCTGTAGCAATCAGCACCTAGAGCCCCAATTTAAATACTGGTCTCCCAAAAATGGAACCAGGGTATCAGGGCTAATGAAGAAATGGCACTCTCTAGGGCTGGGGAGGGAAGAACAATATGAGCTTGGAGAGTCTTGCTGTGCCAGAAATAAAGTAAATGGCAAAAAATAAATAAATAAAGTATGAGAGTATGTCAAAGACATAGAAGTCAATCTAAAAAGACGTTTCAGCAGTCAAGCCTTTAACAATTTGAGCAACAAATAAGTACGATTCCATTGGCTTCTACCTGCCCTCCAAATTAAATCTCCTTATTCCTTAACATGAATAAATAAGAAGGAGTGAAGGGACAAGTCTTTCAACCAGAGGAATTCCAATTAATAAATACAAAAGTACTGAAGGAGGGAGATAATCACCATTAGACTTCCACAGTAATAATCCTGCAGGCCAGTGTCTCATGACACTTTAGTTAGTGGGTGAAATTTAAGGAATCACAGGATATTTTCATAACTTCAAATAATCTGCCCCCAAATATTTATCAGTTACTGGGTGGATTTAATATATGTCCACAAATTCCTTAAAAACCCTCTGTCCTCTTAGAAGGTGGATTAATTCCCTATTCTGGTGTGAGGGCTTAATATAGTGGCTCCAATAAGTGAAAAACAGAAAGGGGACAACAATCACATAAAGTCACAAGAACAGAAAGGTGCAGGAACCTGAAGACAAGCCTGAGTCACATGATGCAGGTTAACCTGAGAGTCCTATTGAGACCATGCACCCAATGTGAGGTGATGGAGGCACACATATCACTGTGGCCTTCCTTCCAAATCCACAACTATGGTCTAATTATGAGAAAACACCAGACAAATCTCAAACATTGTGGAGGAACACACTCTAGAAAATCTGGGTCAAATCTGGAACACTGTGGAGGAAGGTCAGCTTTTTTATAGAATGTTCCAGATTTCTCTACATTCTACAACCTACCTGACCTCCCCCACATGTCAAGGTCATGAAAAACTAAGACTAAAAAGTTGCCACCAACAGTAGAAGATTGGGGGTAAAGTGACAAACTATCCCGGGTCACTCAGGACTAATAGGGTTCCCAGAGTATGGGACATTCCTTTCTTAAATTAAGACAAACAGAATGCACTGGTCTGAGCTGTTCACCCTAAGAAGCAGTCTTGACAACAAAATACGATGTGGTGTCCTGGATGATACACAGTAGAGAAACAGGTGAAACCTGACGGTCTGTAGTTTAGCTACTGGTGTTGCACCAATATTAACTTCTTAATTTAAAAATCCTGCAAGTGGGTGAAGACAGGATGGGAGATGATGTATTGGGGGCGGGGGTGCCTGTATTCACCTCCCTGTGTCCAAGACTGAGTGCATAAGATGAAGCCTGCAAAAATATAGGGTGCATCCCATGTCAGGTATATGGTGAGATTATAAGTAGTCTTCTATTTTCTTCTTTAAACACATCACTATTTCTTAAACATCCTCAAATAGGTTAATTTTGTAATAAGAAGTCAAAATCACATTTATTTATTTTATTTAAATTTGAAATTGAAAATATGGCATAGGTAAGTCAGTAAAACATAAATATATGGTTTGATAAATATTATAAACAAATGCCTGAGAAACCACCAAACAGATAAAGAAATAAGAGCATTACCAGCACCCAGAAATTCCCATGGAGGTTCATTTAGTTCTGGAAAGAAACATGGATTCAATGTGATTGCAGAGCATTCTGATTGTTCATAAGTACTCACAGCATCTATGACTGTGTTTGAATTTTCAGTTAAAAAAAAAAAACACATAAGCTTGCCGGGCATGGTGGTGCATACCTACAATCCTAGTGGCTCATGAGGCTACTAGGAGGATCATGAGTTCAAAGCCAGCCTCAGCAACTTATCAAGGCACTGAGCAACTCAGCCAGACCCTGTCCCTAAATAAAATATTTTTTAAAAGGGCTGTGGTTCAGTGGTTAAGCACCCTGGGTTCAATCCTCAGTTTAAAAAAAAAAAAAACATACAAGCAGAATGATTAAATTTCATCTCTGAACTCCACTTGGAATGAAAGGATAGATATATCATCTGAGAAAGGACACAGAGCACAAAACCATCAAGTCTTTAGCAGGCTGTAAATCCAGACACAGTATGTCTGATGAAGTATTTAAGTACAAAACTCAAACATTGAATTATTACCTGGGATATTTCCATGCTCCTAATGCTCTGAATAAGTGTCTTAAAACCACTGAGGCTCAGTTTTATTGACCATTTGTAAGGTCAAACATTAGTATCTTCCCTTCCACTTAATTAGTATATAATACATATGCTTCAAAACAAACTGAAGTAATAGTAACAGGAAAAAGGGAGGGGGGGAGTGAATTAGAACTAAATCATGCTAACTTCTGTAGGTCTTGATTAGCAAAGGGGGAAAAAGAATTACTTGCCACAACAGGAATCCACAAACAGAACCACAACAAACACACACACACACACACACACACAAACACACATACAAATGAGAATGGAAACTCACAGACATTCATAAAATATGTTCACTGTTTGCTAAATTACAAGTACTATTTATTAGAGAGAGAAAAATTTTAACAGAAAATTATACGAATGAGTTCACTGTCTCATCAGGGTAAAACCAAGTTATTTTATAATATACTATATTAAAGATCTGTAGTGTAGACATATTCACTCTGTTGTCAAGTTATGAGAGGTAACTAACTATCCCAGTAGTGGGGAAGAAATGAACAGAGCTAAAGAGAGTAAATCTTATTCACCTGTACGTGCCCAGAGCCTGTGAGAGCCCTGGCACACTCTGAGTGCAGATTAAACACTGTTATATTAGTCAATATGTTCAGCCCTCAAATCCCAGTGAATTAATAATAATTTTTTAAAAAGACTTGTTTCTCATCAAATTTTAGTCAGCTTTTTGTTGCTGTGACCAAAGATCTGAAAAGCACAAATTGGAAGAAAAGCTTATTTGGGCAGTTTTTGGAGATTCAGTCCACAATTGGCTGACTCCATAATTTTGGATCCAAGATAAGGATAACAACAAGGCAGAGGGCATGGCAGAGGAAAGTATCTCAGGACATGACCACCAGGAAGAAGAGAGAACTGCTGCACTCATGGGGAACCAAATGTAAACCCCAAAGGCACACCCCCAGTGACCTACTTCTTCCAGTCTCACCCTACCTGCCTACAGTTACCACTCAGTTAATCCATATCGGTGGATTAATCCACTGATTAGGTTATAGCTCTTCTAACCTTCCTTATTCACCTAAGGAAGCTTCTTCCTTAGGTTCATCTCTTCATACTCTTTTGACCCTATATTCATTTACCCTACAAATTACGGAATTTAGCTCAGTTCATTTCTTGGACCAGGCCTCCCTGTGTCAACCTCCATTTCCTTAGACGTGCTTGTGGCTTAGACATTTGTTGTTCAATGGATCTCCAATTCTCCATGTTTCCAGACCCCTTGAAGTTAAGCAGGATGACCATTGACTGTTTCTGGACAGTAGGCTTGAGCAGAAGTGATACATTTCACTCCGATGAAATATGCTAGTACAAGACCCTATGCCTCTCATCCCTCCCACAGAGACCTGGAGGCAGGCAGTGCAGGAATGACACCATCTGGATCATTAAATTGGCAGGTGGAGAAAGTCTGACCTTAAAAATTGTCAGACTCCTGTTTGAATCTACCATGGTGTTATAGTTGTGCTGTGAGGTAAACTCCACAAGTACATGTGTGAGACAATGAACATTCTTGAATGTTCAGAGGTGAAATGAATGGATTTGGGGAATCCATTCATTCTTAGCTTTACTTCTACTTCCCAGGCCACTCTTCCTCCGCCTCTCCTGGTGTGTTCCTCTTTCCCTTCTGCTTTCTTCATGCTAGAGTACCCAGGTATCCATCTATAGTTCTCTTACACTCTATCTTTTGTTCTGGATAATCTCATTAAGACTAAACTTTCAAAATCATCCATAAGGTTATGATTATCAGGTTATATCTCTAGCACACAATCCCTGCTGTATTCCAAACATGTCCACCTAGCAGCCTGAAATACATCTTCACTAGGCATCTCACAGATTGCAATTTTGGTATGGTGAGAACAGAGCTCTCACTCATCATCTATCCCCCTGCATACTACTACACCAGCAGTCTTTCTTGTTTTCATTTGTTGTGGCAATTTCTGAATGCCTAATCTGAGAAATTTGGGGGCAGCCTGAGCCATCTTTCTCTCACTTCACATCAGTACATCTTGTAGGTTCTAAGTTCAAAATGATCCAGCATCCAACCCCTCCTCAGAGCTATCATCAGAGCCCCATTCTCCAAGCAAACACCCTACCTTACCTATGCTACACTCAGCGCCTCCTAACTTGTACCCTATTAACACTGTTGCCAATTCTCAGCATATTAATCTTAATAAGTAAAAGACAGATCATATCAGCCTGACTCAAATCCAAGAAAGGGAAGTCATCTCACTCCGATGACTACTCTAGTCCCTATCTTATTGAGAAGCCCCTGTGGGATCATCTCCTCTCACTCTCCCTTACTCACTCTGCTATAGGCACTCTGGGGTACTTTTATATTGTTCCTAATTCACACCAGGTGGTATCCAACTCAGGAACCTCTGTAATCACCGTTCCTCTGTCTGGGTGCTTGTCCTTCACATACATGCAAGGCTTACCCTTCACCTCCTTCAAGCTACATACCAACAAAACTTACCCTGACCAGCTTATTTTAAACTACTTCTCTTCCCGCCAGCAGCACATTCAAGACCCCTGTGACTTGCTATAGTTTTTGTCATTGAATTAATCATCCATATTCTAGTCAACTTTTTCATGGTTGTGACCTAAAAAGATCACAGTCCATAGATGGCCAACTCCATAGCTCTGTGCCAGAGGTGAGGCAGAACATGATGGTAGAAGGGCATGGTGAAAGAAAACAGCTAAGTATACGGCAACAGGAAGCAGAGAGAGCTCCATTCACCAGGGACAAAATATAATCTCCAAAGTCACATCCACAATTACCTATATTCTCCAGCCACACCCTGTCTGCCTAAGGTTAGTTCCCAGGTAATGAATACCAGTGGATTGGTCCAGTGATGAGCTTTACCTCTCATAATCTAATCATTTCACTTCTGAAAATTCTTACATTGTCTCACGCATGAGCTTTAGGGGGACACCTCATGTCTAAACCATAGCAATCCAATACCCTATGATACCAACTTTCTTGTATTGATTTTGCTATATACCATTTCTCTCTTCTACAAAGGGAGCTCCAAATGGGCAGGGTTCTTCATCTGCTGTGCTCTTGACATGTCTTCAATTTTTTCAACTTGGAGCTACATGATAGGCACAAAATTTATTCTGATGAAATTAATTGAGTGAGTAAGCTATACCTATAATTATTCTTTTCCACAATGCCTTTGTCTAATTTTGTATTGAGACTATTCTAGCCATCATAATCATCTTGATAATTTTTCTTACTATTCTATTTTCTGTAAGAGTATATAAGAAATGTGTTAATTTTTCCTTGAATTATTGATATAATCTCTAACAGTCTTGGCCTGATATTTTAAACTTGAGTTTGTTCCAGCTAAGTTATATTTCTTCTAAAAAAATTTCATTTTGTTTGAAATTTCTGGCTTATTTGCATAAAATGACTCATGATGTTCTCTGATAATTTTTTTAATTCCTCATTTATCTTTAATCATGCCCAGTTGTCATTCCTAATGTATTTCTACCTTATTATTTTCTTTACCAATAATTGTCAAAAAAGCTATGTATTTTATCATTCTTTAATAACCACTTTTGTGTTTATTGGATTTTATGTTAGTCTGATTTTTTTGTTGTTGTTGTTGTTACTATAACAAAGTACTTGAGGCTGAGTAAACAAATTTTCTTCCACCTCACAACATTACTGGGAACCAAGCTTTCAACACATGAAACTTTCGCAGACATACTCAAACCATATCCAAACCATAAAAGGTTCTTTATCATTTATTTCTATTTTATTAACCATTTCACCAGTATTTCTTTCCTTTCTTGTACTTAAGATTATTCTCCTGTTCTTTTAAAAAGATACCAATTGGAATTGGTGTCTTCTTAAATATCTATAATTTATTATTGGAATTCATTCTGTAGAGCCAATATTATGACAGATTTTGAAAATGTTCTGGGAGGAATTGTTTTGTTTCATTTTTAATATTAATTCTCTAGTTGAGTTTTTGGACCAGGCTCTACATTATTTCAAACTTGTGAAGTTCATTACTGAGATTCCCTAAACTTTTTCCAATTGATCTATCAACTAATGTGAAAGATATGTTAAAATATTGCACTAAAATATTGCACAAATTCTCCTTAGAATTATGCCTGTTTTTCTCTGTTTTTCTTTGCATTAGAGGTTAATTTCTCTAAAATAAGTAAGTCCAAACTTCTTTGGGTAGGAATTTTATGGTACATTTTTCCCTCTCTTTTCTTTCCAACTTTAAGTGTATCTCTTTGTGAAGACTAAATCAATTTGATTTAGTGTTCTTATTGACTTTCTGCTCTCTGATATATCCACTGCTAAAAGCTAGAGTCTCAAATTATAAGAGGAGGCTGCCCACTTCTTGTTTTAGTCCTACCTGCTTATGTCTTGTGTTTGGGGTTCTTATTAGGTGAATACATGTTTGATACTGTTTTCTCAGATAACTGACTTCTTGATCCTTATGCGCTGTATTTCTTTGTACTTAGTAAATCATCCTTGTCCTGAAGTCCGCTTTGTATGCACCTGATATAGGTTCTCCAGCTTTCTTTTAACTAGGTTATCCCAGTATAACTGTCCTCATCACTTTGCTTTTAACCTATTGGGGTCTTTAGATTGGTTTCTTGTAGGCAGCAAATGTTTGGTTCTCTCTCAATTTTTTAATTTACTCTAACTTTTAATTGGGACATTAAGACCATATATCTTTAAGATGATTATTGAGGGGGAAAAAACTCAGCTTTTTAATGATTCTCTATTTGTTGAATTGGTTATATCTCCTTTTTTCCTCTTTTCTGCAGTCTCTTTATGTAACTAAACATTGTATTTGATTCCATATCACCTTTCTGAACATATCATGTGCACTTTTTTTGAGTTTTTATAGTAGTTGCCTGAGGCTTTACACTGTAAATTTTTAACTATAAATTCTTCAAATAACATCATTACTTTATGAGTACTATAGTCATCTCAAGCAGAGTGTTTCTGATTTCTCCTTCCCATTCTTTGTGAAACTACTGTAATTCATTTGATTTATCCACATGCTATAAACTTCTAACATTCTTGATATCATTGCTTTATAGAGGCCATTATCTTTTAAATCAATTAAGCATAACAAATACATATCTTACTATTATTTGTTCTTCTTCTGATGCCTTTTTTATATACACCTAAGTTCCTGACCTGTATCATTTTTCTTACACCTAAAGAATTTATTTTAAAATTCCTCTAAAGCAGATCAATTTACAACTAGTATTCTTGTTTTTGTCTGAGAAAGTATTTCTGCTTCTCTCTTGAAAAATGGCTGACTATAATTTCACAGATTATCACATTCTAGGATGAGATCTGTTTTCTTCTCTCAACATGTTAAAGACTTTATTCCACTTCCTTCTTACTTACATTGTCTTATGATAAAATCTGCTATAATTCTTATCTTTTTTCCCTTATAGGTAACATATATTTTTTCCTGGCTTCTTTCAGAATTTCTTTTTGGTTTTGATTTTCTACAATTTGAATATGTGTAGGTTTTTGGATCTATGGTTTGTTGTCTGACATGAATTTTAGAAACTTCTGGACTGTTAAGTTTTTCAAGTATTTCCTCTGCTCTTACTCTTTTTCCTTCTCTTTATGGCATTCTAATTATATGTTATGTGATCATTTTTTATACTATTCTAAGGTTTTTGGATAGTATGCCCTGTGTTATTACTAATCCTAGTTTTTCTCTTTGCATTCCAATTTTGGAAGTTTTCATTAACATGTATTTAGTATTACTGGTGGCTTATTAGTGTGCTGGAAAGGTATAAGAGAAGAGGACATTCTCTAAACTTCTGACTATGCCTCAGTATTTTGGGTGGTCTGTGTGACCTTCTTAAGTATTTCCATTTTCCTCTAAGTGTGGAACTTCCTCCTACCCTCTACTCCCTTCACAGAATTCTTCTAAAAGTTGTGCTATGGTATGGTATATACAGTAAAGGCAGACAGGTTAAAATCAGCCAAGGGAAGTGAGGCTTGGAGAAATGTTTAGTAGGATCTTCCAGATGTCCTCTAAGCCCTCCCGGCTATGATGTGTAAATGACACATACATAGTATTTCCAGTCTTGAAGTTCAGCTGAGTCTGGGGGCTTGGGTCACTGGACTGTTTTAACAATATATGATGGAGCTTTGGGTCCTGCAGTGTCTGTTCCTCCCCTGGAATGGCTGGAGACTTAAGGTCAGATACATGTGTAGTCAACTCAAGAATAGGTGATGGAGTCCCAGTAAGAACTCTGGACAGCAAGGCTTAGGTGAGCTTCTTTAGGGGGTTGTACCTGTTATGGTTTAGATAAGAGGGGTCCTCCCAAAAGCTCATGTGCTAGATAATGCGAGAAGGTTTAGAGGTGACATGATTGGGTCATGAGTGCCTTAACCTAATCTGTGCATTATCCACTGATAGGGATTAACTGGGTGGTAACTGTAGGCAGATAGGGTGTGGGTCTTTGGGATGTGCTTTGGGGATATATATTTTGTCCTAGGCAAGCAGAGCTCTGCTGTCTGCTTATCATGTCTCTGCCTTCTAACTGTCATGTCCTGAGCTGTTTTATTCAGCCATGCCATTAATCCTTGATGTTCTGCTTTACCTCTGCCATAGAGCAAAGGAGTCAGCTATTTATAAATTGAAACCTCTGAAACCATGAGCAACAAAGAAATTTTTCCTCTTCTAAATTGCTCCTATTGAGCCTTTTGGTCACAGCAACACAAAGCTGACTAAAATAGAACCCCACTACTATTGGCATGCCTCACACCCATTAGGAATTAACCCTGTCCCTCTTTCCACCAAGAGGACAACCAAAAGCTCTGTGTTTGGAATATTTTCAGCTCTGCCCCCACATCTCTCCTATAGGGTATGATGTAACATGTGGGGCATGTTGCATCAGAAAAGAGGAAACCTAACTTGCTACCCGCTTCCCAGTCCCGGGACCACATGTGGCTAGATGGCACCTGGCAATCAGCCAGGAGGTAGTGCTGTGGGAGGTGACAAAAAATCAGAGGACCTCTAGGATGAGCTCAGAACCCTTCGGCCCTTGTCTCCCATTACGGCCTGTAGGACGTGAACTCTCCCCACCCTGCTGACCTTTATCCTGATTGGCTTCTGTACATTATATTAGCTGTGTGTGTTTTCTCAATAAACGAGATTTTTGACTGGTCTCCCTGGCCCATCTAATTGTCCTCCGGCGAAGGAGGGCTGGGTGCGGGTGGCCAGTCGAACTTTGCCTTTCTTGGCTCGTCCTGGTTGGGGCACACTTTCCCCATCTCTCTGCAGGTCAGGAGAAAATGGGGGGGCTAAAAACCGCGACACTCTCCCTTTGGCTATTTTTACTCTGTCTCTTGCCTTTCATTGTATTAAATGATAACCATGAGTGGAACAGCTTTCAGTGAGTTCTGTGAGTCTTTCTGGCAGATTTTTGAACTTGAGGTTGATCTTGAGAAACCCTACGTGCTGCAGTTTGTGGCAGAAAGCAGTCTTGTGGGCCACCCTCAACCTTATAAACACAAGATCCCTTGCCTGCACACGAAGCTTCTGTAAGACTGTCCCTTCTGCAGGAAGGGCGTCTACCCCAGGAAGGAGGCAGCATGGGAAGACACAGAGAAGGAGCTGCAAAGCTGTAGTCTCATCTGCATCCCACCAGGGAAGGAAGAAATTAACCATTTCATGGTAATTCTAGGGACAAGGAAAAAACAGATCTTAGAAAATAAGAGGTTTTCCTAAAATAAGTTTGACAATCTTTTATACATATATACAAATATCCAGAAACTGTTTTATCTTGTTTTTAAAGAAAATATTAATCCATTGGAATGTACTATTTACTTAAGCATCAGATTAAAGTTATGTTTTAAAACATACAAAACACCAAAGAAATACTCATACTAAGGTCTCCTCTCCATCCCAGCAATTAAAATAAAATTCACATTTCACTATGAGAGAAAGCAAGGAGTATATGAGAGAAAAAGAAAAGAAAGATGAGCTGAAGAAGTCAGGAGAAAATGATTGAAAAACAGAAGTTATAACAGGCAAAAAGAAACACTGTTCATCTAGGAATAGACATCAACAGATACCTCCCCACCAAATCAGATAGTCTCAAGACCCTTCTCAACACAGCACCCTGTCACTACCAATAGAAGGGACACAAAGTGCCTTCCCTGCTCCAGAATTAAGCATGAATAGTAAGCACGGATTTTGGTCCCAGGGCATTAAAGATCAGAATGAGTTCCATTTGTTCTCACCTGGCATTATGGTAGGTAAATCTATATACATTTGTTTTAGAACCCTCAGACTGACCCTTCCTTGGAAATGAGGAACACAAGATACAGGGAGAACAGAACATTCCTGTGCCACACAGCTGGTAAGAAGCTGAGCCACATAGTCTGGGATGGAGCTGGCAAAGGGCAGCCACGGGCCAACCAGGCCTGTCACTGTTTTTGTAAGTAAAGCTCTACTGATCTGTAGGCACACTTATCATTTCTGTAGTATTTACAGCTGCTTTTGCACTAAAATGGCAGAGTTGAACAGTTGCAACAGAGACAAGATGCCCTTGCAAAGCCTAAACTATTTACCATCTGGTCCTGTTCAGAAGGGCCCTGATACCTGGTCCACAACATTTTTCATTACCCATAGCTGTAAAGTATCAGTAAGTAAGTAATTAAATATACTTTATAAATATAAATATATTTTATGTTTATGATTTTATAAACATTATATAAATATACTTATGTTTATACTTTATGTTTAGCCCTATTTTAAGCTAAGGTTACTAAGGATCAATTTATCACTTTGTGAAAATACAAGAATTAAAATTAAAAAAAAAAAAAACAGAACAAAATATGTCTCAGCCAACAATTAGACCTCTGAATTCATTTCTAGAAAAATAGATGTAGAATTCCCAAGAGCATTTGGCATATGATGGTTCTAGGAATTAAAAAATAAAATGCCAGTATATTTCAGGTAGTCTTGTTTTGAGGTCTCGTTGAAAGGTATTTCATTATAATTATTCATTTATGTTTACATTATATATAAAATCCATTCCATGGATTGAGCACATATAATGTTTTAGGAACATTAAATGTTTCACAGTAGTTCTGATGTCCTCATGGCAACACAATAAATACTTTTATCTTTTTATAGAAGAAACTGAGATTTAAAAAAGGTGAGATAATGTTTTGGTTTGAATATGCGCTGACCTTTCCAAAACTCATGTTAGAGTTTATTCCCGATCATGAAATATTTTATTAAGAGGGTGGAAACTACATCCAACTGTGATGTTTAGAGGCAGAGCCTTGGGGAGGTGATTAGGATTAGATAAGGTCATTAGGATGGGCCCCTCTCCCCCATGATTGACTTCTCTTGGCTTTATAAGATGAGGGAGAACAGACGCATGTATATACAAGCACACGCGTGCTCCCTGTCTCCTGCCATATAATGCCCTGGGACTCTGCTAGCAAGAACACCATTACTGGATGCACCCCTTTGACTTTGGACCTCCAGAACCATGAGCCAAAATAAATCTCTTTTCTTTAAACCTTACTCAGTCTGTGATATTGAGTCATTAACAATAGAAAGGAGGCTAATGGAGATAATTTGCCCAAAGTTTATCATGAAAAGGAAAATCTTATCCTTAAACTCAGGACTGTGGGACTTAGAGTGGGTCTTCCCACAGTGGTGCAGAATGAGGACTCTAGGCTGGAAGGTGGTGAAGCATGGAAGATAGTGGAGGATGGCCCTTAGCTGGGCACCAACCTTCTACAGGGGCCAGAGCTGGAATGTCATGCACATGTCCTAGTGCAAGCCCTGACACATACCGTGACACAAATACACTTCCCTTGGTTCTGTGGATGAAGAAACCATGGTCTAGAGAGGCTGAGGAAGCTCCCCTGGGCTTCTTTCATTCATGGCACATCTTTCCTTACTTCAGTATTTCTGATACAGGCAATCCATGTTAACATTACACATAATTCAATGATTCTATGACAGACTAGAATAATTATCAGACTAGAATAATTAGATGAGGTGTCACTGGGGAACGCTGTTTTTGCATCTTTTACGATAACAATGCATCTTTGACAAGATCACTGGCTTTATTTCCAATGTCAAACAATCTCAAAGTATGACCCACATAGAGATAAGGATTAAAACTGATATATAGAGAAAGGGGAATGTGCCCCCAAGATCTTATGATAATATAGCCAAGAAACTGAACTGGCTCCCTGACCTTTATTTCCTTGCTGTGAACTTAAGTTATCATGGCCAAAGAAAATGCAGGGAACTATGCACAGAGTATGTCAGGACCTATTCATTCCATCTCCTTGTCAGTGTGCAGGGAAATGGACGGTGCCCATCATGAAAATAGCACAGGACAAGCAAGTAAAACCATATCAATTATTATGAAAGGCTCCAGAGAGTTTCAAAGAACAGTGTAGAACTGAGTAAACATGGGTTTATATAGATTTTAGTTTTCTAAATTTCTTCTATGCACAAATTTCAAGTGGCACAAATTCCAACTAAGGCTTAAAAAAACGGCTTGTTCACAATGTCACAGTGTTGAAGGTCACCGGGCAGCCTGGCTGGCCAAACCTGGCATCTTGGGAACTTTGTCCCCATCTAGGAAGAAGTAGTATGTTAGGAGGACAACGGCCAACGTCTCCTTAAGTGGTTCTTCTTCCTGCCCAGGATAATCCAAGCTACCCTAAAACTAACAATCTCAAAAAATTAGTAAATAACAAATCACAAATACTTAGAAATATATTTACAGAAAGTGAAACCCCTGATAGATCTAGTCCCCATGAGTTCTGGAACTTGACAAAGGCAAAATGGCTGTGGTGGTTTTTTTAAGGGGGTACATCAAAGACAGGAATAAGGTTTCAAGGATGGAGTCTTTCTTCTTGATGTCTTACAGTCAGCGGGTTGATTGACATCTTGGCAGGTCACACTCATCTCAGGTGCTGTGTAGGATCTTTGGCAGAGCTTGAGGGTGAAGTTTACCTGCATCAGGCGGTCAATCCCTGGGGGGGGGGGGGGAGTGCCACAGGAAGTTCCAAATGCTAGCCTTAGCCCCTCATGAGGCTACTATGCGTAACAGTCCACACACAGTCCTCAGACAGCTCCTGACAGTAGAGTGCTACTATGAGGGTCTGTACCGACAAAGCAGGAAGCAGTACATTCAAAACACTTTTTAATACACTTCCTTGTACATCCTTGGCATTTCATGCTTATTGTTGGTAAAGATGGCGCCCAGAGTGCTTCTCTTCCGGGAGCTCAGGAAAGATGTCACCCGAGCTACCCAGGGAGGGATCCATACAGCGTTGTTCTTGATTCCCGTGGTAACTTTAAAGGGAGACTGTCACAATGTCCAGAGCCCTTGATGTCCTGCAAATGAAGGAGGAGGATGTCCTCAAATTCCTTGCAGCAGGAACCCACTTAGGTGGCACCAACCTTGATTTCCAGATGGAACAGTATATCTACAAAAGGAAAAGCGATGGCATCTACATCATAAATCTGAAGAGGACCTGGGAGAAGCTTCTGCTGGCAGCTCGTGCCATTGTTGCCACTGAAAACCCTGCTGATGTCAGTGTCATATCCTCTAGGAATACTGGCCAGCGGGCTCTGCTGAAGTTTGCTGCTGCCCCTGGAGCCACCCCTATTGCTGGCTGCTTCACTCCTGGAACCTTCACTAACCAGATCCAGGCAGCTTTCCAGGAGCCACGTCTTCTGGTGGTTACTGATCCCAGGGCTGACTACCAGCCTCTTACAGAAGCGTCCTATGTCAATCTGCCTACCATTGCTTTGTGTACCACAGACTCTCCTCTGTGCTATGTGGACATTGCCATTCCATGCAACAACAAGGGAGCTCATTCTGTGGGTCTGATGTGGTGGATGCTGGCCCGAGAAGTTCTGCGCAGGCGTGGCACCATTTCCCTTGAGCACCCATGGGAGGTTATGCCTGATCTATACTTCTACAGAGATCCTGAAGAGATTGAAAAGGAAGAGCAGGCTGCTGCTGAAAAGGCAGTGACCAAGGAGGAATTTCAGGGTGAATAGACTGCTCCGGCTCCTGAGTTCACTGTTACTCAACCTGAGGTTGCAGACTGGTCTGAAGGTGTGCAGGTGCCCTCTGTGCCTATCCAGCAGTTCCCTACTGAAGACTGGAGTGCCCAGCCAGCCACTGAAGACTAATCTGCAGCTCCCACTGCTCAGGCCACTGAGTGGGTAGGAACAACCACTGAGTGGTCTTGAGTTGTTCTGCAGTCACACATTAATAATCAAGGTGGAAATAAGGAAGAGAAGCACTCCAGGTGCCATCTTTACCAACATTTATAATCTGGTTTTGGCTTTTTATTTTCATAATGAAATGCAAGAAAGGGAATTTTGTTCCTCCCCAAATTTGTCATAGGATACAAAACCTGTTCCCACTTGAAAAAATATATACAAAATTCCTTGGAGATCATAGCAGTTTCAAGAAGCTGTGATGTTATCCTCACTTTCTGGGTGAAAAAAAAAAGTCAATATGACATTCCAATGGGCAACAAAAACATGAGAATGTATCTCTCCTTGCTTCAGTTCAAATAAGGATTCCCAAGGCGGATCTGTTTATCTTTCAGTGACATTGCAGTCATCAAGGATATGAAGTGAAGTAGACCATCAACAGGTTTATGAATTGATTTAAACCAAAAGGCCAGGGTAGAACAGTTCTGTGACTACATTTCACCAAAATAGATTGTTGTGCTTTTGTGATAATTTAATATTCAGATTTTCACCTTGGTTTACCACTGTAATTCCTTGGTTGTTTCATGCAGTACCCATTTAGTGAGCATGTCCCAAATCCCAGACATGATACATGTTTTAGTCAGCTTTTTCATTGCTGTAACTAAAGGACCTGACCAGAAAATTTTTAGGAGAGAAACAGTTTATTCAGGGGCTCACAGTTTCAGAGATCTTAGTCCATAGGAGGCCAGATCCATTCCTTGGGGCTCCAGATGAGGCAAGACATCATGACAGAAGAGTGTAGCAGAGGGAAGCAGTTTACATGGTGATCAGTAGGCAGAGAGAAAGAAGAGAGAGAATCCACTCTCCAGATATAAATATATACCCTAAGCCATGCCCCAATTCCCACCTCCTCTAGCCTCACCCTACCACTTCAGTTATCACTCAGTTAATCCCTATCAGGGGATTAATTCACTGATTGGGTTAACTCTTACAACACAACCATTTCTCCTCTGAACCTTCTTGCATGTGAGCTTTTGGGGGACACCACATCTAAACATAACAATGCTGGATGCTGAAGACACAGAATTAAAAGATGATGGCTGGACCTTGGAGTATTCCACAGTCAAGCAAGGAGACTGGGAAGCCCCCTGGGATCAGCCTTGCATGAATAGCCCACCCAGTGAGCTGGAAGCAAACCAAGGGATCAGTCCAGCCTGGGAGTGCGGAGAACCTTTCAGAATCCCCAAGGGAATTCCTGAGAAAGGATTTTGAGTTATCTCTGTGGACACCAAGGAAATACATCTTGGCAGCATTGTTCCAGCCTGCAAGGGCTCCCATAACAAACACCACAGCCTGCTGGGACCCCAACAACATACGTTTATTACTCACAGTTCCAGAGGTTAGATGTCCAAGATCAAGGTGTGAACTGACTACTTACCTGGTGAGGGCTCTCTCCCTGGCTTGCACACAGCTATCTTCTCACTCCTTACAAGGCAGTGAAAGTGAGCTCTGGAATGTCTTTCTCTTCTTATCATTCAGGACTCTAGTCTCATCATAAGGATCTTGCCCTTATGACTTCTTCTAAACTTAATCACTTCCTGAAGTCCCCGCCTCCTAATAGATCACATTGAGGGATAGAGATTCAACAAATGAATTTCAGAGATGAGGCCAAGTACTGTCCATAACAGGGTGTGAAGTCAGGAAGGAGCAGTGTGAATATTCTGGTGAAGATGGAGACACTTGCCATGCATGGGGAATAGAGGAAACAGACCCCAATCCTGGGCACTAAAGCCGTACTTGCATTTGAGACAGTCAAGTCTCACTGAGCTCCTACCTTCCCTCTCAACCATTCTGGGGTGTTCAGACACCAAGTTTAAATTTTTTCTGCATATCTTACAATGCAATTTCCTTAATGGAGTTACCTCTTGTCCAGGTTTAATTCTTCCTTTTAATTTACCTGCAATTTTCTAAGGATTAATTAATACCTACACCCCAAATTTACCTTCTATATTAAGGGAAAACATTACTCTGTCACACGAAATCCTGCAGTATCAGGTGTATGTGGGTAGAAAAAAAGGAAGATCAAGTGTGTTATTAAACAGTTGGCTCTTTTCATTTGACCCCTACCTTCCTTGAGAAAGGAAGCCGATGTATGTATTACTCATGTAACAACTGAGGAAGTGCTATGAAAAATTGGCATGTCCTTATCTTGGATGGCAAGAGTATCTAAGAGGGAAAAATGAGTCCTAGCTGAGATAGTGAAGCCTGCCCTGCATCTCTGAAGGGAGTTGAGACATTCACTTGAAGTTTGTATTGAAAGATCATACATGATTATAAGCAGCTTGTTTCTCTTTTCAGAAAAAGAATTCTGAAAAGAAAGAAGAGAAAGGACATTGCCGAAAATTCAGAACACAGACTGCATAAGTTATTACAGTCCTCCCCAGAAGGACCAGTGTGCAGCTTTGAGAAGTTGAAAGTGGCTACTTACATACATGCAAAGGATGCGCCAGCTCCAAGTCCCGATCAACTGAGCCAAAAAATGGCTACAGATAGCTTACTTTCCAAACAAGAGAATTTCATACTTTTTCACACTCATATGCCTGCAGGTTGTGAAAGACCATATCTGCCAAGGTCCTCACCTGATTTTGACAAGAAGTCACTTGAACAGTAAAGTCAGTTATTACGTTTGCTGTTATTGCTACAGTTTGAATCTTGAATGTTCCCTAAAGCCCCATGTGTTGAAGACTTAGTCCACAACCTGTGGGATATAGTAGAACCTTAGTAAGTAGAGTCTAGTGGGAAGAAGTTAGGTCACTGGGGGTGTACCTTTGAAAGGCATATTGAGACTCAAGCCCCTTTCTGTCGCTGTTTGGATTCTAGACTGCCATGAGGTGAGCAGTTTGCTACACCATGTGCTCCCCACCATAACATGCTTCCTCCCCACAAGCCCAAAAGCAATGGAGCCCACCAATCATGGCCTGAAACCTCTGATACCATGAGGCAAAATAAGCCATTCCTCCTTATAAGTTGTTTTTTCTCAGGTATCTGATGATGCAAAGCTGACTAACAGCTATTAAAGCAAAGGAGAGGTCAGTTCCAATTCTAACTAAGGCTGAGGCCCAGTTCATGGAAGCATTCAGCCATCTCTACAGTCCATTCATTAATCCATATATCCATTCATTCCCTTAAGTGGGGTGCTTTAGCCAGCCTCTGGGTTTCCCTAAGTGACAATAGAACTTCAAAGACTATGATCATTCCTTACCCCCAGACTTGCTCATGAATCCACCTTTCTGACCCAAACTCAGAACCATCCTGATGCTACATGTCCTTCAAAATTCCTCATCAGAAAACATGTAGCCTCTTCCTCTAGCATCCAGTTGACCCGGGGTCAACCCAAATTCCCAGCATGTTTTCAAATGTTTGCTGTTTTCCCTGTATTTCTTAACCCAAGGCCTGGAAGTGGTATTAGTAGTCTCCTTTATCACCGATATTTTGAAGTCATTCTTGACCTCTCCTCCATGAAACCTCCTATAGACCCTGTTACCATGTACACAACACAGAATAGCTAGTCAATCCCTTTTAAAAAAAAATTTTTAATCAATTGAGAGGATCATATATTTTCCCTCTAAATTCTAGTAATATGGTGACTTAGATTGAGTGATTTTCATAGGGTAAGCAACATCTGCATTCCAGGGATAAATTCCGTTTTGTCATGTATTATGGTTTGAACTTGAAGTGTCCCCCAAAAGCTTACATGTGAAATAATTCAAGATTTAGAGGAGAAATGAGTGGATTATACCCTTAACCTAATCAGATGATTGATTCCCTGATGGGATTGACTGGGTGGTAACTGGAGGCAGGTGGGGTGTGGCTGGAGGAAGTGGTTCATTGGGGGCATGGCTATGGGGTATATATTTTTTAACTGGTGAATAGAGTCTCTCTCTCTCTCTCTCTCTCTCTCTCTCTCTCTCTCTCTCTCTCTCTCTCTCTCTCTCCTCTCTGATCATCATGTGAGCTGCTTTCCTCTGCCACACTCTTCTGTTCAGCCTCACCTTAAACTCCAAGGAATGGAGCCTGCTGTCTATGGAGTGAGACCTCTGAAACAGTGAGCCCCCTATTAAATCTTTCCTACTTTACAGTTGTTCTGGTTGGGTCCTTTAGTCACAAAAATGAAACAGTGGACTAAAACATCATGGTATATGATCTTCTTAATATGCAGCTAAGTTCAGTTTACTAACTTTTGTTGAGGATTTTGCATTTATATTCATGAGAGATATTCTTGTAGTGTCTTTGTCTTGCTTTTATGCCTGTGCATTACTGGCCTCACAGAGTGAGTTATGAAGTATTCCCTCTTCTATAATTTTTTGGAAGAGTTTGAAAAGGATCAGTGTTATTTTTATTAAGTGCATGGTATAAGTCACCAGAGAACCTATCTGGTCCTGAACTTTTCTTTTTGGAGAGGTGTTGTATTATGAATTCAACACAACAATTTTGGTCTGTTCAGATTTTTCTATTTCTTGAGGATTCAGTCTTAGTAGGTTGTCTGTTTCTAGAAGTGTATACATTTCTTTTAGGTCATTCAATTTGTTGGCATATAATAATTTATTGTCTCTTTTGATCTTTTGTATTTCTGTGAAACTAGTTGTAATGTTTCCTCTGTCATGTATAATTTTATTTATTTGAGTTTTTTCTTGTTTTCATAATTAGTGTGGCTAAAAGTTGTCAATTTTGTTAATGTTCTCATATATTCTGTTTTCTATTTCATTTATGTCTCCTTTCATTTATGTTTCCTGCCTGCTTCTTGCTTTGGTTTGAGACTGCTATTCATGTTTTAATTTCTGAAGGTGTACATTAGATTATCTGTTTGATAGCTTCTTTTTTAATATAGGCATTTAAAGCTACAAATTTCCCTCTGACCACTGCTTTTACTGAATTCATAATTCTTAGATGTTGTGGTATTTGTTTCCATTCATTTTAAAGTATTTTTCTCATTGACATAATGTTAATTTAAGAGTGTATTGTTTAATTTCTATATATTTGCAAAATTTCCAGTTATCCTTCTGTTAATGATTTCTAATTTCATTCTTTTGTAGTCAGAGAAAATACTTTGTATGCTTTCAACCTTTTTATATGTATTGAGATTTGTTTGGTGACATAACAAAATCCACCCTAGAGAATGCCACATGTGCACTTTAGAAGATTGGATATTCCATTAGTGGTAGTGATTACATGTCTGTTAATTCTGTTGTTTATAATGTTGTTCAAGACTTTTATTATCTTTTTTTTAAGAGAGAGAGAGAGAGAGAGAGAGAGAGAATTTTTTTAATATTTATTTTTAGTTTTCGGTGGACACAACATCTTTGTTTGTATGTGGTGCTGAGGATCGAACCCGGGCCGCACGTGTGCCCAGGCGAGCGTGCTACCACTTGAGCCACATCCCCAGCCCCGACTTTTATTTTCTTAATGATATTTGTTTGATCTGTTCTATCCATTATCAAAAGTGGGATGTTAAAGTTTCTAATTATTATTGTAGAAGTTCATTTCTCAGTTCAGCTCTGTTCATTTGCAGTTCTTTTATTTGGGGGTTCTGCTTTAGCTTCATGTGTGTTTATCATTCATTATTATATTTTATTTTTTTCAGTACTGGGAGTCAAACCTAGGGGTACTCTGCCACCGAGTTACATCCCACCCTTTCTTTTGAGACAGGGTATCATTAAGTTGCTCAGAGCCTTGCTAAGTTTCTGAAGCTGGCCTTGAACTTGTGGTCCTCCTGCCTCAGCCTCTTGAATTTCTGGGATTACAGGCCTGCACAACTATGCCTTACCATATTGTTGTATCTTCTTAGTGAATGAATCTTTTACAAATTTAGTTTTTGTCTTTGTTTCCTGTGATAGATTTTGATTTAAAGTCTACTTTGCCCAATATTGCTTTGCCCATCTACTTTGCCAATCTCTCTTTTGATTAGTATTTGCAAAGACTATCTTACCCTCCCTTTAGTTTTAACATTTTTGTCTTTATACCTCACATGAGTCTCTTGTAGAGGGCATATTGTTAAATCATTTTAAATACATATTACATATTTTTGCCTTTTAAATGAATAGTTTACTCCATCTATATTTAAAGTAATTATTATCAAAGAAGGCCTTCCTTCTCCAATTTTATATTATTTTATATTATTATCCAATTTTATATTATTTATATTCTCTTTGGTGTATATATATAAATACACATATAATTTATGTCCCAATCCCTTCCTTCATTACTGCCTCATTTTTTTTAATTTTTATAGTCCATTTGATGCTATTTTACATTCTTTTCTATATAGTTTTTACTTATTTTCTTAATAAAATATTTTTATTTTTCTCTAATTATTTCCTACTATGTAATCCAGAGAATATGATTAACAACTCAAATTTATAATAATGTACCTTGAATTAAAAGTGACTTAGCCTCAATTGCATATAAAACTGCTATTGTATAGTTCCATCACTATTATTGCTCCAAATTACATCTTTATACATTGAATGGCCATTAACATAAATATATATTGCTTTATACACTTGAGTCTTAAACCATATAGACAAAAGAAAGAAAAAAAGAGGAGTTACAAACCAGAAATATAATATTAGCTTTTATGTGTATCTCTGTACTTTTAATGGCATTTTTTATTGCTTCATATGACTTTGAGTAACTGTCAGATGTCCTTTTATTTCACCTTGAAGGAATTCCTTCAGCATTTCTTATAGTGTAAGCCTTCTAGTGATGAACTCCTTTGATTTTTTATCAACTGGGAATGTTTTAATTTCTCCTTTATTCCTGAAGAATAGTTTTGCCTGGCAGAATTATGGGTTAATAGGTTTTTCTATCTGTACTTTAAAAGTATCATCTCATTTCTTTCTGGCCTCATGTTTGCTGATGAGATTGACTGTTATTTTATTGAGGATCCTCCCTTGTCTGTGAATGGGACAAGTTGCTTCTCAAATGCTACTTTCAAATTTCTTTCTTTGACTTTGTCTTCTTTGACTTTGTCTGAATGTTAGAGTCTGTAAACAAGTCAAGATGGCACCTGGCATTTTGCCAGAGGGAGTGGTTTGTGAAGTAATGCCAGCGAGCCATTAAGTGTGGCGATTCCTTATTGGTTGACTGCTGTATCTAGTTTATGTTAATTAAGATAAGCTGTGTGTAATGTATAAATACCTCTGTTGTCCTACAATAAACGGTTCCCACTCCTGCTGTATCAATGTACACAAGTTGCTCGTCACCCCCCGGCTATTTTGCTGCAGCCGGACTGCAGCATCTGAATGTAATGTGTTATAGAATGAATATCATGATTTTATCCTACTTGGAGTCTACTTAAACATTTTCAGATATGAGAATTCGAGTTATTCATCAAATTTGGAGAATTTGGGGATTTCATCAAATATCTTTTCTGTGTTGTTCTCATTCCTCTTCTTCTGAAACTTCCATTGTGCACTTGTTGGAATCTTTTATGGTGTTCCACAGATCTCCTAGCATCTGCATGTTTGATCATTTTTTTCTTTTCCCTTCTCAGACTGAATAATCTAAATTGAGCTATCTTTATATTTGAGGATTCTTTATTTATTCTTCCAGCTCAAATCATTCTAGTCAATTTTTTATTTCAACTCCAGTACTTTTTAGCTCCAGAATTACAGTCTGACTTCTTTTATATTTTCAATCTGTTTGTTAATATTCTCCATTTCTTTAGACATTGTTTCCTTGGTTTTCTTTGAATTATTTGTTCTATAGTTTTCCTTTAGCTCATGATTTTAAGATCATTGATTTAATATCTTTTAATAGTAAAACCAGTGTCAATGCTTCCTCAGGGACAATATCTATTCCCTTTTTTTCCCTTTGTGTGGATGATTCTGTCTCTGAAAATGTCACTTTTTTGTTGAATATTAGATATTTTTAATATCATTATGTGAAACTTTGGAAATCACAATCTCCCCTCCCCAGGTTTTGTTGGTGGTGTTTGTTGGTAGACTGTCGTTATTTGATTCCTGACACTTCTGAATTTTTTGTAAAGACTGTGTTCTTTGTTGCATATAGTCACTACTGAAGTCTTAGTTCTGCTGGCTTAGTGGACAACTGGTGATTTATCAGCGATTTCTTTGAATGTCTAACACTGATATAATGAAATACTCCTCAATTCTTTGCAAATCGGCTGTGTGTGTGTACTCATTTAGTGCATGGCAAGACCATTTACATTCACTTAGCCTTCCCTTCCAGCTTGAACAAACCCTAAAGATGAGTCGAAAGTTAAGAGTCTCCCTCAGTCTTTTCTCAGCATATGCCCTGTCCTGGTCATTTGTATGGACTTGTAGATTCCATGGTATATGTGAAGCTTTTCAAAGCCTATTCACACACTTATGTCTTTCTTCAGGCTCTTCCAAATATTTCCAAACTGTGCTGCTTTTACCACCTATTATCCCTGGCCCCAGGCAACTGTAGCTAGTATATTTGCCTTAAGTGCCTTATAAAATGTCAGTCTAGAAACTGTTCTAGCCCTGAGAAAGTTCTGAGGCAGGTGATCCCCTGACTAAAACTTCAGAGAACCACCATACTTTAAACTATAATTCTTTGAGAATAACACCTGTATCAGCAACAGGGGCTGCCATCTCCACAGCTACGACCAATCTGGGAAGTGGTGGAACACTTAGGAGTTACTTTCTTTGTGAAGCATTCCCTTAGATGTTGCTTTAGATCCATAGTTTGGACAAGTTAATTATAGTAAGCCAAATTAATTGTTGCTTTAGTGAAGAGAAAAGAGTTTTGGAGTTCCTTGCTATTTACAGTGACATCACTCCTTTGACTTTTACTTTAATAGGACTATTGGCTGATATGTTAAGAGAAAACTAGGCAGAATTGAGTCTGGGAAGCCAATTGCAATGATGAGATGAGACATAAGTGTACCTTGGAACTGGGAGTGATAGAGGTGATAAGGGGTGATCAGCTCCTGGGCATATTTGCATGGTACAGCCAAGAGGATTTATAGGTGAATTGGAATGTAAGCAATGAAAAATGTGGAGCTTAGATATGATGAACTGGATGGATGTATTTGTCTTTACTGAGATGGATTCCTGCAGGAGCCTTTTGGTTGGTCTCCCAGCTTCCTATCTCTGCTCTTTATAATCCATTTTCAACAGAGCAGCAAGAGGGAGCTTTTCAAAACAAAGTGGGATTATGTGACCCCTCTGTTTCAGTGCCTCTGCCCCAAATTCTTACAATGGCCTGCAGAACCCTGGAAAAGACTCCCTACAACATTTGTTTCCACATCTTCTAACTCACTGACTTTGTCCCAGCTCTGTTCCATGCTGGCCTAATTGCCCTCTTTCTAACTCACCATACAAGCTTCTGCCTTAGAGTCTTTCCACTTGTTTCCCCCCAACAGGCATCACTCCTCCTTCACTTTTTTATTTCTCTATGTAAATGTCCCTCTAGTGGAGATGACTTCTCTGACCACTCATGCTAGCAATCAAATTCAGCCCTCCAACTGCTCTGCCACTTTCTGTTCCCTTCCTCTGTAGTAATTTCCCCACAATGTGTCTTTGGTTCTTTCTTTATTTGCTTGTTTTTCCCTCTGCTCAACCTTTCCCTGTGGAATGTAGGCTCTAGCAGAACAGGGACACTGTTTCCTCATGCCTATGTCACCAGCAAGTTGAATAGAACCTGGCAGGTGAGATAGCTGTGTTAATATTTTCTGAGTTCACACACAGAAATATGCAGTTACATGTAAGTAAGACATGATCAAATTGTTCAGACAGTCACAGCTTAGGAGGGAAGAGAAACAAGTAAACTAGTAAATACATTCAGAGGTAGGTCCTATGTTCCAAAAGAGAACAGAGGAGAGATGTTAACAAAACAGTCTCAAGACTCACTAAACCAACTCGGGGCCATAGAACCAAGGGAAACAGGCAGATGCCTTGCCTCATCAGAATGATTGTTGTTCTACATAAGACATCATGGGGCAAAAAGTCTCTACGCCTTAAAATAGTATTTGGAGACTACTGACCCTAGCCTGCAGACCCAGTTATAATTCATACTATTTGAACGAATGGTATTCTATGAACAGTATGAAACAATTCATACTGTTGGAACTAATGGTAAAGTGAGCTCTACCACTAACCCACTGGAAAGTCTCAGGATGGGACTGTCTCCTTGACTCCGAAATTAAGGTGTTGGAGGAAATCTTTGTGGTGGTCTCCAGCTCCAATAGTCTGCAATATAAACCAGAAACATTTGGTCAAAATGAGACAATGTGCTTCCTAATATCTTAAAACAGTTAAAACCAAGAATGTATCAATGACTTTATTTCTCCCAAGAGACTTTCAGAAATCTCTTTGCTTTGATTCTTGTTCTTTGGAATTAACTCTAATGAGCAGATGTGATTTATGCCATCAATATGTAATAATCTAACCTTTGATATTACATTTTCCATCACTGGCTTCCTTGCATTTGAGATATTTGTACAAGGTTTATAAAGATTCTTTTCTGATTTGTTTATAATAAATGCTAGAGAAATAGAGCCAAGAAAAAAAAGTAAAAGTAATGATCACTTATCTCCATAGACTCCCATCATTTTCTCAATTAAATCTAAAAACTATTGCAGGCAGCCACACAAATAGCACAGAAATGTAGGGAGGCCATCCTATCTTAAAAATACACAATCCTGAAGTCATATTTTTATATGCTTTTAATTTCAAATTGTAGTTTATTCGCACAAAAGTTATTTATGAATAATTGTTATCAACTAATGCAAAAACAATTGCACAGTAGCCTCTATCATTAAAAGACTTAGACTTGCTTAAAATGGAAAGTAATATAATAATAAACAGAGAATGTCTTCTAGTGGGTATGGGTTTCTTTTTAGGATAATACAAATTTTCTAAAAATGAAAGGGCAAAGGCTATACAAGTCTATGAATATATTAAAACCATCCAAATGTCCATTTTAGATGGGTGAACTATATGATAGGTGAATTATATCTCAACAAAGCTATTTCAAATAATTGTGCCATGCTAGAGACCTGCAGAGTAGCTGGTGGGGACACTAAGATATAGCCATTAGTTCTTTGCAGAGGAGAGGTGGAAGAAGACAGGATAGAAATGGCCCCATACTGAGGCCGGACTCATATATTCAACTACAGCCCCTCCATCAGGGTGTCTTCTGCACCTGTCAAACTCAGTATGTCCAAATCCTAACAGTTAATCTCTCCTCCAGGTGCAGGCTCCCCGTCTCAGCTGACTGTGATTTCTTCACATTCTAGTTGCTCAGACAGTGACATATGAGTCTTCTTTGAGTTTGTTCTTTCTATCACAGCCCATATCTAGCCCATCAGCAAATGCTAGGGCATATAACATTGTCTGTACCCTCAGTCCACACTTGGACTGCTGTGACAGGCTTCTCGCAGGTCTCACTACATTCAACCTTGATGGGTGTGAGCATATTTGTGAACCTGGGCACACACCTCCACCACTAGCCTGTGGGGACCTCTGGCAGCCCTACCTCACATCCTCAGCCTTACTTCCAGCCTCAAGACCACTCAGCACCTCCCACACTCGGTCCTGCCCCTGTTCCTCTGTCCAGGGGGGACACACAGGTGTTTTCTAGCCCCTAGACCATGAAAGTGCCTTTTTGAATGAGGCAGCATGCAGAAAGTTTTCACAGGACGAGGGGTCAAGCAGGACCCACTTCCAGGTTTTTCATGACATTCCCTAGTCTCTGATTCACCATCCTGAGTAGGACTCCAACATTTATTTTATGCCTCTTATCTGAGCTCATGTTTCTAGGATCTCCACCTACTTCCTTACCCCATCCATTCCCGGCCTTGTCCAGCTCATCCCCTTCACCCATCATGACACCAGTGCAGGAAAGGAATGAATCCATATCATTGACCTACCCAATCCTCCTTGCTTTTCCTTCCCCAACCACCTGATACCCCAGACTCATATCAGGCTCCACAGCACAAGCTCATCCCATTACCAGCAACTATGTTGCCTATTCCAGCCACATTTTCAGTTCCCTTTAATTCTGAGTTACTTTCCTGATGGCATAGGTTCCATACACAGTGAGTGCTGGCCTTCTCTGTGTGACAGTTCCATCCCCAGATGTTCAAACTATGATAATAGTCCTCTATTCAAAAGGCATTCCAAAAGGCTGTCCAGCCAAGACTGGAAAGTTGGCTTCACTGACTTATTTCTTTGTGTTTGGAATGTTGTCCACCTGATCGGTTAGGTTACTATCCAATAAGGGAAGAGTTTTGAAAGCTAAAGAGCTATAAAAGTGTTAATAGTCATAGTATCCTAGTTATATGATCACAATGCAACAAAGTGATCTGGGATCCAGAGAAGTAGGACCACTATACTAGGAACTTTCACACATATTATTAACTAATAATCTCACTAATCATCACAAAAACCTCTACCTCTCAGGCTAGTTATTATTACTGTCTTCATGTGGTAGATAAGAAAGTCAAGGTTTTCTCTTCAGCTGGTAAAAGATGGGGCTAGAATGAGACTTGGGATCCTTCCAATTCCACACCTGCACTCGTCCTACAGGGCCTTTTGCCAAATTAGCAGAGTCCTAGACACCTTCCTGGGGTCCTCTCAACAAAGAGGGAAGAGAAGTATTCATCTATTTTGCAAGTGAGGCAGTTCTAGAGCAGGGTGGGATATAAGTATCACACATACATGCTATAAAGATGCTTCTTGGAATCAGAAAAGGGAAAGGCTCCTTTGGCCACCTACACTCTGCCATCTAAATCTTCCAAGGAGAAAGATGAGCTTCTGAACACATCTGAGACTTTCAGAGCCAGAAAGACTTCAGGCCAGAAACTCCTGATGTCCTACCTCAGCTGGTGCTTCTTTGGTAGAGAAGGTCTGGGATTCTCACTTTTGCAGACGCCTCACTCTACTGGCTTAAAATACTCAGGCCTCCAGGCCTGTGATTGGGTAGAAAGAGACATTGCAAAGAAGAGAGACTGCCCACAGTTAGAAGTTGGAAGGACGCTGATGGTAGAGAGCATCTGAAAGAGGTGCTGCAGAGCAAGAGCCCCAAATCCCACCTTGAAGCTGGGGTGTGTGTGTGTGTGTGTGTGTGTGTGTGTGTCAGTTTTTCATTGCTATGACCAAATTATCTGACAAGAGCAAATTAGGGAAGGAAAGATTAATTTTATCTCATGATTTCAGAGGTTTTAGCACATGGTCAGATGGCTCTAAGGCAGAAATTTGGTGGAAAATCATGGTGAAAGAAAGCTTCTCAGCTCATGGCAGCTGGGAAGCAGAGAGAGGGAGGGAAGGGTGGAGAGGTGGGAAGAAGATACGCTTCCTGGGCATACACCAGCGGCCTATATCCTCTAACCAGATCCCACCTTCCACAAGTCCATTCAACTATCAATGGATTAATCCACTAAGAAGATTAATCCACTAATGAGGTCATAGCCTTCATGTTCCAAGAATTGCACAAAAGCCCCACCTCTGAATCTTGCTGCATTAGGGAACAATTTGGGGGACACACTATAACAGGGTGGGAGTCAGTAATGAGAGGAGAGGAGATGTCAAGCAAAAGGCCAGGAAGAGCCTGATGGGACAGAGTCAGCAGTCAAAGAAATAAGCAGCCCTTCTCAGGTTCAGACAGTTAATTAAGTAACATGGCCAAAAGAAGAGTAGCCAAAGGTACCAGCTCTCCAGGTCCTCACATAGGCAGCCTAGCAACAGCAGCACCAGATAACAGCATGACAACAGTGGATCACCCGGCCATGTTGCAAAAAAGCAGTCCCAGCAACTGCAACTTTACCCAAGGGAAGCAGTGGGAAACCACATGCCTCATCAGAACCTGAGAGACACTCTCACAAAAGCCTCCTTGCGACCAGCAAGGCAACAGAAATGGCAACACCTCACAAACCTCATTGATCAATCCCACGGTCTGGGAGGATCACAACACATGCTGCAAAAACTTGATTCAACTATAGCACCAGCCTTGCCATGTGGCCTATGTACACTGTGAAGGTCACCATGGTTCCATGAAGGAGCCAGTCTCTTATGACAGGAGATGGAGAGAGGTGGTGGGTGGAGGAGGCAAGTAGATAGAATGGAAAAGAGTAAAATTGAAGAGTGAGAAGCCTCCTTCAGGATCTGGGATTTCCTCCAAATGACAGTGGTTACCCTCTGAAGATTATAAGCAAAATAATTACCTAATTGAGTTTGTGCTAGGTTTGATGGTTATTTTTCCATAAATCTCTCTCAAGCAAGTTAATATTTAAATCATGGCTTAAAATGGAGGGCAGGATTTTTTTTTTTTTTGGTTGTTTTTGTTAACTAATACTAAATAATAACAGATTTCAAATTTGGCTCCGTCTAAAGTCCTGACTAAATTCCATTACCCAAGAAGCTAATAAAAATATTTTTTTAAAGATTTACTTACTGGGTTATAATTTTTCTCAGACAACATTGGACTTCTTAAGTTTCTGGGAGTTCAATGTATTTCTCTTTTATGAGGTACCAGCTTTATAGCAAATATTCTAAAAGGGGAGGGCTGCTCTTACAGAGGAAAGGGTCAGGAAGCAATTAACACAGATTTTAGAAAAAGAAATGGGAAAGTTTGGCAGGAGAAAGGTGGTCAACTCTGTTCACTATTTATTTAGTATTGCAAAGTCAATTCAGTCATTGGAAATGAGAGTCCAGGAAAGTTCTCTATCCTTAGAGCCTCCCATGGGATTTCTGCCCCTACAGAAAGAACCCAGGAGCCTGAGAGAACAAGAGCCAGGCTTGGACAGGCATATGGCAGCCAAAGCACTAGAATGTTCAGCCAATGAGAGAACCATGAGAGCCCACCTGGGGAGAACAGTGGAAGGGTTCATTGTGATGGTCCTATGTGGAAGCCAGGGTTGCTCCTAACAGAGTTGCTGGTCAGAGCAGAGGGCAAGTGTAGTTGAAATTAATTGAGAAGCAGGTAGGTCCTATCACCAGGCCCTGTGCAGATGTGGAAGCTGAGACTCAAGACAGCAGATTATCTGCCTAAATTCCCTCTGGCCATGGTGGATTGAATTCCTCCTAAACATGTAACAAGCAGCATTGTTGACACAGGGGGCCACTCTGCAGCTGGGCCCTGGGAGGCTCCCTGGCACAGGCCTCTGTTTGCCTCTGACACCGAGCTCCACAAAGCCCAGCTCAGCACCCCTACCATGTTGGATCCACAGAGCCATGCTAGAAAGCATCAGGTTAATGGAGTGAAGAAACATACTCCACAGCCAGTGTTTTTGTAAAAAGAAGCTCCCTGAAACCATTTTTGACTGACAGCACCTGGACATCTGGAGTCCCTTTGCTGTCCTTCTCAGAGATCTACTGATGATTGAGTGAAATGTGGCAGTGAACAGCCACAGCAAAATCCAAATTCCCATCACTTAGACCCAAGAGCCTTAAGTCTTACAGACATCAGATAGGACCGAATGCTCCTGTTCCCAGTGAACAGTATAATTAATCATAGTTTGGTTAATCAGTCACGAAATAACCCAGTAAGTAAATCTTAAAGGCCACAGAAGCAGGGACTAATAGCTCCAAATCTGGGGAAAGAGGCCATAGCCAAGGGCCTTCCTACTAGCTGCTGGCCATGCTGATGGCTACCAAGGATTTTTAGCAAAATAAACTTCATAAACTTGTAAGTTGCTGTGAAAGAGCAAGGAGATAATGAGATTTTATTTTTGGTTTTGCTCTTTGTTTTTCTTTTAAACTGCTAATGACTCAACATGACAACATTTCAGCAGCTTAGCTTTAGTTTCTGAATGATTCCTCTTGGTTTCATGAAATCAATATTCATAATGCCAGAAAGATACTTTTTAAAGCTGTTCAATATATACACAGAAAAGGACTCACATTGAACTCCTGCATTTTACACTTGACTCTCTCACAGACCATTTTTTATGAATCAACTATGATAACTTCCCCCAAGCTTATCCAGGTTCTGGTTTCTGTAGTCAACCATGGTCTGAAAATATTACATGGAAAATTCCAGATATAAACAATTTACACACGATTCTGAGTAGTATGATACAATCACATCCCACTCCAGCCTGCCCAGGATGTGACTCATCCCTCTGTCCAGCACATGTACAGTGTTCACTACCCACCCACTAGAACATGTAGTCGCTGTCTTAGTTATCCAATTGATAGTCAAGTGTATTTATGTTCAGTAAGTCTTATTTTACTTAACAATGGCCCGAAAGCACAAGAGCAGTGATTCTGGCAACTCCAATATACCAAAGAGAAGCTATAATGTGCTTTCTTAAGTGAAAAGAGTGAGATTATAATAAAATATATAATATAAATATATATAAATAATTTAATAAAATATTTTGAGAGAGAAAAAACACATTCACATATGTTGTTATTAATTATTATTGTTAACCTCATAATGTGCCAGTTTATAAATTAAACTTTATCATAGATATATATGCATATGACAGAAACATATTGTATGTAGGTTATGGTGCTAGCCTCAATTTCAGACATCCACTGGGGACCTTGGAACATACCCCTGTAGATAGGAAGAGATGACTATTCAAATCCTTCAGCATGACCTCAAGACCTCCAGCCTTCCATCAGATATGTGTGCCCTGAATTTTCACAGTATCACCTACTAAGCTTGACCATGACAATGGCTGGGCTCCAGATCAATGTACTCCACCACTGATTTTAAAGGGTACCCCATCCCCCAAGAGAACCACGCAGGCCCTGCTGTCTTCCCTGGATAAGTTCCCTTCTGATAACATGGGTCTCATTTCTGTCAAACCTGCTGAGTTTATTCCTACCTCAAGGACTTTGCATGGACTCTTTACCCTGCCTTCAACTCCTTCCTTTGCCTTTCTTATGGTCCACTCCTTCACATTATTCAAGTCTTAAATCAAGGGTTGCAATTCACTGTCATTCTTTACCCCTTTACCTTTATGACATTTATCACAAACTAAAACCATCTCAGTTATCTAATTTGCTACTATTTCACTTTAATACTTTTAACTACTTCAAAAATTTTGTGAACATATGCATAATTAATGAGGACAGGGCTTCTTTAGGGGGTGATAAAAAAGTTCTGCGATTAGACAATGCTGAGGTTTGCCCAATGTCATGAATGTGTTAGAGAGAAGACTCACCCACAGAAACAGGTGGCTGCAGGGATCCTCTTTTATGGGTTCTTGTGATCACTCCAGAAAGATTTCAGTCATGTCACTCAGAGTAACAGGCACGAGTTTATTAGAAGGAGGAGAGAAAGGAGAAAGGGAAAGGAGAGACATTCTCAAGGGAGAGAGCAGATCCTCTCAAGGAGAAGGACAGCATGCTCCTTCTGCTCTCCAATTTCACTGGGTGGGTGTTCCAGGAAAGTTTCAGATAGTATCACCCAGGTCCATCTCTTGGCTATTCACTGAGAGCAGAGTTGCTTCTATCTTCTAAGTCCCCACTCTGTTTGGTAAAGCTCCAAGACAATTCTGGGTCACCTCAGCCCACGCTGATCACTTCTGATTGGAACTTGCTCTTCCAGATTTCATAATTAGAGGGGAATGCAGGAGTTCAGTGTGAGTCCTTTCTGTGTATATATTGAACAGTTTTAAAAAGTATCTTTCTGAGTTCTGGAAACTAGTTTCTGTAAGGATCACAAAAGTCCCCAGACCCGTTCAGGATAACTTGTGTTCTTCTTTTCCTCAAAGAGGAGTCTTTCTCAAGTTTGCATTTCTCCTACAGATAACAGGTTATTTGCTGACAAATGCAGCATACCCTATTGACATAAGCCAGGCAGGGCTGCAGGTAAGTGTTTTTCTAAAAGAAAGCATGTGGGGGTCATCACAGAATTTTCCCCTTAACCTCATGTCCCCACTTATCATGTTGATCTGTGACTTACCAAATGTACTTTTAAAAGTACATTTTATAGCACTTTAAAATGGTTAAAATAATTAATTTTCTGAGAATTTTAACTCTATTCGAAAAATACTTCTTCCATTACTCTTACACAAGTATATTTCAAATTCTTTAAAGCACACCTTTTAATTAGGAGATTCTTCTATGTCACTTAAATTGGAAACCAAAAGTATCTTCTCAGGAAAAACTCTAAACATTATGTTGCTACTTATCTTTAAAAATTGGGATGGGGAAGATTTTGAGGCAAATCAAGTCATTGGAAACATTGAAACAACTGAAAATGTTTAGGTTTATCTAAAGAGCCTTTATTTTTGTTAGCTTAATCACATAAATAAATACTATCTAACTTAAGATTTCAGAGGAAAACTTACAAAATACTTATTTTTTAAAGAAATTTCAAACATTGGAGTACTACATAAGAATTTGGAAGGAGTGTTTTTCTGTTAAAGAAGTCTGAAGTTTTGAGTGAGATATCTTTAAGGATCCCATGACTGCAAACTCAGCATACCCTAGAAGTCCTTCCCCGGGGTGGCTCCTGTGGACCCTGTGAGTGCCACATATGTTGCCAGTTTCCATAGTAGACACAAGTAGTTTTTGCTTTATTCACACCTGAGAAATGATTTCCCTTGATTAACCCATTAATAGAAATTCTAAAACTTCTCTTGGGGGATAGAAAACACGCCCACCCCCCACCACACAAGCCTTCTTTTGTTTAGGATACAGGAAAACAGTAGTAGGAATGCAGAGAAAGGGGCCTCCAACTGACTGAATGGGAGAGTGTGGCCAACTCTGGACATAGCCAGATATGGGCAGGGCAGGGCAGGGGGTACACAGATAGGAAGGGGCCAAATGTGTGTATCGGCCCAGAGAGAAGCACAGGGAAGCCCAGGCAACAGAATGAAGCAGCTGCTTGGTACCCCCAAAACTCACAGTATCCCACCAGGAGGGGATTTTAGTGGCTTCTCACAAGCTCCTGTCCCTCTACCAATGAAAAAGGGAGAACTTGGAGGCAGGGATGGATTTTCCCTAAGCCTCATTCTCCTTTTATTGTATGTTATGGTGGGTTAAAAACCACAGAATCCTTCCAAAATACTTCATGTGACAAACATCAGACAGGTGGAGCAAGAACAAACCTCACTTGCTCTCAGACGGGCAGACCGGCCCTGAGAGACCTCACACTGAGCCAGACAGAGGGGCCTGGCCTGGTGGTTTGAGGTGGGGGTGAATCTGTGCTCTTGGGCTAAAGGGGCCCACAGCCTTCCTGCACCAGAACACTGATGAACAGGACCCCAGGAGCCCACTTAGACAGCAACCAGCACACCTCAAGAGCCTCAGGAACATACCTAACCTGAGTAACTGGGTTAGCTGAACATATTGCCGTGTGTTCCCTCTATAACCTGTTCCCTGTGTTAGCCCATTGCCTGGCTTGTGTGGTGAGGGTGGGCGTGTTTTCTCTCTCCCAAGAGAAGTTTATGGAATTTCTATTAATGGGATAATCAAGGGAAATCATTTCTCAGGTGTGAATAAAGCAAAAACTACTTGTGTCTACTATGGAACCTGGCAACATATGTGGCACTCACAGGGTCCACAGGAGCGACCATGGGGAAGGACCTCTAGGGTATGCTGAGTTTGCAGTCATGGGATCCTTAAAGATATCTCACTCAAAACTTCAAACTTCTTCAGCAGCAAAAACACTCCTTCTAAATTCTTACCTGTGTAACCCGTTACCTCTCTTTGACCACTGCTCTGTATTACCCAAGTTACCTGATATCTGTGTTAGCCTGCTGCCAGGTGTTACATGAGTTATCTGTGTAACCTGATACCTGTGTTAGCCAACTGCCCTATTACCTATTTTACCTGTGTCACCTATGTTAGCTCACTGCCTCTCAGAGCACTGCTGTTGAAAGGACCCAGGTGTTTTTCATTTGCAATCCTTTGGGAACTGCTCCTTTTGTAAAATAAAAATGTTTCTATAAGTAGGAAATGAAATAAATATATACAGAACACAAATTCCAGTTCTTGTTAGATTTATTGTAACTGTTCACATGGATTGGCTCCCAGTTTGTTCTTCCCCATTGTAAGCCACTGACACATGGCCCCATTCAGCAAGCATCTGAGCCATTCCTCACCATAGATCTGGGAGGCCATCCCTGCCCCACCCATGATAGGAAAACTCAAGACCAACGTCATAGAGTCTCAGCCCATCTGTACTAGCAAACACCCTAGTCCCCACTCAAACTTAGCTTCCTTTTAGCCACTAGCATTGTAAGGCACAGCAGGGACAAAAGGGACCTAATGTGAGTCCTCCCATTGGGAGGGATACAAAGGTCAAAAAGATGGGAGGACAGCCATGACCCCATCATGATGTGATGGAGAAAGGGCTTCTGGGCCATGAGCCTACACAAAGCCTTGACAATACTGTCACCTTGCAGCAGGGCTAGAGGGACTTCTTGAGAACAGCCCAAGCCTGGGCCCTGCCAATCCAGGAGAGCCCTATCTAGGCTACAACTCCACCCCTACCTGAACTCAGTCTCACCTGTACAGCCCATGCCACAACTGATTGAGGGCTCCACAAATGGGGCTATGGTCCACTTATATCTGTATGTATTCCCCATCAGCAAGTTATCTGTTGCTACATAACACCCAGGAGAAGTATAATTAAATAAGGAAATAAGAAGCAGAACATAGAGGACTCTTTCAGCCTCTTGTACATACCTCTACCTACAAAGACCATAGCTTATCTAGGGCCATTCACAGTCATGTGTGGACTCCCCTACAGACCAGGACCCTCTTGGGGCAGGTCCTGCTCACTCCTGTCCCCTAACTCCCGACAACCACCCCACAAAGGGCCAAGTATGGCAGCCAGCTTCAGTCATAGATACCTGCACTAAAAACCTGTCATCCCCAAAATGCTGGCCCTCCTGGGACCTCATTCTGGTTGCCAAGATTTACATAGTCACAAAAACCCTGTGTCCCTGCTACTGTTATTGAAAGAGACTATTTAGGACAATGAGACACCAAGGAAGGAACTACTTTTTTTTTCAAGACTTGCAGACTGCCACAGGAAAGGGGTTTGAAGATATCCAACTTTGCTTTTTGTTTTAAGGAATCTGGATGGAAAACCTGGAGTGGGCTGGATGGCTGTCTCAGATTCCTCTGAGCCTGGGATTTCTCTGACCTTCTCCATGCTCTGAGCTGTCCCAGGAGACTGAACACACATGCCCACGTCGTGCGCTCTTGCTTGTGTGACTTTCACATTACACCTCCAGATGTTTGTGTGGGTGACCACTTCTGTTGCCAAGACAATCACACTGTCACCGGCCATTCAGACTCTGACGCGGGTAGAGGTGTTCCTCTGCATCATGAATCGACATTCTCCTCTGTTTCTGAAACAAAGTGAGGAAATTAAATATCAGAAACTGCTGAAGTGCAGGAGCACTGAAAGGAGAAATTCCTGAGAGGTGACTCATGCTGCCCTCATGCAACGCAGGCCACAGGCATACGTTAACCCTATAACACATAGCCCTGAAATGCCAACCTGGAACCAGGACTCCAGATTCTCAGGCAGCCCCAGCCACAACAGGTTCTGCAGACAGCAGCACTGTAAAAGAGACGAGGACTGTAAACTGCCAACTCACCCTCGAAGGACTCCAGATCTTGTCTACAGAGATCTGGATTCCACCCAATTGTGATCCATCTCTGTGACCCTCATGAAATGATTCTTGTAGGTGAATCTACCAACACCCCATTGGGACAATCTCTGCAGATTTTTAAGACTGTCTACCTATTTATTTCCAGTGATTGTAGAGTGGGGATCCCCATGAGTCCTTTTAAAGCAGAATAAAGAAGCAGCAGCTCTCACCCAAGATGGATAGAAAAACTACAGAATTCAAACTTGGGCTCACTTTGGGATTAAAAACCCAAGGTTTTGTACCCAATAAAATGCTGCCTCTTCCATGAAACAAGCAAATGTGTCTCTTTCTCTCCTCCTCTGTGGCTGCTCCAGGGATGTTTTTCATAGTTCCTCTGGTTATACCACCATGTAATTTTCCAAATTCCTCACCCACAATGCTCACTTTGGCCCTTGATAGTTCAACCAGAGGGCATTGGCAGCATCTGTTACATGGGCAAAGTTTCAAACCTTGGAGTTCTAGTTCATCACAAGCTTTGGAGAGCAAAGAAAGAAAAGGAAGGGCTACACCCATCTTTGCCCACCAAATTCAGACATGGAGTCCATGACAGCGTGCTGCAGTCATTCATTCTGCATCCCCACCAACCAGGACCACCATGGCAGGTGGCAGATGAGATGGCCCAAGGGGCACCCAGAGTGGGAATGTTCTCCCAGAGGGACCACCAAGGCTGTCATGCTGAGGCTGGGTGCCACCTCACAGAGCATTCCTGATTGGGTTTGGGGTCTCTGGTGGGTGCTTCACTCTACACTGACAGTCCTAACCACATTGTCTAATCTTACTTCACACCTCTTCTAAACCAGCAAACCGGTTCCAAGAGGGCCCAACTGCCATCTCTCCCATAAACACCCAAAGGGCCTGAGCTCCCCTTCTCCGTGGGGAAGCTCTGATTGTGTCTAGGAGAAGAAAGTTTCTCCTTTCCTCTGATAGTGTCTGAGGAAGAAAGTGTCTCTTTTCCTCTGATAGTGCTGGCAATGAACTGGGGAGACTTGAGACAGAGACTGTGAGATCTGCAGACCATGGGTACTCTGACCACTTACATGAACCATAGAGAGCTGTGTGTCTCAGCATTTCCCTCAGAGTCTCAGTCCCTCTTAAGGGAAGTGGAAATGGCAGTGACATCTACCAGCCTTACTGGGAGCCTAGAGGTGAGATGTGTGTGTCTTGCTGGCTTTTGGAAGCTAAGTGTCCCAAGTGACTGTGTGGACCCTACCAGGGGAAAGTGGATATTACAATCCATTTGGGATAGAGTCTTCACACCAATGTCTTACTGTGCTTGGTCCTCATCTTCCCCCAGTGAAAGATAAGTGCCTGAGGGCAAGGAAACCTTCAAGAAGAAGTGAGACCACCAGCTCTGAGTCCCAACCCTACCACCAACTAGATATATGTCTACAGAAATGTCACTGAGTCTCTTCCTTCTTAAAAGGGAGATAAAAGCCTCCCTTCAAATAATCACTTAGAGAATGAGGATGTGAAATGCAAGCAGAAAGCACTCGCCGTGATGATGGCCAATGCCCTGTGGGTATTTGGCCAACAGCACTGCCAGCATTCACTTCTGAAAGGGATCAACCATTTGACTGTGTGGATTGATTATCTTTGGCACCTAGATACACAGGAACAGTTTAAGAACTGGCAGTGTGTTACAAGCACCCCTGTTTCCAAAGTGGCTTGTTTTTGTCTCCAGCCCTTGAGCACAGCATTCCACATGCTGCTGTACCCACATAGAGCCAGTGCCTATCCTTCCCAGGGGAGTCACTGCAGCTCCAATGTCAACCACTCATAACTCCCTGTACACCCACAGCTCAGGCAATAGGTGTCAATTAACTCAGTTTATGACCCCTTCTCCCCTCCCCTGCCATCCCCAGGGTCCGACCTTAGTGGGCACAGTGGAAGTGACAAACACCCATGTAAATCTATTCACTCTTTCAAGTAGATGGCAAGATGAACCAGGGGCCCTGATTCTGAATTTCAGCTTCAGGTTATTTCTATTCTGAAAGTTTCTCCAACACTTCTGAAGAATAACAGAAGCCTGGGAGATAGGAACTTTCCCAAAAGGCTACTCCAGGATCAGAACCAGCCCCTCCTCAGGTGTTGCCCCTCAACCCATAGGCACATCACCAACCTTCACAGAGTAGACAATGATGAACATTTTTAGCAATAGCATGGTATAGAGGCAGAGAAAGCTGAAAATTATGTTTTGGACATGTTTGTTAGGGAAGTCCAGTGAGGGAGAGAGTACATTGATTCTTAGCAAGTGGGGATCATTTGGTTGTGTTGCTGACACCCCCATCTCAGAAGGCTAAGCCGCCTCCCAGTGGTCATCCCTGCACCTTACACAATAGGCCAATTGTGTGTGGGTTTCCATTTCCTGTGCAAGCAGGAGGCAGGAGGGAGAAGAAAAAGACTGAGTCAGGGCTGCCCCCTCACAATGCTGCTGACTCTCTGAGGCTCTATCTAAACAAATTGGCTCTGCAGAATGAAAGGGGCTTTGTGCATTGTTCCTTAACTTTGGAAAATGAAAGCACAATTAGCAAATGATCACAAAGGGGATGTGAAGGACAAGAGGGCCAAGCTATTCCCCCAAGCCTGTGTCTACTCCAAGGCCAATCTTGGAGAATCAGCCTGGACATAACATCTAGAACATGCTTGTATCCAAGACAACTATCACGAAGAGTCTGCATCTTCAGTCTCCAGTTCCTCCTTGGGAGAAAGGATGGCTGCTGTCCCTGCCAGAAGGCATTGTAGTTGTGCAGTTAGCATCTGGAAGGGCCCACCTCTCAGTTCTATGCTCTGTGTAGACAGCAGACTGTGCCCTATCCCGAGTTGCTCCAGTTTGAGCAAAACTGCTCAGGCAGAATGATTTGACACCTTGTCTGGGCAAGTAGACAACTACCAGATGTTAGACACACAGAATTGATCAAGAAGAACCACCACCAGCTGCACAGCACAGTTCTAAGGCACAGACTGATAAGTAACTGATTTGTACTAATAAAAAAATTACCATCTGTGAGCTTATTGAATTAAGTCAGGGCACATACACTCATGGGCATATCAAGACTTATCAACATGCTGGTGACAGCTCAGGGCTGGGGTGAAACTGAGTGAGCCACACAACTGAGGACATAAGCTGAGCTGGCCCCCAAGTGGGAGCTGTGTGGCTTAGATATGGAAGTATTAAAGTGCCAACCACCCAGCTGGGATACAGTCAGTTTGTGGGGTTCTGGGGAACTTTACAAGCAGAAGATGGAAGGTCCCTTGCATTTGAAGTCACATGGAGGTAGAAGCCCTGAGAGAGGTTGGACAGGGCAAGCCACCACCAGCATCCACATGAGACCCAGGCAGACACCCAGGCCCAGATGGAGAGCCACTTCAGAGGTTAGAAATGCAATGTAGTTGTGAATGAAGAGGCCACTTTCTTATTTTCTAAAATACCTGTCTAATTTCTTTTCCCCTTATGCCACCTGCACTTTATCAGAAAAAAAAAATTGAGTGCACATTAGGAGGTACTTAAGAAACATATGCCATAGCCACTGTCATTCTGGGACACTCCAGAACTCCTCCTCCCTCCCCAACCTGAACCCTACCTCACCATACCTGAGCTATGCACAGAATATTCTGAAAAGCCCTTGCTCCTCACTCCCCATATCAACTCAAATTCTCATGATTCATGTTTAAAATGGATGCATGCTTCCATGTATTCTACTCTGATTTTTATCTAAGATACGTGCATTATTTTATATGATCTATGATGAAGAATATTTAATGCTGTACCACAGCTCCTCAAAGATGGTTCTGCTATTACTATGACTAAGAAAACCTCCATATGATATTGAAATTCATTAAGGAAAACTTCAGAGAAGTTAGGAGCAATCAGACTCAGGCCTTATGTCCCCAGAACCAAACCTTAGGCTCCCACAAGTAGGAATAGCACAGTGTAGAGAGCACGTGGAGCCAAGTACTCAAGTAGAATGACTTGGTACCTTGTATGGGCAAATAGATGACCACTAGATGTTGGACACATAAAACTTATCAAGAGGAACAACCCAAGCTTCATAGCACAATCATAAGGCATATGAAGCACAATTATAGAACTGATGAAAGCAAGAAAGGGAGAGGGAGAGGGACAGGGAAAGAGAGAAGGAGGAGAAGGAGGAAGAAGAGGAAAAGAAGGAGGGAAGGAAGAAAGAAAGGGAAAGAAAGAAAAGGAAGGAGAGGAAGAAGAAGAAAGCAAGCAAACAGGCAGGCAGACCTTAATTGTGCTAATAAAAATTCACCATCTGTGAACTTATTAAATTAAATCAGGGACACATACTCTCAGACTTATCAAGACCATAGCAAAGAAACCAGGCATGTAAGTTTATCAGAAACATCACCCAAGGATGTTGCAACCACCTTATCCAGAAACCCAAAATGGAGGGACACCTGAGACTACAGCATGACAAAACTGATCTGTCCCCTATCACAGGCCACCTCGTGTAAGAGTCCTGACTTTTTCCAGGAGATTCTCCTGGCTAGAACTTCCAACTCTATTTCCTAACTATAGCCCACCATGATTTCCCTGCCATTTTGATGCTCTCCATTTGGAAACTGCTATCTGGACCCTTTGGCCTTGACAGCTCCATTGACCCTTTATCTGACCACTCGCAGTGACTCTTTGCATTTGTAGGTACTCTGCCTTTGTTCTTCTTAATTGCCTCTTTACTAAGTCCTTTGACTGTTTTACCCTTTCTCAGCCTCTGCAACCTAATGTCATTTATAGTGTGATATGTACTTTGAGTTTATAAATATTAGCAACTAAGATTGGAACGAAATAGAGAACTTGTGATTGCCACGGTCATGATCAACCAGTGAAGCCAGAAATAATCGGTGAAGTAAAGCTGATGAAACTGATGTAGCTTGTGAATATATTGATATTCTGACATGACAATAAATTCTGACATATTGGAAAGACAGGGACCACAAATGTGTAGGTCTGTGTTAATGGCATAGTTGGCTCAGGACAACTGGTATACTCAGCAAGATTCCATTTGTTAAGAAGGAATTCAATGAGTAGACAGATCATTGGCAAAATAATAGAAAATACACAAATTTTTTTCAGGCAAAATAAGCCATTTGGCAATATAAACAAAATTCCAGCACCCACCAGAGGCTCATGAACAAACACTGGAAGCTCACTCTGCCAACCCAGGTTTGCACTCCTGGGTGCTGGAAGGAAGGATCACCTCAGATCCATGAAGGTCAAGAGCCAAAAAGCTAGAAAAGCAAATTGCATAAACTTTTCAGGGTCTCAACTCATGAAAAACTGATGGCCAAAGACTACACAAAGCAGCATAAAGAAGGGAAACAGACCTCAGGTCACACATTGACAACTGTTCATATAAAAGGTAGAATACTGAGCTATACTGTACTAAGAAATTATTGAGAGGGCAATAAAACTAGTAGGAAAAATAAGTTAGCTCTGGGAAGAAAGATAAATCAAAATAAAAAGAAAATGTTCAAAACAGTGCTTGCCTCTGGAGATCCATGGATCCCCATAGAGTAGAAGGCTAGAAGAAAATTATCAGTGGCAGTCCTAGAGGACATAAAATTATATTTAAAGGATCCTAAGAATATAAACCCATTAATATATAAATCACCAAAAGAAGTCCCTGCAATATTATTAGAAAGTCTATGCAAGTTGATCAAAACAGACATAAGGGTAAACAATTAGCACTTAAAAATACTTAGGAGAAATAGATTCTCCAGATAACAGAATGACTGATAGTGACCACAGGACTCCTATCCTATGGGCCCAAGAGATTTTAATGATCTGTGGGGTAAAATCAACTATAATTAGAAAAGCAGTAATAGATCATAACCATGGACATGGAAGGCCTCAAAACATAGCAGAAAGTAGGAAATATGCTAGAATAGTATTGCAAAGGCTTAGGAAAACTTCATGCAAAAAAAAAAAAAATCAAACCCACAAATTGGATTGGCTAGTATGCCTTACAACAGAAGAACAAATTCTATAGCCCTAATGAAATGAATCAAATCTCCTCCTTGGCAGAAAACTCAATCTAAACCTTGAGATGTGAAGGCTTCACAACTAGTCACCCAAACAGAGACCTGTCATTTATGGGACAGGATAGCAGTATGCTGGAGAGCAACAAACCCTTACTGTGACCCTACAAAATCTGGGGATAACTTAAGGTAGACAGAGCTAGACCAAACAATCAACACCAGAAATTAGCAATCCTAGCAATGATATATAATCAGATAGATGCACATGCAATACCATTCAAAGTACCAGCAAAAACATGAGATTAAAAATGTTCTACTAATTGTGCACCAGAACATCTAAAAAGCTCATTCATGAATCCATTAGCAGACTGCAGAACATGCAAGACATATTGTAAACACCTCAACCATCATCATAATTATGCAGATCACACAAAACAACATTTATGACAAACTTATTCCAAATCAATCCCCACCATAAGCCAGAAATTTTTTCACACTTAACTCTAGAACGTTCAACAGACCAAACACATCTAAAACAAAATACATACCAAGACAGAATTGTATACCTCAACAGCCAAACAGAACATACAACAGACGTGGGATCAACTGGAAAATGAGACCATTCCAGTAATATAAGACACAAACAACTTCCAGAAAAGGAATCAATTTCCTCCAAGAAATCAGCAGAGAAACATACAAAGTGGCACAATTAGACACACAAAGACTTTCCTCAAAAACTCAATAGGATCCCAGGTCAGAAATACTATCATAAGACCTGTGGATAATAGATCATAAATACAATTAACAGAGTTTCAAGGACATCATGCTGAGCTGAAGTCAGGCCTGGAGAGTTCTAGCCTGGAGAATCTCCTGGAAAGAGACCTTGACATTTATACCAGGTGGTCCATGATAGGTGACAGGTCAGTGTTGCCATGTCATAGTCTCAAGTGTTCCTCCTCTTATGGGTCCTGGGTGAGATGGCTGCAACATCTATTGGTCTCATGTTCCTGATAAGCGCACATGCCTGGTTTCTTTGGTATGGTCTTGATAAATCTGAGTCCATGTGTCCTTATTTAATTCAATAAGCTCACAGGCAGTAATGTTTCATTAACAAAAATAAGTTACTTATCATCTGTGCCTTAGGATTGTACTGTGCAGCTGGGGGTTGTTCCTCTTGATAAGTTCTGTGTGTCCAACATCTAGTGGTCATCTACTTATCCAGGAATACTAAATTTTCTTCATAGTAGATCATGTACAACAATCAATGTATTTTAGATTTAAAAAAAAAAAACAGAATGGAATGCAAAGCAGGCCTTCATTTTTAACACGAATCATGAGATTTCTGGTGTGGAGGTGGGGATTTTCAGTATATTCTCTGCACCACTCAGGCCTTTGTAAGGCTAGGGATAGTAACAAAGAATGATAAGAGATGTCTCAGTAAATTGTGGCTTATTTATCAATGCATATACGCATACTGTTAAATATTTAAAATTATTTTTGAGTGTTATTTATTGATATAACATATTGTTCCTTGAGAAAGTAAGTTATGAAATATGATATCATTGTAAGACTAGATAGATATAGAATCGATACATCAATAGATGATAGGCAGATAGGAGGATCCAAGATGGTGGGCTGGAGGGAAGCTGCATTCTGTATCCCTCCATGACCTGGGATTCAAGTAGTGGGAATACTGTTTCTCTGTGAGTTATTAGAGGACCCTTAACAGTTGTTCCCATGCACGAATCACAGCTGCTGTGCCTGTACAGGTCTCCAGGCCTCAGCATCAGTGCAATACTCTTGGCCACTCACCCACACAGGATCTCCAGGTGCACAACAGGACCACTGGCATCAGCACCTGTGCAGGACTCCTGGCAGCCCACCTGCACAGGAATCCCGGCCGCTGCTCCCACATAGGATACCTAGCCACGCACATTAACTCCAGCCACCACTCCCGTGTGGACCCCCATCTACCAACATGGCGTTCCCCCAGTTGCCTCCATCTTGGGACACTGCAACCACTTCCAGAGTCCCCTACATGCAGTAGCCTGCACCTGGAGACACAGCGCAGGGTCTGGAGACAGCCACCAGCCACGACACTGCACGCCACAGAGCTGCATCTCTGAACATGCTGCCCAATGCCACAGCCCAGCCCCACCTGACCTGATACCCCATCACTGAAAGCAGCTGCCCCCATCTTGGGACACCTTTATTGCCATCTTTAGTTGGGACAACTCCCAACTTGGGATACCGGCTGGGGCTTAGAAGTAATATCAAGGTATTAACTCCTTAACTCCTTCCTCTCCCTGGCAGCCACTAACCTGGCACAATGCTTGCAGCTATGCAGCTGGTATGTAGCTCACAAAACCTGGTCCTGAACAGCCCAATACAAAGCAGCTCTCTGTGACTAGTATGCAGCCCCCAGAGCAAAACCTACAAGACCTCCAGAGAGAAAGGTTCCTGATTGGGAAGTAGAAAGGGAGTGAGTGACTGAGGTAGAGACTAAACTAGAGACCAGGAATGGTGAGGTCTACAGGCAATAATATAAGGAGATAAGACCAGGCACCCACATCCCAAGAGCAGGCCCCAAAGGAGATCCATAGGGGACAGGCAAGTGCTATAGTCCACCTCCTGGAGCTCCACCAGCAAGACCAACCCTCCCACCCTAATAACCTTCACCATCCTGAAGGTGGAGATACCAGCAAACAACAGACAACCTTACCTATTGGATGAAAAGGGAAGCAGGAAAGATGCGGATCTCCAACAAAAACAATCCTTGTATCTTTCTTTGAGATTATTTTTTTTTCTCTTTTCTCTCTCTCTCTCTTCTCCCGCCATCACATCCCCAACATTTGTGAAATTATGTACTTTTCATGAATTAGGCTACTGAGAACTGGAATGTCTGAAAAGTATATTATAGTTTTGCTGTATATTCTTTTATCTCCTATGTAAACATTTTTATTTTTCTTAATATTTATGTTTGTTTGGTTTTTGTACTCTCTATTGTCTTCCCACTTACTTGTAGCCCCCAAATCACTCTCTCTCTCTCTTCTCCTGCTACTAACCAACTTTTTTAGATTCCTCTTTCATGCTTCCTAAGATCTAATAACTATATCCTCACCTCCTATCCCCTCAACATCTCATCCTATACCTCACCCTGTTTCTTTGTCCACCATTAGAAAGTGTAGACCCTTTTGCAAACCTACTATTTATACTGTAGATAATAACTGAAATCACCATTTCTGTATATTGTGACAAAACCATAAATGTCTTAATAGCAACTATTTGGTTTAAGGTTGTATATTGTTTGTATTGAGATCTGTTAATATTGTTCTCCCACTCAAGGGAGTTATTGGAACCCTGCAGGGACACTATAAGCCTATAGGGTAAAAACTGTTAACACCTCAGATCTGCAGTGCTAGAAGGGAAGACACACAAACAACATGAAAAAAACAAGGGAAGAAAATGACCCAAACAAACCAAGATACTATATTATTAGAATCCATGGCCAGCACAACAGAAGAAATTACAAAGAAGGAGTTCAGGATGTACATAATTAAAATGTTCTGTGAATTAAAGCATGATATAAGAGAGCAAATACAGGCAGCAAAAGATCATTTCAATAAGGAGCTACATAAGCAAACACAGGAAACAAAGGATTACATCAATAAGGAGATAGAGGTTCTGAAAAAAACAAAAACAGAAATCCTTAAAATGAAAGAAACAATAAACCAAATTAAAAACTCAATAGAAAGCACCAACAACAGATTAGATCACTTGGAAGACAGGACTTCAGACAATGAAGACAAAATATATGATCTTGAAAAGAATGTTGACCACATAGTGAAGATGGTAAGAAACCATGAGCAGAACATTGGGATAAAGGAAAGGCACTGTTATAAACCAAAGGAATGAAAAATCTATTCAGTGAAATAATATCAGGAAATTTTCAAACATGAAGAATGAATTGGAAAATCAAATACAAGACGCTCACAGGACACCAAATGTACAAAATCACAACAGATCTACACCAAGGCACATTATAATGAAAATGCCTGGCATACAGAATAAGGAGAGAATTTTAAAAGCCACAAGAGAAAGGAATCAGATTACATATAGGGGGAAACCTTATGATATCTGCAGATTTTTCAACCCAGACCCTCAAAACTAGAAGATACTGGAACAACATATACCAAGCTCTGAAAGAAAATGAATGCCAACCAAGAATCTTATATCCAGCAAAATGAAGCTTTATATTTAATGATGAAATAAAAACCTTCCATGATAAACAAAAGTTAAAAGAATTTACAACTAGAAAGCCTACACTGCAGAATATCCTTGTCAAAATATTCCATGAGAAGGAAATGAAAACAGCAAAGGGAGGTATTATTATATTAAAGGAAAAACCAATGAAAGGAGAAACCAAGTCAAGTTAAATACCAAAAATAAACAAAAATGACCGGGAATACAAATCATATCTCAATGATAACCCTACATATTGATGGCCTAAACTCATCAATCGAAAGACATAGACTGTCAGATTGCAAAAGAAATCAGAGAAGATTAAAAAATTCTTAGAGGTAAATGAGAACACTTATACAATATATTGAAATCTCTGGGACACTATGCAGGCAGTACTAAGAGGAAAATTCATTGCATGGAGTTCATTCCTTAAAAGAAGAAAAAAATCAACAAATAAATGACCTAATATTACATCTCAAAGCCCTAGACAAAGAAGAACAAATCAACACCAAAAGGAGTATAAGATATAAAATAATTAAAATCAGAGCTGAAATCAATGAAATTGAAACAAAAGAAACAATTGAAAAAATTGACAAAAACAAAATGTTGGTTCTTCGAAAAAATAAATAAAATTGATAAACCTTTAGCCATGCTAATAAAGAGAAGGGGAAAAAATCGAATCACTAATACCTGTGATGAAAAACGAAATATCATGACAGACACTACAGAAATACAGAAGATAATTAGAAATTATCTTGCAAATTTGTACTTCAATAAAATAGAAAATATCAAAGGCATTGACAAATTTCTAGAGTCATATAATTTGTCCAAGCTAAATCAGGATGATATACACAGGTTAAACACATCAATTTCAAACAATGAAATAGAAGACACCATCAGAAGCCTACCAACCAAGAAAACCCCAGAACCAGATGGATGCACAGCTGAGTTCTACAAGATCTTCAAAGAAGAAATAATACCAACACTCCTCAAATTATTTCATGAAATACAAAAAGAAGCAACACTTCCAAACTCATTCTATGAGGCCAATATCATCCTGATTCCAAACCCAGGCAAAGACACATCAAAGAAAGAAAACTTCAGACCAATACCTCTAATACCAATGAACATAGAAGCAAAAATTCTCAATAAAATTATGGCAAATTGAATACAAAAACATATCAAAAAGATAGTCACCGCGATCAAGCAGTCTTCATCCCAGGGATGCAAGGTTGGTTCAACATAAGGAAATCGGGCTGGGGATGTGGCTCAAGCGGTAGCGCGCTCGCCTGGCATGCGTGCGGCCCGGGTTCGATCCTCAGCACCACATACAAACAAAGATGTGTGTCCGCCAATAACTAAAAAAGAAATAAATATTAAAAAAAAATCTCTCTCTCTCTCTCCTCTCTCTTAAAAAATAAATAAATAAATACATTTAAAAAAAAAACATAAGGAAATCAATAAATGTAATTCATCACATCAATAGGCTTAAAGGTAAGAATCATATGATCATCTCAATAGATGCAGAAAAAGCATTTGACAAAATAGAGTACCCCTTCATGTTCAAAGCAATAGAAAAACTAGAGATAACAGGAACATATCTCAACATTGTAAAAGCTATCTATACTAAGCCCCAGGCCAACATCATTCGAAATGGATAAAAATTAAAACCTCTAAAAACTAGAACAAGACAGGGATACCCACTTTCACCACTTCTGTTTAACATAGTTCTTGAAACTCTAGCCAGAGCAATTAGACAGATGAAAGAAATTAAAGGAATACACACAGGAAAAGAAGAACTTAAACTATCACTGTTTGCCAATGACATGATTTTATACCTAGAAGATCCAGAAAATTCCACCAGAAAACTTCTAGAACTAATAAACGAATTCAGCAAAGTAGCAGGACATAAAATCAATACCCATAAGTCAAAGGCATTTCTGTCCTTCAGTGACAAATCCACTGAAAGAGAAACTAGGAATCCTATCCATTTATAATACCTCAAAAACAATAAAATACTTTGAACTCAAACTAAGAAAAGAGGCAAAAGACCTCTACAATGAAAACTACAGGGAGGGGATGGGGGATAGTAGAGGATAGGAAAGGCAGCAGAATACAACAGACACTAGTATAGCAATATGTAAAACAGTGGATGTGTAACCAATGTGATTCTGCAATCTGTATACGGGGTAAAAATGGGAGTTCATAACCCACTTGAATCAAAGTGTGAAATATGATTTGTCAAGAACTATGTAATGTTTTGAACAACCAACAATAAAAATTAAAGAAAAATACTTTTTAAAAAATGAAAACTACAGAATGCTAAAGAAAGAAATTAAAGAAGACCTTAGAAGATGGAACAGTCTCCCTTGTTCTTAGATAGGCAGAATTAATATTGTCAAAATGACCATACTACCAAAAGCACTATACAAATTTAATGCAATTCCAATCAAAATCCCAATGACATTCCTCGTAGAAATAGAAAAATCAGTCATGAAATTCAACTGGAAAAATAAGAGACCCAGAATAGCCAAAGCAATTCTTAGCAAGAAGAGTGAAGCAGGTGGCATCACTATACCAGAACTTAAACTGTACTACAGAGCTATTGTAACAAAAACAGCATGGGATTGGCACCAAAATAGACTTTTAGACCAATGGTACAGAATAAGGGACACAGAGACAAACCCACATAAATACAATTTTCTTATATTAGACAAAGGTGCCAAAAACATGCATTGGAGAAAAAGATAACCTCTTCAACAAATGGTGCTGAGAAAACTGGATCAAATGCAGCAAAATGAAATTAAGCCCCTTTCTCTCATCATGCACAAAACTCAACTCAAAGTGGATCAAGGACCTAGGAATTAAACCAGAAACCCTGGGTCTAAAAGAAGAAAAAATAGGACCAAATCTTCATCATGTCAGATTAAGCCCTGACTGCTTTATAAGACTCCTATAGCGCAAAAAATAAAATCAAGAATCAATAAATGGGATGGATTCAAACTAAAAAGCTTCTTCTAGCAAAAGAAACAATCAGTGAGGTGAATAGACAGCCTACAGAATGGGAGCAAATTTTTACCACACACATATTAGTTAGTCACTAATCTGTAGGATATATAAAGAACTCAAAACTTTTAACACCAAAAAAATAACCCAATCAATAAATGGGCCAAGAAACTGAACAGATGCTTCTCAGAAGATGATATACAATTAATCAAAAACTATATGAAAAAATGTTCAAAATCTCTAACAATTAGAAAAATGCAAATCAAAACTACTCTAAGATTTCATCTTACTCCAGTCAGAATGGCAGCTATTAAAAATACAAACAATAATAAGTGTTGGAAAGGATGTGGGGAAAAGGCACACTCATACATTGCTGGTGGGACTGCAAATTGGTGCAACCAATTTGGAAAGCAGTATGGAGATTCCTTGGAAAACTTGGAATGGAACCACCATTTGACCCAGCTATCCCTCTCCTCAGTTTATACCCAAAAGAATTAAAAACAGTATACTACAGTGATGCAACCACATGAATGTTTATAACAACACAATTCACAATAGCTAAGTTATGGAAGCAATCTAGATGCCCTTCAGTTGATGAATGGATAAAGAAACTGTGGTATATATACACAATGGAATATTACTCAGCATTACAAGCGAATAAAATCATGGCATTTGCAGGTAAATGGCTGGAGTTGGAGAATATCATGCTAAGTGAAGTAAGCCAATTCCCAAAAACAAATGCCAAATGTTTTCTCTGATATGTGGATGCTGATCCATAATGGGGATGGTTGGTGGGGGAGCATGGGAGGAATGGAAGTACTTTAGATAGGGCAAAGGGGAGGTAGGGGAAGGGAAAAGGAGGGGGCACGGGGATAGGAAAGATGATGGAATGAGATGAACTTTACAAGTTCACTCTTTTTTGATCCTCATCTAAATACTGCAAATAAGGGAAGCAGCCAGTTTTCCTTCTCCATTTCCTTCATTATCACATTTTTAAGAGTCTATCTCATTGCCAACTTTCCTAGGCACTGATTAGTTTTAACCCAACAGGCACAAACAGAAACTGAGAGTGTTCCTCCACCAAATGAGATCAGTAAAATGCAAGAAATGTCTCAAATAAGTGCCTTCCCCAGCCCACAAGACACTTCCCTTCTCCCCACCTGGACACCTTCTCCCTCAAAGGCTTCCTGGGAGCTCTTCCAACTCTCCTATCATTGCTCTGGGAAACCTGCCCTGGCCCCATGGAAGTTCCCACCTAGCTATGTGCACCCCTCAATTTCTGGGCTTTGAGTACATCTATAAATGCTGCCTGGATCACTGTTAAACCATCCAGAAGCCCAGCAAAACAGAGATACTGAGCCCTCCAAACAGGGCATTCTGACATATTCAAACCTCTTAGTTCCCCTTCATGGAACAAGAAAATTCTAGAAGTGCTAAGTAGAGGTAAAAATCAAACCAAGGAGAATAAAATATAGTTAGACAGCCCTAGGCCTTTCTCTGGTGTGCTGTCCTGGGTATGTGACATAGCCTCCTTATCAGTAAAATAATGATATTTGTCTCCTGGTTTGATACTGACACACCATAGAGGTACACAGCATTGAGTCCATAACAGGCATGCTGTAATTGATAATTAGTATTATTCTTACAATAATTTTCTTCAAAGTAAATCTGCCAAAGATGGGCAATATTTACCCAGAGACTCACTACTCCCACCAAAGAAAAAAACTCAGGGGAGAGTAATTGAAGATACTTGATGCTTACTTGAATTTGGGGAGATTTCTTTGTGGCAGACATAGTATGAGTGACTTAGGAACTCGGTTCAAGATTGAACATGGCCTCCCCAAGGAGGCATGCTCTTAGAAAACATACTTGGTGTTTATTTCTTGTCCTAAGAACATTATGATGGCAACCAAAGGAATTTGTGCTAAAATAATAACCTTTCCAAAGCCAAAGGGCCCTTTGCACGCAGCAGGGAGTCCCAGGGAACCATCGAGGAACCAGAGCCCAATTGCTCCATTGACACACAGGAACAGGTGTGGGCCCCAGAGAAAAAAACACTGACAGTGCTGGTTTTGAGAAAAATAGAAGACAAGAAAAATGACAAGAGTTAGGGTAAAACCCAAGTGTATCTAAATAAATGTCCCCTTCCCTTAACCTCTGTATGAAGGAACCACATTGCATCCTAAAGGAAGGGATCCAGATATACCACAGAATGCTCATCCCCTGACTCCTGGAACATCAGTGTGGTTTCCCTGGGGTCCCCTGGCTCCTTTCTCACCCTGTCTAAGTCATATTGCTGGAACACTGCCAGAACTCTGCCTCTAGACACAGGTTTTCTGATGTTCCTACCATTACCTATCAAATAAAGACCTCCAGCATAAAAGCACAACCTGGCAAATGTGATGGATGAGATAATGTATTTAAGAGATTCCAGATAAAATCATGACACAAGAGTATTACATGGGCATTAAGTCTAGGAAAAACCAGTTTTTATCCTGCAGCTCGATCTCCATGTTGAGTCCTTGTAGAGAGTAGTAGGCTTGTGGTAGCTTATTTTCTTATGTGTTTTGTAATTTTGGAATTAGAGTCTATCCATGCTCAGCAAGGCAGCACAATAATCTTGGGATGGTTAAATTACAAGCACATCCCTGGAAAAAAAGTGGATTTTTATATGCTTCTGCCAGTGTCTACAGAATAAGAGCTTCAGTATTGTCCAAATTCCCCTAGTGCTGGGACAGAGGATGCCCTGCCCTGAGATTCTGCGTTCAGCCCTGATAACATTGTATAGCATGAAATATCTGCTCTCGTGACTAACCCCACTCACAGTCCAAGAAAAGATTCCCCCATCTCATGCTGCACAGCTTTGAAGTAGGAAAGAATGGAATCCAAATATCACGCTAACGTGGGCCTGGATGTTGCTTCAGAAGGTGGAGGAATTGGGTGGTGGAAGTACTCCTGTAAGAAAACCAATTAACTCGACAAACCCTTCTTCTCAACATTAATTTAAACAGTTCTTATACAATTAAAAACTCAATTCCAATTTGCTTGTTGTTTAGGGTTTTCTTTTTACAAGATGCAGGCAGAAGGCTAAAGGAAGCCAAAGTTATGGTTGCTTGATGTATGGATACTACATCTCTGAGGAGCAGAACACAGAGCTATCACTTGTGTCCTGGGCCTCCTAGCTATAGCCAAACCTCAGCTGGGTTAGCCGCTCTAGGCTCTGGGTTCTGTTTGCTGTCCTTCAAACTAACTAAAATATACTCATCCTTCAAAAAGATTCAGCAATCCAGGAGTGGCTATAAGAGTAAATGCTTGCCACTTAGACTCAAGAGATAATAAGACTGCCATAGGAGGAAATTGGGCTTCCATTATACCACAGTATTTCAAATCCCAAAAGCAGATATTTTAGTGAACCCAGCAACAGTTAGTACTTCAGGAACAAAAGAAAACAATGGCCCTGTCTATGTCTGTGTGGTATAAAAATGATTGCATGTAATTATATTGTTATTTTCATCTAAATTTTCTTAAGGAAAAATTTTTTTATATTTCTCTAGAGGTGAAGTTAACTTAATTTATTAGAATTGTGAACCTAATAGAACACAATAGTATTTGCTATTTCTCAATAGCCGAGTTTCAATGTCTGCCATATAATCACTCACTTAAAAGCAGAAGGGGAAACCCATATTTTGTGATTTAAGCTTACAATAGCACCTGTACATATCTTGATGATTCTCATTCTTCATGTCAACCAGGCAGCCATAAATAGTCCTGGACAACCACCTCCCACCCCTAATGCTTTTAGATCCTCAAACCACAACTGAAGCACTTCATCCCTATTTAGCCTGAAAAGCTGCACTAGTGCGGGCTCTACCTCAAGATTTCTGGGATTTCCTATTGCCAGTGAAGCCAAAAATGTCCTCATATTAGGGTTTATGATGGTTTCATGCTGCTACTGTTGATGGTTCTCCCTAGAAACATATCTTGCAGAAAGCAGATTTGACTTATAGCCACATACTAGAGATTTAGCAGGTGTTTGATTTGTAAGAAAAACTACCTGTTTTCTACAGTTTGGGCCAAGACCTCATGAGGATCTTAGGAAGGGGACAAGGGACCAAAATGTAGCCTGTATGCAGCCACACCAGGCCAGCAGAGGAAACATATTAGGCTCTGCAGTAAGTTGAAGAGAAGACTAAAATCTACTTACTGGACATGACAAGGTAGTTTTAGGAATAAAAAAATAAAAGTGGTTTTATATTATGCTTTAGATATGAGGTGTCCCCCAAAAGCTCATATGTAAAACAATGTAAGATTTTCAGGGGTGAAATGATTAGATTATGAGAAATGTAACCTAATCAATGGATTAATCCACTGATGTGGATTAACTGGACAGTAACTGTAGACAAGTAGGGTGTGGCTGCAAGAAGTAGATCTCTAGGGGCATAACTTTAGGGTCTATATTTTGTTGCTGGTGAGAAGAGCTCTCTCCCTGTACTTCCTGTTCCCATATTCTGCACTGCTTTCATCTGCCATGATGTTCTGCCTATCTTGGGCCCAGAGCTGAGTTAGCCCACCATGAATTGAACCTCTAAAACCATAAGTCAAAATAAACTTTTCTTGCTTTTAGTTGTTCTTTTTAGACCTTTGAGTCACAGTCACAAAATGCTGACTGAAACATTTTATAATGTGGTAAATTTGATTAACTTACTAAGGACTTTCTTGACAAATTTTTGACAATGTCAATTACTAAATATAAAAGAACTTTTTCTTATGGTATTCTTTTCCTTCAAGATGAGACCGTTGGATAAGCACAACAACATTCCATCTCATCTTTTACCACACAATGCTAAGAGCCTGGATGAACAGAAATCATGTGGTCACACATATCTGGCTCACACAGAGGCTGAGCAGGAGGGCAGACCTAGGAAGCCAAGCTTCTGCCAATTATGAATTGGCAGATGTAATGAAATATTCCTTTTAGGCAAAGGAGCCCCCAAGATAAAGGACATCCCAGGGGTTACATGTCCTACATGTGGCCAGCCTGTAGCTACAGAAAGGAAGATGACCTTGGCCTTGAAGCATAAAAGCAAACACACCAAAGGGTATCTTCATCCCAAAGAGCACCAGATGTCCATGAGCAGGTTCAGATGGAGAAGGACGTCATTCTTGAGAGCTATACAGATGCTGTGCAGAGCACTGGACTCAGCACTGCATTTGCAAGCTCTGTTACCCAGATGTAGTGCCTTTGTCAGCTGGGCATCTGCCCATTCATGGCCTCCCATGGGGACTTTGACCCAGGCCCCACCCAGGACCAGTATGAGCTGAGCTACAGACACCCAATGTACACTGCAGAGCCACATTAACTCAGTAAGGGAAAGATAGAACCACCCTAAGGTCCAGCCAACAAAACAGGAGAGAAGAGAGCACACTGGTGGGAAAGGTTAGACCCTTGTCCTCCCAGCCCTACAACATCAGTATCCTGCCCAAGACTCTGCCTTCACTCCCCCTACCACACAGATACTGGGAGGGAAGAATAGCCAGCCAGACCCAGACCTGAGACATAGGGGCTCTTAGTGTTACCTTGGACAAGCAAACCAAACTGACCCAGCATGAAGCCCCCAGATACTCCTGTGGAGCTCTCTCATGACAAAGAGATTCACCATTTGCATAATCAAACCATCTTTATGGCTTGTTCCACTTATCTCAGGATTATCTCTATGCCAAGACCTCTATTGGGAGGTTGGGTGTTATATCTGCCTCACTGAGTAAGGCCCCTAAACTGTTAATTTGTCCCAGTGTGGGGGACAGCATCTACATTATCCCAATGAAGCAGAGCCAGGAGCTGAACTCAGAGTATGGGTGGGGGCTTCACAATGTGTACACTCCCCTTCCTCCAGGCTGGAGCCTACTACTCCTGGGCTGTGCAGGATTTGAAATCTATCTAATTATCAAGCTAACTGGAATCTAAAAAGTTCATAAATTTGGAAATTAGGCAAGATTGGAGGCTCTTCCAAACTCTGTCACTTTCCTCTGACAGATCAACACTTTATAAATCTCACACCAAAATAGGCTGTGAATTGTGTGGGACTCCCCCCATCTGGTCTGCCCCCATGGGACTGGGATTTTTGCCTGTTTGCAGCTTGTTAGAGAAGTTACTTCTTTTTATTTTTAATTTATTTTACATATTTCAATGTGTTTCTTTGCATGCTCAGAATCCTCTAAAGTTGTGAAGTTAACAATGACCACATTATAAATAATCCTCATGTAATCTGGTGACTTTAGTTAAGGGGAAATAATCAGAAGTCTTTGCAAAAGGTTTTATTTTTTTTTAACTCCTCCACCCTAAAATTAATGAAAATTACTTTCCGCGTTTCAACAAAATACAATCTATCTTTGCCCACTGCAATTGCATTCAGTATGAATCAATGCTTGAATTCTTGCCAATCTTGATAATTATTGCTTCCTTATGGCTTCAGCTAATTCTTCGTGGAACTCAAAACAAGTGATAAAATGGACAAATGTGAGTTTACATCCATATCACACACTCATACGAACTCACACTCACACGGACACACTCATGCACGTACCCTACATTCACATGTACACACACAAGCTCATACACACAAGCACAATCTTTGGGGGAGGTTGCTTGAAGTGGAATAGAAAAAGTATCTCAGAGCACAAATCTTTTCCATTGCCTCACTGAAAAACAGAATCTTATCCAACAATAAATATTCCACCCAACCCTTTAAAAGGAGCTGACATGCCCACACAACAAGAGAAGTTTATTTATTTTTTTTAAGTCTCAGATTTGGATTATTTGCCTGGAATATCCTCCTCCTCTTATCCTCCCAGGCTCTGTCAACCTTGCAATTTTGAACATCTCACCAATTCAATTCTATCAACAACCTGGCTCCTTTTCCTTACCCCAGGTCCTCAGACTGTACTCAAAAAGTAACTGAGCAGTTCATATGTCTTTTCTTTTTTAATTTTTTTTTCAGTTGTAGATGAACATAATACATCTATTTATTTATTTTTATGTGGTGCTGAAGATCGAATCCAGTGCCTCACACGTGCTAGGCAAGCACTCTACCCCTGAGCCACAACCCAAGCCCACATGTCTTTTTATTGAAAAACAGCTACCTCTAAATTGAGAAGAGTTACTTAAAATTGCACTGGAAAATGACACTAAGTGAAAGTATGATAGTAGGTGGAAAATAGCCTGTACTTCAGGCCTAAGATATCTTAGAATGGACCTTGGTGCTTCTGTTGCCCATCTGACACACCTTCAGATTCCTTATCTGCAAAATTCTCTGAATATAGTTGCTGTAGGGATTAAATATTATGAACCTCAGGCACACCTTGCAGATATTGCACGTTGTTTCATACCACTGCAGTCAAGTGAATGTCACAATAAAGGGAGTCACATAAACTTTTTGGTTTCTCAGAACATATATTACAGTTACCCTAATTGTAGTAATGTTAAGTGTAGAGATATACAAGTAGCCAAATAAGTGTATGAAAAAAATGTTTAACATTATTAGTAACTAGGGAAATGAAAATCAAAAACTACACTGAGATTTCATTGCACACCAGTCAGAATGGTAGTCATCAAGAATACAAATAATAATAAATGCTGAAGAGGGTGTGGAGAAAAAGGAACACTTTACACGATTGATGGGATTGTAAATTAATTCAACCATTATGGAAATTAGTATGGAGCTTCCTCAAAAGACTAGAAAACACCACATGACCCAGCTATACCACTCCTCAGTATTTATTCTGAAGAATTAAATTTATCATACCATACTACAGTGATATAGCAGCACAATTCACAATTGTTAACCTACCAAACCTGCCTAGATGTCCATCAAAAAATGAATGAATAGAGAAGAGGTAGTATATGTACACAATGGAGTATTGTTCTGCCATAAATAAAAATGAAATTATGTCATTTTCAGGGAAATTGATGAAACTAGAGACCATTATGTCAAAAGAAATAAATCAAACTCAGAAGGTCAAAGGTCCTATATTTTCTTTCAAATGTGTAAGGTAGGGAGGAAAATGGAAAAAAAGATGGGGGGCAGGGATTTCATGAAAATTAAAGGGAGATCAATAGAGGAAGGGGGACAAGGGGTGAGATAGTAATACCAAAAACTACTGAGCACCATAAAAAAATAATAATAACAAAAAATTTTGAAATGTGAGAATTGCCAAAATGTGTCACAGAGACATGAAGTGACCACATACTATATTGGTAAAATGGCACCGATAAAGTTCTTGAGGCAAGTCTGCCACAATCTTTGATTTGCAATATCTGAAAAACACAATAAAATAAAGGACAATAAACGAACGTTTTTTTACAGTAAAAGTCTCAGTGAAAAACAAAATGGGATATTATATTGTATAGATGAGATGATCTTAACTATAAAGAAGAAAAACCCATGGATGTTAGAATGAAGGAAAAGATAATGCTAAGTGAATTTAGCCAATCCCAAAAAAAAAAAAAAAATGGCGAATGTTTTCTCTGATATAAGGTGACTCACTCATAGTGGGGTAGGGAGAGGGAGCATGGGAGGAATAGATGAACTCTAGATAGGGCAGAGGGGTGGGAGGGGAAGGGAGGGCAGAGGATTAGCAAGGATGGTAGAATGTGATGGACATCATTATCCAAAGTACGTGTATAAAGACATGAATCGGTGTGAACATACTTTATATACAGAGATATGAAATATTGTGTTCTGTATGTGTAATAAGAATTGTGATGCATTCCGCTGTCATGTATTTAAAAAATAAAAGCAATTAAAAAAATTTAAAAAAAAAGAAATCTTTCAACATGAAAATAAGCAGACCATCTGAGAAGAGATGTTCTGCAAAGGCAATCCTGACACTGACTACCCACAGTTAGATCATACTTCACAGGTTAAGGGTTACAATAGTTTGAATGAGTATCCTTCAAAGGCCCATGTGCTAAAGGATTTGTTCCCAAATCAAGAGGTGGTAGAATCTTTAGAGGTGTGGCCTAGTGGAAGAAAGTCTGGTTACTGGGATCATGTCCATTCCTCTTCCCCTCTTTTTCACTTCCTTGCTACTATGAGGTATGCATCTCTCTCCTCCATATGCTCCCCACATGATGTGTTGCCTCACAGCAGTCCCAAAAGCAACAGAGTAAACAAACCATGGACCAAATCCTCTCAAACTGTAAGCCAAAGCAAATTTTCCTCTTTCTAAGTTGATTATTTCAGATGTTTTGTTATAGTAATGCAAAGCTAACTAACACAAGAGCACAGTCCCTAACAAGACTGTCCTCCCTTCAGACATAAATTCAAGGATTCCCAGACAACCCTTATTTCTGATTAACTTGCAGCACACTCATGGTTCCCCCAACCCCCTGAATTTCAACCTCAAATAGTGCTATTATGATTATAGATTTATAACAGAAAAACTAAAAAGGATATGAGGCAGATGTAGAAGGGCTTAGGCAGCCAGGGCAAGATGGTGAGTGAGGAGTTAGGGGACAGAGCCAGAACCCAGGAGCATGGAGAAGGTCTTCTGATGAGGTCAACTTCCTGTTTAACAAAAGTGCTCATGAAGACAAGCAGGGGACTCAATCAGATTGACACTTCTGTACTTGTGCTTCTAAGTGGGGGATCCAACAGAAAAACTAAAACAGATACATGGACAGAGGGGGTACCAATCAATAATAGTGAGGAGCATGTGAACAGAAGAGAAGATCAGGAAAGGAAGAAATTCCAGAACAGGCCCAAACTTCCCCCACTGGATTCCCAGCTCCGGGGTCCCTTCTCTCAGGAGAAATCTCTCTGTGTCACTTTTGCAATAAACCTAATTCTTTCTTGTTACTTCTGTGTCCTGTTCTTCGATTCTTTGCTGAACAGAGACAATGACTCCAGCACCCCTAGACAGTAAAAGATATAAGCTATGACTAACCAAGATGAGAGTCATAGAGTGACTTCTGGGAGGGTCTCAAATGTGAAGCTTCTGTGTCCTTAGTCACCCTCGGGGCACATTAATAGGTATCAATAACCAGGGAAGCTCATTTGGGCTGTGGTACCCAGAGTTTTTAATCAGGCAAGACTGACTGAGTCATTGACTATGAACCTGAAGTCAATCTCTAGCTTCTCTCCTTCCCCAGAAGTTGGGCTGATGTCACATGGCCCAAAGCCCTAACTCTGTAATCACATTCTTGGACTTTCTGACATGACCAGGCTCACATCCTTAAGTTAATGAGGAAGCACATCATGAATTACCTCATTAGTATAAATTCTGGTATTATCCCAGTGGTACATCATGAATAATAAAGATATTTATTGTCACTTGGAAGATTCCAAGACTGCCTCCTATGAACTGAGGGGGGGTAAAGCACACAGATTCTTTATTATACAAAAGACTATAAAATAATATTTCCCAATTTATACTTTCTCTGACTTTCTACAGTGTTTCATATGAGCATGAATTATTTGTGATCACAAAAATAAACAAATAATTAAAGTAAACAAAGAGGGAGAGAGAATTTTTTAAAGTCATCTAAAAGAAAGTGGAAGATACTAAATTAAGAAGAGAAGTATTATTCCCTCACCTCCATTCAGAAAAGAAATTATATAATAAAATAAAACCTAAGGGAAAACTCAAAACCTTAAAAATTAAGACTGGAAACCAAAAAAATCCAGAAACTCAAAAGAATTTCTATTATGAATAATAGAAATGGAACCAGGTTCTTAAGAATCCCCAGGTCTTTCAAAACTTCATCAGACTAAGAAAAAAGACCCATAGGATTCAAATGGAGAAGACTGAGGACTCCCAAAGCACTCCAAAATTGAAGGGTAAGTAAATAAAAGGGTAGACCTCAAAACTGGTACAGAAATTGCATTTGGGGAGGTTTTGATGGCCATAGTAATGGAATATGTGCACAGGGATAAAAAGGGCTGTGGGGCTCTGTCTCCCAGCATGGTTTCCCAGGACTCTGAGAGTTCTTCACTTATGCAGAGAACAGGAAGTGGGAGAAAGGGACTCTCAAGGCCAGGAGTTAATCTCTCTCCAAAGAGAAAAAGGCACCTGCTTCCCCACATCATATTTGGTATCAAAACAGAGCATTGCTAAATCCAGAGCAGAGAAGACACAAACAGTCATAGAAGCAAATTTATTTTGCAAAAAAAATATTCAAGCCTTTAGTCCCCTTTCCTCCTCCGTCCATTAAACTGGCATCAAGGCTTGAACCTGAGGATCCACAGGGCATCCCAACAGAAGGAAGAGTAGATACACGAAACCACTATGTGAAAATACCACCTAACTGGAAGTCTATGAATCTAAGTAAATAGAAAAACACATTATCAATGAATCGATGAGAACACTGTATGGTATACAAATGATAGAAAATGAACAAATGCTGAGACTAATTTAGTGCAGGAAACAAAAATGAATCGGGACATTTACTTGTACCAGCGAAATTGAAAATAATATTTATTTAATGAAATGAGACAAAGTGAGAGGAAAAAAGAAAAAACCAAGAGACTGCTCTTATAATTTGACATATCAATTATGTATACATATATCCATGCATTGCATCATCAGACTCTTGCAATAAAATTTAAAAGAGCAAAGAGCAGGGCTCGGGTGATAGCTCAGCAGTAGAGTGCTCGCCTAGCACACACAAGGCCCTGGATTTGATCCTCAGCACCACATAAAAATAAACAAATAAGATAAAGGTATTTAAAAAAAAGAGCAAAGAACAAATATATAAAATGAGAATTTCATCACACATTTGACTTCATAACATTAGCCAGAAACTATTACCATCAACGCAAGTTTTTCATTTGTATGTAGGATACCTGACAAATTCATTAAAAAATAAAATAGAAATAAAAAAATTAGATTAAAAAATCTGAGAGAACTTGTCAATAGAACACACTGCTAGAAAATACAAAGGATATATTTTAGGTAGAAGGAACATTATCACAGATGGAAAACCGAAGATATAAGAGGAAATCAAAAGAATTATGAGACTATCTCCAAATTGACTATATTAAAACAAAAACAATAACCTTTTCTAGGATTTAGATTATACAGATGGAAATAAAATGCCTGAAAAAATGCATTGAAATTTTAAAAAGTACAGATTGAAGAAAATTATCTGTGTTTTTATTGCATAGGAATAAAATAAAGGTATCAATTAATATTAAAATTTGACACAAAATGATTAGTGGAAAGGCAGAAGAATACAACAGACACTAGTATGGCAGTATGTATAAACGTGGATGTATAACCAATGTGATCCTGCAATCTGCACACGTGGTAAAAATAAGAATTCATACCCCACTTGAGTCAAATGTATGAAATATGATATGTCAAGATCATTGTAATGTTTTGAGCAACCAATAAAAATAAATAAATAAATACTAAATATTTCCAAAAAAAATAAAATAAAATAATAGGAAAATTAACCAGGAAAGCTACTTCTAGCTAAATAAAATTTCCATAGCTGCATCAATGGTCGATTTATAAATAAAATATTCAGTAAACCAAAACCAGTCAGTTGTGTGGCGGGGAGTCAAAACATGGAAAAGCAGCCCCTATGGGGGTGTTTTCTGTTTTATTTTTTCTCTTCTATCTTATCACACTGATCCAAAGGCAGCCCCAGTCACAGAAGGTGCAACAGTGGTAGAGGAGACTCAGAATTCTATCTTTCTAGGAAGAGAAACTAAGAAAAGAGCTCTTGAAATTAAAAGAGTACAGATGGAAATCCCTTATTTTTTCTGCGCTTTTCTTTCCAAGCTTTGTTCTCAGGATAAGCCCCATCCTGGGGCTGGAGAATAGACAAGTTGTGCTCCAGAATAAACCACCATGGTGACCAGAGAAATCACACACCAAAAAAAGATGCTCTACAGTCCAGAGAGCATGGGGTCATCCCAGAGGAAAGAGAGCTATGAAGGAGGTTGCCTGACTCTGGGTATGAAACTTCACACACCCAAAGACAGTGTGCCAACTGGTTCACAAGTGGACCATGCAAGGCAGGGAAAGCTTCAAGAAATGAATTGAGAGTTAAACCACAGCCAAAGTCACAGAGCAAGTGCTGTGTGATGCAGGCCTGGGAGAGACACAGAGCAGCATAGTAAAAGCTTTACAAACAGACATGAGGTTGAAACCACTGGCCACAGACAATGAAAGAGAAGTTGTGGTCAGGGTCTGATGAAGAGCCTACCCAAACCAGCTAACCAACAAAAGCATCAACATGCCCCAACAGGATCTGGACCTGGTGTCTGAAGAGTGTAATATTCCCCATGTGGAGGACACAATCTAAAAGTAATCAGCACACAGAAAAACTAAGAGGATAGGGAAAATGCTCAAGAGGAAAAATAACCAACGAGGCTTGTCCTCAAGACTAATCTCATATAGAAATGACCAAAGAGATAAGGTAGCTTTTATATCCATGTTTCCTGAAGATACGGGAAGTGAACTTAAAAACTGCTAAGAGAATGCATGTTAAGTGTTCTTAACCTCAAAACATGTTGGACACCATAAATACATACAAGATTATCTGCCAATTACAAAAATACAAAAGATTAAGGTTTTCAACAGAAAGGAAACAAAACAAATAACCAACTGAAATGGAATATATGAAATAAAAACTAAATGGGCCTGCTCAAGAGCACAATGGGGATCCCAGAGGAAAGAGTTCATGGATTAAAGATGAATTAATAAACATTATCCAATCTGAAGAACAGAAAGAATGACAAACAATGTGACATGATCAGAGCGCCACAAATTCTCCATAACTATCTTAATATAATGATGACATCATGGGAATCACAGCAAAAGAGAAAGGATTGGCCCAGAAAATCCATTTAAAAATAATAGCTGAAAACATCCTCAAATTGATTCTTGAAGTAAGCAAGCATTAAAGAGAATAAACTCCAAATTCAAATGAATCAAATCATGAAAAACAAAGGGGGAAAAAAACTAAAGAGCTGGAGAAGATGGCACTTGTCACAAAGGGCAACCATGATGTAAATGGACCATGAGAGTTTGTTTGGAGCCTTGTGTACCCCTGATGGAAGATTGGTCCTCCTCTATCCGGAAAGCCATCCCCTTCCACTGAAAGCATAGCTTTGGGAGGGATACACAAGAAACAGTAAGGCAAGAAGGGGACACTCAAACCACTCAGATCAGTCAAATCAATCCTAGAGATCAATGGAGGGACAAGTATGGCAGCCAGATGGCCCTTGCATCCACAAAGATGCAAATGACTGAGAAATTTCCCTGAGAAGTGGGAAGACATAGGTAGATGAGAAAAACAGTCACAGATAATAAATAAGAGATGTTTTTCCAAGTGGTCAAAGAGTTATCCAGGTGTTTGCATGCATAATTTGAGACCTGTGGATTGTCATTAGTGAAAGAAAGTGGAATTCTAAAGTTCATCCTGCCCTGAATATAAGCAGTTGGAATTCTGAATTCCTCTTAGGTTTCCCTCAGAGCTAGGAAACTGAGGACTCCAGACAATGTTTAGAGAATGAGTACATTTTCATGTGACTGAATTTAGATTGAGAGGGTGGAAGATTTGTAGCATTACTGCCCCATGGTTACAAGCCAAGTATAATTGAGCATACTTATTTAAGAGATAGTAGTTATGCAGTCAAATCTCATGCTGTTGTCATTTCAAAATATGGTTTTGAGCCAGCAGCCTTTGTACTGGGTTTTAAGAAAACCACTGTTGCCTTTGTGGAGACTCACATGGAGACTCAGTAGACCCTATTATACTATAAATATCTATACTGTATCCTAAGAAGTTCTTTGAGGTAACTCACCTATAGGTTACCTTTTTAAAGTTTTTTTTTTAAAAAAATTGTATAATCTTCAAAACAGTTTATACTTTCTATAGCATTGAATATCTTTCAGTGTACATTTAGTGATTATTTAAAAAGTTTGACTCCTTGTGGTAAAAATTTAATAAAATGAGGGGCTGGGGTTGTAGGTCAGTGATAGAGCACTTACTAGCATGTGTGAGGCACTGGACTTGATTCTGAGCACCACATAAAAAAAATAAAATAAATGTATTGTGTCAATATACAACTAAAAATATTTTTTAAAATTTGATAAAATGCATCAACTATCTGGAATTATTCTTTGAAAATAGGTACTCCTCATGTTTACTGAAGAGTGACTTATTTGAAGGGCATCCAAACAGAAAAAAGAAAAGGTCAAATTATCCTTGTTTACAGACAACATGATTTTATAATGAGAAAAAAACTAAAGACTTCACTTGTTAGAATCAGTAAACAAATTCAGTAAGGTTGCAGGATACAAAATAAACATATAAAAATCATTAGGAGTTTATACAGCAATAACAAAATATTCAAGGAGGAAATAATGAAGCCAATCTTATTCATAATAGCTTAAAAAAAAATACCTTAGGAGTAAATTTAACCAAGGAAATGAATGATCTTTACAATGAAGATTACAAAGCACTGATGAAAGAAATTGAAGATGAAACAAAGATGACCCATGCTCATGGATTGGGAGAATTAAACTGTGCATGGTACACAAAATAATCTACAGGGTCAATATAATCCTTATCAAAATACTAATGATATTCTTCGTATAAATAGAAAAAAAAGCCCCTACAATTTGTATGAAATTTGTATGAAAGAGGCTGAATAGCCAAATAATCCTGAGCAAAAAGAACAAAGCTTGGAGTCTTATAAAACCTGACTTCAAAACACACTATAAAGCAGTAGTAACCAAAACAGCGTGGTGGTAGCATAAAAACAGACACATACTCTAGTGGAACAGAATAGAGAATGCAGAAATGAATCCACATATTTAAAAGCCACCTGATTGTTGATAAAGACAACAAGAATATTCATTGGATAAAGAAAAGTCACTTCAACAAATGTGCTAGAAAAACTAGATGCTCATGTGCAAAAGAAAGAAACTAGATCCCTGATTCTTTCCATATACAAAAATCAACTCAAAATTGATCAAAAACTTAAATGTGAGGCCTTGAACTATGAAGCTACTAGAAGAATATATAGGGAAAAAATGCTTCAGGATATGGTCTAGTATTTTTTAATATGAAACTACAAGCCCTAGCAACAAAACAAAAAGATGACACATGAGGTTTCCTTGAATTAAAAAGCTTCTAACATCAGAGGATTTAATCAACAGAGTGAACTGGTAAATTACAGAATGGAAGAAAATAATTGTAAATATATTTATCCAATAAGGAATAAATTTCCAGACTATATTAGGAACTCAAACAAAATTTATCAGGAAAAAAATAAGTAATTCAATTTTTAAAAAATGGAAAAATTACCTAAATAAATATTTCTCAAGAGGTTATATAAATAGCCAAAAAAGAATATGAAAAAAATGTTTAACATCACTAACCATCAGGGAAATGCAAATCAAAATCACAATGAGTATCATCTTATCCAGGTAGAATAGATCTTATTTAAAAAATAAATAAATAACAAAAGTAAGTAAGGATGCAGAGGAAAGGGAAACCTCATACACTATTGGAATGTAAATTAGTAGCACCATTATAGAAAACAAGATGGAGCTTCCTCAAAAATCTAGAAAGAGAACTACTGTGTGATCTAGCTATTCCATTATTGGGTATATATTCAAAGAAATTAAAACCATGTCAAAGAGACATCTGCCTTCACATATTCACTGCAACATTATTCCCAATGACCAAAATGTAAATCAACCTAGATATCTACCAGTAGATGAATGGATAATGAAAATGTGGCCTACATAATGGAATATTACTCAGACATAAAAGGAATGAAATTGTCATTTGCAGCAACATGGATGGAACTGAGGATATAATGTTAAATAAAATAAGCCAGGCATGAAGAGACAAACATCAAATCTTCTAACTTTTTCATGGAAGCTAAAATGTCCACCTCAAAGAAGCAGAATATAGAACAGTGAATACCAGGGAAGGGTGTGGAGGAGATAGAGATGAAAAGAGGATACTTATTGGATGAAGGTGCATGGTATGAGAGGGAAAACTTCTAGTGGTCTAGAGCACAGTAGGATAACTATGGTTGACAACAATTAATCCAATCTTTCAAAATAGATAGAAGACAGATTTTTTAATGTTCTCAATATAAAGAAATTATATGTATCTGAGGTGATACATATGCCAAGTGCCCTGTTCTGACTCATTACTCTCTCATAGATAGAGTCATTGAAATGCACATTGTGCCCCATAAATATGTACAATTGCTATGTACCCTCAGGCAAAAAAAAAAATGTTCAACAAAAAGAGATGGCATAATAACCAATATCCTATATATATATATATATATATATATATATATATATATACACACACACACACACACACACACACACACACAAAATGACATTTTGTCTGAGTACAGTAAATCAATTTTTAAAGATAAAAGGATGGGAAAAGATATAGCATGCCAGTAACAGTCAAAAGAAACTGGAGTGACTAAATTAATAGAAAAAAAGTGGACTTCAGGGGAAAGAAAATTTTCAGGAACATAAAAGAACATTGCATAATCATGAAAGGGTTAGCTCATCAAGAACAAACTGAAGTCTACATTTATTCATAGGACCTTAGAGGTTCAAAATACATCAAGAAATAACTGACGAAATAGGAGGGAGATTGGAAAAATCCATAAACATATTTAGAGATTCCAAACTCCACTTTTAGAAAATGTAAATCACAATAGACATGTTTGTTGGAATGTAAATTAGTAGCACCATTATAGAAAACAAGATGGAGCTTATTTTCTAATAAGAAAATACCTGAATTTATTCTTATTTTCTAATAAGAAAACCCAACAATCTAATTTTCACCTTTAGAAACTACAAGAACAAAAGCAAATGTCATCAGGAGAAAGAAAATAAAGAGCAGAGGAATAAAGTTGAAAACACTGCAAGCAATAGAGAAAATTAATAAAACAAAAATGGATATAATAAAACTCCATAGGCTAAGCAAAGGAGAGAGGAAGATTTTTTTTAAAAAAATAGATTATCAGGGCTGGGGTTGTGGCTCAGTGGTAGAGCACTCACTTAGCACATGAGAGGCACTGGGTTTGATCCTCAGCACCACATAAAAATAAATAAATAAATAAAAATAGCAGATGAAGTAAAAAAAAATAGATTATCATTGTGAAGGGGAAAAGAATTTATGAAGGCTATGTGCTCATAAATTTGAACTTAGATAAAATGGATAAATTATTGAAACCAGAAATAAACAAAGTTCATATAAAAAATATAGATCATTTGAATCGTCCTACATCTATTTTGAAAAATAAACTCTTGGTTAAAATTCTTCAAATAAAGAAAATTTGAGACTCAGATGACTTCACTGTATTGCACCCTGGAAATCATGTGATTCTCCATCTTATTTATTCTTAATAAAAATGTTGATTAGGCCATAGGGGATGCTGGGGACACTGACTTTAATACGGTTTCAGTTTTCAAAGCAGTTTAAAGCTATTCAAATGGAAGGACCTTCTTGATCTCCCTAATCCTATCTGTCTTCCTGGGCCTTCTCCTGAAATATAGGCTTTCAGTTTCCTGGCCCTACCATGCACATCTGAGGCTCCCTCTATGCCCAGAACAAGCCCAGAGTCAGCAAAGGAAAGACAGAAAATACAATGGAGATTTTCCCAGGCTTTTAGGTCCACAACTCCTCTAGTTCCTTAGAGTTTTACATGCCAGTCTCATCACTCTGCCACTGCCAAAGGACTGCCCAGGCAAGGGATTGTAAGGCAGATAAAAACAAAACCAGCGCTGCTGATGTAGCTCAAGAGTAGATTACTTGCCTAGAATGCAATCTCCAATACCACAACAAAGAAAAAGAAAAATACAGGGAAATACCCCCACACATTTTCTCTGCCCTTAGGAGTTCCCTTTTGATCTCTTTAGATCAGAAAGAAAGGGTTTCCCTTGGGAATATTAATGTCCATATAGGACAATTAAGTATGTCTTTGAAAATTTAAAGAACTAAAATCATCCAGGATAATTCTCTGATCAGGAGGACATTATGCTAGAAATAAATAACAGAAAGAAATTAGGCATGTTTCATGTATTTGGAAATTTAGAAATATGCTATTTTCTTTGATTCATCTAATATTTAAAAAGAATAAGTATAATAGAAAATATTTTAACTGAATTACAATTCATTGAGTAATTCATTTAAAAGAATTCTTAACAGTAAATAAATTTTAATTTAAATGTATATACCAGAAAAAAACAATAAAAATTGATGCTGCAGCCTTCTGTCTCTAACATGTTAAAAAGGAACACTAAAATAAACTTAAAAGGAAACAATAAAAAGAAGGGCAGAAATTAATGAAGTGAAAAACAAACAATAGAAAAATAGAAAGCCGAAAAAAAGCAAAAAGTTGGCTGCTTGCAAAAGCTAATAATAAAAATTTTGAATCTCAGGCAAAAGTGTTCAACAAAAAGAGATGGCATAATAACCAATATTACAAAAAAGAGATATGATTAAATATACAATCAGCATAAGAAGAAGATATTGTAAGCAACTTCTATGTCAAAAAATAAAAATTTATTTGAAATGAATGATGTTGTGGGAAATTAACAAAACTGATAAATATAAAAAGAGAAAACACATAGTCTCAATTTTTTTTTAAAGAAATCCAGTAAGTGATTTAAAACTTACAACTTAGAGAAGGGAACATTTATTTGAGGTTCATGAGTTCAGAGGTCTCCGTCCACAGAAGGCCAACTCCATTACTCTGAGCCCAAGATGAGGCAGAACATCAAGGCAGAAGGGTAAGGAGGAGAAAACCTACACAACTCATGGCTGGAAGCAGAGAGGAACAGGGAGAAGGGACCACAAGGAAGATGCACCCTTCCACTGGACTGCCTACAGTCATTATCCAGTCATTTAAAACAGGATAGACTGATTAGTTTTTAGCTCTCAAAATCCAATCACTGTAACTCTGAATATTCCTGCATTAACAAAATAGTTTTGTGAGGACACCTCACATCCAAACCATAACACTCTCTTCCAAATCCACTCATCATTCTAATTATAAGAAAACATCAAACAATCCCAAATTGAGTGATACTCTTCAAAACACCTGACCATTGTTCATTTAGTAAAAGGATCAGGAAGATGGAGGGGGAGGAGAAGGGAAGGAACTGGGAAGAGATGAACAAATTATGTGCACATAGCAATATGGTAATAATGAATCCCACTATTATGTATTATTATAATGCAGCAACAAAAAAAACAAAAGAAGAACAAATTCATAATAAAAATAAAGTCATAAAAGAACAAAGACTGAAAAACTACCACAGACTGGAGAAGAATAAGGACATATGACAGCTGATTTAGTCAGTTTTTTTACTGCTGTGACCAAAAGACCCAACAAGAATAATTTTAGAGGAGGGAATTTTTTTTTGAGAGCTCACAGTTTCAGAAGTCTCAGTCCATAGATTATCAACTCCATTCCTCGGGGCCTGAGGTGAGACAGAACATCATGGCAGAAGACTGTGGTAGAGAATAGCAGGTAGAAACATGGCACCAGGAAGCAGAGAGAGAGCTCTGCTCAACAAGGACAACATATAAATCCCAAAGGCACACCCCCAACAACCCACCTCCTCCAACCACACACCTCCTTTAAGTTACCACCCAGTTGATCCCTGTCAGGGGATTAATTCATTGTTTGGGTTAAGACTCTCCTAACCCAATCATTTCTACTCTAAACCTGTTTGCATTTTATCACACTGGATCTCTTGGGGGATATCTCATATCTAAACCATAACAACAGCTAAATGCAATCTGGTATCCTAGATTGTATGCTGAAACAGAAAAAAAAGGATCTTAATGGAAAAACTGGTGAAATCTTAATCAAGTCTGCAGTAAGTTAATAGTGTTTGCAAAAACATAAATGTCTTGATCTTGATAAAGCTTTCAGGGTAAGTCATATGTACTAAGGAAGCTAGAGGAAGGGTATATGGGAATTCTTTATAACACTCCTGTAAACCTAACATCATTTCAAAATTAAAAGTTGTTTAACAAAAAAAAAAAATCAACAAGAGCAGTACAAGAAATTATTCAAACACAAAAATCTTATATTAAATATTACCAAACCTGATTCGGCAGTACTCAAAGAAGGAAGAAGCAAAAGAAAGAAAAGAAGATGAAGGAGGAAGAAAAGAGTAAGAGAAAAAAGAGAAGGAGGAAGGGGGGAAAAAGAATGCTTAAGGACCAAGGTGGATTAATACCAGGTTCTCAAGATTGGTTAAACATTAGGAGAGTAATCAATGTCATTCATAGCAGTAATAAACCAATGGTGAATTCACACATAAGCATCTTAATTCACACACTTACTAAAAAGTGTAGATTTCAACATGTTATTTTCTAAAAGCTTAGCAAAATAGTAATAAGTGATAATTTTCTTAACCCAATAAAGGGTATCTATACACACAGACACACACACAGAGACACAAAGTCTACACAAGCATCACACTTCAGCATGACATACTGAAAGTGTTTATTCAATAGTGAGATAAAGTTGCCAAACACTACTGTTTCTACTAGGTGATATACTGGAAGTAATAAAGCAAGAAAAAGAAACAAAACATATCAGTATTAGAAAGAAAAATAAGACAGAAATTATTTTAAGATGATAGAACTAAAGATTAAATAGTTAGGACAAAAGGATCTACAGCACTTAGCAAAGCTGCTGGACCCAAAATAAGTATACAAAAACCAACAGTATTTCTATGTGTCAATAACAACAAAATACTTTATTGAGACAAGATTTACACCAGCATCAAACAAAATCATGCTTTGGGAAATCAATTAAACCAAAGACATGTAAGACCTCTTTAAGGTAACCATTAAAGTTTTACTGAACAACAACAACAACAACAAAAAATAACTAAAGATCTACATAAAGAAATATTCCACATTCATATATTGAAAGATATAATACAGTAATGATATCTATTACTTCAAATTGATCATTAGAACCAATGAAATTCTCAGAAAAATTATTTGGAACTAGATAAACTGACTATAAATGTCCTCCCATAACTCCTGATCTGTTGGACCTGGGCATAGAGCAAGCAGGCTCCTTGTTTCTAGTTGACTCTCACTCTTTGCTAAAATCCTCAGTTTTGGCTCCCTTGTTTGGGGATCTCTCACCCAGTACTCGTCCTTGCCTCTTTGCTCTTTCTTCCCCAGTACCACCCACTTCATTTGATTCTAGCTCCAGGGCCCCTGTCAATTTCTCCAAATCTGTATCTACTGTAATATCACATCAATATTTAGCCTCCACTTCCCTAAGACTTTGCCCCCATACCCACCTCAGGAATTCACTCCCCAGACCTACTGCTAGCAATGACTCTAGTACTTCCCTGCCAGGGGCTCCACAGGATGGATCCAATCTAATTTCCATTCCTTCTCTTTTATGATCATTTTTTCACCCCCGCATTAGCATATACTTCATGCTAACCTTACAACCATTTGCTACTCTGACCGTCTTTGTGTCTTTCTCATCTGGGTAGGACTTTGCTTTCTAACACTTCCTTTAAGAGAAGGTTCAAAAGGTGGTGTCTAGGCTAAATCCCTTTCTTAGAAGAGATAAAAAACCTACCCATTCCCTGTGATGGACAGAGCCTATATGTTAGCCAGCCTTCAGTTACTGCTACAAAATAAAAGGAGATAGAGGATACTACAAATGCTGCTGCCTCTGCTGCTACCCAGGTTGCCTGCAGGTCTTTTTGGGTGCTTCTGCCCATGCAGCTGCAGCCACCCACTGCTGCTAACCACAGACACCGCTGCCCCCAATGCAGCTGTAGTTGATACTACTGCAGACACTGCTGCTTCCCCCCAGAGATCACCTGGATGATGCTGCCCACACAGCTGCAGTTGCACCCCCGCTGCAGCCACTGCTGACACTGTTTCACTACAGCTGCTGCTGACCCTGCCACCTGCTACTACCAACCTGTGCCACCACCCAGAGATCTGCTGGAAGGGAGACTCCAGGTTTGATTACATGTGACCACACCCAATTTGGGACACTGGCCAGGGCCTGTGAGCCAGGGTGGGGGTACCTGGCATTTGGCAGTGCCTGGGATCTTCCTGCTGGGAGTGCTGGTGACCTCCCATCTTGCTGCTGCTTGTCAGGGTCGCTCCTTTGCATGAGCATACCCCTGGTGTTCTCTTTGCAGTTAGGAGCAGCTTTGAGATCTTGGGACTACAGCATGGCCAAGGCTGAGGTATCTGAAGCCCTGATAGATGGGAGAGTAACTGGGTCTGGGAGGGCTGATCTGGGCCTGGTGATCCCAGGAGACCTCAGAGAAAGGGCTGAGAAACTTTTGAATGCTGACAGAGACAGTTTGACTTTCCATTGAGATTTATTTATTTTTCTATTGGCTAACATCTCTACCATACTGGAACAGGGTGTTTTTTATGCATCTGTGTGTGAAGGACAATGATATATGAATGGTGTTTTTGCATTTTTGATGTATTCTTATATCTTTAATTTTCTCTCTTTGTATTCTTCCTCTCACTTGTCTGTTTTCTTGAATTTTCTTTCCACCTTTTCTCCAATCAACAGCCAATCTCTGTTGGCTCCCCTTCCACACTCTTCCTGTGAATTTTTGCTTCTAGCTTTTCTCTTTCTCTCTTGAAAGCATCACATACTATGCTACTTCTTTTCTCTTGTCCACCATTTGAAACTGTAAACTGTTTTAGCAAATTTCCTATTTAGACTATAGTTATTGAACTCATCATTTTGGTTTTAATGTGAGAAAGCAGTAGACACGCCTTAATGGGAGCTATGAGGTTTAATGCTATATACTATTTACACTGGGTGCTATTGAAATTGGTCTCACCATTAAAGGTAATACACTAGAAACCTTCAGGGACACTATAGGTCAGCAGGGTAGAAATTGTGCTGACTTAGATCCATACTGCTAGATGGCAAAACACATGAACAACATGAAAAATAAGGAAATAAAGCACCCAAACAAACCAAAATGTTCCAACAACAGAATCCATTGATAACACAGTAGAAGAAATGTCCAAGAAGGAGTTTAGAATGTACATATTTAAATTGATCTGTGAAGTAAATGATAGTATAAGGAGTGAAATCAAAGAAAAATATAGGAAGTGAAAGACCACTTCAATAAATACTTAGAGATTGTGAAAAAAAAAAAAAAAACAAGCAGAAATCCTCAAAATGAAGGACTCAATAAACCAAATTATAAATTAAACAGAAAATATCACCTACAGACTACACCACTTGGAAGATAGAACTTCAGGCAATGAAGACAAAATATATAATTTTGAAAATAGAGTTGACCTTGCAGAAAAAGATGAAAAGAAACCATGAAGAGAATATCTAAGAATTATGGGATAACATGAACAGATCAAATTTAAGAGTTATCAGAATAGATGAAGGAGCAGAGATACAAACCAAAGGAATGCACAATCTTTTCAATGATATAAAATCAGAAAATTTTCCAAACCTAAAGAATTGAATGAAAAATCAAATACAAGAGGCTTACAAGACCCAAAAATACAAAATTACAGCAGACTCACACCAAGACACACTATAATGATAATGACTAACACAAAAAAATAAAGATAAAATCTTAAAGGCCATGAGAGAAAAAAATCAAATTTCACATAGGAGCAAACCAATTTGGATCTCAACTGATTTCTCAATCAAGACCCTCAAAGCTAGGATTTCCTGGAATAATATATTTCAAGCTCTAAAAGAAAATGAATGCCAACCAAGAATTTTATATCTATCCAGCAAAATTAAGTTTCAGATTTGAATATGAAATTAAAAGCCTTCAATGATAAACAAAAATTAAAAGAATTCACAACTAGAAATCCTGCACTACAGAATATTCTCAATGAAATATTCCATGAGGACAAAGTGGAAAAAATAAGTGAAAACCAGCAAAGGGAAGAACTACACTAAAGGGATATTCAACCAAAGGAGAAACTAAGTCAAGTTAAAACACAAGAAATAAATCAAAATGACAGGGAATACAAATCATACCTCAGTAATAACCTTGAATGTTAATGGCCTAAACTCATCAATCAAAAGACATAGACTGGCAGATTGGATTAAATAGCAAGACCCAATAATATGCTGTCTTTAAGAGATTCATCTCATGGGCAGACATCCATAAGATGAAGGTGAAAGAATGGGAAAAAACTTATCACTCTGTGGATCATATAAACAAACAGGGATTTCTATCCATATATTACATAAAGTGGACATGAAGCCAAAGTTAATAAGAAGGGACAAAGAAGGATATTTCATACTGCTTAAGGGAATTAAATATCAACAAGACATAACCATCATAAATATTTATGCCCCAAACAATGCAGCATCTATGTACATCAAAAAAAAAAAAAAAACCCTTCTGAATTCCAAGATTCAAATAGACCTCAAAACAATAATACTGGGTGATGTTAGACACTTCTTTCACTACTGGAGAGATCTTTCAAACAAAAATAAACTATAGAACTAAATAACAATTTAGACTTAACAGACATATAGAATATTTCATCCATCAATGAGCGAATATACTTTCTTCTCAGCAGCACATGGGTCCTTCTTTAAAATAGACCATATTTATGCTACAAAGCAAGTTGTAGCAAATACAAAAAAGTAGAGAAGCTACCCTATCAGATCATATGGAATGAAATTATAAATCAATGATAAAATAAAAGGTAGAAGCTACTCTAACACTTGGAGACTAAATAATATACCATTGAATGACCAATGGTTAGCAGAAGAAATCAGGGATAAAATAAAAAATATTTAGAGATAAATGATAATTATAATTCAACATATTAAAATCTCTGGAACACTATGAAAGCAGATCTAAGAGGAAAGTTCATTGCATTGAGTTCATTCATTAAAACAATAGAAAGTCAACAAATAAATAACCCAATATTACATCTCAAAGCCCTAGAAAAAAGAAGAACAAATCAACACAAAAAGCAGTAGAAGAAGGAAACAATTAAAATCAAAGCTGAAATCAATGAAATTGAAACAAAAAAAAAATCAACAAAAAAAATTGGTTCTTTGAAAAAATAAATAAAATTGATAAACCATTAGGCACAATAACAGAGAAAGAAAATTCAAAATTACTAAAATTTGCATTGACAAAATACAGACACTTCTAAAATACAGATTATAATACTCCTATCTCTCATCCTGGACAAAACTCATCTGAAAGTGGATCTTGGACCTAGGCATTTGACCAGAGACCCTGTGTCTATTATAATTAAATTTAGGCCCAAATCTTCATCATGTCAGTTTAGGAACCAAATTCATCAATAAGACTCCTAAAGCATAAGAATATACAATTTTGAAAGTTTATACTCTAATAAAATAGAAAATCTTGAAGACATTGACAAATTTCTAGAGACATATGACCTACCCAAATTAAATCAGGAAGACATTCACAATTTAAACAAATCAATTTCAAGCAATGAAATTGAAGGCACCTTCAAAGTTTACCATCAAAGAAAAGCCCAGGACCAGATGGATTCTCAGCTGAGTTCTACCAGACCTTCAAAGAAGAAGCAATCCTCCTCAAATTATTCCATGAAATAGGAAAGGAGGGAACCCTTCCAAACTCATTCTATGAAGCTAGTATCACTTTGATACTAAAACCAGACAAACACAAGTCAAGCAAAAAAACTTCAGACCAATATCCCTGATGAACATGGATGCAAAAATTCTTAATAAAATTCTGGAAAATTGCATAAAAACATATTTAAAAATAGTACATCATGATCAAGTGGGGTTTATCCCAAGATGCAAGGTTGGTTCAACACATGGAAATCAATACATGTAATTCATTGCATTAAAAAGATTTAAAGACAAGAATCACATGATTATTTCAATTGATGCAGAGAAAGCATCTATTTGACAAAAGACAACATCATGTTCAAAACACTAGAAAAACTACAGATGGTAGAAACATACCTCAAAACTGTAAAAGCTATAAATGCTAAAAATAAGGCCAACGTTATTCTAAATGGAAAAAAAGAAAGCATTCCCTCTAAAAACTAGAACAAGACAGGGATGCCCTCTTTTTCCACTTCAATTCAACATAATTCTGGAAACTCTAGCCAGAATAACTAGACAAAAGATAGTAATTCAAGGTATACGAATAGGAAAAGAAGACTCGAACTATCCCTATTTGCTGATGACATGATTCTATATTTAGAAGACCCAAAAAACTCCACCAGAAAAACTTCTAAAACTCATAAATCAATTCAGCAAAGTGACAGAATATAAAATTAACACCCATAAATCAATGGAAGTCCTATACACCAATGATGAATCAGCTCAAAGAGAAATTAGGAAAACTATCCCATTCACAAAAGCCTCAAAAAGAAAATATTTGGGAATCAATCTAACCCAAGAGGTGAAAGAAATGAAAAGTACAGAATACTAAAGAAATAAATTGAAGTAAGCCTCGGAAGACGGACAGCTCTCCCATGCTACTAGCTAGCAGAATTAATATTGTCAAAATGGCCATACTACCAAAAGCATTATACAGATTTAATGCAATTCCTATTAAAATCCCAATGACATTCTTTATAGAAATAGAAAAAGCAGTCATGAAATTCATTTTGAAAAATAAGAGGCCCAGAAGAGCCAAAGCAATCCTCAGCAAGAAAAGTGAAGCAGGGGGCATCACAATACCAGGACTTAAATTATGCTACAGGGTTATAGTAACAAAAATGGCATGGTATTGGCACCAAAATAGGCATGTAGACCAATGGTATAGAAGACACAGAGACAAACAGACTTAAATACTGATATGTCATACTAGACAAAGGTGCCATAAACATACATTGGAGAAGACAGCCTATTCAACAAATGATGCTGGGAAAACTGAAAATACATATGAGGCAGAATGAAATGAACTCCTATCTCTCATCCTGGACAAAGCTCAACTGTAAGTGAATCATGGACCTAGGCATTTGACCAGAGACCCTGTGTCTATTATATTAAATTTAGGCTCAAATCTTCATTACGTCAGTTTAGGAACCAAATTCCTCACTAAGACTCCTAAAGCATAAGAAGTTAAATCAAGACTCAATAAATGGGATGGTATCAAATTCAAAAGCTTCTTTACAGCAAATGAAACATTCAAGAACATAAACAAAAATCCTACAGAATGGGAGAAAAATCTTTGCCACCTGTACCTCAGATATAGCATCAATCTCTAAGATATATAAAGAACTTCAAAATCTTAACACCAAAAAAAAAATAATAATAATAACCCAATCAATAAATGGGCAAAGGAACTGAACAGACACTTCACAGAAGAAGAAATACAATCAGTCAAATATATTTTTAAAAAATCATTTAACATTTCAAGCAATTAAAGAAATGCAAATCAAATCTACTCCAAGATTTCATCACACTTCAGTCTAAATGGCAATTCTTAAGAATACAAACAACAATAAATGTTGGCAATGATATGGGGGAAAAGGTAAAATCATACATTGCTGGTGGGATGTCAAATTGGTGCAACCACTATGTAATGCAGTATGGAGATTCCTCAGAAAACTTGGGATGGAATCACCATTTGACCCAGTTATCTCACTCCTCAGCATATACCCAAAGGACTTAAAAACAGCATGCTATAGTCACTCGACCACATCAATGTTTATAGCAGCTCAACTTACAATAACTAAGCTTTGGAACCAACCTGGGTGCCTTTCAACAGATGAATGGATAAAGAAAATGTGATATATATATATATATATATATATATATATATATATATATATATATATATATATACACAATTGACTATTGCTCAGCTATAAAGAAGAATTAAATTATGGCATTTGATGGTAAATGAATAGAACTGGAGACTATTATGCTAAGTGAAATAAGCCAATCACAAAAAACCAAAAGCCAAATATTTTCTCTGATATGTGGATGCTGACGCACAATAAGTTGGGAGGGGAATAGACATTCACTGGACTATACAACGGTAAATTAAAGGAAGTAAAGGGAAACAGGAATAGGAATGACAGTAGAATGAATCAGACATAACTTTCCTATGTTTTTATATGAATACACAAACAGTGTAACTGTGAAGCCAGATTTAAAGTTAGGCAGTCAGTGTAGTTAGGTAAATCGGGTCTAATATGGAGTAAGATCTAAAATGGAGGCCATGTTGAATGAATTCCGGGAAATGCAGGACAACTCATGGAATGTTAATGAAGTCCCAAGAAAAGCCCTAGGCCCAAAGTCCATCCCAAAGGAATGTTAATGAACAGCCCCAGCAGATTTGAAGATAGCCCATCCCAAAGAAATGTTAATGAAGTCCTTCCTGCCCAGATTACTTCTTTGGCCCACCTGTGTCCCACTCCTCGGGCCTTCCAACCTACATTTCATCACTGAAAGAACTATAAAAAGGGGAGACAACAGCCCTTCCAGGGATTCCACCTCTTGGGTCCCCTTCTTCCTCCAGGAGAAGTCTTTTCTGCTGTCCTTTAATAAACTTCTAATTTCTACTCTGACCTTGCCTCTGCGTGCTTCTCTGGTGTTATTCTTCAACACTGGGGAAGCAAGGACTTGTCACCGGTCACCAGCGGTAACAACTGCACATCATGTACAACCACCAGAATGGAAAGTTAAACTCCATGTACGTATATGTCAAAATACATTCTACTGTCATGTATAACTAAAAAGAACAAATTTTAAAAAATTAAAAATAAATAAATAAAACCTTCCCCCAAAAAAACTTCAGGTTAAATATCAATAGTGAATTTTCACAAACACAGGAGAAATTGCATAAATTGTAAATATTTTCATTTAGAAAAAAGTAAAATACATTTCATTTCATTCTATATCCAGAATAGACATCATAACAAAAACAGAAAAGACAGTGTCAGAACATATAGGCCAATATCCCGCATGAATATAGGCATAAAAATCCTTAACAAATCCTAGCAAATAAAATATAGCAATATATATTTCTTAATTTAGCATGAACAAAGGATTAAATCCTAAAAATGCAAGACTGATTCAATATTCTGAAATAAATCTGTCATTTATTATACCAAGAGCTGAAAGAAAACACATATGATAATATTTATCAATGCAGAAAAAAATCATTTGACAAAATGTAACAACCAATCAATCATGATAAAATTTTCAGCAAACTAAAGAGTAGGCAACATTGTTAATCTAAAAAAAGGCATCAATAAAAGTTCCACAACTAGCATCATACTTAATAGTGTAAGACTGAATGCTTTATCACTAAGATCAAGTACAAGACAAGGTTGTCCTTTCTCATGGCCCTATTCAACCCTAAGGCAAGAAAAAGAAATGAGTCATACTGATCGGAAAGTAAGATATAAAAATGTCAATATTTACAGACAATATAATTGTCTACATAGAATATTCCAAAGAACCTACAAAAAAATACTTTTGGAATAAATATGTAAGAGTAGCAAGGACAGAGAATATAAAATCAACACAAAAATTCAATCATGTTTTTGTATATTATGAACAATTAAACTTCTTTAACTTAAAATTACCTTTCAGAATAGCTTTCAACATGAAATACTCAGGTACAGATCTTATGAAATACATACATGATTTTTATACTAAAACTATAAACCCTGCAATATGTTGCCTACTTCCAAAATATGTCTTTTAAACTAAGCATGTCACCTACTTTCAAAATACAACAGTAGATTAGATACAGGATAGACTTTCCCATCCCAAAAGGAAGAAATTGATAGAAATAAAAGATTCCCATGTTCTAAGCAAATTCAAGCCCCAGCAAGAAAATTACAGTAGGTTTTCAAGGTCTAAGAATAATCCTCTGTTTTTAATGCTTCACCCTCAAAGTCTGCAAAGGTAAAAATCAAACAAAACAAAAGCAAAGCAGAAAAAAAATACTTTTTCTACCAAAAAGACTTTAACCCCAGATGATTTCACTACCAAACATGTAAAGAAGAAATAACAACAATATTAGTCTCTTTAATAAAAAAAAAAATTACAAGAAAACTACATAGTTTCAGGGAGCAAATGATGGCCAGCATCTCAATAAGGGGTCCTTCTTTCTGCCCAGGAATCCAAGCCACCCTAAAACTTGTAATCTCAGATAACTAGCAAATAACAAAGCACAGATACTCAGAAATATATATGAAATGAAGCCCCTGATAGAGCTAATCCAATGGGTTCTGGAACTAGACAAAGACAAACTAACAATGCTCTGTTAGTTTATATAATATTATATTATATTATATTATTATAGATATGTTTATATATTATATATTTTGTATATATTTTATATATATATATTTCAAGGGTGGAGTCTTACTTGGTGACATCTTGCAGTCAGCAGGTTGATTGACATCTTGTGACATCTTGGCAGGCCACACCCATCTCAGGTGCTATGTGGGCTGTGGCAGAGCAGGAAACAGACTCACATTGTCCTTGGCAATTGACCAGAGGAAATGTTCACTGGCCATTCCCAGACATCAGATGTCTCTATCCATGAGGCTTCCATGCACCGTGACCCACATGCAACCCACAGACAGCTCATGACAACATAGCAATACTGCTATGGACACAGATGCAAAAATTCTAAAAAAGAAAATTGGCAAATGAAGTTCAGAAATAAAAAAAGAATAATAAAATAATATATCATTATGAAGGTGTGGAGGGGTCTATTCCAGTACTGCATGGTTAGTTTAACATTTGAAAATTAATCTGTGTAATTCAAAAAATTAGCAAGGTAAAAAAAAACTTTATGTTAATTTCAATGAATTCAAGAAAAGCATTTAATGCAATCCAATATGTATTTCTGATCAAAAATCTCTCTATAAAAACAGGAGAAAGGAATTTCTCATCCTGATGAATGTCACTTATGGAAAACCTACAGCTAATATCATTTCTGATAGTGAAGACTGAATGCTTTCCCCACTATGATCAGAAATCAGGAAAGCAAGTCCTCTTACCATCTCTATTAAATATTATACTAGAAGTTCTAGCCAGGGTGATAAGGCAAAAATAAATAAATAAAGATATCCAGATTGGGGGAAAAAAAACAGATAAATGTGGGTATAATGCACAATAAATCTACTAGAACAAATAAGTGACTTTTTGCATTGATACAGTCTCCCACAATCAGTTGTGCTCTTATATAGAAGTTACGCAAACTTGTAAAGTCAAACCTCCAAAAAAAAAAAAAATACCATTTACAAAAGAACCAACAATATCACATGCTTAGGAATGTTTATGGCAAAAGAAGTATAAGACTCAGACACTGAAAACTACAAAATCTTGCTAAGGGAAATTTTTAAAGGCCTAAATGAATGGGTACCATACCATGCTTATGGATTTGAAGACTCAATATTGTGAAGAGGTCAATTCTCTCAAAATTGATTTCTAGAACCAGTGAAATACCAATCAAAAACTCCAGTAGCATTTTTTGTAGGAACTGGAAAATTGGTTCTCAAATTCATATGGAATTTCAAAGATCTTAAATAGACAAAAACAACTTTGAAAAACAAATTTAGAAAAATAGCATTACCTGGTTTTAAGATTTATAATCAAGCTATAATTGTGAAAATAGTATGATATTCCCATATAGATAAATATAGATGATATAATGGATAGACTACAGAACTAAGAAATATACAGATATATACACAGAAACCTAGTTTTCAAAAATGGAACAAAAGCAAGTCAGTAGAGAAAGATTCAAGAAATAGGATATTATATTGTTTCACTTATAACTTACACCATACTTGAAAATTAACTCAAAATGGATCATTGACATAAATGTAAAAGTTAAAACTATAAACCTTTTAGCATAAATAGAGGATAGATCCTACTGAATCTTTTTTTTTTTAATTTTTTTAATATTTATTTTTTAGTTTTCGGTGGACTCAACATCTTTATTTTATTTTTATGTGGTGCTAAGGATTGAACCCAGCGCCCCAGGCCCACATGCCAGGCAAGCATGCTACTGCTTGAGCCACATCCCCAGCCCCCCTACTGAATCTTAATTAGGCAAAAATATTCAATACAACACCACAAGTATGAGTCATAAAAGAAAAAATGATAAATAGCACTTCATGAAAATTAAAATCTTCACTCTTCAAAAGACTGTTAAAAAATGAAAAGCAGGGAAAAAATATTTTCAAATTACATATGTAGCAAAAAAAAAAAAATGACTTGTGTCCAGACCATATAAAAAACTTCCAAAACTCAATAAGAAAACAAATGGTCCTATTTTAAAGATGGGCAAAAATGTTAACAGATACTCCACCAAAGAAGACACACAAAATATTAGCACATAATAGCTGCTCTACATCCTTTTTCATGAGGCAAATGCAAATTAAAACTAAAATGAGATACTTCTACTCATCTAATAGAATGGAAAATTTAATAATATATACATGGAAAGAATGTGGAGAATCTGGAACTCTTATATACTGCCAGTAGGAATATAAAATTGTGTAAATACAATTTGACTATTCATTAAGACATTAAGCATATATACATACATGTACTTTATTTAATATATAGGCTTACACACACACACACACACACAGGCTTTATTTGATATATATGCTTGATGTTCATTTATATATTTACATAAATCTATGTATATATGTGTATATATAACATGTGTATATATAATATATATGAATAATATGCATATATATATTAAATAGTTCAAACATTTCACCAGTAGAACTAAAAACATATATATTCATACAAAGAACGTATACAAATTCATAGTAGCTTTATGTTTAATAGCAAAATAAATCAAAATGAAATGAAAGAAATCCAAAGGTCCATCAACAGACAAATAAGCAAACCATGATAGAATTTAACTCAATAAAAAGGGGTGAACTATTTATACATGCCTCAACAGAGATGAATCTCAAAGTAAAAGATAAATCTCTGAGTAAAAGAAGTCAGAAGAAAGATATCATACTATATGATCTCATTTATATAAAATTCTAGAAAGCACAAATTAATCTAGAGTAACAGAAGAGAGATCTGCAGTTGCCAGGGGGTGAGGATGGAAGGAAGGAGGCTCTAGATTATGTCAAGAAGTTTATAGTGATGGAAGTTTTTATTACATTGTAATGATTTCCTGAGTGTATGCAGGAAAACCTATCAAACTGTACATTTTGAAGTTATGTAGTCTAATGTATGTTAATTATTCTTAAATAAAAAAGAAAAATCTACCTATCTACAGTCAATAAAATGGGGAAGGTACCACATTATCTGTGGATGATGCTCCTCAGTAAAGTATGAAAGAGGAATAACCTGCATTTCCACTGAAAAAGATGAATAATAGCATCCATGGATACTTCTATGGAAAAATTATAGGAATCTCCTTCTTTCCATCTGGCCTTTTAGAGATGGACAAAGATCCAGAAGTGGCAGGTAGCTGCCCTTTTGGGAAGGGCACAGGATGGATATTGATGCCAAGGGCAAACAAGTAGAATAAAAAATGCCCCAAAATATTTCTTATTTCTGGCCAGGGAAAGGATCTATTATACACATGGTCCATCTGAAGACTATATATCATGGCCAGAAGTAACATCAATTGTGAACAAATTGACATTTGAACTAAGGAGACAGGCATCTGGGAGGCATGCAGGCTGGGCTAAAATCCATTCGAGAATAAAACCTCTAATTTAAGATTTCTTCAAGTAACTAAATGAACACAATAACAAACTTTGACTTCCCTACACCACGCAACACTGTGTTTAAGAGTGAATTCTTCTGTCCTTGCCTTAAGACCTAGTTGGTGGCCTTAGTCAGTCCTAGAATTAAGGTGCAGAACATGTTTCTGTCGGAAAGCTAGTAAGAAGAGAACTGAGCAAGCAGGTGAGAATAAACACAGTCCGAAATCTTATCATTCCTGAAGGTTGAACCTTGACAAACAGGTGGATGTGTTTTCATCTATTCTGTTCTCAAAGGAATTTTTACTTTTATACCATTGAACTTGAGATAGGAGTGATCTTGCCAGTTCCTGAGATAAAAAGATCAGGCCATTTTTTCTATGATCTCTGAGTATTTAGCATTTCTTAAGTGGCTATAATCTAACAATAATATCTTCTTTAGCCACAGTTTTACTTGCCTTTTTCTGGCCAAGCTGCAAGTTTTCAAATCTTTCATGTCTGCTTTCTATTTCTGATTATCATAGTAAACTTAGCTATAAGCTGCCAGCAATATAGGTATCACCCCCTGAATGCTGTGTTACTGTGAAATTCCCTCCACCAGATTAATTAGCCATCACCTTCAAATTCAACCTCACAGAAAATCTCAGGACATGGACAAAATGCAGACAGATTCTTTGTCAGAACATAACACAAATGGCCTCTAATTCAATTTCCAAAAGAGTCCTCCTTCTTCTCTGAAACCTCATAAGCCCTGTCTTTACTGACCACAGTCCTATCAGCATTCAGGTGTAAACTCCCACCAGAATTGCCCATTAAGCAATTGCTACAAGGTTATAAAGCTTTTTCAGCTTCCATTTCTAAACTTTTCAAAATTCTTCCCCTGCACAAACTAGCTCTAAAGGCTTCTGAACCACATGGTCAGGTTAGTCACAGTAAGGACTCCACTTCTCAATACCAATTTCTGTTTTAGTGAGATTTTTCATCACTGTGACCAAAAGAACCTGACAAGAACAATTTCAGAAGTCACAATCCATAGACAGTCAATTCCTCTGCTCTGGGCCCAAGTTGAGGCAGAACATCATAAGGGAAGGATGTGGAGGAGGAAAGCATCTCAGGACTTGGCAATCCAGAAGCAGAGGGTAAGGGAGTGCTTCACTCACCAAGGACAAAATACAAATCCCAAAGTCACAACCCCAGTGACCTACCTCCTCCAGCAACATCCTACCTGCCCAAAGTTACCACCAAGTTAATCTCTATCAATGAACCAATGGGTTATAGCTCTCATAATCTAATTGTTTCACCTCTGAACATTCTTGCATTATCTCAAACCTAAGCTTTGGGGGGATTCCTCATACCTAAATCATAACAATGTGAGACAGAGATAGGAATTTCCTCTGTTTGAATGACCAGATGATAGAGAAATAGCTCTCGCCACGTAAATTTCTGGCAACGTTGGCATGGCTGTGGGTGCACAGGTGGAAAGAAGCACTATTGGTGGGGAGGTGGGGGGAGGCCATGATATGCCATGACTGTACTCAGAAACTCCCTTCCAAGGTATGGGGTCCTAGGAAGGCTTGCCTTCTGTTCAGAATATGCCTAAGGCTTTTCTCTAGGAGCCCATCGTTCATCCCCGAATTGTTGCATGAAATGAACAGCACTATGTCTGAGGAGCCCCAAGTTCTAGACTTTGGTTTTCCAATGCCACAGGTGCTACCTTTTCCAGTCCACTTTACCCAGTTACCTTCTCTCCACTTCCATCCTTCAGTATTATTTCTTCCTCAGTACACACGTGCTGATGTCCACACTGTTCCTTCTGAGCCCTCTCCCTCATCCTTCCAACACAAAGAGCAATTCTCCTTGGATTCACATGCACACACTCTTCCTCCTGCCTGACTCCCTCAGCTGTCCTCTCACACATCATTTAAGACCCAACTCAAATACCATCACCCCTTGGAAGCTTTTCCTATACATTGGGCAGGTTTACCATTCCTCTGCTCAGTTACAAATGTATTCGGGAAACCCCTCTGTTCTCCCCATGGTCACATTGCCCACCATGTTTTGGTCCCTGATGAGTCTCTCTGGACAGCCTCCAAAGCCATGTAACTGGCACATGAAAATATTTAATTACCATTTGTGGGTAACAGTCATTTGCAGTGTTAGCAGGAGTGTTGTTCACAATCGATGGTCTCAAAAGTATCTCCAAACCCAGAATATATAATTCTGGAAGGCTCAACCAGCAGGTGCCCCAATGGAGGGAAATTAGCCTTTCCCCATTTATACTTACCCTGGGGGAAATTCTCAAGCCTTGGGATGTGACACAAGTCCTGAAAATTGGATCATAAATGTCATTTGCCCCAAGAAGTTTGGACCTTTTTATTCTGAATCTAGTGATAGTCTATAAGCCTCACAGCCTCATCTCTGGGGACAAGGGGAGATGGTACTTGCTGAGAACTGAAGCCTGAAGGTTGCTTATAAAGCCAGAGCCTGAGTAGAAGAGAAGAAAGGAGGCCAGACTCATCACTGACAAGCTGTCCATTAGCAGCAGAGTGGGCTAAATAAAAATAAAATAAAATGAGGTGTTTATGTCAGCTATGTAAGATAAGCAGGGTGGCCCCAGGAATCACTAATTATAATTGGGTCCACTGGGTTGGATTAGTGCAAAGAAACATATTCAGCCTCCTGTTACTCTGATGGTTATATACTATTTCACAATTATTAGCAATTGTATGCCAAGTACCTTTAAGAAGGGGAAAAACATCTTTCCCACTAAATACACTAGATTATGTTTATAACCACAAACACCAAGTTAATTGAAAGTTTGACAAAATTAACTAGCATGTCACAAAATTGAGTTTTATCCCATCCAAATCCTTCCTGCAACAATTACATTCTGGGGGGTTTCTTCCCCTGCAGTTTGTCAAATAAAAATGGCTAAATATTAAAACACAATTCTCCTCACGTCATTACCACGGATTTACTCTGCTGTTGCAAGATTTCAAGATAAAAGTGATGACAGTCTATATAAAACATTGTTATAGGAATATATCCTTTGAAAGTTGTAATTTAACAGTTTGCTTCTCCGGAATCCACAAGCTTGGGGGGACACCTGGCGCTCTGGTGCCCCCTAGGAGTCTTGCTTGGAACAAGCACCCATTTCTCAAACTGCAAGGCAATAGCAGGGTCCTCTGTTAATTAAAAATGAAAGAGAACCAAGGGCAAAGACTTATTTTTATCCTCTCCCAAAAGACATTCCGAGTGTCCCCTGCCCACTAGCCAGATGATAAATCTGGGCAAAATTGCTACACTACCAGTGACCAGAATGGCTTCATGTACAAGCCTGGGACTTCAAAAATCCTTTTTGATACAAAACCCAGCTCTACCTTCAAAGTCAAGGTCTCTGTGGTTATTTAAAGAACAAATGTAACTGAGGGATTTGTTTTGTTTCCTTTAATTTTCCAATGAAATCAGCCCCTATTCTTGGGTGTCAAAGCAGATACTATGCAGCTACAAAGGAGTGATAGGAGAAAGGAAATAGCAAGTGACAATTGTGGCACAGTTTATTGTAAACAGGGTTGGGCCACAGCCTGAGCACAGTGGGAGAAGAGCTAATAAGAAAATGAAGGTGTTGTGTGTTGGTGGGACTGCCATAGACACACTTCTTGTCTTTGGTCTCTTTTCCTTTGTAAAGGCCAAGTGATAGAATATTGTTTATCTATTTGCCATGGAAAAGAGGAACTAAATGGCTATAAATATGTAGCCATTCTAAAAAGTGGCTATATGTTTACAAAAGATAAATGTATGCGTGAATATAGATAGAGACAGGGACAGAAAAGGAAAGGAGGTAAACAGAGGGAGAGGGAAGGGAGGGGAAGGGAGGAAGGGAGGAAGGGAGTGAGGGAGTGAGTGAGAGAGGGAGAGGGAGAGAGGGAAATGGCTGGATGAATGCTAACTTCACCTGAAACTGCATGCTGGAGGGGGCAGGAAAAGAGGTCCTAGTTTGCTATTCCTGCTGCAAACTGCACACAGGTCTCCTCTAAAACTACTATCCACCTCCTGATGTAAGTACACAATTTCAACAACACTTAGGAATGTTCCCTGAGGTGGTCTCACTTGTTCCCACTGTTCATCCATAAACTCTGTGAAAGAGACACAAAAAGTTTCTCAATCCAATCCTGGACAACTAGCGTCCTCTGTTGGTCATCTAGTGAAGGAGTGCGCAGACAACAACAGAGTCGCGCGCTGGAGAGAAAGCAGACATCAGTCACAAAGGCCTCAAGGGCGCGATTGCGCCACGAATTTAAAATCTACCGCAAAGTGTCCAGATTGCGCGCAGATTAGCGAGAATCCCTGTGCCCACTTGAACGCACCGGAAATAATTTAGTACAGGGATACAAAGAAACTTTCAAAAAGATGAGTGTCAAAATTACCAATTTTAAGGACTACTTGGTTATTCATTTCGTTTCAGCAAAGCCCGCTTTAGTACCTTTAGTTCTTTGGTCGCGGATATAAACTCTATTTGAAAACGTAATGAAACACAAAGCAAGAAAAACTGTTGTGATTTAAAATCTTCGAATGCCTTGCTTTAAAGTCGAATTCGCTGCCAGCCCACTCTGCTGAGGACTTGCAGCAAAGGAGCAAGTGTGAGTCGTGTCTGCTTTGAGAAGCAAGCTTGTAAACCGGTGAAGGGCCTCCTGAGCTTCTGCAGAGCACGTATTTATGGCTCCCCAGGGGTTCGAATGGCCCAGCTGGTGCAGATTAAACCCCGCAGCGCCTTAGCTGCGGGAGACCCCCGAATCAGGTATTCTCATTCAGAAATGTCCCACAACATGCTCTACACAGGATTTAAATTTTAGAAAGCTTTGCAAAGTAAAGAGTGAAAAGTGAAGAGCGAAGCTTGCCAGTTTCCCTGACATCTGTTCGCCGCGGGGCAACCTCAATACCGACGTGGAGGGGGGAAGGGCGGCGGCGTCGGGGGCGCCGAGTTGGCTGGGAACTACTGAGGTGACCGAGGCACTGCAGTAGCCTGAGGTGCCCAGGTGGCTGTGTAGCCAGGGGTACCGTGGTTCCGGTGAGCAACTGGATGGCTTTGGCGCCGGACACGCGCGACGGGAGCAGGTGTCGGTGCGAACCACATGATGCGCGCCCCCGCACTTGGGCCCCGCTGTAAAGGGTGAGGCGCGGGCCCCCGGAGTCGTGCTCGCGCCGGCCCGCCCCCCTCCGACTCCTGGGCGCGCCGTTCCGGGGCGTGTCCTCGGCCACCCCTTCTCCTATATAGCAGCTGGTGCGCCCAGGCTGCCCAGATGCGAGCGCTGCAGCTAGGTGCTGAGGACCTGCATTTGCCGGCTCCGATCCCACAGCCTCGCACCACTTTCTGTCGCCCAATCCCCGTGTGCTCCGGCTTATTGAGCAGCAGGCCCTCGCGGTGGGCGCCATGCATCGGGCGCGCCCCGCACTCTGGGCCACTGCGCTGACCGCACTGACGCTGCTCCGCGGATCGCCTGTGGCCCGGGCAGGCGCTGGCGCAGTGGGCGCGGGCCCCGTAGTGCGCTGTGAGCCATGCGATGCGCGTGCGCTGGCCCAGTGCGCGCCTCCGCCCACAGCGCCCGCGTGCGCCGAGCTGGTGCGCGAGCCAGGCTGTGGCTGCTGCATGACGTGCGCGCTGCGCGAGGGCCAGCCGTGCGGTGTCTACACTGAGCGCTGTGGCGCCGGCCTCCGCTGCCAGCCGCCGCCCGGAGAGCAGCGCCCGCTGCAGGCGCTGCTGGACGGCCGCGGGTTCTGTGCTAATGCCAGCGCCGCTGGCCGTCTGCGCGCCTACCTGCTGCCGGCACCATCCTCTCCAGGTGAGCTGCCAGCGCCAGGCGCACCGTGCGCAACAACAGGGACCCGGTGCGAATGGCTGGGGGGGACAGGGTGTGCTGCTATGGGAAACTCCGCACTTCTCATCCAGAAGGTGGTAGTGGGGAAACTGGGGCTCCGGGAGACGAAGGCGCTCGCTAGAGGTACCCTCCGCAGCCAACCTAGAGACTTGCTTCGTTCTCATAGTGCAGAGTCCTGGTAAAAGCGCTTTCAGTGAAACTGGGCTCTGGTAAAAGCGCTTTCAGTGAAACTGGGTAGGTTTCATTGGCGTGGAAAGCGGACACCAAAATTGGCTGTCTGTGGAAAGAGCCTGGGGCTGGGGATGTAGCTCAGTGGCAGAGCGCTATGCCCATCATGTGTGAGTTCGGTTCGGTTTCCCAGCACGTCAGTAAAAAGGAAAGAAAGGTCCTAAACTCTGGAGATTCTCCTTTCCCAATGCGGAGAAGCAGGTGTGTATTATGTAGCCCAGCTCTGGGACTCGGCTTTCATTCCCCACGAAGTAGAAAGGCGCGGAGGCAGAAACAGGGGTGGATTTGGATCTGGGGAGCTGGGCAGGAAAGTCTAGGAAGATACCTGTCTAAAAATACTGACATTTGCATAGTCTTTGGCTTGGAAAGCAATGTCAAGTCTTCTTGTGTCTGAAAACCCCTGAGATGGGATTGTGGTTGGAAAACTTGAAGTTCAAAAAGAAGTAACATCTCAAGGTCACCCAGGGGAAGCAGTCTTATAGGTTTGACCCTCATTTGAGACTTTCAGTATCATAACTCTGTACATCCTATCACACCCTGAGCCGGGGAGGCGGTCAGACAAAAGCAAAGGTGTTGGTGCTGCGGGGAGTACAGACCCAGAGGATTTCAACAGCTGAGAAGGGAGTTGAAACCAGAGGACTGTTTCCCTCCTTAATGCCAAGAGGAAGGAATGAGGTACAATTGAAGGGAGCCTCCAAAGGAGGAAAAATGCAAATCTTTGGCAATTCCCCCTTTTGGCTCAGCCACTACCAGGCAGGCAGCAGCAACTCTGTTTAAGGACATCACATTGTTCCCTTAAAAAAAAAAAAATTTAAATGGATTTGGCAGCTGTTCTAAATTTCAAGCATGCTTAGCCAGTCTTGCTTAGTTATGTGAGGAAAGTTCCTGCCCTGCACAGCTGAAGGCAGGGAGAATTCTTCTCACCCTAGTCCCCCACCTCCACCACCCCCCCATCATGCTGGACAGATGGTGCTGGGCAAGCCCCCATCCTGGATTAGCAAAATGTACAGTCCCTTTGTAATTTCTGTAGTTGTAGAGTTACACTCTTGGATGAAGCTATTCCCTTGATGGTCAAGGCTGGCTTTATTCATCCCTAAGGAACCGGATTAGCGGAAAGGCAAGATTCCAGTGGTCACACTGGCTCTAGCCAATTGTTAAAGTCTCTGAATGCTCTTCTCTCATAACAATGTTACGTCATTTGATTGTGGACCTTATTGTTCTAGTACATTTGGGGGTATTCAAAAAGTTATCTTAGAAGTGCTTAGAAACAATGTCCTTTTTAGTTAGGCTTTAATAATCATTATGATTATCACCTTTATAGCTCTATAGTATCTATCTGTTGGTTGATGTGGGGTCTTATAAAGTTATTTTTTAAAAAACTAAGTTGACTTCTAAAATTAATTTTGGAAAAAGTAGTCATGTAATAGTCAAAAGTCATAATTCTCTTGCTTAAATAGAACTGTTTTCTCTTCAGGCTCTAGTCTGCAGTCTAAGCATTAAAAGAAACAGAGGAAGTTTAAGATATTACTCAGCTTTCTTGGAAAAGAAATGCAAATATGTTTATTTACATATCCTTAGCATCTCCATTGTCCCAGTACTCTCTTGGAAAAGGAAAAAGAAACAACTAAGATTAAAGAACATTGAAACTAAATTGATCAATTATGAAACTTTTCTGTCAAATCCTGAATTAGACCCTGGGAAATTTTACTTCCCAAGGCACTAAACACCTTGGGGACCTCCAGGAGCTATTGGGTAGGTGAAACTGAGCCCCAGGGAGGGGAGGGGCTTCCCCCCAAATCTCCTCATTAGCCTGCTAGTAGGAGGAGAGAGCAGAGTGTCTGAACCCAATTATTTCACCCCTTTGGTAGTTTTCAGGGAACCAGGCTTTTGCTCCTCTGAGCCAAGAGCTAGAGGCTGTGGCTGCTTCCCAGTCTCCACAGCTGGGCATATCCCCTGGAGGCAAGAAACAGTAATGGATTCTGAACCAGTTGGACAATGACCAGTGCCCTGACAAGGTTCTGATTGTGGAAGTAAAGGAATTCCATGACAATCACCTGCAGCCAAAACTGAAACCCCTTGGGGATCAGAGCTGTATACCAGCCGCACACCCAGCTTGAAAGCATTTCAAGTCCATTCCTGGAAAGGGATAGAGTTAAGGATTCTGACTATACATCCAGCACCCATTTAGTCATATACCTGAAGTTTCAGTTAAACTGTTAACATTCCAGCAACCTTGTCAATTATTGAGCTTTCTTCATTAGCATTTTTAATTATAATTATAATTTTTAATTTTAATTATAAAAGGGGAGTTTTCCAGAGGTGGCTTTCTCCTTCATACCCACCGACCCCAAGGAATGAACACTCTTTGGCATTTAGAGATCTATACTGTGAGTGGGGCTTTGGTGCCATCTGCAACTCTGGAGATGCTGTGCTGACAGGCTGTGCTGACCGGCGGGGAGGACTCACCCAATAATGTGCCCTTGGAGAAGCACAGGGTCAATGTGGACCTTGAGTTTTAGAGATGGGACAGATGGGAAACAAGGCCCCAATATGTCTGTGTGATGCTGGGTCCTGCAGCAAGACCCTTTGTTGTAGGTAGAATTATTTTCCCATCAGAAATGGACAAAAAGTTTATAGCACTGGCAAAGTAGAGGACAGTGCTAGTCAAACTGGAATCAATTTGAGAATTCCCAGGAGGACTTGTTCACACCCAGTCTGCTGCCTCCACCCATTTTTCTGGGGTAGAGAATGTAACTTTTCCCCCAGATCCTGGAGTAGTCGCTGCTCCCAGGAGGAGGAAACCGTACTTGAAGCTGCCTGAGAGATTTCTAATCAGCTCTGCAGTAACTTCTGTGGTGTATATTCGCCCCCTGCTGGACACATAGAACACTGCTGCTTTGGAGTCTAAGTCTTTGAGGGCACTTGATAAAGCATTTCCCACTTTCAGTTGCAGCTACATAGGAAAAGCACATGGCCAACTAACTTTTAAATAGATCGTCTCTTGAGGTAAAGCAACCACAATACGGCAAGCAGTATTACAGAATAACATTTTGTCAAGGTTTTGTTGTTGTTGTTGTTGTTTATTTGGAATGGTCGAATAACTTTGCCATTTAGATGAGACCTGATTGTAATAGCAAGATTTTGAAAAGACTATTGTTCCATATCAACAGTAATCACATCTTTCTCTCCCTTGTGCTTTTCTAGGAAATGCTAGTGAATCTGAGGAGGACCGCAGCACTGGAAGTGTGGAGAGCCAGGCAGTCCCCAGCACACACAGGGTGACCGACTCCAAGTTCCATCCCCTCCATACCAAAATGGATGTCATCAAGAAGGGACATGCTAAGGATAGCCAGCGCTACAAAGTGGACTACGAGTCACAAAGCACAGACACCCAAAATTTCTCCTCTGAGTCCAAGCGGGAGACAGAATATGTGAGAACCTTTCCTCTTAAAGCCAGGAGAGGGGACACCTACCAAGATCCATAAGGGCTGTCTTCACATGACAAGTCCTAATGGTCCTGGAAATGTGGGCAGCCTTACACCCCTCCTAGCACTTATAAAGTGTGTGGTGTGCCCTTTAATCTCTGCACAGAAAGATTTTCATAAAGATGGTTTTATTTTATTCACTGGGCACTGTTTTTGGACCTCTGCCAGGTTCTATGTCATATTCTGGGGATTAAAAAAAAGGGGGAGCAATGATTAACTTCTTCATGGGACTTTCTTGCTAACCTATTCAAGAGGTACTGAAGGGATGTATATTATAGGACCCTCCTGGGATGGTTGTGAGATTATTATAATACATAATAGGATTTAAAAGCAATAACCATGCCCCTGTGTTTCTGGTACTTTCTAATCCACAGGGTCCCTGCCGTAGAGAAATGGAGGACACACTGAATCACCTGAAGTTCCTCAATGTGCTCAGTCCCAGGGGCGTGCACATCCCAAACTGTGACAAGAAGGGATTTTATAAGAAAAAGCAGGTGAGTAAGGGCCTCTGCATGTTTTCTTCCTCTCCTCAGAGGAGAAATTGGCCTCAGGTCAACCCCAGGGTTTTTCTGGCCATAGTTCTAACTCCAAGCCATGTGGCACTGGCACTGTGACTTGGAGTCAATCTCAGGAGATGGCACTAAGGGGAACTTTGGCTTGGTGCTCTAAGTGAGGGTTAAGCCCAGATCCAACTCTACATTTTACTGTCTGTTTTAACTACTCACTCAGAAGATACATGGAGGAGCCCTTTATAAACTGTAAAGGGACACACTAACACATTTGTTAATATTGCATCATGGAGTGACATTCTGAATAACTACGGTGGTGAATTTCTTACATGAGGACATAAGATCTGTATTGACACCTTCCTGGTAGTGACAAGCTATAAAGGATTAACAAATTTTAGATGTAGTTGAACCAAAATAAGTATGCCTCTGTGGCACACCATGGATCTCAGAAGACCTAAGCAAGCAGAACTGGCCATAGATGGCCATGTTTGTCATAGCAGCCACATCAGAGAACTTGTCTTCTTCCATAGCTATTGCACTTGGGCCCTTATTCACACACTCATTTTCTGCCAGTCACCCATTCAGCAGATTTATACTGAGAAGGTACCCTGTGTAATGCTGGGCTGGGGCTCAGAATCAGTCTGTTATCCCAAAGGCAGAAGGAACATACTCATCTCTCCTGTTCTCAGGGAGAGGTTATGCTGCACACACGTGCACATAGACATGTACACGGCCACCCACACACAAGTGACTCTGTGGGAGTGTTGGCCAAAAATTCTGTTATGCTTTCTCAACCCAGCAGAGCCATGCAGGGAAAGCTACCTTGTGCCCTTGTTATCAACTTGCCCAGGTTGTTCATGTCTGTCTTCTCTTTTCTTCCCTCAGTGCCGTCCTTCCAAAGGCAGAAAGCGGGGCTTCTGCTGGTGTGTGGACAAATACGGGCAGCCCCTCCCGGGCTATGACACCAAGGGGAAGGACGATGTGCATTGCCTCAGCATGCAGAGCCAGTAGACTCCATTACACCATGTAAGCCCAGGGACTGGGTGGGGCTGTGGGGGCCTCAGCATCCCTGGCCCTGGGGGCTCCTCTTCCTGGGAGTGGTGGGATAATGAGAGCTGGGCATAACCACCGGCCCTTGTTCAGGTTCACTGCAACTACACCCAGGAACTACAGCCAGGCCCAGAGAGAGAAAGGCAAGGGGACAGATCAGACCAACCCAACCAATAACACAGGGAGAAAGGCCAGAACCAGGGTGGTCTCAAACACTGTGCTTCATTTTAAATAGTCTACAACATGAAATCTTCAACCCACGCACAGCGTGAAGGCTTTTCAAAGTGAAGCTTTCTCCTTGGAAGTCTGATGATTCTTTATCTTCACATCAGGGAAACTGTTTTCATCCACAAGAACTTGTTAAAGACCCCAGTTTCTAAATTAAAGATGTGGCTAATTTTTTTTTCCTATAAATATACTGTGAATATTCTCAGTCTGTAGTTAATATAACTTCAAGAAAATTTGTTCAATATGAAATTGGAATTTTAAGCCATCATTTTGAAGAATGCTATTCGATATTCTTTTTTCTTTTAATAAGTCGAGAGAGTTGTTGGGGGAAAATAGGAATAAATGTATTGTTTTATCTCCTCAAGACATTTAGAAAGCAGTAGAAAGTTTTATGTTTAGTTAGTTTATTTTTTTCCCTTGGAAGTTGGAAAAAATAATAATTCTAATGTTAGGGTAACATTTTCCAACTCTGAGCAACTTATAGTGTTCTTTGCTTTCTTGAAAGGTAGCAAATTGACCCCAGTCCCCTGCATACACCACAGCAACATTTATCTGGGGCCTGTGTCTGCAAATCAGGAAGCAAGAGTTATACCCTTTTAGTTTTTCAGGTGATTATACCAACATATTTCTTTTTCTTTTTGTTTCAGTAAATGTGGAGCTCAAATACGCCTTATTTTGCACAACAGACTGCCAACGACATGATCAGCAGCTGGCTACAGCCTCCATTTATATTTCTTTTGTGGTGAACTGATTTAAAAAAAAAATAGAAAACCAAAGTTTAGACAGTTTTTTTTTTTTTTAAATGCCTATGGTTCCTTTAAATGGTAAACTTGAGCATCTTTCCACTTTCCAGTAGTCAGCGAAAAACAGTTTGAATTTCTCTGTTGCTGCCTATAAAAGTACTCACACACTCATGCACAAGGCTGTGGACTTCTCCCCACCTGGAATTTTCACCGTGTGTTTGCTGAGGCGGCCAACCCTCCGACTTCAAGACTGTGGCGGCTGTGTTGCTTAATGTAGAGAACACACTTCATCCCCACCCTCAAGAGTAGGAAAACCCCTAAACCCCAGTCACCTGGACATCCTGGCGCATACTCCTGAGGCTCACAGCCCTCTGTGTTGCCATCTTTGAGTCAAAGGCCTGGTCCCTCAATCATGAAGATCATTGCTTACTCTCTGCCAGTGACCATATCTGCTTGGGAACTATTGCAGAGTATAAAGTGGAATCTTTAAAAAAAAAAAAAATGACCAAGAATGCTCTAGGGAACTCTGGGAACTTATAAAGGCAGGTATTTTTGACCCTCCTTTGTCAGGCAGCTTCCTGAAGATGTGGCCCAGTGGAAGGCCCAGGATGGCCATTGCTGTGGCCACCGTAGGGCAGGAAGGGCAAGGGTGGTGAGCCTCAGCCTCCGTGTTCAACAGCATCATAAACAATGACAGGATTCTTTGGATGACTGCAGAAAATAGTGTTTTCTAGGTGAATTCCTCAAAACAAAATTTATTTTTGAGGATAGTTTTATTGTTATCTCTTTATCCTTCTTGGTACAATGTAAAAAATAAACATACTCTGTAGACGGGAAAGATGAACGGCTTGTTGGGGAGCCTATCAAGGACACTGGGAACACATAGAGACTCACCTGTGTTTGTTGAACTTGGAGTTCTCCTACTTTCTTTATAATTAACACATATATTCAGAAAAAATACATTCTTAATAATTGTTAACATTGTATACAACATAGCCCAAATATAATAGGATCTGTACTAGATAATCCTAGATAAAATGTTAGAGATACTAGATGATTTAACCACGGCCATGACCGAGGAAAAGAGTTCAGGTCCAGAGGCCGGGCTGTTCTCCCCAAGGCCAAACCATGGAGGCCTGGCAAAGATGGGCAGAGGGACTCTGCACTGCCTGCCATGGTCCTGGGGGTGGATGCACACTGCACAGAGCTCTCCTTGAGAACACAAAGGGGTCTCAAGACATTCTGCCTACCTATTAGCTTTTCTTTATTTTTTTAATTAAGTTTTTTGGGGAAAAAAAGTATTTTTGAAAAGTTTGTCTTGCAATGTATTTATAAATAGTAAATAAAGTTTTTACCATTTAAAAAAAAAGTACCTTCTTCCCCTTGTTATTGACCGCCTCCAGGTTTTGCATCATGATGGAAATAACTCTTGAGAGGGTAGACTATTCTAGACACAGTAGAAGACTTCTTAAACATGTTGCCCTGTCTCCATGGCTAACAAAAGATCCAATCAAGAGAGCTCCACTGGCCTTCACTGGCATCCATTTAGCACTGGGCCACATCTGAAAGAATGCCCAGTTCTGGGAGGTTGTGATAGTGGCTGTCACTGTGTGGGAAGGTCAAAGAGGTCAGCAGATGTGGTCTGTGGATTTCTGGTTCTTGTATTTTGGGGTTGTGCCCTGTACTGTCTTAAGAGCAGCCTCCCTAAGCCATGCAGGACGACATATGAGAAAGACACTCCCCCAACCAGCCCCATGTCCTTTTCCTATGGCTCTTTTGCCAGTCTCCTTGAAGGGACAAAATGGACAGAGGCAGTAAGAAGAGGAGGGTCCCCAATAGATGCTAGGAGGGGTTCTGAGATCTCAGTCCCCTCTCTGCAGCCTTGGAACAATTATCTCTTGTCACAGAGCAACTTGAAGAAATGTACTGAGCCCTCAACTTTAGGGCATTGGAGAACAAACTGCACATCAAGGAATCAGCTGTTCAGAGCCATGTCTGATCTGTCAATAAAACATCTAAAATAGTTCCAAAGTCAGAGTTGTACATAGTGAGCAAAAAGTTGGTTCTGGGGATGTTCAGAGGTTTGGGAGTGTGGGTTGTAGCCATGGAGTTGATCATGTGAGGAACCAGAGAAAATGAGGATGCAGACACCTGGGGTGCTAAGCTTGCAAAGCTGCAAGAATGGAGTAAACAGAGTGAGCTCACCTGGGGGTGGGAGAGACACAGAGACCATGGAGTATACCTTTGCAGCAGGCCAGGCATCTAGGGATCCAGGGCAGGAGTTTGGCAGGGCCTTCAGTGCCACTGCAGAGGTAAGAGCCACACAATTAGGCCTTTTCTCCCCGCCCCCAAGTACTGGGTATTGAATAAGGAACTATATTCCCAGTTCTCTTTTCTTTCTTTCTTTCTTTTTTTTTTTTTTTTCAGACACGGTCAAACTCACAGTCAATCCTCCTGCCTCATTTTCCCAAGTTTCTGGGATTACAAGTGTGCACCATCCACCCAATGATGGTTCTCTAGAAGTCCACAGGGCTTTCCTCCCTGGAAGGCACACAAGTTAGTGGCTTCCTTGTTCTCACTCCTTAACCTCTAATCTAGCCTCTGCTACTTTCCATACTTGTGATGGTCAGTCTATGCATCAGCTTGACTGAAGTGCCCAGATGAAATGTCATTTAAGGGTATGTCTGCAACTGTCTCCAGATGACAGGAGGATTTGAATCAGTGAGTCCAATAAAGCAGGTTATGTGATTGGGCATCATCTAATCCATTGAAGTTCTTAACAGAGCAAAGGGCAGAGGAAGAAAGAATTTGCACCTTTTTTCCTGCCTGCCTAGGCCATATACTCTCTGCCCCTCGACTGGAACTCACATCACCACATTACCAATTCTCAAGTCTTTGGATTCAAGACTTAACTCCACCTCAGTTTTCCCAAGTATATAACTTATGGATGGCAGATGGTGGAACTCCTCAAAGCTTGAGTGTGTAAGTCAGTTCTTCATAATAAATAACTTTTTAAATGTTTTTTAGTTGTAGTTTAACACACGACCTTTATTTTATTTATTTTTATGTGGTGCTGAGGATTGAACACAGTGCCTTGCATGTGATAGGCGAGCACTCTACTGCTGAGCCACAACCCCAGCCCCAATAAATAACTTTTGATAAGTGATTAGATAGATCAATGATAGATAGGAGATGACTGATGGATAAATGGATATAGAAAGATGATTGATAGAATGATACAAAATCAATAGATGATTGATGGATATAGATACAGATCATAGATGATTGATGGATAGATAGATGGAGATAGATGGAAGGGATTGACAGATGATAGATTGTTATGATAGAGAATTGACAGAAGATAGATTTATAAATAAATAGACACTTAAAGGATAATTGATAGATGATAGATGACCAAAGGATGATTGATAGATTATAGAGCTGGAGTTGTAACTCAGTGGTAGAGTGAGAGGCCCTGCTTTCAATACCCTATACCAAAAAATATACAGATAGAGATAGATAAATGATAGATAAATATAGATAGACAACAGATACACAAGAAGATACATACATACATATTTACATACATAGATGTAAATTATTGGTTCTGTTTCTCTGGAGAACTTTGACTAATCCAACACCTTTGATCATATCTTCCTTCTAAATATTCTCTTTCCACTTGCAGTAAATATGGAGAAATTATGCCCACCTGGTCCTCCTCTTGCCCACCGTTCCTCTGCCCCCCAGCTTGGACCCTGGGAAGCCCCTCTGCCCCGCTGCCTTCTCCCCCAGCCACCTTCTGCCCTCTCAGGCTTTAAGGTCCTGTGCCGCCCACCCTGCACACCCAGAAGTGGAAAGCTTTTGACACCCTGGAGTCAGGGCAATGCAGAGGCTGTGTCAACAGCCTCTTTAACATTGACACAGCTTCTAAACTGATTGCAGAAATGATCCTGATAGCATCCTCAGAGGAGTGCCCAGGAAAGAGCAAGACATTTTTTTTTAAAAAAAAAATGAATCCATACAAAGAAATATTTTGCCCTGACTGAAATGTTTTTGAAAAAAAGTTGATACCATGGAAGGATGTTTGTGGCAGGCTAAAAATAAAAAGCATAATGCTATTAAACTGTGTAAACTAAAAGGAAATACACCCAAATGTTAACCCTGGCAACGTGAATAGAGATCATGTCCTTATTTTATTTCTACTTCATTATAATCATAACAATTTCTATAATGAACATGATTGTACTTTTTATTCAGAAAAATAAGTTGCATTTTTTATGCCCCTGCCTTTAGTTTGAATCTGAGCAAAGAGCTTTCATTTCCATCAGCCCCCTGGGCACCATCTCCATAACTCAGATGGTTAATCTGAGTTGTCAACTTGAACAAATTCAGAGATGCCTAAGGTTAAAAGGCTTCTTGGTGTGTCAGTGAGGGTGTTTCTAGGAAGTATTGGCATCTGGGACAGCAAACTGAGGAGGAGAACCACCAGAAACATGGGCAGCACGTTCCAATAGGTTGGAAACCTACATGGAACAAAAAAGGTGGAAGAATGAGGCAGCCAAAGCAGATGCAAGCTCCATCCTTCTTGAGAATTCTACTGCAATCCTTCACCTGAGAATTTTGGACTCCAGCTCCTTCACTCTTTGAAAGAGAAAGTGGACTCTGACCAGCGGCTCACCAGGAAATTTCCAGACCTTCAGTTCCAGATTGGACCTGCATCATTGTGCATCATTGATCCCTCTTGTTCTGAGGCTCCAGCTTCTTGAACTGAGCAGCTACTCGTTCTTCCAGCTCTCCAGCTGGCAGACGGCCATTGTGAGACTATCCAGCTTCTGGTGGTATAAGCCCATCTAATAAATATACACACACATATATGTATACATATGTATTGAATGGGTGTGTGTGTGTGTGTGTGTGTGTGAGAGAGAGAGAGAGAGAGAGAGAGAGAGAGAGAGAGAGAGAGAGAGAGAGAGAATATCCAGAGGCAGGAGCAGGTATAACTGTCAGGGAGACCTGGGTGTGGAGCAGTTCTGGAGGGAGATGGGGCCGAGGCCAGACAGCAAGCTGTGATCTCTGGTGTTTGCTTCTTTGGTAGCTTTAAATGGTGTTTTACCAGCTGATCAGGGACTCCTCAGATACTTACCTTAGAGCACAATGAAAACGCCCCATAACTCCTCACCTCCAGAGCTGGGGCTTTGAAAAGTAAATCCTTCATTCCCTCACTTAAAATTGCTTCCTAGCATAACTTCTTCAGGGCATACCCTAGTTACCTTCTGTGGGACTTGGACTGGTTTGGCCTTTCTACCTTCCTAGTCCCATTTCCTACCAAACAGGTGGGGTGTGTGTGTGTGTGTGTGTGTGAGAGAGAGAGAGAGAGAGAGAGAGAGAAAATACATCATAAAAAGTTACTTTTACTTTTTTTGTCTTAGGATATGCTTTCTGAAGACCCAATCTAAGCCACAACATGTCCATTTGCAAGAATGTTTTAGTAGCACTGCTGACAATTTTTTAAACCTGAAAACAACCTTATTCACATTAACAGGAGCCTGGATGGATGAGCAGTGGTATTGTGCAAGAGGGAAGGGTCTTTTGAAGTCTAAATGAATGAACAGTAGACCCAAACAACAATGCAGATGATACACAGTTTTGCAGCATCAAGTTTAGAAATCAAGTCCCTAAGGATCACATTCTACAAAACATACTTTATAAAATGTTAAAAAAAAAACAAGTCATTTAAAATAAAAATATACTTTGTAAAATAGATACAGATGTGATACAATTAAATGAGAGTGAAATAATAAGTGATTATTGCCAGAATTTTAGCTCTCAGTTCACATGGATCATTATTACATTATTAAAAATGAGTGTCAATTGTGGATCAGTAATGAGTGTGAGTTCTAAACCAAGGATTCTAAGCCGGGCATGGTGGTGCACTCCTATAATGCCAGCAACTTGAGAGGCTGAGACAGGAGGATTGCAAGTTCAAGTCCAGCCTTAGCAACTTATCAAGGCCTTAAACAACTTGTTGAGAACCTGACTCAAAAAATAAAGAGGGATGGGGATGTGTTTCAGTGGTAATGAGCCTCTGGGTTCAATCCCTGGTACCAAAACAAAAACAACAACTACAAAAACAAGGATTATGATGAATCATCCCAATTGATGAAAGTGTGTTCAAAAGAGAATAGAGAGAAGGAGAGAAGTTGGAGTTAACAATGACTTCTAGAAGTTGATTCTCTGTCCCTCCCTTTGTAGACTCTGATCTGCCTCTTTTCCACCACACTGAGGCTCTTGACCTTCCTCTTCTGACCTTGCTGCAACCAAAAGTTCCAACCAACTCCTAGCCTCCTTTATCTTTTAAAATCTATAATAATCTTTGCTTCCAAAATCTTCTTTCTAAAGTGCTACAGTAGCAGTGTTACTCCCACTGAGAACTCTTTCTTTTTAACAGGTTGAGATATAATTCAAATACCATAAAATCTACCCATTTAAACTGCACAATTCAAGGACTTGTAGTTTACAGATGTGTACCTATCACCAAGAGAATTTTAGAATATTTTAATCACTTCAGTAAGATACCCTGAAACCTTTAGCAATAATTCTTCATCTTCCCTCCCTAGTCCTAAGCAATGAAAAATCTGCTTTCTGTCTATATAAATGGCTCTTTCCTTAATTTTCATATGAATGTAATCATGCAATGTGTGGTTGTATGTGACTGGCTTCTTCCACTTAACATCATGTTTCCAAGGTCCATCCACACTGATACTATTATTCAGTAATCTATTCTTTTTGTTAGCTGAATAATATTTCATTGTCTAGAAACTTGGAACATTTCATTTATCCATTTGTCCATTGATGGACATTAGAAACATTGTCTCCTTTTGGCTCTTATAAATGTCTCTATGAACATTTTTATACAAGGTTTTACATGCAAGCATATTTTCATTTATATTGAGTATATACTTGGAAATAGTTTATACCTGGAAGCTCTCATATGTTGGTGGGCTTTGGGATGGAATTCTGTGGAATTGGTAGATCATATGATAGCTCTGTATTTAATTAGTTGAGAAAATATGAGACCATTTTCCAGAGTTATTGCACCATTTGGCAATCCCACCAGCACTATATGAGGATGCCAATTTCTTCACATCCTTGCCAACACTTCTTGCTGTATGACTCTTTGATTCTAGTCAAGTGAATGGTATCTCATTTTAATTTTAATTTGCATTTCTGCCGACTGTGGCCAGCGCAGGCAGCTAAACTAGAGGTCGCTCTAGCGAATTTCCTAAGGTAGGAAATAAAACACAGACACACGATTTACCTTTAAATTCAAGCCCCGGGACAGCTCTTCTGCCCTCAGCCTCAAACTCCCCAAATGGGAGAGCAAGGAATGTCATTACAGGCTGGTGAGAGAGAGGGAGCACATTTCAGAGTGCACTTTTATTGGGGGGACTCTAGATTCTTTAGAAATTTCCATCCAATGAAGGTCAAGGGGGACAGGGTTACAAGGACGGTGAGGTAACTCCATCCCTGAGGATATAGGAAGGCATGCCCATGCACGAGGACACATTTGGCTGCATTTTTACTACTCTCAAGATGGGGGCTACCATCTACAGCCACTTGAAAGTGGCCAGATGATTGGGAATGACCAACAGTGCCTGAAGCCAATCAGGAGATGAAAACACTGATCACATGACATGGCAGCCTCCCACACATTTCCTTCATCACTTATGAGTCCAAGCATTTTTTCATGGCCATTTATGTATCTTCTCTGGAGAAATATCTATTCAGATACTTTGCCTATTTCTAATTGTGTTACTTGTCATAGTATTGAGTTATAAAAGTCCCTTAGATGTTCTAAAAATCAATATTTTTTAAATTTTATTTGTTCTTTATAGATATATATGACAGTAGAGTATACTTTGACATATTTATACAAATACAGAGTACATCTTATTCTAATTAGGGTCCAAGTCTTGTGGTTGTACTTGATGTGGGGATTCACCGTGTGTATTCATATATGTACATAGGAAAGTTGTGTCAGATTCAACCCACTGTCTTTCCTATTCCTGTCACCCTTCCTTCCCTTCACTCCCTTTGTCTAATCCACTGAACTTCTATTCTTCACCTACTTTGTCCAATCTCTTACTACATACACACAATTTGTGAATATTTCCCCCCACTCAGTAGGATGTCTTCTCCCTTGCCTGATGGTGTCTTTTGAAGTTCACAAGTTTTTTATTTTGTAGACATCCATTTTTTTAATTTTATTTTTGTTACTCTTGCTTTTAATATCGTATCTAAGGATGCTTTGCCAAATCTGGGCTCTTGAAGATTAACTCCTGCTTTCTTCTAAGAGTTTCTTAGCTTTACATCTTTAAAAAGTTCTTTAATTTTGAGATTTTTTTTAAAAAAAAATTAATACCAGAGATTGAACCCAGAAGCACTTAACCACTGAGCCACATACCCAGCCCATATATATATTCTAATTAGGGTCTAATATATATATTAGAGAGAAGGTCTCACTGAGTTGCTGAGGCTGGCTTTGAACTCATGATCCTCCTGCCTCAGCCTCCCAAGCTGCTGGGTTAGTTAAATTGTGTACTTAGCATGAGGAAGGAGTCCAACTTCACTCTTTTATCTGTGGACATCCATCTGTCTCACCAGTGGTGTTATCCCCATTGAAAAGTCTTGACACCCTTATTGAACATTGTTGACTATCGATATAGTGGGTTATTAATGGGCGCTCAATTCTGCTTCATTGATTATCTGTCTACACCACACTGTCTTGATTATCATTGTTGTGTAGTAAGTTTTGAAATCGGGAAGTGTGAGTTCTACTTTGTTATTCTTTCAGGATTGCTTTGGCTATTCTTGGTCCTTCAAAAGTCCACATAAATTTTTAAATCAGCTTGTCAAATCTACAATGAAGCCAGCTGAATTTCTGATGGGATAGCATTAAATGTGTAGGTCAGTTTGGGATGTATTAACACCCTGATAACCCATGGATATCGCATGTTTTCCCATGTATTTAGGTTTAATTTCTAAGTTTAATTTCTATCAAGAATGTTCTGTTGGACCATTTCTCATTCTCACTGCAGCCATGACATGTAACACTCTGGATTTGAACTCATATCTACCTTGCCCCAAAGCCAACCAATGTTTGTCCCTCATAGTTGCTGTCTTGAAAAACAACACTACATCTGAAAACTTCTTGCACAAAAGAAAATTTTTCTAGAGATCTAAAGTATGGAAGATTGGGAAAGATTCTGGCATGGGGCTCAGGCAATTCAAGATTTGGCAAGCTGAGCTTTGGGAGCAGGAGAGATGGCCAAATGTAGCATTATATAGTAAAAAAAGAAATCCAAGTTCATAGTGCAGCATTGCTAAGGGACCGGTGAAAGATTTGAAAATCCAGAGAATTCCAGTGCAGGGAAGGGTTAATATGAATCACTGTGGGTCCCGATTTATATTTTTATTTATCTATTTATTCATTTACTCAGTGTGTGTCTGTGTGTGAGAGAGAAAGAGAGAGAGAGAGAGAGAGAGAGAGAGAGAGAGAGAGAGAGAGAATGGTCCTGGGGATTGAACCTAGGGGCACTCTGCCACTGAACTACATCTACAGCCCTTTTTATATTTCATGTTGAGACAGCGTCTCATAAGTTGCTGAAGCTGACCTCAAACTTACGTTTCTCCTGCCTCAGCCTCCCAAGTCATGGGGATTACAGGTATGCACCACCACACCTGGCAACATAGCCCACTGTGGAGGAGAGCCCTTATTTCAAGGAATTAACAAGATTTTTCTTTAGTGTTTCAGCTATGTCATATGAACATTCTGATAGGACCGCAGAGGATGGGGAGATGGCCAAATGTAACATTATATAGTAAAAAAAAAAGACACTAATAATATGGGATGTTTTAGAATAAACATCATCCTCTCTGAACTACTTTAGAGTGGAGGTGACTCACAGAAGCTTTCACATCTTTCAAGATGCCACAGCAGCAGCTTTCCTGCTCTGCCCGAGCATTCTGCTCTGTCCTTTTGGCTTACATCTCTGTGGGCAGGCCTTTGCTTTCACAGTACCTAGATGAAAGAGGACCGAGCACTTTGTTCAGAAAAGTGGTACCAGCTCCAAGCCACTGTTCTTAGACCTCTTTGGATGGGCAAAAGCCAGGTGAAGATAATTTGTGTCCCATGTGAATGCTCACCAAAGGTTGACCTCAGCAGAGGAAGAGTTTAATAACCAAGTGGATAGGGTGACCCATTCTGTGAGTAACAGTCAGCCTCCTCTCTTTCTATCCTCCTCTGTCACTGTGCAGTGGCTTGTGAACACCGTGGCAGTAGTGGCAGGGATAGAGATTATGCATGGTCTCAGTGACATAGACTTCCACTCACTAAGACCGACCTGGCTGTGGCCACTGCTGAGTGCCCAATCTGCCACCAGTAGAAACCAAGGCTGAGCTCCTGCTGTGGCATCATTCCCCAAGGGGATCAGCCACCTATCTAGTGGCAGGTTGATTACAGTGGGCATCCTCGATTATGGAAGCACCAGCATTTTGTCATGACTAGAATAAATACTTATTTTGAATATGAGTTTGCACTCCCCTGCACATGCTTCTACAAAATTTATCATTCGTGGACTTACAGAGAGGGTCCTATCTACCAATATGCTATTCCACATGGCATTGCTTTTGATCAAAGAACTCACTTCATAGCAAATGAAGTGCAGCAGTGGGTCCATGCTTGTAGAACTCACTGGTCTTCCCAGGTTCTCCATCATCCTGAAGCAGGTGTCTTGGTGGAATGGTGGGATGGCCTTTTGAAGTCACAGTGACAGCCCCAGCTAGGGAGCAATACCTTGCAGGGCTTGGCAAGGTTCTCCAGGAGGCTGTGTATGTTCTGAACCTGTGTCCATGAGTGATGTTGTTTCCCCCATTGATTCCACAAATCAAGGGGTGGAAATGAGAGTTGCACCACCCACTTTTACTCCTACTAACCCAATAGCATAAAATTTGCTTTCTCTTCCCACAATTTTATGCTCTTCTGGCCTACAGGTCTTGATTCTGTCAGGAGACACAACTGTGATTCACTGAACTGAAAATTAAGATTGCCACTGGCCACTTTGAGGTCCTCATGTCTGAGTCAAAAGGCAAAGAAGGTAGCCACAGTGATGGCTGGGATGACTGATCCTGATGACCAGGGGAAGTGCACTACAGTGGCCGTAAGGATGAGCATATCTGGAACACGGGCAATCCTTCAAGAAGTCTCTTAGCATTATCATTCCTTGTGGTTAAGATCAATAGGAAACTACAACAGCTAATCCATGCAGAGCTATGATGCCCCAGACCCTTCAGGAAGGCAGAGTAGGACCTCCCACCAGGCAGGACCCAGGACCCACTGAAGTGTTTGCTCAAGGCAGAAGGATCAAAGAATAGGTAGTAGAAGGTGAGGGAGGAGAACATTGAGTGAGCAAAACTAAAGTGTTTCCTTCTTGCCTTGAAGATGGAAGAAACCCTGAGCCTATTTTTAAGTTGAAGGGAAGGAGAGTAGGCAAAGAGCCCTGGGAAAGAAGGGGGCTGTCTGAGAGGTAGGAGGGGACAGCCATCCTGGTGCATACAGAGGATGCCTGACTATGCTGTGAAGTAGGAGGCCAGGGGTATAGGGCAGACAGAAAACACCATCTACAGCAGAAACATAAACCATATGAGGCAGGTAAGGGTAAAAGAGGAAGGGATTTCAGAAACAAAGATGACAACATATTTCAATTAATGGCCACAGAGATAAAAATATTTTCATGCAGAATATTTATTCCAAATGTTCTGTTGTGTATTTAACAATGTATCCAATGCACATTTTTTACATGGAGCAACATCACCACGTCTAGCTTTGATTACATACTCAACATTTTAACTTTTCAACTTTCCATGAAAATTTACATCAGACATGGATCCGCGGGATGTGCCAAGTAAATCATTCTTAAATACAGGTTTACTGTCCTTTAAACCACTTGGAAGACCACTGCCTCCTATTTGCTTCTGCATCTTCTAGATAGTAGCCATCTATGCTCTTTATAAACAGAAGCATGAGCTTTTGAAGAACTGAAATATAGTATTTACACATAAGGTGATGAGAAGTGTTTCATGATATATAAATTAATATAGCACAAGATACTGTGTAGAAAAAAATAAACTTACAGTGAATAAATATAAACCAGTTTTATATATCAAGGAATATGTGGAGTATAAAAAGTAGTCCTTAAATATATACATATACACATATATAAAAATGTGTGTATGTCCTAGAGTATAAATATGCTATATACTTAAATACTTCATGTGAAAGAACATATGCAGCATCTATTTTTAGTTTTTCACATTAAAATACTGGTGGCAGTTGGGGTCCCCTCTGATCTCCAGAGATCCCAGGATCCTCCTCCCACTCCAAGGGTAGACACACCAGCACAGTCCTGCCTCTCCATCCAGCGATGTCTCACACTGCAAAGACAAGTCCAAGGTCAAGAGCAGCAGACAAGGAGCGGACAGGGAAGGTGTGGCTCTGGCCGGCCCCATCCCTGAGCGAAGCCAGAGCATTGCAGAGCCACCCACCAGCCAAGAGGGCAAATCCAACACCCTCCTCATTCTCAACACATATGGAGATAATGGCTGAGTAGCATATGTGATAAGAACTTAGTAAATGTGTGAAAGACAGTACTGTGACATCTGTCTGCTTCATGGCCCCAATGCCAGAGGAGCCCAGTCCCAAGGCAACATATCCCATGTTGGAACCACTGTTCCCTGTGTGTTATGAGGCAGTGCCTAGACCTCAAGTTTCTCCCACCCCCCATTAAAAAAACCTCCAGAATGTGTGCTTCTCTGAGTCCTGAAGGCTTCCTCAAAATTAAGTCTGGGTTTGTTTGGTCACATTTATTATTTACAAGTCACAAATATGTTATTGTGCTTTATTTTAGAGGTTGTTTCCCCTTGTGGGGGAGAAAAAGTAACAGATGTCCAAAGAGACTTTCTCTTCCAAACTGAGTTGTTTTGTTTCTCCAGCATTATAGGCCAGGAACTGATATCACAAGTGTTAGGAAACCTGTGAAGCCCTCTCTTTTGCTTGCTGAGTGATTGAGCAAGGGTCAGCTCCAGACTGCTGGCCCAGCATAGGGTTTCCTCCACTGGCTTTGGAATATTGAGAAGCTCATGAAACTACCTTGGAACTAGATTTTCCTGATACCCACAGGAAACCAGTTTAATAAACCCAGCTATGGTATACATGTAGGATTAACCATTCTTTACCATCGATGTGGGGTAACAGTGGCTATCCCTATGACAACACCCAGTAGTAAGGCCACCTACCTGTTTGCTGTGATAAAATCCATTCTTATTGCAGTTTGGCAGATAAAATTTGTAAATTTCTTCTCCTGCTTTCTGTTGTGCCTTAGCTAATCTCTCTAGCACTTTGTAGAGTTCTCGTCGGCAGGGCTGCTAAAAGAAAATTTTGATTAGGATGAATATCAGAAAATTATCATCTTAAATAATAATCAATTGGGGTTTTATATGGGCCAGAGCAGCCCCAACATTTAGCCATGAGGTCCCAGGACCCGGTTCCAAATTACCAGCAGTCTCTAGGACTTCTTTTCCCACATGTGTGCAAGGGGTCTGGTCTCTGACTTGAGCTTTTAGGATAAAGGATGGGAACATCACTCCCTCCCTCACTGAATGCTTTCTAAACACCTATACAGAGACATCCCCTGGCAAAAGTCTAGCCAATACCATAAAACCTTTCTGTACTCCTCCTGCCACTTGTTGGCACCCACCATTTGGTAGAAATGAGAGTGAGAAAACAGAGAATTTAGCAGCAGAGACTTTCAGATTTTGAAAAACTTTGCAATCTACAAAGTTATTTCACATAATCCAAATCAAGTGAGGAACAAGGCATCCTGAGATAAGAATTAACTTTCCTCCATTTGTCATCATTTCCAGATGAAATTCTGAAGCATCCAAAAAATAATTCAGTATTTCACTCTTCTGGGCATGCATGTCTGTGGTAGTGATTTTCTTTCTTTTATGCCTCGCCCAACTCCAGAATGAAATTAAGTCACTCCAACTTTGGTTCTCTGTCGCCCTCGAGTGGTAGAATTAAAATGTGATGGGAAGTTATTTTTTAATGGGTTTCGAGTTTCAGTTTGGGAAGATGGATGGTGATGATGGTTGCCATATGTACTTAGTGAGACAGAAGCTTGTATTTACAATGGCTAGAATGATAAATTTTATGTATATTTTACCATAATTTTTAAAGGGGACAAAAAGATACGTCAGGAGGCAGGATAGTTAGGCTCTTGTGCTTAGCTTCAGCAAAGTATAACCCAATGTTCTTTAGTGATTTTCTACTCTTGACCCCTTGTTTAGGGATGAGCTCAGAGACATGAAGTAACCTGCCTAAAGGTACTTAGCAGCAAATGCATCTAACCATATGGCCTCACCTTCCATTTTTTTATGTCGGCCATCTCACGGGCCCTCATGCTTTTGTAGGTACTGATGGCATTCCAAAGAATGGGCTGATCCTCGCTGGAGGAGGCCATTAGGTGGAAATTCTCTAATAGCTGCTCTTCAGTCATCTCCGCACTCTCAGGAGGCACTCTCTCGGGGACCATGGAGGCCTTAGCTTCTGAAAAAGAAATGCAGCAAACTCATGAGCCCTCTGAAAACACCTGCCCTTGACTCCCCAGAGTCACTTCCTTCCCTCAAAACCACCAGGCCAGGATGCAACTATGGTCAGGTTAACCCAGATTTTTGGAGATAGTTTCTGGGAAGAGATCATCGATGACCCAACAGCAATCCCAGTTCAATTCTAGAAGAAACTAGTTCTGGAGGGTGTTAAGGGTGCCCCATGATTTTAGTTCTAAAGTGGCTGGGAAGGAGCAACATGTAGGTTTGCTGAGGCCAGGAACACCTGGAAAAAGCCAAGGATTAGGGCTCAATTCCTGACCCCATTAGTGAGGAGTCTTAGAACTTCAGATTTCCATCCATAAAATGTGATATCCCATAAATAGGTGGTAGAGTTCAGTGAGAGGTAGGGTCTAGAATGCAGCTCCCCTAACCCAAACCAGTAAGTAGTCTCTTGTCTTCCACGGGGCCCTGCCCTATTCACTAAGTGAATACTAAGTGACTTCTCTGTAACCAACATCTTCTCTGCCCTGGCACAGCGTGCAGTGGCCATGCCGCAGGCAGCGCCTAAAGGCAGGGCACACATAGGGCAGCAGCCACAGCCAGCAGGCCTTCTCTGCCTCCATCCAAAGAAAGGGAAGTCACTAGACACCTTGGAGATAGAGTCCAAGGATACATGGAAAGAATCTGAGAGAATTAATTCAAAGGACCTCACCCCTAGCCCAAGGGAAATCCATTTCCTTTGAGGAATGTTGAGACAGCTCCATTTCTTTTACTCTCAAGGACAGGAAAAACTGTGTTCCCTACTCAGAATAGTCTGGTGCTCCCATACAGATTCCTATTAAGTTATGGAACCTGGAGACTACTCCAAGACCTACACAGGAAGTGCAACCAGCCCAGATGGGGAGATATGGGGCTGGAGTAGAGGAAGAGGCATTTCCTAAGCTTCCTACTACAAACAAATCACTGCTTAAATTCAGGAAGCAACTTGATTGTCAAGTTCTTAGGGGCAACATACACATCAAACACTGTTTGTCTATGGCAATGAATGGAAATGAAGTTTTTAGCTTAAATTTTCACATTATGTTCTGTAAACATCTGGGAAGCACATACTGTATCCACAGGACATATATTACAAAGGACATTCCAACCACCTCCTGGAGGGGCCAGCTGGAGGGAGTCCCATCCTAAACCTTTCCAAATGAATGCACCAGCCCCTGGGGCTGTCATAGGAGGTCTAAGTCCCCCCGCAGTCTCATGGCCTCCACTGTCTTGATCTCAAGAGCTCAACGGGCCAGGGTGCCTCCTGTGGGTTCTCTTCCTTATGCTCCACTAAGCTGTGTGCCCTTGGGCCTCTCCCTTTTTCTCCAGGGGCACTTCCCCCAGGACCCAACAATATTGGGCCTCCACTAGGTGACTGAAGCTCTTTTCCCCACTACAGACTCCAGCTTCAAGCACTCCACCTGGGCCATTTGTGTCCCACTCGCTGTGGGCTTTGGACAAGTCCCTGTCGGGCTTCAGGCCTCTAAAATATCCCAGGACAGGGGCTATAGTACCTTCACCTTTTTCTTCAATGCTGGAGAGTCCACTCGCGGTGGGGGTGGCAGGCTCAGGCACGCAGGCGCCCTGACCCCGAGTAAGAGCGTGCAGGGGCCGAGGTTCTCCCGGCAGCGCACGGCAGCTGAGTCCCCTGGCACAGCGTGCAGTGGCCACGCCGCAGGCAGCGCCTAAAGGCAGGGCACACATAGGGCAGCAGCCACAGCCAGCAGGCCGGGAGAGTTCCGGGCACGAGGAAGGCACTGGTGGGCAGAGCGCGAGCCTCTCTGCGGAGCAGGGCGCACAGTGCCAGGGTTGGGTCGAGCTGGCAACCGCGCTGACCTGGACAGCCAGCAGGAGCAGGAACGGCCAGAGGCCGGCAGCTGGGACCTCAGGCATAGCAAAGTGAGGGTAGCAGGCAATGAACGATGCTCTCTGGGCAGGTGGCAGTGGCACGGTGGTCAATGCTCTCTGGGCAGCTGGCAGTGGCTTGATAGGTGTCCGATTCTGGATCCCAGTGGGCAGTGCACGATGCTCGCTGGGTGCAGCCGGCGCCTTATAAAGGGCACGGTTCACTCCACTTGGACTAGAAAGTTAATGATTGCCAGCGCGGCGTGCTAGGAGCCCAGTGTTCAAAATAAGTTTGTTTTGCTCCTGCTTTCTGCGCAAACCGTGGGTGGAAGAAGGGTAAACGGTTCTGGTTTCAGACAGTGTTTGTCCTGTTGTTATGGGGGTTAAGGCCTGGAGCTAAAGTCCATATCTAACAACAAGCAGGCAATCAGATGGGGGATGGCACTTGTTTTTGTTGAAAGACATAGTCATCTTGGTTGGCCAATGCTCTCCTACTGGACTCAGGGAAAACCTGAGCATTCATATGGGGAAACCAAGGCCTGGGGTTGGAAGGTAGGACAAACGAAGTCCAGGTCTCTGTAAGCTTCAAGGAACATGAGTAGGGAGTGGATTCTCTATGGCTAAGCCCAGAAGTGCCCCCCCCCCCCCCCCCCCCGCCTTGTTCTGCAGGAAGACTTCTCCTAGCAGTCAGGGAAACCCACAGTTTACAGGGAGGTTTCTACCAAACCCATCAAATCTCACTTCGGCCCCAAGAGAAGGACCTTGTTAACTTTACCTCCAAAGAGACATGCTCAAAACCTTAAGGAACAGTCTAGGTGCTGGCAATGGAGCCAGGACCTCAAAACTCCTTCTGACATTATGGCTTAAGCCAAATATTTATTAATATCAAATATGAAATCTTTTCTTAGGTAAAATTTCTATTTCTTGGTTATTCTCTTAGATAACAAGGAAGGAAAAGAAGTCAGATGTCTTTAAAGAAAATCAGAAGTGAGCTCAGCTCCAGGAGCTGCAGGCTCTCTCTGGCACCCGGTCCATGGCTTCTCAGGGAAAAAAACTATGATCAGGAAAGTGTGGAACCCTGCCTCTGGGACTCCATGAGCAGCATTTCCTCCAGCCCCACATTTCCTCACCTGCCTGTCCCCATCTTTGCTGGTCTAGTCACAGGCCCAGAGCAGCCCCCAGCCCTGGCCCTGACCCCTGTTTGCCCTTCCCTTCAGGTTCTTTAGGAGTGGTATTTCAGGCCTGGGGAGTCTCTGGAGGGTGGTTGGAGTGGCAAGCATCTGTCCAGTCCCTTGCTTTACATTAATGGACTCTGAGGCCAGAGGATGAAGAACATTGCAGGTCAAAGTCACAAGGGCTGTTATGGCACACCTTGCACTACTGGTACACTGTGGTGCACTCCTGTTCATGTTATCTGAGTCTTAAGAAAATGCCTTTCTCTGTAACTTGGCTAAATAAGGAACTGATATTCTTCCATTCAAGGAAACCAGCACTGATGCTTTCTCCAGAGCAAGTGTATGGGGTGACTAATGTACTTCTGGAATTTGAGGTTCATTGAAAACCCTAAAAGATAAGGAATACAATACCAAGGACCAGGGAGATGGGTCAGGGGGGCATTATGATAGCTCACAGTAGAACACCTGCCTGCCAAGAAGTCTCCTGAGTTGGGAGTTGAGGAATAAGGAGGCTTTAGAAGGTGTGGGGCTGAGGGAAGATATCCAAGGTGGGTGTGGAGGAGTTAGTAGCAGCGGAGTATGGCCCCATCACACAGAAGCTTGCAAAGTGTTCAGGAAGAAACCAAGATGGTCCCTGTATCCAACCCCAAGGAAAGGTTCTCCTTTGATTCACCAGAGAAGGTTAGAGGGAGTTGCCTCTGCCCCTACTTCCTGGTGCTGCAGAGATGGACACAGCCCAAGGCCACCAATGAGGGGAGCCATATGATAAAGAGAAAAGGATACTCAAAGGACAAGTCTTGCTGGCCCTGGGCTATATAGCCCACAGAATTAGAGATAGGTGTGAGATTATGTTGTGCTCCAATGTAAAGATGCACCAGCCAATCAGTCTCTACTCTGAAGCCATCCTGCTCACAACCTAAATGTCTATTGCCAGGGTCTGGATAACTACATCTTTGGGGGCATCTTTTCACTGGGAAATATGCAGTTATTAATGAGGAAAAAAAGCAGCTCTATATTATATTATAGAGAAAAAAATCTTCAAGATGAGTACTTTTTCAAATTAAATAAAATCTCCAAGCTCAGAATGAGAAGGTACAGAATATGCCATTGTTGATTGTATAATAAAAGTAACTGTGACTCTAAATTTATGGGTCTTCTTGAGAAGACTACATGAAAACAGATATAATGCCCACTTGGCAGTAGGGTAGTGTGTGAATTTAAGTGGCTAAGGGACAGTCTGGACTTTTCTGTATCCTTTCTGGATTTGTATTATATACTTAGTTTCTCTGTTACTTTATCTACCTAAGAATAATCAAATTGAAATTAACTTATTACCTCCTATTCTAGTCACTTCCCTGGTTCCCTGGACCTAAGAAAGTGCCTCAGTTTTGCCATGTTCATTTTTGTTCCACCTGGAAAGTCTCAAAGAGCAAGAGCTCCAGCATCTCTTCAGCAACAATCAAAATAAAATCCATCAAAGTAATTGTACTTGGAAGTTCATGATCATGTTTGTCATTTTTTATTGAGATTTCAAATTTACTTTTAACATTTTTTCTTTAAAATTAATATTTTAAATTTAAATTTTAATTGTTTTAAATTAACACGTTTGATGTAGGTCCCTATAAAATAATTTCATTTGTAGAAGAATTTGTGCTCTGGATTTTCTGTTCTCTTTGACTTCCTCAATTTGTGATCACTGTCCACAATTTGAACGATTTCTTAATGAAATACATGAATGAGAAAATTTTTTGGCAAATCCTTGGGGCCCACCTACTGTGTGCCAGTTAGTTTGCCTGGGCCTGGACAGTTCACCCCATCATGCACTTACCCTCCTGCCCTCCCTCCCTCCCTGAGGTCACCCTCATTTTGCACGTAGTGGATCTTCCCTGAAGATCGATTTCCCAAATGTTTCCATTGCTTGCCTCATAGCATCAAACAAACCAAACAGCCACTAAACCTAAGAGTTCTGCTTTTCCTCCCAACTCTCTGTCAACACAAATGAACTCAGGCTCCTTCCTCCAGGCCCATTTGGACTCTCTGTTCATGTGTCAGTCCTCTGTGGGGTGAGCACAATAGTGACTCAGCCACCTGTGACTTGCTCCTCTAATCCTAATCCAGGCCAGAGACTCCAAAACTCTGGCTCATTTTCCAACTTTAATGAACCTACTCCCCTGTTCATTAAAAACAACACAATTTTCCTTCCACAACTCAAGACTCTGGTCTTGCTGTCCTCATGTCTGAATTTCCATTGTACCACTGTCCTCATCTCCAGAGCCCATGATCTCTTATATCCATCCCAGAAGTTTTCTTCCAAGACTCTGTCCTGATAACCCCCACCCTCCCATGACCAAAGACAGCAGAAGGTATCTTTCTTCCTTCCATTTTCTCCATCATGCATTTTCTGAGCTCCTGTCTGCTTTCTTGGTCCCAAATAATAGTAGCCAAATGGCATGGAGGGGAGCTCTTCTTTCAGTGTGGTGGGTTTGGAGCTAGGTTTGTGGAGGTAGGTAATGAGACACCCCAGACTGAGCAGCAATCGGACATGTTCACAGTCCTAGGAAGAGGAGGGCGTCTCTCGAGGGTTATAAACTCATCCTGTGATGCTTGTGGTGGTGAAACAGGCCAGAGTCCCCCCTCCAGAAGACTCTTGCCATAATTAAGCCTCTCCTCTTGTCAGATCAGCAGGATGTCTGCAGAGGTTATTGGCAGTTGGGAGTTTTCCTCTTTCTTACAAATGCCAGGTTTGCACACAAAAGATGTGACAGAGTAGAGTCTCTAAGCTTGTTATTAAAAAAAAGATATTATCTGTTTACTTAGTAAAAACTTGTGAAACCTGTGTCTGGTCTACAGGATGGGATCAGAGAGCACTTGTCATATGAACCTCTTAGGTCTCCTTAAAAGGGTGTAAGGTTCAAAGAATTTCTATACTCCATTGTTCAGAGGAAGAATCCTTAGGCGAGAGCCACCTCTGGTCCCTGCAGTCAATAATCCTGCTTCCTGAAAATTCCTCAGGTGTCCAGCCTCTTCTGTCCTACTTCGGTGGCAAAGAAAAGCATCCAGCATGTTCAGGCATCTCTGGAAAAAGTGCCACCATGGCTGGTCCTGAAACACACATGGGACTCCTCCAAGCAACAAAGAATGAAGTGCCGTGTGAGAGCACAGGGATGGGAGCTGGTGAGGGCAGGGAACTGGAGAGAGTATGGTGTTCTGCCAGTAGCCAGAGGTTCCTCCTGTCTGTGGGGAACATAGAGTAGGAGAACATTAAAAAGGGGCCCTGACACATCACCAGGGTGGGGAGCAGCTCTGGAGACCCTCTTCCAGCCTCCTTTTGGAGCATCAGCCAGACACCCAGATGGAACGGAGGATTGTTGAGACACAGCCCCATCCTCAAACATCTAGAGGGGAAAATAAACAGATGCTATAACAAATGTCCTGCAGCTTGTAATAAATGCATGAAGGAGAGAAAAGGGCCATTGGGAGGAGGGCATGGAGGGATGCTTTCAATAGATGCTTCGATGCTGGACAGAATTTCTAGCAGAGTCAGAGAATGCAGCATGACTATGGTGGGACAAATAAAGGAAGCCAGAAAGAAGGGATCCACGTGTCACCTCAAGGACTTCCTAGTTACCTGTATAACCCTTGTGCTACTATGTGATCTTTGGGAAGTTGTCAGTGACTCTAAGGGCTCTTTGAACATCCAAAGCTTGAAGGCCATTCTTAGGCTCCGTTCAATCTTCACAGCTATGGTCCTGTCTCCCTTTAACCCCTTCTCTATTGTCTGAGACCTGCCGTAAATGGCCTCTCCTCCCCACAGTCTTCCCTGGGTCCCAGGGAGACTTAGGCAGCTTCCATAGCTTCCCAAAGCATGAGGATGCATTGTGTTGTAGTCATGCTGAAGATCTAAAACAAGCTCACCTCTCTCTCTCTTCTCTCTCTCTCTCTCTCTCTCTCTCTCTCTCTCTCTCTCTCTCTCTCCCTCTCCCTCTCCCTCTCCCTCTCCCTCTCTGTGTGTGTGTGTTTGTCTCCCATCTGGCTTCTGGCTGAGTGGGCAGGAATGGGTGCCCAGTGGCTCCTCTGCCCAGAACCTACACAAGACACAATGGGTACCCCATAAACAAGTGTGGAATCCAGGAGCCAAGAGTACATGGACACAGGGTGGGGAGTAGCCAGGAATGGGCAGGGGAGCGAATCAGTATTTTTAAGCACTTAGTGTATACACCTAGTATCAAGTGGAGACAAAACTGTTACCAGGAGTTCTCATCAGCACCAGCTGGGCTGCAACCCCTACTTGACCTGAATCAAAGCCTTATGATTCCTGCAAACACTTTTGGCTTTACCCTACATCAAGCAGGCATTTGATGTAGGGTAAAGCCAAAAGTGTCTTCATATGCTGGGGCAATTTCAGGCTCGTTTGGGGAGGCAGTGTTGAAAGATGGTTTGGAGGCTACAACAAATCTTAGAAAGATTTTGGTGCCAGTTATGGAATATGTATTATGTCAACTTGAACAAAAAAAGAACATATGACAATTACTGGAAGATAGCCACCACCTCCTACCCTGCTGTAAATTCTCTGTGGTAGAGAAGAGGAAACCACTTTAGAAAAAGCAAGAAACCCATGGTGATGGCACTCCCACTATGGACTCCAGGGGGCGCCAAGTGAACAGACAGCTTATAGCATCTTTGACAATAATTAAATAGCACTTAACACTCCTGTCTTTTCATTGTAGGAAAGCCAAGAATCAGTGTTGACTGTTACATCAAAAGAACTCAACTGGGTGGGGTTGTAGCTCAGTGGTTGAGTGCTTGCCTCCCACGTGTGAGGCACTGGGGTCGATCATCAGCACCACATGAAAAAATAAATGAATAAAAACAAAGATATTGTGTCCATCTTCAACTAAAAAAGTGTTTTTTTAAAAAAAAACTCAACTCCAGGAGGTTTATTAAAGCCTGAAGGGGAGGTCACACCAGAGCAAGACCACATTTTTTCACTTTGGATTTCTGTGTCTTTGGGCCTCAGATTTTTTTTCACCTGTAAGATGGGCACAGTGGAGTTTCTGGCTTAAGTAAGCACTAAATGGATGTGAGCTATTGTCATCCTGGGTATCACAGTAAGCTCCTGCTGCCATGGGCAGAGGATGTAAACTATGCATGATGTAAACTATGCAAAGCCTTCCATCATCCACTCTTCCCAATTCTGCCTTTTGGGTTATGTGCTGCTTACCCACTGGCAGCCAGAAAAATTGGGCAATCTGTACACTGAAAAATAATAGAGTCAAGGGCAAAGTCAAACTTTCAAAGGGAAAAACAAAAAAAAAAAAAAAAAAACACACTGCAATCCAGGGAAACCTCAGAAGGGAAGCTGTTTTTGACCTGGGGTAAAAGCACAAAAAGTTGTTCTGCCTGTGTTATGATCAACAAAGGGGATGATGTAAATCTATGCAAAGGCCTCGCCTGCTGCCCTTATCTCCCAGGCAGATAAAAGTACCACCGCTCTGCAAACTGAAAGAAAGGTTGGGAAAAAATAGCTCACACCTACGCTCCCCAGTAACCCAGGTGAAAAATTCACCTAACTCCTGTCATGTCAATAATCCCAGATTCTAAACATGAGAGGAGTCAAATGAACTCAGGGGTCCCTGTCGGAAGACAGGGGATGAGGAGGGTGTACAGTCTCAGTGTTAGTGGTAAAACCAGGCCCCCAGTGCATTCAGGGGTGCATTGGGGGTTGGTTAAAGAGAGCAGATACTGGAGCTGGGACGGTGGCTCAGTGGTAGAGCACTTGCTTACTATGTGAGGCACTGGGTTCCATCCTCAGGACCACATATAAATAAATAAATAAATAATAGATTAGATAGATAGATGGATAGATAAATATACTGTGTCCATCTCAAACTAAAAATAAAATAAATAAATAATAGATAAAAGGTGGACAGATAATAAGTGCCTGGCACTGGGAAGGTGCACATAAGAGTCCCTCCCTTGTCCTTGCCCTGCAGTGAGGCTGCTGAGGCTTGGCCCCTCCTCATCACTCTGCTCTGTTTAAAGTGTAAAGGTTTAGACCAGCACCAAGCCACCTGGGAACTGAATAGAAATGCTGATCTTCAGGCCCCACCCAGGCCATGGAATCAGGGGTGCTCCCAGCACTCTGTGTTTTTAACAAGCCTCAAGCGGTTCTGATGTATTCTCCCTCTTGTCTCACACTTGCTTAAACGCCCCCACTTTCCCACCCCCCACCCCGGCTGCAAGAGGAGTGGTGTCAAGTTCTGGTTCAGGGTAATGAATGCATTTGATGGAAGAAATGCAGATACAGAGTAATCCTTGTTACAGCTGCGTGGTGGGAGGGAAATGTGGAGGAGTTACCAGCTAGCTCTCTGGGGCTCACCCCAAGTGAATATCCACGTGGAGTCTTTGTTGCCCCTTTTATAAACAGAGTATGTTGATAGAAGAAGCTAACTTGGGACACACAGGGGCCTCCAGAAGCCACACCACCCTTGCTACACCTCTGGGCACCATGTTGCTTGATCGAGCATAGAACCCATGGTGGAAAGGGCCATGACTTTGGTGAGGTGAAACCTATTGCCTACACTGAGAACTCCACCCTCAGGCCCCTCTACTGCTTGCACTTGAGGCGGCCACTCTCAGCCAGAGACCTTAATGCACCTATAAGGCCATCAGTCCAATGCAAATACTGAGGCTGCCCTCACCCAGCCCACAACAGACTGCCTCAAGGGACCGCAGGATCCCCCTCCCCAGGATGGAGCTGTAGGTTTCTTCTCCACAAGCCCTTAGCCCCCTGCTTAATTCCTGAACACATCAACTTTGAACAAAGGTCTTGACTTATGGCATGTTTGGAGGCACTAAGGACTAGTGACCTGGCTCTAGTTATTTGGTCAGGCAGAATGACTCTGACCCCAAAAGGGTGGGGTCCCAACCTCTGAGTCACAATGTGCACATTACCTGAGGCGCCATCACCTCCATAGGTGTGTGTATCATGTGGGATGCTGTCATTCACATCATTGTGTATGTATCGAGGGTCTGAATCATTGAAAATTGTCTCTCCGACAGGTTTATGGAGGTGCTCATCTCATGTTTTCTTTTCTTCTTCCTGTTGCAAGATGCTCTCCTTTCTTCCCCCTCACCTGTCACCTCCTCTCCACAGGCCTATTGTAGCTCCACATCAAACACTCTCTGCCCTTCCTGGTACATCTTGCTCTCTGCCAGCAACTGCCTCTTCCCAGTGCTCTGTGATGACTAATCATCATTCCTGTTATTTCATTTCATGTGCATCACAGATCCATTTCACTAGTCAAACACAGGTTCAGAAGGATTATGCAATTTTCCTCAAATGACAGAGCCAACGTACCCTAAACCCAGAGCCCAGTTTCCTGTGGACATCTCTCAGGCGGATACTCTCAGATCCAGGCCTGCTTGCAGGGAGCTGTGGCTGCCTGGTGTCTGTGGGTAAAGAGGGTGGATATCCACGGCAGAGTGACTGAAGGAGTATGCTTCTTGGTAAAGATCTCTTTTTGGTAAAGTTGCTTATTGCAAAAAGGCCAAGCACAGTCATTAACCGAGAGCCAAAGAATCAAAAAGGAGGAACTTCCAATTGTAATCCTAAAGCTCAACAATGTCAAATACCCTTCTTCCCAATTTCCCTTTCTCTTGTGTTTATTGGGAGCCCAGATTCTAAACATGAGAGCTGCACTTGGGTAGTTGGGTAGTGGTTTGTTTCCAATTTTTCTTCATGACAAATAATGCTACATTTTTTTCCCCTCGTTCCAGCTTGAAAAGTCTCAAAATGAGATTTTTTTTTTTGATGCAGGGCGGGGCGGGGGGGAGATTGAACTCAGGGGCATATGACCTACCCAGCCTATTTTGTATTTTATTTAGAGACAGGGTCTCACTGAGTTGTTTAGTTGTGTCACACTTTTGCTGAGGCTGGCTTTGAACTCTCAATCTTCCTATATATGCATCATATGTGTACATGTATACTTCACATGCAGGAACCTAAGAAAGGAGAAGGCAGCTGAGGAGAGATCACGTGGGCTCAGTGCACAGGCCCCTGGGCAGGTGCAGAGCTAAACTCAGGTGGACATCCACCCACCCTCCTGACTGTTCACTTTGAGGACATAATAGGTGGCAAAGAGGCTGAGATCCCTTAATTCTGAAGTCTTCCTGAGGATTTAGAGAGCACTGAAGGGGGATGGGGACCCATTTGACCTGTACAGATTTCACAGAACTGCACTTGCCTACAAATGCCATGATTTTATTCTCTTTTATTGCTGAGAAATATTCCATTGGGTCTATATGCCACATTTTAATCCATTCATCTATTGAAGGGCATCTAGTTGGTTCCACAGTTTAGCTGTTGTGAATTGTGCTGCCGTTCTTTACAAGATTATTTACCACTAGCTACTTTTCTATATCTAGGGATTAAAGGCAGCCTGAAGCATATCAGAAACATGTAATTCCTTCAAATGGAGTTTGGAGAAATATGAGTGTTCAATGGAAATTTTGGTAGAACCCAGTAGTAAAAACAGTACCAATAGAAAATGCATCATCAACTGAGTATCCCTTATTGAAATGCTTTGGACTAGAATTATTTCAAATTTTGTATTTTATCCAGTTTTGGAATATTTGCATAAACATGATGAGATATCTTCAGAGTGGGACCCAAAACTAAAAACAAAACTTATTTATGTTTCATATACACCTTATACATATGGCCTGAAGATAATTTTGAATATTTTTAGTGGGCCTGTGTTTTGCATGTAACTTATCACATGAGGTCAGGTATAGAATTTTCCACTGTGTCAAAAAAAAAAAAAAAAAAAAAGCTAAGGCAGCTCAATTCACAATAGCTAAGCTATGGAACCAAACTAGATACCCTTCAACACATGAATAGATAAAGAAAATGTGGTACATAAACACAATAGAATATTACTCAGCCATAAAGAAGAATGAAATTATGGCATTTGCTGGTAAATGGATGGAACTGGAGACTATCATGCTAAGTGAAATAAGCCAATCCCCCAAAATCAAAAGCCAAATGTTTTCTGTGATATGCAGATGCTAATGCACAATATGGTGGGGGAGAGAAGTTCATTAAACAAAGGGAATGGAGGTAAGGGAGGAAGGATGGTAATAGGGAAAGATAGTGGAATGAATCATATGTAACTTTCCTATGTTTATATATGAAATCACAACAGTGTAACTCCTCATCATGTACAACTACAAGAATGGGAAGTTATACTCCATGTATGTATAATATGTCAAAATATACTCTATTGTCATGTATATCTAAAAAGAACACAAAAATGATATAATCACAAATAAAAATTATATGTATTTATAGTAAAAAAAAAAAACTAAGGATTTTTCAGCATTTTGTATTCCAGATTTTTTAATTAGGTATGCTTAACATGTAATAGAAGGAGCTACCAGGTGTTGAGTTTACCCCATGCCTCTGCCCAAGGATTTCCCACACATTAGCAGAGACCTAGGGAAGAGTTCTCATTGTCCAAGGTCTTCACCATTTAAATGACAAGGCCAGGCTCTGAGTCTGGCCCTGCCAAGGCCTCAAGCAGTATTTGTAATCATATGTGTTTTCAATGTAGCCACCCAGCAGGATGCATGCCAGCTACTTGGACTTGGATTAATCATGAATTATCTACAGTCAGCATGTCCTACAGGTGAGGGATTTGGGACCCTGTGCTGTAGAGCATGTCTGGGATCCACCCTGGCAGCTCCCCACCCTTCTCCAACCCCAACTTCTGCTCTCTGAACTCTCCAGCCACGCCAGGCTCTGCTCTGCTCAGACTTGCCAGCCTATTCCCCTATTTTGAAGTTTGGACCCTTACTTGCATGCAAAAGTCTTCCATGCAGAAATATTCTCCCTGAGAAGATTCCCAGGCTGAGGGACTAGGGCAGATTCACCTCTGAGGGCTACTATTCTGGGACCATATGGTCCTTGTGACAAATACTTGTCATGTGTATCTAATCCATCCTGGCCTTGGACTGTGAAGGTCTATGATGGATAGGGGCTGTGTCTGTAACTATCTGTTGATGAAGCAATTCAGGAACTTGTCTAAGAACATATTGCTCTGTTCTCAGTCATATCAGGTAGCACAATGCAGAGGATGAAGCAGCCTTGACTTGACTTACTTAAGGATTTGGGACAAGCCCCTCTCCACTGCCACCCTCAGTTTCCCCATCTGGAAAATAAATGAACTATGCTAAATGAGTTTTACTTTTTAAAATTATTATATATTCATTACATCTTCTTTTTAGGATCATGTAAAACAGATAAGTGATACTAATAAGTGATACTAAACTTTTTTTTAAGATGGGTCTCACTATATATTGCAGTTTCCATGCCTCAGTCTCCCAAGTGGCTGGGACTACAGGTGTGCACCACACACCTGGCTAGTGATGTTCAAATTTACCCATCATGCCTGGCATGGTGGTTCAATCACCTACTTGGGAAACTGAGTCAGGAATATCAAAAGCTCAAGGACAGCTTGCACAACTTAGTGAGACCCTGTCTCAAAATAAAAATTTTAAAAGGATTGGGGTGTGTAGTTCATTGGCAGAATACTTGCCTAGAATGCACAAAGGCCTGGGTTCCACCCTAGTACTGAAAAACAAATTTTTTACCTGTCGGAGGCCACCATGAACAGGAGCTGAGCACATACCCTTAGCCTTGAGCAATGAAGGTGTGGAACAGGCTTCCACTCGCAGCGTGAAAGCAGGTGGACCTCATCTTTGTTGGGCAAGGAATTACAGCTCTGGGAGTGGGTGTCATTCAATGGGATTGGGCTACACCCCCGTAAACCCAATCCCTTGCCTCCTTTGGGTGAAACTTTCTCAAGTGTGTCCCCTCCAATAAATAGAGTTTTAGCTGGTACTCACTCTCTTTTGCCTGTCTCTCCTGCCTTCCTTGTGGGAGCTGGGGCAGTGGAACCATCGCTAAACCCCAAGAAAAAGGCATTTTCTCTGTCTCTGTGTGGTTGTTTAGTGCCAGCCCAATTCACCTGTAGTGACCCTGACTGATTTAATCGTGTGTTTCAGCATTTACCCATCATCCTGCCTTCTGGATGAGACTGATATTACCATTGTCATGCATCTCTTTTGCATATATCTTGACTATAGTGTACTTATTTATCTATATATGCATCATATGTGTACATGTATGCACCTGCATATACGTGTTTAGACACATATTTCTGCAAGGTATTTCTTTCCTTAGATTTGCTCTAATTTATTCCAGCAGAATCCTTTTGCTGGCTATGCACACTGAATAAATTTGGGCACTGAAAGACCATTCTCCATGGATATCAGTAGCAGGAAATAAGTAACAACTCCATCTGATTATCTCCTGAACATTCGTTCAAGGTCATGAACATTTGCATGCATATTACACATTAATGCCAATTTTCACCACAGAAGGGTTGCTCCCTGAGGCTCACCAGCAGCATAGAGGAGTTCTCCTTTCTGGACACCCTCAACACCTTCACCTACAACCAGTCACCTAGCTGTGCAGTTCTATGAAATCTGTACAGGTCAGATGGGTCCCCATCCCCCTTCAGTGCTCTCTAAATCCTCAGGAAGACTTCAGAATTAAGGGATCTCAGTCTCTTTGCTACCTATTATGTCCTCAAAGTGAACAGTCAGGAGGGTGGGTGGGTGTCCACCCGAGTTTAGCTCTGCACCTGCCCATGGGCCTGTGCACTGAGCCCACATGATCTCTCTCTCCTCAGCTGTCTTCTCCTTTCTTAGGTTCCTGCATGTGAAGATAGTTCAGAGCTGGGAAAGCCCTATATACTACCTCATTTTACACAGAAATGAGAGAGCTCACCAAAATCACATGGCAACTTAGTGGCAAAATTCAGAAAAATAATATTTTTTTAAAAAAATAATAAAGAGTAGCAAGGGTAAAGAGCACTTTTGCTTGAAAACCAGGCAAGCCCAGGTTCTCCCTATTTTTTAAATTTGATACAAATCCCAGGTTCTTGTCTTGATTCTGCTGACTACCACTAAGAGACCCCAAGCTACATAGCTCAATTTTTTTTTAATTGCAGGATTTTTTAAAATATTTATTTATTTATTTTAGTTTTAGGTGAACATAATATCTTTATTTTATATTTATGTGGTGCTGAGGATCGAACCCAGTGCCTCATGCATGCTAGGCAAGCACTCTACCACTGAGCCACACACAGCCCCCATACCTCAATTTTTAAAGATCCATCTTCCCTTCATTAAAATGGCATACTAACAACTTCGTTCTTAGAGTTGTCAGAAGGTTGCAATTATGTCTAAAACTGCTGGGCGTGGTGGTGTATGCCTGTAAATCAGCAGCTCGGGAGGCTGAGGCAGGAAAATCGGGAGTTCAAAGCTAGCCTCAGCAAAAGGCACTAAGCAACACAGTGAGACCCTGTCTCTAACAAAATAGGGCTGGGGATGTGGCTCAGTAGCCAAGTGCCCCAAGTTCAATGCCTGATACCCCCTCCCCCCACCAAAAAAATCATTTCTAAAACCAAACTTACATGTAGTTTCTTCTAATTGTTGCCAGCTTCCTTTAAAAAAAAATGTCATGTTTGGTTCTTTGGTAAATAATAAAGGTTTTTAAGTTGCCTAAATATACCATATTAAGCTGTTTCATTCCATCAGGTGTTCCTAGGGCTTGATTTCCTCTATTTTTAGTTCAGTCCCCCTAGATGCTCAAGGTGTGTTAGGAAATGACTATTAGTATAGGAGACCAAAACCAGTATAGATTAGCATAACCTAAGTTACCATTACTCTGTGGTCTTTATTGCCACTCACTGAAGCCAAGTCTCCAAAGTGGACCTACACCAGTGTATCACCTGGGAATTGTTAGAAGAGCTAATGGGAGCAGCTCAACAGGAACTTGGCTGGTCCAGCACTCTGAGCAGTTAACACGTCTTCCAGGGGTTCCTGAGCAACTTAAATTTGAGAATCGCTGAAGAAAAGGAAAGTCTGGAGTCACAGAACATACTCCGAAGTCCTCTCAGCTTGGCTGGACACAGAAAGGAGTTTGGTCTTGGTTGAATTGGCTAAGGAGATAATCCCCTTTCCTTTTGTCATACAGGGCTTCTTGCTGGGAGCACCACCTCTCCCCCTCTACTTACAGAACTCCACTGGCACACATTCAAGTGTACTCAAGAGTAACCAACGAGGAGAACCTGCCTGAACCTGCCCAGCGCCGCCACGAGGTCATTAGGTAGATCCTACACAGGTGGGCTTCTGCACCTGCCCAAGGCCTGAGTGGTGATTCAGCACCACGGGGCAGATATATCTAGATGGTGGGGCTCCCAGGGCGCTGTAAGAAGGAAGGTCCTGGCAAGGAGACAGGATGGAGCCCAGGATGCAGGTAAGCAGGCAGGGGGTGCTCTAGGCTCTGGAGAACCCCAGGGAAGGTCCCAGTAGCCAGGTAACTGCAGTACTAAGACTCTGGGCATTTACCCTTTCCCTCTCCTGGCCCACCTAGCAAGATCTCCCAAATCTGGGCAGTAATAGCCCTCTTAGCCTGAGGTGTGTGTGTGGTGGGGGGAGGGTGCTAAAGCAGAAGGCCAAAGAGACCAAATGCCCCAGGCCACCCTGGCAGAGAGGGCTTCGGGACACAAGAGAAACCCCATGAGCTGACTGTCTGTCTGTCTGCTGTAGATGCACAATGAAATGCTGGCCTAGTAGAATGAGATAATCCTACATGAAGTCAAAACCTATCAATGCCTACCATGCTTTGAGCATGCCCTAGAGCACCTGTTGGGTTAGGACCCTTAACTACTCCCCCCAACCAGGAGGTCCTGGGCCCCCGCCTTAGTGTTCATGTGCCTTGGCTTTTTCATTAGAAAGTCATTTTTTTTTCCTTTTTCACTCCTAAGTGGCAATACGCTTCTATAGTTCCAAAACATTGACATAAAAAGATACACAGTGACTCCTTCTATCTTCTATCCAACCCTTCCTCACCATACCTGTTAATTTAAAGCTGCTTCTAGAACTTATTTAAAGTCTTATTTTTCCTCAGTCCAAGACTATTTAAAACATAGAATTTTTTCCTTATCATTCTATAAAAACCATTTGCATGCTTTTTATAGGTGCACAGTATTCCCTTAAATAGTTATAATTTAACAGATCCACAGTGATGAATATTTGGGTTGTTTCCAATCTTCTACAAAATGATGTTATCAACCACCTTGTACATGTACATGTATGCATGTATCTTTCTGTAGAATCAGTGTTTAGGAATGTTGCTGGTCAAATGGAACATGTACTTTGAATGCACCCAAATTTCCTCCCATACTGGATGCAGCAATTTCCTCTCTGTCTTGTCTAAAGTTTTCATGCTTCTGGATTTTTTTGTCAGACTCACAGATGGAAGAAAATGGTACGTTGCTTTCATTTCAATCTGCATTTTTATTACCAAGAAGGAGGTTGAGTACGTGTATGCCAGAAAGGACAGTTTCTACCAGCTGCTCAGAAACCTTGTGGATTTGTCCATCAGGCTGCTGTGTGTTTCCTAAATTATAGGCAGACTTGTCCTTTGTTTACCTTTTAAAGGAATTGTATTTGTCTTTGATCTTTTCAATACTGTATCATTATTTTTTGCAGAAGTCTTAAAATATAGATAGTCCATTTTTTAAAATCTATGTTGTGAGTTAAATAGAAAAGCCTTACTTAGGATAAATTGACAGAATAATCCACCCTTTTCCTTCAATCTGTCCATTTCCTCCGGATACTTTAAAATGTTGGGGGCTTTTTGCATTTAATCCACTTGGAATTTATCTTAGTGAATGATGTGATGATATAAGAACCCAACTTTTTTTCGTATTTTTAAAGGTGTTTTTTTTTTTTTGCTCTTCCCATAATTTGTGATTTTAAGAGTATAATCCTCAATACCTTATAATTTGTTTTAGTTCAAGGCATGAGCGAGGAATTTGGCTTTATTTTTTTATTTTTTCCAAATGGCCAAACAGCCAGAATAACATGTGATAAAAGACAAAAACTCTCCTCCCTGTTCATCTGATATTTTCCTTTTTTGCATATGCTGCCTTCATATGCGAGTCTGGAGCATCTGTTCTTTCTACATGTTTGTAAAACAATACTAAATTGTTTGATGTGTAAGCTTTCAACACATTGCAATATTATTAGAAAACATCAAACTAGAGTCTCAGTTCATTGTTATAAATAGCTAGTTAATAGTACCTCCTGTTAGTAAGAAAATATACTATTACCTTGCAATTTCTTTTTGATAAAAGTCCCAGTTCTTTCCCTTAGCCCAATTTCTTTACTCTGAGATCTTGTCCTCTGAAGTAGTAGGATTTAAAGTCTCTTTTTATAAGTGCTGATGATTTTACAGGAAAGGAGATAAACTTTAATGTGGTATTGATCATTTCTTTTTCCCCCAATTTAATCATTTCTTTTTCCTGCCTCCATCTAGCATGGGATAAAAAAATGAATTAGCTTCAATTACTACTTCATTCCTGTTGTTCCTATTTCTCCTAGTATTTTTTTTATGGATATTCACTTTTCTATTGTCTGGTACAAAAATCTCACAACGACTGTGCATTTTAGTTGTTTTTATTACACTGTGCTTTTGGTTTTGTTTTTAATAGGTTTTGCCATGAATTCAGCCTTTCCAATATAAGTATTTAAGTCTGTATTTGTTCATTTTTACTTCCCAAATATTATTTTTTCCCATTATACACTCTTCCCCCAATCTTTGGCACCGTGAATTGAGCCCAGAGGTACTTAACCACAAAGTTATATCCCCAACCTGTTTTTTTTTTTTTTTCCTTTTAATTTAGAGACAGGGCCTTGTTGAATTGCTTAAGGCCTCATTAAGTTGAGGCTGGTTTTGAACTCACAATCCTCCTGCCTCAGCCTCCTGAGCCACTGGGATGATGGGTGTGCACCACCAAGCTCAGCCCATTCTCTTAGATATGTCTTATTTTATACAGTGCATAATTGGGTTTTTCTTTCTAATTCAATCTGAGGATCCTTTGATGAGTTTACTCCATTTTCCCTTATCAATAAGACAGATGTCTTTGGCCTTTAGTTATTTTAGATTACCAAACAAAACATATAGACTGTTAAGTACATGAAAAGATGTTCACCTTCATTACTCATTATAGAAATGCCTATTAGGACCACCATGCAAATGAGATTTTACTCATGAAAATGAAATACACTACTCACCTATTAGAAAACTAAATTTTTTTAAAAAGAGCATGACACATGCTGGTGAGATTGTGGAGCAGAGAGAACTCCATATGTTGTTGGTGGGGTTGAAGAATGGTACAACCACGTTGAAAACCAGTGCAGCGGGATCTGATGCTGGTTCATGCTTAGGCATAAATACATCCTTTGGGTTGCTTGGAGTTGCCATGAATCCAGTCCCAAGGTTTTGCTGAAAGGAAACCATGTATAAAACTTATCCCAAGCTGGGCATGGTGGAGCATCCTTATAATCCCAGCAGCTCGGGAGGCTGAGGCAGGAGGATTGAAAGTTCAAAGCTAGCCTCAGCAATGATGCTCTTCTATAAATAAAACACAAAATAGGGCTGGGGAGGGGCTCAGTGGATGAGTGCCCCTGAGTTCGATCCCTAGTATCAAAAAAAAAAAAAAAACTTACCCCAAGGCTACACAACAAAAGCTCTGTTCATGGTCACAATAAACTTGTCCTCTTCAAGGGAGTGGGCACTCCTTCACCACCTTCTGGCTAAGCATCAGGGCTCTTGGTTTGTGCAGCTGGGTCTCTGAACCCATGGGACGAGCTTAAGCCTTGATCTCACCAACTCCAGTTCACCCCTCACTGCTGCCACTTCTTGTTTCAGGCCGCTCGGCCTTCAGTTTTTAACTTCTCAGTTATGGAGGACAGTCATCCTTCACTCGTAATAACGCTGTTAGAAATCAGTGGAAGCAGATTTTAAGTGTTCCCACGCACCTTGCTGGATAAATGTTTCCCGAAAAACCCCTCACTAAATTTCCAGAACCTCTTCACCCTGGGCTCATTCTGAGGTCTTTGTGGGGATTAAACACATAACTGTTCTGGTACAACCTCATGACACTACAACTATTCTACTGTACATGTTTTGTTCCAAAGTCAGTGATATGAAAAGTCATCAGTAATTTGGAAGAGTATGCAGTAAGGAGTAACTTGGATCCATTTATGAAAATAGGAATCTAAGTGTGTTTTTTTTAAATATATGAGAGATACAGTAGTCCTCCCTTATCCAAGGTTTTGCTTACCTACAGTAAAATGTGGTCCAAATATATTAAGTGGAAAATTCCAGAAGTAGACAATTCATAAGTTTTAAATTGCCATTCTGAGCATTGTGATGACATCTCATTCTGTCCTGCCTGGGCATGAATCATTCCTTTGTCCAATGTTTCCACATGGTGTATGCTACCCATTTCTTAGCCACTTATTAGCTGCCTTGATTATAAGATCAACTGTTATGATTTTGCAGTGCTTGGGTTCGAGTTACCGTTTTATTGTAATGGCCCCAATGTGCAAGAGCTGTGATGCCTGCAATTTAGATATGCCTAAGAGAAGCCATGAAGTGCTTCCTTTAAGTGAAAAGATTAAAGTTTAGTGTACAGGTGAAAGTTTAGTGAAAGTTTGGGGGGGAAATGGTATTTTGGGGGTCAGTTCTATCTGTGATTTTTGGTACCCACTAGGGTTCTTGAAATATAGCCCCATTGATAAGGGAAGACTATATAAATATTTGTTTTAAGCCACTAAGTTTAAATGTAATTTGTTATGCAGCAAATGATAAACTCTTACATGTTCCCATTGCTTCAGACTAATATTCTTAATCAGTCTCATGTTTAAAGTTAATATACTCATCTATTTTTATTTTCTTCTAATAGAAGTTTAGTGAGTTGGTCTCCTGGTGGGGGGGGTGAGGCACAGACACCCGAGTCTCCTCAATTTGTCGTGGAGCCAGAGGGGAGGAGCCGGGCCGCCGCCAGCGCCCGGAGCAGGCCCAGCGGCTCACCAGCGTGGTGACCACGTGACCCCAATTGGAGAGGGGGCGGAGCGGAGCCGCCACCCGCACCCGCAAGGTGGGCAGACCCGCGACCCAGTGGTACATGGGCGTGGTAGGAGGGGCAGGGCAGAGCCGCCGTTCGCGCTTGCAAGGTAAACAGACCTGTGACAGCCTGGCGGGTCAGGCCCAGTGGCCTGCCAGTGTGGTACACACGTCACCCGAACTGGAGTAGGGGCAGAGCAGATCCTTCTCCCACGCCCGGATCAGGCCCTGCCGGTGTGGTGGCCACGTGACCCCAATTGGAGTGGGGGCGGAGCAGAACCGCCACCCGTGCCCTCAGGGTGAGCAGACCTGTGACCAACCTGCAGATCAGGCCCAGGGGTCCACAGGCGTGCTAGGACGGGCAGGGCAGATCCGCCGCCCGCACCTCCAAGGTAGGCAGACCTGCAACAGACCGGCGGATCAGGCCCAGGAGCCTGCCGGCGTGGTACACACACCACCCTAATTGGAGTAGGGGCAGAGCAGAGTCGCCGCCCGTGCCAGGAACAGGCCCAGCGTCCTGCAGGCGGGGTAGTCACAACACCCCAATTGGAGTAGGGGCAGAGCAGAGCCTCCACCCATGCCCGAAAGGTGGGCAGATCTGCGACTGACCAGCGGGACAGGCCCAGTGGCCTGCCGGTACGACAGACACGTCACCCCATTTGGAGTAGGGGCAGAGTAGAGCCGCCGCCCGCGCCTGCAGGGTAGGCAAACCTGCAACCGACCGGCGGATCAGGCCCGGTGGCCTGCCGGCGTGGTACACTCGTCACCCCAATTGGAGTAGGGGCAGAACAGAGCCGCCGCCAGCGCCCAGAACAGGCCCAGTGACCTGCCGGCGTGGTAGCCACGACACCCCAATTGGAATAAGGAGAGAGCAGAGCCGCCGCCCGCGCCTGCAGGAAAGATATGCAAGCAGTATGAAAAGACAAGGAAAGAAAGGACCACAAGCAATGCAGGTCAACGCAACTTTAGAAGAGGTAACAGCTGCAGCAGAGGGAATGTCAGATAAAGAATTCAGGATATACATGCTTCAGATGATCTGGAGTATCAAGGAAGACATTAAACAGCAAAATCAGACAATGAAAGATCACTTCGACAATGAATTACACAAACAAATCCAGGAAGCAAAGGATCAACTATACAGGGAGATAGAGGTTATAAAAAACAAACAAACAGAAATCCTAGAAATGCAGGAAGCAATAAACCAACTTAAAAACTCAATGGAGAATACTACCAGCAGAGTAGAACACTTAGAAGATAGAACATCAGACAATGAAGACAAAGTATTTCAACTGGAAAAGAACATAGACAGCTCAGCAAGACTGTTAAGAAACCATGAGCAGAACATCCAAGAAATATGGGATAACATTAAGAGACCAAACTTAAGAGTCATTGGGATACAGGAAGGTACAGAGCTCCAAACCAAAGGAATGAGCAGTCTATTCAATGAAATAATACGAGAAAACTTCCCAGACTTGAAGAATGAGACAGAATCCCAAATCCTAGAAGCCTACAGGACGCCGAATGTGCAAAATCATAAGAGATCCACACCTAGACACATTATAATGAAGATGCCCAACATACAGAATAAGGAGAGAATTTTAAAAGCTACAAGAGAAAGGAAGCAGATTACATTTAGGGGTAAGCCAATCAGGATAACAGCTGATCTTTCAACACAGACTCTGAAAGCTAGAAGATCCTGGAATAACATATTTCAAACACTGAAAGAAAATGGGTTCCAACCAAGAATTGTGTATCCAGCGAAATTAAGCTTCAGGATGGAGGATGAAATTAAAACCTTCCACAATAAACAAAAGTTTAAAGAATTCGCAGCTAGAAAACCATCTCTTCAAATCATCCTCGCCAAAATATTACAGGAAGAGGAAATGGAAAATAACAATGAAAACCAACAGTGGGAGGTAGGACAGTAAAGGGGGGAAAATAATCAAAGAGGAAAACAAACCATGTTTAGTAACAGAAATAAACAAATATGGCTGGAAGAACAACCCATATCTCAATAATAACCCCAAATGTTAATGGCTTAAACTCACCAATTAAGAGAGACAGGCTAGTAGAATGGATCACAAAACAAGACCCGACAATATGCTGCCTACAGGAGACGCATTTGATAGGAAAAGACATACATAGGCTGAAGGTGAAAGGTTGGGAAAAATCATATCACTCATATGGACTTCGGAAACAAGCAGGAGTGTCCATACTCATATCAAATAAAATAGATTTCAAGCCAAAGTTAATCAAGAGGGATAAAGAGGGACACTACATACTGCTTAAGGGAACCATACACCAACAAGACATAACAATCATAAATATTTATGCCCCAAACAATGGTGCAGCTATGTTCGTCAAACAAACTCTTCTCAAGTTCAAGAGTCTAATAGACCACCATACCATAATCATGGGAGACTTCAACACACCTCTCTCGCCACTGGACAGATCTTCCAAACAAAAGTTGAATAAGGAAACTATAGAACTCAATAACACTATTAATAACCTAGACCTAATTGACATATATAGAGTATACCACCCAACATCAAGCAGTTACACTTTTTTCTCAGCAGCACATGGATCCTTCTCAAAAATAGATCATATATTATGTCACAGGGCAACTCTTAGACAATATAAAGGAGTAGAGATAATACCATGCATCTTATCTGATCATAATGGAATGAAACTGAAAATCAACGATAAAAGAAGGAAGGAAAAAGCATACATCACTTGGAGAATGAACAATAGGTTACTGAATGATCAATGGGTTATAGAAGACATCAAGGAGGAAATTAAAAAATTCTTAGAGATAAATGAAAACACAGACACAACATATCGGAATCTATGGGACACATTGAAAGCAGTTCAAAGAGGAAAATTCATTGCTTGGAGTTCATTCCTTAAAAAAAGAAAAAACCAACAAATAAATGATCTCATACTTCATCTCAAAATCCTTGAAAAAGAAGAGCAAAACAACAGCAAAAGAAGTAGAAGGCAAGAAATAATTAAAATCAGAGCTGAAATTAATGAAATCGAAACAAAAGAAACAATTGAAAAAATTGACAAAACTAAAAGTTGGTTCTTTGAAAAAATAAACAAAATCGACAGACCCTTAGCGATGCTAGCGAAGAGAAGAAGAGAGAGAACTCAAATTACTAGCATACGGGATGAAAAAGGCAATATCACAACAGACACTTCAGAAATACAGAAGATAATCAAAAACTATTTTGAATCCTTATACTCCAATAAATTAGAAGATAGTGAAGGCATAGATAAATTTCTTAAGTCATATGATCTGCCCAGATTGAGTCAGGAGGATATAGACAACCTAAACAGACCAATATCATTTGAGGAAATAGAAGAAACCATAAAAAGACTACCAACTAAGAAAAGCCCAGGACCAGATGGGTATACAGCAGAATTTTACAAAACCTTTAAAGAAGAACTAATACCAATACTTTTCAAGCTACTTCAGGAAATAGAAAAAGAGGGAGAACTTCCAAATTCATTCTACGAGGCCAACATCACCCTGATACCTAAACCAGACAAAGACACTTCAAAGAAAGAAAACTACAGACCAATATCTCTAATGAACCTAGATGCAAAAATCCTCAACAAAATTCTGGTGAATCGGATACAAAAACATATCAAAAAAATTGTACACTATGATCAAGTAGGATTCATCCCTGGGATGCAAGGCTGGTTCAATATACGGAAATCAATAAATGTTATTCACCACATCAATAGACTTAAAAATAAGAACCATATGATCATCTCGATAGATGCGGAAAAAGCATTCGACAAAGTATAGCATCCCTTTATGTTCAAAACTCTAGAAAAACTAGGAATAACAGGAACATACCTCAATATTGTAAAAGCAATCTATGCTAAGCCTCAGGCTAGCATCATTCTGAATGGAGAAAAACTGAAGGCATTCCCTCTAAAATCTGGAACAAGACAGGGATGCCCTCTCTCTCCACTTCTGTTCAACATAGTTCTCGAAACACTGGCCAGAGCAATTAGACAGACGAAAGAAATTAAAGGCATCAAAATAGGAAAAGAAGAACTTAAATTATCACTATTTGCAGATGATATGATTCTATACCTAGAAGACCCAAAAGGCTCTACAAAGAAACTATTAGAGCTAATAAATGAATTCAGCAAAGTGGCAGGATATAAAATCAACACGCATAAATCAAAGGCATTCCTGTATATCAGCGACAAATCCTCTGAAATGGAAGTGAGGACAACCACTCCATTCACAATATCTTCAAAAAAAATAAAATACTTGGGAATCAACCTAACAAAAGAGGTGAAAGACTTATACAATGAAAACTACAGAACCCTAAAGAGAGAAATAGAAGAAGATCTTAGAAGATGGAAAAATATACCCTGTTCATGGATAGGCAGAACTAACATCATCAAAATGGCGATATTACCAAAAGTTCTCTATAGGTTTAATGCAATGCCAATCAAAATCCCAACGGCATTTCTTGTAGAAATAGAGAAAGCAATCATGAAATTCATATGGAAAAATAAAAGACCCAGAATAGCAAAAACAATGCTAAGCAGGAAGTGTGAATCAGGCGGTATAGCGATACCAGACTTCAAACTATACTACAGAGCAATAGTAACAAAAACAGCATGGTACTGGTACCAAAACAGGTGGGTGGACCAATGGTACAGAATAGAGGACACAGAAACCAATCCACAAAACTACAACTATCTTATATTTGATAAAGAGGCTAAAAGCATGCAATGGAGGAAGGATAGCATCTTCAACAAATGGTGCTGGGAAAACTGGAAATCCATATGCAACAAAATGAAACTGAATCCCTTTCTCTCGCCATGCACAAAAGTGAATTCAAAATGGATCAAGGAGCTTGATATCAAATCAGAGACACGCTGTCTGATAGAAGAAAAAGTTGGCTACGATCTACATTCGGTGGGGTCGGGCTCCAAATTCCTCAATAGGACACCCATAGCACAAAATTTAATAACTAGAATCAACAAATGGGACTTACTCAAACTAAAAAGTTTTTTCTCAGCAAAAGAAACAATAAGAGAGGTAAATAGGGAGCCTACACCCTGGGAACAAATCTTTACTCCTCACACTTCAGATAGAGCCCTAATATCCAGAGTATACAAAGAACTCAAAAAATTACACAATAAGAGAACAAACAACCCAATCAACAAATGGGCCAAGGACCTGAACAGACACTTCTCAGAGGAGGACATACAGTCAATCAACAAGTACATGAAAAAATGCTCAACATCTCTAGCTGTCAGAGAAATGCAAATCAAAACCACCCTAAGATACCATCTCACTCCAGTAAGATTGGCAGCCATTATGAAGTCAAACAACAACAAGTGCTGGCGAGGATGTGGGGAAAAGGGTACACTTGTACATTGCTGGTGGGACTGCAGATTGGTGCAGCCAATTTGGAAAGCAGTATGGAGATTTCTTGGAAAGCTGGGAATGGAGCCACCATTTGACCCAGCTATTCCCCTTCTTGGTCTATTCCCTAAAGACCTAAAAAGAGCATGCTACAGGGACACTGCTACATCGATGTTCATAGCAGCACAGTTCACAATAGCAAGACTGTGGAACCAACCTAGATGCCCTTCAATAGACGAATGGATAAAAAAAAATGTGGCATTTATACACAATGAAGTATTACTCTGCATTAAAAAATGACAAAATCATAGAATTTACAGGGAAATGGATGGCATTAGAGCAGATTATGCTAAGTGAAGCTAGCCAATCCCTAAAAAACAAATGCCAAATGTCTTCTTTGATATAAGGAGAGTAACTAAGATCAGAGTAGGGACGAAGAGCAGGAGAAGAAGATTAACATTTAACAGGGATGAGAGGTGGGAGGGAAAGGGAGAGAGAAGGGAAATTGCATGGTAATGGAAGGAGACCCTCAGGGTTATACAGTGGAGGGGGTAGAGAGAGAGGAGGGGAGGGGAGGGGAGCGGTGGGGAGGGGGGAGGGTGGAGGATGGGAAAGGCAGCGGAGCACAACAGACACTAGTATGGCAATATGTAAATCAACGGATGTGTAACTGATGTGATTCTGCAATCTGTGTATGGGGTGAAGGTGGGAGTTCATAACCCACTTGAATCAAAGTGTGGAATATGATATGTCAAGAAATTTGTAATGTTTTGAACAACCCACAATAAAAAATTAAAAAAAAAAAAGAAGTTTAGTTCCCTATTACTTCAACATTGGTAACAAGCCTTCTAGTTGGGCTTCCACCAAAATTAATTACTAAATATTCCACTTGGTGCACAATATGGACAATAATTCAGTAAAGTAAAATGTTTTACTTGCTCTAACAGTTATCACTCCAAGCAGAAGACAGGCATGAGCAGATGGATTGGAAATGGAGTCCTTAGACTTTGACCTTGACTGTTTTCGGGGAAGCTCATGTGTGCGCTTCAGTTTCCCTTGTATAAGTTCTGAGTTCTTATGGATTGCTGATTCTGTCCAGGCCATAGGAATGCAGACGCTAGTCACACAGTATAGACAAGCATCAGGGAATGTAAAAAATCACTCCTAAAAAAAGCATTCTAGTCTCTTATAGAAACTTTTCAGTTCCCTATCACCCTATGTGACAATAGCTTCCTTAACAGTTTGGGGATGTCATAGACTGCAATGGACATTGTAACTGGAAAGGGTTATTCTCATTACTAAAAAAATACATGCAAGAAATTGTTCCATTAGAGTGGAATAAAACAAAAATAAAAAATCTGGTATGTATTTGCAAGTTTCCTCAATGCGTAGTAAAGTGGGGCAGATATTCTGTGATGCTGTTAGTATCGTATACCTCAAGATACCTAGGAATGATGACAAACATGATAGATTGCTTAGCTGCCATCAGGTCATTTGACATGAACAATTTCCAAGGGGCACTGTGAAAACATGAGCATGTTTTCTATTGGGATCAGTTCCAGGCCCCTAAGGATGCTCAAGTCACTTATATAAAATGGTGTAGTATTTGAGAGGATCTACATAGGTTCCACACATATACTTTAAATCAATCTCTAGATTACTTATAATACTGAATGCATTGCAAAGTCTATGAAAGATATTGTTATACTGCATGATATGGAAAATAAGGACAAGAAAAAATTGCACATGGGGCTGGGGAATGTGTCTCAAGCGGTAGCACACTCGCCTGGCATGCACGGGGCGCTGGGTTCAATCTTCAGCACCACATAAAAAAAATAAAATAAAGATGTTGTGTCCACCGAAAACTAAAAAATAAATATTAAAAAATTCTCTCTCTCTCTCTCTCTCTCTCTCTCTCTCTCTCTCTCTCTCTCTCTCTCTCTCTCTCTTTTAAAAAAAAATTGCACATGTTCAATGCCATGATGACCAGCATGCTCAAACTAGCAGTTTCCCACAAGGGGCAATGAGAGGTTAGAATTAAAGACTCATAACACAGATTTTGAAGATAAGAGCTGGTGTTAGGTGGAGCACTGCTCTCTGATGGAGAAGCAGGTCTAAAGAATTACAGCAGCAATCTTTATTAATGTCTCATTAATCAGATTAAAGCCTATGCAAACATTATTCTTTGTATTCATGAAAATTACAAAGTTAGCAACATTATGCAGTTTACTCTTCAGTGACATACTACAGTTGCAATGTGCAATGTTAGGAGCTTTGTGTAGCTCTCAAGAAAGTCCATTGTTTGAAGTTTCTTTTATGTGGACAGGTTCAGGAGCAGCAGAGCCCGTGAAATACTGTAGTTGTCTATCAAAAGAGTTCCTTTATTTCCAGAAGCTATGTGCCTGAGATCAAGGTTGAGGCTGATAAGACTCTAGCATGGAGCCCCTTCATGGAGGGCATTACCATAGCAACTGGGCATCCTACACCTTTTCACAGAAACTTTCCCAGGCACCAAGCATGCCACAGCCATGAAGTCCTCAAAGACCCCAATTTCAGACCCTGTTCTCCCATTCACTGTCCCTGCTCTCCACAGTTCAATACAATTTTGTTCTGGAATATTTTCAACCTCTGATTTGTTGAATCTGCCAGTGTGGAATCTGCTGAATAGAAGCTAACTGTAACTTGTTTTCTGGGTGGGGGGTGGGGGAGTGTGAGAACAGGAGTATGAATGGCTTAATCTAGACTTGATTTGGAGGAAAACTTGACCAACATAATGGCTGCAGTCAGTCATGGGGCTTGGGTTGGGATATTAACCTGTGGTCCAAATACCTTCTACCTCAACCAACCAGCCAGAGCCTCCTGCCTAACTCTCTTCACCTGTTCATGTGTGAAAAGCTGCAATGTTCATAAATAATTTCATCTTTCTATGTTAATTTGCATGTTAAAATTATTTCCTTGGCAGTGTTTTACTAGGGTTTTTTCCCCTGGGGAGGGGGTTTCCTGAACATCCTCTGTTCCTATTTGCCCCATTAAATACCCACCTCTGACCACTGCTGCCATGTTGAAAGTAGTGAGTGAAAACCATGTGCAGAAGCATATTGTCCCATCTCGTGCCAGGTGTCACCCCTCCATGCTGCACGTTCTCCTCTGTGGGGTGACTTTAGGGTCTATCTCATAGGGTGGCCCTGCCCAGATGAGAATGTGCCTGGGGTGGGATTTGAGCTATCTAAAAAGCTTGCTATGACTGATTAGGATCTGAATCTTTTTTTTTTTTTGCTTTATAGGTTTCTGTATTGAGTTCCTCTGAGGATGAGAGCCCCTTTCTAGTGACAAAGAAGAGGTCCTGGAAGAAGTCCACCAAGCATAGCACCCCTGAGGAGACAGCCTTGGGCTGGAGGAGTCCAAGGCCCCCAAGAGGGACTTCCCACCTCCTAGGGTCCCCAGTGCCTTCTCAGTCCTCCAAGGACCTTATGTCCCAACTGGCAGGGGTCAGCCCTATAGCCACCTTCAGAAAGAGAAAGCTGTCGACCATCAGGGCATCTGAGGGCACCAGTGGGCAGTTAGGGTCCTATTTGGACGACCCGGCTCCTGGGAAAGACCCACCTGTGTCAGCCTCATTAGCCAAACAGGAGCAGAAAAGAGAGGCCAGGGAAGCAAAGAGGTGGCCAGGAACTTCGGGATTGCCTGGGATTCCAGATATAACCAGGAAGAAAAGACGAGACCAGAAAGGACAGGAGGCTGTGGTAAGGTCTTGCCCTGTCCCTTTCTCACCCCCACCCCATACAACTCCAAGTCCCTGTTGACAGGAAAGCAAGTGCTGCCAAGCTGTGGTGCACTGGCACCCACCTTGAGTGACTTCATGTCCTTTCAACCACAGACACGGAGGGCCAACCACCCACTCTTCACAGGAGGTCACTGAGGCCGTCAGCCTTTCTAACACCTGGTGCTGTCCTGTCCTAAGGTGGCCCTCTGCTCGGAGGGGATCCTGTGGCCATTGTTGCCTGTAAGGCTTTCCAGCCATGGCTTTGCCCTTCGAGCCCTTGCTGTGGCTCTGGTTGCTCCCTATCCTTGGTCTCTAACCCACGGGGAATTGGGTTACCAACTCTCTACAGTTTTGAGGGTGCAAACAAGGTTGGTGGCAAGAACAACCCTGTTGGGCATTGACATCTTCCAGTGAAAACTACCACCCTGTGCTGAGTCTGGGCTCCTTTCTGCTCTTTGAGCTATTAGCAGGAAACTGTCACCACTCCTGAGACAATCCTAGTTTCCCAGGGCTTGAGTGAGGCGGCCTTGACACCTTCCCTAGTGCTGCCTTACAACAGAGATGTTCCACCCTCCCACAGCAAGGTCTAAGCTCCTGTGGTGGGGCAGCTAACAGGACATAAGTTATGAAAGACCCACATTTCTCTTTGACATAGTTCTCTTTCTCTGCTGATCAGATGAGACAGGAGAAAACCCTCCTCACCAACCACCTGGCACATCAGGGCCAGGCTTCCCCTAAAGATGCAAGGGGAACTGGCTCAATCTGGAGCACAGGGAGGAGGGGGCACCGGGTAGGGCTTGAGTGCTCAGGTGTCTGATCTGAGCAAATGTCTGTTTCCAGGCCTGGTGGGTATTTCTTTTCCTAAGTGCATTTTTGCAGTGTGCAAGTTTGTCCCTAGTAAAAATGACTGTTCCTGTGTAACAGCTGTCTTCCAAACAGATGCAGCGGGTGAGGCAATGGGAAAGCTGCCTACTTCAGGAAATCGAAGAGGCGGTCCACCATGAACTCTTCATCCAAGCCGAGTGAGCACTTGACACTGGGGCAGCAAAGGTAGGTGCTCGGGGACCTGCCTCCTTGGCCTGACATAGTCATCTACAGGGAGTCCCCAAGGCCCCTCATGGGGAGGTGGAAGCAGATGTTACCCAGACTATAAAGTTGGGGTCAGAGATGCCAATGGAGTGGGGCCAGGGGACAGAGTTGGCAGGTTAGAGAATGAGGTTCTGTATGTTGTATAATTTAAAAACCAGCTGGCCTGATTGAGCTCCACATCCCCTACTTCCTGGCTGTGACCTTCAGGGACATCTCTCTGACTGTCTGACCCTGGTTTTCTTATCTGAAATATGACAAAAACCCATCCCAGGGCAACATTAGGAACATAAGGCCAATGAGTGTGAGAGTGGCCATGTGGCCCTTCTCCCTTTGCCCTTAGAAAGGGATGAGTATCAGGATCCTCAGACCACTCTGGGCTGATTCCTTCAGACCCTCAGGGATGTGGGATCAGAAGGGAGGTTATTGTAGTAAAGAAAGCTCCCCTAGGGCACTTGAGCAACCTACCAGGGGCAGACACTGAACATGAGGGTTTGCACTTGAGGAAATTAGATGAGCTACATGAGTTTTCTGGTGGTGACTCACTGGGACTGTTCCCAGTTGGCTTCCTCCAACTTTTCCCGGTGGGTGGAGATAAAAACTCTTTGCACTGGGGAATGGAATTATGAAATGCTAGGCTCTAGGCTGAGTGCAAACACAGGTACAGCTGATGTTACGAGCTTGACCTTGGTGCTCAGCCAGGCCCATGGCAGAGAGGACAGAAGATGTGGAAGCTCATCTTCTGGGTGGGGTCCTCAGGGGCAAAGACATAGAAGGAGGCTTCTAATGGGTTCTCCCAGGATAAAAGAAACTGGAAAGTGGATAGAGTCTAAATTTGGGCCTCAGTCCCCTCAGGAAAGGATTAAGCCAATTCCCAGTGCATCTTCAGGGACACCATAATTACAGCCAGAAGCAGGTCCCCAACCATGATGTGCTCATAGAGCTCTCATCTGAGCACTGATGGTGAGGGGTGTATTTTCTTTTCCCATCTGTGGAAGAGGGTGCAGGTTCTGACAGAGAAGGGCCCATAGTCACTTCCTGGAAAGCACTCACCTCTCTCCCTGACAGACCCCAGTGAGGAAACAGGCCCTGGGATCTCATGATGATTCAGGTAAAGACCAGGAAGCTTGAGAGTTCAGGCCACCACCTGCTGCCAATGTTGCATAGCTGACCAGGGCTGAGGTCCCAGACCTGGTCTCCATCATGCCAGCCCACAGGTGAAAGTTGAACATGAGGGATCTGGTAGGAACACAGTAGGTCCTGGAGGAGAAAGCCCTGAAACTGACTCTCACCTGGGGAGCATTCTGGAAATCTGCAGAAGTGTTTGTAATGGTTTCCTGGGCCAGGTTATAGGAATTTAACCTCTTGTTATTGCTTGGTATAGCCTCCTACCCCATCTCATACTGTGCCCTCTACTTAGCATCCAGGCCCATAGGAGTGATGGACATATCACCCTAATACCTTACTGGAAGGAAGAGGAGACAAACATGCCTGAGCTTCAGTTTAACAAGAGACCAGTGTCAAATTTCAGGAACATATCTTCCTGTGGACATGTTATAACCATTTAAATGCTTTTATTTTTATTCTTGTGAATACTTGCATCCCACACTTTATCTAAAAATGTTTGCTTTTTTTTTTCCTGGCTAAAAACAAGCATGCTTTCATTTCTAACTCATTTATCCTGCCTCCTGTTCACCCTCTTGGTGTGTTAGCAGGTGGCCTGGGGCTTCTTGGGCATATGGATAAAAAGGTTGTTGCTATAATGGAATCAAAAAGGACAACCTCTAAATGAGCCCTCAGATTGAATTTGAAAATGGGATGTAATAGATTCTAAGGGTATGTGAGTTCCAGTATGTTTGGTTTGAGAGACAGATGAAAAGTTTCACTCTGCCATAGTGTGGGTCAAAAGTGATTTATGTCAAGAATTGCTTCTCCCTGGAAGCACTCACATTTTTTTTTTGAGGATTCCAACAGATGGATCCCACAAGAGCCATTAGATGCAAAATAAAAGGTATAATTAGGAAAGTAAATTTAAATTCCATCTGATACTTATAGAGATAAGAGGAAAAAAATGTATTTACTGCGTTGTATATTTAAACATTGGCTGATTTTTCTGAACTAGTTTCTCCTGAGCATGCCACTAAAATAGTTTATTTTTCCCCCAATTATTAGGCTATACAACTATCAGATTTATAAATATGAGAAAACCTTTAGTTTTTGAAGTATAAAGCAGAAAAACTGGCTAGAACTGTATAGCATATGGATAAATCAGAGGAATTCCTTCCGATCTTTACTAAAAATAAACTATTTTGAGAACCATTCTGGAGTCTTTAGTACAAATTGATTTGAATATGCAGTTGAACAAATTATATTTTTCAAAGGATGAAACTTGAACTTGCAATGCATCTGGGAGAAGGTTTGAAGAAATGTGTTCTTAAAGTTTTTGTGACAACCCATATTGGGTCCCCTCTTGACCCTGAGAGAGTTTTGTTTCTCTTCTTTACACTTGAATAAATCCTACTCCTTTCATGTTTGGAGAGGAAAAAAGATTTGAAATTGGAGGCACTCAGAAGAATTTTTTTTTTTCTTGTGACAGATGATTTCCCAGAAGACATTACATCTTTTAGGGATTATTATATATACTTTCCCAGCTAGAGTCTCTGCATTTATACAGAGGCACTCTGGTTAAAGAGCAGTTCTCCAGGATATTTCACCAATAAGATAGTATGTTCATCTCGTTCATGGGCAAATGCCTATGGGAAACTGACAAAGGAAGGAACCAGTGCTGCCACCCAAGTACCCAGACACACAGATGGCCTGATATTTCTGTGTCCTTAGGAGAGCTGGTTGTGATAAACTGGGGGCAGAATTCCCAGACTGAGGCACATAGGAAATGAATGTTGCCAGCTCAGGTTAGACAAACAGCAAGATCCCTAAATTAATGATCCAATGATAAGCTGATAAACAATGGTCCTTAGACAACGCAACAGCGCTCACTTTTAGATAATCATGAATGCAACCTGGCCTATTATTTGGTGTAAAAATGTTTTCCTTAATTCTTGTGATATTTGCAAAGCCATGCATTTTTCAGAAAATGCAAGTATCCAACCTACAAGGAAAGGAAATGCATTCTTTTCCCTGGCAGCTTCCCTTCAACCTAAAATATGTGTGAATGCTGAGAAGCTGCTCCCGCTAATCTTTATTGAAATCATACTTCTTTTCCCTAGATTGAACATCATATTTATGCCCAAGGCCTGAGCAGCCCACCCCTTTCTTCAAGTGTGGTTCAGAGAACTGATGGGTGATTCTGTCATATGATATGTCTATGTTGTGGGTTTAAATTGCCTCTCAGATTTAATTTGTATATTTGTTTTCTATTGGACATCAGTTTCTGTTAGTATATTAGTCTCCACTGCATTTTTATTTCCATTGGTTATATAACAAATGATCAGGGACTCACAACAACAACCCCTTATTATCTCACCACTCTGGAAGCTCAGCTGGGGCTTTGCCTGGGATCTCTTGAGGTGAGATCTAGGCAGCTTACCTGGGTAAGAAACTACCTCTAACCTCATTCAGATTGGTAGGATCTGGTTGCTTGTAGTTGTAGGGCTAAGGCGTGTTCCCTTGATGGCTGTCAATGAGGTGCTGTTTTGCTTTTGTATCCTAAAGGACCCCTTCCCATTCCTAGTGATATGGCTGCCTCAGTGTTCATACCAGCAGTGGCTGGGCAAAATCATGTCATCCTTTGAATCCCTCTGGTTTTTCCTTCTGTCACCAGTCAGAGAAATTTCTCTGCTTTCAGGACTCCTGAGGGGTCCATTGTGCCAGATAATATGACCCACACAATTGGGAGTGACATCCTCTCATAGGTTCTAATTAGGGGGCATGGAATCTTGGATGGGGCATCTGTCTCAGTTGTTCTTTCTTCCTCTATTTACCATGATTTGTTCCTAATTTTCCATATTTAATATCAGTGATAGCAACTTTTGTACCAAAAAAAAAAAAAACCCATTCATACCTACTAATTTTGATAGAATCATAGAGGTTGTTTTACTATATTAAAGAATATTAAACTTTATGTTTCCTGTGGAATTCTGCTGCACAAGGGATAATTCCTGTGAGCAAGTATATAAGTAGAATCTCACTATGGCTTTGCTAATACTATAATCTCTTTTAAAAACCTTTCAATAGTCATTTTCATTGGCATGTCTTTCATTAAAAATCCTGTTGATGTCTTTGTGTTCTCTATGTCACTGACTGGGTGGGTGGTTGCATACTTCATCAGAAAATCAGAAAGGCAGGAATAAGGCGCTTTTTTTTTTTTTTTTTTTTGGTACTAGAGATTGAACTCGGGAGCACTTGACCACTGAGCCACATGCCCAGCCCTATTTTGTATTTTATTTACAGACAGGGCCTTTTACTAAGTTGCTTAGCGCCTTGCCATTGCTAAGGCTGGCTTTGAACTCACAATCCTCTTGCCACAGCCTCCTGAGCCACTGGGAAGCTCTTTATTTTTAATGCTCAGGCACAAGGGAGACAGTGTATAGAGACAAGAAATCCCAGGCTGACTCGAGCAGAGGATCAAAGCTGTACAGGTTTATGGCATCGATGTAATCACATGTAGGGGTGGGGTTTTAGTTTCTGATCATGCCTCTTCATGGGAGTGTCTTATTACCACCTGAAGACTCTGCCTTGGGGTATGTTTTACTATGTGTGGAAAGGTAACTGCAGTTATTTTACTAACTGTTCTACCCAAGCATTTTCCCCTCCTCACCTGGAATCTGCCCTTTGTCATCTGGGAGAGTCCCTAATATTATTTTTTAGAACAAGCCAGACTATTGGCCTCAGTGGGTTGATTTGGTCTGGCCCTGGCTGCTTAGTATCTTGGCTCACAGTCTCAAAAAAGGCTGCGTTGACCTCTCTCAACCTCTCATCTTCTGTGTGTTATCTTAATTCCATAACCTTAAAGACTGGTACACATTTTAGTTCCTAACTTTCTGGGATGTCAGCTAACTCCATAAAACTGAGAGCCAGCTTGGCTGTCTCCGTTGTTCTTTCTTTCTCTGATCATCCTATTTTTTTTTTTTTTCCTCTTTTTTTGAGACAGGATCTCGCTAAATTGCTGAGGCTGGCTTTGAACTCAAGATCCTCTCGCCTCAGCCTTCCAAGCTGCTGGGATTACAGGCATGTGCCACCACACCCAGCTTCTCTGATAAAGTCTTTATCTGCCCTTTGAAGTTTAAAAATCTATTGGGGTATTATTTTCTAAATCCCTTCACTAGGAATTGATATATTTTTTTTTTTAACTAAAGAGGCCGTCTTTTGAAAACTATATATCATATATGTGATGGTTAATTTCATCTGTCAGCTTGGCTGGGCCATAGTTCTTCCCAGTTATCTGGTCAAACCTCAGTTTGGATGTTGCTGTGAAGGTCATTTTTTTTTTTAAGATGTGACTGACATTTGTAATTGGTAGGCTTTGAGTAAAACAGATGCCCATTCACAAAATGGGTGGGTCTCTCTCACTCTGCTGAAGGTCTTAGATGACTGAAATCCTCTGAGGAAGAGGGTTTTGCCTCCAGCTGGCCTTGGCCTTCCAACTGCAGCTGCACCCTCAGCTCCTCCCTGGTCTGTGCCCTGAAGAATTCAGATTTACCATCTGCAACAATGTGAACGGGTTCCTTAAAATAAATTGTTTCAACGTCCCCAATACACACAAGAGTACACTCTCATACCCACACCCTTCGTGTTCATGTCTCTCTGGAGAACTTTAATACAAATCAAAGAAAATACAACTCCACAGATTTCTCCATGACAACAGTGGAAGCAACCCCTCACCATTCCAGTTAAACTTTCAAACCTTTGAAAGGAATTAACCTATCCACTGGTAAGTGTGTGCTCAATGTTTATCTTTGAAGGGAGATGAAATAATTGACAGGTGGAATTCAAGTGAATTTATACCTATTGATTCCTGAGCTAAAGGAATTTCTGAAAAAGTCTGGAAAAGCTGTATTCTCCTTCAGGATACTCTTAAATCCAAGAAGGGTTTGTGAAAAACAAAGTGGGGATTCTATATTAAATTTGAAGCATTATCAGCATAAAATAAGTATCTTAGTTGTGAAATGCCAAAAAATAAATACCAGATAAGAACAGTGTGGAATTAGGAGTGGGCTGATGGGAAAAGTTAATGTTTAGTCTGAGTAGGGTTGTTATGGTTTGGATATGAGGTGTCTCTCCCAAAGCTCCTGTATTAACACAAGAAATAAAATTATTAGATTCTGAGAACTATAACCTAATCAGTAGCTTAATCCATTTGGTGGATTAATATTTTGAATGGATTACTGAATGATAACTGCAAGTAGGTAGGGTATGGTTGGAGGAAGTGCATCACTGGGAGTGTGAATTACAGAAGATATATTTTGTCCCTGGCTCCCTGTACTGTCTACTTCCTGGCTTCATGAGGTGAGAGCTTTCCTTCTGCCAGGATGCTATCTCATCTCAGGCCCAGAACACTGGGGTTAGCCAACCATGGCCTGAGACCTCTGAAGCCAGCCGTGAGCCTGAAATAAACTTCACCTCCTCTACATTGTCGTGTCAGTATTTTGGTCACAGTGTTGAAAATCTGGTTAACACAGGGTCACGGAATACTCAATATTTTGCATAAAAAAATTATTCCTTGAAAGTATGTGAAAGAGCCAAGAGTGTCTTAAAACATCCACACAACCATTTATTTTTCAATTGAAATGATCACAATTTAGTCAAGCAATTTTTCCTTTATTTTTGTTAAATAAGACTCCAGAAAGTATAGTGCAAACACTCAGTAGAAAAGTTGCAATTAAGAAATGTACATTCACATTTAACATTTCAGTCCATTCACTGTTTCTTTAAAATAAAAATAGGACAAATTATTCAATTACTTTTCTCGATTTAACAATCTTGAAAAAGACTGGAAGGTGCTCTACAGTGTTCAGTTGACATAAAAATAGACCCGTATTGATTATACAAATCTATCATGAGAAGTTACCCAGTGAGATTGAGTTATTGTGATTCTGAATATAATCATTGTGTTCTCATGTCTACAGAAGCATCCTCAGTGAGTTTATTGTGTGGGAGAAAAGGATCCCTTGCCAGTGCCACTCTTTATCTCACCGAGAGATGCAACCCTCTCTAGCCAAACACAGGGCATAGGAGCTTACATGACTTTTCTCAGCAAGTAAGAAAATCCAGAGGTGGGCTTTGGACTTACCTTAAATCAGAATGGAATTACTGCTGAGATGGTCATGATAATGACATTTCCATTTGTGGAAGTTGGAGTGCAATCAATATAAATGAGAGGATAGTAGAAAGGGAGTTTGGGCTGAAAGGAGACGGTGCATACTAAGTACTCGAGCTACACAAAGCTCAGGTTCCATGGGACTCACCCTGGCTCACCGGGGTGCTCTGCACCTAGCAGGCAGATGACTCAGGGGCAAGCCTGAGCGCATGCTGCATGATTTCAAATTCAAACTGAGTTCTACACAATTAGGAATTTCACAGCATGCAATTTCAGAGTGCAAATGGCTTGCATATACGCAGTTTTAACAGGGATGAAGGCAACACAGAGGGCCCCTCCACACCGGGCATGTGTGCTCCTGGTGATCAGTTGGGTCCACAATCCCGGTGTATGCTAGAGGTGCCGTGGGCGTCCTTGGGATCCCCACAATGTGGGAATGGTCCCCTGAGACTTGTGCTTCATGTGCCCGGGGCCCGGAGTTGAGTGGTGGTTGCTGGTGGGAGGCAAGAAACAAGTTCTGGCTGCTGTCGGGCCAACTTCTCACTGCACCTGCTGCAGGAGGTGGACACCCACAGCATGCTCTGAGCCAGCTGTTCCTGCACAGACGTTCTGCACAAGTTTATTAAGTGCAGGATTTCATTTATATAGGCTCTGCAGTTGGTCTAGGATGTCTTTTCTGTTTACACATTAATTCTCAAATAAATGGCTGAAAGCGGTTTTGGAAACCAACACTCTCAGAGTCTGTACTGCTTGGTACCAGTAGAAACCAACACCCATGAGATGGTCAGGGCCCCTGGAATTGAGTATTTGCCAAACCTCTCACCATCCATCGTAAACCCTTCCTTGCCTTACGAATGCTCCTGGGGAGATCCATTTTTCATACATCCTCCAATCCCTGGGAAGGCACCTTGACCTCCTACACTGCACCAATAGCACATGAACAATACTGAATGGTTCCACAGCAGAGGAAGAGGAGCAGAAATGGCAAAGGCAACCTAAGCCTTCCCAGTGCTCATGAAACTCCTCCCCAGCAACTGGAGCCTGGCAGGCTGGGTGTAAGTAGTTTGGGGGTGCTTGGGGAGGAGGAGCTATACTTCCCTATTTGATGTCAGAGAGGCCTTCCAGAAAAAAACAGCTGTCCTCCCTGTTTAAGGAGATTCTGTATCATTTCAGATATGACAGGTTGTGCTCCAAAAGAGCTATAGAAGTTAAAGGACAATATCACAAGGTAGAAAGGTGTTTCTTTTTTTTTTTAACCCCCAAATCTAACACTTTATTTCCTTGCGGGGGATCAGTAATGTTAAAGAAGAAATATGGTTTAGCCAAGAGGAATTACAGGCTCTAACTGAGCAACAAGAAGCCAAGGACTTCAGAGCCAATGTGTCTTGGACACATGCTCCTAGGACGTGAATCAGAGTAAGACTTGCCCATGGAAGAGCATCCTAAGCAGGGTCTCCTCCTTCATGCTGGACACAATTGTGTGGACAAGATAGTGTTTTCCATCAATTGCAGATTTTAATGTTAGTAAGTCCTAAATGTAACAGAAAACAGAAGGGCTTGAGATGGGGACAGAACAAGAGTTGAGGTCTGGCCCTGCCTCTCAAGGCTGTGTGGCACTCTCAACTCCCTAACCTGTGGGGCTTGGATTCTCCACGGACAGCAAGAATATCATCATTCCATCCCTTCCACAGGCAGAAGGTACCCACTGACTGAAAAGTCAGATTTGGGAACTAGTAATGAATGTGTTAATTTGTGGTCATACCAAAAGGCCCTCTGGAGACCCGTTTTAACTAGACAAAGAGTGATGCTTGCCCTTCCTGTGGTTGAGTGCAGAACATAGTTAATCTAGTGACCTGTTGCAAGAAATTTAGTAATTTCACAAAGGATAAAGAAATTAGATCTAAAATAAATAAAGCCTGTCAAGATGGAGAACATGGGGTCAGGCCATATGGTGACTACTGTGGTTGGTTTTCTGATGTTTGTTTTTCAGCTAGGAGTGAGCCACAACCCAACAAGGCCACCTGTCTGTTGCTGGAGAGATTGGTGCTGACATATCCTGTTAGGAAGACCTGGCTTCCAAGTCGCTCTGTAATAGGAGGATGGGGTGCTTGTTGATGGTAATCAAGATTCAGCCCCCAATTGGCTCCGCATTTGAAATTCCTGCTGTATATCCACCCTGAAGTCCCTCCACAGATCCACATACCACTGTGTGTGGGGGAGAGAAAAAAAAACCCCGAAAATAACCAACAAAAAGAAATAAGGAGCAATTTAGTGCTTCAATATATCTGGACCTTAAGTACTGATATAGTAGAGACTTTTTTTTTTTTTTTTTTTTTTTTTTGAGATGGGGTCTTACTGTGTTGCCCAGGCTGGCCTTAAACTTGTAATTCTCCTGCCTGAACCTCCTGAGTAACTGGAGATTACAGGCTGTCATCTCACAGAAGCTCAGGGACCATGTGGGTATCGCTTAGGGTCTGGGATGCCCCTGCCTTCCTCCCTCTGATGAGTGTTTTCTGACAAATCAAGTAGGGACTCTAAGTGGTGGCCACCTGGCTGTATTCCATTTTAATTTTGTTCCTTGTATGAATCAATCCCAAGAATGAATAATTGATTTTTATTTTTTTAATGCTATATGACCTACATGCCCACACGTGCACAGGGGCACACACTAACTAAGCATGGCCTCTAGTAGAATCATTGCATCTTCTAAGATAGTGAACAGGTCCAATATGCAACATAACAGATACATATTTTTTTCAAGGAAACTTAAAACTACACATATCTGAGTCATTATATGATGGGTATGTTGCTGAGGGACATCTAACCCCAGAATGTAGCATCTGAAATTGGATCTGTGGTGTTTATGGGATAGACCATGGAGGTGACCAATCTCCTCACATCCTTTTCCTATACCTTCACTGGCCTTCACTAAGATGTGAACATACAGGAGGATAAGGCAGGAAATCCTCAGATACTTTCCAAAGTGTCCCCTGAGGATCCTCGAGTGAGGCAGCCCCTGCAGAGCTCTAACACCCTGCCTACCCCGATGCAGGGTTGTGCTTACAGAGTAGCTGACCCTTTGTGAGGGAACAGCCGCAGGGCCCAGGGGCTCCCTTCCACACATCTCCACCCCACCGGCAGAATGTCCAGCAACACAGGGCCTATGGCTTCCAGGTAGAGGCCCTACACAGCTCTCACCTGCCAACAGCGGGGGCCCAATCACACAAGTCCACATATGGAAATTCACAACTTGGAGATCATTCCTTCTGCTGAGCCCTACACACTAAGCCTTCCAGAATCTCCTTGGTTCTGTCCCCACTTTGTCCTCCAGGACAGGGAGCAGGTGCTCAGGCCTTCTGACCCCCTGCCTCCACCCAGGAAGGCTTCTGGCTTCAACTTCTCAGCCTCTGACTCAGTCAGCTGGAAATAGACTCTGGTTGACTTAATGGGCACAATGAGAGAGTGAGATGGCACGAGACTGAAGCAACTCGTTGGCTCAGGCCTTCCCATCAAATGTGGGGTAGGCAGGGAGAAGTCTCACTCGAGGTACCAACTCATATACCCAAACAACTTCTGGCACAGTAATCATTCTGTGTGCTTTGGATTAAACTTTCCATGCCCAGGCAAGCCGGGAATGGCTCCCCAATCCTTCCTGCTGAGCTCTGGGCCCTGCCACCTCCTGCAACAGGCCCATGAATCTAACTTAAGTCCAGTCCCAGGCAGCTCTTCTAACCCCCCAGCTAAAGAGCCATGAATGCAAACACAGACCTCACTCAAGGTATCATATGAAGAAACAATCCCACTTCCATTATCCATTCCGTTCTCAAACCTGGAGTTCTGAATGAAAACAAGGACCTATTGGTCAGTTGAACTTTCAAAGCATACTGTAGCTAGGGAGGCAGCATGTCCCAGGGTCCGGAGAAAAAGTTATGCCATGCAACATCCAGGCTGCCAGAATGTGGCCCAGTCAGTTTGCTCTTTATTTATTTTACTGAACCAAATATTTTGAAATCCAGTTACCTCTATGAAGGATTGTGTGTGTGTAATTTTTTAAAAATTGAAGTCATTACTAAACCATGTTTCTGGAGGGTTACTTTATATACAGCCATCAAATCTGCAGGTTTTCAGAACTTTAAGTACTACTAGCACTTCTGGGACCTCTTGTACTGTAAGATGTACAATATATGCAAGCATGTTCTTTCTTTTTCTGTAACATGCACAGTTATGGGTGCACACTTGCTTTATAAACCATGCATGTCATTGGACAGGCCCTGCATGGGTTGTGAACAAGATACCTGGGATTTGGGGAGTTCCAGAAACCTCCCTGCTGGAGCAGTGACAGGTGCACGTTCCCAGGTGAAGCCCTCCACACACCCTTCATTTCACCAATCCAAACCACTTCCTTCTTAAGTGGCCCATTAAAGCAAGCAGTCTATACAATCTTTCCAGGTTACTATAAGGATGATGGCACAGACTTTCTGTGAGATACAAATAAAACACAGAGTCACTTAAGGTTAGCCACATCCTGCCAAGCACTGAATTCTCCACATCAATCAAAGCGCCCCAGCCTTTCCTGCTGTACAGTTGTATTCATCCAGGGAAGACAGGCATCCTGCCCTGAGGGCTCTTCTCTTGCCAGTAGGTCAAGTGCAAGGTGAGGAGAGCACCCTTCCAGACACCATCACTTTTTAAAAAATGGGATACCGTAGGTAAGCCTTGAAATGTTATTCTTGAATGCTCTGCTAGGACAAACCATGGAGCTTACCACCCTCCGTCACATGAGACCAGCGTTGACATTCAAGAATCAGAAGAGAGTTTGGATGGGGGCTGGTGCCCTCACTCCTCCTTCCTCTCCTGACCAAAAGTGTGGGGACTTAGGTTAGATGCTAGATTGATCTGCTCACCTGCCTGGGGAGTGAGCTCAACCCTAAGAACTAGGTTGCCAAAGCTGGGTCCTCAGAAGGTTGGGGGCTTTGGGAGTGGCAGTCCCCCACAGCAAACTTGTATGCATGGCTTATCTGAATTATCAATCTGCTCAAGCCAGACTCGTCTCTACAGTATAGAGTTACAATTATTGCTTCTATGACAGAAGGGGTCCGGAAGCCCTGGAGGCTTAGAGTTTGAGAAACACGGGCTGGCAACTGGGTTGCTGGGTGTAAGGAGTGGACTGGCCTGGGTTGGCGTAGCCTGTGGAAGCATTTGGAAGCATTCTGGGGCTGTGTTCTACTCTACAGTGTCAGGCACGGGAGGCATGCGAGGGTTCGGAAGGGAACACGCAGGGTCATTTCCCAAGGGCCACGGCATCACCGTGCAGGGGTTGATGTGGGTGCCGGGCTTTTCCTCATTTTTGGTACAAGTGAACAGGCAGCACCTGTAATTGGTGCACTATATACAGAGCATCTTAAAATAAATAATTTAGAGAAGAATCCTACCCGAATGGCTCTACCATTTGTACATGAATATTGTACAAGATTAAAAATAAATAAGGCAATATAATACAGTTTTATCACAAATAAAAAGGAAGTTGATTTTCACCAAACCCCAAGGAACATTATGGCTAAATGTGTTCCTGACCTCACAGGAAGTAGACAGGGTTTGGAATTGCTGATGATGGAGGAGATGTCTGCCCCTGATGTAGAGACTCCACCAAGGCTGCCACGTGGTCCACTTCAGAACAGTCCTATGCCCAGAGAAGGTAGCATCGTCCCCTGTAGTGGCTTCCTTTGAACCCGACCATACCTCAAGGGCTTTGTCACACACCCATCAGATTTCATGGCTTTGTGCACAAACTCATGACCATAAAGCACTATGGACCTCAGCTAGGACACAGTATGGCTGGTTGACTCGACTCAGAGTCACACAGACCAAGTCCAGGTGTCCTCAGGTTAGGATCCTGCTGATGGTTCTGTCTCCTGCTCATTCAGGCTGTTGCCAAGTTCATCTCCGGTGGCTGTGGGAGCAACATCCCTGCTTCTTTGTTGGGTGGGGTTGTTCTCACGTTCAATCACCAGTGTTGTCTTGTGGCGCCTCATGTTTAAGCCAGCAATGAGGGTTCAGTCATGGTCACACTCTAGTCCCCTCATCCATGTCTGCAGGGCCCTGTGCTGCAGCCAGCCCACCCAGACAGTCTAGGACCCTTTCCAATTCTCAGGCTCCTAACCTTAATTCCATCTGCAACGTCCCTTTTACTATGTAACAGAACACACCCTTAGGACCCAGCACCAGTCAGGGTGTGGGCATCTTTAAAAGCCACTCCTCTGTGCCTAACCTAGATGGCCCCATTGGGCAGTAGCACTGGAGGGCCAGAGCTATGTAGGGGAGACATGAACTAGGACCTAGCTATGTGGGCCTGTGGGTCTGGGGACAGTACCACAGCCATAACAGGAGGAGTAGGGCAGCCTCCCCACAGCCTACAGAGCCCAAGACAACAATGTATTTGCTCCTGTGTGTGCTCCTGTCTGAACTGACTGCCTCAAATCTGGTTAGGAAAGATGAGAAAATCCTAGTGGAAAAGGAGATGGTAAGGATGACCCATTTGTCCCAAAGACAGGAAAGCGTGGGAGCAGACATGAGACAGGGCTGATAATGAGTGGTGGCAGGGTGCCCTACAGGTTCTCAGCCCTGTGGCTGGCTCAGGTGGATAAAAATGCCTGTCCTCAGGAGCCCTCAAAGCACATTCCTATAAACATGATCTCTGATGACAAGGAGAGGCCCCCGAGAGTATCTCCTCCTGCCCTCCGCCTCACAGGAACAGCCTCCACCTGCACATAGTGACACCAAAACACCAGGCCCACAAGAATCAGAAACGACTACATAAGGACAAATTGCCTATTCTCCATCCCCAATGTCTGTAGTGAGGTCCTGGGGGTCAGTTTGGCCCTGGCCTGTGAGTTCCTCATCTCACCCTGGAGAAGGTGCCAGGAAGACAGCAGATCTGGTCAGAGTCTCCTGCAGGAGGAACTGGAGGCCATATGCCTGCTCCCTGCACCATCACAGAGTCACGAAAGGACAGTCCTCACAGCCCCACCAGGTCACCCGTAGTCCAGGGCCTCAGGTACATGGGGACCCTGAATGCAGTTCCATCTCCTACTGTCCCCTGCCCAAAGCTATTCACTCTGCCCACCTCTGTCCTAAGTCCTGCCTCAACTGAGTCCTGTCGAGACAGGTAGTCAGCTTGCCCCAAGATCATCACACCAGCTGGCCCACAAAGCTTCAGCTATGGGCAAGGCCCCTGTTGCCACTGCACAGTCACACAACTGAGCTAGGGCTGAGCTAAAGGGCGCTGCCCATACGCAAGTCTGCACCTCGGGGAAGGAAATCTGGGCTTTTCTCTGCTCCTATCCTGAAAAGCTGAGATCCCTAGGAAGTAGGGAGAGTCCCTGGGAGCAGTGCAGAGAGGGACCCCCACAGCCATGAGTAGGACAAGATTCAGGTCACATAAACCTTTCGGAGCTACAGGTCTCTAGACATTCACCAACCAAGGCACTGGCCTAGAACCTCTCCCCCTCCCCCACCACCATATTTCAAGCTGCCTGTGACAAGGTCAGAAGTCTACAGGAGCCAAATCTTCCAGTTATTTCTGGCCTGTCCATTCCTATCTACCGACTGGCTCTCCTGGACCCTGTTCCTCACATCCTTCATCTTCATACCCATCACAACCATTAAGCACAGGTGGGAGGTCCCAGATGTCAACAGGACCACCTTCAGCTGATTTCCTTGCACACTGGAGCAGGGGCACCTGGACTCAGGACCACAAACTCTGCTAACCTTACGACCACCCACCTGCTCCAGGAGGGCTGGTTCTGTCAGAGAAACTATGCCTTCCATCAAGGAAGCTGGCTTGTGGTGTGACGGTCCCTCGTTTTCAACACCAACGGAACCTTGATTGTAATGTACAGGGTCCAAGTCACCAGGGCTTAGGCAAGGCATGATGCTCACCCCTCTCTCCTTTGGATACATAGCCATGGTGCAGTAAGAGGAACATCCAGCTGTCACAGGAGCCTGAGCTGGCAGGTGGGGCAGGGGGAGAATGCACAGGCGGAACAAGCAGCTGGTGCTGGCCCATGATGGAGTGGGGCTCTGGGGCCCCCTGACGGTTCCAGAAGGCCTGCCTCTGGCTTCTGGTAAAATCCTGCTCATGAGAAAAGCCAGCAGCCTTCACTCTCCATGCAATGAGAGGCAGCTTCTCGATTCTTTCCAGACTGTCCTGTTCAAGACCTGACCAGCTCTGTGCTGTGTCCACAGTGTGAAGAGCTCAGCCCTTATGGCCCTGCCCCACAGTGCTGACTTCCCAGTGCAGTTCTTGGAGCTGCTGCCCAGGGCTGGGGCTGTCCACAGCCAGGATCCATCACAGCCAGATTGCCATGGTGCCAACTCAGGGCTCACTGATGATGGATTCATCTGTCACTCTGCCAGCCAGAACTCCATGACTCTTGTTGTGTTCCTCACAGATATTCTGAAGGTCCCGGCATCGATGGTGACACTGGCCAGACCTGGGTAGCTACACTGGGAAGAGGCAGGGCTTCCCTATGCCCCAAAGGGGTGGCTTAGGCACATCTCCTATTGACTCTCAGGTCCCACCTTGAAAATGCTCTTTCTCCTTCCCGGTCACTGTCTTCCTGTTCTGCTCATCTGGATGGTCCTGACTGGAGCCAAGGTGGCCTGTGTCACCCCGGAGCATTCTTGCCCTGCATGCACCTCCAGAGGCCAACGTGAGTTCGGTTAAGCTTCCTTCCCCGCTGCTGCAGGTGGCAGGTACTGGCCTGTGGGAACTGGGGGGAGCCCTGCCCTGATTGGTGGGCCTGCTGCGGGACACAGTGGGGGCCGTCTGGCCTGGCCTCCAGCTCTCCCATAAGCACACATCTTGCGCTCCAAGTGAAGAGGCCTGGGGTGGGAGCCATTTCCATCAGTCCTGCCTTCTAGGAAGTACGTCAGCATCTCCCCCTTGCCTTTGACACTGACTTTGCCTCGGCACACAAAATGGTAGGCACACTTTCTCAGCAGCCGGTGCACCTCCTCAGTCACCTGTCATAAGGAGAAGCCAGGTTATTCTCAGTCATAAGCAGTAAGCGGGGGTCCTCTGGGGAATGGGATCCCCAAGTGCACCTTTCCATCCTGTATCTCTCACTTCCCACCCTGACTGCATGAACCTGGTGGAAGCCTTGGGACAAGGAGCTATGCCTTTAGTTGCCAGGGTTAGGGTACAGCTGTCTCCAGGGTTCTGGGAGTAGGGGTCACTAGAATATAGAGGGCAGAGGCAAATTGTCAGGAGAAAACAGGGTCATCTCTTAGCTCCCCTTTTTATCAAGTCTCTAATCAGAATTTTACCCCCAAGAATTCCTGTCTCACAAAGTCAGAGAGAGGATAAAAGATGAGAAGCACTTTCTCTTCAATAGAGTCATGTGAACAGCATAGGACAGGATCCCTACTTCGTCTTGGAGCCACCTCTCTCCCTCCGTGGCCACCACCATCTTTTTAGTTAAAACAATGCAATCTGCCACAAGCTACCTTCTCATGTCCTGGCAGAGCTGGGGTGGGGGCCCTGGCATTAGTTACCAGGATGCCTGGGCAGGGGAGAGAGGACAGAGGCCCTAGGTGTAGGGGAAGCTGTGGGTGGACGGTTGCACCCAGGCAAGGGGAGATGAGGCCATGGGAGGCTCAGATATCATTCTAGAAACACAGAATCAGCAACACTGACATGGGGCAGTGGCCTGCCTGAAGATAGGGCAGGGCTGCTTGAAATTCTCCTTGGGGAGTGACCAGCTTTAGGAAGACTACAGAAGAATGGAAGCCAGAGGTCATGGTAACAAAGTACTGAGCACATCCTAGAGAGGGACGACAGTGAAGGCTGAACAACTATGGGAGAGTACTTAATGCCACTCAGCTGTGCTCTTACACATGGTTATGACAGTACATTTTATAATAATAAATAAATCTTAGGAAAAATTTTTTAAAAAAAGTAATAATGCAGAAGTACAGAGATGTTCTGTGCATGTTCCAGACAGGAGAGGAAGTACCACAAAGATTTTGGCTTACCTATTTTTTTTTTCTTTTTCTGAGGGAAGTGGTATACAGAGCATTGAACCCAGGGGTACTTGACCACTAAACTATATCCCTAGTCCTTTTGAAGTTGCTAAGGCTGGTCTCATACTTGATCCTCCTGCTTCAGCCTCCCTAGTCACTGGGATTACAGGCATGTGCCACTGTGCCTGATTGGTCTATTTCTTAAAACTGTGGAACCCAACAACCAACCAAAGCACCCGACCTTGAGATGTTGCCCAATAAATGCTCGTCAGAGAAACATCTGAGCCCTGCCTGGCGGCCTCTTCAACTGAATGAGGATATGCTGGCTGCTGCCCTGGATGCTGAAACTTGGTGTCTTATTTGTGGAGCCAATGCTTGCACCTCACGGTCATCTGCAGGATGACCCAGTGAGGCTTTGTGGTAAGGTGAAGGACCAACACCCAGTGGGATGCAATACAGTGACAGCTGTCACTGAACTGAGTCAGACAACCCTCCCATGGCCCAGCCACAGCAGGAGAGAACCAGCCCTAACTGTCAAGTGCCCTCTGTTCCCTTCCCCATTCCATAGTGAACAGATCAATCATGCTCTGGGGGTGCCTTCAGGCCTGCAGTGCCCAGGTCAGGTGGCAGGAGGGCTGGCCCACAGGGCCTTATCCAAGTAGGCATCAAGGCCAGGTTTCATGTTACTCTAAGGGGAATCCTAAAGGCACTCCTTCCCCCCACTGCCTTTTTGTCCTTTCAGTGGTTCTTAAAAGATGTCACAGCCCCTTCTGAGTTGTCCAGAAGTTCCTCAGATATGGAGGCATGTACCCTGACCTTCAAATTCAGGTAAAACCCTTCCCTCCTATGGCAGCCAGGCAGAGCCCAGGTCCTGAGACAAGAGAGGAAACTGAGCAATTAGGCTGTCAGGATTAGTGCATGGCCCTGACCCCATAACTCACTGTGATCCCCAACTCTCTACCTGCTCATTCAAAAGTCACCCACAAGGCAGCACAAACAAATCAAATACCAAAATCAAATTGCCAAGGCGGAACTGTAACCCTCCAGACACTGAGCTATGCAGTACCACTTACGGGTCGCATATGTCGGTCCCCCCTCGGCCCTCTATGCCTCAGTTTGAGCATTGCATCTTGGGAATTTGTGGGTGAACTTACCTGGATTCTGCCCTGGACTCCGGTGCTGTCCATCCGACTGGCCACATTGACCGTGTTTCCCCAGATGTCATACTGGGGCCTGCGAGCACCAATCACTCCAGCCACCACAGGGCCAACATTGATACCTAGAAAACAGTCACGTATGGCCCTGTGGTCAGCTGGAAAAGTAGGACTCACTGGCTGGGGCCACCCAGTGCGTTTAATGAGGTCCTCAGTGGAGAAAAGCTGCCCCCTTCTAGGTCTTGCTCTATCCTAAAGCAGAACTCCTCCAGACTCACAGAGGGGCAGCAGCAAGTCCTTCCTGCCCAGGGCTCCCAGGTGGCCTGTGGGCAGTCCCCTCACAAAACCCTCCACTGCTATTTGCAACAGCACTGTCAGAAATAATTCCTAATCCCAAAGAAAAGCCCAGGTCCTGCAATACTGGCTCTTGTGTGGAATTGTACTCTGGAGCTACCAAAAAATCTGACTGCAGTTTCTCCTGAACTTTTCTCAGGGTACAATGCTGCAACTATTTCAGCGCATGGGTCATAGAACTAAGCATGATAATTCAGATGCTCTGAGGGGAGGCTATGGAGGCCCCTCTCTTTCTGCAGCGTGGGGTCCAGCTGGCCTCTGAGCACATGTACTCCTGGAAAGTGTCACTAGGTCCAGGTGCACCTGAGTCTGAATCACCCTTGTGAGACTTCTGGCAAAGTGCTTACCTTCTCTGGGCCTGGGTTTCCTTCCCTGTAAATGGGGCACAAAACTTCTTGTGTTGCCCTGGCCTAGCCTTAGGCAGGACAGTCATGGGATTCATCACAGCCCACTGGCACTGTCCCAGAGACCAAGTCTGATAGGAGCAGATGCCACATCTTATCTTCCCTTCTTTCTGTGCTTATGAACCTATTTTTATGTCAACTCTGGACACCTCGTCCTAGGTGGAGGAGATTGAGTTGGGACCAGCCTGTTGGGCAGTACGACTGCAAGGGCTGCTGACCACGGCATGTCTTCCTTTGTGGGAGATGAAGGAACAGAATCTCTCCAACCCACCACCAAATCTGATTCTGGTTACATCAGTACTTCTAGTGACTGGAGCCCAAGGCTCAAGAGGAGGCCCAGATGCTAGGGAGGAGGGGTGGTGGCTGACCCTTCCCCTACCTTCAGGCTGGACATCATGCTAAAACAGAACTTGGCATCTAAGGACATCAGCTTTCCATGACTATGAAGTATATAAAGGCCTCCCTCACACTCAAGCATCACCCAAGTTTGTTTTAAAGGCCACTAGATATTTGAATTATAGGACAACCATAAAAACCTCTAGTTTAACTGCATACTAGACTAGAAGAAAGGAAGGAAGGAAGCAAGCAAGCATTTGGAAGACAAAGGAAGTAACCATAAATATCTGATTTTATTGGATTCTGGACTTGCATGAAGTTTTCTTATAAACTATCTACATCTCGGAAAAGGGTGAATTGGGAATTAACATCCCGTCCCCATCAACAAACCATAGTTTTGTAAAAGCTAGAAAGGAACTTAGACACCTAGCTTTCTTTCCTCACTTCACAGGTCAGGGAAGGAGTTGCCTGGGTTCCACAAATGGGCTCTAGCCAAGGTCTTTTTCTAAGTGGACCCACATGCCTCAGCTGCTGCAGATAGCACCAATGAGCTGAAAAGACACTATTCCACCAGTTGAGTGTGTATGCCTCTGAACAACTCTGCAACAACTTAGATTTCTAGCATGTCTCTGAGCTGGACAAAGACTCTTTTGTCCTAAGTCCTTTTCTGAATCATCCATACTTCCACAAGTCACTTTCAGAGGCAAGGGTGTCCCCATGTCCGCGACGTGTTCCTGGGTGCCACTCTCCCTCCTACAAGACCAGGAACCAGCAGCCCTCTCTCAGGTAGGAATAGGAAAGGTATTCTCCAATAGAGATGGGATAGGTCTAGAGCCACCTACCAACTCGGAGGACAAAGTCATTGTATGACTGGTAGTTGATTTCATCCAAGACGTCAAACATGTCAATAGCAAAGTCAGCCAGTGTGCTGAGGTGGGAGGAGATGGACTTCTTAGCCTAGGCATGAACAGATGAAAGCATTATGTTTGGAGGGTGCCATTACAGGAGGACACAGACCAGCTGCACCAGTCCTGGGTCTGTGATTTGATTCCTACATTAAAGCACAGCAGCCTTGGAAACTGTAGCTGCTTCTGGTATCTGGTTGAGGGCACATTTATCAGTCCTTCTTATGGGGTGGAGAGTAAGGCAGGGACAACACTGGCTCCCAAGGGACAGAGACAGGCGTCTCCTAAAACCATGCTAACCTGGTCATGCCCCTCTGTGGGCTGGTGAACCCTGGGATTGGGAGACCTCCTGCTCAAATTCCTACTAAGATAATGCTGTCATCACCCATTGCAAATGAGCAAAGCAAGGACAGAGGAACTATGTCAGGGAGCAGCACCAACCTCCTTCCTGTTGGGACGGGATGTGTGTGTGTGTGTGTGTGTGTGTGTGTGTGTGTGTGTGTGAAAGTCTTTCATGAAAGAGTAACGGTTGTAAGGTTTCTAATTTTTATTTTCTAAAGAAAATTTTATTAGCCCTCAACATCAGAGAACTAATGCCTTGAAAAAAAAAACAGCAGACTATTTTTCAGGACAGGTTTAGGTTTATAAATAAACTGAGTAGACTATATAAAGTTCTCATGTTCCCACCCTCCTCCACATGGAGTTCCCACCATTGCTAAAATCACGCATTCCTCTGTACACTTGTTACAACTGAAGAGCCAATACTGACATAAAATTATCACCCAAAGGTTACAGTTAACATTAGGGCTTATTCTTAGTGTTGGGTATTTTATGGGTTTTGACAAATGCATAACATACAGTGACACACATCTACCACCAGTGTCACACAAAATAGTTTCAATGCCTTAAAAATCTTCTGTGCCTAGTCATTTCTCCTTTTCCCCAAACCCCAACAAACACTAATCTTTTTATAGCCTCCATAATTTTCCCTTTTCTAGAATGTCATGTGATTGGAATCATACAGTAGGTAGGCTTTTTTTAATATTTATTTTCTGGACACAACACAATGCCTTTATTTTTATGTGGTGCTTAGGAGCGAACCCGGGTCCCGCCCGTGCTAGGCGAGCGCTCTATCACTGAGCCACAATCCCAGCTCCCAAGTAGGTAGGCTTTTCAGACTGGCTTCCTTTATATAGTAATTTGTATTTAAGGTTTCACCATGTCTCTTTATGACTTGAGAGCTCATTTCTTTTTATCACTTAATAATATTCAATTTTATGAATATATTAGAATTTGTTCACCCATTCATTAATTGAAGGGCTCACAGGTTTCGGTGATAATAAAGCTGCAATCAATAAAGCTGCACACATTTCTATTTCTGTGTGGACACAGTTTGCATCTCATTTTGATAAATATCAATGACTGCAATTGTCTAGACAGCATGGATAAGACTACGTTCAGCTTTGTAATAAGATTCTGCCAAACTGCCTTCACAGTGGCTGTACCATTTTTTTTCCCACCAACAATGGATGAGAGTTCCTGATGCCTACCATGGATCTTCTTTGGTAAACTGCCTGTTCAGATTCACTTTTTAACTAGGTTGTTTTCCTTCTATTATTGGATTTTAAGAAGTCTTTGTATATTTTAGATATAAACCCTTTATCAGGTAGTTTGCAAAGATTTTCTCCAAGCCTATGGCTTGACTTTTCATTTGCTTAATATATTTCATGGAGTAGGAGTTTTTAACTTTAATAAACCCCAAATTAAAATTCTTTTCTTTCATGGATCATGCTTTTGGTATTGTCTCTAAAAAGTCATCACCAAATCAGAAATCATTTTATAGTTTTGAATTTTATATTTAGGTTCATTACCTATTTGAGTTAATTTTTGTGATGAGTACAAGGTCTGCATTTATATTTTTTCTTCTTTTTAATGGATATCCAGTTGTTCTAGCATCATTTGTTAAGAGGACTATCATTTCTCTTCATTTGTCACAGATCAGTTGACTATATATATTTGTGTGGGTCTATTTCTAGGCTCTTTATTCTAATTCATTGATCTCTTTGTCTGTTCTTTCCCCAATACCATACTCTCTTGATTACTGTAGCTTTATTTTCAGTCTTGAAGCTGGACATTGTTAGTCCTCTAACTTTGTTCTTCCTCTTTAATATTGTGTTTGCTATGCTGGACCTTTTGTCTTTAATTATAAACTTGGGATCATTTTGTGAATATCATAAAATATCCTGGTGGAAATTTGATTAGTATTGTATTAAATCTATAGATCAAGTCAGAAGAACTGAAATCTTGATAATATTAATTCTTCCTGTGCAAAAACATGGAATATATTTCCACTTATTTAGATCGTTCTTGAATTCTTTTATCAGAGCTTTGTAGCTTCCTTCGTATAGATCTTGTATATATCTTGTTAGATTTATACCTAGCATTTTTTGGTGCTAATGTAAATGGTATAGTGTTTGTAATTTCCAATTCCAATTGTTCACTGCTGATATATAGGATAGTGATTAAATTTTATATATTAAACTTTATATCCTGCAATTTTGCTAGAATCACTTACTAGTTCCAGGATTTTTTTTATTGTTGATTTTTTTCAAATTTACTACACAAATAATCATGCTATCTGCAAACAAAGACAATTTTCTTTCTTCCCAATCTGCACGCCTTTCATTTTATTTTCTTGTCTTATTGCTTAGATAGGACTTTTGATACAATGTTGAAAAGGATTAGAGAGAGAGGAAATTCTTACTGTGCTCCTGATCTTAGGGTGAAAGTTCCTAATTGATATTAAGCTATAGGTTTTTTTTTTTGTTTTTTTTTTGTAGAGGATGTTTCTTTACATTCACAGTTTACCTAGTTTTTATTGGGAATGAGTGTTGGATATAGTTAAATGATTCTCCTACCTAGATTAATATGATGAAATAATTTTTCCTCTTTATCCTATTGATGTGATGAAGTTCACACAAGTTATAATGATGAACCTGTCTTATATATCTGGAATGAATCTAACTTGGTCTTAGTTCATAATTCTTTTCATTCATTACTGAATTCAATTTTCTACTGCATACTCATAACAAATACTAGTATATAGCTTTCCTTTCTTGTGTATTTTTGTCTGAATTTCTGATCAGGGTGATGCTGGCCTCATAGAATAAGTTAGCAGTGTTCTGTTTTTATCTTCTGGAAGAAACTGAAGATAATTGGTATCATTTTTTTTCTTTGAATGGTAGAATTTGCCAATTAATGCATCTGGGGGCTGTAGAGAACTTGCCCAGCATGTGCTTAGCCCTGGGTTCAATCCCCAGCACCACAAACTTATATACATACATAAAATTCTTCATGAAAAAAAAAAAAAACTATTACAATGAATGCATCTGGGCCTGCTGCTTTCTGTTTTGGAAGATGTTAATTATTGAATCAATTTATTTAATAGCTATAGATCTATTAGCCATATTTATTTTCATATTCACAGTTCTGCTTTGAGGAAGGAGAATACTCAGTGGTGCAGTGCTGGAAGGAAGAAGAGGGAGCAAGTAGGGATAAGAGGGTGGGTCAAAGCTAGAGAAGCCCTTGTGATCAACTTTCTGTGTGGATTTTCCCTAAGAGATCATGTCTGGAGTGAGCCAGCAACTTGACAAAATAAGCTGGGATCCACTTTCCTGATCCAATGAAGGGAAAAAGCAACCCCAGTGTGGGGACCTTCCCGGGGTCCCAGAGTCCTCTGAAGCAGGACTGGACCCAAGCCCAGGCACAACAGGGGCACTACTCACTCTGGTTCCTGCTGTGGGCGCCAGCCCCACTGCAGCCATGTAAGTGCTTCCAATGGTCTTGATCTTCTCTAGATCCTTATAAAAGTCTTTGTCCATGAGCTTTGTCAAAAACAAGACAGTTAAACATTATAGAACATTTGAGAGACATCATTGTAGTCATCAGCTATTGGGAGCAACTCGGGAGCTGACCAATACATTGTGCAGAGCAACCCAACCTCTTTCTTTTGGATGCCAGATAGGTTCTGGGACTGCATTTGAAAAAGGCAGCAAGGAGGAATGGTCAAGATCCATCCATGTCCCTGCAACTGAGCTCACAGTCACTGGGGGAAATGGGGTTTCTGGTGACGGCAGCAACAGGCAGACACAGTATCTGACTGGAGAAGGTACCTGGAGGTACCCAACTGTCTGCCCATCTACAGAGGAAGCTGCACAGCCCTGGTCACTGTAGATGTCAAGCTCTTGACAACTCAGTGGCCCCTGTCTCCCATCCTAGTGTAAACACCACGGGTTTTTTAATTGTCACAGCTGACCTGGACCCTAAAGGAGATGTGTATGCTTATTCCCTACACATCTAGAGAGCATGACATATTGGATTAGGTGCAGGGAAAACCAATCAGTAAGATGTAAGCAGACAATACAGCATGGCCTCACCTCATCAAAGTCAGCGATAATCTCGTTAAGGAGTCGCAGACACTCCACTCCCATGTTGTTGCCATCCAGCTCGATGTAGAAGTCATTGAAGTTGGGGATAGAGGCAAACATGACACCCACCTGGGAGTAGGACTGGTAGTAGAGGTCCTGCAAGAACAGAAGGGTCAACTTGCCAGGCAGGGGTAGACAGAGCAGCACTTGGGCTAGGGACAATCCAGGCTGCATGGGCTCAGCCTGTTTTACAGACAGGGGGATAGGTTCCAGGGGTTTAAGGTCATGTGACTCATACCTCAGGGAAGACCCCTATGTCCCATCTTCTCTTGGAGGCCAGGAAGATGAAGAGGCCATAGGAAAAGACAGAATTTTAGGAAAGCCTTGCACTGCATGGCTGCAAAACTCAGCCAGATGAACAATTAGCACCTGGAGCGACTTCAGGCCAAAGAAGATCAAAGCTGAAACTTGGGGTTTCATTTCTGCCTTTAGGACCTTAAAAGACCAATCCACATTTCTTCATTTTTAAATCTGGCCTTTTAAAGCACCTGGCTTCTACTATATTAGTGTTCTAACTCATTGCTATAGCAGTTACGGCCGTTAGAAGTTCTGAACAACCCCAATACACTAAGCAAAGGAAGGGAAAAAAGAGTCTTCAGAGGTTTCAAGCATATGTAACAAAACAAAGCACTCCATGGCCAGGCATGCTCTATTTTTTTAAGGTATGTATTGGCCAAAAAATTATCTATAAGGTAATTTGAAATTTTTAAGTCTTGAGAAACCACATCTGAGATTTACTAAAGCCTATTTTCCTTGCCTTGGATGGAATAATAATAAATACTATGTTCTTTCCCATGATTCAAAGGGGAGAAGAAAACTAAATCAAACACTCCTGTCAAATGGGGCCCCAGGAGCTTCCTGATGACCCAGCACTGGCCCTGCCCTCAGGCACAGGCCAGGTGGCCCAGTGAGAAGCTGAGTCTGCTAAATCACAACACCCTTCATCTAGGGAGGCCTCCAGTTAAAACAAAGAAAAGAGGGTGGGTCCAAACCAGATCTGCACCTGAATATCAGGATCCCCTGACACCTCAGAAGATCCCAGAAGACTTCAGTAGGGGCACAGGATGTGGTAACCATATAGCAAGGTGCTCACCATATTCCGGGGATTGGACATGAGGAAGTGCTGTGCAACGTGGGCTGGAAGGAGGTTAAAGAGGATCCTCTTGTTGTCCAGCTTTACCCTCTCCATATCATCCCGCTCCTCTTCTGCCTGAGGGGCATGGAGATCATGAGAATCAGTCATTCACCTGCCCTTACCTGCCCACTGCAGCTTCTCTCTGATCATCCACACTGGACTCTGTGTGAATGAACAGTCCACACTAGGGCTTTCCCTTCCCTCCCACCAGACACAGGGACCAGAGTCAGATTACAGAACTGGGGAATTCACAGTTGTATGCATAAATCACCTCCCCTACCACTGTAACTTTCAAAGGACTGACAATGGCTCTCCTCACTTTCAGGTCTGCCCCATCCCCAGCCACTTCCTGGGAACCAGATACTTTGCACCAGCTCCAGGCATCCACCCAGGTCTGTTTGCCCAGTATCAGGCAGTGGATACTTCCCTAAGCCACCCAAGCCACCCTCTAGAACTTCTCTGTCTTCCTTCATGAGAGCTCATATCCCTCTGATATTGAGACAAGAATGCTGTGGGATGTCGGCTCTCATTTGGAGGCAAACCAATAGGCTCATCTCAGACTTCCCAACTCAGACCCCCAAATCAAGGAGGCCCTGGAATGAGGTATTCGAAACTCTAAAAGAAAACAACTACCAGCCAAGATTGCTGTCTCCAGAAAGGCTACATTTCAAATTCAATGAAGAATTAAAAACTTCCCATGACATGGATAAACTAAAAGAACTCATGACCTCTAAGTCAGTTCTACAAAGAATACTCAAGACATACTGCAAATGGAGGAAACCAAAAGCAAACCCAAAGCTCCCAAAGAGATTAAGATCACTAGAAGAGCAGCCAATTGATTGAAAATTAAGACAGTTAAATATAGCAAAAACCAAAACGGCAGAAAAATAAAAACATATGCACATAATAACACTGAATGTAAATGATCTCAACTCCCCAATTAAAACACATAGATTAGCAGAATGGATCAAAAAACAAGATCCAACTACTTGCAGTGTGCCAGAGACTGATCTCATGGGCAAAGACCTCACAGGCTGAAAGTAGAATGATGGAAAAAAATATTCCATGCAAATGAAATCTGAAAACAAGCAGGTGTAGTTATTCTCATAACTGACAAGCAGATTCTAAGCAAAAGTTAACCAGATAAGACAAAGAAGGCCATTATGGACTGGTAACAGGAGCTATCCAACAAGAAGATATAACAATAGTGAATATATATAACCCAATTAGTGCACCTAGTTTTATATATATATATATATATATATATATATATATATATATATATATATATACACACACATATATATACACACACACACATACATACTCTTGATGTTCAAATTACCTTATAGATTTACATATGTGTATGTGTGTGTGTGTGTGTGTGTATATATATACACACACACATACATATTTCCTCTTGATGGTCAATCCCAGATAGAACTCAATACAAAACTACTGGGGGCTTTCAACACATTCTTATCACCAATGGGCCATTCAAGGAAGATATTTATGATATTAATATAAGTCAAATGGATCTAGTAGACATCTACAGAATATTTCACCCCCAAACAGCTGAATTTACTTTCTTCTCAGTAGCTCATGAAACTTTTTCCAAAATAGACCATGTTGTATGTTAATAAATACAAAATAACTTGTACAATCCTGTGCAACCTATCAGATAATAATGGAATGAAACCAGAAGTTAATGGCAAGAAAAACATTGGAAACCATATAAACACATGGAGATTGAATAATACTCTGTTAAATGAAGAATGGATCAAAGAAGAAATGAGACTAGAAATAAAAAATTCTTAGAAATGAACATGAACAGAGATACAACATATAAAAATCTATGGGATAGGATGAAAGCAGTTCAAAGAGGGAAATTTATAGCATTGACTGCCCGCATTAAAAAATAGAGAGATCCCAAATAAATAAGCTTATGCTACCACTCAAGGCCTTAGGGGGAAAAAAAACTAATTCCAAAATCAGTAGAAGACAGGAAATAATTAAAATCAGATCCAAAATTAATGAAATAGAGAATAAAAAATACACAGGATCAGTGCAGCAAAGAGTTGGTTCTTCTAAAAGATAAGTAGTATTGGTAACTCTTAGCCAAACTAACCAAAAGAAAGCAAGAGAAAACCCAAATAACCGAAATGAGATGAAAAAGGACATATCGCCACACACCCCCTGAAATCCAGAAGATTATCAGAACTTATTTTGAAAATTTATACTCCAATAAACTGGAAAATGTAGATGACACTGACAAATTTCTAGACATAAATGACCTGCCCAAATTTAATCAGGAAGATATAGAAAACCTACACAGACCAATATCAAGTAATGAACTTGAAACAGTAACTGAAAGTCTTCCCAAAAAGAAAAGTCCAAGATCAGATAGATTCTCAGTTGCATTACACCAGACCTTTAAAGAAGAACTAACACCAGTCTTTCTCAAATCATTCCATGAAATTGAAAGGGAGGGAACACTCCCAAATACATTCCATGAAGCCAGTAAACCCTGATACCAAAACCCAAGACTCATCAAGGAACAACAAAAAAACAAACAAACAAACAACAACAAAAAAAACTAAATGCCAATGCCCCTAAAGAACATATGTGCAAAAAATCCTTAATAAAATATTAGCAAATGCCTTTCAAAAGCACATCAAAAAGATAATACACTACGATCAATGGATTTTGTTACAGGGACGCAATGTTGCTAGACATACATGAATCCATAAATGTAATTCACCACATAAACAGAATTAAGGATACAAATCACATGATCAGAATAGGCCTTTGATAAAATGCAGCACCCATTCATGATAAAAATGCTAAAGAAGATCAAAGGTACTTACCTCAACATCATAAAGGCCATTTATGACAAGCCTTTGGGCTTGTCAACATCATACAAGATGGAAAAAAAAACTAAAAGCATTTCCTCTACAATCATAAACAAGACACTCTCACCACCACTCCTATTCAATATAGTCCTCTAAACATCAGCCAAAGTGATCATGCAATAAAGGGAAATCCAAGGAATACAAATAGGAAAAGAAGAAGTCAATTTTTATCTGTTTGCTGATGACATGATCCTATATATATATGAATCAAGTAACTGCATAGTAGAATACAAGATCAACATTCATAAATAAATAGCTTTCCTGCATTACAACTGTGATCCTGCTGAGAAAGGAAAACTATCCTATTTATAATGACCTGGAAAAACTAAAATACTTGGGAATTAATCTAGAAAAAAAAACAGATCAAGAAAAAAACAGCCCTTACATTCATCATCCATTTGGAAGAATAAGAGACTCAGAATAGCCAAAGAAATCCTGAGCAAGAGGAGTGATGCAGGAGACATCACAGTACCTGATCTTAAATGATAGTACAGAGCTATTGTAACAAAACCAGCATGGTATTGGCATCAAAATAGACATAAATACCAATGGACTAGAAGATAGAAATAAACCCACATATTTACAGTCCTCTGATACTTGAAAAAAGTGCCAAAAGTACACGTTGGATAAAAGATAGTCTTTTAAACAAATGGTGCTGGAAAAACTGGATATTCACATGTAGACGAATGAAATTAGATCTGTATCTCTCACCCTGCACAAAGTCAAACCAAAGTGGATCAAAGACATAGGAATTAGAACAGAAACTTTTCAACTACTAGAAGAAAACAAAGGGTCAATACTCTATCATACAGGTGCAGGCACCAATTTCCTTAAAAAGACCCCTAAAGCTGAAGAAATAAAGATAAGAATAAGTGGGATGCCATCAAAATAAAAACCTTCTGCATAGCAAAGAAAATGATTAAGAGCATGAAGAGAGAGCCTACAGAATAACAGAAAATGTTTGCTAGACACTTCTCTGATCCAGAATAAATAAAGAACTCAAAAAGCTTAGTATCACAAAACAAATGACCCAATTAATAAATGGGCAAAAGAACTATATAGAATTTGTCCTAAAAAGAAACACAAATAGCCAACAAATATATGAAAAATTATTTAACAACCCTAGAAATCTGGGAAATGCAAGTCAAAACTACACTAAGATTTCATCTCACTCTAGTTGAAGTGAAAATTATCAATAATACAAATAATAATAAATGCTGGTGAGAATGTAAGATACACTCATATATATAGGACTGCAAATTAGTGCAACCACTCTCGAACACAGTATGGAGATTCCTCAAAAAACTAGGAGTGGAACCACCATATGGACCTGCTATCCCCACTCTTTGATATTTATCCAAAATAATTAAAATCATTATTCTACAGTGATACAGCTAGGTCAATATTTATAGCAGCACAATTCACAATAACCAAGTTATGGAACCAGCCCAGGTGCTCACCAGTAGATGAATGGATTAAGAAAATATAAGGTATATACACCATGGAGTTTTACTCTGTCATAAAGAAGAATGAGATTATGGCATTTACCTCTAAGTGGATAGAAATGGAAAACATCACACTAAATGAAATAAGCCAGATTCAGAAAATCAAGGGTCAAATGTTTGCTCTCATATATAAAAGTTAGAGCAAAACAAGGGGGGGAAAGAGGTGGGGGATTGGATTTCATAAAGCTATAGGGAAGATTAGTGCAGTAGAAGAAGATTGAGAAGGAGGGAAGAGGGACAACAAAGGGGAGGAAATACAGAATAAGTTTAACAAAATCACACTACATGCATGTATATATACAACACAAGAAATTCCACCTTTATGTATATGTAAAAAGCACCCATCAAAAATATACAAATAAACAAGTGGAAGTAAGATAAGAAGCACAGAGGAAGGAGAAAAGTAGGATGAAGAAGGGGAGGGAAAGGTGGTGGCAGGGAACAGGAACTGAAATGGGTAAATCAAATTCCATGCATGTATGATTTTGTCAAAATGAACCCAATTACTATGTGTAACTATAATGCTCTAAGAGAGAGAGAGAGACAGAGAGAGAGAGAGAGATTTCTGTGGGGACCTGGTGGGGTGGATCTAGAGCTCTGGCCAGTAATAAGCACCATCTCCTAGAACAGGAAACCAGAGGCTCTGATGTGAACAGCAGGCACAGCCTAGTCCTAGCCTGCTCACCACCAGCTGCAGGGCTCTGCAGAGGCTGATGAAAACAGCAGCATGGGCCACCAGGGGGCTTAAGATGTGCTGCTGGCAGGGCCCATGGCCTGTGGCACAGGCAGCCTTCAAAGACAGAAGCCACTGGAGTCACTGTACATCCATCACAGAAAATCTGATGCACAAGGAGCTCAGCCTTGGAAATCTACATGTGCCAGTATTTAAGGGCACCAAACTTCTGGGTATAGTAGAAATTGCATAATCACATCCTTGCTGAAGTCCCAAAACCTATTGCTAAAGGCCATGGCTCAGAGACCAGCACCATGGTTCATGTCCTATGTGGTGAGAGGCAGCTGCATCTCTCTGTGCTGCTGTCTCCTTGTTATAAAATATGTACAAAATATCTGTTTTTAGAGGCCCATTTCTAGGGCTGTACTCATCAAGGACTCCAGAATGGCATGTAGCCTCCTCAGCCTTAAAACTGTAGTCTCTCTTCTTGGTAGGATTGCTATGATTTAAGTTGAACTGGCTATTTACTCGCTGCTAGACTTCATGTAGTGATTCTAACAGTTAAATCACGAAGTGGAGATTTCCAAGGAGAGATGTGAGGAGGCCCCAGCTGCGGGGGTTGGGCATGAGGCCACTCTGACCACAAGATCACCTGGCTATGCTGGGAAGGACCCCACCATTAGGTGTTTTCTGAGGAAAAATGGCCAATGAATCAGCAGGACCTATGAAGACAGCACCATCAATGTGTTTATCCTGCTTTTTAGCAAAAGCAAAACACAGTGGGCAAAGACAAAAGAGACAACCCTGGGCCATGACCTCCAGGTCAGAGCAGAGCTGTGCACGGGCTGCCCAGACAGCCTGGAGCCTGATCTGTAAACAGTAGAACATGGCCATGGGCAATTCTGAAAGGGTCTCAGGGTTCATGGACTCTGTTGGAAAGAAAAGTCACAGAAGGCAACATGGGCATGCGCCTGCCACAAGCCTTTACTATTTAGGTGCAACACAGGCAGCAAGCCTCATGAAATCCATGTCTTGCTCTGGATCTCACTCAAAGGTCAGTGGCCTCTATTTTCCAGTCTCTGATTGTCTTTCCATCTCACAGTCCTTTCAATATAACCTTTAGAACATGCTTCTCTCCATGGGGCACACATTATTATGTGTTACTGTGTTACCCTCTAATACACAAAGAAGAAAGGTTCTTAAAGGGTGAGATGAAGAGGAAGCGGTTTTGTGTAATCCCAGCGGCTTGGGAGGCTGGGGCAGGAGGATCCCAAGTTCAAAGCCAGCCTCAGCAACTTAGCAATGCCCTAAGCAACTTAGAGACCACCAACTCAAAATAAAAATAAAAAATTTAAAAATGGTCTAGGGATAAGACCCAGTGGGTAAGCTCCTCAGAGTTCAATCCCTGGTACGAAAACAAATAAAAATCAAACAAATAAATACTGGTTTTGTTGTATTTATTAATGGAACAAAAAAAATTATCCTCTTTCCAATGTGAATGTTAATATTTTGGTGATAACAATGCAATTGAATGTTTTGATTAAGAACAAAACCTTGGCTTATTACATTGTGATTAAAAAAAGTCTGCCTCTGAGTTCTGTTATGTCAACATCTGAATTATGAGCTGTCCAAGTACCTGTCCTTCCTAACTCATTATATAGTTTTTAGTCCACATAGAGATGCAAAGATTTTTTTGTTGAAACTTGACTGAAAAATGTAGTTCTTCCCCATGCCAGTTGATTTTATGAACTAAACAGAAGTTATACTGTTATGTTTCAATGAGATGAAATTCAACTGGAATTCTCTAGAATTTCAACCTGCCAGGAAACTAGTATTTTAAAGACTTGTGGGTGACACACAACAGAGTCACATGACAGATGTACAGTCACAACTTTCCAAAATGTTCTCTTGACAGTAGTTCCTTTCAAAAGGCATTTCCCTTCTCACTTGTGCTTATATTTTAGAATTTCTCCACCAAGGCACATCTATTGACCAGAATGTAGCATTTCAGAGGAGGTCCCCACCTGAGGCACCTATCATTATGGAACAATAACCCAAGCCAAACAACAGACAGCCTGACTTGTCAACTTCCTGGGACATTGACAGGTACTGTAGCTGACTCTTGCCATCACCCTGACAAATAGTCCTCAGTCCGACAAATGAGATCAGCAACACCCAGCCCAGCACCTAGAATCGATACTGCCCTCCCTATGAGGGAAGAGCACTACATGGTGGCCCCGTTCTCCCTCTATGCCCTCTTGCAAGGGACACACGACATTTGCTGAGAGAGATTAGCACAGACAATTTGTTCTTCCATACTAGGGGCAGTACATTTCTTAATGTTCAGACACAATCACTATAAATGAACTTTCTGATGTCCTCTCCCACTGAACCATCTAGTGTCCTTCCAGCTCTGAGAACCACTTCTTTTGGGGAAGATATAGAGAGGGAAAAAAACTTTCCCTAGCACAGGGAACAGCTAAGATCAAGCATCTTCAGGCCCCAGGGTAGAGGACATAGTTCCTAATTTTGGAACAGAGTTGTTTCATGTTATTTTCCTTTGATAATTGATTTTCCACACACACACACACACAAAATCCACAACATGTGAATCAGTGATGGCATACATCTCTGCATCACGTCACTGCCCCTCAGATGGATCGAGTCCTAAGATCAGAGAGGCCCAGACAAGGCAGACTAGGAGGGATGAGTGCCCAGAGCAGCACCCACCCCTGAAGTTTTTCAGGAAGGCTGAAACTTGAGCAGTCCACCTTGAACAGATTCTAGTGGCTTCCTTCTTCCCTGATGGCTCTGGAGTAGACATTCCTAATGTCCCCCCAATGACTTCTAGGAATGACAAAGTCACACAAGCCACCCCTTGAAGATGAGTGAGGACCACACGCTGCTTCTGGCCTAGAATCCTCAGCGTGGCCCTGGACCCCTCCACCCACCTTTCCATGCTGAAAAGAGCTAAGGAATCTCTAATGTCCACCAGCATGGCTCCTGGAGGACTACAGTGCTGTGGTTCCCTTGATGACCTGTAAACCTTGCTGATTTATCCTACTGACTCCTGGAGATCTCTCACTGCAGCCCAGCCCAGTCTGACCCTCAGAATGCTGGGTTCCAAGAGAAGCTCTAAAGGGCCACACTTTGGGGAACTTCCACCTTTCCCCTTATCTCCCTCCATACAGTTAAGTCCCTAACAGGCTTCTATACCATTCCAGACCCCCACCCTCCCTTGTCCCCTGCAAGTGTGATCATGTATTCTCCACCTCTGTCCCTGACTCTTTCCAGGCTTGATAAGGAGGGGTTTTCCCTCAAATAACAGCATTTCAAGAAGTAGTATTATTTATTTTTATTATAATTATTTTAACCATATTATCTGTACAAATTAATGGGTTTCACTGTGACATTTCCACACATGCATTGGTCATATCAACCATCTCTATTGCCAACTCTTGCCCTCTCCCTTCTCCCCTCTTCACTGGCTCCCTTAACCCCTCCCTAGTCTTCTATGTTTAGGTCATCTTTTTATTTTTTTTACCTAACACATATGAGAGAATGCATGCAATACTTATCTCCAATTGCATCAATTTTCCTGCAATTGACACAATTTCATTTTTTTATATCTGAATAAAACTTCATTGTGTATAAACCACATTTTCTTTATCCATTCATCTGCTGACAGGCAACTAGACTGATCTTGGCTATTGTGAACTGTGCTTCTAGAAACACGAGTGTATAGGTGTCTCTGTGGTGTGCTGACTTCATTTCCTTGAGGAGTGGTATAGATGGAACATATGATAGTTCTACTTTTAGTTTTTTGAAGCACCTCCATACTGATTTCCATAGTGGCAGTACTAATTTACATTCCCATGAACAGTGTATAGAGTTCCTTTTTTCCCCACATACTTGCAGCATTTGGTTTATTGTTTTGTTGTTGTTGTTTTGCTTGGTAATAGCTATTCTGACTGGGGTGAGATGGAATCTCAACATAAGGTTTGATTTTCATTTCCCTGATGACTAAAGATGTACTTACTTTGAGAAGTATCTAGATTCATTTATCCATTTATTGATTAGATCACTTTTTTCATTTGTTAACTTTTTTGAGTTCTTTGTATATTCTGAATATTAATTCTCTGTCAGATAAATAGCTGGCAAAAATTTCTCCCATTCTTTGGACAGTCTTTCCACTGTTAACTATTTTTCTGATGTGCAGCTTTTGAATTTGATGTATTCCCATTTGTTAGTTCTTAATATTATTTCCTGAGCTACTGGAGGACTATTTAGGGTGTTGTGGTTTGTGCCAATATCCTAAAGTGTTTCCTCTATGTTTTCCTCTAGTAGTTTCAAAGTTTCAGATCTTAAAGTCTTATTTCATTTTGAGTTGGTTTTTATTCACTCTGATAGATATTATTCTAGGCTCAATCATGTGATTACTCAGTGTTCCCAGCACAATTTATAGAGGCTCTCTTGTCTTCAAAGTATAGTTTGGCACCTTTGGTGAAAATCAGATAGTTCCAGGTGTATGGGTTTAATTCTGGGTCCTCTATTTTGTTTCATTCTGTTCCATATCTATTTTGTGGCAACAGCATGCTGATTTTATAACTACGGCTCTGAATATATTGTGAAATTAGGTATTGTGATGCTCCAAGCATTGCTCTTTGCTCAGGATTGCTTAGTTTTTTTGTCTTTTGTGCTTCTATACAAAATTTAGGGTTCTTTTATTCTAGTTCTATGAAAAAAAGTCTTTGGTACTCTAATAAGCTTTGCATTGAACCCTTTTATTGTTTTTGATTATAGGGCCATTTTAACAATATTAATTCTCCCAGTCCATGAACATGGAAAGTCTTTCCATCTCCTAGTATCTTCTTCAATTTCTTTCTTCAGTGTTTTATAATTTTCATCATAGAGGTCTTTCACCTCCTTGGTTAGATTCATCTCTATATTTTTGAGGCAACTTTTAATTTATTTATCAGTTTGAAGAATCTTTTGGTAGAGTCTTTAAGGTCTTCTAAATTTAGAATTATATCATCTGCAAACAGGAATAATTTAACTCCCTCCTTTACTACTTGTATCACTTACGATTGTTTCTCTTGCCTATATGTTTTGTTTAAAATTTCAACTATAACATTGAATAAAAGGGTGAGAGTAGACAACCTAGTCTCATTCTTGATTTTAAAGAAAATGATTCCAGTTTTTCCACATTCAGGATGATTCTGGCAATGGGTTTGTTATACATAGCTTTTATTATGCTAAGATATGATCTTTGCTCCTAGTTTTTTCAGTGATTTTTGTTTTGTTTTTAATTAATAAGTGTTACTGAATTTTATCACAGGCATTTTATGCATCCATTGAGATTATCATGTGATTTTTGTCCTTGATTCTATTTTATGTTTTATTACATTAATGTATTTGAATATGTTGAACCATTCTTGCACCCCTGGAATGAAAGCAACTTGTTAATCATGGTGCATGACTGATTTTTAATGTGCTTTTAAATTCAATTTACAAGTATAATATATAAATTTTTACATGTGTATTCATCAAGGATATTGGTCTACAGGTTTTTGTTTTCCTTTTATTTCTTTTTTTCTACTAGGAATTGAACTCAAGAGTGCTTTACCACTGAGCTATATCCTTAGCCATTTTTCTTTCTTTATTTATTTTTTAATTTTGATACAGAATCCCAAAAAGTTGCTCATGGCCTCACTAAATTTCTGAGGCTGGCCTTGAACTTGTAATCCTCCTGCTTCATCCTCCTAACTCACTGGAATTAGAGGTGTGTGCTATCATGCCAGACTTAACAGTACTTTTTTTTTCTTCATTTTGTTCTTATTTGGTTTTAGCAGCAGGGTACCACTGGCTTGTAGAATAAGTTTGGAAGGATTTCTTCCCTTTCCATTTTATGGAGCAATTTAAGGAGCACCAGTATTAGTTGTTTAAAAGTCTAGCAAAATTCAGCAGTGGGCCACCTGGGCTCTTGTTTGTTGGAAGACTTTTCATTATTGCTTCAATTTCACTGCATGTTTTTTCTCTGTTTACATTTTCTATATCCTCTAGGTTCAATGTTGGAAGATCAGACACGTTCAGGAATTTGTCCATTTCTTCCAGATTTTCCATTTTATTGAAATATAGTTTTTACTGATCATCTGTATTTCAGTGCTATCTGGCTTAATGTCTCCATTTTCATAGCTAATTATGTTAATGTAGGTCTTCTTTCTTTTTGTTTGTTTAGATAAGAGTTTGTCAATCTGTTAACTAACTCTTTGTTTCATTGATTTTTTTATTGATTCTTAGACCTGATACGCAGGTCTAAGATCACCTGGTCAAGAAGCAGTTTAAGAGGTCATCTCACCTCTATGGGATCAGTGAACCAGTCTCCACCATCTTGAGCCATAATCCACTTTTCCTTGAGTAGCTTGAAGAGATCCAAAATTCACTACTATACAAGTCTGCCTCATCCAATCTCAAACACTCAGGCTGTTGAAGAACTCCCCTGTTGTTAAATAAAATTCTGGACCTTTTGTCCAAAGGTCCTTTTAGTCTGATTTCATTTAATTCAGCTCTGGTCTTTATTATTTCTTTCCTTCTACTGATTTTGGATCTCCTTTGTTTTTGTTTTTCTAAAGCCTTGAAATACATGATTAGGTTATTTACTTGAGTTCTGTAAGTTTTTTTTAAAGTTGTCACTCATAGCTATACACTTCCCTCTTAGTACTGCTTTCTCTGTATTTCACACCTCTGGTATGTTGTGTTTTCATTTTAATTTGATTCTAGGAATTTTTAAATCCTCTCCCCTGATTTCTTCAATGACTCAGCCTTTGGTCAAAATGTATTGTTCAAGCCATGTGCAGTGGCACACACCTGTAATCTCAGCAGCTCTGGAAGCTGAGACAGGAGGATCACAAGTTCAAAGCTAGCCTCAGCAACAGGAAGGCACTAAGAAATCCAGTGAGACCCTGTCTCTAAAATATTAAAAAGGACTCAGGATGTGGCTCAGTGGTTAAGCATTCCTGGGCTCAATCCTCATAAAAAAATAAGATAGAAATGAAATTAATAAAGAGGGGAAAAAGGGAAAACAAAATAACAGAAAATTCAAAAACAGAAAGCAGGATAAAGCAAGAAAGAAAAAGTTAAAGTTAAAGAAAATGTGAATCTTAAAAGGAAAAAAAAAGAATAAGTAAAAAGAAAAAAAGGACCACACACACACACACACACACACACACACACACACACACGGATCAAACAGCCAAAACATTAAAAAAGTTGAAAGAAAATGAAAATATTGTGTGCATTGATGTGGTTGATTGTGTGGACAAGAATTGATGTTTCCTATGTGTGCTGATCATACTTCTTTCCTTGTCCTCTTATGCTATGCACCACTTGGAGAAAGCAAAGACTGGGGATTATTCGACCCTTCTTTCTTTTGTGTTGCTTGACAGATGAACAGTAAGAGTGGACTGGGATTGGAGCCAGCTGGAATAGTTCTCAGCTGCCATGCATTTCAGTACAAGGTACTATGGAATGCAATGTTCCCTTGGCAGAAACTTACTGAAGAAAGATTAACTCAGCACACTCCATCAGTGCTCTGATGCTGAGCACTGCATCACATCTACATCTCTGGTGCCTCTTGAGAAGGCCACACAGGGGGCAAAGCAACTCTGCACTGAGTCAGGGGACATAGGAGGCCATATAAAATCCAATGCCCACAACTGCAGCTTATGAGACCCAGCTCCCAGGCGTGATAACACATGCCTGCTCAGTCCCTCCAGAATATCTTCAGATGGCTACCAAAGCCACTGGCCTTTAAGGGGAAAGCAAGGTCCACTCCCTTTTATGACACAACTGGTATTCCACTTCATAGAGTTTCCCACAGGTTTGTCTCAGTGGCACTTCTAGGGGCTAAACTAAATCTCAATGGAAACACCCACTGAGACAGTGTACTAGTATTTGTTGCAGGTTCCTGGGGACAGAAAGATGCAGGGAATTGTCCAAAGCAGCAAGCTCACATGTGACCTTCTCAAGATGGTTCTTCATTATAGCATCATGAGTACATATTGGAAAGTGCTGACTTCTCCAGGGCAAGCCTGATATGCAGGTCTAAGATCACCTGTGACAAGAAGCAGTTTAAGAGGTCATCTCACCTCTATGGGATTAGTGAACCAATCTCCACCATCTGGAGCCATAATCCACTTTTCCTCGAGTAGCTTGAAGAGATCCAAAGTTCACTCCTATGTAAGTCTGCCTCATCCAATCTCAAACACTCAGGCTGCTGAAGAACTCCCCTGTTGTTGAATAAAATTCTGGACCTTTTGTCCAAAGGTCCTTGTTCTGATCTCAGTCTGCTAGAGACCAACCATGTCAAGATTGGAGGGCTGGAATCCCCTCACTCACAGTACCGCCTAGGTTCCTTCAGCTACCCCTCTTAACTGTGGCTGCTCTGAAGGGCCCTCACTGGCTGGGTATCCAAGCTGAGGCTAGCAGGTTAGGTTACAGCTAAGTTCTCTCACAGGCAGGGCACTGGCCTGAATCAAATCTTTAGCCAAATGCCCAGCTCCCAGCTAACCTAGCCCCCTACCCCCAGTCTCTCTCTGGGAGCTGCTGCTAAACTGTTTGTCCTACCCTATGCTTGCAAAGGACTGTGTTTCAAACACAAAATTCCCTTTCAGTTTTATCCTGTCCAATTGTTCCAGCAATCCAGCTGTCATGGTGAGCTTGAATTCTGAGCCCTGAAAGGGTCATTTTGATGGCAGCTCCAAGCCCCATATCTTTCTCCAACTCCAAGACCGGGGACATAAATGACCAATTAAAGGCAAAGGAGAAAGCATCATTGAGAGACAGAGAGAGTTCTAGTTCCCTGCCAGAAATGCTGACTTTGTCTGGTTACACCGGGGACTACAAAAATCATGAAAACATGTATGCATCTCACTAACAATTTCTTCAGATCATGCATAAGTCTTTACACATACTATTAATCCTATGGGGCAGGCTGACTATTATGCAGATGTTTCTAATCTGTGTACCTAGCCTCCCCTCCCCTGTCCTAATTGCTCAGTGTCCTTGCTTGCCCCTTGCCCATCTCAATACTTCCTATCCATCAAGTTCTGCCAATATACAGGCTATTCTCTCTATATATTTCTCTTTCATCTGCTGCCTGCTGTTCAGATCAGCTCCACTTCTCTCTTGGCCCAGTGGGTCCGGAAAGTATAGTTTCCAGGTTGCTTACGGAATAAAATCATATGCAGCCTGTGGGTTCTCACAATGTTGACTAATCTGGAAGACTAGGGAGATCAAGGCCACATGAGTTCACAGGGAGGATATCAAAGAGGAGAGGGAAGTCTGAAGACTTGTAGAGAATTCCCTTCAAGTCTTCAGTTAAGTACTAATTAGGACAGATTAGAAAACAAATCACCCAACAAATCAGAGGAACAATCCTCCAAAGCTCATACAATGCTGAATACAGTTCCTACCCCCACTGACAAAATGGGAAACCTCATAATTCACTATCCATCAGGTAGAATACTGAAAATAGTTTTGCCTCCATCGTGGGAAAAATTTGTCCTAGAATAAGTGTTGTTCAATTTCTTCCTAATGAATGTTAAAAGCAAGACCCAAAAGGATCAAAATATTGCCAAGTAACTTATCAGGGTCCCAGAGAAAGGATCAAGAATAATTTTAGGAGCACAAGACTATCCAGCACTCAAAAAAAAATAAGATAACCCATTAAAAATTAACATATGCAAAGAAGCAAAAAAGTACAACTCATAATAAGGAAATAAACCAATATTAACTTGTTTACAGTTAATAGGATTAGTTAGACAAAGATACTATAACAGTTATTATGCATGTATTCCATATAAGGCAGAGGAACCACTGTAAGTATAAACATTGAAGATATTAAAAAGACCTAACTATAACTTCAAGAAACCTGTAATATCTGAGGTGAAAAAATGCACTGGGTAGAACTAACATTAGGTTAGACATTTCAGTAGAAAAGATTAGTGAACTAGAAGACATAGTTGTAAAAACTACCAAAAATAAACACAGAAAAAGGAAAAAACAACAACAAAAAAATGAACAGAGTATTAGTGAAGTGTGGTACATGTGTAACGGGTGTTCCTGAAGAAGGAGAGAGACAGAAAGTGGGGAGAGATAGAAATAAAAATACTGGAAGAAAAAATGGCTAAGATTTTCCCAAATTTTATGGAACTGTAAAGCCAGAGATCCAAGAAAATCAACAAACCCTAAATACAAGAAGTATGAAAAAACTACACCAAGAACATCACAACCACTTAAAACCAGCGATAAATTCTTTAAAAAAACAGGTTTTTAAAAAGACACATTACATCTAGAGAAACCAGTGCAGATGGCAGCAGACTTCTTTATTGGAAACAACGCCAGACAGAAGATGGTGGGAACGTCTTTAAAGCACTGAAATGAAAGATCATCTACCTAGAATTCTATTCCCCCCCCCCAAAAAAAAAAAACCCTTTCAACTATGATGATAAGATAAAGATTTTTTTAGACATCTAAAAGCTGAAAAAATAATAATTACCAACAGACCTGAAAGATATGTTAAAGCAAGTTCTTTAGATAGGTAGAAATATAGATGCACACAGAAAAGGGAAAAGTATCAGAAATCGTAACCATGTGGGTAAGTTAAAAACTTACTAAATATCTCTAAAAATATAATTGTTCATCAGAAAGGGTCCCATATACTTCTTCTCCGGTTGCTGCTTTTAATATTAGTTTTATTTTTATTTATTTTTGAACTGGGGATTGAACTCAGGGATGTTATACCACTAAGCTATATCCCTAACCCTTTTTATTTTTTTTAATTTTAAGACTGGGTCTTGCTAAATTGCGGAGACTGGCCTTGATCTTGCAATCTTGCCTCACCCTCCTAAGTAGCTGGGATCATAGATGTGTGGCTTTAATATTAACAGCGTCTGTTAGTATGGTACATTTGTTACAACTGATGAATCAATATTGGTATATTATTAACTAAGTCGTTTTTTTTTTTTTTCTTTCAGTGCTGGAGATTGGGCACAAGGGTGCTCTACCATTGAACTACATCCACAGCCCTTTTTATTTTTTTTTTTTAATTTTAAGATAAGGTCTTGCTAAATTGCTGAGGCTGGCCAGGTAAAGTGGTGCACACCTCCAATCCCAGCGACTAGGGGAGGCTGAGGCAAGAGGATTGCAAGTTTGAGGTCAGTCTCAGCAACTGAGTGAGATGCTATCTAAAAATACAAAAGACTGGGGATATAGCTCAGTGGTAGAGCACCTCTGGGTTCAATCCTCAGTGCCAAAAAAACAAAACAAAACAAGTTGTTGAGGCCAGTCTTGAATTTGCAATCCTTCTGCCTCAGCCTTCCAAGTAGCTGGGATTATGGCTGTATGCCACCATGCCTGTCACTGACCAATGTTTGAGTAGATGCATCCAACATTCTGCATGAAACTTCACACAGAATAGTTTCAATGCCCTAAAATGCCCTCGGGCTACACGTGTTTTACCCTCTCCCTATTCTATGTAAGTCAGATATTTTTACTGTCCTCATAAGCTTTGCCTTTACTAGAATGTCAAATATTTGGAATCATATCACACGTAGCCTTTCAGATTGTCTGAAATATGTATTTAAGGTCTTTCCATGTGTTCATTGATTGATTTCTTTTTAGTTCTGGACTATTTAGTAATATTCCATTCTCAAGATGTACCATTCATTCACCTACTAAAGGACAACTTGCTCATTTCCAAGTTTTGGAAATTATAAATAAAGCTGCTACAAAAAAATTAAAAATAATAAAATATAATTGCTCATGATTTTCTATCAATAACAATGTATTTTGGGGTTTAAAATATATGTACAAATAAAATAAATCTATAATGACAATTGCAAAAACTTAAGATGGAAGAAATGGTCTCAATCAGTTAAGAATACTATCAATATAAATTATCACAGACAGGATGACTTAAAGAATAAGCATTTCTCCCAATTCGGAAGGCTACAAAGGCTCAGGGCACCAGCATGGCTGGGTTTTGACAAGAACCTGCTTCCTGGTTGCAGATAGCCAGCTTCTCATTGTTCTCTTCATATGGCAGAAAGAGGATAAGAGAGATCTTTGGGCCCTCTTTTGCAAGGGCACTTATCACATTCATGAGGGCTCCACCCTCGTGTGCTAACACCCTACCTTCTAATACCATCAAATTAGGGGTTAGAACTTCAACATATGGACTTTGGGGGCAACACAAACAATCTACTGTAGACATATTCTGTTATAAGATTCTTACATGATGTGTGAGATAGTATATCACTTGAAGGTAGACTATGGTAAGTACCTATTATGACAATGCAAAAAAAAAAAAATTATAGCTAAGGGAGAAAAAGATTAAATTGAATAACAAAAATAATTAACCCAAAACAGGCAGAAAACAAAGAAATAAAGAAAATAAGAGACAGCAAGATGGTAAAAATCCAACGATGTCAAAAATTACACTATAATTGGCCTTAACGGTTAAAAGTTAGAGATTTATAAATTGGAAAAAAGAGCAAGACTCTATCATATATTGCTTAAAATGAATACACTTTAAATTAAAAGACAAATAGCTTAAAAATAAAATGTTGGAAAAAGAATATGAAAATGGGATTACTTACATTAATTACAGACAAAGTAGCCTGTAGAGCCAAAAAAATCACCTAGGGGAAAAAAGTTGTTTTTGTTTTTTTCCTATAATGCTTAAGAGTGACAAAGGGGCAAATATTTAAGTAGCTAATAACAGATCATCAAAATCCATAAAGCAAAAACTGAGAACTGTAAGAAGTTCTACCCAGAAGTGTAGCTGGAGATTCCAAGAACCTTCTAAAATAAACTGATAGATTACAGAAAGAAAATCAGTAAGGACATTATCAACCAGGTCAACTTAATTGAAATTTATAAAATGCAGCATCCAATGGCAACCAAATACACATTCTCTTCAAGAGCACATGGAATATGGACTATACAGCAAGTCTCAAGAAATTTAAAATAATTCAAATCATACCAAGTGTATTCTTTGACCACAGTGTAATAAAATTTGAAGTCAACAACTGCAAGGTCTCTAGGAAATCCTCAACTAAAGAAAACACTTCTTAATTTTTGGTTTAAAGAAGTAATCAGAAGACAGGCCTAAGGACATGGATCCTCTTATCTTCCTGGTGTAGCCAGCTACACTGATTAAAGTTCCTTTCATGATTTTCACCATTACCGTTTCTGTTTGGTTTGGGGGACGAGTATCGGATTTGATTTATTGGATGCCCAGAGTCAGTCCCTGGCTTAGGACTTTGGTAATCACTTTGACGAGCCTTGCCAGGAGAAAGCATGCATTAGCCACTTGCAGTTTGCTTCTCCAGAACGAAGAGGGCAGACAAAGAGGGACCTGTGTAACTGCCAAAATTACATTCATTTGGGGAGTCTCTCCCTTTCTTTCCGCTTCAGGATGGCATCAGTTCCTTTATACCATCATTTGTTGAAACAGAAATTGAACTTTTTGGACTCTAGAGGCCCCAAAGTCTGAACCCTGGTAGGTTCTACCCCGCAGTGCAAGTTGGGCCTTGCCCTTCTTCCTTTTCGTTCTTGTTTGGGGGCTATTTTGAGCAATTTGAATTCTTTTGAATGGAGCTATTTGTCTGAAAGGTAAGTCTGGATTCTGTAACTTTGTGGTGCCAATTAATAGAAAAGGGGTACACAAAGAAGCCAGGCTGGTTTGGGGAGATCTCTGTTGTAATTTGCATAAGAATGGACAGCTCTGATTCTGTGCAGGTGGCCTCCTAGGGAGAACCTGAAAGTGTACTTTTAATTATAAAATGTAATTATTTCATGTGTTCTTCTGTCTGTTCACAATGCCTGACTTGGTAAAGGAAAAAAAAAATGTGATGGCTGGCAGTCACCGCCTCTACTGAAAATTTACTGTTTGGTTGGCAGTTGTTGATTCCGAGTTGGTTAATTTGGATAGCCTTTGTTTCAGAATAATTGTCTGCTAGCATCCAGTCTTTTTCTTCTTTCTCTACATTGTGCAGATTTGCCTTTTTTGCTTTTTTGTCTCTTTCTCCTGATCTTTGCAGCCTTGCACCTTTTAGTCCAAAACACAAGTCCATCAGTTAGCTCAGAAGGTTAACAATTTTGAAAGAAGGGACATCTTTGCTAAATCAGAAAAGAAATTCAAGAAAACAGATAGTGTTTGGAGAAAAACCCCATTTGGTACTCCAACTGGTTTTATGTTTGATGATTATAGTGCCGCAACTTGCATGTACTTAAGAAATTTAAAATTTAATATTTAATATTTAATATTCCTGATTTTTTTTAGCGGTTTTGGGCAGGGGGGTGCAGCGTGCTGGGGATTGAACACAGGGACTCAAGCATGTCAGGCAAGCATGTTAATATATGAGTAAAATATATGCAAATTTAACTCATGTTAATATATGAGTAAAATATATGCAAATTTCTGACCAGCCATTCTAAATTCTGATACAATGGGAAATGTTTTAAAATTTAACACAAGCTCTTTCTAAACTGACTGAAATCTGTGATAAAACAGGAAGAAAGAACTTCAGGAAGCTCAAAGGAGGTTTTCCCAAGTTGGGTGAACATATAAAGTGCCCTTTACCCTACAACTGACTAGAAAACAAGTTGGGTCAGGATGACTTATCAACTAGATAGTTCTCCAAAATGTGATTTTTCTAATCCGTTATGAAAGAAATGTCCACATGTAAGGGTTCCTCCCTCTATTAATTAGCTCTTAAATTAGGGAAAGATTAGCCTAAGACTGCATGACTGCCTCACTCTTAAAACACTTGCTTTCACTAGGCCTTTGTTTTTGCCTTCTCAAAAATGTTTGGTCTAACATTTGTGTATTTGAGATGTAAATTTTCTGCTTTGTTTCAATTAAGTTATATTTTTGGAAGTTCAGATTTAAGATTAAGGATGTTTTAGGACTATATCAACAGATCAGTTTAAAAAAAGAACAGCAAATGGTGACTTTAAATGAAAGCTATGAAATCTTTGTTTTCTGTAATTTTTATGAATGTATATGTGTTATGTCTGCATAGTATCATATTGGCTAATAAACAAATGAACTCTCAGACATTTTTAAAGGCTATGAGTCTAAATACTTTAGTTCACATGTCTTAAATAAATCTTTGATAAATTAATTCTGTTGGTTAGACAAAAGTAAAGATATCTTTAAGATGATAAATACCACTTTTTTCCCCCTAGGTTACTAGACATTTGAAATTGTATTTTTCTCTGTTGTTTAAAGTACAATGTCAATTGCTTTTATTTTGGGGGGGAGGCAGGAAAAATGCCTTAAATGTTAACTATGCTCATCTGATATTTTGGTTTTCATGGGTAAATGAAAAATAAGCCGTTTTAAAAAATGGATAAATTTCCTGGGTGTGGTGGTTCCTACCTATAATCCCAGTGAGACAGGAACAAAGGACTGGTAGTTAGAGGAGACAGTAAATGATGGGGTCAGAAAGATGAGAACTGATTATCAAAGTAAAGGAAATGGGTTGCTAACACCTCCAGAGCACTTCCTCCACTCAACTGGTTGCTAACACCTCCAGGGAAATCTTCCCAGCACAAGGAATTGCTAATGATCACCCCCTGGGCTGCTCCCTCTTACCCTTAGGCAAATAGACAAGGAAGTGGGGGGGTGGAGAAGAAATCTGGGATCTATAAAAAGGCACATGCACCCCTTCCCTGGGGCACCCAGCTCTGGGCCCCAACTTCTCTCTGGAGAAGTCTGCTATCTCTGTTCTGCCTCTTTCTTAAATAAATTTGCTTTCTATGCTTGCCATCAGGGTTTCTCCGTTTTTCAGTCTTTAATACAGAGGGAACAAGGACCTCATCCTGATTTCTAAGACCAGTATCACCACATCTTGGAAGCCTGAGGCAGGAGATTTGCAAATTCAAGGCTAGCTTCAGCAATTTAGCATGGTCCCTGCAACTTAGTGAGTTACAGTCTTAAAATATAAAGGACTGGGGATGTAGTTCAGTGATAAAGTTCCCCTGGGTTCACTACCTAGTCCAAAAGGTGTGTGGGGGGGTACTCTTGTCCTCTTAAATTCTTTAAGAAAAAAATATATATTTGAGTCTACATAAAGTGTTTTATAAATTATTGGTATATGGAAACAACAGTTCAAGATTGCTTTGTTTCTGGGTCTTCAATAAAAAGTAAGCTTACAAAGAGTGAAAATTCTAATTAACACACATGTAATTCTATATGCAAAAATATGAAGAATTTCAGTTGTGTTTTAATTAAAATACTATAGAAAGCATAAAGTAGTTTATCACACTGAGGAAAAAAAGGAGAAATCTAATTTTAAAAATTTTATATGGATTGTTTTAGAATATAAACTGAAGACAAGAAAAGAGTAAGCTAGAAAAAGAAAGAAATACAAGAAGTTATAGGTATGGGGATTTATTTTGGTAAGAAAAATTAAAAGGAAATGTTTCTGCATGACAAAGTATCTTGTATAGGTAAGTAATATTTTTGCCCTAAATTTCAAGATGGGAAAAAGTGAGACGGGACAAAATTAAGGATATAAACAAGTTGTGGAGAGTCTAAGTAAGTTGCATAAGGTTTGCAGAAGATAAATCTTAGGAAAATTTTATGTTTAATTTAGTTGTCTATAATTAAACCAGTTAAAATCATATATGGGTTTTTCTAAAGTCAAAATTTAATGTACTGATATAAAATCAGAATCTAATTCTTTTATGTTTAAAACAATAAGAGTTTATTAAAACATTGATTTGATCTTATTTGTCAAGGTGATTTCTTGTGTCTGTTAGGTTTTTATCACTTAGGGAAACTAAGTCTTACAAGAATTAGGGTTCACTTAAGTACCTATTTTAAAGTCTTTTAAATGATTGCTTTATAACTCTGATTAAATATACAACTGCTATGTTAGGTTATTATAGTACATTTGACACCCTAAATATATGCAACTGGAAATACATATATATCTGAGGGCTAAATACATTTGTCAAAGCTTTGCCTAAACATTATGTAAAAGTTTGTGGAATTAGAGCTATACAGATTTAATATAGGCAAGTTAACCAATAAGTGCTCTATTCAATACAATATACATTGTATTTGTACATTAAACATATAAAATGAACGATTAAACTTTTGGCATTTTCACCATTTGTGTATATTAGTGAGTCACTGTCTTAAAATAAAAAGGACTGGGGTTTAGTTCAGTGATAAAGTTCCCCTGGGTTCAATACTCAGTTGAATACACATATTTTATACACACACACACACACACACACACAATATATATATATATACACACACACATACATACATACACATATGGTACACTTGTACATCAGGTAATAATCTATTTGTGGTCATTAGCATGGTATTCTAAACCTATAAGAGGCCTAAAATTATCCTTTGATTTTGTTTGTCGTTAATCTAGATATACCTGTAACTATAGTTATCCTATGGAACCAGGGATTCCAAATTTTGCTTCAAAAGTTAAAATTAATATGAAGTTAATATGAAGACATCTATGTAACTGGGATGGTAATCATTATTGACTTCTTTGTATGTGAAATTTATTTATGTTCCCCAATAGTACAAGCCTTCTAAAATGTAAAGCTTAGGAGAGCCCTTTACTATCCATGGTCTCCAAACTAAAATCTGTTAGTAGGACAGCCTTTTTTTTTTGCTTATATAAAAATAGAAAGCTTAGACTTATTTATGTCATTTAATGTTCTTTAACTGGGTAAAAATGTAATCAGTAATTGATATATGGAGAAATACCTGGGGTAGGAATTTAAATGTATTTTTTAATGATAATAAGGAGGGCCTGATTTTTTTAAAGACTAGCAATGTGGAATATGGAAATGTTTTGCTGCTTTTTCTACAAAGGAAGGAAATTAAAGAGGACTGACTCTTAGCCTTTCTGTTTGATTCATGTTTCAGATGTAATACTATTATGTTAACTTATATTCAGATAGAAAAATATAGGAGAATTTGTTTTCTTTTATTCCTAAAAACAATGATATTTAGAAAGGGGCAAAGATTAGCTTCAAATGTAAAACACTTTAAGATTCCAAAAGGCCACCCTCACCTGAGGTAAGGCTTTGCCTCTTGCCCTATTCAATGTTAGGATGGCCCCAAAGTAGGCTAAAATTAAACTCATTTAAAGTTCTGTTAAAAGGATAAATTTGTGTTGTAAAGATTACTATCATCCCAAAATAGAAAGAAATATATTGCAAAACTACATAAGGGTTTGGGTAAATTATAAAAGGTATTTAAACATTGTAACAGGTTTCAAAACAGAAACAGAATTTGTAAAAGATTTGTATGTGATTGAGTTGACTATGGTTGTTTTTTTTTTTTGCAGAAGCTAAAAAGATATCAAAGATACACTAGTGTTATTAAAAATGTTTCTTGATTCAGAGCTCTTATACAAACTGAATGTTTTTCCTCTTGTATTTTCCTTGTAAAATTTTACAACTGTTGTCTGTTGATGTTTTACAGAAATACAATTCCTAACAGAATAAGCTGACTTTGTTTGAGATAAGAAGTCATCACCTTCAAGACAGACAAGATGTGATGCTGACTCCAGTACTAATACTGACCCCAATTAGATGGAAGGTATAACTGTAAAAATCAAAACTCATTACTCCCTCTTCAAGACTGGTGGAAATGGGCTTCTGGGATTTTCAAAACCAATATTTGGTGCCCAAAGACAAACAAATAAAAGAGCTATGGAACAAAACCAGCCAATATGTTGGCCCTTACCCTCCAAGGTCAGCCAGGACCTAGTTAATGATGGGATCCCTTTAAGGGCCCTGTATCTCAGATGAGTCACTCTGATAGGGGAAAGACTTAGGTGAGTGATGAGAACATGAGATTAAGGGAATAGTTCCAGAAACTGGGCCCACTGTGCAGACCCAGCATGCATTCTTTTCTAAGAAGCAATTTACCTGCAACCCTGCCTGGCTTACATGGACAGGATATTGTTACATTCCTCAGAAAACTACCTGTTATCTGCAGGAGAAAAGCAGATCTGAAATAATGTCCATAGAAATACAAGTTACCCTAAAATATGTATGTGGGACTTTTGTGACCCTTACACAGAGCAAATCCCAGGTAAAAATAATTCTCCATAACCATAACATCTGAGAGAACAGGTTTTAATTAGAACTGGTCAGCATGAGCCATAGTGACCTAGAGTGGTCATTCATGACAGCTGAGACTGAAAGTCTGATGTCATCCTGCTGTCAGTCAGAAGTTAGTATGTAGAACTGGACAGGACTCTCTGGAAACTCCACTGAACCCCCCCCCCCAAAAAAAAAAGTGCAGGAAAGGTACATGGTCCCACTCCTCTCTGAGAGAACACACTCTCTCCCTTGAGAGTGTCCCCCCTTTCCTTTTTAATAAACATATGCCTATTTCTCTGAGCGACATGTCTGAAATCTTTCTGACTTGATCACTAGGATCAGGGTTTAAAGCAGGGTGGGGGGTGTCTTCTTGCTGCCTCAGTTTCATGGAAGGCCCCAGCTCTGTAACAACTTGACCTCTTGATCAGGGGAATTGCCAGGACCCTGGAGAACAGAAAGCCAGTCAGTACACATTTTGCAAACAAGAGGGTCATTGGAGAGGGGGATGTCCCTAAATGCTTCCAAGGGAAGTCACATGTAGTCAGCAACACTCTGACCCAATTTGGCAGATGGCACAACTGGTAGAGAAAAAGACAGAAAGAGTCAAGAGGCTCCTCAAAAGTGCCTAAAAAGTAACCCCTGAGGAGTCTCAGCTGGACTTAACAAAAGGAAGGAAAGAGGACAACACAGGGGGCCCACAATTAGGTAATCAGTCTTGAACACCCAATGGAAAGTATAACCGGAGACAAATGTACTAATATGGAGTGGAAGAAAAGTCAAAGAACAGTTATGCAAGAATAATTAAAAGGGAAAGACAGTGGCCCTTTTAAAGGTGACTTGAGACGTGCACTTGTGTCAGCCCTCCCAAAAGTTAGTAAGGCCAAGATATTTTGGAGATGACATTCTTATTGCCTGACACAAAAGCCAGGAACCTCCAGATCGAAGGTAGAACTCATAGCTTAGGCAAGGGCCCTCCATTTAGACAAAACCAAGAAAATGACTATTCTTTTCTGAATAAGAGTGTGTGTGTGTTTGTGTTTGTGTATGTTTGTGTTTGTGTGTGTGTGTGTGTGTGTGTATTTAGTAGTCCATACTCACAGAACTATGAAAAAGGAAAGAGACACCCTCCAATCTGAAGATTGGACATCTTCAGACTTTGACTCTTATATTCTGCTTTATAGCTTGTAATGGCACTTCTACTTTTAGGCTTAGACATCTAACCCTTTTTTGCCTCAATTGTAATTCGAAAGCTAGTAATCACTGGGCCAGGACAACTGGAAAATCAGACTGGCTGACACCCTGATTCCCTCAAGGTTGAGGAATGGCCAAAAGATAGAGTTGTAACAAACACATAGACTCTACTTTTGCCTTCAAATATCGAATGGGTAGCTAAAAGCAGGATGAGAGCCTTGGCATCTCTGCCTCCATTCTGCATCTGTCCCCTTCACTCCAGGTCATCTTGGATTCCTGAAACGAGGTCTGATCCAATGAACACTGTGTGATAAATGGAAGCTACCAGCAGTGACAGCAAGGTCACACCTGCACTTGATCAAGATCACCTGCTTTGACAGCAATCCTTCTGGCTATGCAGACCCCCCCCCCCCACAAACACACACCGTTGCCCTCATTCCCCTTTTCTATAAAACCTCAAAGTCTATTAGCTGTTGAAGACAGGGCTTTGGATACAGGTCCCCTTGTCCTTCTGTCTTCCTGGTGTAACTACACTGATTAAAGTGAGGAGGAGGAGGAAGAAGAGGAGGAGGAGAAGGAGGGGGAGCAGAAGGAGGAGCAGCAGCCAAAGGGAAAATTAGAAAGTACTTTGAACCAAATGAAAATGAACCTATATATAACACCAACATTTGTGGAATTCAGCTAATTCAGTATTTAGAGGTGAATTTATAACACAAAGCACCTATATTACACAGGAAGAAAAGCCTCTCTCAAATTACCTTAAAACTCCAAAACTAACAGTAAATTAATCTGAAAATAATCATAAGAAATTAAATAATATAGATCAGGTTATGTAAATATTAAAGAGATAGTAAGGAAATATTATAGACAATTTTTTCTATCAAAAAATCAACAAATTTAAGGGAAGAATACAAATTTCCAAAGACACTTCAAAAAGATATAGACAGCCTAAAGAGTCATATATCCTAAGGGAAAATGAATTTTAGTTTAAAGTTTCCTCATCAAACAAACAAACAAAAACAAAAACAGGTAGATCAGGTCTTAAACATTTAAGGAAGAAATAATACCTCTTCTATACAAACTCCATAGAAAAACTGACAAGGATGGAATACTCCACTCATCCTTTATCCGCTGTTGGTATTACTCTCATATCAACAGCAGATAAAGACCTTGCTATGGTACAGATGTGGTTTGTCCCCATAGGTTCATGGATTGGTGTTTGGTCCTAGGGTAGTGATGTCGGGAGGTGAGGGGCCTATAAGAGGTAGGACCTAGTGGGAAGTGATTCAGAATCATCTGTCTTTACTGAAAGCTGTTTTGAGGATGTGCCCACCCAAAGCCCAAAGGTAAAGCCTGTGGCAAGTAACAAAACAAAATGACAACCAACATGCTGCAGTATTTCAGAGTCTGAGAAAGGTGACCCTGACATTCATGACATAAACTCCCTGTTACTGTCACACCGTGTTACCATCACATGTGCAGAAATACAGCTCAAGAACAAAAGGGTTCGAAATCAGGAATTCAATGGTGTTTCTAACTTGGTTCTATGGCTGAGAGTGCCATGTCTGTACTGTGATCATACTATAAGCAAACTTCTTCTCAAAGTCTGTAATGGCTATTGCACAATGGGAATTATCCTTGGATTAACTATTTATTGGGTAGACAAATAAGTAACTGTGTTTTCATGGTGATTATCTACTGAGATCAAAGAAAATAACAACACTGGAACCAAAAGCATCTCAATAGTTAAAAGATGAAGAGGTTCAGGATGTCATCAGAATGGTAAAACCCATCTATTTATGCAGGTTTGAACAACCAATTTGGTCTTCATAAATAATTAACCCACCTAGTCTTTGGCCTGAAAATTGGGTAATAGTTTGAGGAACTCTGATGTCTGTACAACCTATTTAAATGTCAAGAGGGCAAACAGATAAAGTCTAGAAAGTTCTGTGATTTGCTGGGATTATGGGAAAGCAAATTAGCATTTATTGTAACATATCTATGGAAAAAAATGTGTCACTATGTTCCATTTAGCAACCTTACCCAATGACACACATTCATGAGGGCCACAGACTCACCCAGAATGCATTTGTGCCCTGAAGTTGATAGGGGTTGTGGTCAAATGGAGAATCACATGACAGGGTCAAATACTATATATTTAATAAAAATTGTACTTAATAACCAATATTTTAATTTAATATTTAAAGCCGAGAAAAGGCCATGCCAACCCAGAGGAGAAAAACCATGTCTCCCCCAGGGAGTATCTCCCAGCTGGAATTCACAGCTATGGCCTCAATTTTACTCACTTCAATTATGCAGCCAACTGGGCATCATAGTAAACAACTTTATAAACCCTCCATCTTGGTGTCCCAGTTGTCTCAGTCTTCCTGATTCATGCTAAATCCATTCTTCTCCAGCTCTGGGTAGGTATCTGGTATTTGGCCCCAACTCTGAGGTGGGGCCCATCCAGTCCTGGCTGCAGAGTGGAGGCCCTGGGCTGAGGATATGCCCATGTGGCCTCAGACACTGCTCATATAAAAAGATCTCAAACCAGAGGCTGATGGCAGGGCTGATGGCAGGGCTAGTGGGTGTTAGGAGCCAGACTGCTGGATTTTGCTGGACAGCTGGCAGAGCAGAATAAATATCAGCAGCAAAACCCATCAAAAAGAGGCTCCTCCCATTACCTGGCAAGCTTGGGCAAACTGCAGCTGGTCTCCTTTCTAAGAATTGGTATGTGCCAGCACCTGAAACCATTACCCACCACCAGGGAGGTTGACCTAGAGACTCCCAACCAATAGGTCCCCAGTGTCCTGCTTCCAGTTGTACTGGGACAATGGGGAGCATCAGCAGGTGCAGGTTACTCCAATAGATTCATAACCTACAGCCAAGGGACAAAGTCACCTGCAGAAACCAAGCCAGGAGGGATCCAGCATGCCTTCCTCCTTCACTCCAGTCTGGGGCCAGTGTGTCTACAAGGTAATTTCGATTATTCTTGGAAGCCCAGACTGAGGTTCTCACCCCCATTTTATGGCTGGAAAAAGGCGAGTATGGTCGATCACTGGTTGTGACATTGCCAGAATGTGGGACAGGGACTACCTAATGCCAGGCCCAGCCCTTGTTACCCCTCCTGCTACTGAGCAGGGTTTTTGCCCTCCACTGTGTAGCCTGCTGCCACTCAGTCTCAGGAATGAGAGGACAAACCAAAAAGCTCTCCTGCCAAGCAGATATGTCAGAGCTGGTCCCACTGCCACAAGACACCTGGGCACAATCAGGTCTTCCATGTCCACAGTGAGCCCTCTGCTTCAGCCACTTAGGACTGAAAGATCCTGACATTCTCTTCTATGGACCCTGTTTTCCAATGTGTAATTTCACCTCCTGGGCAACACTATTCTGAGGTATAAATGCAATCGGATAGTTCCAACAGCCAAGAGCTATTCTTGATATATCAGAATAAGAAGACTGCCTTTTGCTAAAGCTAAGATTCATCAAGCCTTCATTCCCCACATTCAGGTGAAGAAAATTAGGTGGAGCAATTAGCCCAGAGAAAGATAGTCTGCAGATGGGATATGAGCCTGGGTAACCTAATCCTGACTATTCAAATGCCTCATATCCCAGAGGCCTGGGGAGCACAGAACAATTGGGGGCCCAGGCACAGACAGAGATGCATTCACATTAGCACCAGGTGCTGCCCTGGTCCCACCACAGACATAGGTAAGCCCTTATGACTCTGAACTTAGCTACACAGCATGGGCTCAGGTAAAGATCTGACAGTTGGCATCTGTCTCACATCTGAACAGATTTCAAGAAATTGTGATTCCCCACTTGCTAACCAGAAGGTCAAGGTCCAAAGCCAGCTCATACCACTACTTCTTGGAATCCCTCCATAAGGGGTCCTCATGCCTCTCCTGTCAGAATTTCCCAGGATACTTGTCAAAAATATAGATTCCCAGTTCCCACCCACAGAGCCACTCAATATGGAGTGGGTGGAATGAGATTCGTCATTCCCTTATTTCCCAATAACTCTAATGGGACTTGCAACCATCATCCAGACCCCACAGAGTCCGAGGCCCCTCTACCTAGGATGGGGAGCTCACTGCCTCATAAAACAGCCATTCCGACATTATTATCTTGAACACTCTTCCTGTAGCCTTCCATATAGTCATTCCATGGGGATTGTCCCTAATTCTCAAGCCCCTGGCACAGGTCTCTTCCAGAACCTGGTCCTTCCATACTGCTGAGTGGGGACCTCTGCAGGTCACATAGCCAGTGAATGTGTCAGCCAGCTGCCCCAGTTGCTGAAGGATCCCCATCCCACACCCCCAGGAAGGAGAGAGGGCTTATCTTGCCTGTGCTGCCCAGAGGTAGTCCAGCCGCAGCCTCACGTCCACCTGCCTGGCGTGCAGGGCCAGCGTGCACGAGAACAGCAGGATGGCCACGATCGGCTCGTAGCTGCGCCCAGAGACACCACCGCCCCTGGGGGAAGGTGAGGAAGAAACCCCAGTCAATGTAGAGCTTCCAGGCAAGACGTGGCCAGCAAACCCTGGAGCAGGGCAGAGAGTGGTCCTCAGGTGGTGATGCCCACAAACAGCTTGCTGGGGCTGACCCAGGCCAAGACCTCCTTCTCAACAGGAAGTCTGATGCCTTGCTAGAACCTGGGCTGAAGAGGAGAAATGGAAAAGCCATGGAACTAAAAATTTTGCATAGACTTGGTCCTCGTTAATTTGCTAATTGGAAGAGGCTATATGTAGCTGTACACACAGATTTCACCAACAGCACCCCACCCGGGGCCTTTTCCTTGAGGCAACCACACTCACTCGGCCTTGGTGTATCCGCTGAGCTCCAGAACGAGGATGTAGGATGTGGTGAGTCCAGACAGCAGGATCATCTTTGGCAAGGAGGACACCCGCAGGAATATGGCTAGCGGGAGGGTACCCACCAGGCAGCAGAGCAGGGCGTGATGTGCAGACTCACAGGGCAAGGCAGGCAGCACAGTGCGCCGGCCCCCAGCCGCAAGGACCACCAGGGAGCTGTTGGACTGGGAGCTCCAGGCCCAGGGTAGGCAGCCCACCTGGGGAATGAGGGACGTAGGGATTTAGGAAAGGCCAGGAAGCAGCCAGCATTCTCTCAGAACATTCAGGTATCCCAGTCTCCCAGCTCTCCATGCCTTCTACCATAACCCCCCCCCCCCCGCCCAACCCCGTGTCACCAGCCAGGCCTCAACCATCCTGCTGCCCACAGCCTGCAAAGGCTGCAGGGAAAGGGGTTAAGTAGGACCTAGAGGTACCATCCCTCCCTGCACCCCAAGCCTGGCATCTCTATCCTGTGACTCCTGCCCCAGCTGCCCTTTTGTTCCTACTATCCTGGCTTCATCTTGTTAGTCCTGCCCCAGTTCCATCCTGTTTCTTCTGCCCCCTCCATCTGTTACTCCTGCCCTGTTCCCTCCTGTTAGTCCTCCCTGCTCCCTCCAGTTCTCTTGCCCCAGTGCTTTTCAAAAGTTATAATGGATGCTTACCACACATCCTTGGGCTACAGAATAGATTAAGACCACTATGAATATGCACAAGACGGTACGAATCTGAATCGTCAGGCACCCTGGAAAACACTGAACAAAAAAACATCATTTAAAAAATATCATCTGATTAAAAAGTAGATTCATGTGCATAATAAATGATCCACATGAAACAGAATGCAAAGAATGGTCTGTATGTCCCTACACCATCACCTGTTCATCCCCCACACAGATTTCTTGGCTGTTTTCATATACTTCTTTCCCAGATGAAGAACCCACCAAAGTTTTTAAAACCCATAATTCTTTAAATTAAAAAGGATAATATCACCTTCCTTCTGCCAGGCAGTGTGACTTTGATTGGCATTAAAATAGAGTAGAATAATTGACATTTTCATTATATGCATTCTCCTATTTTAGTAATGTCAAGAATTTCCACTCATTTTTCTTCTTTTATGGCTTTTAAGTGACTTTACCACATTCTTTGTGTAGGCTTTATATAATTCTTAAAAGTTCATAGGACTTTTATTGTAAATACAAATACAATTGAAATATTCAATAAATGTTTTCAAGCATAAAAGTAAAAAGTCCTTTTATACTCACATTCCTGAAAATAAAAAATACACACCAAAATAAATACCCATAGCATCTTATGGGAAACAACACCAGCACCAACAGCAGGCACCTGGAAGGACATCCTTGGAGATCTGCAAATTATTCCTGCAATCCGGGAGTATTTTTTCCCACTGGGCAGCTAAGGAAAAGCTGATAAAAAAAAAAACACCTCCAAGCCCAGGATCATGAATTCCGGGGATGAGGAAAGAGCAGTTTCCCAATGCATATAGCTGGCAGGATACGAATTCAGGCCCCAATTTTTGGTTCCTGATCTTTAACATGGCCCTCCTTAGGCTGCTTCCCTAGCTCTGGCCATGGCAGAACTCCACATGGTTAGGAACATGGCCAGAGCCATTGGCAGCCCCCAACTTCCAGGCCATTAACCACACCCAGTCCCTGGAACAGGATTTTGGAACAAGGCTACTATCCTCTGCAGATAACAGCTCTCCTTTTAAGAACAGTTATTGACCCAAAGAAATGTTCTTTTAAGTTCTTGACTTAAAAGAAATGGAATGTCTGACGATGGGCCACCAAGTTACCATGTGATCTGAACTGCTCATCAAAAGCGTGTTATCTGACCCACCAAGCCACAAAGTTGGGCATGTGCAGCAGCACTCCATCACCAAATGGAAGCAATCTTTACATAATGGGCCCTGATTAGGCCCTGAAGGCACAATTAAGCTAGGCAAAAGAATTGGCCCAAATGCCCAAGGTCCCCTCTCCTGTTGCAATGCCTACTCTCTCCCAACTGTGGCCCCATGGGGGAGTCCCTATTATTGGCTGACAGAAACAGCAAAGATTCAGGCCTGGTTTACGGAAGGTTCTGCATGATATGCAGGCACCACCTGAAAGTGGACAGCTACAGCACTACAGGTCCTCTCAGGATATCACTGAAAGCAATGATGAAGGGAAATCCTCCCACTGGTAGAACTCAGGGTAGAACACCTGGGTCAGATATGCAATTATACACTGATTCATGGACTGGGACCAACAGTGTGGCTAGATAGACAGGGACTTGAAAGGAACAAGATTGAATGCTAATGAGAAGGAAATCTGGGGCAGAGGTATATGGAAAGACCTCTCTAAGTGTGAAAGAGAAATGAATTCTCACCAAAAGGTGACTTCAGGGGGATTTTTAATAATCAGGGGGATTGAATGACCTTTTCTTTAGATACCAGTCAACCTCTTTCCCCAGTGTTATGGTTTAGATAGGTATCTCCCAAAAAAACTCTTGTGTGGAATAATGCAAGAATGTTCAGAAGTGAAATGATTAGATTATGACAGCTATGACCTAATCAGTGGATTAATACAATGATATGCCTTATCTTAGGCAGACAGGGCATGGCTGGAGGAAGTCAGTCACTGGGGGTATGTCTTTAGGGCTTATTTTTTGTCCCAGGCCAGCAGTGTGCTCTCTCTCTGCATCCTGGTGGTCATGAACTGAGCAGCCAGCTCTTCTCAGCCATGCCTTTCTGCAATTTGTTCTGCCTTGCCTCTGACCCAAAGCTAAAGAGTCAGCCAATCATGGACTGAACTGCTGAAATCATGGTCCAAAATAAACTTCTTCCTCTAAGTCATTCTTGTCAGGTATTTTGGTCACAGAAACACAAAAGCTAAGTAAAACAGTAATTGGTACTGAGAGTGGGGTCAATGTTGTGAGTAATCTGACCATGTCATTCAGAAGCTTTTGGTGCCATTTGAAGTTTGAGGTAGGAACTTTGAAAAGTTTAAAGATATAAGCTGGAAAAGCTTTAAAATATTGTAAGCAGGGCTTAATGAGTGATTTCTGGTAGAAGCTCAAAAGACAAGAACACTGACAGAACTGTGGACAATAAAGACTGAGCTTATGAGGTTTCAGAGGAAAAGGAGGACTCTACCGGAAACTGGACTAGAAACCACTCATGTTACATTCTGGCAAAGAAGTTGTCTACATTTTGCCTAAGACCTGAGATTTTCTGTGGGAGATTGAATTTCAAGGTGATGTTCTAATTAATCAGGCGGAGGAAATATCAAGGCACCATAACACTCCGGGTGGCACAGATATTTCTGGCAATTTTTAGTCAAGTGATATTAAGGAACAGAAAGCAGAACAGAAAAATTTTAAAACTTGCAGTTTGGCCAGAAAAGTATAAGTAAAACTGTGGCTAAAGAAGTTGTGGTTAAAGAGATTATAGCCACTAAAGAAATGCTAAATACTTCACCCAGGGACAATAGAAAAGATGACTTCAGGGCATTTCAGGAACTCGCAAGACCACCCCCATCTCAGGTTCAAGGGTGGAAAAGTAAAAATTCCTTTGAGAAAAATGGGGCACTCTGCTTGTATAGGGGCGCCTAGGAAGTTGTTTCACCCTGCTCAGCTGCTCAGGTACTCAGAGGCTGCTGCAGCCATGATTCCAGGAAGCCTGGGTACTACTCAAGACGGTGGCCAATCTTGGCATCATCCATGTGGTGCTGGTTCTGAAGGAATGCAGGATACTGGAGTTAAGAGGTACTGGAGGTTTCTACTAAGATTTCAAAAGAAGGTATGGGAGGCCAGACAAAGTGTAGGAGGTTCCAAATCCCTGCAGACAGCTCCTGGGAGGGTGATATAGAAGGAAGCTGAAGCTGTAGTAGAGGCCCCCAAATTAAGAGATGTCAGTACGATGGAACTTCTACCAAGGAAAGCTGCAGGAATAAGCTAACAGAGGTCATGTGGGCTGCAACCATCAAGGACATAGGGGTAGAGTTACACAAACACTTTGGAAAGAACATCACAATAGCATGTGCCCCAGATGCTGGACATGAAACTGGAGAACTCATTTGCCCATTGGATTTCAGCATTGCTTTAATTCCATCCTTCTTTCTATGTCTTTATTTATCTCTTTTGAAATGGCAATGTTTACTAGCCATTAGATATGGATATATGTAACCTGCTTTTGATTTTTATAGGGACTCACAGCTAAGAGTTTGCCTTGAGACTTGGATGATAATTTGGATTTGGGCTTTTGGGTAATGCTAGAACTGTTAAGACTATGGGAACTCTTGGAAATTAACTAAATATAATTTGCATTGTGAGATGGACATGAGCTTCAGGGGACCAGGGGCAGAATGTTATTATTTAGATATAAGGTAACTGTTACCACTGTTGACCGGTGAGGAGTCCTTGCTTCCCCAATATTGAAGAATAACACCAGAGAAGCACGCTGAGGCAAGGTCAGAGTAGAAATTAGAAGTTTATTAAAGGACAGCAGAAAAGACTTCTCCTGGAGGAAGAAGGGGACCCAAGAGGTGGAATCTGTGGAAGTGCAGTTGTTTCCCCTTTTTATAGTTCTTTCAGTGATGGAATGTAGGTTGGAAAGTCGGAGGGGTGGGACACAGGTCTGCCAAAGAAGTAATCTGGGCAGGAAGGACTTCATTAACACTTCTTTGGGATGGGCTATCTCCAAATCTGTTGGGGGCTGTTTCCTGGGCTCCATTAACATTCCTTTGGGATGGACTTTGGGCCTAGGGCTTTTCTTGGGACTTCATTAACATTCCATGAGTTGTCCTGCGTTTCCTGGAATTTATTCAACATGGCCTCCATTTTAGATCCTACTTGGTATTAGACCCAGATTTACCTAACTACACTGACTACCTAACTTTAAATCTGGCTTCATAACCACCAGGGCTCATGTGAGACAATGTAAAAATGTCCAAAGATGATATGGTTAGATTATAAGAGCTGTAGCCTAATCAATGGATTTATACATTTAATGGATTAACTTGAAAGGACTACTATACTGTGTGGTGAGTATAAACAGGTAAGGTGTAGCCAGAGGAAGCAGGTCACTGGGGAAAGCCTTTGGGGTTTATACTTTGTCCCTGGCAAGTGGATCTCACTGTCTGCATCCTGGCTGTCATGAACTGAACAGCTCTCCTCCAACAATGATGGACTTGGGCTTTTGAGTAATGCTATGATGTTCTTTATCTTTCTGCAATTATGTTCTTTATCACCTTAGGCCAGAGCTATGAAGTCTGCTGACCATGGACTGAACCAAAATAAACTTCCTCCTCTAAGTTGTTCTTGTTGGGTCTTTTGGTCACAGTGATGAAAAGCTGACTTAAATAGCATATCAAACAGTCAGTGCTTCACTGCAAGCTAGTTAGTGCAGGGCCATGAAAATGACCATGCAAGCAGAAACCATATAAATATAACTTTAATAATCAATGGGAAGAATTATGATTCCCCAAAACCCTTTAAAAATTTGCCAAAAACAGTTTTTTAAAAATCCTCTAGGTTATAAATATATGGAGAAAATTTTTAAATTAGTAAAATGAATTTTATTTAGTATATTTGGGATTGGCATAATTCCTAAAAGTCCCCAAGGTTTCTCAGCTAAATCTGGGCCAGAGACTATGATGAATGAGAATGTCCATGATCATGTGATATTTGTGGCAAAAGGGACTCTAAAGCTGTAATTAAGCTTAATAATAAGATAATTCTGCATCAGACAGGAGTACTTGCTGTACCTAATCTAATCACATGAGGCCTTTCTTTGCTGTGCACATTCCTTTTAGTTTGATGCAACTTCATTTGTCTATTTTCCCTTTTGTTTCATGTGTTTTTAAATCTCTGTGAAAAAAAAGCATTGTCCACATGAAAGCCATGGAGCTTTTCCTCTATGACAATGAATAAAGTGAAGAAATAACCCATACTTTGGGAGATAATGTCTGCAAACATTACATCTGATAAGGGAATAATATCCAAAATATATAAGTATTGAGACAACTCAATAGCAGAAAAAAAAAACCCCAAATAACCCAATTTAAAATGGGCAAAATACACATTTCTCAAACGAAGACAAAGATCACTGATCATCAGAGAAATGCAAATTTAAACCACAATAAGATATCACCTCTTTCCAAGTAGAATGGTTATTTTTTTTTTTTTTAAAAAAGGCTTTTGTTACAAGTGTTAGCAAAAATGTAGAGAAAATTGTATAATGTTGGTGGGAATGTAAATTAGTACATTCCTAACAGTATGGAGGTGCCTCAAAAAATTAAAAATAGAACTACCATACAATCCAGTAACCACACTACTGGGTATAGAGCCAAAGGAAATGAAATTAGCATGTCAGATAGTTATACTCCCGTGTTCACTGCAGCACTATTCACAAGGGCCAAGACATGGAATCAACCTAGGTGTCCATCCAAGGATGAATGGGTACACTTACACAATGGAGTACTATTTAGCCTTATAAAAGAAGGAAATCCTATCATTTGCACCAACATGGATGAACCCAGAGGACAATATACTTGTTTCACTAATAAGCCAGGTATAGAAGCACAAACACCGCATGATCTCACATATATGTGGACTCCAAAAGTCAAATTTCTAGGAGAGTAGAATGGAGATTGCCAGCTGGTGGTATTGAGGGGTGAGAATGAAGATGTTGGTCAATGGGTACAAAGTTTTAAGTGGACAGAAGGAATAACATTTTGAGATGTATTGCTCAGTGTGGTAACTATAACATTATGTACATCGAAATTGCTAAGATAATATATCTTAAATGATCTCACCACAAAGAAATGCTAAATATGTGAAGTAATTCAATTGCTTAATATACATCTACATACACATATGTGTACACTGTAAAATGATATATATATATATATATATACATACATATGTATATGTATATCATAGCCTCACATTGTATGCCATAAATGTATGTAGTTGTTACTCATCAAAAAAATTTAATGAAAAAAAGAGATAATTTTCTCTGGTTGATGGCAGAAGGGTAAGTCAGAAAAGTTGAATCTCTAGAAGTACAGTGCTGTAATAGGTATCAAAACATAGGAACAGCTTTGGACCTGGGCAGCAGGAGGAGGTAGGAAAAATTCCAAGGAGCAGGCTAGAGAAACCTTGTTTCAGTCTTTATCCCAGAGACTGATATTGGATCTGCTACGGTCAAATCCCTACAAGGAGCATTTCTATACAGAAGGATACTTGTATGCCCTCAAGGTTCTGCTCCTCTGAGAAAATCTGATTTACGTGAGGTTGGCAACTGATTCAGTGCAGGAGGCTTTGAGATCTTTAGAGAGATACAGAGAGGCATCAGCTCCTATTCCAGATGCATGGTAGATGTACATAAAGCTGGGTTGGCTGCCATTATTTTGAAACCCTTAAAGGAAACTAGCTTTGGGCTGAGACTGGCTCTAGGGGATAGAGAGAAAGAAATTTGTCTCTGATGGCAGAATGGAGTCATTTGACTAAAACCAACCCTGGGCTCTCCCTTGGTCTTTCTGGATGCATGAGCCAATACATAACCTTTTATCATTTCAAGTAATTTGGATTGACTATTTGGTTACTTGCAAAATGACAACTGCTGCCCAGGAACTTTATAGAGGTGGCATCTTTGGGAGGCTGGCCACTCTGGCTCACACCCTCAGTGAGGAAACTGGAGTACTTCAGATCCTCTCCATCTGATGCTCAATATTTGTTCCTAGGAATATATTTTATCATGTAAACAGAAGCTAAACTATCTCTCTAGGAACTGAATAATGATAATTACAAGAACCAATGCAAAGGGTGAAGGTCCCATGGACACCTGGCTCTGAACACTGTTGACATCAGGGAAGAGAACATTTCTACACTGTTGATGCCACAAGGGTCCCAGGAATATGTTCTGGGAACTAGACCTAACCCCACCTGAGTGGCTGACCCCACCCACTCATGCCTCCCCCTTGGGTGAGCTAGCTTTTTCCTGGATGGATTTGACTTACTGTGTGCCAACCTCCCCATGCCTCCATCCTGTCATTTATCATCCCCACAGTGTATTTTATACAGGCATCTGCCATGGCCCCGATCATCCCCCACAAAGGATGCTCTGAGCCCAGTGCAGAGCCTGGTGAAGACGGTTAGTATACATTGCTGGTTCTGTCAAGCCCTGACCCAGTGGATATTTGCTGTAAGCTTGGCCCTGCCTCCTGCCTGAGCTGAGAACATACTCTGCTTTCTGCACATCAGTGCATGTGCCACTGACGCCAGCTCCTAGGAAAGTCGGGTCCTGCAGCTTTGTGAGCCTGGTGTTTCACAAACACATGGTTAGAAAAACATTTCATGCCCATGGGGGAGGGTGGGGAGTGCACCTTAGAAAAAAAAGAGAACCACTGGAGCCCGGGCAGAGTCCACCAAGAGAACAAAACATCTCAGTAAGAAGCATCACATGGGATGACGTAGACTAGTTTATTTTTAATGTTATCACTCTGAAATTACTCTGGCCAAAGTTCCCAGCCACAGGGCAGCTGCCTTATCGACCAAGAGGGTTAATTCCAGGCACAGTCACAGCCCAATCTCACTGATACATGTTTTATGGAGCCATAGAGTGTTTAGGTTTGAATATTAGTTTTATGGACAGGAGACCAGGTATAGATTTTGCTTCTAAGTCATTTGATCAGATTGCTTAGCTGCCCAAACCCCATGTCCCTCATCTACAACAAGAGGCTAATGTGTCTCAATCCCACATGGGAGGCTCAAGAAAGGGGTGTGAATCTGCTCAGGAGAATCCATATTCCTGGAGTGAGATGCCAGGTGGGTTTATGGGGCTGGTGAATTCCTCAGCTACACTTGGTGGCTGTTGTTCTTTCCCCAGCAGTATTCATTCTATTTTCTGCATATCTTAGGCTATTTGCACACCATCAGGTGGGCATGCCAGTTCCCACCATTTGTAGACAAAGTGACAGGCTTTGAAAAGTATCATCCATCATGGTTTCACTTGAAATTACATGACAAAAGCAAACTTATTTGAAGGGGGGAAATTTCAAACAAAATATCACTCAACCTATAGAAGTCAAAGAGCTGCAAATGCAGTTTTAATAAATAGTATCATCTAATTAAGAAAAAAATCAGAATGGTACCTACCTATGAATAATGACAAAGCTACACAAATAAACCTAGACCTAATCGTTTTAAGAATTGCTGTTTTCAACAATTATACAAAAATAACACTGGGTCTACTAGAAGGGACAAGTAGGGGTATTCTGGGGGAAATGGGGCAGTTGGGAATGAAGACTGAGGATGTGATGAAGGAATGAAGGGCCATGAGGAACAAAAGAGTCCTCTCTGATGAACAGCAAAAGGCACAAGGCTGTGGTGCTCTGGACTCTGCACCCAAAGTCCAAAGAGCTGAGAAGATGAGCATGGGGACCTGGAGGGCTGATGGCCCACCTAGAAAATGCTCTCCCAGGTTTGAGACGTGAAAAACCCAAGAAGGCACCCTTCCCTTCTCCCCTAATCTCTACATCTCGAACATCAGGATCAATATTTTGTGTTCATTTACTTCACTGGCATCCATCACCCACCCTTTGTGCCCAGTAGGCAGGTTGCACACAGCACACGGAACCGGGTACAGGACTAGAACATCCAGCACAAAGGCAGACATTTCCACCTGCCATGGAGGATAAGGGACAGGACTGCCTCCAACATCCCACCTGTCCTGACCAGCAGAGATGGTCCATAGGCCTGGACCAGGTGAAGTTCAGGGAGAAGTCACACATCACACACATACCTGGACCCGGGTGATGTGCAGGTAGAGGACACAGGCCACCAGGAAGCAGATACAGAACACCAGCAGGAGCAGGACAGCCACACTCCTAGAGACAGAGGACATGCAAGTCACTGCTGGTCAGAGGCCAGGTGACATAATCCAAGAGATATCTGGAAATCAGTCCTTGGTCGTACCCTCCCTCTAAATCTCCTGAGCTCTCAAGATGAAGCAGTGTCATACACCAGGTTGCCTGCCCTCAGATCCCTCGGGATTTGCCACATCTGCTATCTTCAAGGGAGGCATCTGGGGCTCCCAAGTAAAGGGGTCTTTTCTGAGTTATCCTCGACTTGCACCACCCCACCTCCAAATTCTAACCTAGGCTGAGGGACATAAACCTTTCTGAAAGCCCTTTACTCCTGACAGAAGCATAGGAACTGCTCACACAGTCTGGTGAGCTGCCCTTCTGCTGGGCTTTGTATGGGAAGGACGTTTCTAGAAAAAGCTAGATTCCCCAAACAGGGACTTTGGGAAATCACTGTGTTCAGAATCTGTGTGCATCCCACAGATGAGGCCCCCTGTCCTCACCAGGTATGAGGACCTTCTGTGTGTTTTTTGGAAACTCAAATAAGATATTATTCCCCCTAGGTAGGTTTTATAAAGAAACAGGTATGTCTGGAAGAAAAGTAACAAGCAGAGACTTTCGGGTATCTTCCTCAACCAAAAAAACCTGCCAAACTCACATTGACTCATATGATAATTAGTATATTTTTCTTCATTTTCAGAACCCTCCTTTTCTCATTTGAATGTTTCTAAAAATGACATGAACCTAGAAATCAGTGAGGCCATTTAGTACGCTCTGCTTCCCCCTTGAAAATAGTTATTAGGGCAATGGCACATGCCACAAGGATGCAGAACCTGTAAGTATGTGGTATATGGTGTCTTAGAATTCAGTCAGTTCAAAATTAAAAATCAACAGTGACCAGTCCCAAGCTGTATGCCATAAGGCTTGCTAAACTAGTGACTTAAATAAATGGTGGTGGCCAATGTCTTCCCCAAATGCTGGGCATGATGGAAGAGTAACTAGAAGGTGAATCCTGAATATAAAAAGAACACACAGCCACCAACCTCAGGGACCTCAAATCTGTGTGCATCCCAGATTTTTTTTTTTTTTTGGACCAGGGGATGCCTAACCACTGAGCCATATCCCTGCCCCCGCCCCTTTTTTTTTTTTTTTGAGACAAGGTCTTGCTAAGTTGCTTAGGGCCTCACTAAGTTGCTGAGTCTGGCTTTGAACCTGCGATCTTCCTGCCTCAGCCTCCCAAGACGCTCAGATAACAAGTGTATGCCACCATGCCTGGCCAGGGACTTCAAATTCATGGTTACCTTCCCACACACTGATCAGAACAGGAACAGCACTTACTGTGGAATCATAAGAAGGTAGACAAGGCCAAATAAGGCAGCCAGGATGAGGGCAAGGACGACAGCGCTGGTGAAATACTCGTCCTGAAGCTGGTGGTACTGCAAAGTGGGGAGGGAGAGATACTGATCAACTCGAGCTTCGAGCTTCTGGGCCCACACAGAGCCTTGACCCACCACATCAAGGAAAATTAAAGCCAGAGCGACTTACCTTTTGCTCCCGTTCAACGTGTTTGTACTTCAAGGTGAAGAAATTCAGATCCGCCATCTCCAGCTCCGTCTGGCGGGCTTCCAGGAGGCGGCTTAAATACCTATTGACACGTGTGCCTGGTGTGGTGTAGACCACATTTGTAGAGAAAGACGAGCGGTTTCGAAGTTTTTCTGATGCTGTTCTCAATGCTCTCCGCTGCAGTCATCATGGAAACAAAGAAATGTCATCTAATTCTCCCCTTTTTGAAGAAAAGGGGTTATATTCGACCCCCCCTCCCCCAAGCTTGCATCCTGTCTGCTGCAGGGTGGGCTCCATTTGAGGATAGGAGATGCTATCATGGCTTTGCCCCTGGTGACCTGAGATGACAGGGGAAGTCTCTCAGCACTCAGTGTTGGGGTTCCCACATCTGTGCTGGGGTTACAGGGCAGCTGTGCCACAGCACTGTGGTGAGGGTTGTGGGACTCAACAGGTGTGCAGTGGTGAGACAGTGTCCAGGGAAGAGCAGGCACCTGCACATCAAACCTGAAAGACAGACCTTACCAGGTCTCTTGCTACAGCCAGGGCTGATGGGAATGGAGTGTGAACCCTTCTACAGAGCTCCCACATGTCACAGATGGGGTACAAGAATGCACCTGTTTGCCAAAAGGAAAATGGAGTCTAATTTGAAACCACCTACTGTGATCTCATTATTGGACTTCATAAGCAGGGCCTCTGGTGCTTAACACATTTTAGAAGAATACAAGAATATTAAAAAGATGCTGTCCATGCAGTTCCAGAAAAGAAGAAATAAATACATTATTCCACTTTATTCTAACCAAATGGTCAGAATGCCAACAGTAAAAAGAAAAAGATGAGGTGCTTTAGGAACTTTGCGATTCAAAGAAAAACTGTATGGTAGAGCAGGAGGTCCCCCTAGGGTTTCTTTTTGTCTTATTTATCTCAGACCAGAAACTGGAGAAGCCCATGGCCTAGAAATGCCAACATGTACAGGCAAAATGTATACAGCAAAAGCCCCAAGAAAAGCCTGTTTTCTCTGGCCAAAGGACCAAGAATGAGAAACCTAGAGAAAAAGAAAACTTAGACAACAACGATGCTACTCTTTCCAAGACAACTGAAAAATCTCTTTCCTACCCCCATTCATCCAGCAAAGGCCACATTGGCATCTTGAATTCTATATCTTCTTAGGGCTGTGAGGGAGTGTAGCTGCACCCCCACTAAGACAGTGCCAAAGAAAGCCCAACAGAGCCAAAGTGCTCATATCTAGGAGATGGCAATGACTCTGTAATTATGCTGTGACTGGCAGCCTCAAGGAGAATCAACTTCCATACCTGCACAATAGCAATGTCATGGAAGACGGGTGTGCAACCTGGACTTCCACAAGACAGCACCCCTAACACACCTCATAAGATCAAAGACACACTGGACATCCAGGCACATCACACACCATAGGAACAGTCAGAGGACAAAACCTCTAAGTGGATCATCTTAAAACATATGCAAACGTATTTCCTAAATCCAGCATCCACTTCTCATTTAAAAACTGCTAATACTAATTTATGTGGACTACTTCCCTGAAATAATTAGGCATATTCTACTACTTTTAGCCCAAAATGTCACCATTAGTGGCAAAACCCTATTTGTTTTAACTATTAAAACCCAAAATAAAAAGACTGCCCACCCTCATTAAGGTCACTTAATAATGGAAGGAAGAAGAAGCATAATTCTCATTATTTGTAATACATATTTCTGTAGATCAAGAAAATTAAGTAAAAAGTTACTGCAATCAGTTTCAATGTGTGGACCAAACAAGCTAAAATTTTATTTTCACTATATTAGATAGATATGGTACACATTATGCTTACAAAAATAATCCCTAGACATATTTAAACATAAAGCCCAGAACACAGGGCAGGCAAGAGGCTAAGTAGATCAAAAATAGAAGAAAAGACACAGCAGAGAGCACATTGGTGATATTTTAAACTGTGCTAAGGGCAGAGCTGAAGTGGTCGGGGAAGCCAGAGCTCCTATGTACCATCAGCAGGGTTAGGAGGGCAAATGCTTGGGAGAGCACAATTTGGCAATAGCTCTCCAAAATTAAAATAGACACTCCATTAACCCAGCAATTTCACCACAAAGCAATACCCAAGGCTATCCTTGTACCTCTTGCTAAGATGTTTGTTAAAAAGGATGCTCCCAGCACTCGTGGACATGATGAAATGAAGTCCCTATCTACCAACAAGCGAGGGGTGAAGTCAGGTCAGCACCCAGACTTGGGGGCCATTCAGCCACAGAGAAGGGACTTGAGTTGGGGTGAGACTCCAAGATGCCTAAGGTCCAGCATGAGTGAAAAGACTGTGTGTACGTACAGTAATCTCAGTTCCCACCTGCATTTACCTGCTGGTACATACACATTGATTTCTAGAAAGAACACAAAATGGTCAAGTTTGAAAGATTTAACTTTTGTATCATGTGTACATATTGCTTCTATTTTTATTTTTTTATTTAGGTATGAGGGATTGGACCCAGGGGTGCTTTACCACTGAGCTACATCCCTAGTCCATTTTAGTTTTTATTTTGAGACAGAGACTCATTAAGTTGCCTAGGCTGGCCTTGAATTTATGATCCCTCCTTTCTCAGCCTCCCAAGTCACTGGGATTTCAAGCATGCACCACCATGCCCTGCATATTTGTAGTAGTAGTAGTTGTTGTTTAATTAAAAAACTTAGATATTGAAGTATGACAAGGACAAAAGCAATGCTAAAAGAGAGAGAAGGGGGAGAAGGCAGACAGAAGCAGGTTCCTGGGTATATAAAGTAGGTGAACAAATATTCTTCAAGTATTAGGAAACGAGAATCAAGAAGAGTCCCCAGACTAGCTCTGACTAGCATCAGCATGTCTCCAACCCAATGGGTCCAATAGGTGACAGGGATCACAAACCCTAATGAGTGACACACCCATGCATGCAGACCTTGACTCATAGGATTCATTTTACAGAATGATCCAAGAAAGAAATTTCAGGTACAAAGATGCTGTGCTTGCTGTGCTTCACTTAAAACAAAATAGAAATATATATCAGTGAAGGTTGATAAGTAAACGGTCTCTTCTTAGGCTAGGGCTCTATACAATGATTGAAAATCAAATTTTTGAGGAATATTTGATAATATAAGAAAATCTTTAAGATATATTGGCAAGTGAAGAAGAAACTTACCAAAGAAACTTACCCCAGAACTGGACACACTGAAAAAACATACCAAACTGTTTGTATGTCACCCAATCAAGTTTGGTTAAAAAATTTATACACACACACTCTTAAGAAACAGGAAGGAACAAAATATTAATGATAAATTTTGTGGGGGGTTGTAGGATTATAGATAAATGCTTTTCGTTTTCTTCTTCATGAATTTTTTCATTTCTTCATATTTTCCACAATAATTAGTTTTATAATCTTAGGGAGTGTTCAAACAACAAAGAGAAGAGGTATAAGTACACTGGAGGCTACAGTTTACTGTAGGAGCTTATCCCTGAAGTATGACAACAATAGCTGTTTGAGCAAGCCCTAAAGCATGAGTAAGACCTAAAGCCATGTGGGTGCAGGTAAGAGATCAAACCCCCAGGAGGAGGTCCAGGCCGCTCAGTGAGGGGTGGCCCAGACCTATCAGAGGCATCAGAATATGTGGGAATGGATCAAGATTCAGATGGATCTAAAAATCTTCCTCTAGGTCCCTCTGTGTACTTCCTTATAACATCCAGTTTCAGCAAAGAACCCTGCTAAATCAGCTTAGCAAAATCCGCGCCCCCCCCCAATATCTGATCACCTTCCATAACTAGTCAGTTCCCTCATCCTCCACCTTGCTCCAGGTAATGTATGATCACCTTAGCTTATCATCAGCAGGAGTCTGTTGGCTGGTTTTGCCAGAATCCCTACCCATGATGTTTCCTTTCTCTCAGTAATTTTCTATCCACTGACTCCACCCTACAACTTAGCTATAGATTCCCATTTTCCCTGTTGTATTTGAAGTTCACCCCAATTTCCTCCGCAACTTTGGGACCCCACTGCCTGGTCCTACTGCAAAGATCCTGAATAAAGCAGCCTTTACTGCATCCCAACAAGTGTCATGGAATGATTTCCTCATAATGGCACATCATCCCTGACCCTGGACTGGATCACTGTGCAACACTGCCACCTATTGGTCAATCTTTGCTGTCCCGGCTCCGAGTCCCCTAAAAGAGCAGCACCTGAGAACACTAGACCCACAGGGACGGAACAGTTTGAGGCTGCTCAAGCATACTTGTAAGTCACTCCCCAGAACTGGACACACTGACAAAAGCTAAGCCTAGATTCCAAGGTATAAATCACACTCCCACCCCACCCCAACCCCAGCTCCTTTTTGGCTCCACCTTACATTGAGGATGCCAGGTGAGCATGTCTGGAGGAGCAGGGGAGCAGAGGGTAGGAAGAGGTGAGATGGACAAGTGAAGACAGGCCTGGAATGCCACAGAGAGGGAAAGAGCTGCAGGCCAGTGTCCACCTGTCACTCACAGCAAACTCATCACACGCCCAGGATCAGGCCTTACCTGAAGCCACCACAGACAACCTGCAGAGGCCCCATGCCACTGCCCATCATCACTCTTTGATGAATTCCATGATAGAGACACTTTCTGCCCCCATTGGGGACTTGTTTTCACTAATCATAGGTGGCAGCTAGGGGCCCAGTTTGGGAACAGATGGCAATAAGGATATTGGAAAAGCAAAGGTTTTTCCATGGAAGTTGGATGATTCTTAGCCTCTCCCCAGGGAGGAATAGGTACTGGGGTAAGGGAGTTGCCCTTGCTGCAGAGGCTACCCATGGAGCAAAGGGGCCAGAATCAGGCACCATGGAGGGCAAGGGGTCAGAGATTAGAGCAATAGAACAAGAAGACGGTGTTCTGGCAGCATTTGGCAATACTAACTCAATTGCTGAGCAGGGCATGACAGGGGAGGATCATCTTCAGGCAGAGAGTCATGTACAGATATGGAGTTATGAAGCAGAATGACAGGCAGTTGAATAGAAGGATGAGACAGAAGAGGGAGGCACTGTGGACAAGGTGATGGGGTGGGGGGCAAGCCTCAAGGTCCAGAAGGCTTAGTAAGATGTCCAGGAGTCATCCAAAGTGAAAAGGGCCAGCACCATCATGCAGGCCTCTTGGGGTTGGGGACTGAAGGGCCCAGCCAGGATAGGCCCAGAGTTCAGAGAAGGTGGTATGGCACCATGATGAGAGAGAAGGGGGCACAATCTGGAGGGTTTGAGCCTCCCAGGGGAGTATGTAGGCAGCAGCAGGGTCTGCAGTTCAGAACCCTGAGCTTACAGGTGAGGTCTGAGTCTCTAAGTATCCATCTAGAGGACTGAGGGGACAGAGGGACCAAAGATGAAATTGGACAACACTCAGCGCCTCCAGAGAAGGCAGGAAGGTGCAAAGCAAGGGGTCCATGTCTTTGGCCAGGGAGGTGAGAGGCGTGTTCACATAAAAGCTTGGCTGAAGCAGTCGAGCACAGATGGAAAGGAGGAATGCAAACCAACACTCTAACACTGGAAAGAAGGGTGAGGGGATGCTACATAGGGTTCACTGCCTAGGCCAGGCTAAGACTGCAGGAAGCAGGGATGGTGGCAGAGAAGGGCTGGGGGCAGCAGAAAGCCACTGGAATGTGGTTGCAGATGGCTCAGTGTGGTCTGGGAAGCCCAGGTTTGCCTCCTTACAGGCCTACAGAGCCACTGAAGGGCTGCCGGTGGAGCTGCCTAAAATCTAAGCAGAGACAGATGCTGCTTTCTCCCAGCTCAGGAGAAAGGGCAGCCCCCTCAGTGTCTTGGTTTGTCCAGCAAAACTTTAACATGTGAATCAGAGGCCAGCATGCTCTGCCTGGAAACATGTCTGAATTGCAGAGTCTTATTAAACCTGAGTTCCTCAATGATCAAATAAGAATAACTTATCTCCACCACCACAATTGCTCCAAGAAAAGTCCTAGGCAGGGAGAAGACCTGGATTTCTTTTGGATTAAAGTTGATTTTTCAAAATATTGCATGAAAATATTATTTATCTGGATGACTGAGTTTGGGTAAATGCTTAAATTGTGCACCTGATTTGCCCACCCTTGTTCTAGCCCTGGTGGGAAGATATGTGGGGGCCCCTGAGCACTAGGGGAGAAAGTCAGAGACTAAATGTGACAATATGGCAAAGAAAATTCTCTGGTTACAAACTCCAAAAGTCATTTGGAGGTCAGATATGTTCAGGTAAGTGGGAGTCTAGACAGGGCAAGAATGCCAAGCCACTGTCTGCCCTGAGGCAGTGGCACTGACAGACTCACAGTACATCTGCATATTTCACGGAACACCAGTACAACAAGCTAAGGCCTGAAAGTGGTGGGAATTCCAGGCCCAAGAGGCTCCACCCTCCGTGGACAGCTCCTTGCATGGGAGATGAGAAGACTCATCTGTCTTGGATCCCACTCTGAATGGAGTGGAAACTCTTGAAAACGTGCCTCTGACCTGATCAGGGCCAAAACTCCTACTACCCAGGACATGTGAACATTAGAAGCCAACCATTTAGTTTAAAACAGTCCCTTGCTGCCTGACAGGCATAAAGACCAATTTTCTTTGATGGAATACATCATAAGCAGAGTTCTTAGAGAATTCTTAGATAAAGTTCTAGCAAAGTTGAGCTCACACACACAACTAATGAACCATGACCCTGAGAATCTTGCTTCTTCCTGAAAAGTCTCTAAATTACAGCAAGAGGTTTCTTTAAAAGGCATAAAACCGATAAAGGCAGGAAAGAAATGAAGGTGGAAAAAGTAGCAATGGGAGTTTAGAAAACAAGATGGGGCAGACCCTAGAGGGCTGGACCCCAGCTGACAGTAAAGAGCCAGGACAGCTCGGGCTCAAGCACTGATGGTCACAGCTGCTGTGATCAAATGCCATCCACAAGGTGTTGTCAACAATCCCCGGTTTACTCGATGGTCTGGGGATATGGACCCATCAACCCTCAAATGTATAGTGGGGTCTTTTCTTGGGGGGAAATCAAGGTCTCCAACTCAGAGTGACTGATGCAAGGCCTATGTGGTTGAAGTGAAGTCTGAGACCCCTTGCCTCCCAGCAGAAAATTTAAGAATCACAGGCGACCTTGTCCCATCCAAGAAGAGAAACATAAAATCCTGGTGCCCAAAAGAAAGCTCAGAGAGGAGAACCCTTCTCCTGGATCTGTGCTCCCGGTCAGCTCTGTAATTCCCCATCTTAATCAACAAGAGTAAGGGCTTTGGACATCTATAGAAGATGGGATTATAAAGGAAGACAAACAGGGTTGTGGGGGGGAGCCACTCAGAGGGACAGAATATTTTCTAAAAAAAAATCTCAGTGAGACGAAATGCGAAAAAAATACATCCCTGAAGTGGCAATAGGATTTCATAAAAAGGACTATTTATAAAACAAAATAGAGATCATAGAAGTTTTTTTTTTTTTTTTTAAAAAAATGTGGTTGAATAAATGAAAACCTCAAAAGAAGTGTTGGGCTGGGTAAGGTGGCACACTCTTGCAATACCAGAGACTTGGGAGACTGAGTCAGAAGGATCGTGGGTTCAAAATCAGCCTTAGCAACTTAGCGAGGTCCTAAGCAACTTAGCAAGGCCCTAAGCAATTTGGTGAGACCCTGGCTCAAAATAAAAAATAAAAAGAGTTAGGATGTGGTTCTGTGGTCCCTGGATTCAATCCCTGGTAACAATTAAAAAAAAAAGAAAGAAAAGTGTCAGATGATAAAATCAAAGAAATTTTCCAGAAAGTGAAGACAGAGAAGGAGAATTAGGTCAGTTCAGGAGATTCAATGCCCAAATAATAGGAGTTTTGGGAATAAAAATGAAGGAAAGAAATAATCAACAAAATAATCCCTGAATACTTACAGAGGTAGACGTCTTGGTCCATGGGCTATATCTATCCCAAAGCATAAAAAATTCAAAAATTTTAAAAAAACCCACCTAGATCAAGGCATTAGGGCAAGTTCAGAATACCAGGTACAAAGAACAGGTTCCATAAACTTCCTGAGAGCAAGAATACTCATAAGGGTCATATCAAAAGGTTGGGAAAGAGGATAACTCTGAGCTTCTCAGCAGCAACCGCAAAAGCCAGAACATATTGAACAAACTGTCAGAGGAAGAAAGATCATGGCGAACTGTCATGGACCAAATGTATGCATCACTCCAAATCTACTTATTATAATTCTGCCCTCCAACATGATGGTAGTAGGAGGTGGGGACTTATAGATGAGATTCTGATGGGTGTAGCACCTTTAAAAGGAGAGGAAGAGACACCAGAGCCCCCTTCTCTCTGCCAGCAAGAAGACGCCATCTGCAAAGCCAAGGAGAGATGACTAGGAGAGACCAGCTCTGCTGACACCTTGATCTTGGATTTCCAGCCTCCAGCACTGTGAGAAAATGAATGTCTGTGGTTTAAGGCCTCTCCCAGGCTGTGGAGCCTGAGCAAACTAATACATCAACCTAGTAACTGGGGCCCAGCACACCAGCAGGCTGCAAAGCTCTCCATGTGAGGGGCTGGAAAGACCCTTTTATTCATGCAAGGTGCCCCAACATTGCCTCCTTTCCCTTCCATGGTCAGTTGCTGGAGTCCGTGATCCATCAAAAGAAGGAAATGAACCATGGGGAGGAGCCCATATGATATGAGAGACACAAGGTCAACAACAGGAGGAAGACAAGGCCAAAGAAGCCCCTGAAGTGGTAGGGGCCAGCCTCAGGGAATGGTCAGATCAAGGCTAAAATGGCTAGGACATTAGGACAGAAGGACTATCGTGACATTAGACCAAGCGTGGGGAATGTTAGTTTGAACTTAGTTAAATACAGATTGCAAAGGTGTGAAAAAGTACAAATTGTGCATAAATTAAACTTGACTTAGCTCTGGGCAGCATTCACAAGATCATAAATGTGTATTATAGTTTGGATCTCTAATGTCCCTTGAAAAGCTCGTGTGTTAGGCAATGTTCAGGACTATTCAGAGGTAAATGATTAGATTATGAGAGCTGTAACCTAGTCAGTGGATTAATTCATTTGATAGATTAATAATATGAATGGACTACTGGATGGAAACTGTAGGCAGGTGAGACATGGCTGAAGGAAGTAGGTCACTGAGGGCATGACCTTGAACTCTATCTGTCCAAGGCCCCTTCCTCTCTCATTCTCTACTTCTTGGCTGCCATAAGCTGAGAAACTTTCCTCCACTGTGCCCTTTTACTATGATGTTCTGCTTTGTCTTAGGCCCATCACAATGGAGTCTACCAACCATGGACTGAACCTCTGAAATTGTGAGCTCAAAATAAACTTTTCATCCTCTAAGTTATTCCTGTCAGTTATTTTAGCCACTGCAATGAAAGGCTGACTAAACAATGTGTAAACAGCAATGTTGGACCTAACCCTGCTGCACAGGGACTATACTGCAAAGGAAGGGAGAGAAGAAGATGGAATGGAGACTCAGTTCCCATTGGTTCCTGCCAGCAGTGCCCCTGGTGGCTCCTACCTTGTCATCGTCTTCACAGGTCATGACATTGGAGAAGGGGATCTCAGCCTTGAACATCTTCCGGCAGTGCATGAGCTGCACCAGCAGGTAGCAGACAGTCTTAAACTTCATCCTCTTGGCCGGCTTTATATCTGAGAGAATCAGGCCTGGAAATATCTATTCAAACACAATGAGTGGAGAGAAATGCTATCACTGAAATACATTTTGCCTCTCAGGTTAAAAACATGACCCTGGTGGTGACAGGGACTCCAGGGCACAGGGATCTGTTTGCTCAATGCTGACTCTGCATTACTGGTAGCAGCAACTCCGGGGTTTAGGCAGAGAGGGGTTTAGCTCACTTGGCATGCCCTTTCTGAAGTCAAACCTCATTCCTGGCTAACACCCACTGGGATGAGACTGTGATTCCAGTCACTGCTAGGGGTGTTCCAGTCTGAGGAGGGCCCAGACCTGTCCAATCCACCTCCTTTAGACCCTTAAGTGGGAGATAGCCAAGATTAAAGGAAGCCACCTAGCTTTGCACTGGTGTTCACAAAAAAGGATCATCCCCAGGAGATCCAGCCATGCAAACTGTGTGGAAGCTATATTCCCAGAATGGTTGTTATGATTTAGATTTTGAATGTCCCCCCAAAAGCTCATGTGTTGAAAGCATGATCCCCAATGCAGCAAGGTTCAGAGGTGGGGCTTTCAGGCAGTGGTTGGATCCTCAATTGGAACCTCATCAGTGGCTTAATCCATTTAATGAATTATTAATTTGAATGGCCTGGCACATTTAATGAATTATTAATTTGAATGGCCTGGCACAGTGGCACACACCTGTAATTCCAGTGCTAAGGCAGGAGGATCACAAGTTCAAAGCCAGCCTCAACAACTTAGCAAGGCCCTAAGCAACTCAGTGAGACCCTGTCTCTAACTTAAAAATACAAAAAAGGGCTGTGGCTCCCTGGTTAAGTACACCTAGGTTCAATCCCCCCACCAACCAAAAATAAAACTAATAATAATTTGAATGGATTCCTGGGCACTGCTATCAGAAGGTGGGTGTGGTGAGAGAAGGTAGGCCACTGGAGCCTAATCCTAGGGACTATATCTTGTCCCTGGTTCTTCTCTCTCTGTGTGTCTCTCTCTGCTTCCTAGATACCATAATTACATTGAAAAGCTTTCCCCTCCACACCCTTATGTCAGGAGGTTTCCACAATGGACTCAGTTGATCTTGAACAGAAACTTCTGAAACCATGAGCTGAAATAAATTTTTCTTCCCATTAATTGTTCTTTTCAGGTATTCTGATCACAGGGATGAAAAGGTGACAAACACAGTGGTGATAAGGGTGATATTCAGTAGAGAACACGGGCATACTTTATTTTTTTTAATTGTTTCTTTAAAACACACACACAGACATGTCCTTAGTCCCTCACCTGAGCCCTGAAAGCAGTTCTATCACCCTCAAGCATGACCAGATCACTTTTTTCTGGGTGGAGTGACTGCAAGTGCCTGGTTAGGATGACCATGGCCCCCTTGTATGCAGCACCCCTCAGTTTACAGAGCTCCACCTCCCCGGCCTCTTGCAGGGGTCTCATATTCACTTTGCAGAGGAGGCAGTGAGGGTCCAGGGTGGGAAGAGAGGGCGCAGCCCTAAGATAACCCCAGATGTCCAACTGGGGATTCTCATCCCCTCTGCTCTCTGACTTGCTCCCCCTGCCCCCCAACAAAGCCCTGGACCCAATGTTAGTGGAGGCACCCCTCTCTCTCTCAGCAAGTCCATAACCACAGAAGCCATCACAAGAGGAGGAGGTGAGGACAAGTGTGTCTTTAAAGTTCTGTCAGACCAGGCCATTTAAGGCCCAAATGGAGGGGGGAAGGGGGTCCAGGTACCTACCTTTCTCCGATGGGATGGCACAATAAAGAAGGTCTCAATGTTATGAGTTTTCAGGAAGCTGTTCCTCTCATGTCCATGGCCTGGCTCCACCTCGTAATCTCCATTCAAGCATGCAAGGGTTGTCTTTGTGATATGAACCTTCCTATGAGAAAAGGACACATGCACATGGAATTGTGAGCCTTGCCCTCATGTGGGCCCATGGATCAGGCTTCTTGGCCCAGGGTAAGCTCCCCGAGGAGCATTCCTGCTCCCTGTGCATGTTCTGCACTGGTAACCTAGGAAGAAAGGAGAGGGAGGCAAGCAAAGAAGGAAGGGACATGCCCAGGAGGACAGAGAAGGACAGCGGAGGAGGATGAAGGGCCTTCTGAGAAAAACATCAGAAGGCTGCAACCAGGAATGGAGAAGAGGAAATGTGGGGTGAGAGGAGGAAGAGAAAGGAAGAGGAGAAACAGGATCCACTTCCCAAACTATTAGGTTAGCCACGTAGGTCAGGGCTGGCCAGCCCAGCCCCACACGATGTGAGTGGACAGAATAGCAGGACACGTGGTGGTGCATGGGGCCCAAGGCCTTCATACTGCCTCACATGTCTTCAAGCAAGAGCAGATGAATCCCTCAAAGGAAGCATCACCTCTGCAGAAGATGCAAATCCAACAGACAGATGAAATACTGGCAGCCTCCTCTCCTCCACCATGTGCTCAGGGGACAAGAAGAAAACTCCCTGACCAACTCCACTCTTCACCATGCAATCTTCTGACTTCCTTTCAGAGGAAAGTCTTGATTTCAAAACTGAACTCCCTAGCTGGCTGAGGAGGAAATCAAGGAGGCCCCACTAAGGTGGGGATCAGGCTGAGGGTGGAGGTCCCAAATTTGCCAGAACTCCAAGGCCTGGGTGGTCACCAGTAGCCTTTTCCAGCAGTGGCTGCTTTATGAGCCTCAAAGGATGGGATGGGTAGGAGAGGGAGGAATGGAGAGGAAACTGCCAGTCTCTGGTGGGTGTCTGAGGTCACAGCACTTTTCATGCACATGTTTTAAGAGCAAAACAAAGAAGCAATAATAAGCTATAAGGACACCACTTGCATCAGGTGAAGGTCTCCATGCATATCTGGTCTTCTGATCTAATACCGCCTTTCTGCAAATGTATACTGGGCCTCACTGAATCCCAGGGAGAACAGAAGTGGGCTCAGCAGGAGCCCCCACCACAGGAATGCAGTGGCAGGTGTGGCCAGGACAAGCCAAGCTCCTGAGGTCCTGATGCTAAAGGTCAAATTAGAACCCACACAGATACCCTCAGGAGCAATGCCCAGAGAGAGGACTCAGGGAGAACACATGGCCACTGTGGGGTCACCCCTTACCAAGTCCCCAACTTACCCAGGCAGGCCGGCAGCCTCCATGACGTTGGCCAGGGTCACATCATTGGACCACACATCGTACTGCCACTTGCGCAGGCCCAGAACACCACAGAGGACCCTGCCGGTGTGTAGCCCCACACGCATGTTCAGGTCCACCTCAGTGGCCTCAGCCACAGACCTGTAACACAGCATAGAGCATGGGGCTGGGACCACCCAGCACCTGCCTCAATAGACCACCACAGTCTGCTCTGTGAGGTTGTGAGCAATGGGGAAACTAGACTTCGACATTGCTCTACCATCTGGGAAGGGTCAGGATGTGGAGGTCTCCTGTCCTGATCAGTGGATGGCAGTGCTTCTTTGCCTTGCCTTTGAGTCCTAAGTGGGCAGGCAAGGCCATCTCGGCCATCTCACAATGTCCACACAAGCTTGGTACGTTCCCTCCATGGCTTTCTCCTACCCCTTCCCATCTAGGAACATCCCCAGAGGGAAATGAACCTAGGATCTCAAATCCCTCACATGTCTTGTCACCAGGCAAGGGGCTCTGGGGACATAAATGAAGGCAAAGAAGGTGCTGAGGGTACTGAGGATCTGGGTAATGTTAGGCCAGTCTGGCCAATTTTGCACACACCATTGCCCGTCCCTGAGCAATAAAAGCCCAGCTCTGACTACATTGGTTCTAACAATGTCCGAAGTCATCTAAACTCACCCCAGTGTACCCCAGTACATGAGGGTGCAGCCAACCTGCTAACTCATTCTATTCCACTAAGTGTGAAAATATATATTTTTAAAAAGTCTCCAGGAAGCATAGCCCACCCCCTTGCCACTGTCAGTGAGGCAGCTCTCACTTTGCCCTCAACCCCGATCCATGCTGTGCCCTGTAGTCCCACTCCAGAGGCCTCTGTACATTGCATTTATCAATGATGACATGAAATGAATAGGCTGACCCCACACCACCTGCGATATGTCTGGCTCACCTTCACTCTGACTTCCCTTATTTCCATGCCTGAAGCTTCAGCCAGAGTGGAGGGAGCAACTGCCCAGCATGTCTCCAAGGCCTCTTGACCTCCACTCAACCCTGCTGGGCTCATCTTACAAACAGCTCTGCCATCATCATGCATTTGCCTGCAAAAGGGCCTGTCTCCGATAACCGCGGCACACAGTGGATCCAATAGCCACTCCAAGACAGCTGCCTGCCTACCTCCACATTGGAAGATGCAAGAGAGTAGAATCGGACATGTTTAAGTCAGGGTCCCAGAAATCCTAGTGCAAGTTCAGCTTCAGTAGCCTCAGAAGTGTTCATTCCACAGATTTACGAAGAAGTGTTTTGAAAGACTCTTAAAACATCTTTAATACCTGTTTGGTTTTATAAATTTTGAATGTGGTTTTTAAAAAAATGTTACCTTTTTTTTTTTTCAGTTGTCTGCCAATCACCAATAAGAGACACTGAAACAAGATCTTGAAGTTAAAACATTTCAAAATTCAGAACAGGAAACGCTTGTGGGAAAACGTAGATGCTGAAACCTGCCAATGGTGTTTCAGAGCACTTTGAGCAATTATACTTGTGTAGTTATGAAAGAGCAAATGACACAGAGACTGCTGGGACTCACATCCATCCCTGTCCCTGGACCTCTTCAAGCACTGCCAACCAGGTCTATGCAGCCCCACACATCTGCTACCCTGCGCCCTCTGCCAATACTCTCTGTCTTTGGCAGATTCTGCCTCCAGTATCTCAATGCTGACACCATCTGGTCTTCAGGAAACTGGACAGCTGCCTCTAAAGAAATCACACATCCAGAGCTGTTCTCACTGCTGCTCCTCTTGGCCCCACAGTTCCTGGAACATCTCAGTTAGATTTGGCTATTTATCCAATAGAACTCTCATGTCATTTCCAAGGAACCAGAATTCCCCAGTCCTTCTGACTTTATTTGTCCTGTTTTTCTTTCTTATTTATATGCTCGGGTTTGCTTATTTATCTCAAGTTATTTTCTATGCAAGGAAAAAGCCAGACTCTTGCTCAGTCTGTAGCCCTGACCTTAGCCCTCGAGTGCTTGATTCCAACAGGGAAGAAACAAGGAAGCGGCCTGTCCCAAGACACGGCGGACCCCCGTCAGCACCATGGCATAAATAAATCCTGGGAGAAAGTAAATGTAATCATGATTATACTGAAGCTTGAAAATGAAGGGGCAGATGAGGGTGCTTCTGTTCATTTGTTCAACAAACATCTATTGAGCTGACTCCCTTCACCCATTATTCAAAGCATTGTGGCTACAGCTGTGCACACAAGGAAAAAATAAAAAGGAGGTAATGGACACCATAGAGGCCAATTTACTATCATCTAGATGGAAGTTTCCAAGCATAGAGGAAGAATGGGCAAATGGTTGTCAAGTCCCTTGTTCAAAGGAATGGCCTCAACTCGGGCTCCTCGCTTCCCCCTCCTGGGCCTCAGCTACCCCAGCTGTAAAAATGCAAGTTCTCAACCTAAACTGTACAGGTTCAGAATCTCCAGATCCCCTAAGGTTTTGATGAAAACCCTATGCAAATAAAGACATGAGTGTATCCAAACTATCCTCTACCCCACAGAAAATCCATCCCTAGATGTATTCATGGCTCTGGCTCTGAAAACTAGAATCCAGTAACAACATGAAATAATAATCCCTAAAGTTACTTTCTGATGAGAAACTGAGAAAAGCTCCCTAGCTCACACACAGAACCCAGCTTGTTAAAAAGGAAGGGGCTGTAGGAGAGAGCCCAGGTGTCTGGAAACAGGCCATAGGTGTCCCTTCTAACAGGACCTCAGGGCTCCACCCAGGGGGGCCATCAGGATCTGCTGGTGTATGGCATGTGCAAGCTGTCCTCACCTGTTCATGTGGGCCAGAGGAGGAAAAGCACATGCCTTTTCCTACTAACTTAATTCAGAACAGAAAAGAGAAAACAAAAAACACATAAGCCATGAGCAAGGCCATATCTGGATTAAGTCTATTTTTTTTAAAAAAATGTCACTTAGCATGCTTTGGGATTGCATGGAAGAATAATGAGGTTCCTGTTTCCCTATCACCTATGCCAACAGAAGTTTCCCCAGAGATGAACAGGCATGTGCCCATTTCTACAGGTATACAGGACCATGTGCCACAAAGGAAATCCCACAGAAGAGGGGCTCCCTCTCTGATGGGCCAGCTCCCTTTGTCTGGCAGGTGATAAACCAATCCCTACAGTGGCAACTGGAAGCTCACCTATGAGAGCCCACGTCATTTCATAACAACTTGGAGATGCAAACATGACTCATTCATTTTACACTGAGGAAAATGAGGTGTTGCCTCAGGATGGGAGTCAGGAATCCATAGGCTCATCTGCTTCCATGAGAATCAGAAGTCTCTGGCCCACTCAAGAAAAGTGGAGCTTTGGGTTGCCTATCAGAGGGGAGGGGCCTCCCATTCCCTGGAAGGTCAGAGGCTGACAAAGGTCCCAGGTGCTGCTGTGGCCAGAGTATCATGGGCATCCTGGAGAAACCCATCAAAACAGGAAGCCAAGGACTACCCCTGGAGTCAAAATGCAGGACCCCATCCCATGGCCCAGGCATAGCAGCTGCCAGGATGGTCCTGATACCCTCATCTCTGCTGCCACTGCACCCTTATCTCAGAGCCAGGATGTCATGGATTTTTATGGATTGGAAAATTGAGGCCCCAAGACAGAAGTGATGTGCCCAGGGTTATACAGTACCTCAGAGGCAAGACCAGCCAAGGAATTAAATTCTCTGAACACCTCATTCTTTTTTCCTCCTATTGATGGAATCCACCTGACCCAACAGGGAACACATATCACTCAAAATAATGAATGAAAATCACACCAATAAAAATTAACACTTTTTTAAAGAGCATAATGCACACCCAAATGAGGCCTACAATATTTTAGGGTAAATCTTTCCAGGTGATAGAGGCTGGAGCAGGGAAATCTGAGGACAGGAAATCCTCAGACCCAGCTGCAGCCCAGGAGATTCCAGGGCAACACTTGCCTGGCAGACCCTCTGGTCCATTGCTCTTGTTTCCAGATGCCACAGCTCTCAGCAAGGTCAGGCTGTCTAAGCCACAAGTGGCTGAGGAGGAAAAGAACTAGCCTCTAATTGAAAGCGAGCATTCCTTATCTATGGTTTTACAGGGAAATGCCAGCTACTGTGTTGGGTCTGAAGTATTCCCCAGGGGCTTGGTTCCATCCTGTAGTGCTATTGGGAGGTGGTGGAACCTTTAAGTGGTAGGTTCTTATGGAGGGAAGTTGGGTCTTTGGGGACATGTTGTTGAAAAGGAGATTGGGATCCCAGCTCCTTCCTCTCCACTTCCTGGCCGCTATGAGGTGAGCAGATTTGTTCCACCATATGCTCCCCTCTATGACATTCTGCCTCACCACAGGCCCAGAGTGATGGGCCTAACCAACCATGAGCTAAAACCTTGGAAACCGTGAACCAAAATCAACCTCTTCTCCTATAAGTTGATTTTCTAAGGTAGTTTTGCCACAGCAATAGAAAGCTGACTAATACACCCACCCTGCACTTTGGTGGGCCTCACTGCCCCACTTTGGGGTTCACTCTGGGGCTGTCTATGCTATCAGGCCTTGGACATACAAGGTCCTTGACTTTCCAAAAGATCAGTCTGCATTGAACAATAACAAGATGGCAGTTGTGGGTGGCCTGGGTATCAAAGATCAAAAAGGAAAACATGGTAAATGTTTCTATCTGCTTTTCCCATAGGAATGAACAATCTTCAAGGTAACAATAATAAGATCATTCCTCACTTGTCTGACAAGGAAACAAAATTGACTCTGCCAGCGTGGTAAGAAGCTAAGACCCAGCATGGCTGCCTGCCTGCCCACACCTGCACCTGAAGCAGCATCTGTCCTGGATTTTATAATTACTTTATTTCTTTTCCTCTGACCTTGCCCTGCCCCTTTGGAAATCCACCCTAAAGGCACTTGCATCACAATGAGACTGTTGTGTTCTCAGAAGTACAGGATCCTGGTACAGGTACTGCTAGAGAAGTCCGTGGCAGAGAGAAAGCTAACAGGGCAGCCTAGACCCCTCAAGGTGGAGAGGAGTGACCTCCCTGCTACCATGCACCGGAGCACCTTCTGGACCAAAGAGTCTGCTTGAAATGCTTCAAGAAGCTTCCAATAGCCAAACCATCCCTTGTTCCTCAAGATTTACTCTGTCTGCTCAGAATTCCCCAAATCTAGAACAGATGTGACTGTGGTGCCTGATGAAGGACATCTCTGCCCTGCAGGACCAGCTCCTTCCTGGACATCCAGCCATGGTGCCCGCCACCCAAAGGCTTTTAAGAAGAGATGAGTCCACAACCAGAGGAATCCAGCTCCTTAAGGCCTGGCCCGTTCCTCTAGCTTGATATAGAAGGAAGCTCCTCTAGCTCGATATAGCACAGACCTTCTTCTCACAAAGGAGACAGTCAGCAAGACCCTGCCACGAATGTGAGCTTTGGTCACTTGGCTTATTCGTGTGAGTTCTTCTCAAGGAGTTCTTGAATCTCCAAAGTTCCGAATAAAGCACTCCAAGGTCAGAGAAAAACAATCACACAAACATTCCCCTCTATCTGGACATGCCTATCCTTTTGAAAAACATATTCTGTTCTGTGTGTGTGTGTGTTTCTGTGTACGAGACAGGGACACACGCAGCCCAGAGGGACCAACAGGAGAGAGCACCAGATGCTAGGAGTCTCGTTCCCTGGAGGTAGGCCCTCAGTGCCATGCTGAGAATACACTGATGGTCCCTGGCTCTGTGACAGTCTAGAGGGGAGAACAGACTTGTTTGGGCAGGAGGCCATCTTCTGAGCTCAGTATCTTGGTGGGTGGCCAAAAATTCAGCCCAGACAGGGGCTCCAGGTTTGCAGCTATCCCTCAGGCCCTGTGAATTCAGGAAACTGAAGCAGAGAGCAGCCTTGGAGGAAGACACCAGCCCAGGGTACACCATTCTCAAGTGGCAAGACCAGAGACATGGTGCCAGAAAGCCAGCAGCTGAAATGCTGAGGGAGCACCAAAGGGGACACAGCTTCAAGGAGCAAAGGGGCAAGGAAGCATTTCAAGACATGTGAGGCTGCAGCTCAGTGCTGGACATAAAACCCAGCAGGTTTCCTGGGCAGCAGCCAGGAAGGGGCACTCCTGCAGAAACTCTTCAGAACCATAAACATGCAAGTCAAGTAGGAAAACAGGAAAGGAAGGGCAGCACCACCTAAGGCCAGAGGCCCTTGGGAGAGATAGGATGAGGCTCCAATGCACAGAGGAGACCCAAGAGGCTGAAGAGTTCAGTCAAGGCTACCAACTGCAGAGGCATAAGGTGCAACCTCATCAGCCTCCTGGTCAGCACAGGTCAGCTGTAGCACCCAGCTAACTACCTGTATCTGCATGCCTAACACAGGGGCATCATAAATATTTACCAAATGAACAAGATGACCTCTGTCTCCTTACAGCTCCCACCTATAGCTTCCTCATTTTACTCCAAGAAGATCACTTAAAACAAGATCTGACACATCAATAATATACGACATATAATGTGATATAATGCAATATACAACACAAGGCTATGTGCACTGTAGCAATGCTTATGGCTCACAGAAAACTCTGCACCACAGCCCCATGTTGTACTTAACCACACCTCTAGATCGTCCCTGACATACAGCCCCTGTTAATCACCTAAAGCTGAAACTAGCAGCACAGGGTGGATTTACACCTGTGCCAACTTAACGGATCAAGATCCACCAGCTTTCACCAATCACTTCTTAACCTAAACCCCTCTTTTCCTTCCCTGTGCCTAAAGGAACAGATGAAAGGAACTTAAAGCCCATGTTAAGATGATTTGCCAGAATACTAGTCTACCATCAGTTTTCCTGCTTTGTCAAATAAATCTTTTTCTTTGCCCCTCCAAATCCATTCTCCATTCATTGGGCCCTTTTATGAGCAGTGAGTAAATAGACTTGTATGTTACATGATGTAATATATAATGCTGTAATGTGATATATTTGATATATGTGATACACAGTGTGATATGATGTGATACATGACATGATACAATATGATACGTGATATGTATGTTAGATGGTATATGATGTGGTATGTGTGAAGTGATATAATACAGCATAGGATATATGATATTGTTATGGTTTAGATGTGAGTTATCCCCAAAAAGCTCATATGTGAGACAATGCAAGAAAGTTTAGAAGTGAAATGATCAGGTTATGAGGGCCTTAACCTAATCAATGTATCAGTGTTAATTCACTTGAATGGATTACCTGGGTGTAACTGTATGTAGGCTGGAGGAGGTGGGTCATTGGGGAATGTGCCTTTGGGATATATATTTTGTCCTTGGTGAAAGGATAAGTCTCTCTCTCCTTCCTAGTGTCCTGTGCTGAGCTCCTCTCCTCTGCCACACCTTTCTACCATGGTGTTCTGCCTCGCCTTGTGCCCAGAGCAATGGAGGCAGCCATCTGTGGACTGAGCCATCTGTGGACTGAGACAGACTTTGGTAAGCAAAGTCTAACCAAGGCCAGTAACCAAGGCTCCCAGGTACTATCCCTCCTCAAGGACTAACCTTCCCAGACCCCAGCCCACTCTCCACACAGAGCACTGAGGCAGTCACTTGCCTAGAGGAAGAACCAGCACACAGTGATGGCTGTATTTGGCCACCCTTTCTGAATGGCTTATCCAGTCTAATTATAAAGGCCATTTCTTTTTGCATGTCTCCAATATACCTGACAATACACAGGATCCTCTGAACAAAGAAATACATCACAGCAAAATGTAGGAGGTGGTCACTGAAGCCTCACTTCTTGGTTCAGGAGAGAACTCCTGGACCCAGCAACCTCCCACTGCCTCATCAGCCTCTGCAGCCCTGAAAAGACCCTTGGGGCAACATGGCACTCACGTGATGGTGTCAATCATGTCGAGCCCCATCTCCACGCAGCAATGGGCATGGTCAGTCTTGGGCTGGGTTAGGCCTGAAACACAGTAGTAGCAGTCCCCAAGAATCTTGATGCGACGACAGTGGTTCTCCTTCAGGGAAGGCAAAGCACATGGTCAGTGACAGCACTGAGAAACACTGATTTCCACATCACCTTTAGATGCTAGCGACTACCAAGCATGTGGACAACTTACCAGTGTGGTCACCACAATGGACAGAAACACACTGATGTTTCCCTTGCTGCCCCTGATACCCTTACCCAGAGCCTCTTTCCACTTGGGGTATTCACCTCTCCCACCTCCATTTGATAAGCAAATCCTCCAAGGTCCAGGTGTAAGGCCACCTCTATGGGGAGTCTGCCACAACACACAATTGGGACAGTCCTTGCCCAGGAAGGACAGGACATACCCATCCAGGTTTTCCTGCAACTCTCAATAACCCCACACTAGAGCACACTTCTAGAAGGCACTTGCTGTCACTGAATACCCACTCCCTCATTATATGAAGAAGAAGAAAACAGGCTGAGTATCCCCTGTCCAACCAAAAGTGTTTCACATTTTGAATTTTTCAGATTTTGGAATACTTTCAAAGACTTTAAAACTGGCTGAGCATCCCTAATCTGAAATCCTGAAACCCATAATGCCTCAAAATCCAAAAGTTTTTGAGTATCAAAATGATGCTCAAAGTTTCAGATTTTGGATTTCAGATTACACATACTCAACCCAAAACGGAACCTCTGTGGGAGATCTGCTCCAACCCATGGCATTTGCACAGCGCTCCCCTGACCAACAATACAAAGGGCCATGGGCAGCCCTCCTGGAATGTACAAGATCTCTTAGGAAGGACCGGGTGGGGGGGGGTGATAATGGAAATCAAGAAAGTCAGTCAATTACCACTCTATTACCACTCTATCTGGCCAGTGCTACTCGATAGGTGTCAGTTAGGACTATCATGACTGCTATTTTTGTTTTAAGCATTAAACTGCAGTTCTAAATATCCTCCACTTCAGGACTCCTTTATATCTTGAAATAACTGATGTTCCAACAAAAAATTTTGATGTGGGTTATAACTGTTGACATTTACCAATTAGAAGCCACAAGTGAGACCTTTTAAAACACATATGAATTCATTTAAAGGCAACAGTTAGCTCATTTTCATGTTAATATAAATAACATTTTTATGAAAAACTACAACATTTCACCTACATAAAATGCAATAAATGAGAAATATGGCTTAGCTGTCCACTTCTGCATGTCTCTGACGCTCATTTTCAAAGCAGACAGCTGGACACATCCTTCATGCTGTGTTGTTGCCATAGATATGCACTGAAGGAAACGAACCCACACAGGTACACTGCTGGGAAAGAAAGGACCTTCCAGACCCTAAGATGGTCTCATAGAGCCACAGAGCTCCTCAAACTGTACTTGGAGAGCACATTCACAGTTTATATCTAATTTTACCCTTTAGTTTCTTATTAATGAGCTGTCTGCTGTAGATTTTCACAAATGCTGTGAATTGACAAGTGCCCAGGCTGAGCAGGGAGTTAGCATAACAGCTGGATGTTGAGGGGACTCTACCCCCAGGCCTTTCCATGGTCAGATCTTCCCAGAGATGGGCAAACCACGTCCCTCACTGCTGTCCTGAGCTGCCTGCCCCAGGCTTGGTGCTGCAGGGACCTTGAGAAATGATTCCAGCCCCCTGTGAGCATCTGAGAAGGGGATGCCACCAGCTGTGCAGATGGCTCCATGCCCACTCCTTCCACGCAACAGCATCACAGAAAAGAAACATCTCTGTGGGGCTGGCAAAGGTGTAATCTTTGATTACAATCCCTACAGGAATCATATGCACAAGGAGATGCAAACAGCACACTGTGATGAAGAACAAAGACACCCACAGGAATGTGAAGTGTGGCCATTACTGCACATCACAGCCGAGGTGTGCATGGGGAGAATCCATCTCTCAACAGAGACCAAGGACAAAGCCATCTAATATTGAATATCCATGTGTACACATCTACATATCAAGGGCTTAAGGCTGACCAGGGCCAGGTGTATTCTGGAGAAATTGTGCAAAACGCCTGTCTTAGAACAGCAATACATATCTAGAACCTGGTCAACATGCACAACATGTGAGTGCGTGATCCTAGCTCATCCAGCATTACAGGCAAGTCTTTGGATTGTCCTGTGCTGTGAAGCCCAGGCCCCTCCTGGCCCCTCCCAGCTTCCTTTCCCCACCAGCCTCTATGACACCTGCCCTGGTAGATACCCCTAGAATGAGTACTGGGTACATTATTTTGGTTTATTTTTAATCTCAAATGTCCTGGGTTTTGTGAGCAGGCTTAAGAGGTCAAAAGGATGGTTTTAAATGCTTTTGATTTTTAGAATCTTCTCTGCAAATATGGAAAGCCACTGCCGGGAGTCACTCACTACAGGAAGCACAGAGGAAAACACTTATGATACTCATATGGTTCTGTGTCCTACCAAGAAGACAGAAGAAGAGGAGCAGGGTGAAAAGGGGGGCCCTGAGGGGTATGCAGCCTGAGGGACCAAAGCTGCCCCTCCTTCCCAGGCACAGAGAGACAGGACTGAGAGAGAGAGTGCAGGTAGGACAATCTCCGGCTTTGCTTCCCAGGTGTGGCCTGAAGAGGTATGGTCTGCTTACAAAGTCTAGACTAGCCATGACCCTGCATGAGTGGGAAGTCACAGGGAAGGATCCAAGACAGCAGGGCCACCACACAGGCAGCATATTCTAACCCTGCCCAGCCCCAGAAGGTCACAGAGCACTGATGGCTAGGGACCACAAGAGGACTTTAATTCCATACATAAATGATGAAGTTAAAGACCACCATCTTGTAGGTCTAGGAGGAAGCAGAGTCATAGGCAGGATAATTGCTACTGATTCTAGAGCCCCATGATGTCTGATCCCTGCTGGGCCAGCCCTAAAACAGTAGAGTCCAGAGAGGCCAGAGGACAACATAAGGACCCCACACTATACCTTGATTTTGAGTGGGTAGGTAAATCCCAGGACCTGGGCTCCCCTAATTAAGGAGGTGACACATGCATGCCTGAATTAATCTAGTTTTTGCCCTGAAGTGACTGCATTCAAAACCCACACTGACCAAGTCCTATGAACTTTGTACAATTGAGTGTTTGACTGTGAGTGGAAAAACAGAACAGGAAAAGTTAGAAAACTGTATTTCTATGTAGCAATATGTGACAACTGTACATGTGTAGCAACTGGATACTTTTAACCTGCTGGGCCGACAGGATTAAAAAGAAATGAACTGCAATATACTCAGTGGCAATCACCAGAAGTTAAGAAGAATCGTTATTTCTACTGCAGTGTTCACAATTCATTCTGCCACAATTGCTTTTATTCAACCCCATGATGAGCCAGCCATTCACTAGACTAAAGCATGGAATACATAAGAGTCAATGAAAGGAGAGAAGGTCTTTGTTTTCTCGGAGCTTCCCACTACAGGGACTGGAATATACAGGGCAGAGGAATTGAAACCTAAGAATTCTGCAGACATCTGTCCATCAACAGGTACCAGGCAAACACAGTCCCCGTGAGGTTTCCCCAGACTCAGGAAGGAGGAGTTAGCCTGCCTTGTCATCAGGAAGACTCTCAAGAGAAAATTAAATTAAAAACAGTGATGCTTAAAAAAATCCAAACCAAAATGAAATAAACCTGTTACTATAACATAGACTTAGAGGCCACTTTTGCTAAAAGCACTGACTCTTCACTTGGTCCTCCGATAAAAGGTTATCATCTCTGCCTTCATTGTGTATCTGTCTCTTTCCACCTTAAACGTTGCATCAGATTTCTGCTCAACTTTGCACGTAGACTTGTTAATCATTTAAGGAGTGTCTGTCTAAAAACTGGTAACACAAGGTTGATTAGCCCTAAATTTACCTAACCTTTCTTATCCCCCTTCAAGGTTGAAGGCACTAAGATAAGAGTAACTAAGGCATTTTTAAGATTTGCAGGGAAGTCATAATCAACAAATTGTCACCTGAGAGCTTTTACAACTTCCTATTCCAGATCCCTGGGAGCTTCCTAAAGGTCTCCAGTTATTTCCCTAAAACTTGCAGGCACATCATCCCTCGGTGGGTCTGCCCTTCTACAGGAGCAATCACCTCACGATGGAAACCAAGGCTGCTCCCTAAGCAGTCATCTCATGATGAGAACCAGATTGCTCCCTCAAGCACATAACCACTTCTTCTGGACCACACAGAACCAGAGTTAAGATCATGATCCACTGCATCAGTTTGAACAAGATGACTTAATTACACATACTTCTTGTGCCTCCATTTTGTTCCTTTTTCTATTTTAAACCTAAGTTCATGTCAGTGCCCCAAAGACAAGGCTGAGGATGCTGATCCCCTTATCTTCCCAGGGTACCTATACCCAATAAATTTCTTTCCTACTTCACCATTACTGCTTTCACCAGAAGTATGGGACAAGTGGCTGGACCTGGTTTGCTGGGATTCCCTGAAATCAGTCCCCGCCTCAGGCCTAGGATTCTGGCAACTTTACTACCTTGGCAACATGACCACACACAGAAGAATTATTCCAAGGGATGCAAAAACACATTATGCTGTATATCTGGTGGATAGAACCACCAAGAAATGTTAAAATGCACCCAGTGGGCTTATTCTTGATTATAATAATGTTGGCAGTTATTTTGAACCTACTAAAATATGGAAAGATGAAATAAATAATATTATTGTCTTCATTCATTTTGTGTTATTACAGAATACCTGAGAATGGATATCTTCCTGATGCTTCTAAGAGAAGCTACATATGATCAGCAGGACCCTGGCAGATAGCACCACCAGTAGAGGAAAGCTAAAGCCAGGAGGCTTCACACATGTCCCCAAAAGTGAACTCTGAGGAACCTCAGCTGACTCTTCAGAGTAGATAGGAAGAAGGTCAGTTGTGACCAACTGGTCTTAAATGCCTGGCAGGAGAGTATAGCCTAAAAGCACAGTCTTACATGGACATTTAAAAGGAAAAACAATGTTTGAGGATTTTTTTAGTGTAACTTAAAATGTACACTTGTGTCAGCCCTACCAAAAATAAGTAAAACTGGAGGCTATAAAGGAAGGGTTCTCGTGTGAGAGTCACAATTTGTCATGAGTTAATCTGAGAATGGGTATTTTTAAAAGAACAGAGATTTTTATTATTTCTTACAGTTCTGGAATCTGGGAAGTCCAAGGTTGAGGGGTCCACATTTGGAGAAGACCTTGACACTCTCCTGGTGGAAGCCAGAAAAGCAGGGAGTGCATGAGAAACTGAGTTGGGGCTGAACTTACTTTTGTAACAACCCACTTAAGGATCCTAGCCCATGTCGTACAAAAATGACATTAATCCATTGGTAAGGGTAGAGCCCTCAGGGCCTAGCCTCTTGCTAGGTCCCATCTTTCAATACTATTGAATTAGGAATTAACTTTCCAACACAAGAACTTTTGGGTACATATTAGAACCATAGCATTGTCATTAGGATTTTTCAAGCATCAAGAAAAAAAAATACAAACATAAAAATCCAAAGAGTGGAGTTCAATGAATTAGAAATATCAAAATGAAAGGAATGGAGTTAAGTGAATTGTAAATATCAATATAAACTCATAATTTATTTTTCTTTTCTAAAAAAAAATAAATAAATGAATCTATCTCTGCCCCTGGAAGAGTCCCAGAACCAACGGCAACCCAGATTCTAGGACTGAAACCCCAATTCCCACTGAAGGAAACTAGAGCTTCTGACACAATGCCAAGTGTGAGTCTGCAGCAGGAACTCCTCACTGTCCCTAAAGATGATGCTCAGAGGCAAATTGCCATGTCAAAAGGAAATAGAAGCCAGCTGGGTCAGGCCAACATGGGAAATTAGAGCCCCAAAAGTAAAAAAGATGGCAATGGATCAGAACATCAGATTTTTCAAAATCCACAAGTTCATAATGAGGCTCCAATTCATTGTTTTTAAAAACTGATGAATACATTTTTTAAAATGAAGCATTTATTTACTATTTTTGAGTAAAAAAATAGCTGATGAGTAAACATTCTTTTTTTTAAAAAAAAATATGAGCTAATAAACGCAGAAGTGATGGAATTAAAAAACACACTCAAATGAAGTATGAAATCCTGCCATTGCTTACAAGGCAGCTGCTGTTAAGACCAAGAGAGGCAACAGTGTATGGAGCCAGGTGAGGGGTGGATCTCACTGGTAAGGCCTGAATCCACCATTCACCTCAACCGGCCAGGAAGAGAAAAGCTCTGGCGCCCTCTGCTGGGGAGAAGCAATGGGAGGCTCACAGCCGAGCGTGGAAGGGTGCAGACTCAAGAACCTACTCAAGTCAAGTCTCTGGGATCTACCAGTTCTAATTCATAGGAGATGATAAGAGACTGGGGGATTTAACATAAAACCACAGAGGATGAGAGGCCAAAAAGGGAGGGAAACTGTTGGAGAATGAAAAAGGAAAAGCAAAACAAAACAAAACCCACTGACCTATCCACCAAGGGCAACAGGTTGTATTATTGATCATGTGAGGGAGATCAAGGTAGGCCACATCAAAATACACTTCTACTGCATATTTTGAGATGGCTTTTCAGAGGAAATGAAGACACAGGACAGCTTTGAAAAGCTTTCTGTGAGGGACATTTGTTGTCTGCAGCGCAATGTAAAGAGGCCTTCTCTGAAGCCCCCATCTGCCTAGGAAGGCATTTTCACAGGAAGAAGAGATTGGGGTCTGACACATGACCCAGACAGTCAGACAGTGCAGACAGTCCTCTGGAGGCTACCTGCACAGGCTACCTGGAGACACTGCCTAAGGAGACCACCTTCCTTCAGGAGCATTTTCCTCCCCTGACCCTTCCATAACCTTTGCTGTCCCCACCTCCCAAAGCCTCAAGCCCCTGTTGTTTTTCTCTACCTCAAAATTCTATTCAAACTTTAACTCTATTTCTTATTCTTTGAGTCTTGTACTTGCTGTGTGGCCTCCATGTTTCTGCATGTTAATATATATCGATGTTTTTCTTCCTGTTATGTCTGTCCATTAGTAGTTTATTTCATGGACTAAAATTATTGAAACTTCAGAGAGAAAAAAGAAAATTCACATTGTTCTATTTCCTGTATTTTCAGAAGCTCTGACAGCTTGGAGTTTTGCAGACTGAGGAGAGAGGGGCCTTCCAGGGTTAGCTAATCCCTAGAGTCAGCAAACAGCTCCAGAGAACTCTCCTTTCATATGCAAACTAACCAAGCCCTAATCCACATCACCAACCCCCTTTATCTAACCTAACTTTCACATACCAAGTCACATTTTCCATTCCCAAAGGGCCTCAGGGCCAGGTACCAGACAATTAGAAACCATACCTAGAGCCCAGAGCCCAGGGACAATTATTCAAACTAGCCAATCCTAAACATAATGAACTACTTAGCTTGCCTCACCCCTGTATTCCCTAGAGAACAACATAAAAGGCTCAAAGCCTTGCTGCCCCTAGCTTCTTCCCACCTGCTGGGTGGCCTGGCTTGGCAAAGAATGCCTCTCTTATTTTGGTGACTACAGGGATAAACTTCCTTCAATGACATTGTTCTCCTGGTGTCCTCACTGAGGTCACCCCATCAATTAACATCCCCACAGGGCAATCAAGACATAAGTCCAACTCATTTGTATCCTGAAGGAACAAACCAGCCACTGAAAAGGGTTAAACTAAGCCCAGACGAAGTGTTAGAAATTATATGGCTGTCCTTGGTTTGGTTGGAAATGACAACAGTATGGTGGCACTGGCTGAAGTGTTCTCAGATGGAGAGCTATACACTGAAGGACTTACAGGTGACATGAGATTATTTCTAGTATTTAGGAGGAGATAGGATAGAGACCAAATAAGACAAGCCATAATTAATATCTGATGAAGCCATATTATAAAATGACAGGCTCCTAAGAGCAGGGTTGGTGCCTCACTCATTCATGCTACATCCTGATCTTCTAGAAAAATGCACAGTTCACAGTGGGGACTCAGTAGCTGGTTTTAGTTTTTGTTTGTTTGTTTGTTTGTTTTGCTTTGCTTTTGTTTTTGTTTTCTTTCAGCACTAGGGGTGGAACCCAGGGGTGCTCTACCACAAAGCTACTTCCTCAACTCTTCTTAAATTTCATTTTCAGACAAGGTCTCACTAACTTGCTCAGAATGAACCTGAACTTGCCATCCTCCTGCCTCAGCTTCCAGAGTAGCTGGGATTACACAAGTGCATCACCACACCTGCAGCTCAGTACCTGTTTTCTGAATGAACACACCCCTGATTTTGAACATCGGTCTCCCCTGAAGATGGACTGAGGGGTGAATGCACCTCCTACCGTGCCCTGAAGGACCTCCCTATCTAACTGATTTGCTTCTCACCCAGGCTTCATAAGAGGACAAATAGATGAGGATGATGGAAATATGAGGTTAACAGACTAATTCTATAAAATGAGCCCACTGTCCTGACTCCTCACATGCTTTCTTTGCCAAAAAGCAATCTGCCTGCAGCCCCACCTGGACCAAGGGGACAGGAAATGTCATATTACTCAACAAATTGAGGCAGCAGATCAGAAGGCCTGGCAGTCAGTGTAGATAGTGAGACCATGATGGCTGCTTATCACTGGGTTGCTAACAGCTAACCTCCAGGATCAATCACACTTTCCAGCTCAAGGGGTTGCTAACACCTCTAGGACTGCACTTCCCAGCACAAATGATTACCCCCTGTGCTCCTGCCTCTTCCTGCCATTAGGCAAGTACACAGAGATAAAAGACAAAGTGGGGGTTCTGAGGTCTACAAAAGAGCAAGACACTCCCACTTCATGGGCATGCAGCTTTGTACATATGCATTGGTACAGAAATGATGGCATTTGATGAATTTTTATTTGATAATAATTAATGTGTTAAACAGATACAGTTAGCATGGCATATAACATATATGGGCTTAAATTGTGACTTTGTGCATGTAAATATTTTAAAATACTTCATCAGCCTGCTCATACACAATATGGCACATACATTGGGCCACCTTCTCTCCAGACAAGTCGGCTACCTCTGTTCCTCTCTTCAAAAAAACTTGCTTTCTATGCTTGCCTTGGCATTTCTCAGGTGTTTAATCTTCTTGATCTCCTTGGAGATCAGGTCCTGTCCCAAGACAGGTGTCTGCCTCCCCCCGCCCCCATTTCCCAATCAGATTCTGCATTCAAATCACAATTCAGCCATGTTTTTCTTCATATCCACTCCTTTATATCTTTAACACTGTGCCCCATGAAAAGCACCATGTTCTCCCTATTTTCCACCGTCTCTACCTGGAAGACCAACTCCCAGGAAATGCAACACGTCCCCCCTCGGGACAGCACTCATGATATTTTATTTCTATACTGGTCATAATGTGTCAAGCATTTTATCCAGCAAATTCCTGGTTTTATACAAAACTCAGAGTGTCCTGTACTGAGCCATAAAGACCGAGACTGCAGCCCTCTTTATTCCACCTCTCAGTTTGCTCTGTGCTCAACGTACATGGCAAACCAGTTTGCTACAAGAACACCATCAACAGTGAATACAACTAACCAAGAAAGTCACTTCAGGGTTCTAAGATGGCCAGTTTCTCAGTGGCTCACAGAACTAGGGTGTTGGAGCTGGAGGGGATGTGGAGACCCTTCTGTATTCTCCTCACATTTTTGCAGGCAGAGAAACTGAGGCATGAGAAGTAATGATGATGAGTCTGAGTACTCAGGGCTGCCTGGTGAGTTCTGGTCTTTAAATTGAAGCCAATGAAAGGCTTGATGAGGGCAAAGACCAGGACAGGCACTGATAAGATGGATGTGAACACACTTCCCAATGGACTTGGAGCCTACGGGGACAGCTCTAGCCCCCAGCCCAGCTTCCCAGAGTCCCTTTTGGAAATATCCAGAGGAAACAAAAAAAATAAATAAATAAATGCAAAACAATAACCTCACTAACACAGGCCATAAAAGTGTCATCTTTCAGCAATTAAAGACTGAACAAAATGACCAGATTGTATCATAAAGCCATGTGTGTCTGTCTCGTGATCTATGTTCAGGAGGCCCAATGCCATTTTAGTCTGCAAAAGAATTCCTCAACTCAGCATGATTGCCCTATTTTCTCTTAAAGCAAATTATATGAACGCTAATGATACTAACTTAAATATTCATTATTTTTGTTCAATAATCCTCTGTGATAGTTCCTCGTGGATCAGAAAGTCTCCTGGTATATCCGTGTTTGGGGACAGCACTGACTTCAGACCCTGAACATTCCTCAGTACTACTCACACCTAGGGATGACCTCAAAACCCAGTCCAGGGAAAGGAAATACTTCACAGAGTTGTCAGCCTTGCTATCCTTCCCAGCCAACCCTTGCACGAATTGCTGCATCAGTAAGGGCACCCAGCTATAGCATCTCAAGTCTGAGTCTATCCTCTGACCCGTACCAGGCAACCATCACATTGGAGCTGAGAACTTACAATATGATATGCTCTTGTTAATAGGGACAAGGAAAGGAACCCAGGAAGTGTTCTGGGAGTTATGATCAAAACTAAGAAATTCTGCCCTCATCTACATGAGAACTGGGATCAGGATGAGCCCCAGGCTGCCTTGCTGATAAAAGGCCACATTGAAATTGGTTTATCGCTACAGATGGCAGTCTCTGAATCAGCTACAGGGACTATGTACCTGGTTCAACCTGTTCATGTTCCTGTTAAGAAAACTGACATCCAGAGATAGAACCCTGTCCCTCCACAGGTGGAGGTGAAATAAGGCTGTTATAGTTTAGATGAGGCACACCCCAAAAGCTCTTGTGTGAGACAATCAAGAAAGTTTTTAAAGGTGAAATGGTTGGGTTAGGAAAGCCTTAACCTAATCAGTGGATCGATCCATTTAAATGGATTAACCGGGTGGTAACAGTAGGCAGGTAGGGTGTGGCTGGAGGAGATAAGTCACTGTAGGTGTCTGTAGGTTTGCCTTTGGAGATTATATTTTGCTCAATGAGAAAAGCACTCTTTGCTTCCTGTTGCCATGTTCTGAGCTGCTTTCCTTCTCCATACCCTTCTGCTCACCTAGGGCCCAGAGCAATGGTCTGGCCATCTATGGACTGAGACCTCTGAAACCACAGCGTCAAATAAACTTTTCTTCCTCTTAAATTATTCTTGTCAGGTTTTTGGTCACCAGAGAAGGACAGGTGTTTCTCCATCATTTCAAAGGGGTGTGGACAGTTTTGCAAACATACATGCATATAAGAACCAGTGCAAATCTAACAAGAATCCAATAAATGGGGGAAAGGTCAAAAATATTGTTCACATCTGTGACTATCAACCATGGCTAAGGAGGTAAATAAACCATCAGCTACTATTAAGACTAAGGCAAATATGTTCTGTGTTTATTTAACTTCCTGCAGGCACCTTCATAAAGAAAAGGTGTTTGGACTGCAGCTGTGTGTAATTTTCCAAGCCTGCACTTCACAGGGGCCACCCTGCATCTCAATGCCAGGTACTGCAACCCAAAAGGAGCACAGCTGTGAGGAAGCCCATGAGTTCCTCTAAAAAGGACTCATGCAGATTAGGGCAAATCATACTCTTAAAAATTCACAATACCATCAAGAGCACAAAGGAAAAAAAGAGACAATTGATACAGAAAAAGATGACATGAAAAGGGTCATTCCAATTTTCAGATTCTTAGCAGTTATCGCAACACCAAGAAAAAGTATTCCAATTTAAACTTCTGAAGATAAAAGCTGTAGGGTTTGAGAAGAAAATGACAGTGGATAGCAGTGACTGGCTATTCACTGTGGAAGAAAATAGATACTGTTCAAAATGAAATACAAAAGGAATCTAAAATTCTTTTTTAAAAGATCATGAATGAGCTACAGAACAGCCTCAAGAAAACCTAGCACAGGTGGCACTGGTGTCCCTGAAGGAAGAGAGGGAGGGAACATAAAAATGTTTGAAAAAGGATGATTTGGTTTTTGTCTTTTCTAAATTTGATAATGATTCTAAATGTACAGATGCAAGAAGTTCAATGCACTGCAAGCACAGGTAACGTAAGGAAAACTACACCAAGGCACATCAAAATCAAATTTATTAGAACCAGCCATGAAGAGGAACTCTTAAAAGTAGACAGAGAAAAGGGACCAATTTCATACAAAGAAACCAAGAACTGATGGCAGATGGTTCACGGGAAAAGCCTATAAGGGAAGACAACAGAACAACATCCTCAGGGTACTGCAGAAAACAATGCAAAATCAAGCCATCAGCCTAGAGCATGACACCAAGTAGAAATAAATTCCAAAAAATGAAGGCCAAATAAAGAGCTTTCCAAAAGTACAAAAACTGAAAGACTTCATCGCCAGCAGAAGGACAGCTGTTTCTCCATCATTTCAAAGGGGTGTGGACAGTTCTGTAACTGTAAGACAGGTTGAAGGACATTCCCCAGGCAGAAAAATACAACACAGAGATACACCGATCACATGAATGAAGAGCCAGGGAAATGGAAGCTACAAGAATAGGTAAGATTTTTATCATTTAAATCTTTTCCAAAGAGAACTATCTATGTAAACAGAAATATTTACAAAGTAAAATAACATAAAAAACGTAATACATTAAAAAGTTTAATGTATGGCAACAATTTTATAAAGGCCAAGAGGGCAGAAACAGAAGTATCTACTTTTCATATGGTAAATAAGCTTCTTGAATAGTAAATAAAAATCACATAATGAAGGACCAGTGTAAGTTGAAATACCTACTATAAAACCCCACAGCAATGATGAAAATAACTAAAACAACACTTTCTACTAATAAGCCAACAAAGGTAGTAAGACGGAACCATAAAGCATTCGATAAATCTACAAAAAGGCAATAAAAGCAAAAAGGGAAACAAAGAACAGATGGGACAAATCAAAAGTAAACAGCAAAGTGACAGCCTTGGACCCAATGCATCAACAAGGCAGAGATTGTCATTCTGGATAAAAATAAAAGCAAAATCCAACTAGAAACAAACTTCAGAAAAAAAGACACAGAAAGACTTAAAACAAAAGGACAGGAAAAGATAGTTTCTATCAATAATTAAAAGAAAGTTGGAATGACTGTATTTATATCAGACAAAGTAAAGATTATCACCAGAATAAAGAGGATCATTTCTTACTAATAAAAGAGTCGACTTAGCCAAGCACACCTATAATCCCAGCTAAATGGGAGGCTGAGGCAGGAGGATAACAAGTTTGGGGCCACTCTGGGGAACTTAGTGAGACACAGACTCAAATTTAAAAACAGAAGGGACTGGGCACAGCACAGCATCCCTGGACTCAGTCCCCAGTAAAACACACACACACACACACACACACACACGCACACCCGAATTTATCAAGAGGAAATTACAATCCTGTTATTAAATGAAGAATCCAATAACAAAGCCTAAGAATATGTGAAGCAATAGACAACAGAACCAAAGGAAGAATATACAATTAAGCTGAAATTTTTGACATGTCTCTCACAATAATTGAGAGAATAAATAGCCAGGACAGGTATTTATAGAATATGCTATTAATAAAAGAATTCTCCAAATGCAGAGTACACATTATTTTCAAGCATACATGGGTCATTTACCAAGAAGACTATATTTTTGGCCATAAATTTAAGATAATTCTAATCATAAAATATATAATATCCAATCACAATAGGATTAAAATAGAAGTCAAAAGCAAAAAAGATCTTCAAAAAATCCTTAAATCATATCTCTAAATAATCCATGGGTCTAAAAAAAATAAAAAGGGAAATTAAAAAGTATTTGAACTCTATAAAAACAAATCAGAAACTTGGATGCTATTATGCAGCATTTCAGGGGAAGTTTGTAGCATGAAAAGCTTATATTAAAAGAAAAAATTCAAATTAATGAGCACTGCCATCTGAACCAAATACAAAAAAAAAGTTAAAAACATTAAACCCAAAATAAGAAGATATACACTAATAAATATCTGAAATTATTGGGATAGAAAAATAGATCAACGAAACCAAAAGCATTCTTTAAGAAAAATCAATAAAATTGATGAACCTCTAGACAAAATGACTGTAAGAAGACACAAATTACTCAAACAGGAATAAAAGCAGTGACATCCTTCAAAGTCTACAGATACTGAAGGATAACAAGAAAATATGATGAACAACAACTTCATTCCAGTGATTTTGACAACTTAGAGTAGGTAGATAAACTCCCTGACCCCCAAAAAAGAAAAGAAAACAAAAAAACACTGCCAAAATCATTCAAAAAAATGGGTGAGAAACTGAATTTGTAGGTAAAAACTTTTCTACAAAGAAAACACAGGCCCAGTTGGATTATTAGTAAATCTACCAAACATTTATTTATTTATTTATTTATTTAATTTTTTATTGTTGGCTGTTCAAAACATTACATAGTTCTTGATATATCATATTTCACACTTTGATCTACCAAACATTTAAAAAATAAATACCACAATTTCTACTCAAACTTTCCCAGAAATTTGAATAAGAAGAAACACTCCCAAAGCCATCTCTGAGATCAGTGATACTACATAAAGACAAAATTTAAAAAAGCTACAGACTAATATCCTTAAGTAACATAAATGGAAAAAGTTCTAAACAAAATTCTAACAAATCAAAGGCAACAGTTCATAAGAGGACAATATGTCCAAGTATGGCTTATCCCAGGAATGCAAGGATGTTTTTTCATTCTACCAACAATCAATGTAATTTATTACATTAGCAGACTAATCATTTGACCATTCCTATAGACATAAAAGAAAAAACTGACAAAAATCCAACATCTATTTCTAGTAAAAAGCTCCCAGCAGATTCAGAATAAAAAGAAACTTACCTGACTTGATAAAAAGCATCCACAAAACGCCTACAGCTAGCATCATACTTAATTGTGAAAGACACAATACTTTCCTCCTAGGATAGAGAACAAGACAAGACTGTCTGCTCTTGCCACTTCTATCTGACATGTACACCAGAGGTTCTAGCCAGAGAAATAAGGCAAGCAAATAAAAGGCAACCAGATGATGAATTGGGGAAAACTGTCTTCATTTGCAAACAAAATATCATTTACATAGAAAATCCAGTGGAAATCTAGAAAGACCTACTAAAATGAGTTTGTTAAACTCATTTAAACTCATTTTAAATCAATAAATACAAAAACACAATTTTGGTTTGCCTTTAGTTATGGTTTGGATATGAGGCATCCCTCAAAAACTCCTGTGTTAATAAAGAAGTGTTCAGAGGTGAGTTCATTTAATCCTCCCATCCCCCACTCCACAGCATATTTTTTTTTATTGCTTGTTCAAAACATTACAAAGCTCATGATATATCATCTTTCATACATTTGACTCAATTGGGTTATGAACTCCCATTTTTACCCCAAATACAAATTGCAGAATCACATCGGTTACACACTCACATTTTTACATAATGGCATATTAGTGACTGTTGTATTCTGCTACTTTTATCCACAGCATATTTTGGATCAGCATCCTTAAATCAGAAATCATTCGGCATTTGGTTTTTTGGGATTGGCTAATTTCACTTAGCATTATATTCTCCAGCTTCATCCATTTACCTGCAAATGCCATGATTTTATTCTCTTTTAATGCTGAATAATATTCCATTGTATATATATGTATGTGTGTGTATGTATATGTGTGTGTGTGTATGTGTGTGTGTATCACATTTTCTTTATCCATTCATCTACTGAAGAGCATCTAGGTTCGTTCCACAGTTTAGCTATTGTGAATTATGCTGCTGTAAACACTGATGTGGCTGTGTCCCTGTATGTTTTTAAGTCCTTTGGGTATAGACCAAGGAATGGGATAGCTGGGTAAAATAGTGGTTCCATTCCTAGTTTTCCAAGGATTCTTCATACTACTTTCCATATTGGCTGTACCAATTTGCAGTCCCACCAGCAATGTATGAGTGTGCCTTTTTCCCCACATCCTCGCCAACAATTACTGTTGTTTGAATTCTTAATAGCTGCCATTCTGACTGGAGTGAGATGAAATCTTAGAGTAGTTTTGATTTGCATTTCTCTAATTGCTAGAAAAAATGTTGAACATTTTTCATATATTTGTTGATGGATTGTATATCCTCTTCTGAGAAGTGTCTGTTCAGTTCCTTGGCCTATTTATTGACTAGTTATTTGGTTGTTGTTTGTTTGTTTGTTTGTTTGTTTTAGGTGTTAAGATTTTTGAGTTCTTTATATTCTAGAGATTAGTGCTCTATCTGACATGAGTGTGGTAAGAATTTGTTCCCAATTAGTAGGATCTCTATTCACCTCACTGATTGTTTCTTTTGCTGAGAAGCTTTTTAGTTTGAATCCATCCCATTTATTGATTCTTGATAATATGGGAGGATTAAATGAACTCTAGATTTGGCAAAGGGGAAAAGGGGAGGGAAGGAGGGAAAGGAAAGGGGCATAGGTATAGGAAAGATGGTGGAAGGCGATGGTCATCATTAATCTAAATACATGTAAGAAGACACAAAGGATGTGTCTCTACTTTGTGTTCAACCAGAGATATGAAAAATTGTGCTTTATATGTTTACTATGAATTGTAATGCATTCTGTTGTCATATATAACAAGTAAAAAATTTTTAAAAATAAAGTTGCATTCAAAAGGGAAAAAAAGAAACAATCAAAAATCATTACTCTGTATTGGCAAACCCATTCCAATCGCTTAATTACAGTTAATTTACAAATATTTTCAAAATGTTAAAAAATTGCATAAGATGCACCAAATGAAATTGTATGCATATGTAACACCTACTTAACACATAATAGATGGTAAATGACTTTTAGCAGATTTTAAAGGCAGTTTAAATAAAGCAGAATTTTGAAAGGCTCAAAATAAAATAAAATAAAAAAGAAGAAGTGTTCAGAGGTGAAAGGATTGCATTGTGAGAGTTATAACCTCATCAGTTCACCCTAATTGGAATGGAATTGGTGGTAATTGTAGGCAGATGAGGCACATCTGGAGGAAGTAGGTCACTAGAGGTGTGCCCTGGAAAGGTTCATAGCCTCTTACCCCTTTCTTTGGTTCCACCACGAAGTGAGCAACACTCTTCCTCTACCATGTTCTTCTGCCTCATGTTCAACCTCACCTTGGTCCCAGAGTAATGGAATTGGTTGGCTATGGGCTAAACCTCTGAATTTGTGTGCTAAAATAAACTTTTCTTCATCTAAGTTGTTTTTGTCAGGTATTTTGGCCACAGTGACATAAAACTGACTAACACTATTCTAGTAACAAAAATTAGAAATTAAAAGTTAAAAATCAAAAGCATCTAAAAAATACCAAAAAGTAGAAACTATTTAGGGACAAATTTGGTAAAATATATGAAACACCAGTATACTGAAAACTATACATTTCTGAAAGAAATTAAACAAGATCTAAAAAATGGAAACATATACTATGTTCATGAATCACAAGCTTTTGTATTTATGGAATTCCAGGTCTCCCTAGATTCATAATATAGATTCAACACAATCCCAAACAAAATTTTGGCAGCCTCTGTTTTAGAAACTAACAAGTTGATTATAAAATTCAGATAAAAAAGGAAAGAACCTAAAATAGCCAAAAATCATTTCGAAAAAGAATAACAAACTTGAAGGGTTCACAATACCTCTCTTGAGACTTGTAATAAAGCCACAGGGCCAAAGTGTACAACTTTGGTGTCAAAATAGACACAGATCGATGAAATGGAAAAGAAAACCCAAAATAGGCCCACCTATATGTAGAAAAGTGGTTTTTCTAAAGTTTTGGAAATACAATTTAGTGCAGAAATGATAGTCTTTTCAACAAATGTTGCAGAAATAATTAGATATCCATATGCAAAAAAAACCCCTTTGATCCATACCTCATATCATACACAAAAATTCAATAAAAATATATTATTAATTTAAATGTAAAATCTAAAATTATAAAACTCTGAAAGAAAACACAGGAGAAAATTTTTATGATATTAATTAGGAAAAAAATTATTATATTTATTTATTTAACAACCCTACTATAAGAGCCAGGGGTACACAGGCTTGGTTTAGATAGCTGGCAAATGAATCAAATGACTGCAATTATTTGCATATCTTTGCCATATGCAATTTTCTAAAGACAGTATGTGTTTGTAAAGCTGTGAAAAATTCACACGCAAAAAATTTTATGAGTACTATGTCATGTTTTCATTTAATTGACCATGAATATAACTACTATATCTATTGCTTGGACTTTTTGTTATTGATGTTTGTTCTCAAGTTTGGATGCAGACCTCATAAAATGGAAAACACTAAATTAAAGTGTTCCCTTTATTGGTAATACAGTGGTTGCTCTACGAAGCAAGGGTATAAGGAACCCTTGTTTTCCTCTTCTGATTATGAAGCTGATCAATAAAGTCTGTGTCCTGCTTGGAAATGCAAGTCCTGGTGAACGGCAGAATTCTTCCCACATAGCTGAGTGTGTGAATATTTGCAAAATTAAGGCAGAATCTGATTTAATTACAATGGTAGTAGGAAAAAAAGTTATTTGACAATTCTCTAAAACAGACCCAGCCGACAAACGGGCATTTTCTAACAGCAGTGTTATCTGGTTATGAATTAAGAACTTAATGGGATTAAAGGAAAATGAGCTTTATGTTAGAAGCTGCTAATTTTTTTCCACACTGAGTTTTCAAATACCTGTGCAGTTTTAACATCACTGACTCACTGAGTATAGCTCTTCTGGAAACAACAGTAACTGTTGTTCGTAGAGGGTTAACTCTGCCCTAAGCACTATGCTAGGTGTTTCATGCTTTCTATTATTTTGCTTTCCACTATTTGACTTCTCACTACACTAACACCTTGAAACAGTCATAACCAGTCCCTTGTTTTCAATGGGAAGACTAAAAGTGAGTCACTGGATGACTGCCTGCAAGAGTGTGGGAGGCTGAAAAATGGTCTCCCAAAAGCTATCCATGATCAAATGCCTGGAATGTGTGAATGTCACTTTATATGACAAATAAAAAGAGGAATCTTTGCAGGTGTGATTAAATTAAGAATCCTGAGATGGAGAGACCATCCTAGATCATGCAGATGGGCCCTGGGTACATGTCTGATAAGAGGAAGGCAGGAGGAGATTTATTTCAAAGAAAAAGAGAGAAGAGAAGAGAAGGCGGGGCTGAGGATGTGGCTCAAGTGGTAGGGCGCTCACCTGGCATGCGCGGGGCGCTGGGTTCGATCCTCAGAACCATATAGAAATAAAATAAAGATGTTGTGTCCACCGAAAACTAAAAAATAAATATTAAAAAATTCTCTCTCTCTCTCTCTTTTTCTAAAAAAAAAAAGAAAGAAGAAGAGAAGGGAAGAAGAGGAGGAGGAGGAAGAGAAGGAGAAGGAGAAGGAGGAGAAGCAACAACATGAAGATAAAGGAGACTGGAGTGATAATGGCACAAGCCAAGGAACTGAAGTAGTCAAGAGAAGATGTAAGCAGCAAGGGACAGATTCTCCTTGGGGTGGGGGGATGCTGTTGCCAACATCTATTTTTTATGTATTTACATATTATTTGTACTGGAGATTGAAACTAGGGATGCTTACCATTGAGCTACATCCCCAGAATCTCCTCCACACTTTATTTTATTTCAAGACAGGATATCACTAAGTTAATAAGGCTGGCCTTGAACTTGCCATCCTCCTGCCTCAGCCTCCAAAGTTGTTGGAATTATAGGCCAACATCTTGATTTGGGGCAAGCAGTACTGATTTCAGACTTTCAGCCTCCAAAACTGAGAAAACAAATTTCTGTTGTTTCAAGCCACCAAGTTTGTGGTAATCTGCCACCGTGGCTTTGAGAAACCAACACACAGTGGTAGCCCTTTGGGCAAAGACTTTTCAAACACCATACAAAAATGACCCAACCCCTCCCATTGGCAGTACAAGCTCGGACCAGGAGAGAAAAAAAAAAAAAGGAAAGAAAGCCCTGGCAGAACTAATTGGGACACTCTATCCAGAGGCTTCCAGAAGGATGAGCTTTCTGGTAAAGGGTGAAGCAAGAAACAGGCCCTTGGGGATGCTATTCACTGCTCTGTAAGAGCCCTAGTCACAGTTCTTCCTGGAAGCTTCAGCCACCCCACAGCACCTGGACAAATTGTGCTCTTTGACTAAACTACAGAGGGGCTAGAGCTCCACCCCCTGCACTGAGGAGCACCTGAGGCATGGCTCACACCTCCTTCATGGCAGCCAGAAATCCTATGCAGCAGATAGGAAGGAAGAGCCCTGGGACTTACCTAAGAAGATAGTGAAGCTTGTGGGAAGATAGTTATAGCCACAGTTAGGGACAAGGACAGTGGATAGTCAGACAGGGCTACAAGGGTACCATAGACAGGCAGCCCCCAGGCCAGGCAAAAACATCACTTCAGCCAGAAAGTGTGCCCTTCCCAGAAGGAAAGCCATCACCTTCCTTTCTTCCTCAGGAAGGAGGACACAGTCTTTCCCAAATAGAGTTCCATAGCACCCTGGCCCAGCATGCCCAGGGGTGCCCAAGGAGAAAGGGCTCCTTTAACCAGCCCATTAGGAATGTAGACAGCAACATTAGGATTGGATCTCAGGACATTTGCTCCCCACAGGAACCCCCCAAAGACAGCAGTGTCCAAAGTCTCCAGGCCCACTCCTTCCCAGCCCTCTTAAGCTCTCTCTCTCTATTCCAGATGTCCACCTGCATGCCCAGGTTTGCTCCCACACCCACAGCTGGACCCCAAAACGAAATCACCCAAGTAAAACAAGTTCAGCATCTCAGCCCCATGTGATCATCGCCTGGCCCTGCCCTGCCCAGCCCAGTGGGGCTCCTCACTCAGCCTCCACCATGCAAAGATGCTCTCAACTCTACTGCCTCACTGCCAGCCCCAGCAGGGCCCTCTCCTATCCCCTCCATTGAGGGAACATCCACTCTTTCTCCCAAGACCTTCACCATTGCCCCCACTGAGAAATGCACTGATTTTCCCTGGAGCTGGCTGCTCCCTCCCCATCCACTGACTTCAGCACCCCCTTCCCCACCTGGAGGGGGGCTCAATAAAAGAGAAGGGGAACTTGGCTCCATCCTGTGCGCTCCTTCCACCTCCTCAAAGAGCAGAGATGGTGAGGGTCCTCTGGGGTCTGAGGAAGCCCTGATGGCCAATGCCCCAGCAAGCCTCACATCTGGGCATCCCACCACTGTCCTCTGCTCCCTTCCTCCCACTGAGAGAGGAGCCTTCCTGGGTTGTAGTCAGTCTTCCTGCAGAAGCCGCCCCTGTCTGCACAGGCTGGGAACCAGTATCAGGGAGGATTTGCCAGATGAAAGAGCTAGAAGAGGATTTCCACTACAGAGTAGCAGGGCACATTCTTAGCTCTGATCTGATTACTGCTGTGAGCAGTGCAATTTATCCCAAACATTCCCCTGGGCAGTAGAGAAAAATGAAGGGCATCCCACTCAGCAAATGTGCCCTCCTGAGGCCTGGCATAGTCAGTTTCTGAAACTTGGACTCTTGCCCCACATGCTCTCTCTTTCTGCTTTTAACACCAACATGTTCCAGGATGAAGGGGAGACTCTGGTAGCCCCTCAGAGCCTGCTGGCCAATGCAAAGAGCTCCTGAGGCTATTGACCAGGCTCCCACGGTGGGCAGTGGTAACCCAGGGGATTATGTGGTACACATGGAGGCTCTGTGGGTTTACTGTTCTCAACATCCAAGCACTACATTTCAAGCCAAAGCTGTTAGCATAGCCTTGGCTGGACCTCAGCAGGACTTGGTGCCAGTTATGACCTGTTCCACTCCAGCATGAAGCCTATTGAGGGCAAAGATGACCACTGCCCAGACTCAGCATGTTCATTGGCAGTTGCAGCCCCAGAAGAATGGCAAGCCCAGTGTCAGCAGAGACATGGCCATGGCTGCCTCAGGATGAGGGGTTGTGGCCACTGACTCTGTCTGCCAGGAGGAATGGCAAAAGGCAGCTCTGTGCCTGGGCACAGCCTGCAAGACACAGCCTCTTTCTAGAAGACTTGGTTGAAAGGTACACTGGCAGAGTTTGTGCCGTGTGCACTAATCTGATACGTGCAAATCCAAGGAGAGAAATCAATGAACAGTGAGGCTCCAAACACAGCAATTTACCACCTTCCTGGTGGTAAATGACTTGGCACTCAGTCTAGCTCCCATTCTAGATACAGGGAATCACTGAGCACAGAAGCCATTCTGATTTAACCTGAACAAAGGAAAATGCTGAGCTTACCGTGGCTAACTCGTCGAACTTGCCAAAGAGTTCATTGAGCAGTTTCACCAGCTCCTGGGCCGTGCACTGGGATGCCAAGCCTGTGAAGCCCACGATGTCCGCAAACAGGATGCTGCAAGAGAAAGGGGTGCCAGGGCCATCTCCTCTCAGTCACTTGGGAAATAATGACCTCCAGAGTTGCATAGATATTTACACCCACAAAACACTTTAGAATAAATCACCCCATTTATCCCTCAGCACAGGCTAGAAATAAAGGCTTCCCTGTTCCCATTTTACAGGTGAGAAGACTGAGGCTCAGAGCAGCTGCAGGACTCCCCTCTTGGTCCCAGAAGGAGTTTAGCTGCTGGGTCATTCAGAGCTTGCTGTCCCCCATGCCAACCCCTCCCACTACCCACTGTCTATTAGACCGCCTCTTCCCAGGGAGGCCATGTGACCGGGTGGTGGCCAGAAGCACTGAACTGAAGTGATAAGCTTTGAAGAAGTGTGTGGGCCCCTCCACATGACATCCTCTTTTTCTCCTTCCACTGCCAGCTGGACACAGGTGACTGTGAGGCCCTGGGTGTGGTGTTAGAGCCTCACAATTAAAGGGGACAGATCACTGAATTGTTCTATAGAGATGTTATACTCTTATGTCAAGTCCTCCACATATTTATGACATAACTTGAGTCAGCCTCGAGAACTCAGTGCCCACCCACAGAGCAGAACTATTTTTCTAGAGTTTGTAGAAAAGACTTAAGTCCCAAGTCTAATACTGCAAACATAATAAATATTCAAATATTATTTCAAAGTTACTATAAGTAGTATATTTGTTGCTCAATTTAAGTTTTCATATGTGTTCCACATCTGGGATGATGGGACAAAACTAGGTTTAAAAGATGTTTTCTAGGATTTCCTTCTTTTCTAACTTCTTTAATTAATTAATTTATTTATTTACTTACTTACTTTTTGGTTTTTGTTTTGCGACTGGGTCTCACTGGCTTACTGGGGCTGACCTTTAAAATGAAACTTCCAACTCAGCCTTCCAAATTGCTGGGATTATAGGCAAATACCACCATACCCAGTTGTTTTCTTACAAAATTAAAACATGCTCTCTGCAGAGTATTTGAGAAATGAAGAAAAACTGTTTGTCTTGAAAACATTACATTTTAAGATACATCTTAAAACATGGTCATAACTACTATTCAAGGTATAAGGTGTTCTTAGCTTTCTCTAACTTTTGGGCTTCCTTAACCTATACAACCTCCTCCCAGAATCCCTCTAACGAAGCCATAAATGCCAATAAAAGAAAACAAAGCCAGGTGTGGTGGCACACACCTGCAATCCCAGCAGCTCAGGAGGCTGAGGCAGGAGGATCGCGAGTTCAAAGCCAGCCTCAGCAATGGTGAGGTGCTAAGCAACTCAGTGAGTTCCTTAAAATACAAAATAGGGCTAGGGATGTGGCTCAGTGGTGAAGTGGTAGAGTGCCCTTGAGTTCAATCCCCGGTATCCACCCCCTCAAAAAAAAAAAAGAAAAAGAAAAAGAAAACAAGCATTTTTTGTGGACAAGAGAGTATCACCAAAGAGGAACCAGCCCAGCTAAACTGATGAACATCTGTAATCCCAGGTACTCAGAAGACTGAGGAAGGAGCACAAACTCGAGCCAGACTGGGCAATTTAGCAAGACCCTGTCTCTCAAAATAAATAAATAAATAAATAAATAAATAGGGCTGTGGGTGTAGCTCAGTAGTAGAGCATTTGCCTAGCATGCTCACGGCCCTGGGTTCAACCTCCAGCCCTACAAAAAAAAAAAAAGAATAAAAATAGAAGAAGAAAGGAAAGCAAAGCAGGGGCTCAGAGCTCTACTCTAGCAGGACTGTCCAGCTCTACCAGCTATAGCAAGGGGCCCCAGGCAACTAATCCAACCCTTATGTCCATCCTTTAATTTGTAAAATGGGAATAAGACAAGAGGCCACCTTACATCAAGTAAGAGCTCTCTCATTGTTTACAATCATTTACAATTATTTTTAAGTATTATAATTCATTCACTCATTCATTCACTTGCTCATTTGACAAGTATATATTGAGGGCTAGATGTACTGGCATTATTTTAGGGGCTTGAAACTTGGTAGTAAACAAAAGATTCAAACAAACATGACTGTCCTTGGAGGAATCCCCTTCCATTTAAGGAAGGGACATATAGAGTATGCCAAAGTGACAAGTTTAAGTATAGTGAAAACTAAAGCTGGGGAGACAGACATGGAGTTGTGTGTACTGTTATCTAGGATGGATCAGGTGAGTTTTGTGAGACCGGAGGAGGGCGATGCATAGACAATGAGAAGACAGGATTCCAAGTGGAAGGAAGAAAAGATACTGCTCCTGTGAGTTTTGCTGGAATTTAACTTTTCATTTCAGCCTCTCACTCCCATCCCCCTGCCTCTGGCCTCCCTGGTTTCTGATGGGAACTCAGTAGTTAATCTTATAAAAGCTCACTTGTAGGTGAACAGTCATTTCTTTTCTGCTACTTTAAAGGTTGTCTCTGCATCTTTAATTTATTTCCATTTGATCATAATGTGTCTTGCTGTGTGTCTCTTTTTAGAGGGCATTGAGCTTCTTGGTTGTATGTGTTAGTGTTTTCCAAAAACATTAGGGACATTTTTGGCCATTATTTCTTTAGATAGTCTTCCTGCCCCTTTCTCTTTTTCCTTTCCTGTGGGACTCACTATGCATGTGTTGATATTCTTGAGGGTGTCTCACAGCTCTGAGTTTCTCTTCATATTTTTCATCCTTTTTTCATTGTTCTTCTGATTGGAAAATCTCAATGGACCTATCTTCAAGTTCACTGATTCTTTTTCTGCCTACTCAAGACTAATTGTGGAGGCCATTCAGGAAATTTTTCATTTCAGTTATTGTACTTTTCAACTTTGGAACTTCTATTGTTTTTTTTTTTAATAATTTCTACTCCCTATTGACATTCCCTATTTAGTGCAAAATCATTCTTAGCATTTCCTCTAGTTATATAGATACAGTTTTGATCCTTAAACACATTTAAAACAGCTGAGTTAAAATTTTTGTTTAAGAAGTTCCAATATCTAGGCTTCCTCAGGGATGGTTACCATTAACTGCTCTTTTCGCCCTGTGTGTGACCATATATACACTTATTTTATTTATTTTATTATTTCATATCCAATATATTTCTATTGTGAGCTGAATAGTACAATGTGGCAACTCTGGAAATAATATTTCCTCACCCCATTCCCATCTCAGTTATTTTAGTTGTTGCTATTTGGTTTGATCGTATTTAGTGATTCTTATGGACTAATTCTATGTACATTTGGCCTTCTGAAATTTCCAGAGCTATTCAAAGCACCCTGTGTACATCTCATTCCCCAGATTATCCTTTAATTTTTTTTTTGGGGGGGGTTACCTTACTGTTTACCTAAGGCAGCTATGATGTTAAACAATTTCCACTGGTTGGTTTTTCATCAAAGGTGCTGAGCAAAGGCAGTCCACACTGGGCTATGCATCAGGTACAATAGAGTTGGCTCATGAGTAGGATTTCCCAGGGAAGTTCAGACAAATAATGACAATTCTCTGAGAATGGGGTTTAGAAAGAGCCATCAATTCCATTCCGACCCCCCTCAGTGGCTTCCAGGGTGCTAGTTTATACTCTGATTGCTATTGTTGGTTTTCAATGCTATTGTGGAGCTGAGGAGACAGAAGGTTGGCATAGGGCAAGTTAAAAAGCCACACAGCTCACTGTTCTTGAAATTTAGTTATTTTTCTTAAATACTCCTGGATTGTTGCAAGATTTTGGATAATTTCAAGAGTTCTTACAACGTTTTCCAGTGTTGTTTGTGCATTCTCAGAGAAGAGGATTGCGAAATATACTTGCTACACCAGCCCAGATGACATCAGTCCATGTGAACTGTGTATGGCACACTGAATTTTGACATCGATCCTGGAGTGATTCTAATGAGAATGGGAAAAGAACAGCAAGATGTTCATATCTGGGATAGAGAAACACATCTGTGATGGTTTCCAATGGTGGCCAGAGGGGTGAAGGTGGAGCTGGAACCATCAGCAATCAGGAGGCTCAGCTTCCTTGCTCAGAGTGTTGAACCTGCATCATCCTACCCACTGCTGGGGAACTCAGATGCCATTCAGGAGATGCAGATGGATAACTTTCAATAGAGAAGAAAAGTGGTGGTTCCCTGCATCTGCATTTTTTATCCCTGTCCCCAGATAAGAAGCCAGCTGAGGGAAAGGCACTTAGGTGTCCAGACCCTGTGTTCAACTCCAGCTGTATTCCCCAGGAGAACCTTGACTTTTAAAAAAAAAAAAAATGCTGATCCTAGTGTCTTGGAGCATCATGAGGCAGGAGGATCATGAGTTCAAAGTCAGCCTCAGCAATGGCAAGGTGCTTAGCAACTCAGTGAGACCCAGTCTCTAAACAAAATACAAAACAGGGCTGGGGATGTAGCTCAGTGGTGGAATGCCCCTGGGTTCAATCCCTGGTAACAATAACAACAACAACAAAAATTCTATTCTGGTAAGAATCTAACATGAAATCAAATTATTATTAGTTATGGGTACAATATTATATAGCAGATCTCTAGGACTTATTCATCTAGTTTTACTGAAACTTTATGGCTCTTCTTAACTTATAATTCCTCAGTTTCCCTTCCCCTACTCCCCAGAAAACACCGTGCCACTCTGATTCCACTCTTTAGTGACCTACCTTCACATTTGACTGCTTTAAATGCCTCATATAAATAGAATCATGCATTATTTGTCTTTTAGTGACTGGCTTATTTCACTCAGCATAATGCCCTCAACTCTTATTTATATTGTTACATAATGCAGACTTTCCTTTTCTATGAAGGAGTAGTATTCCATTTTATGTACATACCACATGTTCTTTTTTAACACCTTTACTGAAATATCACTGCATAAATATTGGGTGTGTGTGGTGTACAACTTGATGGTTTGATATACACATATATTATTAACTTATCCATCACCTCCACCTAGTTACCATCCTCTGTGTATGTACACGTGTTAATAAGATCGAACCTTGGAGCAAATTGATTGAACTCTTAGCAAATTTCAAGAATATATTGTTAAGTTTAATCATCCTGTTGTACATCAGATCTCAGAACATATTCAGCCTATGTAGCTAAAACTTTCATTCTTTCATCAACTTTATTCCATTTTTCCCTCCCTCCAGCTCCTGGCAAGCCCCCCTCCCCGCTTTGCTTCTATGAGTTTTACCATTTTAGTTGCACATGGAAATGTGTCTAATTTAACTTACTGCAATGTCCTCCAGCTCAATCTGTATTGGCATAACTGGCAAGATTTCCTTCTTTTTAAGGCAGAATAGTATTCTACAGCGTAGAATATACATATCATATTTTCTTTATTCGTTCATATTTTGAGAGCACTTAGGTTGCTTCCACATCTTGCTTAAGGTGAATAATGCAATGAATATGGGAGTGCAGATATCTATTTGATATACTGATTTCATGTCCTTTGTATATACACCCTGTGGTAGACGATTAGGTGGTAGTTCTATTTTTTTTTAAAGAGAGAGTGAGAGAGAGAGAATTTTAATATTTATTTTTTAGATTTCGGCGGACACAACATCTTTGTTTGTTTGTGGTGCTGAGGATCGAACCCGGGCCACACACATGCCAGGCGAGCGCGCTACCACTTGAGCCACATCCCCAGCCCAGTAGTTCTATTTTTAATTTTTTGAGGCATTTTTACACTGATGTCCATAATCGCTATACCAATTTATATCCTCACCAACACTGTACAAAAGTTTCCTCTTCTCAATAACCTCACCAACATTTATCTGTTGTCTTTGAAAGCAGTCATTCTAATAGGTATAAGATGATTTCTCGTTGTGGTTTTAATTTGAATTACTCTGATGATTAGTGATGTTGAGCATTTTTTTCATACACCTATTGGCCATGTGAAATTCTTCATTTGAGAAAATTGTCCTTTTAAGTCCTTTGCCCATTTTTTAAATCAGTATGAATGGAAAGACTGGGTGGTAACTACGGGCAGGTGGGGCATGGCTGCAGGAGGTAGATCACTAAAGGCATGCCCTGAAAGGATCACAACCCTCTGTAGTCCCTAAAGTCCCTTCTCACCTTCCCCTCTCTGCTTCCTGACCCTACCATGAGCTCAGAAACTTTCCTTCACTGGGCCATTCCACCATGATTTGGTGCCTCACCTTGGCCCAGATCAATGGAATCAACTATCTATGCAATGAGACCTCTGACACCATGAGCCCCAAATAAACTTTTCCTCCTCTAAGCTGTTCTTATCAGGTATTTTTGGTCACAGCAATGAAAAGTTGTCTAAAACATTAGGCTTATGTGTGGTTATTGTTGTTGTTTGATTTTTGTTTGTTACCCATTTGTTTTTGTTACCCATTCATCTACTCTGTCTTTTATGAAACTGATCGGTAAAGGAAAATGCAGAGACAAACACAAGATCTGTTTTGCTATAATTGGGTAATGGGAATTCCTATTGTGTTGCTGTTTAGCATTCTTGCATTTTCTGTTTAAGAACTCCATTTAGTATCAGCCTATGGTGCTTGACATAAGATAGTAAACTTTTTTGTGTCTTCAAGGGCCAATGACACCCAAAACCAAGAAGAGCCAGCTTATCAAAAGCTGAAAAGGAAAGTGCTTTGGGGTCCACCCAAAACTATCTCCTATATGAGTAGCACTTATGCAAAGTGCCCATCCCAAACAAGTGACACTCCACTATTCTAAGTGTGCTACACTTTAGCAAAAAAATGTTTGAAAAGACTGTACAATGTAGAAAGATAAATATTTTCAACATAATGTTAAAAACAGACAGACAAACTTCGGAGTCTGCAGCAAGCTGATTCACCTGAGAGATCAGCTTCCTCACCTGGAAAATGGAAATAACAGTCCCTACCTTCAAGGATGGTCAGGAGATGAAAAGTGGAATAAGCACTCCCCAGACCCAAGCAGCAACTAAAATAATATTCAGCTATAATTCAGACATAGGCAAATCCTCAGCCCATAATGTCCCTGCTCAGACTCAATTTTAGGGACAGAATTCTAACCCTCTGGTCAACACAAGAAGCTCAAGGGTAGTGAAGTAAGAAATGGGAGAGAGAACTCTAGCATCAGCTAAGAAGCCACAGCCCCTTCCACATGGGGGGAGCAGACTCCCTGCAGGACAGATGCCTACCTAGGCTTCCTGCCCACACCTCCCCACTCCTCCCCTAACTATTATGATTTTCCAACCTCCCTCCTTACCCCTCCTCTCCTTCCCTCCACCATCTCTCCCCTGCTTCCCTCATCTCCTCTCCTCCTCCGTCACCCCACCACTGCCCCCAGCCTTTCCTCACCCCTGCCCATCTCCCTCTTCACCTCTACACCACAGGCCCAGCCCTACCTCACATTGTCATGCCTCTGGATGTAAATCTTATGGAAAATCCTCTCAGGGGGCTTCAAGAAGTCTTCCTTCATCTCCATGGCAACATTCCGGGGAAGGAGGCTCATAAGCAGCCGCTCCTAGACAGGAAAGAAGGTTTACATCAGACAACACGGGACTCCCAGTTCTTCCTCAGACCATCCTGGTTAAGGAAGGGTTGAAGAGCTGTCCTTCATGAGGAGCTACAGACCCTCCTCAGGCTTAGCCTATAAGCATCCAGGTCTGCAGACACTGCCCAGTTCCCAGAGCCTCAGTGGGTCCCACACCAGAACTGGACTTTGAGCAAGTAACTGGCTCCAAGAATGCTGGCTGAGCAGGGCCTGGCCTCCTGAACACACAGCCTTGCCCACAGCCCATGCACATTGCTCCTTGGGTCAAGATACTGAGTCTTGGCCTGCTGGGCTCTCCAAGTTTCAGTGTGCAGTGGGATCATGGCTGCAAAAAGACAACCATCTCTGACCTGAGCCCCTACCCATACCCTCTTTGCAGCCTCCACAGCCCCAATTCAGTCGAAAAAGAGTCCTTCAGATTGCTTTCACAAGTCACTCTTCCCAAGGCAGAGACTGGCCAGATCTTTGTTCTAACATAGAGACAAAGCTTTGGGGATTAAGTGGTATTTTCTCCTGACCTTTGCCTTATTACTCCCCGCTCTATGGAGGTAAGGCATTTTTTAAAATCCCACCCGCCAAAAAAATTGTTTGGGTTTTGTAAAAATCAGTAATAAATAATATTAATTTTAGTAATAATCATTATTAACTATAAAGAATTGTGGGTTTTATTGTGGTATATTCAAACATACATTAAAAACATTATTTGGTCGATTTCATGCTCAAATACTTTCCCCACTCTCCACCTCTTGATCCCCTTCCTCTACCCTAATGGTCTCCTTTCTGTTTTCATGAAATCCCTCTATTCCCTGATATTCCCTCTACCTTCCACATATGAGAGAAAACATGAGTCTCTTCTCTGAGTCTGATTTATTTCACTCAAAATTGTGATCTCCAGCTCCATTTTCCTGCAGATGGCATAATCTCATTTTTCTTTATGGCTGACTAAAACTCCATTGTGTTTTCTTTTTTCCATTCATACGTTACGGGACACCTAGGCTAAGTCCTTAAGTTGGCTACTGTAATTACTTGCAGTATTATGCTCCATTGGTCTACCAATCTGTTTTTAAGTTTGTGTTGCAATAAATACGGGGACGCATGCATCCCTAAAGAATGCTGACTTTAATTCTTTTGGGATAAATAGCAAGAAGTAGTATAGCTGGATCTTATGATAGTTCTAATTTTAGCTTTTTGAGGAACCTCCATATTGATTTCCACAGTAACTATACTAATTTACATTCGCACCAACAGTGCATGAGTTCCTCATCCTCCCCCTACCCTCCTATCTTCACAAGCATTTATTGTTAATTGTATTCTTGGTGACTGTCATTCTGACTGGAATGAAATGGAATCTCAGTGTAGTTTTGATTTGCAATTCCCTAATTGCTAAAGATATTGAACATCTTTTTTATAAAATTGTTGGCCATTTGTACTACTTCTTTTGAGAAGTGCCTGTTCAGTTCATTTGTCCATTTAATGATTGGGTTAATTGACTTTTGAATATTGAGTTTTTTAGTTTTGATATATTCTGATTATCAATCCTTTGTTAGAAGAGTAGCTGGCAAAGATTTCCTCCCATTTCATAGGTTGTCTCTTTACTCTATTGTATTCTTTGCTGTGCAGAAGCTTTTTAATTTGATGCCATCTCATTTATTGATTTTTTTTCACCTATTTCCTGAGCCATAGGGGTCCTATTCAGTAAATCTTTGCCTGCACCTATGTTGAAGTGTTGCCCCTATTTTTCCTTCTAATGCTTGCAAAGTTTCTGGTCTTATTCCTAGGTCTTAGATCCATTTTAAGTTGATTTTTTTTTTACAAGGTGAGTTGTAGGAATATATTTTCATTTTTCTAACTCTGGATGTCCAGTTTTCCTAGCACTACTTCTTATAGAGGCTGCCTTTTCTTGTCACCTTTTCCAGAATCAGACAACGTTATCAGTGTGGGTTTGTTTGTGTCTTCTATTCTGATCCATTGGTCTGCATGTCTGTTTTTATGCAAGTACCCTGCTATTTTTATTACTATGGCTCTTCAGTATAATCTGAAGTCCAGGTATAATGATGTCTCCAGTATTGCTCTTTTTGCTCAGGACTGCTTTGACTATCCAGGGTCTTTTGTTCTTCCACATGAATTCTACGATTCTTTTTTCTAATAAGAAAAAGAATATCTTGGCACTTTGATAGAAATTGCACTGCATTTGTAGATTGCTTTTGGTAATATTAACATTAACTAATATTAACATTAATAATAATATTATAAATAATATCATTAGTAAAATAATATTAATAAATATTAACATTAACTAATGTTAATATTAACTAATATTAACAATATTGGTTCTGCCTATCTTGTGTCTTCAATTTCATTATTCCTCTGGATTTCACTGGCTTTTGTTGTAATGGCTTCTTTTTTGTTTTGTTTTGGGTTTTGGTCTCTAATTTTATTAATTTGGGTCTTCTCTTTCTTTTGCTTATTTCGGCTAAGGGTTCATCCTTCTTGTCTATGCTCCCCATAAAGTAGCAGGAGGAGGGACAAATGAAGAGAAAACAAGATGAAGAAGGACAAATAGGAGGGTATAAACATGAGAAAGAAGAAAAAAAGGACTAAAGAGAAATAGCGAATTTTCTGAAGTATGATTTTATATAAAAGTATGCAATCACAATAATGAGGGAATCAAAACTAATAATAACCATACAACTCATATCAAAACTATGATTTTTCTCCTTGCCTGGGTACATAAGGTAGAGAGCCTTTCTTTCAGGACTTCTGGATTAAGAATCTGTGAAGGATTGAGGATGTGGCAAATATTCAAGCTACAGAAGCATGACTTCTGAAAGACTGTGGGTGTGGAGGCGGTAATTGAACACACAGGCTCAGTGTTAGGATGGGGCATGGAATCTTTACTTCTTCCCACTTCCAGGACTGTATGCTGGTCCACTTAGTGGCTCTGTGTCAGGCCCAGATGCTGGAGATACGTCTGGAAGCATAAACATGATGGTCTGGGGATTTGTACAGCCCAGAGGCCAAACCTCTGGTGGGGGCACTGCATGTTCATGGGGCAGAGTCCACACCTAGTACTCTTAACACAGTTCACATCCCACCCTTCAGCTCCACCAAGGAAGCCCTGAAAGCTCTGCTGTGGGTTCAGTGCACCCTGTCACAGCTCTGGTCCCATAGCAGCTCTACTCCAGCCCGGATTCCTCTCTCACTATGATGGGCATTGGCTCTCAGCAGTCCTAGGCTCCCCTTGATCTCTCAGTCTAATTCAAAATCATTCTCTGGAGCCAAAATTGCTACCACTTCCAGGACTGAGTGGACACTGGAGTTTAGCTTTTCTAGCACCGCCAACTAAGGCAGACCCTCACAAAATGGCTTCCTGCCACAGTATTCTACTGAAAAACTGAGAAAAGCAGAACACTTCTGTCACAATGTGCGGCTTCTGTGTCAGCTAAGTTCAGTCTAATATTCTCTTCTACTGCTATTTTCAAAGCAATCTTATCATTTTGCCTCTTTGTCTCCTTTCTGTGGCTTCCCTCCCTCCTCCCCTGTCTAGGCAGCACATGTGCAAGCTCATAACTGATTCTCTCTCACTGTCTGTTTCAGTAACCAGAATTTCTGAGTCTCCAAGTCTGTCAGTTTACTGCTGATCCTCAGTTTGTTCCCTCAGATACCCACGTTGCTGTGTGGGTATTCTCTAGAAGTTTTGATTTCAAACTGCAGACAAGTTGGAAAGCACAGCTTGGATCCCCTCTAAGTTCCCCCATGTTGGGATTTTTCAAGGACAGCTGTGCCACCCTAAAGAGGGCCATTCCCAAGGTCTCAGTTTCCTCATCTGGACCAGTGTGAGTAGGACTTTGATTCTCTCCAGGAACGTGGATGCTTTCCTGACCTTAGCCCCCACTGGCCCCTGACCCACAGGGCACAGCCCTGTGTCTGACAAATCTCATGCTGGACCTGTGGTGTGAGGGTCTCCACTTTTCCTTCAGGCCCACCCATGTCTCCTCTCACACTGCATTGGAGAGGAAACGAAAAGAATGGAATTTAGGGGCTGGGATTGTAGCACAGTGGTACAGCATTTGCCTAGCATATGTGAGGCTCTGGGTTCAATCCTCGGCATCACATAAAAAATAGGGGCTGGGGATATGGCTCAAGCAGTAGTGCGCTTGCCTGGCATGCGTGGGGCACTGGGTTCGATCCTCAGCACCACATAAAAATAAAGATGTTGTGTCCACCAAAAAACTAAAAAATAAATACTTAAAAATAAATAAATAAATAAAACAAAAACATCCCATTGATAAGGGAGGACGCAAGGACAAGAGCGGGAGGGAAAGCTCCATCCCTGCCTCATCTCTCTGCAGCCTTCTTCCTAGGCTCCTGACCTGTGGCCCATGTGAACCAGTACCTGGCCCACCCTCCCTCTGGGGAGCCTCAGCAGCAGCCACCTGAGTCTCATTCCTGCCCTCCCTGTCTCCCAATCTAGTGCAGGCTAAAGAAGCTGCCCTCAGGGCTCCCAGACTACAACCCACTCTTCAGGGTAGAAGCCCACATCCTGACTGGGAGCAGCTGCCATCCTAATTGACTTTTTCAGGAGCACAAGTGCCCATACCTTTGTGCCCAGGACCCATCAGGACACCAAACAGGAAAAGTAGGCACACAGACTCCGAAAGCCAGGTGGATTCTGGGAAGTGGCCAGGAGGCCTTGCCCCTCTGCTCCACACCACAGATGACACTACATGTGTACAGTCATCCCATGATGGAAAACATGCTGGACACACAGGAGAAGCCTCCAGATGAGCTGATTCCATATAAAGTTTGGAGGATGAAGCCAGGCCCACTCCCCTCAGAGGCTGAATGGAGATGAATTTGTGTGTCCAAGCAAGACCTGCCTGGGTTCTGCCCAGAAGCTGTTCTACAGACCCTCTACTGCGCCCCAGGAAACTCCCGTGGATGGTTTCTGACACTCCAGAAGGGACTCTGCAGGAGGCTGAATCACTCATGACCACTCTCCACCTTAGATCACAAGGGGAGAAGACCTGCAATGTCCCAGCCACCCTGCATCGGAACAGCCTCAGGAAAGCCCCTTTGCATAGGGAGTGGGAGCTGGAGCATGTCTAGTGCTAAGAGGCTGTCAGGTCCTTTCCTCGATAAGGGACTCTGGGACACAGCCCCCAATGTGGCTCTCAGAAAGGAACAACTGTAGGTAACCGGCCATACTGAGCTGGAGAGAACCCAGGTGGTGTTCACTCAGGACATGCTCTAATGGACCAGGAGCAGTGTCAGTCACTGACCTGAGGCTCCAGAGCACCAGCCAGGTAGGTAAACTGAAGCTGCATAAACTTGGGAGGCCGTGCAGGAAAGGTCCCTGAGGAAGCACAGTGCAGGCTCAGTACTTGCTCCAATGGCCTCAGAGTTATGGAGAGAATCAGAAGCTCCTCAAGCCAACAAGCCAGGTGCAGGTTTGGGAGGCAGTACCTGGGCAGCCCTGGGCAGAACCCCAAGAGACCCACATCGGGATCCCAGGAGGCCTGGCTTCAATTACTGACTCAATGGTTTCAGGGGAGTTAGTGAAGCTGTCCCAGTGCCATCATGCCTGACAGGTAAGGGTAACATCTGAGAGTACACAGAACCCACAGGCTGGGCCTTAGCCTCACACAGCTTTGGCAGTCACTGCAAGGCCATTGTTCCCATCAGCACACCACCCCATCACTCTAGCATTCAGCTCACTGTATCTCCCATCTGTCTCTCACCTGCAACTACCAAGTATGAAAATACTCCCAACCCAAGTAAAACACTGTCCTTCACCCAGAACCCATCCCATGCCTTCTTATACAGTCAATGTCCTCGAAACAACCTCCCCAGCAGCCCCCAGAACACTCTCACTATACACCTGCAGGCAGGTCTTAGGGGTTCTTGGTCTTACCATCACATCACTGCCCTGAACAGTTGGGAATAAAGACAGAACAACAATAAACCACAGGCCACAGGATTGAACCAATCAGACAGGAGGAAATGAAGGACATAGGAGGAGACCAACCTCCAAGGAAAGGGGGTATCTGGGCCATAGGTTCTCATCCAAGAGGGAAAGAGAGAAGGGCCCTAAGCAGTTCCTGCACATAGCCCCTGGCACAAGATACTTCATAGGCTGGATTTTGATACAGGGTATTAGGAGAAGTAGCTATGGCAGCCACTGGCCATCTGCTTATTGTCCCAGAATGCTACTTTACTGCTGACACCACAATGAAGGCCTCATTTGCATCAGAGTTCTTAGCTACCTAGCAAAATTTTCTGTCTCCCATGCAGCTAGATGTGACCGAGGAGATAGATGACGATGACCATGTGGGAGTGCTGTGGTTTGGATCTTGAATATTCCCCAAGGGCCCATATGTTAAAGGCTTGGTCCTGGTGGTACTGTTGGGAGGTGGTGGAACCTCTGAGAGGAGAGGCCTTTGGAGGTCCTTGGGTCACTGCCCACGTATCTTTGAAGGGAACAGTTAAGCTTTGTCCCTTCCTCTTCATTCTCTTTGCTTCCTGGCAATGAGGTGAGCAATTTTGCTCTGCCACATGCTCCCAAACATGATGGGTGGCCTCGCCAAAGGCCCAAAGCAATGGAGCCAATTTATCTTGAACTGGAACTTCCAAAACAGTGGGCCAAAATAAACCCTTTGGAAGTTATCTCAGGTTATTTCATTATAATGATGGAAAGTTTGAGACTGGGGCAAAGAACAGGTAGCTGATTATCAAACAAAAGGAAATGGGCAGATAGACAGCAATTCTCATCATCAGATCACTAAAATCCTCCAGGGAGGGGAAGGATCTCACTTTCCAACACAGGCAACACCCCCTGGAAGGCTCTCTTCCTGTCTTTTGACCGCAAAGGCATAAGAAGAAAGGAAACCTGAAATTTATAAAAGGGGCAAGGTACCTTCACTCCCTCAGGCACCAGCTCTGGACCCCCTCTTCTCTGGAGGGGGAGGAGCAGGAGAGCCCTATGGTCCCCACTGACCCCATAGAGTGAGGAGGAGCATTTGTTATCACCAAGTGGAAATGACAGGCCTGACTCCCCCTCCCCCATCCCAGAGCTATTAGTGGGGTCATAGGGACTGATAGTCACCCTCGTACCCAGCAGTAAGGAGAAGCCCTCCTTTCATGGGGGTCATGGGAGCTGAGTGTGGAGCCTGTACTTCAACCTCAACCTGGCATAAAGAGACTGTAGCTCCCCTTCCCCCGCTAGAGTGATGTCAAAGAAAACTAATCTAAACACAAGGTTCAAATAAGATTCAGAGCTTCATGCAATGTACCCCCAAATGTCTATCATTCAAAACACCAAGAACTAGAATAAGCACAATGAATGAATAAAGAAAACCAACATCAAGAAGGCAGAGATGCAAGAAAAGCTAATGAAGACCCTAAAACAGTCATCATGAAAATGACTCAATGAAGAACTAAAACACCAACACCCTTTAAAAATGAATATTGATTATAAGAACTTGACAAGGTATCAGCAATTCACCAACACAAAAAATAAAGAATTATATACCCTGAAAAAATGCATTTAATTCAAGAATGCCAAAAGCTCCTGGGCTAATGCAGGAATGTTCGAAGGTAAAGTGATTGGCTTGTGAGAGCTGTAACCTATCTAGTTCATCCCAGTATGAATGAACTAATTGGGTGTCAGGCAGGTGGGACATGGCTGGAGGAGGTGGGTCACTTGGGTCATGCCCTAGAAGGTTGCATCTTCCCTGTGGCCCCTTCCCCCCACACACACACCCGCTTCTTGATCCTACCGTGAGCTGAGCAAATTTCCCCTAACTGGGCCTTCTGCCATGATGTGCTTGCCTTATATTGGCCCCCACTGGACTGAACCTCTAAAACCATGAGTCCCAAATAAATTTCCCCTCCTCTAAGTTGTTCTTTTTGGGTATTTTGATCGCAGCAATGCATAAACTGACAAAAACACAATGCTAATTCAATATTGAGATATCAATCAATGCTATATACCACATCAATAGGATAAAGAATAAAAAACACATAGCAATTAATACTGGAAAAGAATGTAACAAAATACAACATCTATTCATGATAAACTTTCAGGGAAATAGGAATAGTGAACTTCCTAAGTAACATCCCCCAAATGCTAACATTATACTTAATGATGGAACATTCAGGGCTTTTACTTGGAACAAGGCAAGAATATCATCCCTCATCACTCATATTCAACATCACACTGGAAGGGTTAGGCAGAGTAATAAGGTAAGAAAAGGCATATAGATTGAAAAGGAAGAAATAAAAAATATATGATGTCTACATAGGCAAAAAAAAAAGAATGCTACAAAGACAAAATAATACTAAAACATGTCTAAAACAAATAATTGAGTTCAAAAGGTCATAGGATACAAGATTAACTTACAAAATCCAGCTGCATTTCTCTATACTAGAAATGAACAGACATTGATACTAAAAATACTATACCATTTACAACTGCTCAAAAATGAAATATAGGTATAAATCCAAAACAATGTATAGAATTTTTATGCTGAAAATTACAAAACTGATTAAAGAGAACATAATAGTATGTTATATGTTCATACTATGTTCATATTGTATTCATGGAAGACAACAGATGCAAATTTTATCCAAATTGATAAATAGGCTTAATACAAAACCTATCAAAATCCCAGCAATGACTTTATGGACATGGGAAAGATTATTCTAAAAATTGCTATGGAAATGAAAAGGAATTATACACAGTTAACATAATTTTGAAAAAAGAATAATGAAGGGGCCGGGGTTGTAGCTTAGTGGTAGAGAGCTTGCCTAGCACGTGTGAGGTCGATCCTCAAAGCCACATAAAAATAAATGAATAAAATAAAGGCTATATGTCCATTTACAACTAAAAATATTTTTAAAAAAGAATAATGAGGTGGAAGGAATCAGTATTCAATTTCAGACTTACTAGAAAGAAACAATAATTGAGACTATGTGGTACTAGTAGAAGGATAAACTCACTGGACAAAGGAACAGAATTTAGAATCAAGAAAGAAATACACACAAATTTGTCCAATTTTTGACAAAGGCCCAAAAGTTATTCAATGGAGGAAGGATGGTTTTTAAACAAATGCTAGAACAATTGGACATCCATACAGTAGAATAGTATTTGTCCATAAAATGAATGAAGTATTGATGCATACCACAATCTGGATGAACATTGAACACATTATGCTAAGGGAAGTTATAGTCACAAAAGACCATATGTTATATGTTTCTATTTGTATAAAATATCAGGATAGTTAAATCCATAGAGACAGAAAGTAGATTTGTGGGAGTCTAGGTATGGTTGAGGGACAGTAGGGGCATGATGGGGAGTGACAGCTAATGGATACAAGGTTTCTTTGGGAAATAATGAAAATATTCTAAAATCAGATTATTATATAGTTCTACATAATAATATTAAGATGACTTAATATATGGGTTAAATGAGATTAACATGTAAGGTTAATATTATTGAGATTAATAAGGTTAAGATATATACATGTATATAAAGTCAACATAGGATTAGGATGGTCTTTCTCTTTTTTCTTTATTTTTCATTATATAACATGAGGATTCTTTTGACGTATTTATTAAATCATGGAATATGATTTGCTCTAATTCAGTTCTTAGTACTTCCTCTCTCCTTTCCCTCCTCTTCCCCCATACCTTTCCTTCTAATCTACTGATATTTCTGCTATTTCATGGTTGGTTTGTTTTTTTAATAGTATCTTGTGGATATACGTAATGGTGAGATTCACTGTGGTATATTCATATATAGGAAAGTTAGGTCAGAGTCATTCTACCATTCTTTCCTTATCCCATCCCTCCCTTATCCCATCCCTCCCTCCCTTCCCAATACCCTAGTCTACTCCATACATCTTTTCTCCTATTTTGATGGAATTCCCCCTATTTTTTCCCTTTCTTTCTCTTCCTCTCCTCCCTCTCCCTCTGTCTCTCTTTATTTTGGACTAACTTCTGCATATCAAAGAAAACATTTGACTTTTGTGGTTTGGCTTATTTCACTTAGCATGATAGTCTCTAGTACCATCCATTTACCTGCAAATGCCATAATTTTATTATTATTCTTTGTGGCTGAATAACACTCCATTGTGTTCATATGCCACATTTTATTTATCCATTCATCTGTTGATGGGCACCTAAGTTGGTTCCATAGCTTGTCTATTGTGAACTATGCTGCTATAAACATTGATGTGGCTGTATAGAATGGTGATTTTATATTCTGGATATATACCAAGGAGTGGAAGAGCTGAGTTATATGGTAGTTCCATCACTAGTTTTTTTAAAAAATCTCCACACAGCTTTCCAGAGTGGCTGCACTAATTTGCAGTCCTACCAACCATGTGAATGTAACTTTTTCCCCACATCTTCACCAATACTTATTGTTATCTGTGTTCTTGATAGCTGCCACTCTGACTGGAATGAGATGAAATCTCAATGTAGTTTTGATTTGCATTTCCCTAATTGCTAGAGATATTGAACATTTTTTCATATATGTGTTAGCCATTTGTATTTCTTCTTTTAAGAAGTGTCTATTTAGTTCTTTTGCCCATTTATTAATTAGTTTGTTCTATTTGTTTTGTTGGTGTTAAATTTTTTGAGTGTTTTATATATTCTGGATATTAATGCCCCAGCTGAGGAGCAGGTAGCAAAGATCTTTTCCCATTCTGTGGGCTATCTCTTCAGGTTATGTGTTTCCTTTACTGAGCTAAAGCTTTTTAATTTGATGTCATCCCACTTGTTGATTTTTTTTGTTTGTTTTGGTGCCAGGGATTGAAACCACTGAGCCACATCCCCAGCCCTTCTTAATGTTTTATTTTGAGACAAGTTCTCACTAAGTTGCTTAAGGCCTCGCTAAATTACTGAGGCTGGCTTTGAACTTGTGATCCTCCTGCCCCAGCCTCACAGGTTGCTGGGATAACAGAATATGCACCACCACACCCAGTCCATTTACTGATTTTTAAAATTTTACTTCTTACATTTTAGGAGGCTTGTTAAGAAAGCCAGTTTCTGTCCTAATATACTGAAGTGTTGGGCTGACATTTTATTTTAGCAGTTGCAGAGGTTCTAATTCCTAGGGCTTTAGTCCATTTTGAGTTGACGTTCATGCAGGGGAGAAATAGGCATCAATTGCATTTTTCTATATAAGGATTTCCAGTTTGCCCACTTATTAAAAAGTCTATCTTTTCTCCTATGTATGCCAAGAATATACATAGGAGATACCTATTATCAGACAATTATATTTATGTGGATTTGTCTCTGTGTCTTCTATTCTATTCCATCGGTCTTCACATCTGTTTTGGTGCAAGTACCATGCCATTTTTGTTATTATAGCTCTGTAATATATTTGGAGGGTGGTACCAGGGATTGATCCCAGGGGGTGCTTAACCACTGAATCACATCCCCAGCCCTTTTGTGTACTTTATTTAGAGACAGGGTCTCACTAAGTTGCTAAGGGCCTTGCTAAATTGCTGAGGCTGGCTTTGAACTTGCAATCCTCCTGCTTCAGTCTCCCAAGCCACTGGAATTACAGCAGTGTGCCACCACTCCCAGCTATGTAGTATAATTTGTATCACAGTATTGTGATGCCTCCAGCATCACTCTTTTTGAGGCTCAGGATAGTTTGGCTCTCTTATTTTTCCAAATGAATTTTAGAACTGCTTTTTCTAGATCTGTGAGGAATATCTTTATATTTTGATGGGAATTGCATTGAATCTGTATAACGCTTTGGTAGTACAGCCATTTTGATAATGTTAATTCTGCCTATCCAAGAACATGGGAGGTCTTTCCATCTTCTAATGACTTCTCTGATTTCTTTCTTCAGTGTTCTATAGTTTTCATTGTAGAGGTTCTTCACCTCTTTCATCAGATTAATTCCCAAGTATTTTTCTTAGGTTATTGTAAATGGGATAGTTTTCCTAATTTCTTTTCCAGCAGATTCATTATTGGAGTATAGGAAAGCAACTGATTTATATATATTGATCTTGTACCCTGCTACTTTACTAAATTTGTTTATCAGCTCTAGAAATCTTCTGGTGAAGTTTGTTTTGGGGGGGGTCTTCTAAATATAGACTCATGTCGTCAGTAAACAGAGATAATTGAAGCTCTTCTTTCCTATCTGTATACCTTAATTTCCTTTTCTTTTTGATTGCTCTGGCTAGAGTTTCAAAGACTTTTGAATAGAAGTGTTGAGAGTGGACATCCTTGTCCTTTTCCTGTTTTTAAACAAAATGCTTTCAGTCTTTCTCCATTCATTATGATGTTGACCTTGGGTTTGTCATATATAGCATTTACAATGTTGAGGTAAGTTCCTTCTATCCCTAGTTATTCTAGTGTTTTAAACATGAATAAACATAAGTTGAATTGGACTTTGTCAAATGCTTTTTCTACATCTATGGAGATAATCATGTGATTCCTGTCCTTAATCAATATATGCAGTGAATTACACTTATTGATTTCTATATGTTGAAGCAACCTTGCATCCCTGGGATGAAACCCACTTGAACATTGTGCACTGTCTTTTTAATGTGTTTGTGTATATGATTTGCCAATATTTTATTAAGAATTTTTGCATCTATATTCATCAAGGATATCAGCCTCAAGTTTTCTTTCCTTGATGTGTCTTCGTTTTGAGTATCAAGGTGATACTGGCATCATAGAATAAATTTGGCAGTTTTCTCTCCTTTGCATGGAATTATTTGAGCAGTATTGGTATTAGTTGTTTTTTAAAGGTCTGGTAGAACTCAGATGAGAATTCATCCAGGCTTGGGCTTTTATTGTTGGAAGGCTTTTGACAGCTGCTTCAATTTCATTACTTGATATTAATCTGTTTAAGTTTTCTATTTTCTCATGGTTCAATTTGGGTAGATCATATTTCTCTAGGAATCCGTCAGTATTTTCAATATTTTCTAGTTTGTTGAAGTATAAATTTTCAAAATAGTTTCTGATGATCCTCTGGATTTCAGTAGTGTCTGGGGTGATATTTCCTTTTTCAACTCTTATTTTATTAATTTGAATCTTCTCTTTCTTTTTGTTAATTTGGCTAAGGGTTTGTCAATCCTGTTTAGCCTTTCAAAACACCAACTCTTTGTTCATTGATCCTTTGGAATTTTTTTTTTATTCTCAATTTGATTGATTTCAATCATTCCTGTCTTCTAATAATTACTATATTATTCTATACAATAATATCAAGATTGTTTAATATATGTTAAATAAGATTAATGTGTAAGGTTATTAAATAAGATTAATGTGTAAGATTATGATTAATCTTTATTTAATATTATTTATAGATGAAGATCTATAAATATATATTAAATAAAAAACACATAGGATTAAGATTATTATATAATAATCCAATATAAAAATAATTCTATAAGTATTGAAACTGGTTTTGATCTTTCAATTGAACTTTACATGTCAACTATCAACAAAGGTGTTTAAGTAACAAAGCATTCAATTCCCAGAACTGCAAAACCATAAAAAAATAGAATTAAAAATGAAGTATAAATAACAACTGCAGCGGTTTGAAAAGAGTAATGAGAATAGCTCGGCCTGTTTAGCAATCCATCCTACATTACTTAAATGAAAGTTTTCTTTCTCTTAATAAATTTCCTTACACACCGGGAACTCAAAATCGTTCCATTTACCTTGTTAGGATAACAAATTGAGTGTGAGATTTAAATAGCTGTGTGTTATTTTTAGAATTCTGATTTAGTAGTGGCATCTGAGGAACAGGCAGGGCCCTTGGAGGAACCTGCCTCCACACTTAGGAAGGGGAAGCTGAGCTCGGGGGTCCCTTCCCCCATAGGCTGTGGGGGTGGCAGAGGAGCTGTGCTCTCTCACTCCTGTGCTCTCCAGCTGCGACAGGCACAGATCCCATGGCCAGACCCCCAGGGTGGGGCTATGAACACCCTGAGGACCCCAGGTGGTCTTGGTGGAACTGTCCTTTTAACCCACATCCCTATCATCTCCATGCTGAAGGAAGGCAGAGCTCATGCCTAGGTAGGCACTTGGCCATCCTTTCCCCAAATTAACACATGACCTCCCCCAGTCTGCTGCCTGAATGGCACCTGCCTCTATCTGGCAAACTCTTCCATACCCCTTAAACCTCTGATCATACTCCTCCACACAGCACACTCCACAGAGGGCATATGCTGCCAGAATCTGTGCCAGGTGCTTGCTATGGAAGTCTGTGTACCAGCACCTGGGACCCTCTTTAGACACCCCTTCTGGGATTCAGTGATAGAGCTGAAGTTTACAGTAGGTCTGGGCAGGGCATGATCTGCTGCATCTCTCACCAGTGCCTATGGTGGCTGGAGACCACATCAGGGTGACATCGTCCAGCTGATTCCCCACAGATGAGATCCATCTTCCCAGGTAACTCAGAACACTCAGTCAGGTGCTTGTGGGAGCTGATGCTGGAGGCTCAGACCCAAATGCATAGGAAAATGAGAATGAAGGTGCCTGGAGGAGGCAGGGGATGGCTCTCCAACACAGGAGGGGCAGCACATCAGTGTCCATCTGCATCTCCCCTGCCCTCACACACCAGACCCTCAGTCTTCTGTCCAGCCAGGCTGCCAAGAGTTCTCTGAGTCAACTCCCTGAAGGCCGTGGTACTGATTACCCACACTGCCCAAGATCCACCTGTACCCCACCATAGACTTGCACCTGGAATTGACTTTTCTCCTTGGTCCAGTCAGAACCTCCTTGATTCTTAGAACTGGTCATTTCTGGAAGCTTCTCCATAGCTGGAGGAACCAGCTGGGTATTCCCTTCTCTGTCCCCCGTCCGGCAAGCAACCTCAGCCACTGTCCTCCACCTGCCCTGCTGGCTGAGGTCAGGCTCCTCTCTTCTCACACCAGCTCCAAGCCAGACATGTCAAAGGGCAAGGCCTGTCTTCCACTGTCGTCACCCCGCCCCTCACCCCAGCTTACTGCCAAGGTCAACAACCGTGGGTGTGTGAGATCTGCAAACGAAGAGGCCCCAGGAGAGCTGGGCCAAGGAGACCAGAGGATGAATCCTCCTCAGATGGAATCTGTTCCTGGTCCACCTATATTCATGACAAGACCTCTGCCAATCACTGTGCCAGGTGAGAAGATCAATACTAAGGGAAACCAAAAAGACCTTAGAAACACTAAGAATAACCCTTCTTAAAGTTCTTGGAGTACTGAGAAAGGACATCTCCATCCACAGGGACAGAAGACCCAAGTAGGTTGCAGGGCACCCTAGGCTGAGAGGAGAAAATCCTGAGGAAGGGGCAGATCTGTACTCAAGCTGGTGAGTCCCAGGCTCAGGGATGGCCAATCAGCTGCTCACAGTCACCATCTATCTGGATCAAGAAGACAGCCTGCTTGGGTTCCTGCTCCTTCTGCCACCATGTAGCACATCTCAGGTTAGAGCAGGAGGGATGGGGAACCAACAGAAAGGGCCCAGTCTTCAGCCAAGGTTGCTTCTCCACCAGCTGCACAGGAGCCAAGATTTGCTCCTTATCTCTGTGCCTGGCCATCTAGGGACAAGAACAGGTACTCTGCACTCCACCCACACCCAGGGCTCAGAGCCAGCATCTCCTCATTCTTGGATCATGTACTTGACTTTTACATGACGGAGTATCACGTGGCTTGGGATATGTTGTGGGTGGAATTTTTCCCTCCCTCAAATTTACAGGTTGAATCCCAACCCCCCATTGTAACCGTATTTGGAGACAGGGCCTCTAAGAAAGTAATTAAATTAAAATGAGGTCACTGGAGTGGGCCTTAATCCAGTCTGACTGGTGAAGAGATTTCGACCGAGATCCGAGGGATGTGCACACAGGGAATACACTGAAAGAAGGTGGCTATTTGCAGGCCAAAGATAGAGACCCTGGAGCTCAAGGGATCCTTCTTTCCCAGCCACACCACGCCTCTATGTTATCCTAGTGGCTCCTATGTCTGGGCTTTGCCATCAAGAGGAGAACCAAGAGGACTGTCCCAGGAACAGCATGTTGGCCACCACCTCCAATTACCACATAGGCCTAAAACAAATGAGAAACACAACATAGGAGGTGAATGGCTAGGGTCCCCACAAACCCCCTTGCCTAGAGACCAAGGATTCAACCAGCTCTGGTCTCTTCCTGACAACACACAGCCCCCACCATGGAAGAACAAGGAGGTGACACTGGATCCCCATGGCTTCTACAGGTCTGATTCTGAAGCATAAATGGCAGAAACAATGTGGCAAGGCTGATCACAGAGCAGTAAAGGAATACTGGAGGGCTGTGGAGTCAGAGGACCCCTGGACAGTCCTGCCAAAGGACTCAGCATTGTGTGTGTAGATAACGTGCAGCATCCAGGCTAGAGGAGGGTGCCCCACCATACCCATGCTGACTACTTCAGGTAGGAAGAATGCCAGGCAGGGACTGCTCAAAAAAGACGTAATGGAGGTAGTCACCTCCCCTTCCAGGCATCTGACCAGGAATCAGGAGATCTAAGGTCAACCCGTGCCAATACTTTTCTGGGGCCACTGGGGCCTCAATTCCACTAACACGGTATCCTGGCTACTGTGGGATGAACTACACAAGGGAGTCAGGTCACCCCAACCAAGTGGCACACCTGCCCCTCTCTCTCCTAGAGCCCAATGCGTTAGCAACACCAAAGGGGACAAGCAGCTAAGGGACTCCCTCCCAGTCCACTCAGGCACATGAAGCACAGAGCCCAAGAGGGGCCACTAATGAAAACTGGAAAGGGAAACAGGCTTGTATATCTGAGCTTCCTGTTAGATTCACGCCCCACCCCACCCCCACCCCAGCTCAAGCAAGGTCCCAGGGAACTCAGAGAATCAGTTTCCTATCCTGTGCGTGATCCAGTTGGAATAACATCTTCCTCCAAGTTGTACAGAACTCATCGGCAGGCCAGGCATAGTAGTGCACAACTGTAATCCCAGCAGTTTAGGAGGGCTGAAGCAGGAGAATTGTGAGTTCAAAGCCAGCCTCAGCAATTTAGTGAGGCCCTAAGCAACTTAGTGAGACCCTGTCCAAATAAACATAAAAAGGGGATGGGGGAGATGGCTCAGTGGTTAAGCAAGCATCCCTGGGTTCAATACCTGGACGGGGGAAAAAAAAAAAAAAAAAACAGAACTCATCTGCAAACCCTTCAGGGCCTGCTGTCATTTTTGTAACCCTGTAGAAGGACTGAGTCAGTGTTTTTGATGGTTGTAAGATTTTTCAGGCTTTCTTTTTCTTTTCTGATCATCTTTGGCAACTGACACGTTTCTGGGAATTTGTCCATATTGTCTAAGTTTTCGAATATGCAGGCAAAAGGTTATTCTTAGCATCTTTCTATTATCTATTTTGGGTCACTGCTTTGTCTGCAGCCGGCCTCTTCTTGTCCCTCATACCACTCATGTGTGCCAGCTCTCTTTCTTCTTGATAGATGTCTCTCAGGTTTTTCTCTTTCTAAGAATCCACTTTTGACATTTCTGTTCTGAAACAGCAAGAGCCCTGCTAGAATCTTCACATCGCTTTGGAACATTTAACTCAGTTTTCTGTAAAGTACACCTGAGTGAGCCTTTGTGCTCTGAGGAGGACGGGACACAAAGGGAGACGACGCAGGGCTTTGCCTGGGTTCTGCCCCATCCACCACTACCTTGTAATTTGCTCATTACCTTTCCAAAAATGTTTAAAAATCTGAGCCCCAGTTCTCAGATTAATAAAACAGAATAAAGTCCTTACAATCTTAACAATGAGACAGAGGCCTAGTCATTTAATAGATACCTCTTAATTTTAAAAAGAGATTCAGCCACATGGGACAAGAATAACATTTTTGCACTGGGAATTTCTATTCCGACCCAGGTCCCATAGGTCAGGACACCCCTTTGTTCTGTTCATTTATTTTGTTGGGAGGGTAGGACTTTTTAGCATATAGCAGCCCCTCTCAAAGGAATCAGCCTCAGTGATACTGATAATTCAGGTAACTTTTCTCAGGAGTAAAGAATCTTCTAGAAGTACAATAAGTGGTACAATGTAACAGAGGAGCCCCCTGCTCCACCCTCTCTCCCATCTCCTCCTCTGCTACTGGCTACTCCAGAAGGTCCAGGAAGAGTAGGAAGAACAACTCCAACATTCCTCAAACAAAAGCATGCAAACCTGAAGTTCTCTGAAGAAGCCATATGCCATATAAAGACGTGCAGAGTATTTGACCTTGGCTGGGGAGAGCATGATGATTGTGGAGAGATGGAATGTTGCAGGTTGAGAACCCAAATTTATTGGGCTATCTTAGGCCCTTTAGAAAAATAGCCACTTACTCATAACCTTTGTATATGACCTAACCTCCATGTGACTATTAGATAAACCTCTTGGAATATATATCCTTAGGCTTAACAGCCCTCTAGCCTCCACCAACTCCAAATCTAAGAATGTTATAACTTCTGAAACCTATGGAAGAAATTTCCCCCTTTGCTGAAGCCCACCTACCTACTGCCCACCAATGGATTTATGGAATGTATTTAAGCATGGCCTTCTTTGTATAAGCTCCATGAAACGTCTTTCATGAAAGAACAGATCATTCAGTGTAACTCAAACATGTCTTCCTGGACCATGATCACTCATATTTGGCTCTGAATAGAGTAATTTCTTATTTTCTTTAAAGCGGTGTTGTTATTCTTTGTCGACACATGTCGGTGGAAGCCTCAGAGCCTGAAATGATGCAAGCAGTTGGGCCTAAAGGGCCGACGCGGACGACAACACAGCCTGGCTGACCGCATGGCAGCCACACAGTTGTCAGTGAAAACAATGGAGGGCATGGGCTCCTGATGGCTGTATCAAACATGCCTCTCTTCATGGAAGTGCTGCAAAAATGAGCAGTAAGTACAGCCTCAGAGACGGTCCCGGCTGGTGGCTGGTGGATTCCAACAAGGCAGCATCACCCAGGGCTCTTGGAGGTTTTCCCCAAGGCTTAAGGTATAGCACGTAACAACAATTTTGGCATGGGGTCAAGGGATCCAATTTGTAAACAGAGTGGAGAAGGGCTCAGGCCCCACCGCCTCCATCTGGAGGTCTGACCAGCAGCACTGGGCCAGAATGCTGCTGTCCCAGTGGTTCTCATCTGTTCCATCAAATCCCTAGGACAGGGCAAGGGGCTTTTAATGTGGAGGTTCACATCTCAGAGAAGCAGCCCCTTGCTCGCCCCCTCATAAGCACAGGTGGTCAGTGCTGGCCACAGAAGCATAGCCAGATCGGCAGACATCCCTGGGAGGTGTGCTCTTTGTGAGCTGAGCACAGCCCCCTCCCTGCCAGGCACCCCAAATTACACACTCAGGAAAAGAGGGGAAAGAAGTCCCAAGTTCCCCCAGTGCAGTTGCTCCCCTGCCTCCAGGCTCCCATAGGTGCACGGACTCTCAACATGTCCACATGCCTCTGTCCCACTCGTGTCAAGCAGCGGTCCTTTTATAGGGCCCAGCACCCATGCAGCACCCATGCAGCCACTGAGAGAAGAGCCACAGCAGAGACACTCCAAACCAGCCCTGCTTTCCGATCCACCTTCAGGTCTCTCTAGCACCAGCTGAGGCCCCAGAGGCCCCAAAGCACCACACACACTGGAGCACCCCGCTAGGGTCTCTGCCCACGCTGATTCCCTGAGTCTCATCCTACTCAGGCCTCTCCTTCTAGCCCCTCTGAACTCTGCCCTGCATCTCACTCCTGCACAGGCACAGACCCCTCCCAGGACTGGGTTCCACTGCCCAGATCTTCCAGGACCCCAGGTGCAATCCCAAAACTCCTCCCAGAAGTAGAAGGAGCCAAGTTCTCCTCCTGGAACTAGGGTGCATGTCCCAGGTCCTTTCCCCCAGCATCAGGTATGTCCTTCCAGATCCCCTCCAATCACCCATCATGTTGCCTTAACAGTCTACATGGGTGGAGAAGGCTTTAGAAGCAACCACTGGATACAACTGTGCCATGAATGGAACTTACAGTCACATAGCTATCTGGTAGAGGGTCCCTCACCTATTGCTGGAGGAGGCTATGATTTCATGTTGATACAGGGAGATTGGAGCAGAGCTGCTCCCTCATCTCCAGAAGGCCCCCTAGACAGATGCAGATTGACCGTGAGCCCATGATGCCTGAGAACCCAGAAGTTGGAAGGCCTTGCTGGGTCCTGGTGCTGCCTTACTTCTGCCATCCCAGAGACCAGGCATCTGAGTCCTGGGTACCAGCCCACCTAGTAGGATAGTCTTCCTGAGATACAACACTAAGCTCAGAGGAGATCCAGAGAAAAATACAGCAAAAGGAGGGTCTGCAGAGATCTCAAGGTGGAGTTGGGAACTCACAAAAGCCAAGTCCTTACTCAATACTCAACTATCAGAACATGAGCTCTACTTTGAGGCAACAGGGGAAACCATGAAGGAAACTATAAACACTAAGGATTGAATTTTCATATAAAGAAAAGCCAAGCTAGGGGAATGGACCGAGAAAGACGGGGCTGTGGACAGAGTGTTGCCTCTCTGTGGTGGGGAGAGCTGTGCACACAGCTCATATGAGAGTCAAGTGTACAATTAACAAAGAAATACAGATGGTGAGTAGAGGAGGCATCAGTAATGGGAGGGACAGGACAAGCAGGAGGGGCCACAGCCTGACACAGAGAGAGAAAGAGACAGACACAGAGAGGGAGATGGATATGCAGAGACAGGGGAGAAAGAGAGAGAGATACACAGAGAAACAGAAATGGAGACAAGGAGAGAGAAAAAGAGACTCAAAGAGAGGATATGAAGAAACAGAAAGAAAGAGAGAAACAGGAGATGCAGGAGCAGAGACAGGAGACAGAGACAGAGAAACACAGAGATGGAGACAGAGACAGAAAGAGAGACAGAGAAAGGAATATGAAGAAACAGAGAGAAAGAGACAGAGACACAGAAAAGGAGATGGAGAGGCAGAGACAGGGAGAAAGAGACAGATGCCGAGAAACAGAGACATGGGACAAAGAGAGACAGAAACAGAAAGAGATACAGAGATAGGGATATGAAGAAACAGAGACAGAAAGAGACAGTGGCACATAAAAAAAACAGAGAAAAGAGAGATAAAGAGAGGGAAAGATAAAGAGACATAATGGGAGGCAGAAGAGGGAATGGGAAGCGAATCAGATGCAACACAGAACACCACTGGCTGCTCACCAGAATCCAACCCTCCCTGGGCCTGGGCCTGGCTTTCCCACCCCCAGGCTGGGCAGAGCACGTAATCTGCATTTTTAACAGGCTCCCTAGGGCTGCTGATGGCATGGTCCAGACAGAGCACTAGCATTCCAGGGAGAAGAGTGTAATCAGACACTGCTTCTTAAAGATATATAAGAGTACAACCTTTAGGAAACACTCAGGAACTTGGGGGAGAAGCAGGTTATACTCACTCACCTAACAATGCAACTAAGAGAATATTTGAAAGCTAGATAAATGCAGACGTGCAAGAAGAAAACCTTTTTGAAAGCATGGCATCTAAATATCAGAAGCTGAGAACACTGGAGCATATGTACTAAGGGGAAGAAGAAACTGTTGATTTAAATCACATTTATAATGCAAGTGGTGCAAATGAAACCATTTTAATGCAGAAAATAAAATTCTTTATGCCAAGGTGTCAAGTATGTGACAAAAGAATACACATAAAGACAAAACCTTGAAAAGAGGGCATTCAGCTGGATTAATGGGATTGGGTGACATTTACCATTTTGAAATTTCCTGCCTGAGCCTAGCCTTCCTCATCTATAGAGCTAAGAAATAAACCCTGGCTCCCAGGACTGCTAGAAAACCAAGTAAAGCTACACCTTCAAGCAGCCATAGCTAGAGGAGTTTATTGCAGAACTATGCACAAGAGCTAAGATATGGAATCAGCCTGGGTGAACGGACAAAGAAAATATGAACAATGGAGTACTATTCAGCTATCAAGAAGAATGAAGCCTGGCACAGTGGCACATGCCTGTAATCCCAGGAGGGATTACCTTGGGAGGCTGAAACAGGAGGATCACAAGTTCAAAGCCAGCCTCAGCAATGGTGAGGCACTAAGCAACTCAGTGAGATCCTGTCTCCAAATAAAATACAAAATAGGGCCAGGGATGTGGCTCAGTGGTTGTAGTGCCCCTGAGTTCAATCCCCAATACCAAATAAAGAAAGAATGAAATGCTGACATTTGCAGCAAAATGAATGGAACTGGGGGATATTAAGTGAAACAAGACATCCATTTTATTTAATTTTTAAAATTTTTTTTTAGTTGTAAATGAACACAATACCTTTATTTTGATGTGGTGCTGAGGATCAAATCAGTGCCTTCCATGTGTGAGGCGAGCACTCTACCACTTAGTTATGGCCTCAGCCCAAGGCAGCCATTTTAGAAAGACAATTGTAGCATGATCTCTCTCATATGTAGAAGCTAAAAAAGTAGCTTCTACATATGAGAAGAGTGACTGCCAAAGGTGAGGAGGATGGAGGGAGGCTGGGCAATGGGACCTGAAACAAACTTAGATAAAAGCAATAAGTTCTGGTGTTCCCCATCATAGTGGGGTGACTACATTTCACAACCTGTTATACATTTCTACAAAAATCTGTTAGACACTAACTCAAAGGCTCCAAACATAAGAAATGACTAGAAGGAAACGTAACTACCCTGATGCAATCGGTGCTGCTACATGCATATGTTGAGATGCCACAATGGACTCAATTGATAAGTACATTCAATTAATATGTTCATCAAAAAATAATTTAAAAATAAATAAAAACAAAATAACCTAAAGGGATATAAGAAGAAAACTTTTTTTTTTAAAGTAACATACTGAGAGGCAAGATGATCTACAGGAGAAGCAGCAAAAGTCAGAAAGAAATGAAAATTGACAAAACAGAGGAAGTAGGAAAGAAAGGTATTGAAAAGGAAATGGCAGGGAATCAGAGAAAAAGAAAGGGTGGTTCAGAAACACACACAAGGATGACCCACAAAAATGCCTGCTTTCTCCAGCACTACAGAGGATATAATTTAAGGGAGAAACAGGGTTTCTAAAGATTCAGTTCTGGAATCTCACTGAGGAAATAAAAACAGGGTCAAACATTTCTTAGAAAGTACAAAAAGATATTGCTACCAGTGTGATGACTCTGGTCAAGGCAGAAATGCTCAGGACACAGTCTCAGAAGATGCATGATTTACACACACACATGAGCATGGACACACATACAGTATACAACACACACACGTACATGTACACAGATGCTAACATACACAGAGAGAGATACATGTACTCACATGCAACCACACAGACATATAAACATACATAGATATGCACATGACATAGGAACACACAGTCCCATTGACATATGTGTGCATATGCATACAAATGAAAATATGCACATATCCACACATGCATATCTACAAGTATGCATGCACACATAAACACACAGACACCTACTGTCCCCCACAGGTCCATCCACATGTCCAAACACAATCTAAACATATGTGATCTATTCCTCAATTATATCCAACTTAGTAGGTTTCATTATAATGCATACACATGGAAAAATGTTTGTGCATATATTTAAATTTACAGTAAGTATAACATTTACAACAAAAGTAGAATACAGTTGAGAACCAGATGCTGTGTTCTTCCACTTCCTTGACAACCACACACCTGAGATATTAGCGCTGTATGCAGAGGGCCTGTGAGCCCCCAGCTGGGAGAAGTCTGAATCCTCCCAGCAAAGGGGAGGCCATGATGCTCCAGGCCTCACCCTGAGACTCACCCTTCCCTGGTCCACCTGTGGACAGAGCCTATGCAAAGACACACAATGCTGAGCCACAGGGGATAAGTAGGACTAAAGCACGGCTCCTCCAAGCCTGTTTCACCTTGAGAATGGAGTGCCAATCATGCCGCCTTAGCAGGCCATGGCAAGAAGTCCCAAGGAGGGTGCTCAGGTCATGCTAGAGCCTGCCACTGTGAACACTAAGATTCCTGCATAGCTCCTGAGTACCCTAGGAATGCCCAGGAATCAGCCAAGGCCAGAGCTGGCACATGCCTCAGGTCCTTGCCCAGAGTCCCTCAGGCCAACAACTCAGGGCCAGCTGCACATTCACATTCACATAAGGTGTGGCCAGGACCAATTTGGTCCTTCTAAGGCCAGGTGAACCATTTCCTGCTGCATCAGGGACATTATGCACACAAATGCCACCCCCAATCACTATCCCATGGCTCACGAGCAACTCAGCCTCTGTAGGAGCATCAAGCTCAGATTTCCCATCCACTAAACTAATAAAATATGGAGGGTGTCTCTTCCACAGCCCCACATACCAATACATAACACTAAGAATTGCAGGCCCTGTCACCAAGAGGTAAACTGAGGCTCAGGGAGGACAGATGGTGGGTAGCTTCCTCCACTCCATAACCACAGCTGCCTCTTGTCAGCCGACTGACTCAGGTGCCTGAAGTCCTGGGCCAGGGACAGGCCAAAGGGCCTATCCACTCTGCTCCCACTGACCTGTTTCTCGTTCTCATCCTCCAACCGTAGCCTGTCCTCAATGCAGCTCCGGGCTTGCAGAAAGGCCTTCCTCTGAGAGCGCTCAGTCAGGATCCGCACGAAGACACCATACATGTTCACACCCACGAAGAGCAGGGCATTGGCGCCAAGCTGCAGGGAGAGCACAGATGCAGCATGTAGAAGGGGCACAAGCCATCCATGGAGCATGCAGAGACTCCCTAAAGCCCCACAACCAGCCCCACAACCACCATAGCCATCAAAGGCTTCTGCAGGTGCCCCCCAGACACACCATGAAGTAGGCTATCAGCTGAGCAGGAGCAGGAAACACACATTTTGTCCATCCAGGCAGTTGGCACATGCCAAAAGATGTCACAGAATTGAGTGACATCCAAGTTTAACATTACGGGCTGAATTTTGCCCTCCCCAAATTCCTATGTTGAAGCCTTAGCCCACAGGACCTCAGAATATGACAGTATTTGGAGATGGGGGTCTTTAAAGAGGTTACCAAAGTACAGTGAGATCATTAGGGTGGGCCCTGATCTGATCTGACTGATGAACTTACAAAGAGCTTAGGACAAAGACACAGAGAAGGAAGACTAAGAGGCCTCAGAGACAAGATGTCCTTTTACACACCCAGGGGAGAGGTCACAGAAGCCGCAAACCCTGTCCACACATGGATCTTTTACTTCCAGCCTCCACGACTATAAGAAAGTAAATTTCTGTTATTTAAGACCCCACTGTGTCACTGTTACGACAGCCGCAGAAAACTAATATACCTAGAAAATATAAATGTGAAGAGTGTCACTGTTCACAAAGACTGTATAGAATGCTCTAAGAGGTTTCAGGGAAGACGAGTTGACAAAAATAAAACCCAAGATGTTGATCTGGGCCTAAGGTAAACAACAACACAAGATGAGGAAACTGCATCCTAAGGTCCATCTCCTGCTCTCCCAGCTCTGAGGGCCCAGTTGAGGAGAATCCTATAGGAGCCCAGCTCCTAGGTCTGCAATGATGGCCAGACCAAAAGGGATGCCCCGTGCTTTGGTTAAAAGAGGACCCTACGAATGTAGCTTCTATTATTTCCTGGCCCTTGATCCAGCTCTAATTGAGACCTCAGAGGACTAAGAATGGAACTTCACAGGAACTGTCAATAGCAAAGAGGACTTCCCTGCCTGATCTCACCTCCAGGTCTGGTGGACCTAGGACTAGGCCTTGGACCCCATGCTCCAGACTTGACTGCTGCCCCTGCAGGTCTCCTCATGTGGTCTGTCCCAATGTCTTGCAGACCACAGAGGCACCTCTTGCATGATACATAGCACCATAGCAGCCCCACCTCCCAGCAGGGGATGCCCACCTTCTACCCAATATAGTTTACAAGCACTGTGTGAAACAAGGGTCTACCATTTGGCTGTAAAAGTGAACAATTTCTATGTCTGATTAAACCTGGCATTTCTACCGCTGCCCCAGGGAGTAGAAATCCAGTTTCCAAATGTCACTGCTTTTTACAGATTAGCCACAAATACCCTGAGTCGCAACTGTGTGCCACACACTATTAAACAGAGAACAAATGTAACACAAACACAGTGGCACATGGAGCAGGTGTCCATTGAGATAACTCCCAAGAGAAATGGAAAAGTTGCCCTGATAGGGTGGGAGGAGCTACAGGAAGGGAGAACTGACTAGGGAGCAGGTAGGACAGCCAAGACAGGGACAGGTCCACAGAGAGAAGACAGATTCAGGGTTTGGGCACCTTTGAACTTGAGGTGTATGAGATGACCTCGGCTAAAGCAAATTAAAATGGGGACCAGGACTAAAGATACCCTGAGCCAACAAAGCCAGTCAGGCCTCATAAGTGACCTTACCCTTGGCTTGATTTGCAAACGCAGGCAAACCTTAACTTGAGCTGTTTCATGTGTACCTATACTAAAAGAAAATAGAACATAAGCTCAACCAATAGAATAAACAGTTTATTGAGGAACTTTCCAATGGTGGAAATCAAATAAGCAGCAATATAACTGCCACCAGACTATTTCTTTATTTTGCTTCTTCAATCGCCCTTAAATTCAATGCTTTGTTATCAGAACATTAGCCCATTGCTTTCCTAGATTGCATGATCCACAATACCAAAAGGAAAAAAATTAAACCTCTTTTGATTCAGTGTTTTTCAATTCATGAATTGCACCTGCCAAACTCTTTAAATTTTTATTGTGCCTCAATTTACTCTTTTACTCCTCTAATAATGCGCCCAAAGGCTGAAAATACAATCCTGGGATCAACAGCCACATGTACTCTAGAAACACATTAGAGCATTCTCAAAGATGTGACCAGAAGAGAGGATGAGGAACATGAATCCACAGGCCCCACAGAATGGCCATCCTGTACATGAACCTTCCTCTACCCCCATAGAGCTGGTCTTTGTATAGCATGACCCACCCGGTGAAGTCAAGCACATGTCCACCTCACCAAGTGGAGCTGGCATCAACCACAAAATGCAGAGTTAGTTGGTTGTCCTTCCTAGATGTCAACACCCTGACCACAGCCTCCTCCAGCAGGACAGTGGGAAGGTGATCTTCATGAAAGGGTCAGAGAAGGTGGAAAGACATCTGCTATGGTTTGGGTCTAAAATGTCTCCTGAAGGCCATGGGTTAAAGACTTGATCACCAACCTGTGGCACTACTGGGAGATGGTAGAAACTTTGGGAGGTGGGGCCCAGTGGAGGAGGTGGTCCTTGAAGGCTATACTTGTCCCCCAGCCCCTTTCTGACACACACACACACTCTCTCTCTATTTCCTGGCTGCCATTACGTGAGCAGCTATATTTCACTGCACCATCCCACACACGCCCAGAAATAATGGATGCCAAGTGAACACAGAATAAAACCTTTGAAACCATGAGCCAAAATTAATCTTTCTTCCTCTAAGTTGATTTTCTCAGGTATTTTCTCACAGTGGTCAAAAGTTGCCTAATACAACACCCAATGATATGGTTCTTTCCAGGTCCCTGAAAGTCATCATGGTGACCCTGAAATCCCCATTATGACACCGATTGTACAAAGTGACCCTGACCATCTCACCATAACCTGAGAGAATGTGTGACCTCGAACATTTCCATGTGACTTTGAAAATCTACCTGTGACCCCAAGCAATGCTGTGACCCAAACATCTCCATGCAATACTGAACATTTCGCTATAACCTGAAAATCTCAATGTGACCTGAAAATTTTATAATTGTAAATTCTCCATGCCACCATGAACATCTCCATAAGACCGTGAGCATCTCACTGTGACCCTGAACATCTCAATGTGACCTGAAAATTTTAATATAACTCTAAATTCTCCATGCCACCATGAACATCTCATTGTGACCTTGAACATCTCCATAAGACCCTGAGCATCTCACTATGACCCTGAACATCTCAATGTGACCTGAACATCTGTGACCCTGACATGCCATTGTGACCTGAATATATCCATACAACCCCTGACTTCTCTTACACTGTGACCTAAATATTGGCCATTTCTCTTTTCTTTCCACGCCTTTTATTGAGCTTCATCACAGAGTGGATAGGATTAGACCCAACTTTTTCCATGAATAGGAAGGACAGAGAGCATCTTATAATGTATTAGGTGCTCTGAATTGCCATGTTAAAAAACTCAAGATAACTGCTGCAAATGGATGTTTTCTTTCACGAAACCTTGATCTTCAATTGCATTTCCTGTGGTTTCCATTATTTTGTCCTAGTCATAGTAAAATCCTTGAAAGTAAAGTTCTGACCAGCATTTCTGATTACACCCTTAGCATTCCTACAGATGGTTCCCTGGCAGTCTGTTCTCCTGGTGCAAGGACACACTTTGCTAATTCCCTCCAGCCTTGTCTGCTGCTCCCAACAGCCCTGGAGATGGAACATTGGGTGGCCAGTACTTCAGAGACTTTGCAGGACCCTCAGCAAACTGGGATGGACATCAAGGGCACTGGGCAGATGACCTAGAAGGCCCCAGAGGGCCATGGCCTTATCCTCCCCTTGCCCTCAACAGAAGACAAGAGCAGTAGCTAAAAGTTGAGAGGCCAGGCAGGGCAGGTGGGGCCTGAGGGGCAGCAGCACTTCTCAGTACAATGCAGCAAACTGTTGAAACAGATGGATGCTGAAAGAAGAACTGGCTGGTCGCCGGGCACCACAGGCATCTGGAAAGGGCCAGAGGAAGGAGCCAGGCCATCAGGTGAGTTGATAAGGCCAGAAGAAGGGCCTGCACAAAAGCATACCATTCACAGTCTAAAGGAAATGAAAGGCAGGCAGACCCCAGCCCTTAAAATAAAAACTATGATTAAGAATAAAACCTCCCTTTTGAGATTTGTTCATATCTAAGCTTCCTTTCTCCCATGATTTCCCCCTAGAACACAATGGACTCATTTTACAGTATATGAAAGTGGAGTCAGGGGCATAAAAATCAGCTGGAGCATTTGTGTATCAAAATGACTGACAAGTCATTATAGACTATCCCTAACCTACCAAGTGGATCCAAAGGAAAAGACCCCACCAGCTGCTGAACTGAAGGCAGAGGAAGCCTGGCTCCTACCCTGCTGACTGGTCACTGCTGGAGCAGTGGATTCAATTCTGGCCTTCCTCAAAGGCAATCTGGTCCAGGTGGTATGCATGCCACCTCTGTACCCATGGGTTCTATGGCAGCCCAGCACAGAGAGGACCCAAGCTGCTAGTCTCAGTATGGACACCCTCTCTACCATCCCTCCCTCTCCTTCTAAACAATCCCTATTCCTTCTTCAGTTAGTTTTCTCCTAATCATTTCTTAGTGTCTAGGTCACTGTGGGCTCCTACACTGTGAGCCTAGGTCTCATGAATGGATGTATCCAAGGAGTGTAGCATGGTTGAGGACCCTCGGTTTACTGCTATATAAAGAAAGGAGCCCCCATCTAACCATCACGTGCATGTTCCACACCATAATACAACTTCTGCCCCGTGCGCTCAGGAAGCTCTTTGTGGACCACCAAGGATCAAGCTGATGTCCCAGACATTCCTGATGACCTCCACCCAGACAGATGGAAGCTCAGTGTGTAGCACAGCAGAGCCACTCTGCTGAGAGTCTATTGGGATGGGGGAAGCACTGGAAACTATTCCCCATCCTCCCTTACATCCCCCACCACATCCTGTCCCACTGATCATAGATCTCATTCTTTAGACAGACACACTGAGTACAGAAGAGAGGACAGGATCTCCCAGGCACCAAGATGCCTGTGTACTCATCTGCAGTGGTCCAAGGACCTGCCCAAACAATGCCCCAGTGAGGGAGGCAGATCCAACACCTAGACCAGAACTCCCACCTTAGAGAGGTCAGCAAGAGTTTAAGAATGCTACATTTGGTCCTCTCCCCAACAGGATGCAAGGCTGGCTGGCAACACCAAAGGGTGAACCCACCCATTCAGGGATGAGCACAGAAGCCTCAAGGGACCCACCCAGCAGGCAGAGCCTGGGGAAGAAGGGCTTCCTGAAGAACCAGCTCAGTGAGGCTCCACAAGTTACATTTAAGGAGAGGGTCCCATGAGCAGGAGGCCCTTTCTATGTACTTGGGCATTAAACCCAAAACATCACAAGAGCCAGCTCCTCACTGCAGGAGGGGACTGCAAGCTGGTGAGGGAGGAGGCTAGAATGGTCTGTGAAGTAGCAAGTTAGAGTTTGAGACATCAGGTGAACTTATATTCAGTTCAATTCAGACATCAATGGGCACAAACACAAATATCTGCAAAAGTATGCATGGGTGTGTATTTTCTAGTTCTGTCTGCTGACAGAAGCAAAGGCACCCCAATAGCAATGAGGACACCCAGGGCCCACATCATGATATAATACAAACCTCCAAGAGAAGAAACAAGGGTTGCCTTCTTGGGCTGGGGCAGAGAACATAATGACAGGAACCTGGAGCATCATGTAGTGCCACAAAGCAAGGCAAGGCTTTTAAAAAGTCACACATGTACAACGATGGGGTGTGTCAGAGGACACAGAATAAAGATGAAAGAGTTTTGTGTAGCCAGAGCTGGGACAATCTGAGCCACAAAATGAAGTAGAAACCCAAAGTGAAAAATAAACATCCACAAGTCCATACTGATAGAAACCAATGGCTGAATAAAATGTGAACAAAGGATAAGAGACAAACAGGCAAACCCTGGGCGCATTCCAAGTCATCCGCCACGACTCCGCCCTCCAGGAGGTAAACTCCCTACTCCCTAAGTGTGGGCTGGGCACACTGCTTCCTCTCAAAGAGCATGATGTGGAAAAGAAAGATAAAAATGGAGCACTTCAGGGTGTGGAGAAGCCTGGCAGCAATCATAGCAGCTCAATGGTGACAAGTCACATTGACAGATGTGGAAGTGGCACGGTATGATGAGGGCACTCCCCTCCCAGGGCTTCCTGCAGAAAACCCAGCACCCCAGAATAAACATGAGAAGACAAACCACCAGACATGGAATAGCTACTGGATAGAGAACCCTCAAAGTCACTGCACTAGCACCTGGGGCAGCCTTGAGATGTCCCACAGTCCCTGAAGCAAAGACCTGTCCCAACCTGACATCATTATCTCACACTCCCTGGTACCTACCCATGAGACCCTATCCACATCCAGGAGCAGGTGCCACTGCCCAGTCCAGAACCTGTGAGTCCCTTGACCTCCCTCTCTATCACCTCACTTTCATCAATTCCTGCCTGAGGGCCCCAAGCCACCCACTTCTCTACCCCCACACTGGCCAGCACAACCCACACTGGGATGCAACTGGATGGAGTCTGCTTGACAAAAGATCCTCTGGGCAGAGCCCTACATCCCTGGCATGCTGGAGATTGTCAAGAACTAAGCTCACCCTTTCTCTGCCCACCATGCTCCACACAGGTATTCAAGCTTGTGAACATGCATGAGTCCATGTCCTGCTCTACATACGCCACCATGTGTTCAGCACATGGTGCTAGGCAGATCATACTCTCAAGACCTCTCCCCTTGCTGCAGCCTGTCTGCAGGTTTCCCTCCTTCACTTAGTGACCTCCTGATCCTTGGATTGGGCTGGGTAGTCCTCTCTCATCTTGTAGTATCCCCATTTAACATTACCCTACTCAATATGCAAACCTCACCATTGAACCTGCTCCAGTTTCAACCCATAGCTGCCTGGGCTACACTCACTTTGGACATGGAGCCTGGGCAGCATATGCAACACTGTGGGGATGAAGAAACCAATGGGGGCTGACCCAGACCAGCTTCTGCCAGAAAAGCATATGCAGGCAGGACACAAGACCCTGATCCAGGAAGTGCTTTCTCACATCAGCACACAGGGCTTTAGCCACCTCCAGAGAAGAGGCTGATCCTGCACACTGCTCCCCACACTACACTGGACACATTCTCATCACAAATACACTGACTGCCATCAGTTTTTCCCAGACTCGTGGGCATCTGGTTGGTGGGGTCAGCCCCACCTCATCCACAGGCCCCTCAGTCCTGCCTATGGGCACCCATCAATGGCTGGGTGGAAAATGTAGTGTTATTTTCTTTGAACAGTAGCTGCTTTTGCAACATCATGCACAAGTATGTTTTTAAATTAACCTAATTGCTTGCTAGTTGTCTGTTTTTGAATTAATAAGTGTTTTAGAATTAGCATCATTTGAGAGAGGTTTGGCAGAATGCTGATCACTGCTGGAGCTGGTGACAAGTACTCAAGGAATCACCTGCCCATCTCTCTACTTTTGGGTATGTTTGAATTTCCCATAATAAAAATAAAATAAAAACAAGTTTAATAACAGGAAGGAAGGAAGGAAGGAAGGATGGTAGGGAGGGAGGGAGGGAAAATCTGGGGAGTCTCCAGAGAGCTTCTGTCCACGAGTTTCTGCCTTGTGAAGAAATGGATTCTCACAGAGCTGGGGAAACAGGCACTATGTTTCTTGTATAACCCTGGCCCCCCAAGGCCAAGGGAGTCCCAGGTGTTATGGTCCCACGCAGGAGCTGTACTTGCCACCTGCTCCCTCACAGTGCCCCTCTCTCCTCGCACATCATGTACACCTATGTTTTTAACTAAGGAGAGAGAGAGGAAAAGGTGTACATGTGCACAGTGGCTCAGGCATCTTAGGAAAGTTAAGAACTAAAGGCAGAGACTCAGATCTGAGGCCCTAAGCAGTGAGCATCCCAGGACAGTTCCTAGCAGAGACAAGCAGCTCACCCCAGAGCTCAACACACATATTCCCAGAGGACCAACTGAGCCTTGCAGAGAGGATAACTCTGGCTCAAGCTCACCCACCAGGCCTTCAGACAGTCCCACTTCAGACATGTCCCCACCCCCATCCATAGCATCTGTGATGTCTCCACACCCCAACCCCTTCAAATACCTGGACACCAACAGTGGCCCTGTGCATTGCTGACCTTTGAACAAACTATACCCAAGATATGACCACTCCACAGGGTCCCATCAGGGAAAAGACCCTACTACCCAGCACCCAGCTCATGATCAGTGCTCAGGAAACATTTGTGATGTCCAAAAGTGGAGATTAAAAAAAAAATAAGTAAACATCAAAGATATTTTCAAACCTACAAGATAAACCAATGATTCCTAAATCGTGATCATTCAGTTCATTGTTCACACAGCAGGGCACACAGAATTGGAGAAAATAGCTGTCATGGAAAACAAGTTCAAGGAGCCAGTTGTTCAGATCCTTCACTTTGATTTAGGAAGGCAACAAGTTTTCTTAACAGGAGGTTATTTCTCTTCTAAGACAGATGCAGGCAAAAGCACCAAGAGAAATACACTAACCATCTCCAAGAATAGCATCACCAGGCTCGTTCCAGCACAGGCTCCCCAGGCTGGCAGGTGCACAGTGCACACCTACAGTGACCACTCAGAATGCTCACTGCTGCAAGTTCCCTTAAGGAGCAGGATGTTTTGGAGTGGCTGCCCAACTCCCAATGCATACCTTCAACTGCTGAGTCTCAAACTTTCCACTGCCCTCCCAAGAAGACTCAGATGTCCACTTGCTATGATAACACTATTTCCAAGGATTGGATGTTAGAGCTAAGAAAACCCACAGGCACCCCACAGGCTGAGAAGCAGCCCTCCTGATGGTATAGGCAGGCAGACAGATAGATGTCCCACAGTGATTCTTCTCTTGGAAAGGCTGAATGCCAACCACAGGCTAAGACCTCTAGACCCAACTTTGTACAAACAGGTACTTTGGGACAGGGAGGTACCTTCCAAAGAATGCGGCATTATACAGATTTACCAAGATAGACCAGGGCCTGCTGCAAGGAAAGAGCAGAGTCAAGAGGTCAAGAAGGCCATAAGGACTGTTGAACAGAGCTAGCCTACGGACCACAGCCAGGATCCGACAGCAAAAAGTGGCCAGGCATGCTAACTCAGTCAGGGCACTACCATGACCTGGCCATCCTCCTTGCCCCACGTGTATATCCCACATCTCCATCCTTGGCCATGTGGTCCCTTGAGCCCCACAGACCACTAGGTGAGCAACAATATCCCATCTATCAGAAACATCAAAGCTTCAGGGGTCAAAGCAGTGGGTATGCACCATACACAGCATGTGAAATGACATCAATCAGATGAACCACACTGCTAAGAAAAGGGCACTGAGGTGGCCAAGCACCAGGGAGGGAGTTGGGCCAGCCAAGCACCATGCATATGTATGTGCATGAGCACTGTCTCAGACTGGGCCACTTATGAAGGCTGGAGAATCTACTTGGAGAGGGGAACACTGTACTCTGAGAAAAGGGTTGGTCTGTATTTTAGAGTGAAAACAAAAGTTGTGTTCAGATTCAAAATGTGCTACCAGGGAAGAATTTCTCCTCTGCAGGGCTCAGAGGATGGGATAGAACTCCTGATACATCTAGGGACCCTATTACACCACGGGTGGCTTCCTATCCATCTATCCCTGGGGTCCCCTGAATGTTACCAAGTGTTCTGCACACATGTGCACACACAATTATACATGCATGAATGCATGCACACAAAACACACACAAATATGTGAACACATGGACATGGCTATGCAGAGACACACATGAACATGCACCCATGTACATTTCAATGTGTAAATAAGCAGGCACATGCATGAGCACACATGCACACACACAAACACACATGCACACGCACATGCACACAGGTACCACATAGGGCACCACCCCAAGCACTGCATCCAGGCTCTGCAAAATCATTTCAAGGCTTGGGAATCAGGTAGTACAACCCTCCCTCAACTCTGAGCTTTCTTCTCAGCCTTGATAAAAGGTGGGGCAAATACCCAGCTAGAGATCAAAGCAGGCCCTGCTTCCATCCAACCCAGGGAGAAGATCATCAGGCTCTGTGCTGCCTTCAGGACAAAGCCAGAGCTCGCCCCGTAGGTTGGCCCCCATTCTCTTCCTGAGACTTGTGTGTCTGCACAGCACATGGGAAGGACAAGGTGGGGCCTTTTTGGTTAAGAACACATAGGCTGCTGGTGCCCATCTGAGAAGAAAGTACAGGAAGATGATGAGTTTAAAAGGACAGGGGAAGAAGCCCAGGGAAGGAGGAGGACAGGAGAAACAAAAGGACCTCACACAACTGAAGGGACTACTGCCATGGATGGGCTGGGGGAGACAGAGAAGGCAGGCTCACCTTGGCCTAGGTCAAGTAGTAGGAGGTCCCACTCCCTTCCCCACCTAGGGCTCTGGGGTCCTACCCCTAGTTACTGTCCCCATGGCCCTCAAGTCTCACCTGGACATACCCAATCTCCTTGATCCAGGAAAGGACTGAGCTTTGTATCCTTGCTCTATAGACCCTGGGTTGCCCAAGGTCATGGAATTGGAGGTAAAGGAGGTAGGCCTCAGCTGGGTTCTCTGCCCAGGAACTACTGAGACTAGAGGCATATAGCACCCTTTGGGGGGTGCTGCATCTCTTTTAGAGATAAAGGTGGAGCATCTCCCCCCAAAAGAGGTGCACATTAGCCAGGTGTGGTGGTGCACACCTGTAATCCCAGATACTTGGGAGGCTGAGGCAGAGGGATTCCAAATTATAAGCCAGGCTGGACAACTTAGCAGGATTCTATCTCAAAATAAAAAGGGCTGGGGATGCACCTCAGTGGCAGAGCACTTGCCTTGATTGCGTGAGGTCCTGTGTTCAATTCCCAGCACCACATACACACACAAAAAGAGGTGCATATCAATAAAAGTGTGGTATATGAAAAGGAATGAGTGTAAGTGTGCAGGTAGGTATGTTTATGTGGATGTATGAATGTATGTGTGCAAATGTGTGTTAGTTTATGAGTGTGCTTGTGTGTGCATAAGTGTTGTGAGATCATAAGTGCATGAGTGTGTGTGTATATTTATGCATGTACATGTAAATGTGTACAAGTGTGAAAATGAGTGTAAATGCACACAGGTGCTTGTGTGGGTATGTGCATCAAGTGTTATGAGTGTGTGAATATGCATTGGTGTGTGTGCTTAGGGTTTGTGAGTACACGTGTGTGTAAGTGTAAGACTGAGTTTGAGAGTGCATGTATGGGAGTTTGTGTGGATGCCGGTGGGTTTGTAAAAGTGTAAAGTATATGAGTGTGACTATTGTGTGAGCATATGTGCACATGCATGAGTGTGTATGTAAGTGTAAGAATGACTGACTTGTGTGTGTGTGTGTGTATGTGTGTGTATATATATATATATATATATACATATATATATATAAGTGTCTGTGTGGGAATGGGTGTGGTAGGGTGGATGGGTAGACATGTGTGCATGTGTGTGAGAGCATGAAGGAGTGGAACAGACATGATTCACATCCTCAGCCAGCGTAAAGCAGCATCCTGCAGAGCAGAATACTCTGCCCCTTACCTCATTCAGACCTTAAGATAAACAGAAGCCTGTGGCTGTGAGAACAGGTTCTCCCCTAAGAAAAGCTACACTGCTCTTCCTGTCCACACTGGGGCCCTGCCACTGCAGCCTCCCATGCTACCTGGCTGGCTGGAAAAGGGCCAGCCTGACAGGATGGACACACACAGGCTCTCTCCATGGGGACACCACCTCCATTAGAGCCATATGGCCCACTCTAACTGTGCTGTCCTACTCCTGCCGTTACAGTTGATAAAGAACAGACAGAGGACTGCTATCTGCATCATGGGGTCTCTCCTAGCATGTGATCTAGACCAGCTTCACTCTGACGCTTGACAGTTCAGGTTCACTAAATCAAACTAGCAGGTCACCAGCTAGGAACAGCTGCTGAGAGTAAGTGGCATGGCTGCTCCCCTGCCACTGAGCCCCGATGGCACAGGCAAGAGGAAGAATGCCCGCCACACAATCCACATACAGTATCTGGAAGATGCATCTGTCCTACAAACCTGCAGAATGAACAACTGTTCCCACTGACAGTGGAGGAAACTGAAGCAGGGGGATCATCCTGTGCCCCAGGTCACACTGCTACACCAACACCCCTGAAGTGCAGGGGTGTTGCACTTGCCCACCTGTCTATCAACATCTGAGCCACCCGGCTCCACCCCTGCAGGAACCTATCAAGCCAGGGAGCTCAGCCCTGGCCCTCTATCCCTCAGAGACAGGAAAGGGACAGCATCCAAAACCATGGTAAGCCCCAAAAAGGGAATGCTGATAGCTCTGATGGCAGGCAGGGATGGGGTCATGCAGACATCTGTGATAATGTGGTTTCTTTTATTCTGCCTGTGGTTAGGAACTCAGCAGAAACCAAAATATATTCCCTTTGTAATGAAAGGTAACCATATTGACACATATTGTGTACAAGGCAATAGACCTCTGCCACTTCAAAAATAAAAAAATAATAGCAGTAATCCTGACTCACAGCAGACAAAAAGCAAGCATTTGGGGGAGGTGCAGAGCAAGGTAGCACAGGGAGGAAGCTCAGAGCTGGGAGAGGCGGGGTCTGCCTTCTTTGCTCTACACACAGGAGTGGGCAGGGCAGGAGAAGGACCACTGAGGGAAGGGACCTTGAGCCAGTGAGCCCAGTACAGGGCACCATTCTCCCAAGGTTCCCTTTGCCCTTCACTAGTATTCCAGGGCAAGGACCTTTTCCAACACACTCCTGCTTTTTTTTCCCAACTCCCACCACTCCCTTGGTAACCCTGAACATGTCCACATCAAAGAGTCTGTCACCTCCTCCCTCAGAGACTTTATTAGTACCTAGAGTGAGGGGCATCATCAGAGGGCCCATCCCATTCCCACTTCTTGCCCACCCACAATGTCCCACAGCTCACAGGGTGCTTCATTCATCTCCAGCCAACTCCAACACTCTCCAGTCCACCTGGCCAGCCTTTTCCCATAAATGCTTTTAAACAGGATGCTATCAATTCCAACAGTAGCCCAATTAAACAAAACAAAAATGTATTTTGTTTAGGTACATGAATGACCTGAGAGCAAGGGACTGAAAGAGGGAAGAACTCAGGGCACAGTTAGGGCACTTCCTCTCTGCTGGGTCTCAGGGGGAATAAGGCCATTTCCCTAAAGACCTCTGTGCTCTCCAGGGCATCAGTATCAAGCACACCCTTTGGGGGAGGGGCTAGTACTAGCTACATGTGAATAGCCATGTACCTGGCTTCCACTTCTCTCCACCTCCCAGTGTCCTAGGGCTGGCCTGGGTTCTGTGTAAGAGGAACTAGATGCCCTAGAGCATAGGGGCCACATACTCAGAGCCTAGTCCACCAGAAGTGGCACAGGAATGCTGTAGGAGCTCCAGGAGCCTCCTTGCAGACAGGCAGTGACTGAAAAGAGACATGTTCCATTGCACAGAGCAGGGACTTGAATGAACCCAGGCCCTTGTGTAAAGTGCAGACTTTCTCCAGGCCTCTTCAGGGCTATTCTTGACAAGAAAGCACTTGGGTCTGAGATCCGGGGAAAGCACCTCTCTGCTAAGAACATTGACCTGACTCTGGAGACAGCTAGTGCTTTCCTGGTGCTTTCATGGGGCTCAGCACTAGCAACGCCCTGCTACATATGCAACAGGGACAACACCCCTCATTCTGTCCACCTTTCAGTCTCTTTGGGGGATCCACCCCTTGCCTGCATGGTTACTGCCTCCCTAGAGTTCACAGCTGAGAAGGAAGCACTGTCAGCAGGTGAGTGCACTGCAGGGTGACAGGCCCAATGGGAGGCAGCAGAAAAGCAGAGAGGAGGAGCAGAAATGCCATTGCTCCCTAATGCAAGTGCCACCTTTCTCCCTCATCTCAAGCACAAAGTTGCAGAGCTCATTAAGGACAGGCTTTACAGAAGAACTTTGAAGAAGACAAAAATCCCTGAGGGATCACCTAGCCCCTCCTCACTATAGGTTTCTCTGCATTGATCTCCACCTATTTGTCAATATCCTACCAACCTGTAGTGTGGTATACGAACATTCTTGAGGCCAAAATGATTAGAAGTGGCAGAAGATTTCCAATATGTGCTTTTCCACTATGGATTTTTCTCCTTGGCTACACTGCACTGCAGAGGGACTGCTATCCCTTTATATAGGTGGGGAAACCAAGACTTGGTGAGGGAGGGGTTTACATTGCCAGGGGAGCTAGTAGCCTGTATCTGCTAAGAATCCTTGCCCCCAGGATAGGCTTTCTCTTGCCCTCCCCCCAGAGTAACAGGGGCTCCTCTTACACCATGGGGAGGGGCAAAGACACTACTGTAGTCTCCCCTTCTCTTTTATAACCTTTTCTCTGAAAGGAATGCCTAGAGGCTGCAAGGGAAAATTCTTTTAAAAGGAAACAATTACACAGCCTTTTATGGCACCTGTTGACTCCCAGATGTGCACAAGGGAAGCATAGCCTGATGGGATCCCTGGTCCCCTTCCCACCTCCTAGCTTTCCTGGCATCTGTCCTCCCTCCCCCTCAGAATGGGGAGGTTATCTTGTGGATACAGTCTGGCTGTGAGGACCAGCATGAGGCTAAATAGAGGTAGAAGAGGGGCCAGGGAGTCATGGGAGGATCCTTCTGAGAATGGTCATAGAAAGCTCAGGCGCTGCCCAGAGGAGGCAGTAGAGGGGCATGCTGGAGAACCCTACCCCCACACACAACCCTATGGTTTTGTTCCTCTCTTTTCTGCCTTTCTCCTCCCCTTTTCTCTAACTCTGGTCCTCACCCCTACTTCTCCTTCTCCCACTCCCAACCCCCTCCTTGCCAGTTCTGCTCTACACATTCTCCCTTTTTCCTCCTGTGCTCTTTGCCATGGGTCTGAGCACATTCCAGTCTCTCTCTGACCTTAAATTGCAAGCCAGATGTGCCTGCCCTGTGCCTAGTTGTGCATCCCATGGCCCCTCTGCCCAAGTGTTGCCCCTCCTATCAGTGTCTTGGGTGTTGGTCTTCAGATCCTCTGGGTCTTTGGGGGATGATCCTGTTGGTCCCCCAGGCAATACTGTCTAACACACTATCTCACACACCTCCCCCACCACGTTATTCTTGCCCAATTTGGAATTTCCCTCTGTCAAGCTTCCCCTTTGCCCCCCCCTTCTCTCCCCATCTGCCCCCCCAACACACAGCCACGTTCTTTCCTTAGAGGGGATCCCCAACCCATCTGGTTCACACCACCCTCCTGCTAAACTGCAGTCAGAGACAAAAACAAAACCATCCCTCTGCACCAAGTGGTGTGGGCACCAGGGAAAGCTCCCCATATCCCTGGGAGCAAACTCGCTTGGTCCATCTCCCATCAGGGTGGGGTGGCCTGATAGAAACAGACGCTTTCAGAGTCCAGAGGAGCCCGCAGGAGTCAGACGTCCTGCGTCCTTGTCCTTGCAACCACCACTCCCGCCAAGCTGGGAAGACAGTGACAAAGTTCCAGCGTTGCGGAGCCAGGGTCAGGGCGATAGTGGAGTGGGGCGGGAGGAACTGGAGGTGTGTGACCTTGGCAAAACCCTGCTCCTTTTGGACCATGGCGGGTCCACACGGGACGACAAAGCCCCCCCCCCCTTCTACCCCGGGTCCTCAGGGATGAGAGGTGAGCCCCAAACGCGCTCCAGGCAAGCGAGGGAGGAGCCTCGGGCTGCACTCCAAAGGAGGAGCCCGGCCTGGAGCCCGCGCCCCTTCCCACTTTCACCCTCTGTAAGGATGGGTTTAGTGAAACAGTAGTGAATCCTACTCTTGCCCCTCCTGAACGCTCACCATCCGCCCGACCTTGGCCAATCCTCCCCTTCTCCACACCTGTCTCGCGTCTCCACATCGCACGCCCAGAGCCGCTTTGTGGACGCTATCTCGGGAAAAAGCCCGGGCTAAGTGCTAGTCCCTACTGCGTCCCCAGCTTGTTGAGTGACCTTGAACAACCACCCCCCATTTAGCACCTCAGTTTCCCCACCCGCCGGGTAGGAAAAAGCGCGCCCAACTCTGGGCACTCCCAGTCCCGCTAGGCAGGTGTGTCTCAGACCAAAAGGAAAACGAGGGAGGGGGGCGCGTGGCAGCACTTACCGTCCTCCAGAGACGCGGGCGCTTGGCGGGGACCAAGGTGGCTGTGACCAGTAAGTGCGAGGCAGCCACCACGAGCCCAAAGCCGATGGCCAGCAGGCTGCGCACGGGCAGCAAGGCATAGGAAACGAAGGTGACCAAAAGGAGCTGCCAAACCCCCTGTTCCGCGGCGGCTGACCCCGCAGCCGCCCCGGCAGAGCCCCTGGCGGGGCCGCCCAGCGCGAAGGGGCAGCACAGCAGCGCGAAGGTGAGACTGAAGAGCAGCGCCAGCTGACCGACCTGCTGTAGCTGGGGCACCTGCAGGGACCGGACATTGGTGACCACGAGCAGCGCCAGGAAGAGGACGCAGTGCACCGGGTGCGACCCTTTGGTCAGGCCGGGCGCGGGCCCCGGCGCACCTAGCAGCTCGACCAGTGCCAGCGCGCCCGCCAGCAGGCTAAGCACAGCCAGCGCCTTCAGCGTGGCTGCCTGCTCCAGCCGCAGAGTGTAGCAGCGGAACAGCGCCTCCAGCTCGGGGCACGCGAACTCCTCGCCGCACGCCCGGAGCCCGCGCCGGCCGCCCGGCCCGGCCGCCCGCTCGGCGCCCCCGGGCTCGCCCGCGCCGCCTCCGCCGCCGCCTTGGCCGCGCGGCGCCCCCGCCATCTCAGCGCCATGCAGCGGCAGCGGCTACGGGCGCGCCCCTCGCCGGCCCGGGGCGCCGGGGCGCGGGCGGCGGCGCCTGGGCGGGCGGGCGGCGGGCGGCTAGGCGCCGGGGCGCGGGGCGGGCGGAGTTGGGGCGCCGGCTGCCCAGCGCGCGCGCCCCGAGCGCGTCCCCTCCCGCCCGCCGCGCCTGCGCACTGGCGCCCGCCCGCGCCCCGGCCGCGGTCCTCCGAGGCGACCGCGCTGCGACAGCCGAGCCCCGGGAGCAGCGGTCCTGGATGCGCACGGCCCGCGTCCCAACTCAGCGCCCCACGTCCCCGCCCGTCAAAGGGGTCGCGTGACCTTGGCACCTCCCTTATCCCTCTGAGCCTCAGTTTCCCCACTCGTGCACAGTAGAACCCACCCCCTGGGAGTCTTTTGGAACGCTAAAAACGCTGAAATTTCTCGTGGTAGGAGAGGTAGTCTTGCCAAATGTGTTCCCCCTCCCCAAATAAAAACAGGTCACTCGAAAAGAGCCGGGGCTCGGGCTGTGGACCCAGAGTCATGGCCGGGTGTAACCAAAAAGAACCGCTTCCCCACCCCATCCCAGAGCGGAGAGGAGAGTGGCAGTGGCCTATGGCATTCGAACCCGGGCCCCTCAGTCCGCACGCGGGGATCTTTTATGGAGGATCCTTCCAGGGCTCCTCTGGGTGTGCGGGAGCGGGCAGGAGCTGCAGGCGGGGAGGTGTGGGGAGGGGCTGGATGAAATTCCAGAGGCAGAACCCCTGGGGTTCCGCCTGAGGGGTCATTTCTATTGCTGAACTAAGCCAGAATAGGGTCCTGGCACTGCTCTGTCCAGGGTACACGATGTGAGGTGTAGGTGCAGGGGTTAGGGGAGAGATTACAGATGAGACAGCGGTGCTGTTTGCCCTAAGGACAAGGTGGATGCCCAAATGAGGGAGAGATACTTTCTATTTTCAGAAGGGTAAGTGGTAGGGAGAGTCCCACTAGCGCATGGGGTTACATTTACTGGAGGTGAGAGAACTTTGTGCTGATACTTCAGGATGGGGCCCTAGGGTCGTTAATTCTGTCCTCCTTTAGCGAAAATCCCAGGTAATTGCCCCCTCTACGATCATGCGGATAAACCAAGAACTAAGAGTTCCATGAAATAATGGATAAAAAAAATGTGGCATATATACACAATGGAATATTACTCAGCACTAAAAATAATAAGATCATGGCATTTGCAGGGAAATGGATGGCATTAGAGCAGATTATGCTAGTGAAGTTAGCCAATCCTCAAAAAACAAATGCCGAATGTCTTCTCTGATATGGGGGGGGGGGGGTGACTCAAAATGGGGAAAAGAGGAAGAGCATGGGAAGAAGATTACCTCTAGTAGGGAAGAGGGGTGGGAGGGAAAGGGAGGGAGAAAGGGAATTGCATGGATGGTGGAAGGAGACCCTCACTGTTATACAAAATACATGTATGAATACTTGAGAAAAAAAAGAATGGCATTACCCTAGATTAGGTAGAGAGAAGTGATGGGGGGAGGGGAGGGTTTGGGGAGATAGGAAGGATAGTAGAATGAAACAGACATTATTATTACTGTGTGTATATATGTGATATGTGACTGCATGACCAATGTGATAAAAAAAAAAAAGAAGAAGAAGAAAGAAAGAAAGAAATACTGGTAACCAGAAGAGGTTAAGCACACTTCAGGAGGCACCATACAGAAACTCTGATTTAATTGATTCTGTCCAGGTATTGGTCTATTTTAGAAGATCCCAGAATTCTAATAGCTTGGAATCCACTGCCCACATTCTGTTATATGGGCCCAAGGATTAGAATTGGTGTTTCCATTTTCTTTGGCACTAGTATTAGCTTGAGCTCCATGAATTGCCATTTTTGTAAAAGGTTCAACATGGTCACCTATCAACTTTCTTTTCACCTGCTTCTACCAGAGAGTTGAGGATAATGATGCCTCATGGTCTTTGCCTAAAGTAGGAGCATGTTCCCAACCCATCTACCCAATAGCTCATACCTAAGGCCTTCAGGAAACACTTGGTGACCAGCTAGTTCTGCTTTCTGGAATGACTCCTCAGCAGGTGACCTTCTCTGGAAAGCCTTCCTGGCCCTGTGAAGCACCCACAGTCCCTACCCTTCCATGAAGTTTCACAACTACCACTCTGTAACCTCATTTTGTGGTCATTTGTCCTCCCCTCTTTGGGGTACAGCCTGTGGAGGGTAGCAACTGACACTGGGGAAATGACCTGGCCCACTTGAAAAAGCACCATTTTCATCACCTCGTCCCAAATAGCAAAATTTACAAAATTGTTCAAGTATCAAAGTACATATTCTCTTGTTAAATGGTGTGGTTTGATATTTTAATGATTTTTTAAAAGCAAAGCTGAATAATGTCCAAAGATGATCAAATTACATGAAAATGAGAGAAGTGCGATAAAGTTATCTGGGTACAAATTTCATAGATCAGTAGTACCCTCTTGCACCTGTTGGTTCTTACCTCTTTCCTTATTCAAAAAATTTATTTGGTAAAAAGAAAAATAAAAGTTTCTTTGGTAGGGTTGGCATCAGCTGCCATCCAGAAAGCCTGAAAGGATTTATATTCAAGTTTGAGAAAAAGGTTGCCCAAGGGTACAATACCCTTTGCTCACTGCCACACATGCCAGTCTTTAAATAAAGTATCCAGGGCTACAGGGTACCAAGTTGCTTCTTCATCATTCTCATACCTGTTGTACCATTGACCTCTATGGTGTCTTGGAAAGAAACTTTTATCACCCCCATTTTGTTAACGAAGAGTCAAAGACATAGAGATGTTTGGGAGATGGCCACAAGTCACAAAAGGGACATGCCAGAGTCTGGCCAAAGAATAGAACTCCTCACTCCAACCCCTTTTGTTAAATCTCAGGAGGGACAAGAACTCACAGTTGTTTTTGTTGGTGTGGACTTGTATGCAGAAGTTTTTAATACTCTCTTCCCCATTTACCAGGTTGGAAGGTAAAAACTTTCAAATGGACACTTTGCAACCAGGAACAACAGGAAAGTTAATGTTCAGTATAGTGAAATGTTACACCCTGTACTCTTGGTGGGTATAACAGGTCAAGTTGCATCTCCTCCAAAATTCATACGATGAAGTTAACCTCCAGCACCTCAGAATGTGGCCTTACCTGAAAATAGGGTCATTGCTGATATAATTAGTTAAGAGGAAGCTGTGCTAGATTGCAGGAGGCCCCCCTCCAATATGATTGATGTCCTTATAAAAATGGGAAATCTGGACACTGACCGCCTCCAGAACTGCGAGGCAGCTCTGTGGGTGAAGCTGCCCGGTCTGTGGTGCTTTGTTAAGGGATGCTGACAATTATTACACTTGCATGTGGTCTGTCCTGGATCATGTTCCATGCTGCAGTGAGTACATATTGAACAATAGCCAAGGGGATTTGAGAATCATGGTGAGAAATTCTGTTCTTCTGGGGAGCACCTGCCTCCCTCATCATAAGTCAGCGCCGTCAGCCACTTGGTGTGCACATGCCTGTGAGGGCCAGCATCTGTTACCTCTGCGTCACCACAGCATACACTTTCCTCCTAATAAAAACAAACACATGCCGGGTGTGGTGGTGCCTGCCTATAATCCCAGCGGCTCAGGAGGCTGAGGCAGGATGATCATGAGTTTAAAGCCAACCTCAGCAAAAGCAAGGAGCTAAGCAATTCAGTGAGACCCTATCTCTAAATAAAATACAAAATATGACTGGGGATGTGGCTCAGTAGTCGAGTGCCTCTGAATTCAATCCCCAGTATCTCCCTCAAAAAGGGGGTGGGGACAATTTGGGCACCCTTGTTCACATGAAGGCGGCTGGGATTCAAAATCTTGTTTCATGTTAGTACAGGGAGCTGCTGCCCTCTTTGAGGGCTTTTTGAGCAATAATGCCACTGGACATCCCTTTGCTTTTCACCATTTAGTAATTAATCTCTCCTGTCTATCTTTGTATTGAAAGCCTCACCACTGCAGAGGGCCCTGGCCTTTGAAGAAACTAAATGAATTGCAGCATCATGGGGGTGATGCTGAGTGGGTTCAACCTGGAGCCTCAGCCCATCTGACCCAGATTCAGCACACAGACTCCACAAAGCAGCCATGTGGTGTCATGGCTAAAAGAGTGTGGACCCTGAGTCATATGGCTGGGCTAGTATCCTGGTGCTACCCATCCCAACTGCATAACTTTAAATAAGATACTTAACCTGTGCTTTGACTCCTTCACTGTGGATCTGGGAGTTCGTGCCTAGCTCCCTAGGTGTCATGGAAAGAAAGGTCCACATGCACAACAAACCTGCACTTGGTATATGTAGAATAAAGACAGTTTTCCTTGTAACAATTCAGTGTTATCTATACATAGAAATGGGCAAGGGTCATTCAGATTCTTACAACAAAATTAGGCATCTGATTAGTGACCATAATAGCTGGGAAAGCCAACTTACCCAAATTCTATTGGTGGAGAGTTCACTAATTTCTACTGACTTGGTCAGAGATTTGGAGGAGTGGGTGCAACTCCATTGCCACTTCATATTTAGGAACAAAATCTCCCTTATGAAGCTGCTGGGAGAGATCAGCCTCTACTTCTGTTGACTCTGAGCCTCTTGCAGAAATGAGCTTGGTCAGGAAAGAGGTTGCTGATTCAGTGCCCATAGGATAATCAGTAAAGTTAGTTTTGTTCAAATAATTTCTAAGTAATCAAATGATCCTCACTATAGTCTCAGAAATGGCAAACATTCAAAGCTGATTGACAGGTGCTAGGGCTCCACCCAGACCAAGTTGAGTCCGGTTATGGTTTGAATATAGGTCCCAACCAAAACTCATGCTGGGCATTAATTCCCCAGTGCAGCAGCTTTCAATAGTGGGCCTAGTGTGAAGTGTCAGGGTCATGGAGGTGGAGCCTCAAGAATGGATTAATACTGTTTTACAGGACCAGGTTAGCTACCATGGGAGTTTGATCCCTCTCCTCTTCCCCTTGTGCTCGCTCACCCTTCTAATTTCTACCATGCATGATTAGCATGAGACCCTCACCAGAAGCTGAGCAGATTCTGGTACTGTGCTCCTAGACTTCCAGCTTCTAAAACTGTGAACAAAACAAACATCTTCTCTTTATAAATTATCCATTCCCAGTTATTCTGTTATAGTAACATAAAATGGACTACAACCCTCAAATGCTGGCCTTTTCCCATTTTTCCCCTTTATAAAGGTGGCTTTCAAACACCAGCTTCATCTGATATGTGACACAAGTGTGTGTCCCAGCCCTTCTTGGGACATCTTTTTTGCTTAGAGCCTGTGGGGCATAGGAAAGGGTTCTTAGTCACTTAAGGCCCGCAATCAGAACCCATCATGAGCATCTGTTTAGGATTCCTCCTACCAAAAAGTGATGGGAAAACCATACACACTACCTTCACCCAAAACTATGAGGTGGCATTTCTGAGACTAAAGGCCTGGGTGTGGCCACAATTGCATCTGTCCCACAGCCCTAGAGCCTGGAGGAATCCTGTGATGGGGGCTTCACTGCCACCTATTCACGTGACTTAGTGGGAGGTACTGGTTGTCCTGTGCTCCTCTTTGGAACCAAGGCAGCACACAGACAGCCGGAACCCAGGAGAAGAGGTCCTGGTGCTAAAGGCAGGAGCTGCAGCTGAAGAAAGGGGATGGAAGACAATCTGCAGACAACCAGGGAGCACACGGGATGCAGGATCTGGGCTCACTGATTCAGCCACTTTGAGCATCACTAGTCTTTTGATGTCCCTTGTGGCACAAAAAGAAGATGAAGCCAAAGATGGTGATCGAGGCTTCTGAGGCAGCCCTGCCATTGGCCTCTGCAGGACTGAGGGCAACACCTCCTCAACACTGTGCCCAGGGTCCCAGACCAGCCTAAGGAATGCCAGGCATCAGATAAACAGTCACTGTTTGTCCCAGTTGTCAGGGAAAACTAGCAGTTGAGCATTTGGGCAACTGCTAAACTACCAAACGTTCATGGCACATAAGGTTTGGTAGTGAACTGGGCATAGTGGCACAACCTGTAACCCCAGCTATTCAGGAGGCTGAGGCAGGAAGATTGCAAGTTCAAGGTCATCATGGGCAACTTAGTGAGATTCCATCTCAAAATAAAAAATATTAAGTAACCAGGTTGTAGTTCAGTGGTAGAGCACCCTTGGGTTCAACTCCAATGCCACACACTCACACACACACACACACACACACACACACACACAAAGGTTTTGGCATTGAGCAAAGCAAGCACAGCCCTGCCCTTTCAAACTCCTGGCTGAGTGAGAGAGGCAGGTGCTAACCCAGTAATCCTCAATGTGTGATCAGAAGTGTGACTGCTCCAAGAAAAGCACCTGCAGAGATGTGGGGGGACTCATGCATCCTTGGTGTCCTCTTTCTCCCAGTCCTCTCTCCCTAAGTTACCTTCCCTTATTTAACATCCCTACACTATCTGCATGTAGAGACCTGCAGCCTGTCTGTCCCATCCTGTCCACGTTCTAGGATGGAGACAACAGGTCATTCCAGCCCACCCACATACACTCAGGTTTTCCTAAGGAAGAGTCAGTCATCTTCCTAGATGTACATCACACACCCCAAAATAGCCCAAAGCAAATATATCCTACTTCTGTTTTTTTTTCAATTACAATTTATTTATATTAAATTCAAAAGAAATTATATTCAAAAGGTTTACTGAAGAGCCCCAAATCTCCACCTCTTTTCTGAATGAAAGGCAAGTTCCTGTCTGTTGGTGGACATGGCATGTGGCACATGGGTCCACCAAGGCAACATGGAGCAAAATTTCACAGCAAAGTTCACAAAGGAGCTGGGGATAGAGGGAGCACAGCGCTGGGGTGAGGTTTTAAAAACTGAACATGAGACATGGATGCAGAAGAAAGCAAGCACATGTAATCTCAAAATATGCTGAACTGGTGTCTTGATTACTTCAAGCTGAAATCACTGGAGAAATTCTAAGTTCAGAAAGGGCCATTTGGCCTGTCTTCTACATGCAGCAAGCCTTAAAGATTCTTCTGGGAGGGGTGTTCTTTACACACCGAGGCTGGAAAATAGACTTAATTACCAGAGGCTCCTAACTGGGGCTACCATGAACCTGAATGTACAAACTCTGAAGTAACCCTTATCTTCCACAAGCTTCCACATACCCCCCATAGATGCTTAATAACATCCCTAATCTAATCCAGAGAACCATCTGTCAGGTTATTCCTTCACAAACTTATCATTCTTTGTCTAAAAAGTATAAAAAAAATTTGTGCTTTGGTCATTTTTTTTTTTTTTTTGGACTTCACTCTTTTGTAAAGATCCCCTTGTGCCTATAAATTTAATAAAATTTTCATGCTTTCCTCTGGTTCATCAGCTCTTGTATTAATTGTGTTTTTACATCCAGCCAAAGAGCCCACATAGGAACTAAGTGAGGAGGGGGCGGTAGGGGAGAATCACTTTCTCCTTTACAACACCCTACACTTCACTAGCCAGAACTCCTTTGGTCCCAGGGTAACACCTCCCTGAGGTCCCACAAACCCTTCTGAGATCCTTCCTCTCTTCCCTTCCCCTTTACAAATTAACTGATATCCCAGGTTCTTGGGTATCCATCAAAAATTTTAACATCCCTACACTATCTGCATGTAGAGACCTGCAGCCTGTCTGTCCCATCCTGTCCACGTTCTAGGATGGAGACAACAGGTCATTCCAGCCCACCCACTTACACTCAGGTTTTCCTAAGGAAGAGTCATCTTCCTAGATGTACATCACACACCCCAAAGTAGCCCAAAGCAAATATATCCTACTTCTGTTTTTTTTTCAATTGCAATTTATTTATATTAAATACAAAAGAAATTATATTCACCAAGGTTTATTGAGAGCCCCAAATCTCCACTTCTTTTCTGAAAGAAAGGTAAATTCCTGTCTGTTGGTGGACATGGCATGTGGCACATGTTCTGTTCTTACTAAGCCCTCCAGTGCTCAGTGGGATCAACCTCATGGGACTTTGCTGGCTCCTGATGCTCAAGGTCTGTCCTCAGCTATGCTTTGAGCTTTTCCATCAAGAATTGCAACTCCAGTGTGATTTCCTTGGACAGATTCTTGATCAATCCCAGTTGTCTCGGGGATGACTGCAAACTTCATAAAAGATGCCTAATCCTTTCCCCCTCTCCTTGTGGGAGTGTCTTTTCAGGGGACAGTGATGCTGGAAAGTGCCAGGGACTGCAGTATTGGGAGAGTAGAAGTGGCCATCTCTAGGTTGCTTCCTTGCTGAGTGTGGCTCAAGAGCATTTATACAATAAGCTGCATCTCTCCTCCTTCTTTCCTGCTCCTCCTGATGGGCTTAAACCCTGTCCACACAGTTATCTCAGAAAGGACACTGCATAGTAATATTTGGAGTCTGATGGACAGGACAATATATGTCAAAGATTTTTTTATAAAGAAACAGAACCAATAGAGTATGCGTATGCATGTGCACATGTGCATGCTTGCATGTGTGTGTGTGGGGGGGTTTATACACATACATACACCATATGGAAAAAGAGACTCATTTTAAGGAATTGACTCAATGCAATTGTGGAGGCTGGCAAGTCCCAAATCTGCAGAATGGGTGGGAAGGTTGGAGTTCCAGGGAAGAAACCATGTTCCAGTTCACTCCAATATGATGATCTGCTGGAGAATTCCTCATTACTTGGGGGAAGCTAATATTTTTTGTTCTGTTGGGCCCCCAACTGATTGGATAAGGCCCACCCACACTATAGAGAACAAGCAGTTTCATTCAGAGTCAGTCAATTTAAATGTAACCTCGTACATATGAAAAAATGTTCAACATCTCTAGCAATTAGAGAAATGCAAATCAAAATTACTCTAAGATTTCATCTCACTCCAATCAGAATGGCAGCTATCAAGAATACAAACAACAATAAGTGGGGAGGATGTGGGGAAAAAGTCATACTCATACATCGCTAGTGGATCTGCAAATTGGTGCAGCCAATATGGAAAGCAGTATGGAGATTCCTTGGAAAATTGGGAATGGAGCCACCATTTGATCCACCTATCCCACTCCTTGGTTTATATCCAAAGGACTTAAAAACAGCATACTACAGGGACACAGCATATCAATGTTTATAGCAGCACAATTCACAATAGTTAAATTATGGAACCAACCTAGATGCCCTTCAGTAGATGAATGGATAGGGAAACTTTGGTATATATACACAATGGAACGTTACTCAGCATTAAAAGAGAATAAAATCATGGCATTTGCAGGTAAATAGATGAAGTTGGAGAACATAATGCTAAGTGAAGCAAGCCAATCCCCAAAAAACAAAGGCTGAATGTTTTCTTTGATATGAGGATGCTGACCATAATGGCGATTGGGGGGAGAGCATGCAAGGAATGGAGGAACTTTACATAGGGCAGAGAGGAGGGAGAGGAAGGAAGGAGGCAAGGGGTAGGAATGATAGTGGAATGAGTTAGACATCATTACCCTAAGTACATGTATAAGACACGAATGGTGTGAAAATACTTTGTGTACAATCAGTGTCTTGAAAAATTGTGCTGTATACGTGTAATATGAAATGAATTGCATTCTGCCATCATGTATAACAAATCAGAATAAATTAAAAAAAATTAAAAGAATGCAGACTAAAGAAATAAAAAATAAATGTGACCTCATCCAAAATCCCCTTCACAGACATATCTAGAATAACACCTCATTAGATTTCTGGGCATGCCACTCAGCCAAAATGACATAAAATTAACCCTTACAGAGAGTTTGGCCAAAATCCCCAGAAAGGAAAAGTTTATTTGCCTGAATCAATGACAGGTCACATGCTCTGCCAGTGGGCAAACTTTCAAATTAGAAATGTCCTTCCAAATTCAGGACTCGAGACTTGTGACGTGAATGTGAAACAGGGCTGGGCATATTTCTTTTGAGAAGGGGTAGGAAGGACAATAGAACCTTCCAGAACTGTCTCACTGTGGATTTTGTTGAGAGGTAAAAAATTGGGGGGGAGGGAACTGGGGGCAGCAGGAAAGAAGCCTCAGGATACCCCCAGACTTCATCCTTTTTCCAACACTCTTGATTTGAAGGAAATGGGGCTAGGGCCTGCTGGTCATGAGCCCATCATGAACACTGAGCCGTGGACTCCAGAAACAACCATGTCCACACCAGCCTAACTCAGCCTCTCTGTGGCAGCTTCTTCTTTGCCCCACCCTCACCTCCAACTGAACTGAGATGTGTGCACTTCAAGCAAGGTTGGGGGCAAGATCTCCCCAGATTTGCCCCTAGGTCACCCTTATGAAAGAGTCCATTTACTCCCCTAGAACTCTGGGGACACCAAGGCAGAGAAGCCCCACCCTGTCCCAGGAGCGAACAATCCGGTGTGGGAGGCAGGAGAACAGGAAGCCACTGAGACAATAGGGGCCAACTTGCTTCCCCCAATGGCTCTTCCCACCAGAAGGCATCCAGGAAGGGCTGTGGGCAGGATGAGGCACCTGGAGCAACCTGAGGACCAACGAGGTCCCCTGGCTGAATGAGGACACCAGAAAGGATTCTCTAAATCCCACCCCCACCCCCCAAAGGTTTTCAGGGTCAGCATAAGCCCTTGCCTTCCTCCCTGTCTGTCCCCCAGGTGGCTCATCCACAACAGGGACAAAAGGCAGCGGGGAAGCAGAGCTCAGGTGCTTCCCCAAAGCTGCTGCCAGGACTCGATTATTTATAGTGACACTGGGGACCTAAGCTGACGAGCGTTAAATGGATTTGTGTAAACCATCCTGGGGCTGCAGATGGGGAGGAGGCCGGAGGGCTGGGCAGGCAGGCTCACCCTGAAACGTACCGGGAAAATATTTAAAATCAGGTCTGGCTGGGGAGAGCGGAGCGTGGCTGAAAGTCGGCGCTGACAGCTGCGTCTGAAAGGCCGGAGGAGCTTCAGCCTGAGGATTTGCACTAAAAATAGCATCGCTGGCTTGTGGGTAGAGAATTTGACCCAATTAGAGATTACCAGTTTCAGGAATTACTGGAAAAGAAATCTCATTAAATAGGTTAAATATAGGAGCCTGAAGCTTAAAAGGCCATTTGGGATTAAAAGGAAAACCAAAACTCCAGAAGGATTTTAAAATAAATTTTGCATCTCCTTTTGAGGGTAGGGGTCTCCTGCTCTACACATGCAGTCTGTGCACTGAAGGGACCTGAGATAAGCTCATGGAGCCCAGCATTTTACAGAAAGGGCCAGAGGCTCCTGCAGTGCACCCTGATAGCCCTGGACCTCTGCCCAGTGTGGTCCTGGTGGCTACTGTTCCTGTTGGAGCTAAACAGTGCTCCTCCCGCTCGAGATCTGGGAATGAGGCAGCAGCTCTGATCACACTTCACACACACACACGCATGCACGTGACAGTGCTCATGTCAGCACACGATGAATACAAACCAGACTCCACCCAGCCCATTCTGGATTCTCTGTATCTCTGCACACCACCTTATCCTGGCCAGAAACCCAGCCGCACACTCCACACCTCCCTCTCCTCCCCACGTCCAATCTGTCACCAAGTCCTATGGATTCCATCCCCAAAATAGTTCCCTCCCCTGCATCTCTGCTCCAAGCCCATCACTGCCACTTGCCACCAAGGTCTTCAGAGATTCCTCCACTCTGCCTTCGGCTATCCCCCAACCCTGCTGCTCAACCCTGCTCAGTCTCCCACACATCTTTCCTGACATATGAAGAGGGTCTTACCAGTTTCTTGCTCTAAAAAATCGATGATTTCCTAGTGCCTCAAAGAATCCCCTAAAGTGTGTTTTTGCACCACCGGAGGCCTGAGAAAAACCCTAAAAAAAGAAATGCTGTGTTAGAATGCATCCAAGAGATGCTGCGAGCAGGAATGTGCTTAGCTTCATTTAAGGCAGCATTTCCAATTTGTCTGACCAAAGAACACCTAATGGCATCCTAAGGATAGGGGAACCAGTAAGCAACTCAGCCCTGCAGCTCTCAGACCTATAATGTCCCTCCCCCAAACACACCTTTGTTTAGTCACCTGTAAACCCAACTTGTCCTTTGCAGTCTATAGGTGCATCTTGCCAGCCTCCTGCAAGATGAAACCCTTGTCCAATCTCTCTTGTTCCTTTCAGAGAATTTAGGGAAAAGTCAACTGTCTTTACTCACACTCAACACTGAATACTTTTGGTCACCAAAATACATGAAATACGTGCATTTTCCTCCATCAGTTTTTTGGGGAGCTACCAGGGATTGAACCTATGAATGCATAACCACTGAGCCACCTCCCGAGCACTTTCTTTTCTTTCTTTCATTTATCTATCTATCTATTTATTTGATACAAAGTTAAGGCTGACTTGGAACTTGCAAATTTCCTGTCCCAGCCTCCCAAGCTGCTGGGATTAAAGGTATACACCATCGCACCTGGCTTCCTCTATCAATTCTGACAACATCTGGGTGCCCTAAAATTCCACTTAGTTCTGACTGTATCCACATGGAGTTAGTATCAGACCCCACAGATTAAAGGCTCTGTCCCACAGGCTGCCTCCACTTCAGATGCCAATCACGGCAGGAGGTCCCCTGGCCACTCACCACCTCTGTCTCACTTGGCTACAAATTGAAGGTTCTCACAAAATTGAAGGTTCTTTGCTCTGGTTTCGTAGTTTGCTAGAGCTACTCAGGGAACTCTGGAAAATAGCTTCCTTACTCAGTTACCAGTTTGTTACAAAGGACATATCAAAGAATACAGTTGAACAGATGAAGAGATACCTAGAGTGGATTTGGAAAGGTCCCATGAATAGGTGCTTCTGGCCCTATAAAGTTTTGGGGTCCCCCACACTCCCAACACATGGATGTGCTCTTGGTCACCAATTGATAAGCCCTCTGAGCTTCATCATTTTGGCTTTTTAATGAAGATCTCTCTTCAATCATTGACCATTGTTGATGAACTCAACTGTTAGCCCTTCATCCTCTCTCAGAGTTAAGGATGGACTGAAAGTTCCAACCCTATAATCTCATGGTTGGTTCCCTGGCAGCCAGCCGCCATCATGAGGCTGTCCAGGAGTCCCAGCCACAGTCATCTCATCAGCATTCAAAGATACAACTCTTCAGAGACTCCAAGGGCCTTAGGAGCATGCCAGGAAATGGGGGCAGAGACCAGATTCATATTTTTTCTTACTTCACTCAGTTTTACCCATTCCTTGGCCAGAAACCTCTCAATTATATCTGAAAGAACTGGAAGCCCAGAATGCAGAGTTGGTTCATGCAAGTCTTTGCCTAAGGCCCAAATTTTATTTTCTAGACACCAAAGAAGTGACCCAACCTAAGGGATAGTTGCACTTCTTTGTCCACAGCATTCCAGAACAGCCCTACCACCAGGCAGGAAAGGTCCCCATTTGTGTTCTCAGGCACATCATTGCAGAGGAGAATCTCTCAGTTTGTACTTCAGATCTCCACCAGGGTATCTCTGGCCCTGCCTTGGTCATGTGCCTGAGACAAGGGATGTGCCAGGGTGTTCTGACCAGCCAGAAGGAACCTGGGGTCAGTATTGACCCTGGGGCTAGGGGTTGTAGGGGAAATACATAGAAAGACATCTTTATGGGAGCACATTGGATAAGATCAGGACACTGGTTGAACAAAACACTGTCACTATGTCCACTGTTTGTGGCCAACCCAGTTGCCTCTTCATTGATGGACAGTTCCTTACTGCCCCCTCATAGGTCCCCCTTTTATTCTCCCTTCAGTCTTAGCACTCTCCAATGTCTGTGTAGTTAGTTGAATGAGGTCCCCCCAAAATTCATGTTCATCCAAAATCTCAGAATGTGACCTTATTAGGAAATAGGGTTTTTGCAGATGCAATTAGTTAAGGATCTTGAGATGCCGTCATCCTGGATTTAGGGTAGACACAGGGAAGAAATCTGTGTGAAGACAGAGGCAGCTCTTGGAGCAACATTGGCAGAAGCCAAAGATTGTCAAAGATTGCACCTGGAGTGTGGAGGGATCCCCTTTGTTCTTCCTTGGGTCTTGAGGTGGGCTCTTCAGGTGGGTCTAGGAACCAAGTAAACACAAGAATGATTAATAGGAGAAAAACATGCAAGCTTCATTAATTTTACATGCACATGGGGATCTCTGCAAGTGTGAGGTCCAAAGGAATGGTCAAATCAAGATGCTTTTATAGTTTTTAGACAAATAATGACAAATTTGTGAAGGAATAAGGGAACAAATGAATCTCTAGACTAGGGTTATAAATTCTAGGGTGTAACTGCAAGATATAGAGCAAGGTATGAAGCTAGTGGAAGTTAAGGCTGCTCTAAAGACTGTTCATTCAAGTTCATTATAGTCTCAGTTTCCAGCCTCTGGTAATCAGAGGCTATTTTTTTACCTTGGTACAGGGAAAACACCCCTTCCAAAAGAATCTTCCAGGCTTACTGCATGTGGGAAGAGCTAGGCCACATGGCCCCATCTGAGCTCTCCAGGCAATTTCAGCTTAAGATAATCAATATACTAATTTGGCATGGTTTGAGATGGCACGTTCTTAATTCCTTCACTTTGTGACCTAGTAGTGAATTTTTGTAAATGTTCAATATGTTCCTAGAAAACTGTTTGTTCTCTAATTGCAGACAACATAGCTCTACAAACGTAACAAAGAAAATGAGTTTGTAGCCAGGTCCAGTGGCGTGTGGCTGTAATGCCGCTACTCAGGAGGCTGAGGCAGGAGGATCACAAGACGGAAGCCATTGTCAGCAACATAGTGAAAACTCCATCTCAAAAAAAAAAAGTTTATCTCCTTGTTCCTTGTTCTTTATTAATGTTTTGTCAGCTTGATCTGTTAATATTTGAAAGAGCCATATCTGATGGTGTTTGCAATTTCTCCTTGTAGTTCTACCAGTTCTTAATTTATATCCTTGGAGGCTACTTTTTGCTTGCAAGTTTAGAATGATATCTTGCCAATGAATTGAAACCCTGGTCTTTATGATGTAATTTTCTCTATGCCAATAACACTCTGGTATGGAAGTTTTGTCTTGTCTGATATTACACCACCAGACAGCTAGCTCTGGCCAGCATTAGCCTTGTTGACCTGATTCTTTGCTGGCAACTTCTGTGTGTCATTACCAGTTATAGCTCTTAAGAATAAAATATTGCAAAATTTTGTTCCCAGACCCAGCCATTGTCTTTTATGCATTCTACAATCCAGAGCAACTTTCTGGGTTCATTTTATTTTCCTCTTGGAGCAGTTCCTTAGAAGCTTCATTATTGTAGCTATTTTGGTGTTAAGAGTTTCTCTCTTGGTCTTTGATTTTCTGGCAACATCTTCATTTTATCCTCTTTCACTAAGTTTATTCTTCAAATGGCACAATTCCAACTTGGGAGTTACTCTTTTCTCAGCCCTTTAAAATAATAATCCACATTTGTTTCCTTCTATTTGTTGCTGTCTGGAGTCTGTGCTCGGTACACCCTGTTCCATGGCAGGTGAAGGTCTATCTTTCTTCTTCTAATGGCTCTCACTGTCTTCTTTCTATTAGAGCCTCTGCACTTGCTCTTTGGTAAGTACACTTTAGTTCATTTCAAATGCTGTTCATCACTAGTTTATGCTTCACCTCTGATCATAACAATGTCTGGGGACCTTAAGGATCTAAATCGGATGACTGTCACTTTCAGTCATTTGTTTCTTTGCATCCTTGATCTCTGAGTATGAACTCAGACTTGGTTTATATTAATTGGAAGAGAACTAGGGGGCCTATCTGTGGGATGTTTTCCTACAGAGAACTTACACTTCTGCTAATAGCCATGCACACTTCGGATTTTATTCCCAGACATTTCTTCCCTCCCTTTTCCCTTTCTTGACTTTTGATATGAAGACTTTCAACCATAAAGAGGGTGAAAAGAGAATTTTCTTTGAACTAATTGAGAGGAAATTATAGAGGCTGTGAAACTTCATTTCTAAATACCTCAGCATTTGTTTCCTAAGAATAAAAACACGAGTTCACCATCACAGTATTATCGTCACTCTTAGGAAAATCCAGTAGACTGGCCACTGAGTCATTTTTCATATCCTCTGAGGCCCAGACTGTTAGGTCGGTTGAGGTGGCTAAGGGAACAAAGCACCAGGCAACAACCAATCAGATGCCAACTGACAAGCAGTGATAACCACCTGCTAATCAGTAGGGTCTCCTGACTGATCCTGGCAGGACATGGAGCTCAGCAAGATCCCCTGACCAACGCCTGGAGGACAAGGGACCCTAAAAACCTCCCTTTCCTGTCCTAAGCCCTCCCTTCCCGCCCTAAGCCTGATAAAATTACAATCTGGCTGAGCCTGGGTGTGACTCCCTGGGACCTGCTCTGTTGGACGGGTGTCACCCAGGAGGGAATCTCAATAAAGCCTTGTTCAGCAGCTTTTAATCTGTCTCCTTCTGATCACTGGTGCCTGACCTTACACAGACCATATTCACATTTTCCACACTGTTTCCTCAAAAGCTCTTTCTTTGGTTTATTTTCTAAACTAGGATCCAATCAAGGGTCATATATAATAACTGGTCAGAATACTTCTTTTATTCTTTTTTAATATAAAAGTTTCTTTCTTGAACACATAATCACTCAAGGGGTATCAAGTGCCCCAGGACCAACTCTCCCACCCACACTATGTGGATGGATTCCATCCCTGGGTCCTAGGCAACAGCTCATCAGAGTAGAAGACAGCCCACTCTCCCTGTCCCCCCACCCCTCTCTCAGTGGGAAGACCCTTTTTGCCCTCCCCACCTCCATCCCTGTCCCCTTTCTTCCCCCTCAATTGGCAGATCCTCTACTCTCCCCCTCCCACTCAGTGGGGCAGACCCTCCTTCACTGGTGCAGGAGGCAGGTCAGCCCCCTGGCTCTTTCCATCACAGCAGTCTCAGCACTTCTTCAAAGGCTGAATAATCACTCCATTTTTAGAGTCACCTCTTTACAGGAGACTGGAGTTACTAGGAAGAGATCTCACCTGGACTGGTGGAGTAGAAAGAAGTCCTAGTGCAGATAACAAATCCTAAGAGTGGATACAGCCAGACAATGAGCACTGCAGGTTTGTGCAAAGTGAATGCCCCCACACACACCCCACCGCACATACATACAACCAGAAACTTTCCAAATTCTAGGTGCAATATCCTGAAGCATCCCCCAAAGCCTGCTGGTCATGGTCAGAGCACAGGTATAAGGCCTGGGGCATGGGAGAGGGTGGGGGTGCTACAAGGTCAGATCCAATTGAGCTACTCTCAGGTGTGCAGGGCACCTCCTTGGCATTTTAATCCTCTCTTCCATGGTTACTTCAGTAGTGTTTTAATTGTTTTTCCCTATGAATGTTAATTAACAGGCAGTAACAGAATAGTTACTCCCTGTCTGTATAAAGCACCAGGAGAGAAGCTGGTAAGGAAAAAAAAAAAAGAGGTCTTTTCTGGAGAAGGAGGAAGGTCTTGCCTAAATTATTCCAGTTCTCTCTTCTTAAGACAAAAACCTGGCCAAGTAAATTGGGCGTGGAGCAGGGACCCCTGGTTTATCATCATGCCTATCCAGGCCCTGGAGAGGTGGCTCCCATCTGATTAATATCTGTACCTCCTCTGGCAGGTTAAGGACTGGGTGTTAGTAATTGTGAACTGAATAAATGTAGGATCTGACTTGTTTTTCTCTATGTTTATATTTTGTCCTGTCCAGCAAAAGAAATAGTATGACAATATTAATATACATGTGCTATATACTTTTCTATTGTCAAAGTCCTTTCCCTGAACATTCTCATTTACTTATTGGTGCACACAGCAACGTGTCCTGTGGTGGATTTCAAACCTTATCACAGTAAGATGATTTTTCTGATCATAACATTTTTTTTTTTTTGGTAAAAGTTTTGTAAGCCACAGAAACATGTATAAAGAGGAAAATGCCTATATTCTCACCAGCGAGAGACACTGTGGATGGCAGCATTGTGGTCACTTGCAGTCATGTATGATCCTCCTGCCTCGGCCTCCTGAGTGGCTGGGATTAACACTGCCCCACCATGCCAGGCCCTCATCCACATGTTTTAATCCAATCAGTGTTTGCTGAGTACCTGCTGCCATAGACTGAGACCTGGGGACAGAGAATTGGGACATAAAGTCAAATCAGAGATAGCCTGTGTGGTCCAGGACCACAAGAGGGAAGCCGAGGTACCTGAAGTCTGGCGAGATCTCGGCAGTTTCCTAGGGCTGCCATACCAATATCACCTCAAGCTGGGTGGTCATTTCACAACAGAAATTTAATCTCTCATTGTCTGGAGTCCCACAGTTCAAAATCAAGGTGTCAGCAGGTTCAGGATCTCTCCCAAACTTACAGAAGAGGATCCTTCCTGGCTCCTTTCAGTTTTGGGTGTGAGGAGGTAAGGATGTGCCATCTCAAAGTATGCCAAGTGGGAATAGAGATTATTTCAGGAAGAAATTACCTGAAGAATTCTATCTTCAGAAAGGGCCATTTGGCACCAGGCATGTTGGCGCACACCTATAATCTCAGAGGCTCCAAAAGGCTAAAACAAGAGGATTGCGATTTCAAAGCCAGACTCACCAATGGAGAGGCACTAAGCAACTCAGTGAAACCCTGTCTCTAAATAAATACAAAATAGGGCTGGAGATGTGGCTCAGTGGTTGAGTGCACCTGAGTTCAATCCCAAGTACCCCCCATCAAAAAAGGGGGGGCCATTTGGCCTGGCTTTGCCCACATTCAGCAAAGATGTCTTCCCTATACCAGGGCAAGAAAATAGGTTTCAATGGACCTGAATGGGTAACTCACTGTAGTAACTCTTTTTTTTTTTTTTTAAATTGTTAACACTTTTTATTTTACAAATAAGAAATGATGATAACATAAAAAAGAAAAATATAACTCCTAAAATTATCAGACAGATTCAAGGATAAGAAGATAAATATATAAACAGATAGTCAAGCATTGTCTAGAACAGTATCTATTATTCCAGATAAAAAAATAAAGAAACAGTGTTTAAAAAAAAAAGACTTCATGTCTGAATTTGGGGGAGACACAAATATTCAGACCAGAGCAGAGGGTGTGGGCTGTTTGGTTTAATGTTTCCTTTACAGTGGTTGTATTCCCCAGAGATGCTGGTATTTGTTTTAGGTGCTCATTTCTGGGAACATGTCAGCTTCCCTGTTTGGTAATGTGTATCACCAAGAACCTAATATAAGGCCCTAGTGTGGGTCTCTCCTGGTGACTTCAAGGAGATGGGCAGGAGTGAGCCCTGGAGTATAGAGTCCCAGGAACCACAGAGCCCCTGTGACCCTGTTTGCTGCCTCCCCATCACTAAAGGGCCTGCTGTACACCTGGGTGGGTGCCCAGGATGCTTGGCTCCAGTCCTGGGGGGCAGGCCCCACTTGTCATCAGCTCCTTGGTCCGGCAGGCACTGACACTTTTCCCAAGACCTGGGAGTTGCCACCTAGTTCTGTGGCAGATGGCAGGTCCCAATAGTCCCAAGGTACTGTAGAGGGACGGTGAGTGCCAAGCTGGAGGCCTCCACAGCTTCCTCTTGCTCAGAGCCCAACACCACCCCTACTGGAGTAACTCTTATCTCTCACTGTCTTCACACCTCTTCATATATCTCTTAGTGACATCCCTAAAATTTACTACCCTAGTCTAGAGACCCAGTTATTCTGTTATTCCTTCACACGTTTATTGTTCTTTGTCTCAGTAATATCAAAGCATCATGCTTTGGTCATTTGGAGAGGGGTTTCACTCTTGGAAAGATTCCCATTTATATGTAAAATTAATAAAACACTTATGATTATCTCTTGTTGATGAACTTATATTAATTGGTTTCCTACATCCAGTCCAAAAGCCTCCATAAGAACTGAAGTTAAGTAAAAGAGACCTCTTCCTCCCCTATAAGCAAACCTCAAAACTCTCAGAGACTCAGATTCATACAAATCAGTTATCCAGCAACAAACAAATTAAAATATATGTAATTTTTAAAATTTTGCTAATATCAATGCATTGATGGGAATACTTTAGCAAATATTTCCAAATGAAGTTATTACAGAAAAAATGTTAAATGTTTAAAACTGAACAATAAAAAGTACTGCATATCAAAATTTAAGAGATGCAAATGGAAACAGTATTTAATAAGAAACTTTTAGTCTCATATACTTAAGTAGGAAGAAGAAAGTCTGAAAATTAAAAAGCTAAGGACCCAACTTCAGAGGCTGAATAAAGAACTCTAGAAAAAATTCAAATATCCTGTGAGCACTGTTAGTAAAGTGCTCAAGATCTGAAGTCTAAATTAATGAAATAGAAAATAAATATACGATCTCTTTTTTCCCCAGCTTCATTAAGATATGATTGACAAGCAAAAAATGGTAGTATTTAAGATTAGATGGTGATGTTTTGATACATTAATATGTTGTGAAATGATTGCCACAATCAAGCTCATTAACTTACCCACTGTCTCACTTGGGTACTTGGGTACTGAGTGTGTGTGTGTGTGTGTAGTGAAAGCCACTCTCTCAGCAAATCCCAAGTATATAACACATGCTTCATAACTACCTCACCTGCTATACATTAGAACTCCACAAGTCACTCCTCCTGCCCAACCTAAACTTTTGAGGGGTGCATATCTCCAGAATCACAAAAACTCTTCATCTAAATAGAAACAGAGGACATACTTTATATCTTCTTTTATGAGTTCCTACACTTTGTTAGCATTAGAATAATCTGTAAATATCTTTCTCTAAAGATTAATGAGAGGGGAACCACATAATCATCTCAAATGATGCAATAAAAGCATTTGATAGAATTCAGCATACGTTCATATTAAGTCCTCTAATAAAATGCAAACAGAAAGAAAATCTTAACCTGATAACACCTATCAAAAGACAGCCCACTCTCATTGCATGCACTCACAATTTACTAATAGTCTTTGAAAGATACAAAAAGAAAAATCATTTACAATATGAAAAACAAAAGGGTTAAGCTCTGAAAATTGTAAGGAATTAAACTACTATTATTTTGGTGTTATACTATTTCCTACATAGAAAATACAACAAAAATTGGAGCCAAATTATCAGAAGTGCTATACATTTAATAGTATGACTAGATATAAGATCAACATAAAAAATTAACTATATATTTATACCTTTGAAAAAATACTCAGAGAAAGAGACATTTCTAATCCATTCTACATAGAATAGTAGCAAAATTATAAGCTATCAAGGAATAAATCTAACAAAAGAGGTATGAATCCTGCAGGAATAAAAATATGAAAATTTTTGGATGTTGCTGGAGAAAATCCAAATAAATGAAAAGATTTTCTATGATTATAGGTAAGAAAACTCAAAATCCAAAAACGGGCCATTCTCCCTAAGGTGAGATTGTCATTCTATTGCAGTTTCAATCAAAATTCTAAAAGGGTTTTCCAAAAGAAATTGACAAGAAATTCTGAAATTTCTATGAAAGAGCAGAGACCTATGGAGGAATAAGACAATCCTGAAGAGGAATAAACTAAACAACCGAACAAAACAACCTAGGAATACACCCATATGTATATGGAAATTTGGTATTCAGCAAAGGTATTATTACTGGGGAAATGACAAAGGTACAATAAATACTGCTGGGAAATCTTAAATGGAAACTATCTTGATTCTGCACACAAGACTGCACTCTTCCGTAGAATAAAGAATCAAATGTGAAAGGTGACATTTTAACTCATTTAAAAAAGAGAGAGAAAGAAAGAGTTCCTTTTTTACTTTGAGGCAAGGAAGATGACTTCAAGAAGATATCAAAGGCAAGATACTCATTGAATAGATTTTGTTCGTTGCAATTAAGAATTCCTGTTCACCAAAGACCTCATCTGTGTAAGACTGGGAAAAGATCTATGTCATTTACACAGCTCAGAGTGGATCAGCAACCAACTACTATACCGTCCAGAAGTTCCACATTCACAGATTTAACCAACAACAGATCAAAAATATTTAGGAAATAATCACCTCCTACTGAAAACACACAGTTTTATTCTCACAGTTATTTCTTATACAGTATACTATAATAACTATTCACATAGCATTTACACTGATTAGGTGTTATAAGTAATCTAGAGATAATTTAGATTATACAGGATGAAGTGCATAGGTGTGCATATACGCAATTACTACACCATTTTGTATGAGGGACTTGAACTTCAGTGTGTTTTTGTATCCTCAAAAGTCCTGGAACCAATTCCTCATTGATATTGAGGAATGACTATAAATTCTTATAATTCATTAAAAAAAAAGAAAGTCTCTCTCAAGAATGTTATGGTTTAGCATAAATCAAAGGCATTCCTGTATATCAGCGACAAATCCTCTGAAATGGAAATGAGGACAACCACTCCATTCACAATATCTTCAAAAAAAAAATACTTGGGAATCAACCTAACAAAAGAGGTGAAAGACTTATACAATGAAAACTACAGAACCCTAAAGAGAGAAATAGAAGAAGATCTTAGAAGATGGAAAAATATACCCTGTTCATGGATAGGCAGAACTAACATCATCAAAATGGCGATATTACCAAAAGTTCTCTATAGGTTTAATGCAATGCCAATCAAAATCCCAACGGCATTTCTTGTAGAAATAGAGAAAGCAATCATGAAATTCATATGGAAAAATAAAAGACCCAGAATAGCAAAAACAATGCTAAGCAGGAAGTGTGAATCAGGCGGTATAGCGATACCAGACTTCAAACTATACTACAGAGCAATAGTAACAAAAACAGCATGGTACTGGTACCAAAACAGGCGGGTGGACCAATGGTACAGAATAGAGGACACAGAAACCAATCCACAAAACTACAACTATCTTATATTTGATAAAGGGGCTAAAAGCATGCAATGGAGGAAGGATAGCATCTTCAACAAATGGTGCTGGGAAAACTGGAAATCCATATGCAACAAAATGAAACTGAATCCCTTTCTCTCGCCATGCACAAAAGTTAATTCAAAATGGATCAAGGAGCTTGATATCAAATCAGAGACACGCTGTCTGATAGAAGAAAAAGTTGGCTACGATCTACATACTGTGGGGTCGGGCTCCAAATTCCTTAATAGGACACCCATAGCACAAAAGTTAATAACTAGAATCAACAAATGGGACTTACTCAAACTAAAAAGTTTTTTCTCAGCAAAAGAAACAATAAGAGAGGTAAATAGGGAGCCTACATCATGGGAACAAATCTTTACTCCTCACACTTCAGATAGAGCCCTAATATCCAGAGTATACAAAGAACTCAAAAAATTAGACAATAAGAGAACAAACAACCCAATCAACAAATGGGCCAAGGACCTGAACAGACACTTCTCAGAGGAGGACATACAATCAATCAACAAGTACATGAAAAAATGCTCACCATCACTAGCAGTCAGAGAAATGCAAATCAAAACCACCGTAAGAGACCATCTCACTCCAGTAAGATTGGCAGCCATTATGAAGTCAAACAACAACAAGTGCTGGCGAGGATGTAGGGAAAGGGGTACACTTGTACATTGCTGGTGGGACTGCAAATTGGTGCAGCCAATTTGGAAAGCAGTATGGAGATTTCTTGGAAAGCTGGGAATGGAGCCACCACTTGACCCATCTATTCCCCTTCTTGGTCTATTCCCTAAAGACCTAAAAAGAGCATGCTACAGGGACACTGCTACATCGATGTTCATAGCAGCACAATTCACAATAGCAAGACTGTGGAACCAACCTAGATGCCCTTCAATAGACGAATGGATAAAAAAAAATATGGCATTTATACACAATGGAGTATTACTCTGCATTAAAAAATGACAAAATCATAGAATTTGCAGGGAAATGGATGGCATTAGAGCAGATTATGCTAAGTGAAGCTAGCCAATCCCTAAAAAACAAATGCCAAATGTCTTCTTTGATATAAGGAGAGTAACTAAGAACAGAGTAGGGACGAAGAGCATGAGAAGAAGATTAACATTAAACAGGGATGAGAGGTGGGAGGGAAAGGGAGAGAGAAGGGAAATTGCATGCAAATGGAAGGAGACCCTCAGGGTTATACAAAAGTACATACAAGAGGAAGTGAGGGGAAAGGGAAAAATAATACAAGGGGGACAAATGAATGACAGTAGAGGGGGCAGAGAGAGAAGAGGGGAGGGGAGGGGGGATAGTAGAGGATAGGAAAGGCAGCAGAACACAACAGACACTAGTATGGCAATATGTAAATCAATGGATGTGTAACTGATGTGATTCTGCAGTCTGTATATGGGGTAAAAATGGGAGCTCACAACCCACTTGAATCAAAGGGTGAAATATGATATATCAAGAACTATGTAATGTTTTGAATAACCAACAATAAAAAATTAAAAAAAAATTTTCAATCTATGGCACAATATAACAAATAGGAAACTCAGAATCAGTAAAACAGATAAAAGAAAATGAGTAAAGAAAATTCAATACAAACCTGGATATTAAAAGAAAACATATAATTGATAAATTCCTAATCATACTGATTTAAGAGGAGAGTAAAACTTTTCAATTATCAGGAATTAAAGAAGAGGCACCGTGAATGACCCATACATATTACCAGGAAAATGATATAATACAATGTAACTCTTGATCTTAAAATTTGACAATTTATGTAAAACAGACAATTCCTGGAAACATATTTTCTATTAGTCATTTAAAATGAAAAGGAAACTTGAACTAGAAACCCTTCTTCCTCAGTCTCCTAATAACTGGGATTACAGATATGTACCAGCATGTATTGCCTGTGTCTAATTTTTAAACCAATTTCTTATATTGAATAAACAATGTGTGAAATAAAAAAAAAAAAAGAATGTTATGGTTTAGATAGATAGGGATGTTATGGTTTAGATATTATGTGCCATCCAAAAGCTTATGTGTGACACAATGCAAGAAATGATTGGGTTATGAGAGTACAAACCTAATCAGTGTGTTAATCCACTGATGGTACTTAGATAGTAATTGAAAGCACGTAGGGTATGGCTGGAGGAGGTGGGTCTCTGGGGGCGTGCCTTGGGGTATATTTTTGTTCTGGTTGAGCAAAGCCCTCTCTGTGTGCTTCCTGGTACCATGCTCTCAGCTGCTTTCCTCTGGCACACTCATCCACGATGATGATCTACTTCACTTTAGACCCCAAAGAATGGAGTTGGCCATCTATGTGAGAGAGGAACGACAGATGACAGAGGTGGTAACACGAAGTTAAGGGAATAATTCTATAAAATGGGCCCCTGTGCTGCCCCTGCCCACATGCTTTCTTTTCCAAGAAGCAACTTACCTGCAGCCCTGTACCTGGCCTAAGTGGACAGGATATGTCACAATTCTCAACAAACTACGTGTTGTCTGCAGGAGAAATGCAGGCCCCAAACAATGTGGATAAGAGGAACCCAAGTTACCCTAAAAGAGGAGATTCTGTGACAGACCAGATCCTGAAACTCAGGGAGATAAGGATAATTCCTCCTAACCACAAAATGTGTAAGAATTTGTGGTTAAGAATCTAATCAGAACCCATCAGTAAAGGGCCAAAGTGACCAAATTGTCTTGGCAGTGGGGACTAGAAAGTCTGATGTCATCCTGAGGTCAATCAAAAGTCAAGAGACAGTCGTGGGTGGGACTCACTGGGAACTTCTCTGGGATAGACAATAAAATCAGAGTGCAAGAAAGGCACACTGTCCTCTCTTCTCTGGGAGGACCCACTTTCTCTCTTGAGAGTGTCCCCTTTTCCTATCCCTTCAATAAACTCATTCCCGTTACTCCGAGCAACACTGTCTGAAATCTTTGTGACTTGATCACAAAAATTAGGGTTTAAAGTAAGGGAGGCAGTCTTCATGCTGCCTCACTTTCCCAAAAGGCCCCAGCCCTATAACATGTTGACTAAGACCTCTGAAACCATGAGCCCCCAAATAAACTTTTCCTCCTCAAAAATTGTTCTTTTTCAGGTCTTTTTGACACAGCAGATAAAAAGCTAAAACAAAGGACAAACATTTTAAGGAAGAGGAAACATGATTGGCAAATAAACACACATGTAAATACATTTGATCTTGTTGGTAATTATGAACATGTTAATGGAAATCACAAATGAAAATCATTCTAATATCCCCAGATTGGCAAATGCATATGTGTTAATGCAGAGCCGAAGGGTAGAAGCAGGAAGGCAAATTAATCCAATTCAGGGGAAACAATTTGATATACCTTCTAAATTTCAATATCTGCACAATCTGCCACCCAGAGCTGACTTCCTTCTCTTTTTAAAAGTCTGGATAACATCTTACCCATGTAAACCGAAAGACAACACTTCCAATAAGAAAAAAAGCATTCATGGTGTATCAACACAATTGAATATTATGAAGCATTAAAAATGAATGCATGATGGTGACACAATAATATGCATAACTCAGAGAAATGATGGCACTCTTCACAAAACCTGAAAATAAGAACATCGAAATTATGTTATGTAGGGATGCACACATTTTTAAAGAAATCCTCTTTTTCTATGAGATCAGGAACCTAATAAGCTCACAATTCAGTGCTGCTGTGGCCTCTGGTTTAGAATCAGGATGCTGGATTAGGGAAATACATAGCATTGGGAATGATTCAGTTCTTGAGCTGGGGCATTGGTTAAGGACATTTTTTACTTTTAATGGTTATATGGTTATGCTTGCTTTGTATCAATCAACTATTATGTAATTTGAAACATTAAAAAATGGGGCTGCAGTGTGCTTCCTTGAAAAAAATTATTCTACAAATAAGGTGAGCTCAGATGAATCTTACTGGAACATGCTGGGGATGAAAGGGAAAGCAGAGCAGAATCTGGGCCTGTCATCCACAAGGGTCCACAGTGATTCTGAGGGGTAGGCATTACCCTGTTTTAACAGACAAAAAAATTGAGTGGCAGAGAGATTAAAAGTCTCAGTTTACAGACCAAACCTGCTCGTAGTTACCTTACAACTTTTTTTCTCTAAAGGTCACAAGAGATAGCCTTAAACTGTTTGGGTGTGTATGTGTACTATATGTATATATGCATGTGTGAATATATTAAATGTGTATGACATATGTGTATGTATGTATTATGTGTGTACACACATATTATGTATTGTGTATGTATTACATACATAAGTGTGCATGTTTGTTATGTATGTGTGTATGTGTACATGTACACATTTAAGTATGCATGTAGGTATATATGTTTGTGTGTATTATGTATATGTGGATATGTGGGTGTTGTGGATATATGTATTTTTCTGAATTACATAATTAGGAATATTACCCCAAATGCTTTGCTCTTAAACTTGAGCCTGCATTAGCATCACCTGGAGGATTGCCCAAAACTTGGATTTCCACCACCCCACACCTTCAGAGTTTCTGTTTTAGCTGGACGTAGTCAGAGAATGTTCATTTTTAACAGTTTCCAAGCACTGTGGCTGCTGGCCTGATACCTATGTTAAGCATACCTGCTGTGCTTGTTAGGAAGAGCTACAAATAAACATTTCCTTTTCTCCCTGAAGGGCCTGTATCTTACCTGTTTTCTCACTCTGTTTAAAAGATAAGGGAACTAAAGGGCTGGGGGTATGCTTAATAGTAGAGTGCCTCCTGGCTTGCAAAAAGCCCTGGGTTCAATCCCCAGTACTACCAAAAAAAAACTGAGCGGGGGACTGGGTCTGGGGTGTACCCATGATAAAGCATTTACCTATCATGAGCAAGTCCTTGGGTTTGATCCCCAGCATGGTTGCTTGTGGGGCAGGGAATAAAGGGATTGAAAAGTTGAGGAAATATTTTCAAACCATTAAAATTTGCATTTCTTACTATCTGAAGAGGAAAATAAAGTAATAATGCTATTTGATAGACATAGTATGTTCTCTATTTAACTACAAAATACAGAAGCAATGCTCTCTTTCTGTAACTTTTCCAGGTGGTTTATATGTGTGCTCTCCTTTGGAGCAGGTAAACTAGGATTTGGCCAAGGGCTTTACCATTCTCACCCTATTCATGCACAACCACTGAAAGTCAACTCAGAAATTATGTCACTAAAGTGGTTCACTTGATCTTAGCCAAAAGGCCAAGAAATAATACTAAATTGATTCAAAACCTGGAGTGAAGATTTTCCTGTTTACCTATTATAGTTTAGATATGAGGCATCCCACCAAGCTCTTGTGTTAATGTAGAAATATTCAGAGGTAAAATAATTAGATTGTGAGACCTGTAACCTAATCAGTCCATCCTGACTGAATGGACTCGGTGATAACTATAGACAGGTGGGCTATGGCTGGAGGAGGTGGGTCAGTAGGGAGTACCCTGGAAGGGTGCATCATCCCTACCTGGGTCCCCATGCCCAACCTACTTCCTCACCCTGCCCTGAGCTGAGCTGCTTTCTTCCAGTGGGTCCTTCTACCATGATGTTCTGCCTCACCTTGGGCTGAGAGCAATGGCGTTGGCCTCTATGGACTGAGACTTCTGAATCTGTGACCCCCAAATAATCTTTTTCTCCTCTACTAATAATTTTTTTCTCCTCTTTTTCTTGTTGTAAGGTCTTTTGGTCACAGCAATGCAAAGCTGACTAAAACATTACCTAAATGCCCACATAACTTTACAGAGCCACGATGATAGCTTAGCTACATTTTACTTTAAAGAGCTATGGGAGGAATATGGTTTCCATGGGAGAAGTACTGGTTCCCCCACAGTTTCCAGCTCAGACATTATAGAGATTAAAATGTGAAGCTTTTAATGCATCAAGAATCTTAAAATTATTAATGACACTAACAGGCTCCTACAAAGTAAGGTTAAATGGAAAAAGCAAAAGTCAAAGTTGTACAGTTGGCAGGATTCCAAAACACACCAAAAAAAAAAAAAATCCAGTGTACAGTGGATATGGTTTCCTTATGTGGGGTCATGTCTGCAACATGAGCATCAGTAGTAGAAGCAGGTGTTAAAGCCCATTTACATCATGCTTACTGTAATGTTGTATGTCAGCTCATGCAGTCAAGAGGGAGCATATAGTCACAGAGCTACAAGTGACTTGTCAAGGTCCCCAGCAGTAATTCGGGCCATATGTCCCAGTTGATGCTCCTTACACAGGCTTCTTCCTAACTGGGGTAACTGTAAAGAAGCAAGAAAAGTGGGAGAATGGCTGTTATTGTTGGAAATGTGAAAGGCTACAACGTTTTTCTGCTGTGTTCATGCCTTGGCCCTGAGTGAACCCTTTCTTGAGGCAGATCCCAGAGTCTGGAAAGGCTGCCTCAGACCCTAGACCCAACAACGAGGATCCTTCACACTGAAAAGATGGTGCAGGGGGCTACCTGCCCTGAGAGACCCCACTAAGTCACCTCAGAATGGAGTACATTTTGCTTTGCTTTAGGAGTCTCTAAGTTGAGGCTCAGAGAAACAGATGTGGTCAAGGCCATCCAGGCAGAGACCCATTGACACATCCGGACCTACATAAATACTACTACATGTGTTACCCACAGTGCATGCGTGCATGCATGTGCACACATACATACACACATATATACCTCTGTGTGCACACACAGACACACACGCTCAAGTGCACAAGCATACAAGCAAGCACACACACATGCAGGAATATACAAATGCACATGAACACATGGTCCCAGCCATCATAAGAAGGGGGATTCTTATGCCCTCCTTATAAGTCTTTCAAATTCAGCCTACCACCTCTCAATTCCTATCCCACTGCATCCTTGCAAACCCCTCACATCTTTGCTGCAATATTGACTGTTTCTGTGTTTTCCTGTTGGGGGTTTGGTCTTTCCTGGGTTCTCTGAACCAGAGCCTCTTGTCCCTAGCACCCTCCTAGGCTCTCCTGCACCCTGCAGGGAACACATAAGGGGCTGCTTCCCCAGTAAGCAGTATGCTGTCCATCTCTGTATTGCAGCTGCCAGAGGGGCTATCCAGGTCTTCACCTTCCTAGAGCCAGGTCTGGCCTATATCTGAGCCTTCCTCCAGATCCTGGTTACTAGCCCAGGCCTCAGCTCAGGATGCTTCTGGAATGACCAGATTTAGGGAGTGCCTACTGAAAAAATAAGGTGAGAAAAGAAAAAAAATCCTAGCAATTAAGGTTATGTTGCCAGCAGGAATGGAGAAGGGGATTCTTGGTGCTTCCTGAGAAGCACCTTCCCAGCAGCAAGATTTTGGGCCCCTGATTAAACCTGTTTTCCCAGTGATTTTTCTACCTGACCCTCAGCAGGTTATACCATGAGAGCTTGGCCTCAGTTTTACCACCTGTAAATGGAGTGTTTATACAGTATCATAGGATTACAGAGAATTCCCTAAGTGCCTATCAGCATGTATGTAGCCAGTGGCCTCAGCAAGTCCCTTCCCAGCCACCAAGTCACCAGCTCCCTGCCACATTCTCCAAGGGCTTCATTAGATATAATTTAAATGAATTTTTATGATTCTAAAATAGAAACTAATACACCTAACAGAAAATATTTAAAGTATGGAGAACTAAGCCAGGCATGGTGACACATACCTGTAATCCCATCTACTTGGAGGGCTGAAGCAGGAGGATTACCAGTTCAAGGCCCACCTCAGCACCTTAGCGAGCCCCTGTCTCAAAATAAAAAATAATAATAAAAAAAAACAAATACAAAGGGCTGGAGGTGTAGTGCCTCTGTATAGTACTCCCAGCTTCAACCCCCAGTGCAAATAAATTATACTGAAATTCATTTGTTAAATTTATTTCAGTAAACTAAATAAACAAATAAAAATAAAAGCCTGCACAACTATAAGACTATAATCACTAATATTGTCTTTCAATTTGAACTCATTTGCTAGTGAGGCAGACATTTCTTCATCTATTTCTTATCCTTTAAATATGTTTTCATTTTATGTGAGGCTGTTCACTGTTCATGTCCTTTGCTAAATACTTCTATGGGTGTTTTAAAAATGAATTTCAACAGATCTTTACATATTTTAAGGATACTAACTTTTGTTTGTTGTAGGGTTGCAAATAATTTTCTGATTTGTTATTTACTTGTTCATTTTACTTAGGCTTTACTTTTTAAAAAGACATAGTTCACATATTATGAAATTCACCATTTTAAAGTGCACAATTCAGTCGTTTTTAGTTCATTCAAAAGGTTGTAAACTCACCGCTAATTCCATAATATTTTCATCACCTCCAAAGTAAACCCTGTACCTCTTTGCAGTCATTCTCCATTCTCCCCATTCCAAGCCCCTAAAAGCCATTAATTTGCTTCTGTATATGGATTTGTCTATTCTAGAAAAATTTCTTATATATTGAATCATATACTATTTGGCCTTCTGTATCTGGATTCTTTCATTTAGCCTAAGATTTTCAAAGTTCATCTATATCATATTGTGTATCAATACTTCATTTATTTTTATGCCAGAATAATATTCTATTATATGAATATAGCATATTTTATTTATCCATCTACTTTTTTGCTGTTGTGAATGATGCTGCTATAAACATTTGTATGCAATTTTCTGTGTGAACTTGTTTTCAACTCTCCTGGGTAATGTAGCTAGGAGTGAAATTGCTGGGTTAATAATGTTATGTTTAATATTTTCAGAAATTGCTGAGTGATTTTGAATGTAGGTTTACCATTTCACATTTCCACCAGCAGTGAATGGAAGTCATTTGTATACATTCCTTGGGCAAATTTATTCAAATCCCTTTTAGTTAGGAGAATATATATATATATATATATATATATATATATATATATACACACACACACACATACACACATAAAGTCTTTATATATGTAAAGTCTCCTAACTAAAAGGGATTTGAATATATATACTGGTGAGATATAAAAGCTCTTTGTATGTTCGAAATACTAGACACTCATCAGATATATTATTAGCAAATAATTTCTCCCATTGTGTGGGTTTTCTTTTTGCTTTCTTAATAATGTATTTTGATACACAAAAGGTTTTAATTTTGATGTTAAATTTCCTATATTTTCCTTTGGTTGCATGTGCATTAGGTGTCATAAATTTTTCTAAAAAATGTTACTTAGTTCAAGGTCACAAAATTTACACCTATTTTCTTCTAAAAGCTTTACAGTTCTAACTCTTAAATGTGATATTTAGAGTTAATTTTCAATCCATTTGGAGTTAATTTTTGTGAGGCATGCCTCAGAATTCATTCTTTCGCATGTGGTGATCCAATTATCCCAGCACCATTTGTTGAAAAGACTGTTCATTCCCCCATTGGATTGTCTTGCCACCCTGTTGAAATCAGTTGGCCATAGACATGCGGGTCTATTTCTGGGCTCTTAATTGTATCCCATTGATCTATCTTTATGCCACTGCCATGCTATTCTGACTATCATAGGCTAGTGGCAACTTTTTGAAATCTGAAAATGTATGTCTTCAAACTTTGGTCTTCTTTTTCAAGATTATTTGGGGCTATTTTGAGCCTTTGCATTTCTGTATGAAATTCCAGACAACTGTACCAATGTCTTCATTGGAATTTTTCTAGGAATTGCATCAAATCTGTAGCTACTTTGGAAAGTATTGTCATCTTAAAAAATTATGTCATCTACTCCATGAATATCCATGAACATGGGATATCTTTTTGTTTATTTAAACTGATTCTTTGGGGGGGCAGCAATACCTGAAATTGAACTCAGGGATGCTCTACCACTGAGCTACCTATCTAACCCTTTTTATTTTTTATTTTGAGACAGGATCTTATAAATTCTCAAGATGACCTTGAACTTGCAATTATCCTGCCTCAATCTCCCAAGTAAATAGGATTATACATGTGCACCAGTGCATCCGCCTTAAACTGCTTTTTGTGTATTGTATCCTGCAAATTTGCTCAACTTGTTTTAGCTCAGTAAGGGTTGTTTGGTTTATTTGCTGCTGCTGCTGCTGCTGCTGCTGCTATTATTGTTGTGTGTTCCTTCAAATAGAGGTAGTTTTGTTTCTTTTTTTCTGATCTGGATGCCTTTTATTGTTCTTACCTAATTGTCCTGGTTAAAACATCTCCCTGATACAATGTTGAATAAAATTGGCAAGAGCACATTCTTCCTTGATTTACTCAGTTTTCAATTTTATACATATTGCCAGCTGCAAGTTAATCATAATTTCCCTTTATTGTATTGAGAAAATTTCCTTCTATTTCTATTTTGTTGTTTTATGATGAAAGAGTACTTGATTTGGTCAAATGTTTTTTTCTGATCTATGAGATGATTATATTTTTTTCTTTCTTCTATTAATATTATGTATTATAATGTTTGATTTTAATATATTGAACCACCTGTACATTCCTTGATCATTGTGTATAATCCTTTTTGTATGTAATTGAGTTCAGTTTACTGGTATTTTGTTGAGAATTCTGCATCTTACCCATAAGAGATATTGTCTCTGGTTTTCATTACATTGTCATATTTTGGTATCCGGGTAATACTGGCCTCATAGGACAACTTGGAAATTATTACCTCTTCTTTTAATTTTGGAAGAGTTTTTGACAGAGCCATATTAATTTTTCTTTAAATATTCAATAAAATTCACCATCCATCTGGCCCCAGGTGTTTCATTATTGGAAGAATTTTTTATTACCAATACAATTATTTTACTTGTTATGGATTTATTTAGATTTGCCTTTTCTTCTTGACTCCATTTTGTATGTTTCTAGGAATTTTTCCATTTCATTTAGATTACCTAATATAATGGTCATAATATTCCCCTATAATCCTTTTTGTTTCTGCATAGTTCATAGACAGTAATGTTCCCTCTTTTATTCCTGACTTTCACAAACTGGGTCTTTTTTTCTGAGTCTAGTTCAAGAATTGTCAGTTTTGTTGATATTTTTAAAAGACTAAAGTTTGGTTTCAGTCATTCACTCTATGTTTTCCTTCTCTCCATTTCATTTATTTTCATTTTAATCTTTATCATTTTCTTTATTCTTCTTGCTTTGGGTTTAGTTCTTTTCTGATTTCTTTTTTTTTTTTTTTTTTTTTTTTTTTTTAATTTTTTATTGTGGGTTGTTCAAAACATTACAAATTTCTTGACATATCATATTCCACACTTTGATTCTAGTGGGTTATGAACTCCCACCTTCACCCCATACACAGATTGCAGATTCACATCAGTTACACATCCATTGATTTACAAATTGCCATACTAGTGTCTGTTGTGCTCCGCTGCCTTTCCCATCATCCACCCTCCCCCCTCCCCACCTCTCCCCTCCCCTCCCCTCCTCTCTCTCTACCCCCTCCACTGTATAACCCTGAGGGTCTCCTTCCATTACCGTGCAATTTACCTTCTCTCTCCCTTTCCCTCCCACCTCTCATCCCTGTTAAATGTTAATCTTCTTCTCCTGTTCTTCGTCCCTACTCTGTTCTTAGTTACTTTCCTTATATCAAAGAAGACATTTGGCATTTGTTTTTTAGGGATTGGCTAGCTTCACTTAGCATAATCTGCTCTAATGCCATCCATTTCCCTGTAAATTCTATGATTTTGTCATTTTTTAATGCAGAGTAATACTCCATTGTGTATAAATGCCACATTTTGTTTATCCATTCGTCTATTGAAGGGCATCTAGGTTGGTTCCACAGTCTTGCTATTGTGAACTGTGCTGCTATGAACATCGATGTAGCAGTGTCCCTGTAGCATGCTCTTTTTAGGTCTTTAGGGAATAGACCAAGAAGGGGAATAGCTGGGTCAAATGGTGGCTCCATTCCCAGCTTTCCAAGAAATCTCCATACTGCTTTCCAAATTGGCTGCACCAATCTGCAGTCCCACCAGCAATGTACAAGTGTACCCTTTTCCCCACATCCTCGCCAGCACTTGTTGTTGTTTGACTTCCTAATGGCTGCCAATCTTACTGGAGTGAGATGGTATCTTAGGGTGGTTTTGATTTGCATTTCTCTGACAGCTAGAGATGTTGAGCATTTTTTCATGTACTTGTTGATTGACTGTATGTCCTCCTCTGTGAAGTGTCTGTTCAGGTCCTTGGCCCATTTGTTGATTGGGTTGTTTGTTCTCTTATTGTCTAATTTTTTGAGTTCTTTGTATACTCTGGATATTAGGGCTCTATCTGAAGTGTGAGGAGTAAAGATTTGTTCCCAGGATGTAGGCTCCCTATTTACCTCTCTTATTGTTTCTTTTGCTGAGAAAAAACTTCTTAGTTTGAGTAAGTCCCATTTGTTGATTCTAGTTATTAACTTTTGTGCTATGGGTGTCCTATTGAGGAATTTGGAGCCCGACCCCACCGACTGTAGATCGTAGCCAACTTTTTCTTCTATCAGACGGCGCGTCTCTGATTTGATATCAAGTTCCTTGATCCATTTTGAATTCACTTTTGTGCATGGCGAGAGAAAGGGATTCAGTTTCATTTTGTTGCATATGGATTTCCAGTTTTCCCAGCACCATTTGTTGAAGATGCTATCCTTCCTCCATTGCATGCTTTTAGCCCCTTTATCAAATATAAGATAGTTGTAGTTTTGTGGATTGGTTTCTGTGTCCTCTATTCTGTACCATTGGTCCACACGCCTGTTTTGGTACCAGTACCATGCTGTTTTTGTTACTATTGCTCTGTAGTATAGTTTGAAGTCTGGTATCGCTATACCGCCTGATTCACACTTCTTGCTTAGCATTGTTTTTGCTATTCTGGGTCTTTTATTTTTCCATATGAATTTCATGATTGCTTTCTCTATTTCTACAAGAAATGCCATTGGGATTTTGATTGGCATTGCATTAAACCTATAGAGAACTTTTGGTAATATCGCCATTTTGATGATGTTAGTTCTGCCTATCCATGAACAGGGTATATTTTTCCATCTTCTAAGATCTTCTTCTATTTCTCTCTTTAGGGTTCTGTAGTTTTCATTGTATAAGTCTTTCACCTCTTTTGTTAGGTTGATTCCCAAGTATTTTATTTTTTTTGAAGATATTTTGAATGGAGTGGTTGTCCTCATTTCCATTTCAGAGGATTTGTCGCTGATATACAGGAATGCCTTTGATTTATGCGTGTTGATTTTAAATCCTGCCACTTTGCTGAATTCATTTATTAGCTCTAATAGTTTCTTTGTAGAGCCTTTTGGGTCTGCTAGATATAGAATCATATCATCTGCAAATAGTGATAATTTAATTTCTTCTTTTCCTATTTTTATGCCTTTAATTTCTTTCGTCTGTCTAATTGCTCTGGCCAGTGTTTCGAGAACTATGTTGAAGAGAAGTGGAGAGAGAGGGCATCCCTGTCTTGTTCCAGATTTTAGAGGGAATGCCTTCAGTTTTTCTCCATTCAGAATAATGCTAGCCTGAGGCTTAGCATAGATTGCTTTTACAATATTGAGGTATGTTCCTGTTATCCCTAGTTTTTCTAGAGTTTTGAACATAAAGGGATGCTGTACTTTGTCAAATGCTTTTTCCGCATCTATCGAGATGATCATATGGTTCTTATTTTTAAGTCTATTGATGTGGTGAATAACATTTATTGATTTCCGTATATTGAACCAGCCTTGCATCCCAGGGATGAATCCTACTTGATCATGGTGTACAATTTTTTTTATATGTTTTTGTATCCGATTCGCCAGAATTTTATTGAGGATTTTTGCATCTAGGTTCATTAGAGATATTGGTCTGTAGTTTTCTTTCTTTGAAGTGTCTTTGTCTGGTTTAGGTATCAGGGTGATGTTGGCCTCATAGAATGAATTTGGAAGTTCTCCCTCCTTTTCTATTTCCTGAAGTAGCTTGAAAAGTATTGGTATTAGTTCTTCTTTAAAGGTTTTGTAAAATTCTGCTGTATACCCATCGGGACCTGGGCTTTTCTTAGTTGGTAGTCTTTTTATGGTTTCTTCTATCTCCTCAATTGATATTGGTCTGTTTAGGTTTTCTATATCCTCCTGACTCAATCTGGGCAGATCATATGACTTAAGAAATTTATCTATGCCTTCACTATCTTCTAATTTATTGGAGTATAAGGATTCAAAATAGTTTTTGATTATCTTCTGTATTTCTGAAGTGTCTGTTGTGATATTGCCTTTTTCATCCCGTATGCTAGTAATTTGAGTTCTCTCTCTTCTTCTCTTCACTAGCATCGCTAAGGGTCTGTCGATTTTGTTTATTTTTTCAAAGAACCAACTTTTAGTTTTGTCAATTTTTTCAATTGTTTCTTTTGTTTCGATTTCATTAATTTCAGCTCTGATTTTCATTATTTCTTGCCTTCTACTTCTTTTGCTGTTGTTTTGCTCTTCTTTTTCAAGGATTTTGAGATGAAGTATGAGATCATTTATTTGTTGGTTTTTTCTTTTTTTAAGGAATGAACTCCAAGCAATGAATTTTCCTCTTAGAACTGCTTTCAATGTGTCCCATAGATTCCGATATGTTGTGTCTGTGTTTTCATTTATCTCTAAGAATTTTTTAATTTCCTCCTTGATGTCTTCTATAACCCATTGATCATTCAGTAACCTATTGTTCATTCTCCAATTGATGTATGCTTTTTCCTTCCTTCTTTTATCGTTGATTTTCAGTTTCATTCCATTATGATCAGATAAGATGCATGGTAATATCTCTACTCCTTTATATTGTCTAAGAGTTGCCCTGTGACATAATATATGATCTATTTTTGAGAAGGATCCATGTGCTGCTGAGAAAAAAGTGTAACTGCTTGATGTTGGGTGGTATACTCTATATATGTCAATTAGGTCTAGGTTATTAATAGTGTTATTGAGTTCTATAGTTTCCTTATTCAACTTTTGTTTGGAAGATCTGTCCAGTGGCGAGAGAGGTGTGTTGAAGTCTCCCATGATTATGGTGTGGTGGTCTATTAGACTCTTGAACTTGAGAAGAGTTTGTTTGACGAACATAGCTGCACCATTGTTTGGGGCATAAATATTTATGATTGTTATGTCTTGTTGGTGTATGGTTCCCTTAAGCAGTATGTAGTGTCCCTCTTTATCTCTTTTGATTAACTTTGGCTTGAAATCTATTTTATTTGATATGAGTATGGACACGCCTGCTTGTTTCCGAAGTCCATATGAGTGATATGATTTTTCCCAACCTTTCACCTTCAGCCTATGTATGTCTTTTCCTATCAAATGCGTCTCCTGTAGGCAGCATATTGTTGGGTCTTGTTTTGTGATCCATTCTACTAGCCTGTGTCTCTTAATTGGTGAGTTTAAGCCATTAACATTTAGGGTTATTATTGAGATATGGGTTGTTCTTCCAGCCATATTTGTTTATTTCTGTTACTAAACATTGTTTGTTTTCCTCTTTGATTGTTTCCCCCCCCCTTTACTGTCCTACCTCCCACTGTTGGTTTTCATTGTTATTTTCCATTTCCTCTTCCTGTAATACTTTGGCTAGGATGTTTTGAAGAGATGGTTTTCTAGCTGCGAATTCTTTAAACTTTTGTTTATCGTGGAAGGTTTTAATTTCATTCTCCATCCTGAAGCTTAATTTCGCTGGATACACAATTCTTGGTTGGAACCCATTATCTTTCAGTGTTTGAAATATGTTATTCCAGGATCTTCTAGCTTTCAGAGTCTGTGTTGAAAGATCAGCTGTTATCCTGATTGGCTTGCCCCTAAATGTAATCTGCTTCCTTTCTCTTGTAGCTTTTAAAATTCTCTCCTTATTCTGTATGTTGGGCATCTTCATTATAATGTGTCTAGGTGTGGATCTCTTATGATTTTGCACATTCGGCGTCCTGTAGGCTTCTAGGATTTGGGATTCTGTCTCATTCTTCAAGTCTGGGAAGTTTTCTTGTATTATTTCATTGAATAGACTTCTCATTCCTTTGGTTTGGAGCTCTGTACCTTCCTGTATCCCAATGACTCTTAAGTTTGGTCTCTTAATGTTATCCCATATTTCTTGGATGTTCTGCTCATGGTTTCTTAACAGTCTTGCTGAGCTGTCTATGTTCTTTTCCAGTTGAAATACTTTGTCTTCATTGTCTGATGTTCTATCTTCTAAGTGTTCTACTCTGTTGGTAGTATTCTCCATTGAGTTTTTAAGTTGGTTTATTGCTTCCTGCATTTCTAGGATTTCTGATTGCTTGTTTTTTATAACCTCTATCTCCCTGTATAGTTGATCCTTTGCTTCCTGGATTTGTTTGCGTAATTCGTTGTCGAAGTGATCTTTCATTGTCTGATTTTGCTGTTTAATGTCTTCCTTGATACTCCAGATCATCTGAAGCATGTATATCCTGAATTCTTTATCTGACATTCCATCTGCTGCAGCTGTTACCTCTTCTAAAGTTGCGTTGACCTGCATTGCTTGTGGTCCTTTCTTTCCTTGTCTTTTCATACTGCTTGCGTATCTTTCCTGCAGGTGCGGGCGGCGGCTCTGCTCTCTCCTTATTCCAATTGGGGTGTCGTGGCTACCCCGCCGGCAGGTCACTGGGCCTGTTCTGGGAGCTGGTGGCGGCTCTGTTCTGCCCCTACTCCAATTGGGGTGACGTGTCTGTCGTACCAGCAGGCCACTGGGCCTGTCCTGCTGGTCGGTCGCAGATCTGCCCACCTTTCGGGCACGAGTGGAGGCTCTGCTTTGCCCCTACTCCAATTGGGGTGTCGTGACTACCCCGCCTGCAGGATGCTGGGTCTGTTCCTGGCAAGGGAGGCGACTCTGCTCTGTCACTACTCCAATTAGGGTGGTGTTTGTACCCCGCCGGCAGGCTCCTGGGCCTGATCCGCCGGTCTGTTGTAGGTCTGCCTACCTTGAAGGCACGGGCGGCGGATCTGCCCTGCCCCTCCTACCACGCCTGCGGACCCCTGGGCCTGATCTGCAGGTTGATCACTGGTCTGCTCACCCTGCGGGCACGGGTGGCGGTTCCGCTCCACCCCCACTCCAATTGGGGTCACGTGACCACCACACTGGCAGGGCCTGATCCGGGCGTGGGTTAAGGATCTGCTCTGCCCCTACTCGAGTTGGGGTGACGTGTGTACCACACTGGCAGGCCACTGGGCCTGACCCGCCAGGCTGTCACAGGTCTGTTTACCTTGCAAGCGCGAAGGGCGGCTCTGCCCTGCCCCTCCTACCACGCCCATGTACTACTGGGTCGTGGGTCTGCCCACCTGGCGGGTGTGGGTGGCGGCTCCGCTCCGCCCCCTCTCCAATTGGGGTCACGCGGTCACCACGCTGGCGAGCCGCTGGGCCTGCTCCGGGGGCTGGCGGCGGCCCGGCTCCTTCCCTCTGGCTCGAGGACAAATTGAGGAGACTCGGGTGACTGAGCCTCACCCCCCTTACCAGGAGACCAACTGCTTATGTCACCGCTGGTATTGATGAAGATCTCTCCTCCACCGCTTTCTGCTGACATCAGATCTCTGCCATGTTGGTATCCTATGCGAATGGCAGCATTTCGTTCCCCTTGCCAGGCAACCCAAGCAATGGGTGAGTCCTGACCTGCCCTCAGCAGGACCCGGACCGAGACACAGTTTCCGCGGGCTCCCAGCCCCGGTCCAGGGAAGTTCCGGGAGCCGGAACTCGGCCGCTCCGTGCTCGGTGTAAGCTCCTATAAGTGTAGGCTCCAAGAAGCAGCCCCCGCGGGCTCAGTTCCGGGAGCCGGAATTCGGCCGCCTAGTGTTTGGTGTATGCTCTGATAGTAGCAGGGTCCAAGAAGCAGCCTCCGCGGGCTCCGCAGCCCTGAGCCAGGGCGGTTCCGGGACGGTTCCGGGAGCCGGAACTCGGCCGCTCTGTGCTCGGTGTAAGCTCCTACAAGTGTAAGCTCCAAGAAGCAGTCCCCGCGGGCTCAGTTCCGGGAGCCGGAACTCGGCCTCTTGGTGTTTCGTGTTTGCTCTGATATTAGCAGGGTCCAAGAAGCAGCCTCCGCAGGCTCCGCAGCCCGGAGCCAGGGCGGTTCCGGGACGGCTCCGGGAGCCGGGACTCGGCCGCCCCGCGCTCCGTGTTCACTCCGATAAGATCAGATTTTAAGAAGCCCCCAGGCGCTGAACCCTAGCAATCTGTCTGCAAGCCGCAGGCGAATTGCAGCCTGAAATTACCTGTTCTATGGCTGAATGAGCTGCGGTCAGTCAAAAACAGGTGTGGTGACGTCAGTTTACCAACATGGTGGCTGCTGGCCTCCTCTGTGGTCTGACCGGTGTGGAGAACCGAGATGGACCGCTTCCTTCCCCGTCTCGAACCCAGAATTCAGCCCTGAGTGCGGTGCTTGCGCGGCTGGCAGAAACTGCAGCGCTGTAACCCTGCGTCTCTATCCCAGCGCGCCTTGCAGACTCTAGCCGCGGGGCGATTTGCTGAATAAGCAGTTTTACCCTCCGTGCGACAAACCTCTCGCGTTTGAGTCCCCGTAGCCGATCCTCGTGCGATGGAAATCCTTCCTCCAGGTTCCGGCGCACCCCACTATTGCTGGAAATTCCTAACAAGATATCCTTTAGCCGTCCTGACTTGTCATACTCCCACACAGTGAAGCAGCACACGGGGGTAATGCACTCCCCTCGCCGCCATCTTCCACCCTCTTTTCTGATTTCTTAAGGTGGAAGTTTAGGGTGATAGTTAATGTTATGGATCAACTTAACAAGGCCACAGCACTAATATTTGATCAAATATTACTTATGTGTTTTTTTTTGTGAATACATTTGCAGATGAAATTAATGTTTAGTTACAGATTTTGAGTAAAGCGCTTTACTTTCCATAACATAGGTGGGCCTTATCTAATCAGTGAAGGTCCTTTAAAAGGGACGAGGAGCTGATCTCCACCAAGAAGGAAGAATTCTTCCTACAGACCACCTTTGGACTTGAGTTTTAAGATTAATTCTTCTTGGATCTCCAACCTGCTGTCTACCTAACATGTTTGGATTTTTTCAGGCCCCACACTTTTGTGAACCAATTCCGGAAACATACATAAATATCCTATTGGTTCTCTTGTTTTGGAGAATACTTTGTTCATCAGCTTTTCCTCACCATGACTAATACCTGAGAAAATCAACTTAAAGGAGGAAGGATTTATTTTAGTTCGTGGTTTCAGAGGTTTCAGTTCATGGTAACTTGACTCCACTGTTCCTGAGGGGTAGATAGTGCAACAAAGCTGCTAACCAAGAGGCAGCCAGGAAACACAAAGAGAAGAAAGGGCAACAGCGAGAAATACCTTTCCAGAGCACATCCCCAGTGACTTACTTCCTCCAAATAGGCCCCACCTCCTCCAGTTTCCACCACTTCCCCATAGTGTCATCAACTATGAACCTGTCAATGGACTACTCCTCTGATGAGCTCAGAGCCCTTATGATCTAATCACTTCCTAAGTGCTCCACCTTGGAACATCCCTGTAATGGGGACCAAGCCTCCAACACATGAGACTTTGGAGGACATTCCAAATCCAAACCCTAACTAACTGAGGCTAGTACAATTAGGTTATTGATTTAAATTTTTTCCTCTCTGTTTTAATCTAGGAATTTATAAGTATAAATTTCCCTCTAAGCTCTATTTTCACCGCATCTCATGTTTTGAGATGTTAGGAGTGTTTTTTTCCCATTCATCTCAATGCATTTTCTGATTTCTCTTGTGATTTTTTTTCCTTTGATTCATTATTTATTTAGAAGTTTTTTGTTATTTTTTTTTTAATGTACACACAGTCATGAATTTCCCAAATTTCTTTCTCTGATGGATTTCTAATGTCATTTCATTGTGGTCAGAGAACATCCCTTGATTTTAATCCTTTAACATTATTTCTTATGTATTTTTTTATGGCCTAGTGTATGACTTATCCTGGAAAACATTTTATGTGCATTTGAAAGAATATGCATTTTGTGATTGAGGGCAAAATGTTTGTCCTCACTTTTTAAGTAAACAAATGTGTACTTTCCTTCCTGTTTTATTTTATCCTTTTTGTAATCAGAATTCCCTACCTATGCTGAAATTATTTTAACATTTACCTCCATCTATTTCAGCTTTTTAACAATGACTGATCTGAAATGCAGGCATATTTCCTCAAAGAACCCACAAATACCTTCTTCCCCCAAAAAAAAGAGGTTCACTTCAAATATCCACAAACTCCATTTAGATTTGCCTTTTCTTCTTGACTCCATTTTGTAAAGGAAGGAGCTGACATGGTAGTTTCCTGATGTTCAGACAGATGTCTGGATGTGTTATTAGTTCTTTCCTTAAAGAGGTGGGTAGTATGCTGGGGCAGCAGTTTCAGAAGGTTTTAGACAATCACTATTAGAAGGTGGGGTATAGTTCATGCATTAATTTACAGGGTTACCATGACAAAGTCAAGAGTCGGGGTGGCTTAAACAGCAAGAATCTATCATCCCACTCTTCTGGAGGATGGACATCCAAGGTCAACGTGTCAGCTCTTCTGAGGTTGTAAGACATATCTGTTCCACACATCTTTCCAGTTTCTTGTGGTTTGTGCACTTGTGGCCCCTCACTGTGTATGCCTATATCCAAATTTCCCCTTTTAACACCAACACCCATCATATGGGATCATAGACCCATCCTAATTAAGAATAGCTACATACATGTAACTTAACCAATCCTATCTGCAATAACCCTACTTCCAAATAAGGTCACATTATAAGGTATTGGGAATTAGAACTTCAACATGTGAATTTGAGGGAGGACACAGTTCAGCCCATAGCAGCTTAAACACAGTCAAACATACAGATTTTAAGAATATGGATTGACTTTTTTTAACTTATATATAAGCCCACAAAACCACCACTCAAATCAAGCGCGTGAACATTCCCAGCACCCAGCTGGCTCCCTCACGCCCCTCCAGTTAATTCTTTCCCCAAAGAAACCGCTATTTTGAGAGACTTATTTTAAAGCCAAGGATCTATTTTTATTTTCCAATATCTGTTTGAAACTGCCTATTTCAGCGGGTCCTGCCTCCCCCCATGGTCTGGTCTGTTCTAAGCACAAGATCCACTCCCAGTTCTGCCTTTTTGGGGTGGAGAGGCAGAGGAGACCTCCATACACTGCTGCGAGTCAGAGGTGATCCCTCCTGGGTCACTGTGGTACTGAGGCATGTTCAATGACCAGTCTTCATCGAGTGCATGTCTGGGATCATTAAAAAGCCAAATTAAATAGCGCCCCTGGGTAAATGCTCCCTTTTACAGTTCCCTCTACCTGCCCCGCAACAAACCCCAGAGCAGCTTATTCTGTAACGTGACAGCACAGATGCCTGTGCTATGTCCTTATCAGCCACGCCACCTTGGTGGACACTTCAGTGACCAGATAATGAGGCCATTCCAAGAACAAGAGAGCATGACTCTCATTTGTCCTGCAGTGCTCACATGCTGCCCTTGCACCATGATTTTCACTGCATTTGTTGTTTCCAGTCTGTTCCCTGTCGTGTTTTTTAATACATTTTTGTAGCTGGGTTAGAAGAATCGTAAGATAAAATCCAGCAGCTATGATGACACTTTGCTTTGCTCTGTGCTGACACATCTAAAGATCCTCATCTAATCATCTCAAACTCAGCCTGTGCAACATTGAAATCTCCTTGTTTCTCCTTAAAGTCATACCACTTTGGTCTTGGTTTAGTAAATTACTTTTCTACCTATGCAATCACCAAGAAAATATCCTGGGACTTAACTAATTGCTTTGCTTTTTCTAAATCCAATCAGAGACCTAACTAAATAACCCATGTGGGGACCTCTTGGGTCTCTCAATCCCTGCTTCCCAGGCCAGGGCCAAGTCTCTCCCTGCCTGTGGTCTGTCCTCTCTATAGTAATCAACTTAAATATTCAAAATGGAAATATGGTTGTGTCACTCTTGTGCTTAACACTGTCCAATGTCTCCTTACAGCCTGTAGCTACAGATCACATCGAATGATGCCTGTGTTAAGTTTCACTCACCTTTTCAGTGCAACCCCTCATTGCCATCCCCCCTCTTCACCTGAGATAATCTCAGCTCACTTGTACCTTGAGAAGTGCTACCTGGATGATACCTCCAGGTGAAGACTTAGCTCTGTTCCCAGATAAATGGAATAAGAAAAGGAAATAAAAGTCATGAGGATTAGAAAGGAAAAAATAAAATCATTTCTACTTGCAGATGATGTGACTACCTACCTAGAAAATCACAAAGAAATTACAATTACCTAAAAAATCACAAAGAAATTATAATTATATTTTTTAAAAAACTAGAAATCAAGTGCAAAATCAATTTATTTCTCTATACTAATGATAAACACATGGAAACAGAAATTGAAAATGCAGTACATATTATAATTGCTCAAAAATGAAACACTTATACATAAATATAATGAAACATATACAGAACTTGTATGTTGAAAACTACAAAATTCTGATGAAAGAAGACCTAAATGAATGGAGAGACACAGTGTTTTATATTGGAAAACCTAATACAGTAAAGATATTACTCCTCCTCTAATTGATAAGAGCTTAATGTAATTCTTTTAAAATCACAGTGAGACTATTTGTAGATGTGGGCAAGATGGGAAGGCCAAGGAAAAAAAGAGACAAAACAAGTTTGATAAGAATAAAGTGTGAGGAGTAACTCTTCCTGAATGACTTAGACTTATATAGCTACAGAAATGAAGATGGTGTGGTATTCACAAAAAGATAGACACATAGATCAAGGAACAGAGTAGAGAGCCCAGAAATAGATCCACTCAGGCACAGCCAACCAATGTTTGAGAAAGACGTCAAAGCAATTCATTGGGAGAAGGATAGAACTATCAACAAATGCTGCTGGAGTACTTGTACACCCACAGGCAAAAAAAATAAACCTTGACCTAAATCTCACATTCTATGCTTTATAATTAACTCAATATAGACCACAGACTCAAATTAAAGTATAAAACTATTTTGGGTTGAGTTGTAACTCAGTATAGAGTGCTTGCTTAGCATGCATCCAGCCCTGGTTTCAATCCCCAGCACTGCAAAATAATTAAGTAAATAAATAAAGACCTTGGCTCTGCAAAAGACTCTGTCCAATGGATTAAAAGACAAGCTACAAACCAGGAACAAGATCTTTGCAGCCACATATCTGACAAAAACTACTCTCTAGATTATGTAAAGAACTGTAAAATATCAACATAGAAAATGATCAAAAGATGAAGATATACAGAGGAAGAGAACATTCAAAGGAGAAATCAGCACATAAATAGATCTTCAATATCTTCAGCCACTTGTGGAATTATAAATCAAGACCCATCTATCTGAATGGCTAAAAAAATGATGATACCAAACACTGGCGAGGAAGTAGACAAACTGGACCTTTCATGTTACTGATGAGAATGTAAACTGGTAGAGCCATTCTGAAAAAACATTCTGGTAGTTTCTTTGAAAATTAAACATATACTTGCAACACAATCTAACAATTACACTCCTAGGCATTTATCACACAGAAATGAAAACTTAAGTCTACCCAAAAATTAGTATAAGAATATCAGCTTCATTTGTAATATCCCCAAAGTGGAAAAAAAAAGAAATGTCCTTCAGCAGATGAACTGTGATATAAAGTGCAGTTCATCTGTCCCTGTGGAATATTATTCAATGGTAAAAAGAAATGGAACACTGATACACATGACAGATGGGCAAGATCTTGGGAGCAAGATGCTGAGTGGAAAAAAGGCAACCAAAAGTTTGCATATGCATTATTATATATATATATATATATATATATATATATATATACACACACACACATACATACATACACACAAACACACACACATATACATACACACAGTGTATAAAATAAACATAAATAAACACACTCTTGCACACACATGCATACATGTAATTCTTAAAATAAAAGTTGTAGAGAAGGGGAACCACTCAGTGGTTCCAAAGGTTAAGGAAGGTAGTGGAGAAGAGAGGGTGAGTATGTCTAAAGAAGATGGCACAGGGGATTACTTTCATAATGGGATATTTCTACAACTTGGTTTTGTAATGTTTACATGAATCCGCATATGTGATAAAATTATACAGAACAATATACACACTCATTTTGCCAAAGTCAACCTCCTGGATTTGATATTGGTCTACAGGCAGGTAGGAATTAAACAGGGGAAACAACAGGAGGATATAGAAGGCCTATCTGCCCTATTTTTGCAACTTCCTGTCCATCTACAGTGATTTCATGTTGTTAAAAAGTCAACACAGCTGGGGGCAGTGGTGCATGCCTGTAATCTCAGCAGCTTGGAAAGCTGAGGCAAGATGATCATGAGTTCAAAGTCAGCCTCAGCAACTTAGCAAGGCCCTATCTCTAAATAAAAAACACTAAAAAGGGCTAGGAATGTGGCTCAGTGGTTAAACACCCCTAGGATTCAATCCCCTGTCGCTCCCCCCCCACCCCCACCGCCAAAAAAAGACAACATAGCACACCTTCAAAATAAGATAAAGATACTGGCACCTGCAATGCATGGATGAATTTTATAAGATTACATTGAGCATAAGGAGACAAGCACAAAGACCACTTGCTATCTGCTTTCTTTCATGAAAGTTTCAAGAACAATCACAACTAATTGACGATGATATAGAGCATGCAACTTTGGTTTTAAGGGAGGAAGCAAGAAGAAACATGGATGAAATACAAGAAAGGAGAATGGTCTGTCATTCTTTGTTTGGGTGGTATTACAAGGATATGTAGGAAAAAGTATCAGGAAGCTAAATGCCTAATAAAAGTATGTGTGTTTATTATACTAGAAAGAAAACCTTCTTATTTTGTGAATTTCTAAACTCTTAGGGCTAGACAACTCTTAGGACTTGAGAGGCCCACTTGAATCCTTTGTCCACATCCTCCAGGCTCGGTTATTGATTGCCCTCCTATCCAGACCCTGTCAAGACAAAAGAACAACTTTCTTCTCTATTCCCTCTTAGAATATCTCCTTGCCACTAGAATGTGTTCCTGCTAATCACTTTTGTTGCTATTTTTAACTCAGAAGCTTTGTCACATTTTTGTAGAGCAGTGGATCTCCAATGTGGTCCTCAGACAAGCAACATCTGGGAACTTATTATAAATGCAAATTCCAGGACTGTGCCCCAGACCTACTGAATCAGTAAGTTTGGAGGGACACAAGCAACTGAAGCTTTACAAGGCTTCCAGGTAGCTCTGTAGCACACTGGAAGTTCTGATGGCCCCTGATCTCAAATCACTATTACAGGTGGGGCTCTAAGGAAGCTGACTCTGAGGTCAGCAACAAGAAGGGGGTTGGGAGCAACCTGAATGTTAGGGACTTCTACCATCTGCAAGCATTATATCATATGACCTTCCAGCCTCAGGATCCCATTTCTAACTATTTGCTTGAAATTCTTCTGCAGGAAGGGATAAGCAGGGAATTCAGCTGCTTTGGTTTGTTGGGGCACTTGTTGGACCTGAAGATAAGTATTCCTTACTATTCTCTTACTGTCTTCAATTGAATGACTTTATCCTCCCTGTCTATTTTCTGAAGGCTGCTTGAAGGAACCAGTACACCTTGTTCTGGTACAGCCCAAGTTCTTACTTCACCACCTCATGGTGAGGCTGACAGCTGCTCATGCTATCAGAGATGGATCACAGGTCTCCCCACTCCTCCTAGGATCTGTGTCTATAAGCCTCACCCATTGCTTAAAAAAAAAAGTCTGCTTTAGTTTAGAATTTCTTTGAAAGTTCCAGAACCCAATTTGAAAAAAACTTGGGAGAAATTATTATAGTAAGTGGAGTTTCCCAAAGAATTTAGGGGAAGAGACTCAGCCATGCCCTAGGAATGGATGGTAACTGGCAAGAAAGAGAAGCCAGAGCCCAGGAGCATCCATCCTTTCTCTTTCTCTCTCTCAGCTCTCTTCTTTGCACACATGTTTGACTCTTTTCTCTCTGTAATATTTTTCTCGGCTTCTCAGAGCTGGTGGAAAGCTGAAGAGGACATCTCAGCCCTGAGTCTACATTTCACTTCTTCAAGATTACTGCCTGGTTGCCATTGACCTCTGTCTCCTCCCTCTGTGCCCAGCAGGGAAAAAAAAATCAGAGTGTACTTTTGGATAGGTGATGACCTACCCATTGACCAACCAACTGTGGCTGTGATCTGGGTCAAGAAGAAGAGCACTGGGAGGGAAGTGATCTTTGAGGGTGACAGGCAAGTCTTAGAGGAGGGAGTGGGGCAGACAACCCAATCTTTGCTTTGATATCCTATAAGGATGTGTGCAAATGGGTCTTGAAAATGTTATGGCTCTCAAGCAATGTTTCATCCTCATTAGAAATGATAGAATCAATTTTCTTCACTGAATCTCTGTGATGCCTAATTTATTTTGAAAGGGAAAAGAAAATTATTTAATTTTCAGGGGTTTCAGTGTGAAGGGTAAATTAAATAATGACATAGAGCACGTCATTTGTAGTCATTCTTTTTTCCTTCACCCACTCCCAGAAACCACTTTTCTTTTTCAGTCATTAGAGATCATTTCAAATTATTTTAAAAAGAAAAATGCTGCTTTAACAACTGTAAATGGTTTGCATGGTAGCTCTCAACCTTTTAAAAGACGTTATATTTTGCAAAACTTAAATTGCATCAGACACAGAATCTCTAGAATCTGAGCCGGCAGCCTCCTCCAATTAAACCTCCTTCTAGCATCTGCTGCAATATTTTGCCAATAAGCCATTCCAATCCAAATATAGTTCTGATTCTCACAGCACTTTCTGTAGCAATTAAGTGTGTATTTTTTAACATCCCCATGTTGCATTTGGCATCCACTTTCCGCTGGCCTCCGTTCTGTGGCCACCTGCAGTCTAATTCTGGCCTCCCCTGCACTCTGCATGCTCCAACACAGTTGCCCGCTCGCCCTCGCCTTGCTTTTGCAAATCTACAGTGAAGAAAGGAAATCAGTGACTTCGTGTTCTTTGCCACCTGGGAGATGAAGCAATCTGCCCTCGGTGCCCACTCTAGGTGGTGAGAAGGGAGTCTCTACTTCTACTTAGACCTCACTCCTTGCCGCCCCCCAAATATTCATCTTCCAACTCTAAAGTTCTGTGTGTAAAATGACAACACCCTGCAGAGGCTGTTCACAGTCCTACAAACATCTCCTCGGTTTGTCCTCACCAAGTTCTGGGGAGTTGCTATTACTACCAGGGTTTGCTGCTGGTTATCAGCCCCTAACTCAACCTCTGCAATGGAGACCAGCATACAGGAAGGTTGTCAGGGAGATCACCGGGGGAGTGGGGGGGTAGAAAGTAAGCAAGGTGGGGGGTGGAGGGACTGGGGGGGGCAGGGAGAAGTACAGCCCCCAGGGCAATGCCTCCCCAAAGCAAAGATTGAACATATCCCCATGCAAAAACTCACATGCCCCCTGGAGGTGTCTCATTTGTGTGAGGGGCAGGTCCTCACACTCCCACATGGTCCTCTTGGGATGCAGCATGGAGCAGGATGCCCCACTGCCACCAAGAGATGGGTGGAAGAGTAGGGGTCCGACCACTTGCAGTGGGTGGGTGGAAAAGTTGAGTTGACCTCACACTGACTCTACCACCACCCCTACTATGTCACTGCCCCTGTTACCTGCCTGTTCCCTGTATTCCCTCCCTTCACCTCCCTCTCTCCTTCCCTGTCACAAATCCTGGACAAATCATACCAGGTCATGCTTCTCAGATGGCTCTGCCACCTGCTGCCTCATCCCTTTATTCTGCTGGCATAGCCCAACATTAAACCCTCGACAACTCTTGCCTGGACAAAGCAAATTTTCCCCCTACCCCTCACTAAATGACCACTCTACTAGAAATCTTTTTCCTTCATCCCAGCTGCTCCCTACCAGGCATGGTGAGCTTCAGCTCCAAGATGGGGTTAGACTTCTTTTCAGAAAAGCCTATTGCCCAGACCTATGTGCAAACCTCATCCCCATCTGCAATATGGTCCTGGGCACTCCAGCTGTACCTATGCCTTCCTGGGTCTTAAGTGCTGGCCATGAGATTATCCACTGTTCCCAAACACCTTACCACTCCACGGCCCACCAGGCAAGGCCTCTGCCCACCAGAAAGGCCTACTATCGACCCCACTTCCTTTTCCTCTAGAATGCTGCTCAGAGGCTATGAAATGTCCATAGCAAAGCCAGTAGAAAATGAAAAAGAAAGGGAGAATCCTTCCCTATCGTCTCTGAAGTCACTGAGGCTATGCCCACAGCTTGATCTTAGATGTTGGCCTCCAGTTCTGTGAGAGAATAAACCATTTAAGGCCACCTAAATTTCATGGCAACTCTAGCAAATACAACTGCATATCAAGAATTGCCATAAAACAACTGTCTCATGTCCATGTTGCATGACTGTTGACTCGGAATCTCTTGGTGCCAGGTCTGGGTTTGACAAAACATCTCACAAAACACAATACAGCCCCAACCCTGCATTCCTTATGCACCTTTATTCTGAGCCTGCACTCCACTGTGCCCCTTCCCCAAATCCTGATGTTGAAGCTCCAGCCCTCAATGTGATGGTATTTGGAGATAGGGCCTTTAGAAAGTAATTAGGGTTAAGTGAGGAAGTCCTCACATAGTGAAGAGAGACAGAGGGAACTCTATGTCTTCTTTACTTACAATGGAATTAGTGTCCTTGTAAGTAAAGAAGACATACAGAGTTCCCTCTGTCTCTCTTCACTATGTGAGGACTTCCCCAAGGAGTTAGTTGTTTACAAGCCAGGAAGAAAGCCCTCACCAGGAACAAAATTTGCAAAACCTTGATTCCAGCGCTGGGGAAAATAAGTGTATGTTGTGTAAGTTACCCAATCTGTGGAGTTTTGCTTTGACAGCCTGAGCTGACTAATTCCCTTCTCAACTATTCTGGAAGTTTCCAACTATGTGGCTTCCCAGCAGAAAGCACCTGCTACAGTCAGGCTCCTCCTCCAGCAGCAGCGCAAGGTTGAGGCTGGTCAACCTGATGCACTTCACAGCGAGCACTCCCATATCCATCTTTGCCCTCTGCATTGCAGACCACAGTGTGCCGAGGGAGATGAAGTTAGTTATGCCTTAGATAGGGCAGGGGCTCATACTAACTGTTAGTCTTTTCTTTGTACCATGTATTTAAGTTCCTAAAGGTTTTTTTCTATTCTGACTATTTTTGAAACATGATTGATTTTATCCACTCTAACTGAAAAATAAGTTGAGATGATGGTTAATATTACTTTTGAAGTACTAAGAATATGTAGATTGTGTTGATGATACCATAATAATATTTATGAATGGACTTTTCATTCATTTTCTGGTTGGATTTTTATGTAAGTTGTTCTTTTGGTTTTGAAATTTTCCTAAAGGCAAATGTACTCTTTTTTTTTTTTTTTTGGATGATTCTCTATGTCCTCATAGCAACAATGGCCTTTTACCAAGTTTAATTACAAAGTTTATCATAATGATTTTTGTAAAATCTTTTCTGCAAATATAACCAGCTGTCTTCTGTTCCCATTCATACCCCATTTCCCTTTTTCTCCTCCTTCTCCAAGATAAAAATATCACCATCTCTTTTAAGGAGAAATAATATTACAATTCTGCTCCATTTAACTGTATTCCATTTAAAATAAATAATACATAAATCAAATTTGATATCTATTTTTAATTTTTAAAATTTTTCTTGAACTCAGGATAAAATAAAGGCATCATTTAACATGCTGAAGAATAATCCATTTCAATGATTATCTAACATTTCACTTTATGGTGCTACCTTATATGTATTCCTACTAAAATCTGAGATCAGATAAGAACACTTGCCATCCCTAATAATTTTTGGATTTTTCCTGAGTAGTCTAATCAAAGAAATAAAAAGAGGAAAAAAATTTTAAAAAGGAAAAAAATCCTGTAAAGGAGAAATTCACTTTTTGCAATTAGTGTAAATGTTAACTAAAATGCTGGATTTTGAGGTTTTTGTTCATCGTTTTATAGTTTCCTAATATGAAAGATTAGATATTAATTTGAGACTGCTTTTCTTTTTAATGTAAGCTTTAATGAAATAAATTTCCCTCCAAGAACTAGTTTATCTGCATCCTATAAATTTTGATATATTTTCATTTTTGTTCAATATAGAATACTTTTCTGTTTTCCTTGAGACTTTCCCTTTGATTCATGGATGATTTAGAAGCATGTTATTGAAATTCCTAGTGTTTGGACACTTTCTTCTCTTCTTTCTATTTTTGATTTCTGCTTTAATTTCGTTTTATACAGAAAGCATTCTTTGCATGATTTCAATTCGTTTACATGTGTTAAGGTTTAATTTTGAACCAGGACATGGTCTATTGTAGCGAATATTTAATGTGCACTGAAAAAGATTGTGCATTCTTGTTTTGTGATGGAGTGCTTCATATGTCAATTAGATGCAGTTGGTTGGTTGTGTAGTTCAATTCTTCTGTATTCTTCCTGATTTTCTGTCTGTTTTATGAGTTACTGAGAGAAGAATATTGAAATCTCCATATATAATTGTGGAGTTATCTAATTCTCATTTTTGCTCCATAATTTTTATTTCTATAATTTTAAGTGCATACACATTTAGTATTATTATTTTTGTTGGAAAATTATTATTATGTAATACCATGCTTTATCCCTAGGATTATTCTTTGCTCCAATGTCTATTTTGTCTGATAATTGTATAGCTACTCCATCTTTCCTAACCAGAGTTTTCATACTATATCATTTTCCAGCATTCCACTTTTTATCTAACTATACCATAGTATTTGATGTAAGTTTCTTCTAAATAGCAGAGTTGGATCGCTTTTTTAATCTATCCATTCTCTATCATTTAGTTGGTATACTTGGCTACTTATATTTTATCTAATTATTACTGGGTTCAGATTTTAAGTCTATCATTTTATTTCTTAATTCTGCCTCCCATTTCCTTCTTTTGTGGATTATTTGAACATCTTTAGTAATCCATTTGAATGTGTCCATTGTGGTTTTGCTCATATCCTTTATACATATTTTTGTAATTATTGCTCTCAGGATTACAATATGCATCTTAACTTGTCCCAGTCAACTCACAATCCATATTTTACTGCTTCAAGTGGAATATAGAATCTTTATCAACATACAAACCCCTTTATCTTCCCCCTCTTTGTAGCGATTTTAGAAATTTTATCTATATACCTTGACAATTCTAATAAGCAGTGTTACAAATTTTGCTTTCAATTAGCAACACATTTTAATGGATTCAGGAGAAGAACAAGCTCTTACATTTATCCATATGTTGACCATTCTTGTTGCTCTTCCTTTATTCCTGATGCTCCCTTCCCTCCAGTAATTTTTTTTCCATCTAAATGACTTTCTTTAGTGAGTCTATCAGAACAGATTTGCTTGCATTCAATTTTCTTAGTTTTTCTTCATCTAAGAATGTCTATATTTCATCTTCATTTCTGAAGAATATTTTCTCTCTGGGTGTAAAATTATGGATTTCTTTAAAAACTGTCTTCCCTCTTCTTTCTGATCTCTAGGGTTTTGATGAGAATCCACAATCCTTTGAGCCATCGTTCCCCTGTATGTACTCCATCATTTTTTAAGAAGTGCTTTCAAGACTCTTTCTTTGACTTTAGCATCTTTACGATATATCTGCTGAGTTTCTGTGTATTTGCCCTGCTTACAGCTTACTGAATTTAAATCTTCAGGCTTAGGTCTTCTGACAATTTGGTATGTCTTTCATCATTTTATCTTCAAATATATTTCCTATACGATCCTCTTTCATCTCTCATTCTGGGAACCCTAAGACACAAATGCAAAACCTTTTAGCATTATTCCACAGTTCACTAAGATTCTAGTACTGCCTTCTTTATCAGTCTTTTTCTTATTATATTAGATACTGACTCCTTTCTCATTTTCTTTCTGCTACCCATGGTACTTTTTCCCCCCACTTTGGCTATTGAGTTTTTTTAGGTTTACTATTCCCATTCAGTTCTCCTTTGTATATTCTATTACTCTTCTGAGAGTTTCTATATTACATTTGTTTCAAGATTGTTTGCAGTTACTTCTCGGAGCATTTTTATAACAATGTTAAAGTCTTTTTTTCAAATAATGTCATCATTCTATCATTGCCGCATCAGCTTCTGTTGATTATCTTTTCCTACTCAGGTTAACATTTTTCTAATTCTTTGTGTGCAAAATAATTTTAGATTGTATCCTGAATATATGGTTCAGACTACAAGTTCCAACATGCTTTCCATGGGTTGTGGTCTCAGTGTCAGTTTTATTTTCTAAATCTCTGCAGTGTTGTTCGGATTTGCCCTACCTATAGGCCACTCACTGGCCAGGCTGGGGTCTGGGTACTGTTTGATCCCATAGTTCAGATCTCAAAATCTTCAGTATGTTGTTTAGAGTCAGGTTCACATAAGCACTGCCTGGGCATAAACCTAGGGTTTCACAGAGTTCACAAACAACTTTATGAATCCTCCTTTTTAATTTTTTATTTTTTAGTTTTATTTTTTGGTGCCAGGGATTGAACCCAAGTGCACTTAACCACTGAGTCACATCTCCAGCCCTTTTCTAGATATGGTCTTGTTAAGTTGCTTAGGGCCTCACTAAGTTGCTGAGGTTGGCTTTTGAACTGGTGATCCTCCTGCCTCAGCCACCCAAGTCACTGGGATTACAGGTGTGCACCACCACACCTGGGCTGGATACCTCCATTTTTAATAATTTCCCTTGCAATTTCAAGTTCCCTGGTGACCCCACTGTGGGGTGTGGTGCTTTAGTTCTTCCACTCTGTCAAGCACCTCTGTTGACAGCACCTGCATTCTGGGACAAGGGGTGGGAGGACAAAGAGATAAATGAGGCAACAGGCATTTGCCCCACCCTCTTGGGACACCTGCTTCTCTGGTTTTGGAGGGAGGTTCCCTTCTCCAGAGTTTTAAGTATCTGGGGACCCTTTCTGCTGCTGTCTCTCCTAGGCTTCTGTAGGATTGCTAGGGGCTAGAGCCCTAGAGAATAGAGAAAAGAAAAGGGGGATAGGAAAGATTTCAGCTACTATTTCTATGTGTTAAGTCCTTTTCCTACTCTTCAGCCAGAGCTAAAGGTTTCTCTTAAAGCTCCCTGCCCATGTCTGTGCCACCTCTCAGCTGTGGCTGCCTTGAGCCCAGCTGGGGATGCCAAGGATGGAAGGATAACAGGAGCCTACCATAGGCTCTGTGACACTTCATATTCTCCTCTACTTCCAGATTCACCTGCTTTATTGACATTTCAGGGTTCTTATGTCACTGTTCCATATGCTCTGTCCAGGATTCACAGCTGTATCTGATGGGAGAGACAACCTGAGTGTACTTCCTCTATCCTTCCCGGAACTGTAACTCCACCCAAGTTTTGTTTTCTCTTTACATTTGAATCTTTATCATTATGACATTTGTGCTGCTATTGAGAGTTACACATGAATTCCAGCTTCATAAGGTAAGTAGTCAGTTGTCCCAATGTCACTGACTCCAATTTCAAATTGTAAATTGCAATTTACATCATTTTCTACATGCTATTCATAGGATTTATTTCATGTGGACATTTAATGAATGTTTAAAGAAAATTGCGACAAGTTTTGTTCCTTTTTCTTTCTTTCTTTCTTTTTGAGTTGTAACTAGCTCATCTGAAAGTTTATTTGTAAAAATAAATAATTGAGTTGGTCAAAGAAATTTATATTTATTTTTAATATAACTGACACAGTCATTGTACATGTTTAATGGGTAAAGTGTGACATTTCAATACATGTATACAATGTATAGTGATCAGATGGGCTAATTAGCACATCTATCAAAGATATTGATCTTTGACATATCAAAGACATTTTTTAGAAAGTAGGTGGCTTGTGGGGTAGACTGCCTTTCATATTATATAAAGATACAATTGTTGAATCAATAAGTAGGAAAATTAGTACATGAGTAAGGTGGACAGGGATGATGACTCTGGGAAGATTTAATTTATATGTTGGCAAAGAAGGTCTGAAAATGACAACGAAAGTGACATAAGAGCCCAAACATACTTACATTCAGCTATAAAGTATAGTGATGTGGATACACATGATTAATAATCTGATAGCCATAGAATCTCTCTATGAAAGAAAGTAATTAGGGCTGGGCAGGTGCTGCTTAAGATCACACCTCCCAGAGTTCTCTATGCTAAAGCCACAAATGTGTCCTCCAAATACAAAGTCTCTGCCAGACATTGAGAGCAGATAGGCATGTCCTTGCTAACAAGAGGAGCGTCAAAACAAAATTGATAACCAGTGCAGGAAACTGGCTTCCCCAGTCCTGGCATCAAAAGGGGTGGGATGGGGCACATTGAATAACATGGGAAATCTCAGTACTGAACATTCAGAAATCAAGTAACCACTAATCAAAAATCAAAATACAAAAAATCCTCATTAGCATCGGTTTTTAAAAACGATAACGCCTTCCAGATTTGACTCTAGTGAAAAATTACCTAAAAGAAACTGCTGGCTATATTCTGGAGCTTTAATCACATTAAAATGTAATCTCATATTCTTCTGTAGGGATTATAAAAAGAGAGGAAGAAGTCAGAGAACAAAGAAAACTTTAAACATTGAGTGCTGTGAATGAATCATTTGGTGTTTATGGAATTCAAGTGGTTTGTTGGAAGCGAGAAGTACTTAAAAATTATAAGTAAACATAGTATGGAATCTTAAAAACCTTGAGAATAAACAAAAGTACGTTAAAAACACAAAACTATAATATATACTCAACATTATGTTATCTCGGAATGAGCCAATGTAAACCACATCTCTAAGTCCACTTAGAGCAAGGGGAGGAAGACGTAAATGTCCAGTTGTAGGCCCTCAGACATAGATGGCCTCATAACTCATGCAGGATCAGCTCTGTAGCCTGCCAACTGGATGGTCACCAAACAGCTTGAATTTCTGTCCTGAGAGGACATCATCTCACCAAGGAGCAATTTCATTGTAGAGCAGCTCTGTGTATGAGAAAGCATTCCTACAGTTTTGCCAAAATCTACTTTCCTGTGGGTCTTTCATCATGGTCCTCATTGTACCCACCCTGGGTGCAACTAGAACATTCTGATCCGAATCTGTCTGCAGCAGTTTGATGTCTGGAGGATATTCTGTCTGTGGGGTAGTGCTCCTGGTGCCTGGGACCTGTCTTCACATGGCAGCTATATAACCCATGCAGGACATGTCACACTGTTTCTCCTAAAGGAGGAACCACATCAACAGCAGGATGGTGACAACATCTAATGTGTAGTGACAGCAAACCCTGTTCTGCACAGAAACATGCATCATTGTGTTTAGGCCATAGAACAGTTTACCAGAATAATCATCTGTTCGAGCTGCCACAACAAACCCACACAGTTGGGGTTTCAACCACAAAAATGTATCTTCTCCCAGTTCTGGGGACTGGAAGCCCCAGATCAGCGTGTCAGCAGGGTTAGCTTCTCTCTCCTTAGCTTGTCTTGGCTTAGTTTCTTTTCCCTGTGTTCCTACATGGCCACCCCTCTGTGTGTCTAGTCTCCTCTTCTTCTAAGGACATTGGTCATATGGGATTAGTGCCCATGCTAGTGACCTCATCTGAACTTTATCCTCTCTTAAAGACCCTTTCTCTGAGTACGGTTATGTTCTGAGGTCCTGGAGTTAGGACTTGAGCATATGGATTTTAGGGGACACAGCTCAGCCCATAACAAGGAGATAGGACTTTATGACCTTCATTTTCTGTGTGCTGAGCATGGTGGTGAGTCATGTCTCAGTTTCCTCGAGAATTTTCTTCTATGAAGGAAATTTAAATTTTCACAAGCTATTTCATACTGTGTCAAACCAGCAGCCCACTCAAACTTCTTCATACGGATTGACACTAACCCACCCTTCATTCCTCTCACATGGAGACAGCTGATTTTGTTTTCAAAGCCTCGTGTAGAAAGGAAGGAAAGGAAGGAGAAAAAGAAAAAAATAGAAAGAAAGTAATGTATTCGATTTCTTTATACCACGCCTCTTTCTCAGGTCATGGTAAAATAATAAAGGATATGTGGTCTTTGTCCTTTGTGTCTGGCATAGAGCTTTAAGAGCCCTAGAATTTCTTAATGACAGGAGTGTTTTATCTTGGATGTGCCAATAAGGTGACTCCTGGTAGCTTCAGGATGCGGCAGGTGGCTAGAAAGACCAACCCCATGATTAGGTTGGAACTTTTACCACAAAACCCCCTCTAGGGAAGGAAGGGGCTTGAGACTGAGTTTAAGATTGAGTTTAAGCACCTAGTCAGCAATTTAATCACTCATGGTATATAATGAAACTAAAAAAACAAAACAAAACAAAACAAAAAACGGAACACCAGACTCAGGAACTTCCTGGCTGGTGAACACCTAGCTGAGAGTAGTGTACTTCAACTCCACGTCCATGAAGTTCCTGTGCTCAGGACCTCCTGGACCTGGCCCTATACCTGTTCATCTTTTTGTTTATCCTAATCCTTTATAATAAAATTATTATTACAAACATAGCCAGGTCTTGTGTTCTTTAAGGTATTTTTGTTGGTTTTTGCTTGTTTGTTTGTTTTTTAGAAATTAGTAAACATGAGCAGACTTGTGAAACCCCTGAATCTGCAGCTGTGTGGGCAGAAGTAGGGACCTCCCTTGTGGGTGGCTGGTGTCTGAGCCAGGGGAACTCTTGTTGGAGATCTTGCCTTTTAACCTGTGAGGTCTGCTCTCCCTCCAGGTGGTTGGTGTCAGATTTGAATTGAATTGTAGGACACCCAGCTGGGGCTGGAGAATCAGTGTTGGAATATACAAGCATCACCTGCTTTTGAACAAAATAGCACAGGAGTTGCTCAGGGGAGACTATGTCTGTCTAACAGCAGGCAAATAGCCAGATGGATAGTAGTTAAAGTAGTAAAAACAGATTTTTCAGGAACCATTACAATCAGGGGAAAGAGACCTTAGTGTAGAACTCAGCTCAGTTCTGAACACAGAAAGGACAAGGAGGGATTTTCAGTCAAAGAACAGAATGGGAGTAGGGGAGATCAGTAGACAGAAAATGACTTAAGAGTTGACATCAAGGTGGGGAGATTCTAGTTAAATTGCCCTAACAGGATTCTCACTGAAGGCAGGCCATAATGATCAGACATTATGTGGGAGACAGGAACCTGACCAGATGTTGACACTGGAGAATTCTCTCTAAACTGTCTTCATGTGATTTTGGCTAAGATTGACATGAGAAGAGAACATAAGACAAAATACAGTGTGTGTGTGTGTATGTGTGTGCATGTATGTTGCCATAGGGCAACCCTCAGTAAATATACAGGGATGGAGATAATCCCATGCATTTTATCTGATCATAATGGAATGAAACTGGAAATCAATGATAAAAGAAGGAAGGAAAAATCCTACATCACATGGAAAATGAACAATATGTTACTGAATGATCAATGGGTTACAGAAGACATAAAGGAGGAAATCAAAAAATTCTTAGAGATAAATGAAAATACAGACACAACATATCGGAATCTATGGGACACAATGAAAGCAGTTTTAAGAGGGAAATTCATCGCCTGGAGGTCATTCCTCAAAAAAAGGAAAAACCAACAAATAAAAGAGCTCACACTTCATCTCAAAGCCCTAGAAAAGGAAGAGCAAAACAACAGCAAATGTAGCAGAAGGCAAGAAATAATTAAAATCAGAGCGGAAATCAACGAAATTGAAACAAAAGAAACTATTGAAAAATTAACAAAACTAAAAGTTGGTTCTTTGAAAAAATAAATAAGATCGACAGACCCTTAGCCATGCTAACGAAGAGAAGAAGAGAGAGAACTCAAATTACTAACATACGGGATGAAAAAGGCAATATCACAACAGACACTTCAGAAATACAGAAGACAATTAGAAATTATTTTGAAAACCTATATTCCAATAAAATAGAAGATAGTGAAGACATCCATAAATTCCTTAAGTCATATGATTTGCCCAGACTGAGTCAGGAGGATACTCACAACTTAAACAGACCAATATCAATAGATGAAATAGAAGAAGCAATCAAAAGACTTCCAACCAAGAAAAGCCCAGGACCGGATGGGTATACAGCGGAGTTTTACAAAACCTTTAAGGAAGAATTAATACCAATACTTTTCAAGCTATTTCAGGAAATAGAAAAAGAGGGAGCTCTGCCAAATTCATTCTATGAGGCCAACATCACCCTGATTCCGAAACCAGACAAAGACACCTCAAAGAAAGAAAACTACAGACCAATATCTCTGATGAACCTAGATGCAAAAATCCTCAATAAAATTCTGGCGAATCGGATACAAAGGCACATCAAAAAAATTGTGCACCATGATCAAGTAGGATTCATCCCTGGGATGCAAGGCTGGTTCAATATACGGAAATCAATAAATGTTATTCACCACATCAATAGACTTAAAGATAAGAACCACATGATCATCTCGATAGATGCAGAAAAAGCATTCGACAAAGTACAGCATCCCTTTATGTTCAAAACATTAGAAAAACTAGGAATAACAGGAACTTACCTCGACATAGTAAAAGCTATATATGCTAAGCCTCAGGCTAGCATCATTCTCAATGGAGAAAAATTGAAGGCATTCCCCCTAAAATCTGGAACAAGACAGGGATGCCCTCTATCACCACTTCTATTCAATATAGTTCTCGAAACACTGGCCAGAGCAATTAGACAGACGAAAGAAATTAAAGGCATAAAAATAGGAAAGGAAGAACTTAAATTATCACTATTTGCAGATGACATGATTCTATACCTAGAAGACCCAAAAGGGTCTACAAAAAAACTACTAGAACTAATAAATGAATTCAGCAAAGTGGCAGGATATAAAATCAACACGCATAAATCAAAGGCATTTCTGTATATCAGTGACAAAAGTTCTGAAACAGAAATGAGGAAAAACACTCCATTCACAATATCCTCAAAAAAAATAAAATACTTGGGAATCAACCTAACAAAAGAGGTGAAGGACTTATACAATGAAAACTACAAAACCCTAAAAAGAGAAGTAGAAGAAGATCTTAGAAGATGGAAAAATATACCCTGTTCATGGATAGGCAGAACTAACATCATCAAAATGGCGATATTACCAAAAGTTCTCTATAGGTTTAATGCAATGCCAATCAAAATCCCAATGGCATTTCTTGTAGAAATAGATAAAGCAATCATGAAATTCATATGGAAAAATAAAAGACCAAGAATAGCAAAAGCAATTCTAAGCAGGAAGTGTGAATCAGGTGGTATAGCGATACCAGATTTAAAACTATATTACAGAGCAATAGTAACAAAAACAGCATGGTACTGGTACCAAAACAGGCGGGTGGACCAATGGTACAGAATAGAGGACACAGAGACTAATCCACAAAGCTACAACTATCTTATATTTGATAAAGGAGCTAAAAGCATGCAATGGAGGAAGGATAGCATCTTCAACAAATGGTGTTGGGAAAACTGGAAATCCATATGCAACAAAATGAAACTGAATCCCTTCCTCTCGCCATGCACAAAAGTTAACTCAAAGTGGATCAAGGAGCTAGATATCAAATCAGAGACTCTACGTCTGATAGAAGAAAAAGTTGGCTCCGATCTACATATTGTGGGGTCGGGCTCCAAATTCCTTAATAGGACACCCATAGCACAAAAGTTAATAACAAGAATCAACAAATGGGACCTACTTAAACTGAAAAGTTTTTTCTCAGCAAGAGAAACAATAAGAGAGGCAAATAGGGAGCCTACATCATGGGAACAAATTTTTACTCCTCACACTTCAGATAGAGCCCTAATATCCAGAGTATACAAAGAACTCAAAAAATTAAACAATAAGAAAACAAATAACCCAATCAACAAATGGGCCAAGGACCTGAACAGACACTTCTCAGAGGAGGACATACAATCAATCAACAAGTACATGAAAAAATGCTCACCATCACTAGCAGTCAGAGAAATGCAAATCAAAACCACCCTAAGATACCATCTCACTCCAGTAAGATTGGCAGCCATTATGAAGTCAAACAACAACAAGTGCTGGAGAGGATGTGGGGAAAAGCGTACTCTTGTACATTGCTGGTGGGACTGCAAACTGGTGCGGCCAATTTGGAAAGCAGTATGGAGATTCCTGGGAAAGCTGGGAATGGAACCACCATTTGACCCAGCTATTGCCCTTCTCGGACTATTCCCTGAAGACCTTAAAAGAGCGTACTACAGGGATACTGCCACATCGATGTTCATAGCAGCACAATTCACAATCGCTAGACTGTGGAACCAACCCAGATGCCCTTCAATAGATGAATGGATAAAAAAAAATGTGGCATTTATACACAATGGAGTATTATACAGCACTAAAAAATGACAAAATCATGGAATTTGCATGGAAATGGATGGCACTAGAGCAGATTATGCTTAGTGAAGCTAGCCAATCCCTAAAAAACAAATACCAAATGTCTTCTTTGATATAATGAGAGCAACTAAGAACAAAGCAGGGAGGAAGAGCAGGAAGAAAAGATTAACATTAAACAGATACATGAGGTGGGAGGGAAAGGGAGAGAAAAGGGAAATTGCATGGTAATGGAGGGAGATCCTCATTGTTATACAAAATTACATATAAGAGGTTGTGAGGGGAATGGGAAAATAAACAAGGAGAGAAATGAATTACAGTAGATGGGGTAGAGAGAGAAGATGGGAGGGGAGGGAGGGGAGATAGTAGAGGATAGGAAAGGTAGCAGAATACAACAGTTACTAATAGGGCATTATGTAAAAATGTAGATGTGTAACCGACGTGATTCTGCAATCTGTATTTGGGGTAAAATTGGAAGTTCAAAACCCACCTGAATCAAATGTATGAAATATGATATGTCAAGAGCTTTGTAATGTTTTGAACAACCAATAAAAAAAAAAAAAGATTGACATGAGAAGAGAACATAAGACAAAATACAGTGTGTGTGTGTGTGTGTGTATGTGTGTGTGTGTATTTATCCGTCAGTGTGTGTGCTATCACTCAACAGTCCACATGTTTGTAAAAACATGTAAAATGTATGAGTTGGTCTGAGCAAGGCTTTCTTGAGGCCCCTCCAGGGCTAAACCCCTATGAGAAGGTTTTTTTAAAGGAAGAAGACCCAAGATGGGACAAGAGAGGCCAGGGTGGATGGTGGCCCTGCAGGCAAGGTTCCTGCTTCCCCCAGCCTAGGACATGCACAGCCAGAAGTGATGGTGGGGGAAAGGGGGTTCATTCCCCCAAATAACAGGGGTTGGTTCAGGGATTAGCATAAACATTCCCAAGTGCATCTTGATTAGATGAGCCCCCAGCCGGCTTTACTACAGCTATGCACCTTAGGAAATAAAACATTTGCTAAATATAGTTCTCTCCTAGGACTTGGGAGGCATAGAGCTTTTGGAGACAGGTTTTCTGGGGAGTCAATAAAATCACTTCTAGGCTCAACCCAATCTGATGAACATTCCTGGGAGCCAGGCACGGGTGAGGCCCTGGGAGGGTGAGGACTGGTACAACTCCAGTTAGACACCTATCCTCAAGGAAGTCTCAGTTTATTGAGGAAATGGGAGCAAACTTCCAGCATTTTCCTGTGCAGGACAGTGGCCAAATCCAGGAATACACCACTCCCCAAAACCCCTCTGTCATTTGGATAAACCTACTCATCCCGGGGCCAAAGGAGGAGAGGTGGCTAAGCACAGATCTTACCTTAGGGAGGTACCAGAGCCATGGATAGCAGGATATTCCTCCTCCTCCCCTTCCATGCAAAGCACTTCCATACCCCCTTCGCAGGTGTTTGACATGAGCAAATGCTTCTGAAATTACAGGATAAACCCATCATGAGTTGAAAATATTGTAAGTGGAAAATGCATGTATTACACTTAACCTAACGAACATCACAGCTCAACCACGTAAGACACTGTAGAGTATCTATTTTTTCCCCTTGTGATCATGGGGCTGGCTGGGAGCAACAGTGGCAGTCACTATGCAGCATGGTGACAGAGGATCTAACTGCCTATCATAGCCTAGGAAAAGATCCAAATTCAAAATTTGAAATACATTTCCTACAGAATGAGTATTGCCTCTCCACCATCATAAAGTGGGAGATTTTTAAGTCAAACAATCATGAGTCAGAGATGAACTATATGTTTTTTTCTACTTTGCTTAAACAGAATAGCAGCGTGTTCCAGTTTCTGTGGAAAGATGACTGGGTAGCCTTGCTTTGAGGTAGACTAGCCAACATCCATGACAGCCAGTGCTTAAAGGAGTAAAATTCTAACATTCCTCCTGAGAACTATGCCATGACCCCTGGACATGTTCCATAGTACAAGGCATTCTCATGTTCTGCTCTGATGGCATGACCTCTGCTGGCAACTCCTCCCCACCCCACTCCACACCTTCACCTGTCAGATCTTCTACAGGCCATCCCTACCTGCTCTTCTCCCTTGGTACCCCTCACACCTTGCCTGTACCCCTCATTCTGGTGTTCTCTCTCCTGGGCAATGGTGACCATGGCCCTGTGCTGTCACATGCTCAGCAATGATGCCAGGGGTTGATGGTACCTGCAGATGGGCCAAGTGCCCCAGGAGGTCTTAGGTTCCCACTGTGTGGAGGCAGGCTTCTCCTAGTGACTCTAGAGCCCACATCCCCCAAGCACCACAGCTAACTCATTCTTCATTGCAGAAGCTGCCTGAAAGTGGGAGGGGGTCCGCATTGCTCAGCACTAGGGGCACAGCTGGCCCTCCTACTTGTGAAGTGACTAGGTCAGAATTTATTGAAGTTGAACCCATTCCCCTAACCAGCCAGAAGTGGATGTGGGGATTTTCCCATCAAACCTCTGCCATGAGGATTAATCAGGCTGTCCACTCTCAACCCTGACTTGGGCCTTTGCAGGACCTGGAGCAGCATCTTATATCTCCAGCCTTTCCTATAATGGGCCAACCTCAGACTAAGGGGTTGTGCAGCAACATAGTTGCTCCCTTGGACGGCCCAGCATCTTTGCCTGTTTCTCAACTTCACTAGCTTTACTTCCTCATTTACAAAATCAGGTGTTGGGCAGACAGTTCCCCAAGACCCTCTGGGCTCTGACAGTCTGTGATGTTGAGAATATTGAGTCCATACTCCCTTCTATAGGGATGAGGAGTTACATCTTAGCAGGAGAGAATCCAGGCTCTGTATCCCATGACTGTTGCTTCACTTGTTAGAGGAGGGCTGCAGATCAAACATCCCAAGGGCCTCCTTCTTTTGAGTCCTCTATGGTCTCCCTGGAGGGAGCACTTCTAGGAACTGGGGCTGTGTGGATTTGTGTTGTGCCCTTTGTGCTCTGTCTTGGTCACCTTGGCCAGGTTGCCTTTCTGACTTCCCTGAGGGGGACAGCCGAGCAGGTGTTCAGGGAGAGTGTTTAGATCTGATGTGAGGTCAAGGCTGCTAGTTGGAAGTTCAAGAATCAAGTCTGTTCTGTGGAGATACCCCCTAAATACTTTTCTTTTTAAGGTAATATTTTAGAATTGTGACTTTCTTGTGAAAACTCAGATTCTGGTTGCTCCTGAAAAAGTCTGATGGCAAAAATGTGCATTGGTGTATTAGTCAGGGTTCTCTAGAGAAACAGAACCAACAGGAAGTATAATTATAAAAAGGGGACTTATTATGTTGGCTTATGTGACCAGAAGCTGGATAGTCTACAATGGCCCTCTATAGGCTGGAGAGTTGGAAGAACTAGAAGCTGTGCAGTCCAAGAGACTGAAGCCCCAGAAAAAGAGGGATCAATAGTGCTGCCCTAGTCTGAGACCAAAGGCTTCTGGATAATCATTGGCAGGGTTCTCTTTGGACAAGTGAAAAAGCAAGGGTTCGATATCCTCAGATGTTATAGCGACAATAACCCATTCAAGAAGAATGGACCTTGCATCTGCTGCTGCTTCCTTGTTCTTCCAACTTTTATTCCATCCAAGCCATCATCCTATTGGACAGTGATGCCCATGCTCAGCGAGGGTCTCCATTTCAATTGGCTATTCCACATGCCAAGCATTCCAGGACACACCCTCATCGACACACCCATAAACCCTTTAAACCTTGGCATTTCTTAATCCAATCAAGTTGACAATTCAAATTAACCATTACAACTGGCTTCATAATACTCATCTGCGGGCCCCAGTGACTACATGGCCAGCTCCTCTCATTATGGTCTGGGCCTAGACCTGGGGTATCAAAACTGCAACCCACCCTGAGGGAATTACATAGATGACTTCTGAGGCTTGTGTACATATTTTCCAAAATTGTCATTAGGACAAAACATATCTAATTTAATGCTATATGAGCTTGAATGGTCCATTAAACATTTAGACTTCAGGCAAGAGGACTCCTGGCTGCTCCTGTGCCCTGGACTGCAGCAGCTAAGTGGGCCTGCTATTGCCAGTGCACATTCAATCTTGATCCCAGATCCCACTGGTGCTTGGAATCATGAATTGGCTCTGAGCTTGGACCAGATGCCAACATTTTAGGAGATTCGTCCCTGGGAAGTTGCTGGAATGTTATCTACACCAGCAAATGCCACAGTCACCTCCACATGGAGTTGGGATGGGGACAATAACTATGTGTTCCATTCATTCAAATATCCCTTCATTCCTTTCCTACACAACTCACAGATAAGCACTGTCTTTACAGAACTCAGTTTCTTGGAGAAGTAAGCTGATAGTTGCTGCAGAGTTCAAGGTCCAGCTGCTGCCCCTGGAGGGGTAATGAATGACCTGGATGGGCAGTGGCTATGTGAGGACTGGCATCCTTAGGAAATGCACACCTCTCTTTCTCTTCTCTCTCTCCTTTTTCTTTCTTTCCTCCTTTCTTCCCTCCCTCCCTCCCCTCCTTGCTTTTCAAACATATTTTCTTCACTGTATACCTTTTAGAATGGTCAAAGTCTAGAATACTGACAACACACAATGCTAGTGAGGAAGCAGAGCAACAGAAACTCTCCTTCATTGCCAGTGGAAATGAAAAGTAGTACAGCCACTTTGGAAAATGGACTGGTAGTCTCTTACAAAACTAGATATACTTTCCCCATATAATCCAGCAATCCCACTCCTGAGCATTTATTCAAAGGAGTCAAAAACATGTGCAATCAAAATCCTGCACACGTTGCTGGGGTTGTAGCTCAGTGGTAGAGCACTTGCCTAGCATGTGTGAAGCACTGGGTTTGATTCTCAGCACCATGTATCAATAAATAAATTAAATAAAGGTCCATAGACAACTGAAAAGAATATGCTTTTAAAAAAACCTGCACATGGATGTTTATAGCAGCCATATTCATAACTGCCAAACTTGGAAGCAACCAAGATGTCCTTCAATAGGTGAACGAATAAACAAACCATGGTATATCCAGTCAATGAAAAGAACTAAAAGGAAATGAGTTATCAAGCCATCCTCTAGTATGGATTAACTGGGTAGTAACTGTAGGCAGGTAGATTGTGGCTAGAGGAAGGAGGTCACTGGGGGCATGCCTTTGGGCGTTATATTTTGTCCCTGGTGAGAGGAGCTCTCTTTCTGCTTCCTGGTTGCCATGTCTTGAACTGCTTTCCTTCACCACACTCTTCTGTCATGATGTTCTGCCTCACCTCATACTCAGAGCTATGGAGTTGGACAACCATGGGCTAAACCTCTGAAACTATGAGTCAAAATAAACTTTTCCTCCTCTAAGTTTTTCCTATCAGGTCTTTTGGTTATAGTGACAAAAAAAAAAAAAAAACTGACATAAAGAGAAATTGGTACTATAAGTCAGGTTGTTGCTGTGACTAACCTGACCATGTGGTTCAGAAGTTTGTTTTGTCTTGTTTTGTTTTTTACCTTTATTTAATTTATTTATTCTTATGTGGTGCTGAGGATCAAACCCAGTGGCTCATGTGTGCTAGGCAAGAACTCTACTACAACCCTCGTACCTTCAGCAGGTTTTTTTTTTTTTTTTGCTTGTTTTTAGGAGGAATTTTTAAAGGTTTAGAGATGCAAGCTGGAAAAGCTTTAGAACATTGTAGGCAACACTTAATGGGTGATCCTGGTGGAAGCTCAAAAGACCAGAATGTGGAAAGGACTCCAGACAATAAAGACTGTGCTCTTGAGGTTTCAGAGGAGAAGGAGAAAATTGGACTAGAGGCCATTCATGTTCTGGCAAAGAAGTTATCTACAGTTTGCTCATGTCCTGACACTTCCTGTGAGATTGAATTTAAAGGTGATGGGCTAATTAATTTGGAGGAAGAAATTTCAATGTACTACAGCATTCAGAGGATGTCACAGATACTGTTGAGAGGTTTTGGCCAAATTCACTGTAATAAGCAGGAGCAGAAAGGTTTTAAATACTTGCAGTTTGGCCAGAAAAGTATGAGTAAAACAGAGGCTAAGTAAGTTGTGGTTGTTAAGTAAGTTGTGGTTGTTAAAGAGTTTATAGCCACTAAAGAAATGCTAAGTACTTTACCCAAAATCCACAGGAAGGATGGCTTCAGGGCATCTCATGAACTGGCAGGACAACACCCATCTCAGGCTCAAGGGCGTAAAAATAAAACTTCCTTCAAGAAAAGCACGCAGCTTGCCCAGGTGTCCTAGGAAGTTGTTTTAACTGCACTCCGCCACGTAGACACTCAGCAACTGCTGCAGCCATGGTCCCAGGAGGTTTGGTTTCTGCTCAGTATGGTAGCAGTCTTGGCATCAACCACGTGATACTGGTTCTGCAGGAATACAAGATGCTGGAGTTATTGTGTCATGGAAGATTCCACAAAGACTTCAAAGGAAGATAGGAAGCCAGGCAAAGTGTAGCAGGGTTGGAATCCCTGAAGCCAGCCCCTAAGAGGGCATTGTATGAAGATGTGAGAAGGAAACCAACACTGCTATGGAGACCCTCAAGATGCCAGTAACCTGGAACACCTGCCAACAAAAGCTCAAGAGACAAGCCAAGAGAGAGGCCATGTAGGCTTCAATCAGCAAGTCCATAGGGCTAGAGCTACACAAGCCCTTTGTAGAGAACATCCTGATGTCATGTGACCCACATTCTAGACATAGAGCTATAGGACTTGTTTGCCCACCTGAATATCATCCTGCTTTGATCCCATCCCTTCATTCTATGCCCCTATTTCTCCCTTGTGGAATAAAAATGTTTACAGTGCCATTATATACTATATATATATATATATATATATATATATATATATATATATATATATATATATATATATATATATACATATATAACTTCTTTTTGATCTTTACAAGAAAAAACATCCAAGGGTTTGCCTTGAATTTCAGATTACATTTGTACTTGCACTTTTGGGCAATGCTGGAACAGTTTAGACTTCAGGGACTCTTGGAAATGAACTAAATGTATTTTGCATTGTGAGATAGGCATGATCTTTTAGGGACCAGGGATAGAATGTTATGGTTTAGATATGAAGTATAATCCAAAAGCTCATATGTGAGAAGATGCAAAAATGTTCAGAGATGAAATGACTAGATTATGAGAGTTGTAACCTAATCAGTGGACTAACCCACTGGTATGGATTAACTGGGTAGCTTTAGGCAGGTAGGTTGTGGCTGGAGGAAGTAGGTCACTGGGGATACGTCTTTGGGGGCTATTTTTTTGTACTTGGTGAGTAGAGCTCACTTTCTCCTTCCTGGTTGCCATGTATTGTGCTATTTTCCTCCACTCTACCTTTCCACCATGATGTTCTGCCTAACCTCAGACCCAGAGCTATGGAGTCAGCCAACCATGGACTGAACCTCTGAAACCATGAGTGAACATCAATTTTTCCTCTTCTAATTTGTTCTTGTCAGGTCTTTTGGTTACAGATATGAGAAAGATGACCAAAACACTCATTAATTGTAATAAATATATCTCTAGTGAGGGATATTAATAGTAGGGCAGCCTGTACATTTGTTGGTAATGGAGTATAAAGGAAAACTGTCTTTTCTTCTCAATTTTGTTGCCAACCTAGAACTGCTCTAAAAAAAAAAAAGTCTTCTAAAAATTAGAGAATGGCTTAATCTTGCCAGAAATACTTGCTTAAAATTTTGTACAACTTAAAATAAATCCATAGGGTCACTATGATATAATCCTTTAAGAATTATTCTAAGGAGATAAGATCACATAAGTGAAATTTGGAGATTTAAAAGAATGAACATCTGGTCATTACTTTAGGCCAGTGATAATATTTTGAAAAAAAACACAGCAAATTAAAAAAAAAAAAAAACACTCTTCCTTAAGATTGATTATATGCATTTGCCACTAAAAGAACTAGAGAAAGACACAAGGGAGAATGCTAATGAAGACAGGGAGGACAATAACCACAGTCACAGCCAAGCTAGGGAAACATCCACATGGGTCAAAGTTTTTCCAGGCCAAGCTCCAATCTCTGGCTTCCCACTTGTTTGGGGATTTGGCTCCTGAGGAGTGAATCAAGTTCCCTCTTCCTAGAGTGCACAGAAGCCCAGGGAGCTCGTGTGAGTGTCCAGGGCTTAATTCCTGGGAAGGTCAGGATGGGAAGCCACTTACTCATTGAAGGGATCAGGATGGGGCAGCAGGAACAGGGCTTTTTCTGGGAGCAGGGGCTTCATACCCTTTGTAAATCCTAGGACCAGCAGAGAGGCCTGGGCCTCTCAGCTCTTCCCTAAACACAGGAAAAGGGGCTGGATAGTGCCTGGTGAGGCACAAAGAAAAATAAGCCACAGATGTGCTGATCTGGGGAGTTTCACAAACTGCAGAAATCGGCAAATTTCAGCACTCTAACCCAAGCCAAATCAGCTCCTGTGAACTGCAGCATATTCTGGCAAATAGCTCACTAATCAAAAGATAGCTTGTGTCATCCTTCCCTGGCATAGGTGGGTGCTCTGGAGAATCACTTGTCACAGATGTGTGTGGTTTTCATGGGTGGGGGGGGACCCTGGAACAAGAAATACAGACTTAAATAAGGAAAGGAAACTGGAAAGGAAGGGGCTAGACAGGATGGAACCTGGACAGGACCAAGAACTGGACAAGAAGGAGCTAGACAAGAAGGAGGCTAGATGGGAAGGGACCTGGAAAGAAAGGGGCTTGACCAGGACCAGAACTGGACAGGAAGGAGTTGGACAGGAAGGATGAAGGGTTATGAAAAATAATATTTCTACAAGATCGCCCCTGAAGAAAAGCTGAGAGATGGTGCAGCTAACTGAGGGCCATTTTCACATCCAGAAAATGAGCCCCTATGGTGCCCAAGTCCGTGAATGAATAAATGGCTTCTTTGAATCTGTTGAGATTTGCATCCATCACTTTGTGCTTACCAAGGGGGTTGGGCAGAAGCAGGGTGGGGAGGAAGGAGGTGCACCAGGAAGCAGAGTGGATAGGAAGGGCAAGGACAGAAAGGGGAATGGGCAGGAAGGAAACTGGGTAGGAAGGAGTTGGGCAGGAAGTGGGTTGAGCAAGGGGGTGGGACAGGAAGAGCCTAGACAGGAAGGGGGATGGGCAAGAAGGAACCTGGACAGGAAGGAGATGGACAAGGGGATGTGCAAGCTCAGAGCTGGCATTTCTGTTGCTGGAGCAGCACCTGGCAACAGCAGACACAAAGTCACTGTAGCCTTCAAGCTTGGTCTATTGCTTGCACATGCACAATGCTTCTCTTTGTCTGTGATTTACCTTACTTAGTCCTCCTGGGTCCACCTCAGGGAGACTGGATATGCAGGCTTCCTCACCCCTCCACCTCCATGTGGAAAGGAGCAGAGGGCTTGGAATCAGAGCCAGGCCCACCATGATGGCCAAGACCTAGCCATATGGCCCCACCATGACCTGTACCCACAACCTGCTCTTCCTCCCTGGGCAATCTGCCCCTCACTTTTCCAATTATGGAAACATTTTCCTGGTTATCTCTGAATGTTGTGCCTGTTCAGCTTCTGTTCTTTTCTCCAGAAACAAAGATAGCCACTGTGAGAGCCCAGTGGTTGTTTTCATTCCTTTCATCCTCTTCCCCCTCTGTTTTGTACTTTTTGACATTGTCTTCACCATCTCAAAAAGCCTCCCAGACTTTATTTACATATCGCTGTTTTTGCTTCTCCACGGCTTGGCTTCTTCATTTCACTCCATCCATGGGCTTTTAGGACTGCTATTTATTATTCATTTCCTCGTGACCCTGCTTTTACCCTTTGTCCTAGTTGTCATCTCTAGGTGTTCAGTCTGATCCTTTTTATCTCCCACTGCCCTTAATGTTCTGCAGCATAATCAGCTATGTCCTTCCCACTAGAATGCGGCAATTTGTGTCTCTTACAAGCTAGACTACTGCAGTTCTTACTTTGAAAAATCCCCTTTTAATGGATCCCAAGTAGTTTACTCATCCTGAAAAGTAGACTCTGAGTCTCACTCCTACCTCTTTTCTCCAAATGAGAGGCTGAGGATGGAACTTCACAGGTCATTTATCTACTGCCCTGGATACTTGGCAGTGAGTGGAATCCAGATGTTGGTCTGGTCCCATTTGCAGCACATCCATCAGAAATTTCAGGCAATGTATCCCCAGCCACTTTTCTGTAGTTTGGGAGGGCTGTGAAGGTTTCCTTGCTTTTCAGTATTTTGTTTGTTTGTTTGTTTGTTTGTTTGTTTTTGTTTTTGTTTTCCTTGGTCGTTTGTTTTGTTCCATGGAGGGGATTCTGAAGGTTGTTCTGAAGTCCCCTCTTCTTAGCCTCAGAAGTCACCACATTCCTTAAGGCCATTGGCCCCTCCCTGGCCCTGTATTTTTGTGCAAATTGGTTTGAAAGAAAAAACTAGGGTGACAGAAGGCTATGCTCTGTCATCATCAACAGCCACCTGGGCACTGGGAATCCTGCCCCACAGCAGAGCCATGCCCAGAGTAGAGCTGGACATTTGTGATTCAGTGAATCCTAGAACTTTGGACTTTGCTTTAAATTCTGCCTTGATGACTCTGATTTCCAAATTTGCAAAATGAGCATTAAAATCTTTAGAGAGCAAAGGTTCCTTGTAAGATCAGCAATTCTTTTCCCTTCTTTAGAAAAGAGCCCCAAAATATCTTCTCTGCTCACATTTTGTTGCATTTCCCCTTTTCAGCACAGCTGGGCACAAAGAGGCTTATGCCAGGGAAAAGCAAAAGGTGGAACGCTGTTCAATCTGCCCAGGCAGGTCTTTGTTGCTAGATGCAGGGATGGTCTGATTCATCAAATCCCTCTGCAGTTTACAATCAGCTGGGCCAGAACCGCACCTTCCATTGTTCCAGGGACTAGCCCAGGCACCTCATTCCCCTGGCTCATCTTGCTTCATTTCCATACAAGAGCAGGGACACCAGAGTACTGAGCACAGAGTAAGCTTCCATACAGCCTTTAATAAAATTCCCCACAATAACATGGGAAGACAGTGGTTCTCATTTGACCATCAAACAAGCTGAGAATCAGAAGGACACATTAAAAAGTCACCCTCCTTGTCATGCTCACTGCACACTCTGCTCATCTACCCCACAGCAATACATACTGCATGGATTCCTTTATCCCTCCTCCCAATAATGTGATCCAGTTATTCCAAGAGCATTCATTACATAATCCTTCCCTCTCTTGGAGACTTAGCTCCAGCAAGTTCCAGACACTGCTGTGCTTGCATTCTTCTCCTTTGGTCTGTGCTTCTATATTTTTGCTTATACACTCTTTTATGTGACACCAAGCAAAGGGCTCCCTCCCCAGTGCACAATGAGCCATACTATGGTACTGAGTTTTGCAAAAAGAAAGCTTTATTGCAAGGTCAACCAGCAAGAGTACAAGAGCAAAAGCTCAATTCTGCCTCCTTGATTGGTTGGCAGCAGTAATTTACCAGAAGGGAGAGAGGAGAAACTGCTTACTGATTGGATGAGGAGAAGGGGATAGAGGGTCCTATGCTCCTTCACCAGCTATATGTTTCTCTTTGGAAAAGAGAGCTTACCATATTTTTTTTTGGTAGAGAATTTTGAGCCTGTGACATCCAGATGTCATTAACCAGACAAGCCACTTCTTCAGCTTATGTCCATTCTTGAAAAGCTGGTTTCAAAATATCCTTGAGTGGATTTTGGAGGTACTTTCTGAAAAACATCTTAAGCACTCTGTTATTTAAAAAATTAATTTCCCAGGGTGTTCTGGTCCTAGCCAATTTCATATGGTTCTTAACTAGACAGCAGTATCTAAAGGATTTGAATTCTGCATCACTTGCATTTGGTTCCAGAATCTCTTATAATCTTGCACACTTGCCTTCCTGTTATATTTGCTTTTTTTCAAGTGTTTCATTTCCTCTGGAATCCTTTAAACACTTTTAAAGAGTTGGATTTGCATTAAGCCCACAGATTAATTTGGTGAGAGTGTTCACATTCTATAATGTTCCGCTTTCTTGTCCCTGAATGTGTCCCCATATCCCTGTACTGGGTTTTCATTCCCTCCTGACATCCCTAGAGGTGCCTCAGCTCCTACAGCTCTCATTAATCTCATTCTCATGTGCATTGTTTGTTTTTTTGTTTCTATGCTCAAGTGAATACCTTTTCTCATTTCTCTCTGACAGGTGTTTCCAGGGAAGTGAATGCCTTTTATTTCATACATTTGCTGTGAAACTTGTCTTTGCAATAAACTCTTCCACATTCTAATTGCTTTAGTAGAAACTCTGGGAAACACCTGCCAATCACCAAAGGGTCCTCTGAACTGCAAGCTTCCAGGTTCTGACACTCTAGAAGCACAAACAAGCACCCACAGAAATTCTGGTGACCCTGGTCCCAGGGGAAGGACACTAAAACACTGTCTATGGGGCTGGCTGAGGCTGGTGACACACAGTTGGATGAGGACCCTCAGCAGACTTTGCTGCCATGGTTTCCCTTCATCTGCATTCAACACAGAGATACCCCACTATTTGTTAGCCCTCCTGAGCCATTACATGTGTCTGACATAGAGGTCAGGATCTGGAACAGGACCTGTCTCATGGTTAAACTTCACATTTATCTTAAAATGATGAAAAGAAGAAAAACAGCTATGACCCACTTCAATTTCACAGATCCCTAAATCAGGGTAACTGGCATCCTGCATATACAGGGCATGTCCTGTATTTCATGGCTTTGCCCTGCATTTGTCCTGCTTTGTCAGGATGCCCGAAATGTCCTGGATTCTGTTTTTTTTTTTTTCCCAATAAGTTACAAAACTTCAGCAGAGCTAATTTGCTGCCACAGTAATTTGAACCTGAGCTGGCACTGCAGCAGATTCTGACCTCCACAAATAAGGTCTGGGTACTGACAAACTGGGGGTCAGGAGGCAGTGAGGAAGAGCCAAGAATACAAGTACTTTAAACTCCAGAATGGAAGAGATTGTTGTTTCACCAAAGCCCCACATCATGAATTGTAGTTGGCACTAATCAAAGTCCAACTCAGTCCACATGTCCTGAAAACCAGCCAAGCAACACTAGGTGAGGCCAGACCTTGATAGGAATCAGGTCAGTGATGACCCACATGTCTGATAAACCCTAGCCCTAAAGGCTGCTGCTCCTCAAATTCATCCATACCAAGTCCCAGTCTCTCCAAAATCTTAGGAAAAGTCAGTTTGGCTTTGTTGGTTGATTGAGCCCCCAAACACAGCTCTGCCTGGCAGGAAAATGGGAAGCATCCATGGTTTTGCATCTGATACCAAATTCAACTTACTTCTAATTTAAGATTTCACAACCATTTAACCTGTTCCAACTCCTACTTATGATTGGTTCTCAGCGTGGATTTGAGTGACAGATGTGCTCAGGCAGCTGTGAGATCAAGTTTGATCTTCTTTCCATGGTTCCTATTATCTATATTTCATTTATGTATTTGAGCCCCCAAATGCCAAAATGCAAATTTTGTGATGAACTTTTATTTATTTATTTATCTTAGTGTAGTGCTGAGACTCAAACCCAGTGCCTCACTGGTGTGAGGCAAGTGTTTTACCATTGAGCTACAAACCCAGCCCCACTGTGATGAATTTTGACCAATGGCTATTTACTTAACTGAAAGAAAAATACATTGAAATTCTTTGTTCAGTCAATATCAAAATGGTGGAGAGTCAGAACAGTGTTTTAGACCAAGAGTTAAACACAAGGGACGCATGAGTTCTTCAGCTGATACCCCAGCAAGTGATAAAATAACTTTTTTTGCCTTACAGGAATTCACATGAAGAAGATAAAATAATCTCAGAGGTTGAGATGGCTCCCAGACTGTGTATTGCCATCAGTCTTTCAGCTCCAATGACTGTCTTAACATACGGATGCCAGAAGTATTTTCTGATTCCAACATTGCAAGCAAACTGTCAAGTGCCAGCACAAATCTGAAATAGGATAATGTAACGACTCCATTCACGACCACAGGGTTTTCAGAGCTCTGCCTGCCTCACCTTGAACAGCACAGCCACAGGTGCAAGATTCAAGGAAGCATAATGCAGAAAATATAATTCCCTTTGTGCAGGATTTTTCTCCTGAAAAAGGCTTGCTTCTAAGGCTATCCCAAATATGATCTCTTCCAGAAGAGACATCAATAAAAATGAGCAAAGTTTTGTGGAGATCCTCTTATAGACTTAACAGTCAGTGAAGAAAAAAATTGCAATGCATTTCATGGAGCTAATATAAATACACATTGTGATGGGTGTTTGTGTTAAGTGCAGAGAACAATGTTTATTCTGGGTAGAATAATGAGTGGCTCTATGAAAGGATTGGTGCTCTGCCCTCATTCTCCATAAAACTACTCTGACAGCATCCGGTGTTCTTTCTATTGACATCAAAGAAATTGGCATGAAATTGTTCTCTAACTTCAGCATTTATACTGTTCGAACAGAGCAATCAAAAGACTTTGGCGATTTTCTGGGCATTCAGCAATGTTCTGCTCACTCATATTCATTCAAAAACCCTGTTGTCTTTATTCAACAAATTCAGTTGAGAGAATCCTCAGTTTTATTCACAGACTGGAATTGTACTTTAATTCCAAAGAAAAGGCCACAGAATTTCATGTTGACTTCATAAATAATTTATTAAGTGAAGTCTACTTATTTCTTGTTCAATATCCCCTTAGCAATAGGATTATGCAAATTGACAGGAGAGCAAACAGTGTTATTGAAGCCTCCATTGCTTAAAGGAACTTGAATACATTAAAGAAATAATTGAGGAAATATTTATCCCTTTAAGTGTCAAGGCTATTTTCAAAGGAACAACATTAATTATAAGCAGAAAAGGAAGTTCTGACTCAAAAGTGGATAATTATTACAGCATTTGCCGTGACTATCTTTGAAATGGATTTTTCATCCCTTCAAGAATTCTTTTCTTTTACGTGGATTTCTTAATACTCTTCCATCTTGGGAACAAGCAGAGTTGTCATGTGTAAAAGATGAAGGCAATAAAAATTGATTATAATGGTTTTTTTGTTGGTGGTGGACAACATCTTAAAATGTTGATGAACGAGAGACACAAAGGAAACCCAAAAAATGGAAAAGCAACATATGCTGTAGAAAGTTGTATTATACATCCTAAGAAATCAAATCCAAAGGGCAGTTCTTGGAGTTACTAACGTTAGGCCAGTACATGTTCAGTGCACCAACTCATGATGCTAATGTTGAGTGTGTTTTCTCAATAATGCACAGTCAAAAGGAAAAAAGAAGAAGAAGAAGAAGAAGAAGGTAGATGTGATTGTAATAGAAGACACCTTACAACATAAATGGAAAGTGAGCTATAACTGCAAGGAATTTGCTAAGTGAATTTTGCAAGAGGAAGAACTGCTAGAGAGAGCCAAATCATCAGGGAAATGTAATAAAAGGTATGTAAGTTAGTAACTTGTAATTTATTTCAAATAAACAATGAATAATTCTTAGTATAAGTATGTCCATGCAATATTTTTTCTTTTATGGCAATGAATATATACATATGTAATTTAAAATATTATGGGTGTCAGTATTTTCATAATCTAAATCTGGCAATCCTTCCTAGTCAGAACTCCCTGATTTACATGATATTTTCTAGAGACAAGAATGGGCTTCACATTGAAAAAGAAAAGGAAAATAGACTGAATCTGGTCTTAAGCATGATTGATAGTCGATTTTTAACAACTTCTCAAAATGTGAGCAAAAATTTATCATTAAAGTCTGTAATTTGGGGAAAATTAATAAAACGTTTAATAATCAGACTACTCTCTGAGATTTATGTACAGAGTGTCTAAGTCAGTTTGGGCTGCTATAACAAAAATGCCACAGACCATATGATTTAAACAGTAGAAATGTATTTCTCACAGTTCTGGAGGCTGGTAGTTCACAATCAAGGTGCTATTGGATTTGATTCCTTTTAGTGAAAAGAGGGCAAGAGAGCTCTTTGGTGTCTAGGTGTGTATCTATTTTTTTTCCTGTACTGGGCATTAAACCCAGAAACCCAGGGTTCTTTTACCTCGAGCTACATTCCCAGCCTTTTTGTTGTTTTATTTCGAGACACGGTCTCAATAAGTTGCTGAAGCTGGCCTCAAACTTATGATCCTCCTACGTCAGCCTCTCAAGTTGCTGAAAATTACAGGCATGTGCCTCTGTGCTGGCTTGGTATCTCTTCTTATAGAGACATGGATCCCTTGTGACTAATCACCTCCCAAAGACCCCACCTCCAATTACTATCACTGAGGTTAGGATTTGTTGGGGAAAACACAAATATTCAATCCATTGCACAGAAGTATTTCCTTCTCTGGTCCCCCACCCACTACCCCCTTTTAGAGCATTTTAAAAGAGTTTTGAATATACACACAAACACACATATCCTCTTCTCCCATAAAGTCCACTTGACAGATTCTGGAGAGCACTGGAAGGGGAGCACAAATTACTCCATATTCCTGCCTTTAAGGTGATGTGATGGCTGGAGCCATAGTGGCACCTCTGAGACTGTGAGGAGCCAGCCAAAGGGATGAATAAGAGGACTTCCCTGATACCAAGTGAGCTGCTGAGCCAAGTTCCAGCCTCCTTGTTTATCACTAGAGCTGAATCACTAGAGCTGCTCTTCTGTTACTTACCTCTGAAAATATTCCAGAGTATAACAATGGGCTGTGGGCATTTCGATATAGGCAATACCAGTGTCTGCACAGATGTCATGTCCTTGTGTTGGGGCACAGACATGAGGTGTGACACAAATGGCCAGATAGTGAAGACCCTAAAGAAGTCAGGACAAATTCTCAGAGCCTGGGATCCTGGAAAAAATGCGTATTCTTTTTTATTTTAAAAAGCATATTTAATTTTAAGAGAGAACTGCCAGTAATGTTTTAAAATATACTTGAAAACATATGTTCAATTTCAAAATCTTGAACTGATGTGACACTGAATTTAAAAAAAAAAAAAAAAAACTGAAAAAGCTGTGCTACTGGGTCTGGAGAGGCGAATGCCCAGAATCTGTCCCAGGCTCTGCTTGGGAAGACGAATGCTGTGATGTTTGTCGGTGCAGCCCCGGGTCAATGTGTGTGTTTTCTTCTATCAATTTGTGGGTTTAATGGGCATATTTTGGTAACAACAAGCAAAATAACAAACTTCCTAATTCTCTTTGTGAGAGCCATTCAGGCTGTAAGAGGGAAAATGCTATTTAACAATCTATAATTAGGGGAGCTGCTCCCAGCTTGCAACAGGAGTCCAAGGACTGATAACATAGTTGTAATAGGGGGAAATTAAAACAGAAATCTCTAAGCAGCCTGCAAACTAGCCTTGATTATCCAGCAAAGGAAAAGCTCCTGAGTCCCTGTGGGAGTGAGCAGGTACTTGGGGATCACATGGCTTTCTTATAAAATGGTCAAGCCTTAAGATGGTCGGCAGTCGGGAGTGGTAAGACTTTGACCACCTGCTTTTAGAGCTTAACTAATAGAAAATCCATTTTCCTTTGGTAGCAACTTGAAGCATGCGCTGCCTCCTTTGTTCTCATTGTTTCCTTTCCCCACACCGGCCTGGCAGGGACCATTCAGAACAAACCTATCAACAAGCAGGCCCAGGTGATGGTGGCTCCAATTCCCTCCTCAAACCAGGACGTTTGCCTACGTGCTTTGTGTCTCCATTTCCCTATAAACTGGGGATAAAGCAGAGCTGACATCAGAGGATGGTGGGAAGGATTCAATGAGGTTGGGTCTGAGGAGTGTGCAGTGTCTACCTGCCCAAAGTCAGGGCACTGGATTCTCCACCTCCCTAAGAGTGGTGTCTATGCCCAGATGAGCTTCCCCTCACCTTCCTGGTTATTCCTGCTTCCCCTTGGCCACTCCCCATGGAAGAGCATCTCCTTGTAGGACAGTTCTCAGCACTGAGGTCTTGCCTGCAGATTCCTCACAAGCTCCATTTGCCCTTCTGCAAGTTGGGGAGCTCATGAGCGGCACATCTGAGCCATTGCTCCCTGGGGACACTGTAGCCTGTCTTGTGACAATTAAGACGTTAACTCTGTTGATTAAGAGCCCACTGTCATTTCTGCCACTCGACTTGCATCCTTACAGTGCCCACGTGGCAAATCTGTCCTTAGGGATGCTTCCCAGTCCTCGTGATGCTGAGAAAAAATTCCACCACTGAACCTCTTTTGCAGAATGTGTATAAATTTCAGTGCCTTCTCTTGTACTCCTGAGATTCTTTTGCCCCCAGCTCATCGCACTTGTAGATGCTATTAGCTAAGATGCTTTGAGGATGGGGTGGGGTTTGGGAAGGTAAGATGGATGCCGGTAGTGGATCCCAAGCGATTCTCCAACAGTCTTGAGCAAGGGATCCTGTCTGACTGTAACAAATGCAGCATGCTCAGATTTACTCCCCAGAAGCTCCCAACATCACACATACCAATTGAGGGGAAAAGATGCAGAAGTCAGTTCCTTAAACTCTGGTGACTTAGTGGTTGAAACCAGCTGAAGCCTGAACACATCTAGATGCAAATCCTTCAAATAGCAAAGTTCTTAAGCCATCTTTCAGGAGAAACCTCCAGCATGCACTCAAGGATGATTTCGAACCAGCTTTTCAAGAATGGGCATGGACAGAAGGAACTCCCCTGGTCAATGACCCTTTGATGTCACAAATTCAAAATCTCCCACATAGAACATAACTTCCTAGGGAAAAAAAGCAGGTGAACTGTGGAGAAATGTGATGACTATAGGCTTGCACAAAAGAACCCTAAGACTCCCCCTTCTTACCATCCAGCCAGCAAGCAGCTCCTCCCCCTGCTCTTCCAATGAATTCCCCGCTGCCAACTGATGCAGGGGCAGACCTGAAGCTCAGCTCCTTTGGCCCTCCCTCCTCCTTGCCTGTTGACCACAAAATAACACCTTCTCTTGTTGCAAAAATTCAATGCCATAGTATTGGCTTCTCTGCATGTCAGGCAGTAAGCCCTTGTTGATGATAGCACAGGGATAATTAGACCATTAAAAAGAATAATGACTGCAGTTGGCTAAAACACATTCAACTTATAAAAATTCATGACTCCATAAAATTCTCAAAGAAGAGAAAAACCTTCCCTGATTCGTCTCCACTAGAACCAAGTATTACTCCGACTCTTCCCTCTGAAGGTTCACAATTAGGAACAAGAGTGAAGCTCTTGGGCTGCCTTTCCAGCAGAATCCATATAGGAGGCTACCCTGTAGCCCCAGCTGAGGAGGAAAAACAAAATTCTCCACATAATAAGCCAATAAATAGAAGTGATAGAATAAGAAAGTTCCTGCTAACATCCTCTTTAGAGGAAAGCCTCTGGTTTTTTGGTTGTTTTTTTTTCTCCTACTCTACTCTGACAATACACTTCTGACACCAGGTGTGTGTGTGGGTTTTCCCCACCCACCGAGCAATCCATTCTGCAGCAGACACCAGCTGGTGTCCCCTTCCATCCAGTTCTCTTACTATCCACCTGGAGATAGCATCAGATTCAAAGGTTGAGCCTCAGTCCCCAAGACCGACCCCATTTCAGATGTTGGTCTCAAGCCCAGGTGGGTTTATCTGAGCTTCTGACCCATTGGCTACAATTCAGGGTTCTCACAACCCCCTCCTCAGATTGCCAAGGCTTAGACCAGAGCGGCGTTAGCATTTAGAGCAGTGATATCACCAGGCAATATGTTGCTTCAGACATGACTGGTCCTCTATGTGACTTTCTTGCCTAAATCGCTTGTCTAGATTAAAACAGTCATTGGGAGGTCACTCCCAGTTGACAGGAAAATCAGCAGATAGGGAACCTGTTAAGCCCCACCTCAGGAACTATGGGCCACCATGGGGTGGGGAGGGAAATGACCCAGGAATCCTGGCCTGGTCTCTTTAGTGAGTCAACGTCATAAAGAAAGGAGGAATAAAGGGTAAATTTAGCCTGAAAGAGAAATAAAAAATAAAAAACCAAAAATTATATCTTTGATATGCACAAACCACACTTTAAAATCCTCTTGAAGACATTTTTTTTTAATTTTTGAATGGGTACTAGATAATATTAAGAAATGGTTGTTCATTTTCTTAAGTATAAAAAAAGTATGGGAATTATATAAAACAATGTTCTTTTTTTTTTCAGGACAATGTTCTTAATTTTAGAGGAGAAAATAAAAGTAACTGGGGTTAAATGCCACAATGTGCATAATTGTCTTTAAAATACTTCAGCTAAAAGCAATAATTGTAGCAAATATGGCTACGTGTTAACCATGGAATCTAAGGAATTCATTTCATATTCACTTTACTTTTATGTGTGACAAAATTTTTCATAATGAAAAATGAAAATTTTTAAAGAAATAGATCTGTGGCTCCACAGTAGCTCATTAGCAAAAGATGTGGGAGACTGTGAACTGCAAATTGACCATGTGGCATCCCCCTGCCTCCCCGCCTCAGTTCTCCAGAACCCTGGGGCCCATGCATAGAAATGTGGAGCTTAGATCAGGACAGATCATTCTGAGTTCCTGTGCCCGGGAGCACTAACAGGAACGTTGGCAACCAGACGACTGAAACCAAGGAAACACAGACACAGGGTGGGGAAGGCACTGGAAGTCCTGCCTAGGGCAGAAATGGCAAAAAGATTTCCTGTGGGGAGACTGTCCTTCCAGGTCTACAAGAGGAAGCACTCCCAGCAATCTTTCAGGGGTGGCCCCTTTGCCTTTCTGAAATCTTGCCCTTCACTGGGGTAGAAGCCAGAGAGCAGGAGTTCGAATTTATACCAGGTGAATTTGAAAAGAAACAAAGACTTTTTGGATCTGATAGCATTATGCCTCATGCAGGTGGCCCTGAAGGCCAGACCATTGGACAGGAAATTCCAGCCAGCAATGTTGGTGATCCTTTGACACATCAAGGGCCCAGCCTGGGGGTACAACCTTTCCTTATAGTTTCTGGAAAAGCACAACTGTTGCCATCCAAGCCAGGCTTCTTCAAGGTGGGAAAGAGAGATCCCCGAGGAAGGAAAGGGAAACACAGCTCATTCTAGAAGAAGGAAAAAAGGTGTTTACAGGGGTGTTTGTACAATGTGCATATGTATATGTCTGTGTGTGAACACATGCTTGTTTCCTTCCTTCCTTCCTTCCTTTCACTGGGGATTGACCCTAGGGTCTTGCACATGCAAAGCATGGACTCTAGCACTGAGCTCCAGTCTTTTGTGTCCTGATTTCTTTCTCTGACTTTGGACAACAACAACAACAAAAACAGTACATTAGTTTGGTGCAAATAACACTGAGACTTCAAAGGGAGTCTCTCCCCAGTGCATTATTTTTACTAAAGTTGTTTTTTTAGAATAGTTTAAGATTTATATAAAGTTGCAAAGATGGTACAAAAAGTTTCCATACACCCTACACTTAGGTTCCACTGTTATTAAAATTTTATATTTGTGTGCTGCCGCAGTCTGGCTGGGCACAAAATCACGAGCCACTCAAGCAGGAACAAAGTTTATTTTTTGAAACTGCCGCCAATGTCCGGTACCGCCCGGGCAGATTTTTTCCACCCACGCGGCCTCCTCCCGGACCCGCAGAGAGAGCTCCTCCCCCGGAACTCCCTCCTACTGTACTTCCCCAACCAATGGGAACTCTCCAGGAGTCCCGCAGCCGGCCTAGGTGAACAGCAGGAGTCCAATATCCATATGAATGCAAATCTTAACATAATCATATCATCTCAATGGCTAGCTGGCGTCACCTTTCGACCAAAAATGCCATGCATCATATACTTGGCTCTTAGCAGTGTGCTACATCTGCCACAGCTAATGAACCAGTATTGATAAATTTCTATTAACTTAGATTCTTACTTTATTAGTTCTAACCTAATGTTATTTTTCTCTTCTAGGATCTTAGCCAGTACACAATATTATGTGAGTGTCTCCTTAAGCCCCTTTGGCAGTGATAGTTTCTTCGATTTTCCTGATATTTGTGATGACTTTAATAATTTTGAGGAGTGTTGTTCAAGTATTTTGTAGAATGTCCTTCAATTCCGTCTCCTCGGTCTAAACTCAAAGGACTTAAAAACAGCATACTACAGGGACACAGCCACATTAATGTTTATAGCAGCACAATTCACAATGGCTAAACTGTGGAACCAACCTAGGTGCCCTTCAGTAGATGAATGGATAAAAAAAATGTGGCATTTATATACAATGGAATATTACTCAGCAATAAAAGAGAATAAAATCATGGCATCTGCAGGTAAATGGATGGAGTTGGAGGAGATAATGCTAAGCGAAGTTAGCCAATCCCAGAAAACCAAATGCTGAATGTTTTCTCTGATATGAAGAGGCTGATTCATAGTGGGGGAGTGGGGGGTGGAGCATGGGAGGGATAGAAAAACTCTAGATAGAGCAGAGAGGTGAAAGGGGAAGGGAGAGGGAATGGGGTTAGAAATAATGGTGGAATGTAATGGTCCTTATTACCCAAAGTATGAAGACACGAATTGGTGTGAATATAGTTTGTATACAACCAGAGATATGAAAAATTGTGCTCTATATGTGTAATAAGAATTGTAATACATTCTGCTGTCATATATAAATTTAAAAAAAATTAATTAAAAAAAAGAATGTCCCTCAATTAGAATTTGTCTGGTGTTTTTCTCACTTCATTTTCCCAACATCATCCTCCATGTTCCATCTATGCATTCGTCTTTTCCTCCTGCTCAGTCTATTGACAACCAACGATTTTTCAATCTTCTTAGTTTTGCGTATTCCAGAATGTCAGATAATTGGAATTATACTGGATAGTGGTTTGCATATGTCAGTGTATTTATCCACTCATATCCTGAAAGATGACTTGGTTGCTTCCATATTTTGGCAACTATCAGTTAAGCTGCTATAAATATCCATGTACAAGTTTTTGTACAGACATGATTGTGAATTGCATGGTAAGTGTGTTTAGCATTGGGCGTTGTCCGCGTTTTGAATTTTTTGCCATTCAAATGGTGTGTAGTGCTATATCACTTTAATTTACAATTCCCCAAGCTATACGATGTTGAACTTTTCATATGCTTATTTTACCTCTATATTTCTTCTTTTACAAGGTGTCACTTCAGATCTTTGCTCATTTTTAATTGGGTTGGTCATTTCCATATTGAGTTTTAAGAATTCTTTGTTCATTTTAAGATAATAGTCCTTTATCAGATATGTGTTTTGCAAAATTTTCTCCCAATCTGTGTCTTATCTTCTCATTACATTGTCTTTTGTAGAGCAGAAATTTTTAGTTTTAATGAAATCCAACTAATCAGCTAGTACTTTCATGGATCATGACTTTGGTGTCAATCTAAAAGGTCATCACAAAACCCAAGGTCATCTAGATTTTTTCCTATGTTATTTTCTAGGATTTTATAGTTTTTTTATTTTACTTTACTGTTATCCACTATGAGTTGTGAGTTAATTCCTTTCTTTCTTCCTTTCTTTCTTTCTTTTAACACATGGATGGTCATTTGTTCTAGCACCATTTGTTGAAAGGACTATCTTTTCTCTATTGCATTGCCTTTGTCATGCATCAAAGACCCATTAACCAAATTTATGTGAGTCTTTCTCTGGATGGGCTCTCTATTCTGTTCTATTCTTTTACCAATACCATTCTGCCCTCATTTCTCTAGCTTTACAATAAATCTTGAAGTCAGGTAGTATCTTCCAACTTTGTTCTTCTCCATTAGCATTTTATTGGTATTCTGGATCTTTTGCTTTTCCAAATAAATCTTTGAAAGTTTGGTTTTTTTGCCCACTTCCTGGGGGGTCTTATTGAAAGTGCATGGAATCTATGGATCAAGTTGGGAAGAACTGACAACTTGACAATATTGGATCTTCCTATCCATGAACATGAATATCTTCTTATTTATTTTGTTCTTAGTTCTTTGATTTGTTGGATTTATACCTAAATTTTTTTTCTTCCCTTTTTTCTTTTTTTTCCTTTGTTATTTTTTGGGGGGAGTTAATGTAAATAGTATTGTTTTTAGTTTTAAATTTTACTTGTTCACTGCTAGTATACAGAAAGTAATTGACTTTCATGTGTTAACCTTGTATCCTGCAACCTTGAAAGAATCACTGATAGTGCCAGGAGCTTTTTGTTGATTCTTTCAGATTTTCTACATAGACAATCATGTCATCTATGAATTAAGAATAAAGAAGCCTTTATTTCTTCTTTCCCAATTTATATGCCTTTCCCCCCTTTTCCTATCACATTGAATTGGCTAGAACTTCTCAAATGCCACTGAAAAGCAGTGATGAGAGGGGATATCATTGCCTTTCCTGATCTTACAGGAAATTTTCTAATTTCTCACCATTAAGCACAATGTTAATTGTGGGGTTTTGGGTAGATGTTCTTTGTTCAGTTGAGGTAGTTCCCCTCTATTCCTGCTTTGCTGGGAATTTTCGTCATGAATGGGCATTGAATTTTGTCAATTTTTTCTCTACCTATTGATATAATCTTGTGAATTTTATTCTTTCCCTGTTGATGTGATAGATTACACCAATTGATTTTCTTTTTTGGGGATGGGGAGGGGTGATACTAGGGATTGAACTCGGGGGCACTCAACCACTGAGCAACATCCCCAGCCGTATTTTGTATTTTATTTTATTTTATTCAGGTCTAGAAATTTTTTTTATTTTTTATTATTTTTTTTATTTATATGTGACAGTAGAATGCAATTCAATTCTTATTACAAATATAGAGTGCAATTTTTCATATCTTTGGTTGTATGCAAAGTATATTCACACCAATTCATGTCTTCATACACGTACTTTGGATAATAATGTCCATCACCATCATTTCTAACCCCATGCCCCCTCCCTTTCCCTCCCACCCCTCTGTCCTATCTAGAGTTCATCTATTTCTCCCATACTCCCCCTCCCTACCCCACTATGAATCAGCCTCCTTATATCAGAAAAAACATTCAGCATTTGGGTTTTTGGGATTGGCTAACTTCACTTAGCATTATCTTTTCTAACTCCATCTATTTACCTGCAAATGCCATGATTTTATTCTCTTTTATTGCTGAGTAATATTTCATTGTATATATATGCCACATTTTTTTCATCCATTCATCTATTGAAGGGCATCTAGGTTGACTCCACAGTTTAGCTATTCTGAATTGTGCTGCTATAAACATTAATGTGGCTGTGTCCCTGTAGTATGCTGTTTTTAAGTCCTTTGGGTATAGACCAAGAAGAGGGATAGCTGGGTCAAATGGTGATTCCATTCTCAATTTTCCAAGAAATCTCCATACTGCTTTCCATATTGGCTGTACTAATTTGCAGTCCCACCAGCAGTGTATGAGTGTACCTTTTTTCCCACATCCTCACCAACACTTATTGTTGTTTGTCTTCAGAATAGCTGCCATTCTGACTGGAGTGAGATGAAATCTTAGAGTGGTTTTGATTTGCATCTCTCTAATTGCTAGCAATGATGAACATTTTTTCATATATTTGTTGATTGATTGTATATCATCTTCTGAGAAGTATATGTTCAGGTCCTTGGCCCATTTATTGATTGGGTTATTTGGGGTTTTTTGGTGTTTAGCTTCTTGAGCTCTTTATATAACCTAGAGATTAGTGCTCTATCTGATGTGTGAGGAATCAAGATTTGCTCCCAAGATGTAGGCTCTCTATTCACCTCACAGATGGTTTTATCTGCTAAGAAGAAATTTTTAGTTTGAGTCCATCTCATTTATTGATTCTTGGTTTTAATTCTGGTGCCAAAGGAGTCTTATTAAGGAAGTTGGGGCCTAATCCCACATGATGGAGATTAGGGCCTATTTTTTGTTCTATTAGATGCCGGGTCTCTGGTTGTATTCCTAAGTCCTTGATCCATTTGGGGTTGAGTTTTGTGCATGGTGAGAGATAGGGGTTTAATTTCATTTTGTTGCACATGGATTTCCAGTTTTACCAGCACCATTTGTTGAAGAGTCTTTTTTTTTCTCCAATGCATGTTCTTGGCACCTTTGTGTAATCTAAGATAATTTTATTTTTGTGGGTTAGTCTCTGTGTCCTCTATTCTGTACCATTGGTCTACCTGTCTGTTTTGGTGCCAATACCGTGCTGTTTTTGTTACTGTTGCCCTGTAGCATAGTTTAAGGTCTGGTACAGTGATGCCACCTGCTTCACTCTTCCTGCTAAGGATTGCTTTAGCTATTCTGGATCTCTTATTTTTCCAGATGAATTTCATGACTGCTTTTTCTATTTCTATTAGGAATATAATTGGAATTTTGATCAGAATTGCATTAAATATGTATAGTGCTTTATGGTCATTTTGATAATATTAATTCTGCCTATCCAAGAGCAAGGTAGACCTTTCCATCTTCTAAGGTCTTCTTTGACTTCTTTCTTTAGGATTATGCAATTTTCATTATATAGATCTTTCACCTCTTTCATTAAATTGATTCCCAAGTATTTTACTTCTTTTGAGGCTACTATAAATGGGGTAGTTTTCTGCATTTCCTTTTTTGAGGATTTGTCACTGATAATACAGAAATGCCTTTGATTTATGGATGTTGCTTTTATATCCTGCTACCTTGCTGAATTAATTTACTAGTTCTAGAAGTTTTCTGGTGGAACTTTTAGGGTCTTCTAGGAAGATAATCATATCATCAGTAAACAGGCCAATTTGTGCTCTTCTTTTCCTATGTGTATCCCTTTAATTTCTTTCATCTGTCTGATTCCTCTGGCCAGTGTTTCAAGAATATGTTAAATAGAAATGGTGAAAGAGGACATCCCTGTTTTGTTCCAGATTTTAGAGGGAGTGCCTTCAATTTTTCTCCATTTAGAATGATGTTGGCTTGGGACTTAACATAGATAGCCTTTATGATGTTGAGATATGTTCCTGTTATCCCTAGTTTCTCTAGTGTTTTGAACATAAAGGGGTGCTGTATTTTGTCAAATGCTTTTTCTGTGTCTATTGAGATGATCATATGATTCTTTTCTTTAAGTCTATTGATGTAATGAATTACATTTATTGGTTTCCGTATGTTGAACCAACCTTGCATCCCTGGGATGAATCCCGCTTGATCAGGGTGCGCTATCTTTTTGATATGTTTTTGTATTCGATTTGCCAGAATTTTATTGAGAATTTTTTCATTTATGTTCATTATAGATCTCAGTCTGAAGTTTTCTTTTTTTGATGTGTCTTTGCCTGGTTTTGGAATCAGGGTGTTATTGGCCTCATAGAATGAGTTTGAAAGTGCTCTCTCTTTTTTAATTTCCTGAAATAAATTGAAGAGTATTGGTATTAGTTCCTCTTTAAAGGTCTTGTAGAACTTGGCTGTGTATCCATCCGGTCCTGGGCTTTTTTTGGTTAGTAGACTTCTGATGGCATCTTCTATTTCATCTCTTGAAATTGATCTGTTTAAATTGTGTATATCATCTTCATTCAATTTGGGCAGATTATATGACTCTAGAAATTTGTTGATGCCTTTGATATTTTCTATTTTATTAGAGTACAAGTTTTCAAAATAATTTCTAATTATCTTCTGTATTTCTGTAGTGTCTGTTGTGATATTTCCTTTTTCATCACAGATGTTAGTAATTTGAGTTTTCTCTCTCCTTCTCTTCGTCAGCGTGGCTAAGGGTCTGTCACTTTTATTTATTTTTTCAAAGAACTATTTTTTTGTTCTGTCAATGTTTTCAAATGTTTCTTTTGTTTCAATTTCATTGATTTCAGCTCTGATTTTAATTATTTCCTGTCTTCTACTGCTTTTGGTGTTGACTTGTTCTTTTTATAGGGCTTTGAGATGGAATGTTCAGTCATTTATTTATTTTATGACTTCTTCTGCTCTGAAGGAAAGAACTCCATGCAATGAACTTTCCTCTTAGAATTGCTTTCATGGTGTCCCAGAGATTTTGATATGTTGTATCTGTGATCTCATTCACCTCTAAAATTTTTTTTAATCTCCTCCTTCATGTCTTCTGCAACCCATTGTTCATTCAGTAGCATATTATTTCATCTCCAGGTTTTGGAGTGGCTTTTATTTCTTATTTTATCATTGATTCCTAATTTCAGTTTATTATGATCTGATAGAATGCAGGGTAGTATCTCTACTTTTTTATATTTGCTAAGAGTTGCTTTGTGGCACAATATATGGGCTATTTTAGAGAAGGATCCATGTACTGCTGAGAAGAAAGTGTATTCTCTCATTGAAGGATGAAATATTTTATATATGTCAGTTAAGTCTAAGTTATTGATTGTATGATTGAGTTCTATAGTTTCTTTGTTCAGCTTTTGTTTGGAAGCTCTATCTAGTGATGAAAGAGGTGTGTTAAAGTCACCCAAAAATTATTGTGTTGTGGTCTATTTGACTCTTGAACTTGAGAAGAGTTTGTCTGAACATAGATGCTTCATTGTTTGGGGCATATATATTTATAATTGTTAAGTCTTGTTAGTGTATGGTTCCCTTGAGCAGTATGTAGTGTCCTTCTTTGTCCTTTTTGATTGACTTTAGTTTAAAGTCTACTTTATTTGATATGAGGATGGAAACCCCTGCTTGCTTCTGCAGTCCATGTGAGTGGTATGATTTTTCCCAACCCTTCACCTTCAGTCTGTGGATGTCTTTTTCTATGAGATGAGTCTCTTTGAGGCAGCATATTGTTGGGTCTTTATTTTTTTATCCAATCTGCTAGTCTATGTATTTTGATTCACAAATTGATTTTCAAATGTTGAACCAGCTTTGCCTGCCTCAAATAAATCCCAAATGATCGTGGTGTATAGTTATTTTATACAATATTAGGTTCAGTTTGGTAATATTTTATTGAGGATTTTTGAATCTCTGTTTATGAGAGATATTGGTCTGTATTTTTCCTCTCCTGTAATGTCTTATCTGCTTTAAATATTAGGATAGTGTTTGTCTTAGAATGAGTTTGGAAACACTCCCTCTGCATCTATCTTCTGGAAGAGATTTGATGGGAATTTGCATAATTTCTCCATTAAATGTTTAGTAAAATCAATCAATGAACCCATCTGTGAGAATTGTATTTTTTTTTTTTTTTTTGGTACTGGGGATTGAACTCAGGGGCACTCAACCACATAGCCACATTTTGTACAGCAACCTGAGCCCTATTTTGTATTTTATTCAGAGACAGGGTCTCACTGAGTTGCTTAGTGCCTCACTGTTACTGAGGCTGGCTCTGAACTCTCAATTCTCCTGCCTCAGCCTCCTGAGCTGCTGGGATTACAGGCATGCACCACTGCACCTGGTGAGAATTGTGATTTTTAATCTCCAAATAATTGAGGATTTTTTAAATTTATCTTCATTGAATTTAGTTCCTTTGTGGTCTAGAACATAAAATTAAACATTAAAATTATTGTGTTTTTCTTTTTCTTTAAATTGGTTGTGCTTGGGATCCGAATATAATATTTATGAATGTTCTGTGAACTTGAAAAGAATGCATATTCTGTTGTTGAATAGAGAATTCTATAACTTTCAATTATATCAAATTGATTGCTAGTGCTCTGCAGGTCATCTATATCTATACTTGTTTTCTCCCTGTTTGATCTAACTTACAGCAGAGTGATGTTGAAGTCTCCAATGACAATCTTGGGTTTGTATATTTTTCCTTTTAGTTCTTAGTTCTTGCCTAATTTTTAAAATATATTTTTGTTCACTATTATCATCATTAGTAATACTTACATTTTTGTGGCTTCTTTAGAAAATCGACCCCTTTATTATTATGTAATGAAAATTATTCTCTACTCTTAATAATTGTCCTCATGCTGAAGTTGGCTTTGTCTGAAATTAATATACTTCCTTGAGCTTTATTTTTTAAGTATATGTTTCTCCATTCGTTTTCTTTTATGTACTTTATATTTCTTTATAAAGTACATTTTTATATTTCAGATGTGGTATCCTGATAGATACCATATAGCTGGTTTTTATTTTATTTTTAATACACTGAAAATCTCTGCCTTTTAATTGATATACTCACTATACTCAGACCATTCACATTTAAAATGATTATCGATATAATGCAACAAATATCTATTGTCTTTAAGACAGTTTTCCATTTATTTCATTTATTCTTTTCCCCCATAGTTCCATGCCTTCTGTGGTTTTTGTTGAGAATTTTATATTATTGGATTTTTATATCCTTTTTAGCCTATTATCTGTACTTCTTTAAAAGTTTTTAATTGTTATCTAGAATTTACACCATACAATTGTAATTCATCTCACAAATTAATCTACCTTCAAATATTAATACTCTGTTGCTTCATGTGTGATGTAAAGCACTGTGTATTCTCTCATTTCCCCTCCCATCCCTTAGCCACTACTATCATTCATTCATTTTATGTATTGTTACTATTAGAATAAGTCCTCTTTTCTCTTAAAAACTTCTTTCAACATTTCTTCCATGATATATCTGATGGCAATGAGGTCCTTCAGCTTTTTTTTATCTTAGAAGCTCTTATTTATCATACATTTTAAAAGAATAAATTCTCTAGATATAGAATTCTGGGTTTGTGCATTTGTTTCTTTTGACACTTTAAAACTATCAGTCCACTCTACTCTTGTTTGCAAGTTTCTGACAGTAAGTGTGCACTTATTCTTATACTTTTTCTTCTACAATTAAGGTGATTTTTCCCCCTTATATTTGGCTTGGTATTTTCTGAACTCCCTAGACCTGTGAGTTGGTGTCTATCATTATGTTGGAAAGTCTTCAGCTATTATTGTTTCAAATATAAGCTTAAGCTTCCTTTTCCATCTTTCTGTTCTCCTTCTGATATTCCAATTGTGCATGTTACACCTTGAGATTTTTTTGCATAATGTTTTGCTTCTTTCTTTCTTCTTCTTCTTTTTTTAAATTGGAAAGTTCTATTTATCTTGTTCAAATTGAATGATTTTTTCTTTGATGCATTATCAAGATTCAGAGAAACAGAACTGATAGAAGAAAGAGGAAGAGAGATTTATTTTAGGAAACAGACTCACACAATTGTGGGACCTGACAAATCCAAATCCACAGTGTAGAACAGCAGTCTAGAAACTAAGGCAGAATTTCTATGTGAGAGTCTTGAAACTAAATTTCTTCTTTTTCCAGAAACCTATGTTTGTTCATAAAGTCTTCAACTGATTAGATGGGATCTACTCCAAGTATGGAGAGTAATATGCTTTACTTAAAAGTCTACTGTTCAGGGCTGGGGATATGGCTCAAGTAGTAGCGCACTCGCTTGACATGCGTGAGACACTGGGTTCGATCCTCAGCACCACATTAAAAAAAATAAAGATATTGTGTCCACCTAAAGCTAAATATATATATATATATATATATATATATATATATATATATATATATATATATATATATATATATATATATATATATATATTAAAAGTCTACTGTTCAAAAATGTTTATCACATCTTTAAAAATCACAGTAATATCTATAGTAGTATTAGACCAAACAACTGGGCACCACAGCCTAACAAAGTTGACACATAAAATTAACTATTATAGCCCACCACTTGTCAATTTGTCACTCATCCACATCTTAAACCATCTTTAACCTCCAAATAAAGATAATAAGAAGGTTTGACTATTACTGAAGCATCTGGGACTTTAGTTGTCCTGCTTTAATTGGGTTTTATAGTTTGCCATTGACATTAATCATGGGAAGGGCATGGTAGTACTGAGAAGCACCCTAATGGGTCTTCTGTATTCCAGACATTGTTCTTCCTTACCTCCATTGTTTCCCCCTTGGTAGTCTGGATCAGTTATCCATCCCAACTCAGTAGTTCCTTCTTTCTTTACTGATTCAGAGAGCTGAGGAGCTCAAAGCAGCTGAGTGGCAGCCTTAACTTCTAGTTCAAAAGAATTATTGTTGTTTCTCCAAGTGGAATCACTCTTTCCTCTGAACCTAAGTTCTCTAGGCCAGCAGAGCATACTGTTTGGGGGATAGAAAGCAAAAATTTTATTGGTGAATCACTAGAGGTAATAGTGGGTAATGCCACTTTCATTTCTACCCCATAATTTCTGGACCCAAGATTCCTGGCTATGGAAGGAAAAGCATCATATATTGGATGCAAATGTAGAATATATACAGCTTCCCAGAGAATCTTGTTCCAGCTCTCTAAGGTATTGCGACCTAGCTGGTGCTGTAACTGCATGAGCCTATTTCTGCACTTCACTTTGAACTAAGTGCCTTGATCAGATCAGTCCTGTGAAGAATACCATGAGAGTGCATGAGGCATTCTGTAAGTTCACAGATGGTAGTTTTGGCAGTAGTATGCATGCAGGAAAGGCAAATTTTCATTCAGGGTAAATGTCTATTCCAGCAAGAATAAAATGCTTTCTTCTCTATGAGGAATATGGCCCTATATAATCAACCAGTTTGATCACTCCAGAAAATGATGTCATACTGAGAACTTAGTGTGAATCTCTGCTGCTGGCATTTTGAGCACTCAGCAATAGCTATGCCAGGTCAGTCTTGAGGAGTGGGAGTCTAAATTGCCAAGTCCATGTGTAACCTCCACCCCTACTACTATGGTCATTTGTTCATAAGCACATTGAGTGATGACGTGGGTGGGGAAAGAGGCTGATTGGTGATTACAGAAAGGGTCCTCCTAATCATATAATTATTAAGATCCTCCTGTGCTGAGGTCACTCTTTGGTATAAATCCCCATGAGACACAAATATTTTCATGCTTTTTGCCCAGAGTGGTCAATCCATATACTGCTTTTCTAGACTCCCCCATCACCAATTTTCCAATCATATTCCTTCCAAGAGTCTTGACATCCAGCCAAACCACTGGCCACAGTATACAATCAAACATGTGGCCATTTGTCCTTTTAGATGAAGTGAACAGCCCTATGCACTGCCAGCTGGGGAGATTTCCCTTCACTGCTGTCCATCAGGGATGTCCCTAAAAAGTTCATAATACTACAGCTGTCCACTTTCATGTGGTGCCTGCATATCATGCAAAATCATCTGTAAACCAAGCCTGAGTCTTTTCTTCCTCTGTCAACGGATCATGGGAAAATCCCCATGAGGTCACAGGTGAAGGCTGAGAGAAAGGAGGAGGACAGGAGGGGGACAATGGGCATTTGGGCCACTTCTTCATGTAGCTTACCTGTGCCTTCAGGATCTTCCTGGGCCTATCATATATGTACCAGTTCCACTTGTTGATGGAGTGCGGCTGAGCATTCCCAACTTCATGACTGGTAGTCTGTTTGGACTGCTGTAACAAAATATTGTAATCCAGGTGGCTTACAAACATAATTCATGTCTCACAGTTAGGAAGGATAGAAACCCAAGATCAAGGTGCCAACAGATTCGGTGTCTAGTAAGGGTACATTTCCTGGTTCACACATGGTATTACTTTTTTCTCTTTCCACTTATTTTTATCTGGGAATTATAGTTGTACATAATGATGGGCTTTGTTGTTACATATTTTTACATGCACACATTATAATTTGGCCAATATCACTCCCCAAACTTCACTCTCCCTTCTCACCTCATACCCCTTTGTCCCTTTTCTCTACTAATGTACCTTTGATTTTCATGAGATCTCCACTTACCACCTTTCTTTCTTTTTTCCTCTCTTGCTTCTATATATGAGAGAAAACATATGATCCTTAGAATTTGGCTTATTTCATTTAACATAATGGTTTCTGGTTCCATCCATTTTCCTGCAAATGACATAATTCCGTTTTTCTTTGTAGCTGAATAAAACTCCATATTGTATATATACCACATTTTCTTTATCCATTCACCCACTGACGGACACTTAGGCTGACTCCATAGTTTAGCTACTGGTGAATTGTGCTGCTATAAACATGGATTTATAAACACTATAGCATGATGACTTTAATTCTTTAAGATAAATACCAAAGAGTAGTATAACTGGGTCATATGTTAGTTCCATTCCTAGTTTTTTGAGAAACTTCTTTGTGTCTTTTTACTGTGTCCTCACATGGCACAAGGGGCTGGCTAGTTCTTTAGTGTGTCTTTATTAAGGGCACTAATCCCATTTGTGAAAGCTCCACCTGCATGACCTAATCCCAAAGTCCCGATTTCCTAATATCACTTTGGGGATTAGGATTTCAGCAAAGAATTTTTTTGTTAATTTGTGGTGATAATCTTTTTTTAAAATACACGACAACAGTGGAATGCATTACAATTCTTATTACACATATAGAGCACAATATTTTGTTATCTTTGTATATAAAGAATGTTCACACCAATTTATGCCATTATGCATGTACTTTATTTTTTATTTTGGGGTTTTTTTGCATCACAATTCTTAATACACATATATACCACAATTTTTCTTATCTCTGTTTGTATATAAGGTATATTGACACCCAATTCAAATCTTCATACATGTACTTTGTATAATGATGACCATCACATTCTACCATCTTTGCTAATCCCCTGCCCCCTCCATTTCCCTCCCACCCCTCTTCCCTATCTAGAATTAATCTAGTCCTCCCATGCTCTCCATCCCTATCCCAGTATGAGTCATCCCCCTTATATCAGAGAAAACATTCGGCATTTGTTTTTGGGGGATTGGCTAACTTCACTTAGCATTATCTTCTCCAAAACCATCCATTTACCTGCAAATGAAAAATGTGGCATATATACATAATGGAATTTTATTCAGCATTCAAAAAGAACAAAATCATGGCATCAGCAAAGAACTTTAAGCATACATAAACATTCAGTCCATTACAGCAATTCAGTAGATCAGACAGTATCCATTTCATGATGGCATGATTAGACTTTTCTTCAGAAACCATGGGAGCAAAAGGAGAATAGACTGAGTAAGACTGGACAAAAGATGAAAAAGTTGGACTATGAAAGTGACATTGAAAATGGTGAAAAATAATAGTTTTCAGGATTTTTTTAAAAGTTAATAAGACTTGCTGATGGATTTTGTATATGGGGTGAGATAAAAGAGACTCAGATATGGTCCTTAAGTTCTTGGCTCAAAAAAATGGTGACTATTAATGCCATAATGAGGCATGAGGAAGACAGCTAGAGATGTGTGCATGGGGGTGAGTGGGTAACGTGACTTTGAAATCACAACTAGTTTTTCTCCAAATATGGTTGAAATTCCTATTAAACATCCAAATGTTTAGTATGGACATATTTAATTGTCCCAGACAGTTGACAGTTAGCACTTGAGTGAAAGAGCAGAACTGGAGACATAGATTTGGAAGTTATTGTCAATTAGAAGCTCATGGGATTGGAATAAAAGTAAACAGAAAACAGTTGTTTGGACTGTGTCAATAGGCAGGAGTTAGGAAAAGTATAGGCAAGTTCCTGAATGAGTTGAAGTAATTAACTTCTCCCTTCTCAGCAGGGAAAAGCCAATGGAAGTTTCTAAGCAAGAAATGACTTCAGCTATTTTTAGAACTATAATCAGTTAAGTATTGGTAAATGTTCAACAATCAGCTCTCAGAAAAATAGATACACACGGTGCACCATTATACAGGATTTCTACTATATAACTACCATAGATGTAAAAGTGAGCACAAGATGAATAAATAATGAATAAAATAATTAGAAAGTGATGAGGTTTGGGTGTTTTTTGCCTTTGTTTTTAAAGTTACTTAATTGTAGGCTTATATAATTTTATTCTTAGTGTCTGTGTTAAACAAATGACTCACACAATACCTGGCCATTTAGCAGGTGGCTCTCATGAGCTAGTCTTTGTGAAGGCTCACACCACTGCCATGTTCCATGCAGCATAATTTTGTAAGAGAAATCAGAATTTCTCACTTATGTGCCAAATAGACTGACTCTTCTAAAACTAAGCTCTAATTTCACATACACAAAAAATAGTTCCTAGCGTTATAGTTCAGATCTGGAATCTCCCAAAGTTTCATGTGTTGGACGTTTGGTCCCCAGTGCATCAATGTTCAGAGGTGGGGATTTGGGGAAGGGAATGAATCATGATAACTCTAATCTTAGCAATGAATTAATACAATGATGGGGTCATGATTAAATGGACTATTTGGAAACTGTAGGAGGTGGGAGCTAACTGGAGAAAATAGATACTGGAGGGGTATATCTTGTCCTTGATTCCTTTTTTGCTCAATCTCTCTTTCTCTCTGCTTCCCAGGCACCATGAGGTGAAGAGGTTTGCTGTGCCACACCCTTTCACCATGATGTTCTGCCTCACCTTAGGTCCAAAGCAATGGAGCCAGCTGACCATGAACTGAAATCTGAAACAGTGAGTCAAGTAAATCTTTTCTCCTTTAGTTTTTTCCCCTCGGGTATTTTGCCACAGTGATGAAAAGCTTAGCTAATACATCTACCACTAAATAAAATCAGAAAAGCTAAGGCATTTATTCAAAAGGAAATTTTCCTCCTTAGGCAACTATCAAGTTCCTTATAAGAAGACATATGTCGCCTTCCATCCTGGCCATGAACCCAATGAAATCGTTGTCCTGTCCCCACTTCTACTTGCTGGGATTGGATTGTACGGCAGAGGAAAGTCAATGGTAGCCAGAATATCCAGCAAGAGACCCTCTTCTGAGAAAGTTCATCCTCCTCTCAGAGCTAGTATTACAGCTAAAACTTTCCAAGGCCAACATCCCCTTCTTCCAGATAGAAATATCAAGTCCACACTGGGAAAGGGGCTCCCCTAACATCACACAGAAGTCAGTGGGAGAATGAAGACTAGGACCTACACCTGAACTTAGGCATGTTTGGATGCTTATCAGATCAACACAGCAGGCATTTCCCATGATGAAGGAAGATCAACTTCGTGAGGTTGCAGGGAGCTGAGGAGGTGAGCCTGGTGGGTCAAGATTCCAAAAGGTCCACTTCCTGTTTTCTTGGATGCACCACTCAGTCACCAATTGCTAATCACCTTCTACCTCTAGCATCATCCTACCACTGAAGAAATAACGCCTCAGGCTATAAAGCCCCTTATGGTTTCAGAATTTCATGGGGCCATAACATCTTCCAGTGTACCTTCTCAAGTGGTCACCAGCCTAGTGCTGTTTGAGGGAATATTGAAGCATTCTGTTTCAAAAGTCACCAAGGCTGCTGTGATGAGTAGCCATTTACAGATATTTGTGCCAGGCATTGCATAAAGGAAATAATATCCCCAAGTGCCATGGGCAATTGATCCTTGGCAGTGAGTAAACCATAGCAACCATTGCCCTATGGGCTACTAGGTACTTCTTCTTAATAGAAGGACATTGATCATTCTTCCATGTTCCTCACCTCATCCTAAAAGAGTTGCAGACATTTATCATATTCATACCTATTAAGCATTTTCCCTGGATGTTGTAGACTGAATTGTGTCTTCCAAAATTCATAGGTTGAGGTTCTAATGCCCAGGGACCTCAGAATGTGACTGTATCTGAAGACAATTTTTAAAGAGGTGGGTAAGTTAAGATGGGGTGGGCCCTATCTGGTCTGACTGGTGTCCTTATAAGAAAGGGAGATTAGGACACTGCCACTCTCAAAAAGACAAGCACGAGAGAACACACCTACAAGTCAAGAAGAGAAACCTCAGAGAAGATAGCCTACCTACACCTTGACCCTGGAGTTTCAGCTCTCAGAACTGTGAAAAAATAAGTTTCTGTGGTTTTAGTCTCCAGTTTGTGGCTTTGTTGTGACAGCCCTAGCAAACTAACACATAGCTATCGCATTTTATCTACTCTGGGCTCCAGGAAGGAGGTGGTGCATCCCCCACTTTAAGAGTATGAAGTTGTTTAGACTCAGGTGTGGGCTTTTACAACAAACATTCAGGCTTTAATAATGTAGCAGCCCCTTGATTATTTTAGGCAGTTTGGCTTTCTGGGTGTAACTCTATTTGCTTGTGGGGAACAATTGAAGGAGTTAGAACAGCTTTCAAAGCTCAATTTGGAACACAAATAGCTGATTTATGTAATTAGCCCATGTGCAATTACATGGAACTCCATCAAGTGGCTCTTTCATGAACCAGATTGGCACCACCTGATTCTTATAAACATAAATAGATCAAGTTGTTAAGTAACAAGTAATTAAAGGGAGCACATGATATTCTCTCCGGGCAACTCAGACTACCCACGTTTAATCTGGTTTCTGTACTGCTTAGCCGAATCAGGAAGAGCTGGAGGGCGGTTTTCAAAATGATATGCTCAAGTATTTTGTGTTGAATCCAAGGGGATCTATGAGCAGCTTTGTGATCCTAGCTGTCTTAGTCCATCCTGGCTGCTATAATGGAAACACCATAGACTGGTTAACTTAAAAACAACAGGAATTTGTTGCTCAGTTCTGGAGGTTGGGAAGTCCAAGATCTAGGCACCAGCATACTCTGGGTCTGGTGAGGGTTCATTCCTCCTATACGGTATTTCTTGTTGCATCCTTACATGGAGAAAAGCAAAGGGTGGGGAGGAGCTAATGAGCTCACTCAGCCTCTTTTATAAGGACATAACCTCATTCATGAGCTTGGAAACTTTGGGCCTAATCAAAGGGCCCAAAGGACACTGCCAAAGCCCTCACTTCTTAGTATTATCTCAATTGAGGTAAAGTATCAACGTGTGAATTTTGGGGAGACATAAACTTTCAGACCATAGTACTAGTTAAAATATAAATAAGGCATTGGTAGGAAGGTGTTTTGCCTTTCAGAGGAATCATTATACTTAAACTACACCTTGAAAAGAAATTGCAGCAAACAGACTTTTTATATACAAAAAGCACTCTTTATGTATAAAGAGCTCAGGCAAATTGTTAAGAAAAAACGATAAGACCCAAAATTTAAGTTGTCAAAGGACATGGAGAGACAAGTCCCAAGGGAAACACAAAGGACTTAATGAGTATGTGATAAAAATTAAATTTTACTAGTAAGCAAAGATATGTAAAAATAAAGAGGTGACTTCGATTACCCAGATTTTTTGCAATAATTTAAAAATTAATATTCCATTTAGTTTTATCCTCTTGAAACTCTATTGAATGCTCCCATAGAAACACAAAAAGAGTAAGTACACAGAAGAGAAAGAAAGAAAAGAAAGGGATGTCCTGAGCTTCTGGATGACTTACGACTGGGAAGGGTGCACTTAGATGAACAAAGTGAAGGAAATCACAGCAAGGAATCCCCTTCCAGAAGGGAAATCACAGCAAGGAATCCCCTTCCAGAAGTTGGAGTGGGAAAAGTGAAAACCCATTTGACTTCCAAAGATCCTCAACTTTATTTTTATTCACTTTTAAAATAAATTTCATTAAGTATATTTAAAGTCCACAACACAAAGATTATTCATATGGTATAATAGTTACTATTGTGGAACAAGTTAATATAATTCATCTCACTCCTTTTCCCCGATGAGGCAAGAACAGCTATAATCTATTATTTAGCAAAAAAAAAAAAAAAGGAAGACAATACATTATTATCAGCAATAGTCTTCCTGTTGTGTGTTTGATCATTGGACTGGTTCATTCTACTGCTACTTCATCTCCTTTAACCTATATCTCCCCGTTTTCTCTCCCCACCCCAACCCTGCTAACCATCGTTTTAAGGAACTGCCTATGGTTTTGTTAGCCTGTCTGGTCTCTCCACTTGGTCTGACATTTGGGTCTCTTTGGAGTTGGCAGGTTTTCATTCCTCTCTCCTTCCTGCTCCCCGTCTCTCTCAGCCCTTGGCTTTCTCCACCATCCCCAGTTGGGATCTTACAGCTCTGTCCTCCAAGCCAGGCTCTCCACTCCCCTGAGGCCCAGGCCTCTGGTAACAACTTGGCACCTCAGCTGGCACTATGGTAGCTGAGCCCCTTCCAAGAGTCCTTAGGAGCTTGGCTCAGTATACCCCCTCTCCAGAGCAGTTCAGAGAGAAGCCCACCCCTGTTGATGCTATGCCTGCCCTGCCTGGAGCCCAGAGAACCAGTAGCCACTTGATTTGTATTGTGTTGTGCTCACTTGACAGAGATGCTCTCATCTGATGCTCAAGCCTTGCTATGCCTTATTCTCCCTCTCCTATTTTATATTTTTAAATTTTGTTTGAATGGAGAAGGTTTTGAAGTATTCATTGCTTTGCTGAGTTGATGGATAAGTGTTTGCTATTGATTTGGAAATTCTATAATCAATTATGAAAATGCCTGAAGCACTCAACAGCAGTTACAGAAAAGATCGTGATATTATTAACCGGGACCCTTTAAAAGTGAGGATATATTTGAGTTAAATCAAGAGATGGAAGGAAGGAGGCAAAGACACAAGGTCAAGAAGCTAGGATCCATATTACCTAAGGCAAATGAGATACTGATGAAGTTAATGGATCAAGAACATATAGCTAATAGCATTCTAAACTGTCATTACCATCAGACCTTAGGAGTAAGGATGACAGAACAATAGACTGCATTTTGAGTGACTAAGTCCTAAACTTTTATGTCAATGCTATTAATGTTGATAAATATTGTCTTAATATGATGAATGGGAGAAAAAAAAGAAAGTTTATTTTTAAAGGTGAGGATGTAGTCACACATAGAAAATAAAGCCACAATGACAGCAGTGTCTGGAGAACTGGAGGCCATTCTTTATTATATGAAAATTTTTCTGCTATTCCTTTTTTTTCCATCCATGCTTCACACACACACACACACACACACATTAATATTCAACACTGGTGATGGATTCCCACCCCACCCCCCACCACACCTATGTGGAAGCACCATCTGGGATATTCCTCATGGAAAGCAATTTGACAATATGTAAAGACAGCTTTAACATGATTATAAATTTCAATCAGTAATCCTATTTCAGGGAATCTATTTGAGGAAATATTAAAAATACAGAAAAGCGTTTTCACATGGGGATGTTCCTACAAGTATGAGACAGAGTAATAAAAAGTCAGAACAACTTAACTTCCCAGTGATGGGTGATTGCATGATGGCACACATCACAATGATTAAAATTATATTTTGAGTGAAATTTAATGTGTGATCATTTCTACATTATTGCATTAATTATTTTAAGAAGCAGGAAATGATAACTATGGTTATCTCTGGGTACTGGTATTTTTAACAATTTAAATTTTATTCCTTACATCATCTCCCTTTACCTTTCTAACCTTATAACTGAAAAAATAAAATGCATTTCATTTTTTAATATGTACATTCTGCCTTATGGTTTACCAAAGCCTCATCCTGTTGTTTTCAGAGCTATTGACAGGAAAGTGGGAACCATTTGATTTTTAAGTGTATGTTAAGGGGAATAATTTGGCCTATGATGGGTTTGAAGTAGAGTTACAGTTACGATACTGGAGCATTGCAGGTAAAATAAAGATACATTATTGGTACATATCAGCATAGGGTACTACCTGTCATGCTGACAAAAGGGTGAGTTCATCTCTCAGAAACTGCCACATGCCAGCATTAGGGAAGTGAGGGTGACATGCAAAACTGAAGGAATACTATAATATCGACTGAAATATGGAAAGAGTCATACATATTGAAACATTTTGAGCTTGGTCCTATCCCAAACATTAAAAAGGCAGGATACTGGGTTAGAGTGCAGAGGAAGCTGCTGCTGCCATAAAGATGCCTAATAGGTGACAAGGTGGAATTTCTTGTTTAAATTCCAGTGAGTGTGATAAGTTTTGTCGGCACAGTGTTATGATTTATGTGATGTGAAACATATGGTTTATATGTTTATATATGAAGTTCACATGAGATAATGCACGAGGGTTCAGAAAGGAAATGATTAGGTTGAGAGTCTTAATCTAATCAGGTAATTAATTCCTGATGGGATTAACCGAGTGGTAACTGAAGGCTGTTGGGGTATGGCTGGAGGCAGTAGGCGTTGAGGGTGTGGCAATGGGGTATATATTTGTATCTGGCCTGTGGAGTTGCACTTTCTGCTTCCTGATCACCATGGGAGCTGCTTTCCTCTTCCACATTCTTCTACTCTGATGTCTTGCCTCACCTTGAGCCCCAAGGAATGGAGCCTGCTGCCTGTGGACTGAGACCTCTGAAACTGTGAGTTTCTCTGCAGTTCTGTTTGGGTCTTTAAATCACAGCAGCAAAAAAAAAAAAGCTGACTAAAACACATGGCCACACTCATTCATTTCTGTGTTGTGTGTGGCTACTTTCCACTACAAGCAGAGTCATAGAGGATAGAGACCACATGGCCACAAAGCCCCAAATATTTACCATCTGGTGCTCTACAGAAAAGGTTCTTGAGTTTCAGTTCATGGAGAGAGGAAAAAGAAGGACGATGATAAGGTTTACCCATTGGAAGACCAAAGTGAGGAGGGAGGTGACTTAGAAACTGGCTCAACTTCAAACTAAGCCTAAGGACAAGCAAGTGGTGATCCAGGTATTGATTCCAAGTAATCAACTCTATGCAGGCAAGTGTAGGAAAGCACAGGTGAGGATGTTGCAGGGGAGGGTGGTAGGGGAGCCTAGAGTAGGCTGGGAGTGATCTTAAATTTGAACCAAAATTAGCCACATCTGACTCATGCATTGAGTGGGAGTAAGATGTATTTCCAGGATAATGGAGAATAAGCCCCTACCAGGAAGGGAAGTCCCCTTCAGCAGAATCCCCTCCTGGGATCAGATGGGAAAGCATGTCCAAGCAGCAGGTGCTTGCATCCTCCAGGGAGAAGCCTGGGAGCTTTACATCAAAGACCAGCAGAGAAACACAGCAAGTAGAGTTAGGCTCCATCCTTGTTCCTGTGGGCCCAAGCACAGCCCTGGACCCCTGGGTGCATCCTTGGCTGGTCCAGTTGCATCATCCTTTGTGAAACACAAGTATGTCTGGTAACTGTGAGCTTTCAGGCAAGGATGAAGATGCACTGTCTCTGAAAAGCAGCATTTGCAATACAACAGCTAAGTCTTTCCACCAATGCCCCAGGCCTTCTCTTTGGCCCCAAGGCACCTCTAGGACAGCCTTCCAAGTTAAGCCTCTGCTGTGCTCTGAGTTTCAAGTATTCCTAGTGGAGACCTGAGCCTGCAGTGAGGCCAAGGAACAGGAAATTGTCTTCCTTTGGAATGGAGTGGGATGATCTTGGAAACCCAGGGTGGCAGAAGAGCCTGACCACTCAGCCTTTGCCATTGTTGAGGAAGCATCTTGTCCCTAGCATCAAGGTAGCCCCTCTGTGAAAGCTTGTTCATGTTTCCAGTGGTCATGAATATTTTAAGAAAATTTATTGTCTTCGGAACTCAAAGAATGGTGAGTTTTAATTCCAGGTCAATATGAGAAGCTCAAGGACAACATGCATGAGGAGCCAGAAGATGGAGGAGGCTCAGGGCCTCCCTGGTGCACTCTGTGGAGTCCAGTAACCAACCTCTCCTTCTTGCCTTGACTCTTCAGATCCCCCACCAGACCTGACCTGGACACTGGTCCCCAAATCACTACCTGCCACTCTGAGCCAGCCCCTGACCTGAGGTTTCTCACAGTCTGTCTGTTGGAGCATTGGATAAGCTTGTGTCCAATCAAGGTCTCAGGACGCTCAAGCTGTAGGTTGCACACCTGCAGGCTTGCCCCTCTCTGAATGATCACTGCTGTGTTTCTGCTCTAAAACAAAACTGGGCCTTCAGCTTTTGGGGGGAAGTTTATTTGTGGAGGCAAGAAAGAAGGGACATTTAATTCTGATTTACAACTGGATTTGTATCAGACTTTTGGTACACAGGATGTACTTTTACTATAACCCCCTGTGACTTTGTGCTAAAGTACCAGGCCTGACCAGTGGAGATGGCTTGGGGCTTCCAAAGGAATCAGTGGGGCTGTCAAATAAAAAATAATGCAGACATAGGATGGACTTTAATTCAAACGGATTATTCAAGGGAGAGGAGATTGCTCCAATGACCCTAAAGTGTGTAAGCATCTCAGAGTTGGGCAAGAAGAGGTTTTTCTTGCAGAGATAGGAGCAAACAGAGGTTAGAGAGAACTGTGTAGGGAAACAGGAAGAGGGTGGTAATTTGGTCAGAAGACCAAGGAGGTTTGACCTGTGACCTCCTGTACTTGGGAGGGGCTGCACACAGCTGAGGGCTGAGGGTGGCCAAGATACTGGGGCTAAAGAAAAGAGAAATTGAACCAAGGGTGGTTGAAAAGCATTTTGTTCTGGCTAATCAGGGGCCATACACATCCTGCACTGAGAGCTGCTAATGAGGTATAGATGGGAATTTGGGAAGCCTGGGCTGGCCTTGTCCCAGGTGGAAGAGCACCTGAGTGACCCATCTAAGTCACATAGGAAAGGGGATTGTTTGCAGTGAGCCAAAAAGAGGTGGATATATTTCTTTCTTCTTATTATTTATTTTTATTTATTTATATTTTGCAGTACTGGGGATTGAACCCAGGACATGCTACCACTGAGCTGCATCTCCCCACTTTTTATTTTTTACTTTGAGATGTCTGGGGATTTCTTTATCTTTTGTTATTTCAGTGTTCAGGTAAACTCAACAGTGTCAGGTTGAATTTACCTGATGCTATGACAATGGAGTGTTTTATGTGCCATGGGAACCCCCCCCCCCCCAGACATTTGGGTAATGCATGTATATAAATTTCTGCATTTTGAACTTAAAGAGATATCTGCTTGGGTCACTTGAAAAAAAAACTAAGGAAATTTCTGTCCAAGTGAGTACATCTCTGTACATAGATATTTTATAACTTTACAGAAACTAACAGTCCTGGGGCCAGACTTTCCTGGAACCCTAAATCAGGACCAAAGCTTTCCCTTGACCCTGCTACTAAATGGTTCTCTTAAGTATACACATGTGGGACAAATAAGATTGACTTCACCCAAAGGCAAGTTTTTGTGGGTGTTTTCTGATCTCACATACTCCTTTGAAAACCCTCAGCCTCTGATGTTGACCTCAATCTCCTAGACAAATAGGTCTCTGTCACAGTACACAACTTCAATTTAGAAATTAAAACATTAGGGACAAGCGTCACCACCCCAGTGCTCTTCCCATGATGAGTCTTCTCTGGTGAAGGTCACACTGAGAGCTGGGGTAGGGCAGGGGTTGATTTGGTTCACCCTTCATACTCTCAACTTCATTATCTGCTCTTAGCCATGGGGGAAGCTGGCTCCTTTCAAGTGCCCATGACAATGTGCCCAGCTCACAGCCTCAGTTGTGGGGGCCACCACCATCTCCAACTATCAGGGTCTCCAATCATTCCCAAGCTGCAGGAGACAGTCTGTCCATAAGAGGGGGCATTCTTCAGGGGCCATTAGGATATAGTCTATGCACAATGCTGGTTTCTGCTCATTGGAGATTTTTGTTATTCTGTACATCTTTTCATGTGAGAATTCCAGATCATAGCCACACAGTGAGAGCTGTGGACCCTTGGTGCTGGTGTGTGGGTGGTTGGCTCTAAGGGTTCCTTTCAACTTTCTCATGGTATGAGTATGCAGGGCATCCCTCTCTGCCACTTCCCAGGGACAATGTGGTCAGGGTCTGGATGTATCCTTCTATTTCTTCTGCCCCTTCCATGGCACCAAGCGGAGCAGGGATGTGCCCAGCCTCCTCCAAGAGCCCTGCTTACCTGGCCTCTCTTTCTGAATGTTGGACAGCCTCTACATTCTCACCTTAGATGGTGTGAATCATACCCCATATGTCCTCATTTCCAAAATCTCAGGTTTATTTCCTTTCTGATCAAAGGGAAAATTCATGATTCCCATCCATATCACTTTGGAGGATGCCAAATTCCATTTGTTTTCCTCTCTCCTCATCTGCACTGCAGTCCATATCTGCCAGAATAAGTTCCCCTCATCTGCCTCCATGTGGGAGCTTGCTACAGAGTACAGGTAGAACCAGCAGCCACTCCCTCCACAGATGCGCTAAGTCTAAGTCAGTAGCAGCTATTTTGTCTGTGAGCTGGTAATTCCCTGTCAGCATCCTCACTCTCACCCTAGACAGCTAGGAACTTGGCAGAGATGCTTCCACCAAATCAAGAAATCATAGCAGTCCTGAGCCGACTCTGCAGGGAGAGTCAGGATGCCAGGATCAGGGTTCTTTATCTGAGGGAAACTCAAGACCCTATTCAGCCAAATGCAGGGACTCCTCCAAGCCTGATACCACATAGATTCATGAAAGCCAAGTGTCTGTTAAAAGCTGTAGTTTAAGAGCTAAATAAGATTTGACATCTGTACCATCGAGTTACTTCATTCAGCTTCTCTGATGAAGAAGATAATTATAAGTCTGAATCTTCAAAATCTGAATTTTGTATTACCTTTCTTCTCCCTTTCTTATAAGGAGCAAGATAGAATATTGGTTGCCAGTAAAATATTGTAGTAAAACCCTAGCAGGGTGCCCAAAATTGATTGATTGTCTAATTCTGTTATATTCTGTATGGTTTATTATGGCTTATATTCTAACAGTTAGATGGCTGAGGCAATTTTATTCTCATTTCTGTGATGAGATTTTTATTATTCAGAATTACAACACAGAAATCGGGATGTTTATTTTGAATGAGATGCAATCTCTTCTTCCCAAATTCATTTAGAATGTTTCATAATGCATTTTAAATTCTAATTTGAAAAGTAATTTCCATGTCAGCAAGTACCCTACAGAGACATCCAAACTGTCTATTGGCATAAAAAGAAAAACCAGATATATCTTTGTTAGAAAAATGTGAATGATAAAGTTGTCATTCTTTTTACAGAAAGCAGAAATGTAAATTTTTTAAAAATTAAAGTCATCATACTTATGTGGTATATCTTGAAATATCCAGAAAAAAAATGTAAAGAAAAAATCAGTTACCTCTATAATCCTACCAACCACTGACAACCATTCTTAACATATAGACAAATTTCCTTCCCATCTTTCTCCTATGAAATAAATGCATATTATTTGATGTACAATATTGTTACACATGAATGTTCCATAGCTTAATTTCCCCCCAGAGTTGAAAATTTAGGTGGTTCAAATATTTTGTTAAAAAGGGACATGTTTCTTTCCGATGGGTACAAGGTGTAATTTTTTAATGAGCATTTCCCAAATGTTTAATGAAATGGACATATATCATGTCTATTGACTTTTTTGGTATCCTTTGTTAAATTGTCTGCTCAAGTCTTTTTCTGGTTTTCTGTTGTGCTATTTGTCTCCTTATTTAGTAGTAGAAGTTCTTTATATATTCTGGAAACAAGTTCTTTGTCAGTTAAGTCTGTTCTCATTCTTTGTGGTAGTTCTGTAAAGTTTCTGTGACACTGATATTATGGTTTAGCTGTGAGCTCTTCCCCAAAAGCTCACGTGTAAGGCAATGTAAGAAAGTTTAGAGCAAAATGATTGGGTTATTAGAGTTTTAACCTAGTCAGTATATTAATCCCCTGATAGGTATTAACTGGGTAGTAACTTTAGGCAGATAGGGTATGTCTGGAGGATGTCACTGGGGCATGCCTTTGGGTGTATATTTTGTCTTTGGTAAGTGGAACATTTTCTCCTTCTCCCTCCCTTTCCTGGTGGCTAAATTCTGAGCCACTTTCCTCCACTATGATGTTCTGTCATACCTCAGGAGCTGGCCATCTATGAGACCTATGAAACTGTGAGAGCCAAATAAACTTTCCTTCCTCTGAAATTGTTCTTGTCAGGTCTTTTGGTCACAGCAACAGAAAAGCTGACTAAAACATATCATTTGTAGTAAAATGGATGGAACTGGAAGATATTATGTTAGATGTTATAAGTCAGACACAGAAAGGCAAATTCTACAAGATCTCTTTCATATATAGATTTTTTTTTAAAGTTGATCAGAATGTATAATAGTGATTGCACTTTTTAACTATTGTCATTTCATGAATTTATAAATTTAGCTGTTTCCATTTTTCTTTAGTTTCATCATACACACTATGGATGTTAGTTTAGCACTTTGCAGAATGGGCTTACACTGGTATATTTCCTCTTTTTCTGGAGGTAGCATGTCATGTGTTGATTATTATCAGCATTGAACTCATGGCCATCAGCAACACATCCATGCCCGAATGAAGCTTCTCTAGCACATGTATTTTCTACATGGCACATGACAGCTTTCTTGCCCTTGGAAACACTAAGATTGGGGGCTATTTAAAACAGCAAAATCAATAATAGAAGAGGCACTAAATAGACCCACAAAGGACACCTGTTTATTGCATGAATGTAACTAGGCAAAGCTACCTCTTGTTCACCCTCAGCTGGACATGCATGCACATCAAGTGACTCAAATTTTGTACTGTTCTGCACATGTTTGTAGATGACCACAGAAATGCTGTATTGGTTTAGGGATTTACAAATATATTTTAGCAAGAAGGAAAATCTAAAAATATGAAATCTGCAAATAATCAAAATTCACTGAATTTATATTTCGATTATTATATTTTTTCTCCATCTCTGCAGTTCATATTATTTACTCTCTTAATAGTGTCTTTAACTGAACATAAGTTCTTAAGTTTAATGTAGTTAAATTAGGGTTTCTTTTAATGGCTAGAGGTCTTCATTGCCTACTCTGAGGTCATGAGATTACACTTTGCTTTCCTCTAAAAGCTTTACTGTTTTGCCCTTCATGTGAAACTCTGCATTCCATCTGAAATTGATTTTTTTTGTAGATGATATGAAGAGGATATCTTTGTGAATATAGATCCAGCAAAATTTATTAAAAATAACATTCTATTCTCTTTATGACCCACATTTGTCAAAGATCGGATAACTCTATATGTGAGTGTATGTTCATACTACTTATTTTTATTCTATGGATCCTTGTACCAATACCACCTGCTTTAGTTAATGTTAACAGTTCTTGATATCTGTGTAAGTCCTCTAACTTTATTCTGTTGCTTCTATAGCATCTTGATTTTTTTTGATACTTGGAGTTTCCATAAAGCTTACAATCAGTGTGTTGTTTTCCAGGTTTTAAAAAGCTACCGTTGTTTTAATTGGGATTGCATTGAATTAATAGATGCATTTGGATTCATATTTTTAAAGTATCTTTGATGAACATGAAATAGTTTTCTCAAATAGTTTTATCTTCTTTAATTTATCTCAATGACATGCAATATTTTATGTAGCGTTCACACACATCTTTTTCTAGACTTATACCCTCTTTGTCCATAGTAATTCTCTTTCCTCTGAAGTCTACTTTATCTGATGACAATACAGCAACACTTGCTTTTGGTTTTGAATAATGTCCGTGTGATAAATCTTTTTTCATCTTTTTACTTTTCTGTGTTGTGTCTGAAGGGGTTTCTCATACACAGCAGATAGTTGGGTCATTTTTTTAAAAAACACTCTGACGGTCTCTTAGATGACTATCTAGACCAAGTAATTCTTGATATGTTGGAGCTTAAGACTGCTGTTTTGTTAGTGATTTTCTGATTGTTTCCTCTATTTTTCATTCTTTTACTCTTGCCTTCCTGTGGGTTACTTGAACATTTTGTGAGATTCCATTTGGTTTTTGATAGTGTTTCTGAATATATTTATTTGCATAATTATCTTGGTGGTTTCCTATGGATATTACAATATATAACATACTGCCTTTGATATTTTACCAATTTGGGTGAAGTTTTCAAATCTCCTCTATGTCTTTTTACCATCTCCATATAAGAAATATAATTGTCTCAAATATTTCTGCTACATACATTAAGTACCACAAAAATATTGTTGGTTTTGTTTAACTATCATATATTATTTAAGAAACTCAGAAGAATGGCTATCATATCTACCCTGTCTTTACTTATTTGACTCTTGTTCTTTTCTTTCTAAGGTTTTAAACTTTATATTGTGATTTTTTAAAACACACAATATAAAATTTACCATCTCAACCAATTTTAAATGCCCAATGCAGTAGTGTTAACTACATGAATAGTGTGCAACAAATCCCTGGAACTCTTCGTCATGCAAAACTGAAGCTGTACCCACCTTTCAACACTCCCTCCCCTTCCCCCCAGTCCTTGACAATCACCATTCTACTTTCTAAGAGACTAAGAGTATAGACACCTCAAGTTAGTTGAATCATTCAGTATTTTTCTTTTTTGTATATGGCTTATTTCTCTTAGCAGAATGTTTTCAAAGTCCATCCATGTTGTAGCATATATCAAATTCCCTTCCTTTTTAAGATCAAATAATCATGTATACACTACATTTTCTTTATCCAGTCATCTATCAAGAATATCTGCATTGCTTCTACCTCTTTTCTATTGTGAATAATGCTGTGATGAATGTTATTATAAAAATATTCCATCAAGATCCTGTTTGCAATTCTTCTGGCTACTGTTGCTAGTACAAAGGGGGATTTTTCCCTTAATTTCCTTTTTTAAATGTACATTGTTGCTATATAGAAACAACTGATTTTTGTGTTAATTTTTGCAACTTTCTGAATTCATGTATTAGTTCTAATAATTTTTGTAGAATTTTTTAGAGTTTTCCACACATATGATCTTGTCACTTGTGAACGGAGATAATTTTACTTCTTTTTTACTGATTTGGATGCTTTTTATTTTCTTTTCTTGCACAATCATTCTGGCTAGGATTTCTAGTCCCGTGTTGAGTAGAAGTGGTAGGCACAGTATTATAGTATTATCCTTTTTTCTTTTTTCTTTTTTTTATTTATTTCATACATGAAAATAGTGGACTGCATTACACTCATAATTATCCACTCACAGCACAATTATCCTTTTCTTATTCCTGATCTTACAGGGAAAACTTTGTTTTCACCATTGAGTATGGTGTGTATCTTTTTTTTATATGGTCTTTATTTTGTTGAAGTGCTTTCCTTCCTTTCCTAGTTTGTTGAGGGTTTTTTTGAGTCTTGCTTTTTCAGCATCAATTGAATTGAGTTGCTGCTGTTATTCTCCTTTAGTCTGTTAATGTCGTATGTTATGCTGATTTATTTTCAAACTTGAAACCAACCTTGCATCCCAGGAATAAATTTAACTTGGTCATAGAATACAATTCTTTTACTATGTTGTTGAATTCAGACTATTGGTATTTTGTTGAGTTATTTTTTTATAAATATTCATCAGGGATATTGGTCTCCAGTGTTCATTCAGCATAATTCACTACCAGAGGAGAAATCCAAACACCTCCCTCACACTTTGCCTGGCTATCACTTCCAGAGGATGATAAACACCTTGCCAGCTTCCACTTAAATTTCTAGATCCAGCAGAGTAGAAATCCAGTGCCAGTGAGACAGAACATTTGTACAACTAGTTACATAAAGCAAATTTATTACTTGCAGATGGCAACAAGAACCAACAGAAGTCTAGGATCTATAGTGAACCAGTCCCCAGGAAAATCTACCCTGGGTGGGTGGGGTCTCATCTGCACATGGCCTACTTTGCCCATTGCTGCCAGACTTCCTAAATAGTCAGTTCTGGGCTTTTGTATTCCAGGAAAAGTTTGGATCTCCAATGAAGCTTTGCAGAACATCCTTTTCTGGGGAGAACAAGGACAACTCCCTGGTCATTCTGAATAGTTTCTAACTTCAGGATGCTGCTCTTTCAGCACATTTTACTGTTATCTTGAGAACAACAATCAGGAGAGCTTACTCCATTGGACAAGGCCATCTGAGGGACCCATCCTCCTACCTTGAAGTTTCTTTTAGGATCTTTCTCTAAGTTTGGTATCAGCATAATACTGGAATCATAAAATAAGTTGAAGTGTTCCCTCTTTATTATTGTGCAACAATTCCAGATGGATTAGTGTTAATTCTTTAAATGTTTGACAAAATTTTTCAGTGAAGCTGCCTTATTCTGGGCTTTTCTTTGTTTTTGATTACTGATTAATCATATAACTCCTGTTCAGATTTTTTTTTATTTTTTCATAATTTAGTTTTAATGGGTTATTTCTATAAATTTATTCATTTCTTCCAGGTTATCCAATTTGCTGATGTCAAATCATTCATAGTAGTCTCCAATGATCCTTTTTATCTCTGTGGCATCAGTTGTAGTGTCTCTTTTCATTTCTAATATTATTTCAGTTTTTTTTAATCCTAGTTAATTTAGTTAAGGCTTGTCAATATCATTGATCTTTTCAGAAAACCATTTTTTTTCTATTCTCTATTTCATTTGTTTCTACTCTAGTATTCATTGTTTCTCTGTCACCTTTGGGTTCCATTTGTTCTTCTCTTTTCCAGTTCCTAGAAGTTAAAGTTAGTTTGTTGACTGGTGATCATCCCTTTTTCTCGGTAAAAGTGTTTACTGTTATCAACTTTTCTCTTAGTGCTGCTTTGGATGCATCCCATAAATTTTGGTTTTTTGTGTTTTCATTTGTCCCAAGATCTTTTCTAGTGTCCCTATGACTTCACTGACCCCTTTCTGTTTAGAGCATGTTGTTTAATTTTTACACATTTTTAAATTTTTCAGTTTCCCTTGAGCTGTTGCTTTCTAGCTTCATTCCATTGTGGTCAGAAAAGATTCTCCACATAATTTCAATCTTCTTAAATGTGATAGGACTTGTTTTATGGCTCAACATGTGACCCATTCAGGAGAAAGATCTGTGTGCACTGGAGAAGAGTGTGCATTCTGCTGTTGCTGGCTGGAGTCAACTGTTTATGTCCTGGTTGCCAGGCAGAGGATGGGGCAAAGTGGAAGGAGTATGACTACAGCGGGCAGCACAGGAATCTTTGTTGTGATGAAACTGTTCTGTTTGTTGATTGTTCTGGTTGTTACACAAATTCATACAAGTGACAAAATTGCATAGAACCACACACACACACACACACACACACACACAGACTTCATGAAAACCTAATGAAATCTGAAGTCTATGAATTATACCAATGACAGTGGCCTGGCTTTGATAGGGTATATATGAAGTCTCTTGGTACTAATTCTGTCATTTCTTGTGAATCCATTTCAAAATAAAAATTAAAAGAGGCTGGGGTTGTAGCTCAGTGGTAGAGCACTTGCCTTGCATGTGTAAGGCACGGGGTTCAATCCTCAGCACCACATAAAAATAAAGATATTGTGTCCATTTAAAACTGAAAAAAAAATTTAAATGAGAAACTAATAGCAGTCATTTATATTCAATAATTTTATTGGACAATAATGTTAGAAGACATAAATTGGATTAAAATTGTAATAGAAGTAAAGCAATTGCTTAGGATAAAATTAACATGAAATATATAAAAGCTATTTTTTAAAAACCTCACAATAAAACAACCTTAACACAAACAAAAGTAGGCTTGCAATATTATTTTGGGTTAGGATGTCTCCCTATCAGCAAGATGTCAGATATTAAAGCATACTAGAAAAATCTCCATAGTTAAGAATGATACTGATCTACCAGGCATGGGGGCACATGCTTGTAATTCCAGTGGCTCAGGAGGCTAAGGCAGGAGGATCACGAGTTCAAAGCCAGCCTCAGCAACGGTGAGGTGCAAAGCAACTTGCTGAGACCCTGTCTCTAAATAAAATGCAAAATAGGGCTGAGGATGTGGCTCAGGGATTGAGTACCCCTATATTCAATCCCTTGTACAAAAAAAAAGATATTGACCTGCAAATGGATGTATCAGAAAAATGGAAGTCCACAAGTTGATCTAATTATAGATAGATAGAAATCTAGTACAGAATGAATGGCGCATTGCAAATCACTAGGGATGATATCATCTTTTTAATAAATGGTATTTGGTAACTGGACAGACATTGAAAAGGATAAAATTTGCTGCATCCTTCATTCTATGCCCCTCTACTATTTTTTCAATTTCTTGTAAATCTTTTTAAAAATTAAAAGTTAAAGAAAATAGCATTCATATATCAATAGCATTCTTATATAAGACATAATCTAATAATACTATATAATAGTAAAAATAATCATATCATCAAAAATACACCCTCATAAGGTTGTAGGGAAATAGGCATCTCACACATTTCTGTTGAGTTCAAAATAGTACATTCCCAATAGTGAGGAATTAGGTAATACCTAACAAAGGTATGTAATGCTGTGGTTTAAAACAAGAAAAAATATATATATTTCTTTTTGTTAGAAGATATAAAGATATGGCCATAAGAGACACATAAGTGTCTTTGTGTCTTTTAATAAATAAATATATTATATATGGTGTCTACACCCATTTTCTGTCACACAGCTTCTAAAACTCTATCTCCAAAATGAAGAGTACCTCTCTGTGTACTGATGAGAAGACTGGTGGCTGTGTCTCCTGTGCAGACTCAGGAAGGGGACAACTTGCAGGGTACCAACCTTGTGATTAGAGAGGTGAATGTTTCAGCCCCATCCCTCCAAATCTCCTAAGTATCTCATCTCCACCTCAAAATTAACCTCTAGGAAAGAGAGAGAAACTGAAGATGGATTTGGTCAGCTGTGGCCATTAACTTAATCAATGATGCCTAAGTAATGAAGTCTTCTTAAAAATTCTCAAGGCAGTATTTAGAGAGCTCCTTTGTTTGTGAACATATAGGATGTATCCCCTGGTGGAGGGTGACACCCCAAATCTATGGTAACAGAAGCTCCTGCTCTTGGCACCTTCCCAGCCTGGCCATAAGTGTCTCTTTATCTGGTTACTCACCTGTATCACATATTCACCTTGAATATGTATCTTTTGTAACAAATCAACAAAGTAAGTAAAGCATTTCCTGAGTTCTGTGAATTATAGGAGCAAATTAATCCAAACCAAGAAGGGGTTCTTGCTCCCAAGTTTATAGCCAGTCAATCAGAAGCACAGGTTTTGGGTTTTTTTAAAGAAAGAGTGAGAGAACGAGAATTTTTTAATATTTATTTTTAGTTTTCGGCGGACACAACATCTTTGTTTGTATGTGGTGCTGAGGATCGAACCCGGGCCGCACGCATGCCAGGCAAGTGCGCTACCGCTTGAGCCACATCCCCAGCCCAGAAGCACAGGTTTAAAAAATTTTAAAAACTCAGGATTTGCTATTAGCATCTGAAGTGGGAGGACTGGGTTGTGGTACTAAGCTCTCAGCCTGTGAAATATGATTCTATCTCCAGGTAGATAATATCAGTGTTGATTGAAACTGTGGGATACTCAGTTGGTGTCCATTTAAGAATTACTTGGTATATGCAAGAAAACTCACATATTTAGCCACAGAAGTTTTGTGTGTTAAATGTGGTGTCAGCAGTGAAATGTTCTGGAACTGAGTGTTTGAAGAGTCTAATAGGAGAAAACGGTTTTCACATTATTCATGCATACATACATTTGCCCTTCAGTCCAGCAATGCCACTTCTAAGACTTTGCATCCATATGCAAAGATCCTTCATTGTAATATTATTTGTAATTGCTAAACATTGGAAACCAGTGAATGCCCACATGTGGGAGAGTAGTTGAATAAACTATGGGGATATGCACACAATGGAATAATACAGCACTATAAAAATAGAATGAGGAAACTCCTTTTGAAAGATTATGAAGGCATTGCCAAAGATAGGAATAAAAGACCAAACTGCAGAAGAACAACTGTCATATCTTTATAGGAAAAAAGGTCAAATAATCATACATACACCTGTTTATCTTAAAAGCAAAAAAAAAAAAAAAGGATGGATTAAACCAATAAAAGAAACAAAGACAGCATTGCAGGGAGGAATAGCAGAAAACAGCTAATAGGGACATATCTCTGAGTAAGCCTTCTGGCTTTTACAAGTTCTATACCTTCATAAAACTGAAAACAGAAACAAGGATGGAAAGTTGTGGAAAACTAATGAAACCTGCCAAAGTTCAAACTAGAAACAAAACCCCATGGAATGGGACAGGGGCAGATAACAACTGATCCTATAAACCTTTGAAAGCAGAATTAAGTTGTATATCTCACTCTTGGAAAGATTGTGGGCAGAGCACCCAGCAATCAATTTCATGCTGGTCTCATTTTGGTCAGTTTGATTTCTTTTTTTTTAAACATTATTGATATTGATGCATTAGTCATATATACTAGCAGGATTTGTTATTATATATTCATACATGTAATGACAATATGATTTTGTCCATATCATTCTCTAGTACCTCCCCTTTCCCTTCCCTTTTCTCCCTTCTCTCCATCCTCCCATGTTCCCTTCCTTTATTCCTATCTTTATGAGATTCCCCTACCATTTATTTCCTCCCTAGCTTCCACATATGAGAGAAAATGTATGACCCTTGAGTTTTTGAGTTTTGCCATATTTGACTTAAAATAATGCTCTCACCATCCATTTTCCAGCAAATGATATGATTTCATTCTTCTCTGTGGCCAAATAGAACTCATTTATACATATACACACATACACACAAGTATATATATTATGTTATATATATACACATATATAATATATTTCATTTTTCATTAATCTGTTTATGGACACATAGACTGGTTCCATAATCAGGTTACTGTGAATTGTTTTGCCATAAACATGGATATGCATATATCACTATAGTTTGATAATTTTAATTCTTTAAGATAAAAACCCAGGAGTGGTATGGCTGAGTCATGTGGTGTTTCCATTCCCAGTCTGCTATATTGCTTTCCATAGTAGTTGTGCTAATTTATGATCCTATCAACAGTGTAGTCATTTCATACCAAAAGTGTTCCCTTTTCCCACATCCTCTCCAGCATTTATTATTTTTTGTATTTTCAATGGCTCCCATTCTAACTGGAGTGAGATGAAATCTCAGTGTATTTGTGATTTGCATTTTCCTAATTGTTAACAATGTTGAACATTTTTTCAATGTATTTGTTGGCCATTTGTATTTTTTCTTTTGAAAAGTATCTGTTTAGTTCTTTTGCCTGTTTGTTGATTAGGTTATTGGGGGTGGGGGGAATTGGTAGCAAATTGTTTGAGTTCTTTATATATTCTGTATATTAATCCTTTGTCAAAGAGTAGTTAGCAAGGATTTCCTCCCATTGTGTAGATTCTTTTTTCACTCTCTTGTTTCCTTTGTTATGCAGAAGCTTTTTAATTTGATGCCATCCAATTTATTAATTCTTAGTATTATTTCCTGAGCTTGAGGGTTTGAGGAAGACATTGCCTGTACCTATATATGGGAATATAAACCTTGTGTCTTATTTTAGTAGTTGCAAATTTCTGATCTAATTTCTAGGCATCTGATCCATTTTTAATTGACCTTGTGCATAATGAGAGACTGGAATCCAGTTTTATTCTTCTACATGTGGATTGCCAGCACCATTTAGACTGTCTTTTCCCCAAAGTATGTTTTTGTCACCTTTCCCAAGGATCAGATACCAGTCTGTGTGGGTTTGTCTCTGTCTTCTATTCTATTCCATTGTCTGTATATTTTTATCCCAGTACCATGTAGTTGTTACTATAGCTCTATAGTATAACTTGAAGTCACGTATTGTGATGTCTCCAGTGTTGCTTTTTTGGTTTAAAAGTGCTTTGATTCTTCTGATCTTTTTTATTCTTCCAAATGGAGTTTAGTACTGTTTTTTTATTCTAGTTCTATAAAGAATGCCTTTGGTTTTTGATGGGGACTGCATTGAATTTGCCTGTCACTTTTGGCATTATGGCCATTTTAACAATATTAATTCTACCTATCCATGAATATGGGAGGTCTTTCCATACTCTATGTCTTCTTCAATTTCTTCATTCAGTGTCCTGTAAATGTCATTGTAGAGATCCTCCTTAGTTATATTTAATCCCAGTTTTTTTCCTGAGGCTATAATAAATTGAATGAATTATTTTCCTAATTTCCTTCCAGCAAGTTTATTATTGGTATATAGGAAAGCTACTGGGTTTTGTATGTTGATTTTGTATACCACTACTTTACAGAATTTGTTTATCAGCTCTAGAAGTCTTCTGATGCAGTTCTTTGGCTCTTCTAGGAATAGGATCATATCTGCAAATGGTAATAATTTGATTTCTTCTTTCCTATTCATATTATTTTTATAATAAAAGAAATACAAATAAATTGGTCACCACTCTTATACTAGATTAAATAAGAGTGTTTAGAGTGTACATATTTGTCTTGTTCCTGATTTTAGAGGAAGTGTTCTCAGTTTTTCCCCATTCACTATGATGTTGGTTTGGGGTTTGTCATGTATAATCTTTATGATGTTCAGGTAAGTTCCTTCTATCCCTAATTTCTTCAGAGATTTTTAAAATTATGAATAAGTGCTAGATTTTGTTGAAGTCTTTCTCTGCATTTATTGAGATGGCTATGTGAATTTTATTTTGGGGGGTGGGGATTGAACTTAGGGGCACTCAACCACTGACCACATCCCCAGCCCTATTTTGTATTTTATTTAGAGACAGGGTCTCACTGAGTTACTTAGCACTTTCCCATTGCTGATGCTGGCTTTGAATTCGTGATCCTCCTGTCTCAGACTCCCAAGCCGCTGAGATTACAGGCATGTGCCACCATGCCCACCAAAGCTATGTGAATTTTGTTCCAAATTCTTTCTACGTTATTGATATGCATATGTCAAAACTTCCTTGCATCCCTAGAATGACACCAACTTAGTCATGACGTACAAATTCTTAATATGTTGTTGCATATGATATATTAAAATTTTTATTGAGGATTTTTGTATCCATTTTCATTGGAAATATTAGTCTACAGTTTCCTTTCCTTGATGTATCCTTATCTGGTTTGGGTATTGTGGTGATACTGGTTTCATAGAATCAATTTGGAACTGTTCCACCTCTTTCTATTTTGTGGGATAATTTACAGAGCATTGTCATTAGTTCTTCATCTAAAGGTTTGGTAGAATCCAGCTGTCAATCAATTTGGTCATGGACTTTTTTATTTTTATTTTTTTTATTTTGAAGACTTTTAATTATGGCTTCCATCTCATTGCTTATTGTTGATCTATTTAGGTTTTCCATATCTTCTTGGTTCACTTTGGGCAGGTCATACGTATCTACAAATGTATCCTTTTCTTCACTTTATTGGTGTCTAAGTTTGCAAAATAGTCCCTAATGATTCTCTGGATTTCTGTGATGTTGTAGTGATATCTCTTTTTTACTCTCTAATTTTATTAATTTGGGACTTCTCTATTTTTTCTTTAGTTAGTTTGACCTAATTTTATTTATCTTTTCAAAGAACCAACTCTGTTTTCTTGGTCTTTTACATTTTTTAAAATTCTCTAGTTCATTGATTTGGGCTCTCAATCATTCTCTTAATTATCCCAATTCCATGGAATTGGTTTGTTCTTATTTTTCTATGGCCTTGAGATGTATCATTATGTTATTTATTTGGGATCTTTCTGATTTTCTTACGCAGGCACTCATAGCTATAGATCTTCCTGTTACAACCACCTTCATAGTGTCCCAGAGATTCTGATATGTTGTATTTCTATTCTAGTCTGATTCTAAAGAATTTTTAAATTTCCACCCTGATTTCTTCTATCCTTTGTTTATCATTCAAAAGTGTATTATTCAATTCCATGTGTTTATACAGTTTCTATATGTTGGTTTCTAATTTAATTCCCTTATTATCTGCTAAGACATGAGGAATTATATTGATTTTATTCGTATTTGCTAAGAGTCTCTTTGTGGCCTAAAATATTGTCTATTTTCAAGATGATTCCAGGAGCAGCTGAGAAGAAAGAGAATTTGGCTATTGTTCAAGTATTCTCTAAATGTCTCTTAGGTCCATTTGATTTTTAATATTTTTTTAGGTCTGAAGATTCTAATTTCTGAGTTTATGTCTCAATGACCTACCCATTGGTGAGAGAGGTGTCAGAAAGGGTGAGGCAACTTTGAAACTAAATTATTGTAGGTCTCAGCAAATGAGCCACAGTGTGGATGTTGCTGGGAATCAAACATGGAATGCAAGAAGGCAAGAGTTGGATTCTAAAATATCAGTACAAACTCAGGATATCTGCATTATATACACATGTAAATATATGCATGTATGCAGGCATACCAATGTATGTATAAAAGCCTGGGAGGAGGTATGTGTATCTCTACCGTATGTCTGTCATCTATTATCTATCATCTGTCATCTATATACAACTTATTCAACTATCATCCATCACCAGGTGTTCAGGGTGGTCAGGAGAGTGGTCCTCCATTCTCAGGTGTAGTGTTTAGAATTAGGGAACTAACTGAGTCCAGGAGCAGAATTACAATGAGACAATAACACATCAAGCAGATTTATTGCAAAGCAAAAGTACACCTCCAAAAACAAGGTGGGCAAATTGGTAAAAAACTGACTACCCTTAAATAATTGGGCTTCTAATATCCAGAGTATGCAAAGAACTCAAAAAATTAAACAATAAGATAACAAATAACCCAATCAACAAATGGGCCAAGGACCTGAACAGACACTTCTCAGAGGAGGACATACAATCAATCAACAAGTACATGAAAAAATGCTCACCATCTCTAGCAGTCAGAGAAATGCAAATCAAAACCACCCTAAGATACCATCTCACTCCAGTAAGATTGGCAGCCATTATGAAGTCAAACAACAACAAGTGCTGGAGAGGATGTGGGGAAAAGGGTACACTTGTACATTGCTGGTGGGACTGCAAATTGGTATGGCCAATTTGGAAAGCAGTATGGAGATTCCTGGGAAAGCTGGGAATGGAACCACCATTTGACCCAGCTATTGCCCTTCTTGGACTATTCCCTGAAGACCTTAAAAGCGCATACTATAGGGATACTGCCACATTGATGTTCATAGTAGCACAATTCACAATAGCTAGACTGTGGAACCAACCTAGATGCCCTTCAATAAATGAATGGATTAAAAAAATGTGGCATTTAAACACGATGGAGTATTACGCAGCCCTAAAAAATGACAAAATCATGGCATTTGCAGGGAAATAGATGACATTAGAGCAGATTATGCTAAGTGAAGCTAGCCAATCCCTAAAAAAGAAATGCCAAATGTCTTCTTTGATATAAGGAGAGCAACTAAGAACAGAGCAGGGAGGAAGAGCATGAGGAAAAGATTAACATTAAACAGAGAGGAGAGGTGGGAGGGAAAGGGATAAAGAAGGGAAATTGCATGGAAATGGAAGGAGACCCTCACTGTTATACAAAATTACATATAAGAGGTTGTGAGGGGAAAGGCAAAAAAACAAGGGAGAGAATTGAATTACAGCAGATGGGGTAGAGAGAGAAGATGAGAGGGGAGGGGAGGGGGGATAGTAGAGGATAGGAAAGGTAGCAGAATACAACAGTCACTAATATGGCATTATGTAAGAATGTGGATATGTAACCGATGTGATTCTGCAATCTGTATTTGGGGTAAAAATGGGAGTTCATAACCCACTTGAATCAAATGTATGAAATATGATATGTCAAGAGCTTTGTAATGTTTTGAACAACCAATAAAAAATTATTAAACCCCCCCCCCAAAAAAAAAAGAAAAATAAATAAATAAATAATCGGGCTTTGTGACTTTTGATAGTATAGTGGGTGTTATCTCCAAGTGGCATGAAACCTTGGTGTGACAGGTAGTCTCTCCTTTTAAGATCAGTGCTTGTACAGTTGTTGTCCTTTGGGGGGAAGTCATATGCTTGTTCCTAGAAAGAACTGAGGGCATGCACTGCTCTTTCTGGTACCACCAGCAGAAAATCTTATAGTGGCCAACTGACCCTTGGGCAGCACTATGGGCACTGTGCTACCTTGAATAGGATGTGTTCCCAATAAAGGAGGATGGTGGGCCCTTCTGTAGAAGGTGAAGGAAAATGATGAGTCCTTCACTGGCTTTTTAAAAAATATATGTTTATTAGTGTACTATAATTATACACAATAGTGGAATTCATTGTGACATATTCCTATATGTACACATCATAATTTGTCCAATTTCCTTTGGTGGTTTCTGAGCCTTTATAAATGGATCTCTTCTGTAGCCCCCCACCCACCCATATAAACAAGGGGAGGGTGGATGTATATCCCTATGTGGTTCGCCTCCTTACAAGATGGCATCAATGCAGGATGGGTACCAAGTCCTCCAGGTCAATTGTTGGTCATGGCCTTTGATAGCCACTCTCCTTTCTCCTCTGGTTATTCATAACTGCCTGTGCAAACACATCTATCACCTATATATCACTCTGTTATCTAGAGTCTTGATTTATAGAAATTGTCTTGATCTCTATTATCATTGCCATACAATTTCAGGGCTTAGGAATTCACTTTCTCAAATATACTAAATCAATTGTCCTTCATTCATCTCTTTCTAGCTTCTAGAGTTTTTACTCCTGCTATCTCCTTTCTGGTCCTTTATGCCCTGTGGATTTCTGTCTTTAAATATATGCCTTTATTATTATTAAAAAAAACAATTTCAGGGCTATTTGGATAAATGGTGTACTGAAGGCTATGGCAGAGTAGATAGATGATTTTCCCAGAGCATCTCATAATGAAAACATAATGAAGTGCAAAAAAAATGATGCAGGAATGTAATAAGGCAGAAGGACATGATATAAGGTGCTCCAACTGGCCAAATCTGGGACAATTCAAGTGCCAAAATAATCAAGCAGAATACTTAATTACAAACCACTGAACAAAACAGAAATTCATGAGCTCAGAACTGTAATAGGGAGATAAATGAGTGGGAGAGGAGAGATGGTTCTTGTCACAGTGGAATGCTGAAGACCAACCAGAAAAGTGGAGGGAGTCTGGGAGTCGGAAAATCATTGAAATAGTCCAGCAACTTCCACCCTAAGATATGACCCTCATGTGCTGATTAATCTAAATTAAAGGAGCTTTGAGAGCAGCAGATACTGAAAGAGACTCTTCTCTAATATCTCTTTCTCTGCTTAAAGTCAAGATCTGTCAAAGAGGAAAAAATTACCTCTGGTCTTTCTCCTGAGTTTTTATTTGACTAAACTGGCATCACAGGGAGAAAGACTGCAGTTTGTCAACACACCTGGACAGACTTTTTTCATACACATTGTCTTCTATTCAGTATACCAAAGAGAATCATTTATAAACCATTGTCTATTCTGTGAACCCAGCTGACTTCATCTCTGCTGAGAGCCATAGCCAAGTAGGAATGACGCATGGCAATTTCCTTGTCAGCCTACCCAGTGTTGCTTAGAGGGAGGGCTCTCCATTGTGGAAATGGGCTTGCCTTGGACCCAGGTCATTTGCAGTGACATTGCATGAATGTTTGAGAGTTTTGGTTGAAAGGTGACCCTGCTCAGGGATTAGGGTGGCTCCGGGTTTAGGGTGGATCCTGCTGGGAATAGGGCGTATCCTGCTGCCTCGGGCGCCCACTCCTGGAGTTCCCCATTGAGTTCTCGCTGAGTTCTGAGAGAATTGGTGTGCGGAGCCGGGTAGAGGCAGTGAATTTTCCCCAGAACGTGCGTGTAGAGTGCCAGTGAGAGTTCGGGAATAAAGAATTGCTGTTTGAATCTACAAGGCGGTGTGGTGGCCCGGTTATTTTGTGCCCAGCCAGACTGCGGCACATCTCTGACCAGTGCATGTTTCCCCAAGCTCACAGAATTCCCCTAAAAATTATTTACTATTTCTCTAAAAAAATTATCTGTCTTCCCTCATTCCACCCCACTTCCCCATAGAAAAACCATATATAAGTCTCTGAATCATATTGGGCTAGTGGGTACTTACACTATGGGATTGCCTCCATGCATGAAAAAGATTTGTATGTCTTTCCTCCTATTTAATCTGCCTACTGACATTCATTCATTCCAAAAAGTCTTCAAGGGTAAAGGAAAGCCTTTCCTTTTGCCCCTAGATTATCATTTTTTCAATCATCATAGTAAACATTGCTCCATGCAAGACTCTTTAATGGAAGCTACATAATTTACTTAAGTACTTTTCTAGCCAGAAGTAAATAATGTATACCCTTAGTCTTGTGAGGAAACATTACACAAACCCCAAATGAGGACCATTCTACAAAGAGATAATAGATGAAAGAGATCATACACTTGCACATGTTCATCCAAAATGTTAATGTTACAAAAAATTTTTTTCAAAAAGAAATGTTTTAGGTTAAAGAAGACTAGAGAGACATGATAAGTGCAATACTAATTCCAGGATATAGTTATGGAAATTATCCTGGGTGGGGACAAACACTCTATAAAGAGCATTATTGGGTTATTAAAGAAAGTGAATAATGAAAACTGGTAGATTTACTGTCATTGATAACTTTATATTTAGTGCTCTTCTGAGAGTCTTCCTCTCTCCCATTTGTGTATTTGGTATCAGTATGAACTTGTGAAGGTTTGTTCTTAGAACACAGACAGATGGCTTTTTATATACATGAATGTTTTCAATCACTATCATCATTCTCCTTTTTAATAAGCAAATTGCCACAAGTTTGGCTTGCATCCCTTTAATTATCTTTAATATTTTTAGTCTTTAATAATTTTTTTTGCTTTCTGAAACAAAATAATATCCCAGGCAAACATGTCTCTTCTCATTAGAGAAAAGTGCTGGGCACCATGTCTGGGTCCACAATGTATGTAGGGAGTGAATGTCACTGAAGTGCCATTTTCACAATTAGAGCAGGACAAGGCAGATTTTGTTAAAAGCACAATTTTATATTGATATTTTCAATTTGGCTTCCCATGACAAATGTTGCTACCTAAATATTTTTTTTTATTCTAGTAACTAGACTTTCTTTTTTCTTGCTTAAAAAAACCCCACAATTTTCTTTAAGTAGGTGACATAAGAAATATAAGGAAATCAAAGTGATAATAATGATCCTAATATTATTATGAACAGAATATGCTGAATGGAGTTTTAAATTTTTTCATGGAATTTCTTTTTCCATTAGAATGAGACCCTCTGAGAAGGTACAGTCAAATCAATTTGTTCCAAAGTCGCATGTGATTTCTCATTCTGTATGGCTACGGGACTCCGCTGGTGGATGATGTGATCAGATTATCTCAGCTTACTTTCAGTTCAAAGGCACTGACATCCTATTAGCTGATAGCTCTGGGTTCTTGGAAGATAGAGTCTGTCAAATTCCAGCCTGTTCTTGATATTCAGTTACTGGAAGGGAGAGGAGGCCCCTGCTTGTTCATGTCAAGATAACGGAAAGATTTGAGCAAGATTTTGCTTCACCACCATCTATGGATGCAGTGCCTGATTTTAAGTGTGGACAACCTGCATGTCCTTGTTGTTCAAGCCAATTCTGTTTCCTACATTTATTATCTAGTATTAAGAACCTACATGCCTTCACATATTTAAATGAGTTCTAAAACTACTATCCTGATGAAATAGATTTGTATGTCTTTCTGATGAAAAGCTTTTACAGTCTTTCTTTCCAAGCTACAAGCTCCTTCTTCTTTTTATAGAATGCAGAATTCTTTTAGCAATCTGGTTGTTCCAGTCTCCTTCCCTGCTCCTCAAATACTTGCCTTGGTTAGTAGCAAATCCTCGACTTCTACATTGATTTATCTCATGTCTCATATCTTGTCTGTCAGCTAAAAAACTAAATGTATAGGAAGCCAATGTTCTGGGCTGAGTTTCTTCAGTAAGCTTCAGTAGACCAAACAAGAATGGAGTCACTCATGCTAAGTACCAAGTCATTGAACCAAACTTTAAAGTGGACCAGTTTGAAACACACACACACACACACACACACACACACACACACGAGATTCACAGCAGCAAATCAAAAGGTATAAAAAGGTACGTGGTTTACCTGAGCAGGCATGATGAGGAAGTCCTCCCTGACCCTGTTTCAAGCTACAAGGAGAGTAACTTTGAAAAGACCAGTTGCTCTTTGTTCACTCTTCCTGCTTTCTTCAGCCCCTTTCTGCTTACAAAGCCAACCCCCTCTGCTCAGTTCAGTGGAAAACCCATTCTACTAGAATGAAGAGTTGTCCAATTCTAGACACAAATAAAATACCAATTCAATCTTCAAATTAAATTCATCATATTTTTGCTTTTTGACACATCAATATTATGGATAAGATTGGACACAAGTTATGAATCCCTGGGTATTTGTAATATTAAAATGTAGAATCCCTTATTCATTGATTATTAAAATTTTCAAGATGGTCAGAGCAGCATATTAAACCAAGGCACTAACTGCAAAATAGATCCAGAATGTGACATCTCAAACAGCCTCTGCTACTGCCCTGGAAGCAGGGGAGTGTTTATCCATGGGCTTCTGTTCCCCATTGGATGAGGTTTGCTCTCTGGTATAGCATGAGCCCTGTTGGGTTCCAGTCAGGGTCCCCTGGTTTATCTCTGCACCAGTAACCAGAGTAAAGAGTTGGCACAGAGGGGCCAAGCATGGTAGTAAGACTGAGGCAGGAGGAATGGAAACACAAAATGAGCCTCAGCAACTTAGTGAGGGCCCTAAGCAACTTGGTGAGACCCTGTCTCAAAAAATAAAAGGGTTAGGGATGTAGCTGAGTGGATAAGCTCCCCTAAATTCAATCCCCAGTACCAAAAAGGAAAAAAAAAAGAGTTGGCCGGCATAATGTAAACATGAGAGTGAAAACTTCTGCCTATTTTGTTTTCAGCTTTATCATTGACACCCAGAATAATGCATGACACATACTTAGTGCTCAACAAATATTTGTTGAATTGAATGGCTGGATAATAATTTCATCAAATGGCTAATGAATTGTTGGACCCTGGGAAACATATTGTTCAAAGTAAATCCAGAGTGGAAGTCTAGTAGAGTAGAGGAAGGAGAATGAGAGCAAGGAGGGAGGATGGGAGAGAAGCAGGGAGGAAAAAGCAGGGATCATGAACTGAAATCCATTTCCATGCATGTGTGAGTTTGTCAGGATGAACCCAACTACTGTATATAATCATAAAGCTCTAAAAAAATAGTTCAAAGAAAAAAGTTATGTACAACTTGGCACTGTAAAACAATTTCTTAAAAATAAAGTAAATCCAGCGGCTTAGGAGGCTAAGGCAGGAGGATCATAAGTTCAAAGACAGCCCCAGCAAAAGCAAAGCACTATGCAACTCAATGAGACCCTGTCTCTAAATAAAATACAAAATAGGCCTGGGGATGTGGTTCAGTGGTGGAGTGCCCCTGAGTTCAATTCCCGTTACCCCCCAAAATAAAGTAAATCCAGAAGGTTCAGATCCCATCTTGATTCTTGAGCTGAGGAGAGCTCATAGTTAGCCACCCAAGTCTGGAGGTGGACACCAAACCTCTGACATCTATGGGTCTCTAGGAAAGATATAAGAGATAGGAACAAAGGCAGAGAAAGTTGGGTTATAGGCCCAACCTAAAATGACAAAGGCTTTCTTAGTAACCCTATTTAGGGGAAATAGCAAAGATCTCCATGAAAATAGGAAAACAAGATGCTCATGTTGTCATTCACACACCATGGTCTCTTCCTGAAGTCTCCCAAATCCTCTCACAATTTTTGTGACTCAGAAGTTAAAGTAAAACTGGGTCACTTACTAAGGCAAGGGGTGCCATGAAGGTTACTAAACATATAGAAATTACAAGTATAGTAAAAGAACAATGCCAGATACATTGCAAGAATTGCCTCACAGGGGCAGAAGGTGCTGTAACACTCAGATACTGGGAGGAGGCTCACGGTATCAAGAGGAGGAGGGGAGGGCAGGCTGTGCAGTCCAAAGTTACCAAAGTACAGAAAGACCTTTTGAATGGGCTGCTGATAATACATAGAGGGTTCCCAACTTACCAGGATTTAACTCACATTTATTTGACTTTATGATGGTATGAATCAACATACATTCAGTAGAATCCATACTTGGAATTTTGTTTTAATCTTATCTTGGGCTAGCAACTATAGTACAATCTTCCCAAGCTGCAGCTCCATCAGCCATGTAATCATGAGGGTGAATAAATGAGACAGTGTGCTTTATTAGCAGCATTTTTGGATATTGTATTTTATTTTTGTATCCATGTCTACAACTCTCATTTCTGTGTGTACTTGAGATATTCAACAGTTTATTATAAAATAGGCTTGTGTTAGATGGTTTTTGCCCAGTGTAGGCTAATGTTTTCTGAGCACATATAAGATAGAGTAGGCTAAGTTATGACATTCAGTAGCTAGGTATATCCAATGATTTTGGACTTGGAATATTTTCAACTTAACAATGAATTTATTAGGACATAACTGTCACATGCAGAGGAGCATCTGTATATTGAAAGAGGTCAAATGATGTTTATCCAACTCATAAAGCATTGAGTTTCTTCTTATGTTCCTGAGACTTAGATTTTCTTTTGCTACCTCAACCTCTCTATTGCACCAAAATCTATTTTTGTCTCTCACATGCACACTCATGACATGCACAGAAGGCCATATGTGGGTTAATGTTTCTTACAATAAAAAACAGAACTGAGCTGGACACGGTGGCACATGCCTGTAATCCCAGTGGCTGGGAAGGCTGAGACAGGAGGATGGTGAGTTCATGGCCACCCTCAACAATGGCAAGTGCTAAGCAACTCAGTGAGACCCTGTCTCTAAATAACATACAAAATAGGGCTAGGGATGGGGCTCAGTGGTTGAGTGTCCCTGAGTTCAATCCCTGGTACCAAAAAAATAAATAAATAAATAAACCAGAACTGAAAGGAGCAGTTTGCTAGTTTCCTATTGACTAGAGTTCCTACACTTTGTGTTGGGGGAAGGATCCTGCCAGTTCAGCCATGAGGTGGCAGTGAACATGCTGCTGTCAGAGGAAACTGATGTAGGAGCCACGATGGTTCCATTGCACCAGTGCCCCCTGGGAATGCCTGGAGCTCACAGCATCAGCCTGAATTCCTGGTGCATGCAGTTTTCCCTGAAGGATACAACTAATGTGATTTTCATTGACAAATAATCCTTACTTACAAACTGAACATGTCACCTGTTTAAATTACAAATTGATTTCACAACTTCTTTTTTTAAACTTGACCACACTTGACCAAAAAACAAACAAACAAATAAAACTTAACATTTGCCAAAAAAGTGCAGATTTCTTACACCATGGTTTGAGTGTATCCTGCATAATGCATGTGCTGGAACTTTAATTCCCAGTGCAGTAGGTTTGAGAGGTGGGGCCTAGTGGAAAGTATTCATTGCAAGAGTTGCCTCATAGTGGTAGAAGGTACGGTAACACTTCTATACTGGGAAGAGGCTCACGGTATCAAGAGGGGGGAGGGAGGGCAGGTTCTGAAGTCTCTACCTCATGAATGGATTATGGATGTTCTCCTGGGAGTAGCTTTGTCATAAAAAATGAGCTCACTTAATACATCCTTGCTTGCCATTTCACTTTCTGCCATGTCATAATACAACTCAAAGGCCCTCACTACACCCTGCCACTTGCCCTTCACTTTTCCAGCTTCCAGAACCAGGAGTTAAATGAACTTTATAAGTTTCCCAGTCTGTGGTATTAAGTTACAGCAACAGAAAACAGACTAAGGCATTTTACATGTCTTCATTCTTCAATCCAGTATTTCCTTGGGACCTATCCAAGGAAATTATTAGAAATGTAAATGGGCCTTAGTTTAAGTTACGGATCTTAGTACTCACTAAGTACTTGTTTGTAGTATTTTTTGTTTGTAGTGTTTTTCTTTTCATTTATGAGTCATATAACTGAATAATTTATACAGCAATCCCAGAAATATTTTAGGATGAAGGGAAGGTATCAAACTAATTTCAATTATATAATTTCTTAAAATATTTATTTTTTTGACCATTTGATTTTAACATGGTAGACTTACAAGAGTTCTAGTTGCAAAATACTCTAAAAAATATTTACTAAAAAGTAACATTGGTTTATATAACAGAAAAGAAACCTTCTTATAATGTCTATTTTAAAAAATAGTTTTACCAGGCACAGTGGCTTAGGCCTGTAAGCCCAGTAGCTTGGGAGGCTGAGGTAGGAGGATCACAAGTTCAAAGCCAACCTCAACAAAAGCATGGTGTTAAACAACTCAATGAGACCCTGCCTCTAAATAAAATACAAAATAGGGCTGGGGATGTGGCTTAGTGGTCAAGTGCCCCTGAGTTCAATCCACAGTATCCCCACAAAAAATAGTTTTACCTGAAAGGTTTTAAAAATAACAAATGAGAATATTTGGCATGTCTCCATAATTGAAAGAGTTTCTTAGCCAAACCTGTTTCAAGTGTTGTCACATCAAAGCCACATAGACCTGCTAGCCCTATGAATGAATGAGTTCCTTGGAAGAAACTCACATAGTTCCAGAGGAACCTCCAACCAACCTATGACTGCAATCTCATCAAAGTCTCCAAGCCAGGAATGTCCAGACAAGCACTCCCAAATTCTTGATCCCTAGAAACTGAGAGGGAGAATAAATATCCATTGTTTCAAGCCACTAAGTTTTGGGTAATTAATACCATACCAATAGATATACCATCAATTTGCCAATTGTTTCCTACTGTCTCATCTATTATTTGTTCAATGATTCCTGCAATCCTGCCTTTCTTAAAGGATTAGTTATTTTCCCATTTTCTTTCCTCTACTTATATTCTAGCTATATCTTCTACAGAGTACAATATACATCCATAATTTATGCAGTATACCTTGATCTAACTGCACACCACTTTGTGGATAATGCCACATACAACAGCACACTCCTACTTAAAACTCTCCTCTTTGCTGCTGCTGTGGACATGTATTTTACTTGAAAATGTCTTGCTGCCAATGGTGGCACATGCCCATAATCCCAGTGACTCCAGAAACTGACAGGAGGATTCCAAGTTCAAGGCCAGCCTCGGCAACTTAGTGAGAACTTGTCTCTAAAAAAGAGCTGGGGAAGAAGCTCAGTGGTAACGCTCCCCTGAGTTAAATCTCCAGTACAAAATAATAATAATAATAATAAAACCCCTTAATTTACAAATATTTTTTATTTAAATAATAAATTGACTTTAAAGAAATTTTTTTTAAAAAGAACACATAGTCTTTTATAATTATCAAAATATTTACCTTTTCCCATGTTCATCCTTATTCATTTGCGTTTCTATCTGGTGTCCTTTCCTTTTGGTCTGAAATTCTTTTGTCACTTCTTTTTTTAATATTTGTTTTTTTTATAGTTGGACATAATACCTTTATTCCATTCATTACTTTTATGTGGTGCTGAGGATCAAACACAGGGCCCCGCACAGGCTAGGCGAGTGCTCTACCACTGAACCACAATCCCAGTCCCTCTTTTGTCATTTCTTATAGTGCAGATCTGCTGATAAAAAGTGTTTTCAGCTTTGGTACACTAGAAGTGACTTTATCTTGTTTTTATTTTTTAAAATATCTGCATATAGAATTATAGACTGTCCTTTATTTTTCTCTCATTACTTTAAATATGTTCCATTTTCTTCTGTTGCTGCTGACAACTGAGTGGTTATTCTTAACATTCCCAGCACACAGTGTATCTCTTTTTCTCCAGCTGTTTTAGATTTTTTTTAATGCCTTTGGTTTGAGGCAGTCTGTATTTGGTATCCCTGAATATGGGTGGTTTTTTGTTTTTTGTTTTTTTTTTGAGAAGTATAAATATATTTATATACTTGGGTTTTGTGGTGATTTCTATTGTGGGTTGAGGATCTTGATGAAATTTGTCAAATATATGCATATTTTACAAATGTATCTATATGTACTCCATTTTTTCCCTTTTCGACCTCTGGGACACCATTTGTGTTAGGCTACTTGGTACCATTAGTATGTGTCATTGAGACTCTATTCATTTTTTTTTAATCTTCTCTCTTTATAATCTATTGTTATGGTTTGGATCTGGAATGTGTCCCCAAAAGGCTCATGTGTTGAAGAGTTGGTTCCCAATGCAGCAATGGTCAGAGGTAGGGTTTTTAGGAAGTGATTGGATTATGAAGGTTCTGATCTCATCAATGGATTCATTCCTTGATGGAGTCATAGCTGAATAAGTGGTCTAGTGAGAGATGGTGAAATTTGTAAGAGGTAGGGCCTAGTAGTAGTAGTGCTCTCTCCTCCCTCCTCCTCCCTCCTCCTCCCTCCTCCTCCTTCCTCCTCCCTCTCCTCCCTCCTCCTCCCTCCTCTCTCCTCTCTCTCTCCTCTCTCTCTCCTCCCTCCTGTCTCCCTCCTCCCTCCCCCTCCTCCCTCCTCTCTCTTCTCTCCCCCCTCCTCTCTCCCTGCTCCTTTCTCCCCCCTCTCTCCACACCATGACATACTCCCTCACCTCAGGCCTAAAGCAATTGAACCAGCTGACCAGGAACTGAATCTGTGAGCCAAAGTAAATATTTCTTCCTTTAGGTTGTCTTTCTCAGGAATTTGGTCACATCAACTAAAAGCTGACTAACACATCTGTGCTTCAATTTGAATGATTTCTATTGATCTTAAACATCCTTTTTTCTGTATAGCCAATCTTCTACTAGGCCTTTACAGTGAATTTTTTACTTCAAATATGATACTTTTCCATTTTAGAGTTATCATTGGGTTCTTTTTCTTTCAAATCTTTCCTGAAATTTTCCCAACTTTCCACTTATTATATTTAGTTTTCCCTGTATACTTTGTAAGTATGTTTATCACGGGAATTTCAAAATCCTTGATGCTGCTTCCAGCATCTGTGTCCTTTGTTAGTATACTTCTAATGACCAATTTTTCTTGGTAGAGTCATATTTTCCTGTTTCTTCACTAAACCACTAAATACATTCTTCATCCATGGTTCCTAATTGAGTAGGAGTATTGGTTTCCTGTGGCTTGCACTCCACTAAAGTTTGTGTTCATATTTAGCATAAAAATTTTTTGTCTTCAAACTATTAAATTTACAGTGGCATTCACAATTATGTCAGATGTTTTATTTTCTATAGAATAAATTTCGAAGTGCTTTATGTTGATTCTACAAATTAGATGCAAAAGGGGGGTAAAATTTATGCTAGTTAATTTTCTTTTAAAGTACCTAATGATCCCAATAAAACATATCATTTGACTGTTTTTGAAGTTCTTTTACTATAAGTAGAGATCACCTAATAAAAGATATGGTTTCACTTTATACTCATGCAGAAAACAAAAGCGAAAAAGAATTAATTTAGAACAACAGCCATTTAATCTGAAAACTCATGCTTCTCAAAGTGATATCTACATGTAGATTCTTTCATTGTACATTTTGATTTTTCACCTAGTAACCTAGTTAACTACTAACTTTGAAAGCCAATGGGAATGATTTTTCAGCAAGATTTTTCTGGAGACTAGGAGCCTGATGCCTGTGTCTCAGAGGCTTCAGCACTTTGCTGTCCCTCAGATTCAATCATATATTGAAGTCAGAGTGCTCTTCATTGCACATGCATCTTGCCCACCATTACTCAAGCCCAGAACAGCCCTGAAAGTACAAAATGGAAGTTCACCAATCTGTCCCAGTGCATTTTCATGCCATTTTTTATAATAAAACATTTAAATTTTGAAAACCCAGGATAAATAATAAGCTATATGGGAGTCTGGAACAACAGGATTGTCCAAGGAAAATTGGGACCTATCGCTAGTTTCTTTATACATACACCCTACAAAGATATGTAAAGGTAAACTTCCTGAGCTTTTATATATGCCTCATAATTCCATTGTGTACCATTTATTGGGATCTACCTTGTCATCTCCTTTTAAGATTCAACCATTGAACTCCTGTTATGTTGAATCTCCAAGGTTTTGGATTTGGTCATCCTCTTCTGTGGCATTAGCTATTGAGGGAATACCTTTACATAGATATCTCCATGTTTGCAGGGGAGTTTCAGTGTTCACATGAAAGTAAAATGGCCTGTTCTATGATTTCCAAGGTGCACTGCCATTTGATTGCACATCTCCCTCCTGTCAAAATAGATTGTACCCATGGAACTCAAGTTGCTCCATAATTTATGATGTTCACTGTTGTGCATAAAAGACTGCTGCAGCTTGTCATTTAGCATTAGTTCTCAGAGGGTGGGGGTAGCCCATCTATGTAAATCATGCACCCTGCATGCATGTGTATCTGAATAGAATTTGATCCCTGTGGTGACAGATGTCACCTTGCTCAGCGGGAACCTCCATCTCTGAGAGGTTTTTTAAAGTAGATATACATCTTTGATGGGGGCATTAATACTTCATGAGCTTGGGAATATTGCTTGAGGGTAGATTTTTAGTCAGTTTCCAGTACCTATTAAAATTCATGCACAAATTATTTGGGGGAGTTTTTAAGTTCATAGTCCATTAGTAACCAGAGAAACAGCTTTATCACATGTGCCATGGGAGGAAAATCACCTGTATAACCAAATATACACAATAGAGCTTATCCCACTTTGTTTTTAGGTTTTGGAGGATAGTTGTTAATAATTAAATTAGTGAAATTTGGAACAAACGTGCTTTAGAAAGTACAAATATAAGTAATACATGATTCTCTCGCTTTTGAGGGTTAAGGCAGATACTTAAATAATTGGTGAATTTGACTTTGACAGCTGAGTGCTGTCATAAGAGGCTCTGTCAACACCTGCTTTGGGAATTCACATCATCCTAATAGACTGCACAAATTCCAGCCCTGCCTAAATTGTAATTGCCAGAATAGGAATGTCCATTTTTTTCTATGCCTATCATAGGAGGCAATGATTCAAATTCAACTAAACTAAGCAAATTTATATTGAGCATTTATTCTGTGACAAACACAGCACTTGTCATTAGGGATTCGTATGGTTCAGCTATGACTCTGACCCGGAATAAGCCTATAGTCCTGTAGGATTCACTGACCAAGAAAGAAAAAAAATAACACAGTAGAGTAATGTAGAGTGTGTAAGAATAGAGCAGTGATGAGGAGGTGGAGAGTGACATTTTTGAGACAAATGTCTGGAAAGTGGCAGACTGCACTGGGATTTGCAGAGGAGAGGTCTGCCAGCATACAGGACAGGGCGGGCACTGGAGAGAGAGGGTGGCATTTGCAGACTAGCTATATTGACCCTTCTGTGATCTCTGTGGGTCCCAGATAAGTCTGGGAAGGGGTAAGTGAGAGCACCCCATAGCACAACCGTCCTTCTGTGGGAAAGAAGATAGGGAAACAGTCATTCTAAAGTGTTGTGTTATGGCTTGGATATGAGATGCCTCCTAAAAAACTCATGTTAGGCAATGCAGGAATGTTCAGAGGGAAAATGATTAGAAAATGAGAACTGTAATCTGATCAGTTGACTGATCTATTTAACAGGTTCATAATTGGAATGGATTATACTGGGTGCTAAGTGTAGGCAGGGCATGACTGGAGGAAAGAGGTCACTGGAGAAGTGCCCCTGGGATTATATTTTTCTCCCTGGATCCTCTCTCCTCTCCTCTCTTTTTCCTAGCTGCAATGAGCTGAGCAGAATTCCTCTGCCACATCCTTCCACCATGATGTTCTCCCTCATCTCAGGCCCAGAGCAATGGAGTCAGTCAGCCATGGACTGACCCTCTAAGACCATGAGCCCCAAATAAGCTTCCTGCTCTAAGTTGTTGTTGTCAGATATTTGGTCACACACATTGGGTTTTATTCTGAGAGAATGAGGTGATGGGTAGAGGGAAAGATGTAGAAAGTGTAGGGTCTTTTTATAGGTAAAGAAATGGAAGGCAGAAAATCACACAGTAGGGCTATAGGGTGATTTCTTCCAAGGGAAGACAGCCCTTCCCCCAGACCCTCCACAGTTCCTTTCCTGCTGTCCTCAGTTCTGTCCAGCACTTGCCATGGCTGGGCTGCATGGCCTTCTGAGAAGGAAGTAGTAGCAGCCTGCTTCTTCCTGCCCTGGCCAGCCCTGCACTCACCAGTCTCCAAAACATGGTCATAGGTAAGCACTGTCAAGATGTCCTTTCAGTATAGTGGGGGCATTTTCTGCAAGCCATCCACTCAGGAGTTCCTGATTTTCTAGGCATGTATTCTGTTGTGCAACAACTTTTCTGTTGTTGAGGATAGTTTGCAACTCTGTTAAGAGTGAGCATAGTTGTAGAGAGGGAGATTTGCACACAGTAGTGGTGCAAATCATCTCACTGTATAGAAAGAACTCCAACGGGTACAGTTTATTGATATTAATGAGTTTGCATCTCTTAGGACATTCATTTCAGCATCCGTTTGACAAGAAAACTCCATAAATGTCTTTTTTCAAATTCTCTTTGAATCTGTATTAACATCTCATTCACTCCTTTATCATTTAATGCCTTAAAATTTTGAACAGTTTCTTTTTATATTTGTATGAAAGTCATACATTTTGTTTTCATTTTTAAAATAAGCTGTACATTCATCTTCTTGAAGCCAAGGAAGAAAAACGAAATTCCTCATTGCCATACATAGACCAGTGTTTCGCAAATGCCACCTCTGTCCCACTGTTGTTCCTGTGTGGGGGCCTCAGCTGGGACTCAGCCAGAAGCCAGTACCTAAATCAGCAGGAGTAAAACTCCTCCTGTGATCTGACATTGCCAGGCAGCCTTAGATGTTCTGTCCCCAAGGATTTCAGTGAAATTATGTCCAGGCAGCCTTTAGAAGTTCTAACCCCCTTCCTTCTCCAAATTCAATCCAGACCTAAACAGGGGCCTCTTCACTTTCCCTCCCTCTCTCCCCATCCCCCTCCTTCCCCCTCCTCCATCATTATAATATAAATGATGCTGAAGAAGCTTACTCTCATCCCTGTCCCTGTCCACTTGTATAAGGGTTTCTCTAGGAAAGTACTGAGGTTTAATTATTAGGTCTGTGTACGGACATTGTCAACATTGTATTGCCAACTTGCTATGGTACTCCAGGCTGCCATCACAAATACAACTGATTGGGCAGCTTAAACAACAGACATTTACTGTCATACAGTCCTGAAGCCCCGGAACCCAAGATTGGTTTCTCTAAGGCCTCTCTCCTTAGCTTGTAGACTGTCTTCTCTCTTTGTCCTCAAGTGCCATCCCTCTGAGTGTGTCTACGTCCTAATTTCTCCTTCTTATAAAGACACAAGTCATACTGGATTAAGTCCTACCTCCTTTTGACTAGATTATGTCTTTAAGGCCCTTTCTCTAAACATAGTCCTGTATAGGGTCCTTGAGGTTAAGACTTCAAAGTGTGAATTTGTAGGGATACTTCTCTGTGTCCTGTTTCCCAAAACATAATATTTTCAGCCTTTTACATTTTTTAAAATCAAAGAGACAACACATAGATCATTCTGGTTTTAATTGGCATGTTGTTAAGATATAGGGGAAAAGCTCAGTTTCTCCTGATTTCAACTGATTTGAAATTCAGCTCAATTTCTCCTGATTTCAAATGTTCAACAACATAGAACATTTCACCTCTGGTCCACCGAAAAGAATGTGAGGATTTTTTTTTCCCCACCAGCAAACAGTTCTTTAGCAGACATCATCTGGGTGCCATCTTATTTAATTGATTTCAGTTCTTACATTGTCTACCTAGAAATAGTATCAGATCCCATAAGTTAGGGGCTCAGTCCCACAAAACTGCTCATATTTCAGATGCCATTCACAAGCCCAAAGTTACAGAAATTTTGACCAACAGACTGTGAATGTGGGTTCTGTGTTAGCATTCTGTTGCTATGACAAAATACCTAAGATAACTTAGAAAAAGAAAAGATTTATTTTGGCTCATGGTTTCACACATTTCAGTTTGTAGTCAACTGGCTTCATGGCTATAATCTATGGGGAGACAAAGAAACATGGCAAAGAAGGTGTAGTAAGTAGCACAGAGCTATTTATGTTTACCTCTTGGTGGCTGGGAATCAGAGAGAGCAAAGGACCAGAGACAAGATATACTCTTCTAAGAGCCATGTCCCCAAGTGACCTTTCTCTAAGCTGGCCTCACCTCTTACAGTCTCCACTACCTCATGATAGCCTAATCTATTGGTACATTCATTGTTGAATAATCTACTGATGAGACCAGAACCCTCAAGATTTATTCACTTCCTAAAAGTTCCACCTCTGAACATTGCTGAAATGGGGATGGAACCTTCAATATAGGAGGCTTTAGGAGATATTCCAGTTCCAAACTACAACAGGTTCCCATGATTCCAGCCTTGGGTTCCTCTGATTTACTAGAGCAGCTCACAGAACTCCGGGAAACACTAACATCTACCAGTTTATCATAAAATATATCACAAAGGACACAGGTGGAGAGCCAGGTGAAAAGATGCACAGAGCAAGAAGTGGGGGAGGGGCAGGGCTTACATGCCCTCCCTGAGCACACCATCCTCCAGGAACCTGCACATGTTCAGCAATCCAGAAGCTTCCTTTACCTGTCCTTTTTCGGGGTTTATGGAGACGTCATTATATATGCATAATTGATTATAACACTGGCCTGGCTTTGGTGATCAATTCACTCTTCAGCCACACTCCTCTCCCCAGAGGTTGAGAATGGAGATGAAAATCCCGACCCTCTAATCCTGCCCTGGTCTTTCAAGTGACCATCCCCCAATCTGAAGCTACCTAAGGGCTGCCCTGCTATCCGTCAATCATTGGCATACAAAAGACTGTGGAAGATGAGGAGGATTTTAGGAGCTGTGTGTCAGGAAACCAGGAAACAGACTATCTATTGCCCAATGTTGCTCATGTCTTGTAGATGTTATGCTACAGCTAACATTGAAAAGCTTTTTTACTATTTAATAGGCATTTAGATAACTCCTCTGAATTGTCTTTTACTGGGTAGTTTGTATTTTTCTAATTGGCTTGTAGGAATTGTTTATGCTTTTTAGAAACCTACCATCTGTCAGTTGTGTGTTTTGCACTTATCTTCTGCTAATCCATAACTGGCCTTTCCACTTTTTAAATGATATCTATTACTAAATGTATATTTTAAATATTAATGTTATTAATTTTATCTTTGTGATTTGCTTATTTTCTCATAAGTAAATGCACCTTGCTTAGAAGTATTAAATGTATTCTCTATGCTTCTTTCTCCATGGAATTTAGAGTTTTCCTTTTTATGTTTAAATAAAGCACAATTCATTATTATGCACAATGTGAAGTAAAGATTGTGTTTTATTTTTTTCCCATGGAAATAATGAATTTTTATTTTTCCCATGGGAATAACTAATTGTTTTAGCCTTGTTTGCTACATAGATAACCACTTCCCTTCTGGTTTGCAAGGCCACATCTGACATACAGGTTTTCCACCTAAATTTTATGTGAAAAATCTGCTTTCAGTTTGTTTTTAATATCTTTTCCATTTGTTGATTTAAAAAAAATCTACACCAATATCATGTTTTGCTTTACCAAAGTTTTATAATAAGTTTCTATCAGGAATAACTTCATTCTTAATCTAAACTAATCACTTGCCTAGTTTCTACAGAAACCCCTATTGACATTTTGATAGCCTTTAATTGGAATATGTAGATAATTTGAGAAAGAACTGACACATTCACAATATTGGTTCTTCCTTTTCTTTTTTTTAAATTCAGAATATATTTTTTATTCTTTTTATTTATGACAGTAGAATATATTTTAACATATTATACATACATGGAGTATAACTTACCATTCTTGTGATTGTATATGATGTAGATATTGGTTCTTCTAATCCATCAACATATCTTTCCATTTCAAGTTTTCAATATTGCCTTTCAATAAAAGTTCATTTTTCTTTTTGTACCAGTCTTACCTTGTACATCTTTTATTAAATTTATTTAATAAATACTCTGGAGGTTTGGGGTAATGTGGCCTTTTTAATAAAGTTTTATTTTCTAAATAATTGTTGCTATAGTATAAAATGCAATTAACTTTCCTATCCTCTACTATCCCCCCTCCCCTCCCCTCCCTTCTTCTCTCTCTACCCCATCTACTGTACTTCATTTCTCTCTCTTGTTTTTTTTTCCCCTTTCCCCTCACTTCCTCTTATATGTAATTTTGTGTAACAATGAGGGTCTCCTTCCTTTACCATGCAATTTCCCTTCTCTCTCTCTTTCCCTCCCCCCTCTCATCCCTGTTTAGTGGTGATCTTCTCATGCTCTTCCTCTCTATTCTGTTCTTAGTTGCTCTCCTTATATCAAAGAAGACATTTGGCATTTATTTTTTAGGGATTGGCTAGCTTCACTTAGCATAATCTGCTCTAGTGCCATCCATTTCCCTGCAAATTCCATGATTTTTTGATTTTTAGTGCAGAGTAATACTCCATTGTGTATAAATGCCACATTTTTTTTATCCATTCATCTATTGAAGGGCATCTAGGTTGGTTCCACAGTCTAGCTATTGTGAATTGTGCTGCTATGAACATTGTTGTAGCTGTGTCCCTATAGCACGCTCTTTTAAGGTCTTTAGGGAATAGTCCAAGAAGGGGAATAGCTGGGTCAAATGGTGGTTCCATTCCCAGCTTTCCAAGGAATCTCCATACTGCTTTCCAAATTGGCCGCATGAATCTCAAGAATAATAAGCATAATAACTATGCTAAGTAAAAAAAGCAATACCAAAAAGAATATGTTCTGATGAATCCATTTATAGAAAACTTCAGAAAATGCAAACTAATTTATAGTTACAACAGATTAGTGGTTGCCAGAGGATGTAGGAGATGAGGCAGAACAGACAAAGGGGTACAAGAACCCTTTTTGGGATGATGGATATGTTCTCTATTTTGGCCACAGTGATGGTTTTACAGGTGTGTACATGTTAAAACTTGTTAAATTTTACATTTCAAATATGTATGGTTTGTTTCATGCCAATTATACCTAATGAATCTGTTAAGAAAAATGAATTAAAAAATCCAAAGAAGCCCAAAAAATGCAATTAATTTTTCAAAATTTTGACTTATAAGTAATCTCCTTACTAATTCCCTGTTTCTAGTAATGTCTACAGATCCTTTCTAGTTTTCTATTTAAACAAGGATATTGATTGCAAATAATAGTTGTATGGTCTATACCAACCCATGTGCATTCATCTGATTTCCTCTTGCATTACTGAACTACTATAGATAGATAGCAAGTGGATTCCGTTTCTTACTCCTACATATGCATCATTCCCCATTCAAAAAGATGTTATTTACATGGATGGCTATCATTTTTCAAGTTAAGCTTATTCATAATTTTGATATTTTTTAAAATTCATGCATCCTGGCTTTTATCAAATATTTTGTTATTGTTCTTTGTTTGAATTCATTGAGCTAATTATATAAAATTTCTTCAGTTTGTTACCATGGCAAGCTACATTTATATAGTTTCTCAGGTTTTAATCATATTGCATTCCTGGGTTAAACCCAAGTCCTGGTACATTATCTTTTTTATTTTTCATTTTTGTTAAATATTTTATTAGTGCATTATAAATCTGAATAATAATGAGATTCATTGTGATATATTCATTCATGCACAAGGCATAATTTGATCTATTTCATTACCCCATACCTGCCCGCCTCCCCTTCCCTTTTCTTCTCTCCCAACCCATCCCTATCTTCTTAAAAATGGAGACCAGTAGTTTTCTTTTTTCTCTCTAGCTTCCACATATGAGAGAAAACATACAACCCTTGACTTTCTGAATCTGGCTAATCTTACTTAGCATAATATTCTCAGAGCTCATTATCCTAGATTGCTTGATGTTCCATGGTTGAAAACCAGTATTTGACATATTTTATCTGTTTTGTTTGCTTGTTTTTGGATAGGAGGGTAGAATGTTTCCCCTCACTCCATCTTTATCAAACATAGAATAGTTTTCAAACATTTGCAAATGGATGAATGGTAGGTATCCAAATGCTGTTGTCTTTAGATTCTATCAGATACATTTAAAAGAGTGATGCCAACATTTTACTTTGAAATGTCACTATTTACATTACTCTAAGAATTATGTCCTTTGTAGTATTTAACCTTAAAGTTAATATTTTAATATATCAACTTTCAAACAGTTTTTTATCAATATTACTTCAAGAGCACAGGAGCAATACAGCATTAAGACCACCATTTTAATTACTGTCTTAGTCTGTTTTCTAACGTGATAACAAAATACCTGAGACTGGATAACTTATAAAGAAAAAAATTTATTTAGTTCATGGTTTGTGGAATATCCAAACAGCCTGGTATCAGTTCTGGTAAGAGCCTCCCTGGCTGTGTCACATTATAGTGGATAGCATTATAGTAGGTATATGTAAGAAGGAGAGATTACATGGCAAGACAGAAAGACAGAGATGGAAGATGGGCAAGTCTTGGGTTTTGGAATAGATCACTCTCCTGGAAATTAACTAGAATCTCATTTGAACTACACAGTACAGTGCACCTCATGATCTGATTAATTTGTACTAAGCTCCACTTCTTAAAGGTCAACTACTTCTTCATGTTACCATACTGGGGACCAAGTTTCCCACACATAAACCCTTGGAGAAGACACTTCAATCTCCTTTAAACTATTGCAGTTACCCAGTGGTATCTCTGTCAATATGAAACCAGTGGCATTTATAAATTTAATGCTCACACAGGGCTGTCAGGAGTACCAGGACTTGAGGTCCCATCCAAAAACCACATCGGATGGCAGAACAATATTTGCCCATTTCCCGATTCCTTCCCCCAGACCAGACTCTACCATGAAGTTAACAGAAAGAGGGGTTCTGCTCCTGGTATTGCCATCAATGGTGCAGTGAGCATCACTATTTTTTCCCTTATTTTTCCCATTTCTCTTTGAGGGAGAACACTGATGCTGTCAGAGGTAGGCAAGCAGTAGGTATTTGTGTAAATTCACACATCTTAGTCTTGGGTGTGATGAACTTAGACACACACTCATGATGGATAAGCAAAAGCTTTCATCTTGTTTAGAACCTTTCCATCATAGCAAATCACTGTGAGCTGCCTGGCCCAGTATAGCACTATTATCATGGGTAGACCCAGAACTGCAGCCCCATGATCTAGTCCAACATCTCCTGTTCTCTCACTATGCCAGTATCTCCAAACCAAGCAGGGCATCCGTTCTATTTTCATAATCAAGGGAGGAAGAGATGAAATCTAGATAGGGAATAGGGGTGGGAGGGAAAGGGAGGGGGCAGGGGATTAGCAAGGATGGTGGAATGTGATGGACATCATTATCCAAAGTACATGTATGAAGACATGAATTAGGTGTCAACCTACTTTAAACACAAACAGAGATATGAAAAATTGTAGTATATATGTGTAATAAGAATTGTAATGCAAGAAAAAGTACATGTATAAAGACAGAATTGGCGTGAACATACTTTATATACAAAGATATGAAAAATTGTGCTCTATATGTGTAATAAGAATTGTAATGCATTCCACTGTCGTATATTTAAAAAAATAAGATCAATTAAATAAATAAATAAATAAATAAATGAAAAGAAGGAACTTGAGTAAAAAATTGTCACTGCACAAATGAAAATTTGAGGGGGAGTTAATTATTTTTATCAGTAGCTATGAATAATTGTTCTGTATAAGTCAAGTCTATTTATTGGAAATTTATAAACCAAGATGAAGCAATAATGTACCACTATATAATGAAAGGCTAACAAATTTAAACAAATTATATTAATAATCATGTGGCAATATTTTTAGTAATTTAAATTTTAAAAATAGGAATATCAGAAATTGAAATTTCAAGACCAATCTAAAGTGATTTTTTTTTCTTTTTGAAATAATGGGGATTGAGCTCAGGAACTCACACATGCTAGGCAGGTGCTCTACCACTAAGCTAAATCTTTAGCTCCTAAAATGAGATTTATCATAAAATATTCTTTTCTTAACTTTTAGTAATTCCAAACATGTGAGTGCACATAAGGAAATGTGTATTGGTTTAGGAGAATGCATTAAGTGGCTACACAGAGAAAATAAAAGTTTATGTAATTTCACATGGCTCTTTTTTTCATATGAACCAAAGACAGGCCTTGAACATTGTGTATGGGTGATATGCAAAGTGTTTGAATTTCTAAGGTAAAGGTAATGACTCCTGCACTGTGAAATTAAGTACACAGATTAATATATCTAGCATAAATATTGAAGCACAAAGCAAATATTTTCCTAAAAAAGGATAGAGGGGGGGAAATGAAATCAGAAAAAGACAAAAGAAACCAAGAAAAATGTGGCCAAAAAAGGAATGGAAAATAGCAGATTTTTTAAAAATACCTAAAAAATGACAAAATTATATACAATTTATGTCATCAAAAAAATGAAGCTGAATAAACATCATTTACAAGACAGAAATGTTAGGCTGAACTTAAAAAGACATTGTCTAACAGGTTTTGACTTTATAGAGATCCAACAAAAAATTAAGGAGACAGAGATGGTTAAAACTTAAGAAGAGGAAAAAAATTACAGCAGATAAATACTAACCAGAAGAAAGCTGCTCTTGCTATTGGAATATCAAACAAATTAGCTTTTAAGAAAAGGTTCTGTTTAGCAGGAAGATATAACATCCCTAAGTCACTAAGTGCCTGATAAAATAGCCTCAAATTGTGCAAAGCAGAAACTGCCAGGAAACCAGGAACATTTGACAAATGCACTATCATAATGAAGGATTTAAACCACAATTTTCATAATGCATAGATCAAATGGGCCAAAAAAGCCAGTTAATTTTTTATTAAAATATTTTACATTCATTCTATCTGGATCTAATGAACAGATATGGAACACTGCACCCAACAATTAGACAACAACACACATTCTTGTTAAGCACTTACTAACTTCAACGAATTTCAAATGTTAAACACAATTCAATGAAGTTAGAAATCAATTGCAAAAAGGAAATGAGAAAAATGCAACATGTTTAGAAAAAAAAACTCATACCGCATATGAAGAATTCATGGAAAAATGAAGAAATCATAATGGAAGCAAGAAAATACTAAGAACTGAAGGATGATGAGAATATCACATTGTAATTTGTGAAATGCAATAAATATTATTGAAGTGGAAACGTATAGTCTTCGATGCTGACTCAGTAAAATTGAAAGTGCTCTCATCCCCAAACATGGTCATTGTCCTCCTAGATCAGGCCCCAGAGAAACTCTTCAATCTACTCTGTACCAGAAATTATCTGTAAGAAGATTGTTGGGACCTGATCTCTCACTGTACAGTATGTGGTAGGTAAAAGTGTATGTGGCACATACAGTGACAATAGAAAAAATATTTATCAAAATGAAAATTCCTTTTTATTCTTTCATTAAAACGATATTAAATTATACAAGTGCTTGCCAAGCAATGTCATTATAGAAAATTTTTTTATCAACTCTCGTAACTTCAATATTTTTTAAATGTTAACTGTAGTAAAATATATGGAATGTAAAGGAAGCCATCGCTATTATTTGGATCTTGCATGTTCCCCAAAGGCCCAGGTATTAAAGGTTTTGTCTCAAGGGTGGTTATTTTAATTAGCTTTTCATTACTGTGACCAAAACACCCAATAAAAACAACTGAAAAAAATGTTTATTTTGGCTCATGGTTTCAGAAGTCTCAGTCCGTGGTCAGCTGACTGTACCTTTTTGGGCCCAAGATGAAACAGAACATAATGGCAGAAGGAAGCTATTCAGTTCAAAACAACCAAGAAACAGAGAGCGCCACTCACCAGGAACAGATAAACCCCAAAGGGACAACTCCAGTGACCTACTTCCTCCAACCACACTCCAACTGCCTACAGTTACTGCTCAATTAATCCATATCAGTGGATCCAGATTAGGTTACACTTCTCATAATAGAATCATTTCACCTCTGAAAATTCTTGTGTTGTCTCACACATGAGCTTTTGGGGGACACTTCTTATCCAAACCATAACAGTGGTGCTATTGGGAAGTAGTAAATCCTTCAAGAGGTGGGACCTAATGGGAGGTCTTTAGGTCTTTGGGGTGTGCACCTAAAGGGAATTATGGGACACTGGCCCCTTCTTTGTCTTTTGCTCCCTGGCACATGGTGTAAGCAGTTTTTCCCTGCCATGTGCTTCCACTATGTGTTTTCTCACCACAGGCCCAAAGAAATTGAATCAAGTCATCAGGAATTGGAATCTCCAAAACGATGAGCCAAAATAAAACTCTTCTTTATCAGTTAATAATTTGGGGTATTTTGTTCTAGTGATAGAAAGTTGATGAATATAACGTCATGGCCATTTTTAAGTGTACAGTACAATAACATTAGGCCATTTATATTATTGTGCAAGAATCACCACCATCCATTTCCAGAATTCTTTATGTCTTCCCAGACCTATTAAACACTAACTTCCCATTCTGCCCTCAACCCATCCCGTGGAAAGCACCATTCTATATTCTGTTTTTCTGAGTTTGACTACACTAATTACCTCATGTGAGTGAACTCGTATTGTATTTGTTCTTCTGCGATGGCTTATTTCACTTAGCGTAATGTCCTCAGGTTTCATCAGTGTGTCGGAATTCCCTTTCTTTTTAAGATTGAACATTAGTCCACTGTATGAATATACCACTTTCTGCTTATCCGTTCACCATTTGATAGACACTTGATTACTTCCATTGTTTTGACTATTGTGAATAATGCTACCATGAACATAGATATACAAACATCTCTTTGAGACAGTGCTTTCAAATCTTTAGGGTATATACCTAGAAGTGGAATATATGGATCCTACTATAATTCTATTTTTAAATTTTTGAGGAACTACCATACTGGTTTTTTTTTCATAATGGCTGCATCATTTTACATTCTTACCAGCAATGCACAAGAGTTGCAATTTTCTCTGCTATCTTTGCCAACATTTGTCATTTTCTGCCTTTTTGTTTTTAAGTAGCCATCCTAATGGATGAGAAGTGATACTGCATTGTGGTTTCTAGTGTTTTAAAAGAAATTTAGAAGAAAGAAAGTTATTTAATACTTTGATGCAGGTGTTATAAGAGAGATAATGCCACAACTTATTGTGGCAACTCTTTTCAGCTCTTTCACCAATTTTCCCACCAAGTTGAAAACAATTAGTTGACTTATAGTTGCAGTAGTAGAAAATTTAACACCAATGAAATCATCCGTGATGCTGAATCATTTCTCTGCTTCTGTTGCATGATAACTATATTTAAAAATGACATTATGCTAAGTAAAGTAAGCCAGATACAGGACAACAAATACTGCATGATCTCACTTTTATATGGATCTAAAAATAATCACACTCATAGAAGCGTAGAGGTTCTATTGTGGTTGCCAGGGGCTTGTTGAGGACAAGGGAGAAATGGGGAGATTTTGGTGAAAGTGTACAAAGTTTCAGTTAGAAAAGAGGACCAAGTTCAGGAGATCTACTGTACAGCATGATGACTACAGTCAACAATAATATGTTATATATTAGAAAATTACCGAGAGTAGGTTTTTAATGTTTTATCGCAAAAATGATATAATTAGCTTGATTGTGGTGATTATTCCACAATGTACACATATATGAAAACATCTAATTTTACACCATAAATATATACATATATAATTTGTCATTTATCAACAAAAAAAATCTAGTCGTCATAAAACAGTCTGCAATTTTTGTATAGCAGTGTATCTTTTATCAGTTATATCAATGTCATTATTATAGTGTCATATTTAATTAGCTTGGTTTTGATATTTTGTTAACTTTTAAAATCAAGTTTGACAAGTCTTGAAATTTATTAAATTTAAATCCTTTAAATTGGTATTGTATTTTTCCCTTTTCCACCAAACCAAAAAAAAAAAAGTATTTTCCTATAATTTATTTGATAGTGGAAAGTGTTCTTTTGAATACGATACTTTTCTTGTTTCATCTGGAATTCTGTATCTACTTGGTTTAAACTACCTATGATGTGCAGTAAATGAAACCCCTGCCGCATATGAACAAGCTCCCACTCACACCTATCGGATGCTGAATGCGGACTGGGATCAGCTAGTCCCACGGCTGCCAACCTGGGATCAGCAGCCCCATCCTCAGACACAGACCAGAGGCCTGCAGCCAGACTGGATGCATAGCTGCCTCCAGCATCATGGAGGAGTCAGAAAGCCACAGGGTTCATGACAGAAGTAAGTCGCAAAATAATCAATACAGTACAATTTGAGTGCATCCAAGGAAGGTCAAAAACAAGCTACACAACCCGCTGCTCAGGGTTTTGAATGCAGGTGCTAAAACCATAAAACAAAAAGACTGAGACAGAATTTAGGATTCAGCTAGATCTGTGAAGGGGAGAGGGTATATGCCTGGGGACAGCCTGGACAGGTATTGTGAAGGCATATTTCACCTTATAAAGTCTTTTATGAAAGAGCTTGCTATTCACTAGTATGCTACTCCATGCTCAGATGTTCACAGCCTTCTCAGTTCCACAGTGAGACCCTCAAAAGGCAGTCACTTCATTTATATGGCTTGGAAATGTTTATTGCTCCTGACTACACCCAACAAGAGGAGGAATCAATGAGGTGATTTGGAATGCTCACGGTTCTCCCATTCGGTGTCAGCGACCCAGGGTAATTAATGGCCAACAGGGAATAATAAACAATGACAAAGAATTTTTTTTTATTTCTATAGCCATGGCCTGGCTTCACCAATTATGTTGAATCCTTATTTTAATATTTGGAGCTATTTCTGTTGCTATAGAAATAAACAATGAGGCTAATGAGACAAATGTGCCTTTTGAAGAAGTCTAGCCAGCAGCCGCATTCTGCAGACAACATCTCTGTAGACGGTCTCTGTGGTATCTCCAGGGCAGCCCCCAGGGTGAGAGCGCTTCTCTTTTCAGGGACCAAGGCTGACTGTTTCTGCATTCTCCTCATCAGTGCCGGTCACCTCACAATTGTTTTCCACTCCAATAGTCAGTTCCAAGTTTATGAAGGTGATCTGGGCCCAAACCCCTCTCCTTATCCTGTTTGACCTTAGGCAGGATGCTCACTCTCTGGACCTTCAGGTTTTGTCTCTGCAGGGCCAGGAGTGACATCCTCCTCAGTGGCAGTAAAGGCAAACACAGAGCTCAAACAAGGTCCTCATGGCTTCCACAGCCCGTGTCAAGCTCCCATACCCCCTGCCTTCCACCAACCCCCAGATCTATAAGCCAGCTGTGTAGGTTGATTCCAGCCCAAGGTCTCAGCCAGTCCTCACTCTCATGACCTGCATGCTGCCCTGACCCCTCAGCTGTTCCAGCAGCCAGAGCAGGTGCTCACCCTCTTCCACATCCAACAACACTAGAGAACAGGCTTAGAAGTGCTTTGCATTTATTGCTTTGTTCTTATGGGAGGTAGAAAAGGAGAGGCACTTAGAACACGTTGAGAGGTACTCGGTGAGTTGTACTCTTACCCGAGGGGCTGGGATTCCCCTTCACCTGGGCTTTGGAGTCAGCTCACAGACCCCCACCACCTTGGTCAGAACCAACAATCCCTTGGTAATAGAAGGACCATGCTGATGAACAGTGAGTTCCCCCATTCAACCTGAAAGACCACAAGTAAAGAGCTATGGGGCACCTCTGGGAACCTTCCCAGAACCAGTAGTGGGAGATACTTGTTCTAAGATTCCAAGAACCCACGAGATGAGGATCCCATGGGCACTACCAGGGGATTTTGAGGAAAGAGTTCTGGTACCTTCTCCCTGATCAGGAATGTTACTGGCCTGAGAGGAAGATCCCTGAGGAGAATGAGCTACCAGAGCTGCCAGCCACCCTTTATTAGACTGGAGGTCCTTCCGTGTTGATGCAGCTTCCACCCAGCACAGCACTCCTGCAGCTGGGTGACAGCTTGGGTCCCTTGGCTGCCCACTAGGAGAAGTAGGTGCTATAAGGTATCCATTCCAGTGGGGGTGGCAGATGCCATACCTGACTGTGGGAACACTGAGGGCAGCAGTCCTGTGGCAGTATCCTGAGCCTGGCCCTAGGACTGTCATTGTGCCTCTGAACAACTAAGCCTGGGATGCGATCATAGATCTGCAGTTTCTGAGCCTAGTACTCTATTCATCTCCCAACCTCACATGGCATGGATGTTAACATTCTGCATTAAACTTCTTTTCTGTTTAAACCAGTTTCTGAAGTTCACATTAATGCTAATGTGAAAATATAGCTAGTAGGAACCATGGGGTTAATATCCAGGAGTCAACAGCACAAAATCAGTCAGTTTTCTGATATTCTGCAAGCTGGAGTTGTCCACATCCCTGGGACTCCAGGAGGACAGTGGCAACATAACTGCTCATGATGTCTAGGAAGTGCCTATTGGCACGGGACCAGCCTGTGTGATGGCAATGTCTAGGCAGCTTGATATAACCAGGACATCCTGCTTTTTCAGGTCTTCTTTCTCAATTCACCCCTACAATTTTTATCATTGCTGCCTCTATCAGCCCAGACCCTCAGTTCTCAAAGGACTGGCTTTGAGGAATCTGACACAGTGAATCAGCGACAGCAAAACTGAGATTGGAGCCCAGGTCTCAGGATCCTGAATGTAGCAGGTCTTCACTTTTGCCTAAGGGAGTCTGTTCTTGTCTGTAGTCCTAGCGAGCGCAGAGGAAAGTGCCCACTATAGCGGGAAGTCTGGAGGCTGAATGAAGAATGTGGTGCTCTTCCTCATTCACTCTCAGCATCCCTGCGTACCAAGAATGTGCCAGCCATAGAAATGGGAACAAAAGACAGTGAAGAAGAGTCCCATTGATGTTGTTCAGTGGTGCTGCTGAACACCGTGATGGATGTGTCCATGTGAGGTGGAGAGAGCTACGGGGACCAAAGGAGGACATGTCTAGAAGTTAAGAAACGTTTCTTGCAGGAGGTGACACTGAATCTGAATTCTGTCAGATGAAGGCCAAAGGCATTGAGATAAAGTCAACAGCATGGACAAAATTAAGGACAGGCAAAAAAGCACATGGTGCATTCCAGAATATTCCATCTTTATGTGGTTGTAACCAAGGTATCAGAACAGGGATGGATCTGCTTGGACCCCCCCATATCTAGTAATGTACATGATGAGATATTTGAAAAGCCCACTGGGATGTAATGAAAAGATGATAATTTTGACTATAGAGCACTTTGTGTGCAGATTTCCTGGATTTATGTGACCTGATTTTGTCACTGAATATTCCCAAGCAAGCATTTGTTTTCTGAATCTCATTTTCTTCCTTTGGGAAGCAATGTGATTCTATGTCCCTTCCTACCTCCCAGAGCCATTGTGAAGACTAAATGAGATCATGGATACCTTGGTAATGAGGAAGCATACCACTAGGGAAAGGTACAAACAGTACATATAATTGAAACTGCTTGAACTTGGATACATCTATACTCATGCCCACTCACTGGTATAGTTTGGATCTAGAATGTCCCCCTAAGGGTCATGGTGCTATTAAGATATGGTGGGACCTTTAGGAGGTAGGAATTAATGGAAGAAAGGTCACTGGAATTGTACCCTTGAAGGGGATGTTGGGACCCTGGGCCCTTCCTATCTCTCACTGTTTGCTTCTCAGCTACTATAAAGTGAACAGACCTCCTCTGCCATAATCCCCTGCCACGATGTTCTGCCTCACCAGAGACCCAAGGCAGCAGTACCAAGATACCATGGACTGAAACCTCTGAAATTATGAACCAAGAGAAAACTTTCTTCCTTATAATTATCTCAGGTATTTTGTCAAAGTAATGGAAAGCTGACTAACGTGCTCACCTACTTGCATGTGCACTCTAAACCACACACATTTCACACATATGCAACAGACATGCATACCACACACACACTTGTGCACACACAGACATGCATACATGTTGCAGAATATAATTGAGCATATTTGCATTAAGAAGCAATAAAGAAAATGTACTAAAATGTTAAGTGGAAACTATATCAAAAGTATGATCAAATTATATAAAAGTATATGTTGAAGGATGAATTGTGTCCCCCCAAAAAGATATGTCAAATCCTAATCCCTGTATTTGTGAGTTTGTAGATAGGATCTTTGCAGATATACTCAAGATCAGGCCCCTTTAAAAAGAGAGATTTGGAGCCACACAGGACAAAAGTCTTTGTGATGATGGAGAAAGAAATCAGAGCCATGCATTCACAAACCAAGGAATCCCAAAGAGTCCCAGAAACTGGAAGAAATGAGGTGGGATCCTCCCCTAGATCTCTGGGAGGGAGCACAGCCCTGCCCTCACCTTGATCTTGGACCTCTAGCCTCCAGAACAGGAAATACACTTCTGCTGTTTAAGACACCCAGTTTGCAGTAAATTGTTAGGGTAGCCAAAGGAAACTCATATATCATACAAAGAAAAAACCATCTGGAAAAGAACATTCAAATAAGGAATAAGACAAGGGAATTTAACTAGGCAATATCCATGTTCTTTCCACCTCCGTGCTTATGTAACCATAATTATCTGAAACATCAATATTCAATTTGTTCCACTTCTTACATTTTTTGAAATCCAGCCAAATGACCCTGGGAAGACTCTGGGTGCTTCTATCTGTCCATAAGAGTCCTATGAGGACCATCCAGACATGCCAGACACAAGTCTCGGCAAGAGACTTACCAGAGATCTTCGCAAATAAAAACACGGATATTGGTGTGCCTGATTGGTCCCTTTAGCAAATGTGCAGAAAGTGGAAGGTGTGGAGGAAGAACTAGCTGACAGTCCCACACAGACTGGTCCAACCCAGCAGGTGACCTGGCCAACAGGTGACCCAGGCAGTCCCCAAACCCTTCTCTGGCCCTCCTTGGCTGCTCTTTGCTCTGACCATGTGTCCCCAGGGACTCCATGGCCAGGGCTGTTCTGCTAGGAAGACTGCACACATTCTAAGACTCTAACTGGTCCTTCTTCCTGTTTTCCAACTCTCTCTACAACTTTACCAAAGGAAAATTATACCAATAGAAATGAGAATAAAAATGCAGGACAGCCAATTGCAAATCCAAACCATGGATAGTAAATCAAAGGCAAACCGGTAGAAATTTCTTTGTATTTAATGAGACTTGAAATGTTTGTGATACTTAATGGAATCAAAGACAGAGCCTTTGATGCATATGCCTTATGAAAATTCATTTGTGTGCTTAGTTGACTCTGGGGAAAATACCCTGATCTTTTTATGGGCTGTGTTTTGTACAGATCCTCAGCTGAGTGAGACGCTGTGTTCCTCTTACCACAGGCTTGTAGCCTGCATTATACATGGGTGGTTCTTTTAAAACATCTTACCTAAAAGTGAAATGACTTTGCCTTTTCCCTGTATTTTCAATTTTTCCCCACCCTTTATTAGCCCATTTTTCGTTACTGAAATAAAGTACCTGACCCACAGCTACTTTATTAAAAAGTTTATTTAGTGCACAGTTTTGGAGCCTGGAAGTCCAAACAGCATGGCACAGGCTCTGGGTTAGGCCCCCTAGAATGCATCAAATGATGGCAGGAGGGCATGTGTGTCTCTTTGTCCTTGTGGTCTCTCTCCCTCTCCTTATAAATCCTCCAGGCTTCAATCATGAGGGCTCCACCTCAATGCCTAATCTAATCCTAATCACTTTCCAAAGTCCCTGACCTCTAAATGCCATAGACAGAATAAGTTTCTACCCTCCATGTTAACATGTAAGTTTGGAAATTAAACTCCTGCATGAGTTCTGAGAGACAAGTCACATTCAAACCATAGTATGCCCCTTCCCTTTATGGTTCTTTTTGTTCAAAAGCAGCATCGCATGCATAGTAGAAAAATGAAAACTCTGGCAACATGTAGCACAAGTTTCTCCTCCCGGGCAAGTATCCAGATGCTCTGTGCTCCCATTAGATCACCCATGAAGAGTGACAAGGGATAACCACAAGCATTTGAGGGAATTTTTGTGAAGAGTCAAAAGAGGAAACACCTGTACAGCATATGACCAACCATGCATCTGTGTTTAAAGTTCTCCCACTCCCTGTTCTGGTCTTATTTTTGATTATTTTTAAACAGGAGGAGATCAATCTCATCACTTCCTCCACACGAGACAATGAAGAGCAAATAGAAAGTTGAAAAAATTGCTCTTATGAGGTCAGGGGCTGGAGGGAGTGGGTAGGTGAGGCTCCCACTGGCTCACTTGCATCCTACAGAAGGCTGCATCTCATTTGGGCCTGAAGACGGGGATGATTTGTGAAGGGTGGAGGAAGGCTGGGCAGAGTGCACCAGCTGCCCACCGGGTGTAGGCAGCCATTCTGGGCCCCAAGCTGAAGAGATAGGAAGGTGGTGTCCCAGGTGCAGGGGAGGGAGGTCTAGAAGTAAAGGCGCTACATGTGGGAGCAGGTGGAAGGGAATAATAGAGGGGCCACAAAAGGCCACACCTTCTGAGCTGAAAGCAGGTGAGCGCTCTGGGAAGGCAAGCAGCATTTGCTAGATTCTGCAGAGCTTTCCTGGAACAGCCACCAGCCACCACAGTGCCTCACCCCAACCCAAAACAGGAGCAGGGCACATTGCAGCACCTTGCACAGCCCCCCAATGACAGAGGGCTCCCACCACCAGCAACCTTTAGGGTGGGGTTGGGGAAACTTTTCACACAGAAACTAGCATTACCATTCTGTCTTTCCAATATGTAGAAAACATCTAATGCCCGTCTTCATGGTGAAATTTGAACACAAGATTGTGTTCACATCTGTGTTTCTTCTCCTCCTGCCTAGACGCTGTGTGATGCAAAGGCCCATCGCTGAGCACTGACCCCAGGCCAGCCAAGACCAGGGAGGAGTAGGGCTGGGCAGCTACTCCAAGTTCCCTGCTCTGTCCTTTCCCAGCCCCACCCTGGTGCCCTTGTGCATTTTGAGCTGTGGACCCAAGGGCAGAGCCTTAGTATCGTCCTTCACATTCATTGTCTGCCTTTAATCACTGCAAAACAAAACTGCAAATAAAATGCTATTGACACCTTTTTTTCTAAGAAGTAGCAAATTAGAAGATATTTTCTAAAACAGTTTAAAACAAACGACAAAAGCAAGAGCAAGCTAAAGAACCAGAATGAATGATGTAAATGCTTTAAATTCCATTTTGATTAGAAACAAAACCCAAAGAAATGCTGCTGTTATGCTGTATCACGAATACTTTCAAATCTTCATTTAAGTCTTATCTTCTCCAAAAAACCTTGTGTTAATACGGCAACCTGCATGCATTACTGCATTGTTTGGGGATGAACGGCTTTCATAAAGATATACACTCTTTCTGAATTAGCATACAGATTTAATGTGATTTCATCCCAATGGGATTCATTTGAACTAGAAACATTGATTTGGAAAAAACATCTGAAAGAATTAATAAAGAGGTTGCTAAGACACTTTTTAAAGTGAAAAGTAATGAAGGAGTTTCTCCTTTAAGGTAACTTCAATTTTTTTTAAACAAGGAAAGTTATTTTTGGAAAAAAAACTGCATTTAAAGATTGTCAATTTAAAGATGATTGAACGTGCTCATCACTGACTCATAATGCAGACCTACAGATCTATCCCCTATTTGTGCCTGAGTGTCCTGCTGTAAGCCATGTCTCCTTGACCCCTGGCTGAGGACATCAACTGAGGGCCACAGATGCTGGAGTGCCTAGACATGCCCCAGAACCAAGATGCAGTTGCTGTGTCCTCTGATTTTCTTCTGATGCAAACACACCCAAGTATTGACATCATCCCGAGACTGTCCGTGTTTTTAGATGGAGTTTCTGTCCTTATGGACAGAATGGGGAGGTATCTGCCTAGCTTGCCCATTTCAGAAAATTCCTTTGTGTTTAGTTGTTCTGCACACATGTGGTTTGGAAACAAGCCCTCTCCCTCTGGTGGTCTCTCCACGGCTGAGCAGAACTTGGGAGGACCTAAATAAGACATGATTCCCATTCCCGTTCAGGAGGGTTAAACATAGTGCCCACTGTACCAAGAATTGCCCTGTTCACTTTGCCTTTATGAGAGTCACTGTGAAAAATGTGCACATATGGGTAGAGTGGCATTGGACACTTGGGCTTCAAGCCTTGCAAGATTGTACAACAGGGCAACACAGGGCCAGGGCTGAGTTTTGTATTCAGAATAGCACAGGGCTTTGCCCTGATGTATTTTTCAGGATCCCACATTACATTGGTCATCCTGTCTCCTCGTTTCTGAGCTCTTTCATATCTTAGATCACCTTGACAGTTGTGATCAGTATGGTCTAATATTTTGCAGACTATCCCTCCATTGGTTTTTGACTAATGTTTTCTTGTGGTCAGACTGGGGTTATTTGGGAAGAGTACAGAAGTAAAATGCCATCAATATTTCATGAGATCATGGTACCTGCTGTCACCACAACCTCACTGATGTTGGCCTTCACCACCTGGTTGGGTAGTGTTTGCCAGTGTCCCCTACAGTAGAGTGACTTTCATTTTCTTTTCCATACAGCACTCCAGAAGGAAGTCACCATGCACAATGAATGCTTGAGAAACAGAGAGATGTACTCTGCCTCCCTGAGGGTGGAACATCTACATATATTATTGTTGAGACAGATATTGTCTATTCTTCCATTTATTTAAATCATTGTGGATTTATGGATATTTACTTAGACTTTGAGCTATAACCCAACACTACTTCATTAATTTTCTTGCTCAAATGGCCCCACAGGGACTTTGAGAGCTTTCAGTTGGTTCCTGCCCCCTTTTGACAGGCCCCATCATTTGTAATTTGTTGTTTTCTATATTCCCTGTCTTTCTGGTGCTACAAGATGCTCCAGGTTCCTCCTGTATACGGTATAGTCTCTGTCCAGCTCTGGAATCAGCCAATTCTCCAAGGAGTCCAGCTTCCTTTAATTGGAAAGTCATTTTAAAAATCAAGACCTGGGCACTAGGCGGGTTTCATATTATTGGGGTGTCTTTGCTCCTGGATCCTCTCAGAAGACAACTAGGAAACTTGTGCATACTAACCCATGCACACACAGCTCCATAAATAAACCTAATATTTGTCTATATGTGTCTATGTCCATCCATCTGTAGGTGAATTTGTATATAAAGCTAAACACGAGTTCATGCTTCTCCTTCTAACTCCTCATTCAGCACCACATGCACTACTCTAGGTTTCCTTCCAACTTACCCTTGAAACAGTGTTTGCAAAAGAAACTTGTCAATCACTTTCTGCTAGATATTATAGTATTGAAAAACTGGAAATTAGATTTTTTTTCTTTCTATTAAAATGACCAGTTTATAGCATTTCATCTCATTTTAAACTGAGGCAATAAATCTTTTCTTTCTATAACCCACCCAGATTGCAGAGATTCCTCGTGTCTCAGGTATGTCTGTGCTTTTAGGTGACTTTGTTGTGTCCTTCACTAAAAACAGAACGTGGGAGGAAACTCACTTCTGAGACTCAGGCTCCTTCAGGCATGTTATCCTCTTCCATGTTTATTTAAAACTCTGTCTTACTAGGTAGTCAAACTATTAAAGTTATACCATGTTGTACCTGAGAGATTAATATAAGCACTGCACTAGTCACAAACTATTGTTCTTAGGCTTGAGCATGCAATCTTAATTAAGTGACCAAATCTCTGATAATTCTGCTAATTTTGCCTCCCCAAGATCAAACCCTAAACTCAGGAAAAAAATTAACTATTTTAGATTTTTTTAACACCCTGAACTATTCTTTCGATTTCCAGATAGGTACCAGAAAATCACAAAGGTTTGTGTATGTTCTTAGCTACAGAGATAACACTGACTAAACTCACATGAAATAACAATAAATTGTGCTATAGAACTTATATAAATATAGATTTCCCTCCATTTCTATGCTGTTGGTTACATTAAAAAAAAAAAGCAGCCACATCTTTCTTATCACCAGTTCCCACTTTCTAGCTGTGATTGCTGAAAGCTCTGCTCTAACTTACAAGCTAAGAAATTAGGTCTTCAGCAAGTAAGATTAGTTTCAGGGCTGTGTGGAAAGTTAACCACTTAGATTCCAAGTTCAGCGGGAAGTTAGGCTTTGATGACTTTTAAACTGTTTCCAGGGCCAAGTCAAGATTTTCTGGACTCTCCAGGTGAGAAGCAAATGAGTCCATGAGAGCAGAATATACACCAAGAGCCCATGGATAAGAATGAACCACATGAGCTGGACCAACTGATGGGAGAAACATAATGAGGGTCATTCATTTGGAATGCCATTGAGCTGTTTTCTGAATTATCTGTTTTCTGATGGGTAAAGGTAAGCTTTTTACCTCTCTCTCTCTCTCTCTCTCTCTCTCTCTCTCTTTATTTCTAACCCTCAACTTTGTAAATTACACTTTAACAAACTGAAATGAAATTTTAAGGGGCCATGTTCTTTTTTTTTTCTGGTTGTAGATGGACACAATACCTTTATTTGTTTATTTTTATGTGGTGCCGGGAATCGAACCCAGTGCCTCACGCATGCTAAGCAAGCACTCCACCACTGAGCCACATCCCCAGCCTCCAGGGCCATGTTCTTCAGTTATTTAATGATATACCCTGCTATTAAAGCTCACAACATGTGTTTGACATCCCTCATCCCCACAAGAGAAGGGACCTTTGCCCACGTGTCCTCTCAGCCCACATATCCTTGTGCTCAGTCTCACATGCAAAGTGTACCCTCCAATATCTGTTGGGCAATGACACATAAAGTATTTATTCCTAGAGTTAAAACAGTGAGTAGGCATACATGGATTTTATTTATGGATTTAAGGTCGATTTGAATTGAATTTAGGAATATTCAGTAGGGGAATGGCCCACCCTCCCTCTATTCCATGTGCCTCTAACTCTGATCCCAAGGAGGTCATACAAGTGGTCACAATGTGGCAGATGGTCTGTCTGCTTCACAATGTTGTACCTGAGAGATTTAATATAAAACATGTGATTTGGGGAAAGTGACAAGGTCAAATGCAGATTATTCAGACTTGGGTGCCCGCTGGTAAAGGGTTTGGTGATAATGATTGAGGGAAACTTAACAGTATTGAGAGGTGGTTTGAGAGCAGCAGTCAATCTGCATACATCACAACATAATTTTCTCAAAAGTTCACTTAATCCCTCAATTTCTTTTTATGTAAATCACACAGGACTCAAGTGAAGATCAAATGAAATGTGAAACATCACATCAAGCAGAGGTTGTACTCTGTGATCCTTCTGCAGGAGGGCCAGAGACATTGCCCTGTCAGGCCCTAACTCCCCACATCGTATCACAGCCTCACTCAGGAACTAAAGGAGGGGAGGCTGCTGTGTGAGCCATGGCCTGATAGTGGGGTGGAGAGGGACCTCAGGAAAGCCTCTGCCCTTGGAAGAGGAAGCTAGGGACAGACCTGTGTGCAGAGACAGTCACTGCATCCAATACCTGGTGTATGGAGCAGGCAGGAAGGGGCAACCTCAGCTGCAGGAAGATGGAGCTTTGGAGCTCAAAGTGCAGAGCTTCAGAACATGTTTTGTCTTTGTTCTTCAGGTTCCCAGGCCAGGGTAGGCCAGTCCTGCCTTTCCCTGCCTGAGGAAATATGCAAAGTGGGAGCAGAATGCAAGTTCCAAGCCAAGTGTGGTGGTGCATGCCTGTAATGCCAGTGGCTCTGGAGGCGAAGCAGGAGGATTGCAAGTTCAAAGCCAGCCTCAGCCATTTAGTGAGGCCCTGTCTCAAAATAAAACTTTCTAAAAAGTGTGGGACTGGCTCAGTAGTTAAGCACCACTGGGTTCAATCCCCAATACCAAAAAAAGAGGGGGGTCCTCAAGCAGGGCTTAGAGCAGTCCCTCACCCATCAGGCAGGATCCTCCCAGGGGAACCAGGTATGTACATGTGTCGGTGATGGTAATTGTGTTTGTGTGCATTGTCATGTGTGTGTGTGTGTGTTTGTGTGTGTGTGTGTGTGAATGAAAACGCAAGTGTATGTACAATTGAGTATGTGTAGGAGTATGATTATGTTTTAGAATGTGTGTGACTAAATGTGAGTGTGTCTGTGATCTCGAGTGCATGAGTGTACAAGTGTGTGCAAGTAAGCGTGCAAGCCCACCCGACCAGTTGGGAGACATTGCACATATTGTAGGGGACAAAATTACAACAATTTAGTTAAAAATCTTGATTGACTTTTTTATTCTAGAATTCAAATAATTCTATAAATAATTCCATAAAATAGAATGAGGATTCCAGTGAGCTGAGCAGAAGAGGTTGGTTTTATAGACAGGGAAAGGTTAAAATAAAGCAACAAACAACAAACAAAGTGAGTTGATCATTTCAAAGTCACTTTCCTTATAAGGTGGGGACGGAGAAATAAAACAGGAAGAAAATAACTGACTATAGGTTAACATCAGGCTCCTCCCTTATAAGGATTAAGGCAGAAGGGACTTTATTATCATGCCATCTTAAACTGGCCTGTTTGGTAAATTTGCTGATCATTTCTCCTGGATTTTGAAAGGTCAGCTGATAGCTTAGTTTCTGTTTAGTAACTATGAATGAGTGACCCATTTTGATTTTTCATGTGGTCAGATGAGATCCAGTGCAGGAGCTTGGTTCAAAAACAATGGCCTTCTATAATTTTTACTTGACAAAAATGGAAGATGCAAGCTCAGAGAAATTGGGAGGACATCATTTCCAAATGGGGAAAGTTGGTCCCAGTGGAGGGCAGAAGATACCAGTGATGTTCAGACCCCCACTGCCCCAATCCATAGGGTGGGACCAGGGTGCATCAACCAGAGTTGGGCTTTTGTGCTGGGAAATAGATTCTTGGAAATTCAAGAGCAACTGGATGTTAAATATCTCTGCTCAGGTCTTCTAAGAGCCTTGGCAGTGCCCTCAGGGACAGCCATGTTTCAGCACACACAGTCTATATTCATCCATCTTTATTCATTCAATTCCCGTTTATTATCTGTCCACCACCTCATCTTAATATTCCAAAAGTGAACAGCATGATGTCCTTGCCCTCAATGGTCATCCAATCTGGTGAAGAACTGAGAGGTTTTCTACAGTTTAGATCTTGAATGTCCTCAAATTTCCATGAGTAAAGACTGGTCTCCAGCCATGGCACTATTAGGAGATAGTAGACTTTTAGAAGTTGGGGCCTAATGGAAAGAAGTTAGGTCATTGGGCCAGGTTCTTGAAGGATTAAACCCCAGCCCCTTCCTCTTGCTGTCTTTGCTTTCTAACCATCATGAGGTGTATATCTAACTTTACCACATGCTTCCACAGGCCCAAAGCTACAGAGCAAAGCAACTATGGACTGAAACCTCTGAAATCATGAGCCAAGAAGTTGAATTATCTCAGGTATTTGTTACCATCGGGAAAGTTGACTAACACAAGGTTCAAACAGTCCAACAAGCATTTTCCTACTATATTAGGGTTTTACAGAGAAACAGTACCAACAGGATGTATGTATATATAGAAAAAGACTTATGTTAAGGAATTGGCTCATGCAACTGTGGGGCTGGCAAGTCTGAAATGTGCAGGGTGCTGGTAGTCTGGAGGCTCAGGAAGAGCCAAGGCTGCAGCTCCAGTCCAAAGGCCATCTGGAACAGAATTCCCTCTTCCTCAGCGAGCCTCAGTCTTGTCTTTCATGGCTGAAGCCCACTACATTATGGAGGGTCATCTGCTTTACTCAAAGTTAACTGATCTAAGTGTTAATCTCATCTAAAAAATGCCTTCACAGAAAAAACTAAATTGGTATTTGACTAAATATCTGGGCATAGAGGCCAATAAAACTAACCTCTCGCATCTACTATGATAGGAAGTCCCAGGAATAGATTGTGGACCTGAAGACAGGAAAGGAAACATGAATCGGCCCCCAAGGGTCAAAGCATTGGCCACTTGAGTCACACCTCAAAGAACAGCACTGGCCATGGCTGAGCAGGAGACAGGAGCAGAGGGCAGAGAGAACAATGGGAAAAATTGTACTGCAGGATGTCCAGAGAGAGGGTGCCTGAGACCCACAGAGACTGTGACAGAGTTGAGCAGGGAAGACCTGCACCAGGTCAGTGCAGGCTGGGAGGTCACCATGCAGGGCACAAGTGGGAGCCACCCCAAGTCAAAGTCTTCAACACATAGAATAGTCGTGCCCCACCTTTTAGACCAATGTGAGTGAGCCTATAGCTGGATTGTATCATGTGACTTTTATGTGATGTGCTTCAAGTTAGGAAATCAAAGATCACTGAGCTCATTTAACATGTGAGAAACACAGGAGACATATTGTGGATGTCACCGCTGACCTGCCTACCCAAGTGATCTGGGCCCATTTATTAATCTTCTCTGAGATTCAATTGCCATATCTGCCAAATTAAGGCATTTCATGGGGCACAGTGATGACTAAAGGCATCGGTAACAGTCCCTGGCACATGACCTGACTACATCCCCAATGATGACAGTTCCCCTGGAAGCAAAGCCAGAGAGTCCAAAATTGCTGCAAAAGTCACTTTGCCCAGTATTCCAAGTTTTCATGTTATCTGAATGTCTTTCAAATGAAACCCAATTCTGCAACTTAATATCCCCATCACAAAGATTGCAGGCAAACAACATGAAAGAACATTTTCCAATCTGAAGATATCTTAGAAAACATGGTAGCCACCTGCCTTATTTCCAAGGTTGTTGCACCTGATGTGGTACCTTGTACCTGGTGCATGCAGGTATTAGACTGGGTATGTGGATCGGTGCTAGAGCCTTTCCCTAGCATGCATGAGGCCTAGGGTTCAATTCCTGGCATTGTAAAAAAATATATATTAAACAAGTGTGTTACATTTGTTATCATTTGGGGAACTCATGTTGAAGGAATGGCCTGGAGAGCCAGGCCAGCATGTGGTTGAGCTTGGGATCCCTCCTCAGTCCTAGCACTTGGCTTCAATTGATGGAATATGTTTGAGGACTGACTAGTGAGAGGGAAATCTAAAATTACATGTGGACAGCCTCGTCACTCAAATATCAACAGATACCAAAATTGCTATCCTGAGGAAGAAAATCTCAGAAGCTCCAGCAGTAGCACAAGAAGCACTTTCAATAACATGGCCTGATTTTCCCACAGCATATGGTCCTGGTAATTAACACAGCCATACGTGGCTCTCCTCACTGTAAGTCTGTGGCATGACGCAAGAAAAACCAGCAGGAAATTGCAGTTTATTTTGACTTGGAGTGCATGCAGTCACATATGTTTTTAATAAGCTTTGAATTAACAATCTCTTTGTCCCCATAAATGTTTTTAGAGCAGGTCATTCTGGTCTTTCCTGAAAGATAGGGTGACCAAAAAAGTGGAATCAAAACAGCTTTGCTTTAGTCCCAGCATATCTTAATTCTCTAGAATGTACCACAAGCTGTCCCATTCCCTTCATTAGCATATTTCTCATAGCAGGAGGGATTCATCAGGTAACTTGGAACAAGACCTCTTAAGATAAATATCTACAATAACAATCTCAATCTGTACAAATCTCTCAGACAAAATTTCTGAGAGAAAACTATGAGGGTTTAAATGGGGGCATTTTTCTTCAAAAGGTGTAAAAGACCTGTTATTTGAGGTGATCCTGAGGTGAATGGGGTGTGGCTGCAAGAGAAGCCCCTGTCCATGGTCCTGCATTCTCGTCCGCACAATTAATGCGTAAAGTCCTGTGTTCCACTCTTAGTACCACAGTCTCAACAAGATGAATCCATTGAATGAGAATTGTGTATAATAATAATATCAGATAATTCATGCATATTAAAGTTTAAAAACAGTTGCTGAGAAAATAAGGCTCAATATGTTTCCTTGAACTTAACTGATCCATAATACAGCTTCTGTGTAGGAATGAGACAGAGAGGAAGTAAGAATATCCTGCCTAAATTATAGAGAAACTATCCCCAGGTGTACATTTGCCCAATATTTTCCTTTCATGGTGGCATTTATTTCAGGGTTTGAAACGCCAAAATGAACTTTAAAGGTATTCAAATCAAATCATTCTTTTTCCAATACTTGAAAATTGGAAAATAAAGTTCAACAAAATAAACATGTCAATCAATCTCACTTCCTGGAGACAGCCGATATTAATAGATGGGTTCTGCAGATATCCTACACAGCCTGAGGAATGGCAGGAAATCAACCCCTTAGAGCCTTGTTGCTCAAAGTGTGCACCATGTACTGATGAACCAAGGAGCTTCCAAACACACAATCTCTCTCTGTCTCTCTGTTGCATTTCTGTCACCAGTCTTCTCTTATTTCTGTAGACCAGCTGCTTAGAAGAAACAAGCTGCTCACAGCATATGCAAGCCTTGGAGAAAGACTCCATTTTATTGTAGCCCTGCTTCAACTTTTATGGAGAAAAAAGAGCCCAGTCTGGTCATATTCTCACTCGATCATCCTATTAACAGCTGGTTCAAGCTTCTATTGTGTGGTTGGAGTAGAGTTCAGTAATGGTAGGAGCAGAGATCAGTAACAGTAGGATTGTTTAGAAGGGGAATTCTCCTGCAGAAGACATAGATGACTCAAAGAAATATTTAGGGCTTTATGTCAAGTATTTAAACTAGGATGAGTTAAATTTGCCTTATTTTGGACACATGAATATGTTTTGCTTCTAAGAAAAGATGATGAGAATATAGGATTATCCTTGTCACACACAGCAGTCTAAAAAAATTGGAAAGTTGTCATTAAAGTATTCTTAAATTTGAAATGCCTACACTTCTCCTTTTATTTCTAACTTTTTCTAACTTCTTATTTGAGGTTATTATGGATTCCCAGAAAGGAAATACAGGGCCTGTGCACCCATCATCCAGTTTCCCCCGTGGTTACATTTCACATTGTTAGAAGACACGAATGGTTCTCTGACATCTTACCACCCATGAGTATGTTCCTGTCACCACCATGTCAATCAAGATACAGAACAATTCCACCACAACAAAGCTACCCTGTGCTGTTTCTTCATGCTTACACCAACTCCCCCTCCCTAATGTCATTCTTAGCCCCTGGCAACTATGGATCTGTTCTCCACTTCTAAACTTTTGTCACTTCAAAATTAGTATATAAAGGGAATAACACAGCATGTAGTCTTTAGCACATTGCCCTTGGACTCATCCATAATGCTGCATACTATTAATAGTTTGTTCCTCTTTATTGTTTAGTAGGATTCCATCACATGGTATACCACAGTTTGTTTAAACATCCCCATATTGACATTTTGACACTCACATCAGGACACTTTGGTTGTTTCCAGTTTGGGGCTACTGCAAATTAAAGCTCTATGAACATTCAAGTATAGGTAAATATGTGGACATAACTTTTCATTTTTTGGATTAAATGCCCAGGAGTGTAATTAGTTGTATGTGAAGTGTATGTTTTTAGTTTTTTAAGAAATGGCTATGCTATTTTCCACAGTGGTTTTGCTGTTTTACCTTTTCACAAGAAATGTATGAGAGATCCAGTTTCTCAGTGTTATTCTAACGATGGCCTCCTAAATGAGTTGGGAAATGTTTCTACTTCTAATTTAGAGAAGATATTTCTGAAAATTCAATTCCTAAAGTTTGTAAGATGCAATTAAGGCAATTGGTAGAGAGATGTTTATTGCATTAAACTGCATATATTTAAAAAAAACAGACAATCTAGAAATCTAAAAATACTTTACCTTAGGAAAGTAAAGTAAGAAAAGCAATTTAGACCTAAAGCAAGCAGTAGAAAGGAAATCATAAAAATTAAATCAGAAATAAGCAGAATTGGAAAAAGGAAAACAATAGATAAAATACACAAAATCAAAAGCTGGTTCTTTGAGTGCTGGGGTTGTGGCTCAGTGGTGGAGCGCTGTTCTAGCATGTGTGAGTCACTGAGTTCGATCCTCAGCACCACATAATAACAAATAAATAAAATAAAGGTATTGTGTTCATCTACAACTAAAAAATTTTTTTAAAGCAGGTTCTTTGAAAATATCAATAAAATAGACAAATCTCTAGCCAAGAAACAAAAAAGAGAAAAGACAAAAGTTATCAAAAATGAAAAGGTATCCTCTGGGGCTTAAGAGGATTAGAACCCATAACAAAGGAGAGTAGAAAAGGGAGGTATAGAAGTTCATTGGATTAGACAAAGGGGATTGAAGGGAAGGGAGGGGGATTGGGAATAGGAAAGGCAGTAGAATGTATATGACATAACTTTCCTATTCTCATATATGTATACATGACCAGTGTAATTCCACATCATATTCAACCACAGAATGGGATCAAAATTGTAATGGGTTGTACCCCATGTATGTATAATATGTCAAAATACACCCTACTGTAATGTATCTCTAAAAACAACAAATGAAAAAATAAAAAATACATATGCCTATAATCCCAACAGCTCAGGAGGCTGAGGATCAGGATCAGGAGGATCACAAGTTCAAAGCCAGTCTCAGCAATTTAGCAAGGCACTTAGCAACTCAGGGAGACTCTGTCTCTAATAAAATATTTTAAAATGGCTGAGAACATGGCTCAGTGGTTGAACTCTCCTGGGTTCAACCCCCAGTACCAAAAAATTAAGATTAAAAAAGAAGGAAATACTGTGAACAACTCTGTGCTCAGGGATTAAATAACTAGATGACATAAACCAATCCCTTGAAAGTCACAGAATACCACAATTCATTCAAGGTAGATTACCTTAAATTCAATTTGTAGATTCAACTCAAACCTATTAAAAATACCAGCAAGTTTTTTGTTTTTTGTTTGTTTTTTGTTTTTTTTACGTATCAAATAACTTCTTCTAAAATTCAGGTGGAAAGCCAATTGATCCAGAATTCCAACACAATTCTGAAAATAAATAAATAGATAGATAAATAAATTTAAAAAATTGGAGGACTCATGTCTCTCAACTTTAAGACTTAATATAAAGCAACAACAATCAAGACTGTGTGATATTGGGGAAAGAATAGACATCCTGATCAGTAGAAGAGAATAAACTTAGAAACAGTGATGCAAATATACTTAAGTGCTCCTTTTTACGGGGGGGGGGGATTACATCTTTGGTGCCTAAGTTTTGATAGGTTCTATTTATTTATTTATTTATGACAATGGAATGCATTAAAATTCTTATTACACATATGGAGCACAATTTTTCATATCTCTGGTTGTGTACACAGTATATTCACACCAATTAGTGTCTTTTTAAGTTGCTGTCATCAAACCTAAGATCTTGTGCATGCCAAGCAAGCACTCTACCACTGAGCTAAATCCCAAACCCTTGTTAACTCATTTTCTACTAAAGCAACTTAATGGAAACAGGACAATCTGTTTGAACAAATGGTGCTGGAACATCATGTCCCCCTACCACCACCACCCCCAAAACAGAACCTAGGCAACCTTACACAGAAAATAGTTCAAAATAGATCAAAGACCTAAATGTAAAATTCAAAATCATAAAATTTCTAGAAGAAAGCATGCAAGAAAATTTACATGACCTGAGGTTTGGTAGTGACTTTATAGTTTCAATACCATAATTACAATCCATGGGAGAAAAATAGTGATAACTGGGCTTTCTTAAAGTGGAAAACCTTTGCTCTGTAAGGAACATTGTTAACAGAATGAAAAGACAAATGATGACTGAGAGAAAATGTTTACAAATCATCTTTCTGATAAAGAACTTGTAGCCAGAACATAAAAAGAACTCTTAAAACTCCACTGTAAAAAAAAAAAAAAAAAAAAAAAAAAAAAAACCTGAGGACATGACAACAAGAAAGCAGGAAGAGTTCTGCTCAAAAGGGATGAAATATATACCCTAAGAGCAAACCCCTAGTGACCTATCTCCTCCAGCCACATCCTATCTACCTACAGTTACCATTCAAGTTGATTAATGCACTGATTAAGGCTCTCAAAACCCAATCATTTCATCTATAAAATGTCTTGGGCTGGGGATGTGGCTCAAGCGGTGGCACGCTCGCCTGGCATGCGTGCGGCCTGGGTTCGATCCTCAGCACCATATGCAAACAAGGATGTTGTGTCTGCCGAGAACTAAAAAATAAATATTAAAAAAATTCTCTCTCTCTCTCTCTCCCACTCTCTCTTTAAAAAAAAAATGTCTTGCATTGTCTCACATATGAGCTTTTTGGGGACACCATATATACAAACCAAGACAGCAGGCAAGATCCAGACAGGCAGCAAAGATCAGCATGGCCTTACCCCAGGGGTATCTGAGTTGATCAGCCTAGAGTAGACTCCAGCTGACAGTACTGCTTGACCTATGCCACCTTTTACTAAGAACTGTTTCAGTCAGCTTTGTCCCAGGACACTACAGAGGGCAACCTGCCAAGAAACATAAAAAAGAGAGAGGGATTAATAACCTCTTGCACTTGCTTTTTCTAAGGGGTCTAAAAAAATAGAGAAAGAAGTACAGTGGGCAAAGATAGAGAATTTTTCATTAAGACTTTTTTGATTAATTCATATTTTTTTCTTTCTGTTTTCTTCTTTTTGATTTTTTTTATCTTTTTATTTTCGGGGTTAGGATTTTGTTGATATTCTCTCTTTTCTTCTCTTTCTGCTAGTCAAGTTCTCTTAATGATATCAAAGGAATAATCACAGAATCTGTACCACATATACTTTACTGTTTACAACACAACTCCCTGATCCACTAGAAGGACTCCATTCTTGTGAGACATACAGAGAAAGTGGAATCCTCAGGCTGTAACATAGCATGCATGGTGTCAAAGTACACTACTCGAAACCAAAGAAATAGCAGGAAAATGATACTATAAAACCTACCTAGAAATAGATTTAACATTTCAAAACAATCTGTTAACAGAAGACATCAGGAGAAGATAAAAAAAAAAACTCTTAGAGTTAAATGACAATTCCAATACAACATATTGAAATCTCTAGGACACTCTATCTAAAGGCAGTGCTAAGGGGAAAGTACATTGCATTAAGCTCATTCATTGAGAGAAGAGAAAGTCAACAAATAAATGACCTGACATTACATCTCAAAGCCCTAGAAAGAGAAGAACAAACCAACATCAAAAATAGTAGAAGACAGGAAATAATTAAAATCAGGTTGGAAATCAATGAAATTAAAACTAAAGAGACAATTCAAAAAATTGACAAAGCAAAAAGCTAGCTCTTTGAAATAAATAAATAAAATTGACAAACACTTAGCCACCCTAATGAAAAGAAGGAGAGAGTAAACTCAAATTACTAAAATTTGTGATGAAAAAGGAAATATAACCACAGGCAGTATTGAAATACAGAAAACAATTAGAAACTATTTTGAAAACTTATACTCCAATAAAACCTCAAAGAAGCAACAAATTTCTAGAGGCATATGACCTATCGAAACTGAACCAGGAGGACATACACAACTTAAACAGATCAATTTCAAACAAAAATATAGAAGATGCTATCAAAAGCCTACTAATCAAGAATAGCTCAGGACCAGATGGATTATCAGCCAAGTTCTACAAGATCTATAAAGAAGAATAAATACCAGTACTCCTCAAATTATTCCATGAAATGGAAAAGGGGAGAACCCTTCCAAACACATTCTATGAGGCTAGTATCACCCTGATACAAAAACCACACAGAGACACATCAAGGAAAGAAAATTTCAGACCAATATCCCTGATGAACATAAATGCAAAAATTCTCAATAAAATTTTGGCAAATTGCATATAAAAACACATTTTTAAAAATAGTGCACGGTGATCAAGTGGGGTTTATTCCAGGGATGCAAGGTTGGTTCAACATACAGAAATCAATAAGTGTAATCCATCATGTCAATAGACTTAAAGATAAGAATCATGATTATATCAATTGATGCAGAGAAAGCATCTGATAAAATACAGCACTCTTTCATGTTCAAAATAATAGAAAAACCAGGGATAGTAGGAACATACCTCAACGTTGTAAAAACTATCTTTGCTAAACCCAAGACCAAATCATCCTAAATGGAGAAAAATTGGAAGCATTCCCTCTAAAAATGGGAACAAGACAGGAATGCCTTTTTTTTACCACTTCTACTCAACATAGTCCTTGAAACTCTAACCAGAGAAATTAGGCAAAAGAAATTAAAGGGATACAAATAGGAAAAGAACTCAAACTATCATTATTTGCCGACAACATGATTCTATACTTAGAGGATCCAAAAAATTCCACCAGAAAACTTCTAGAATTAATAAATGAATTCAGAAAAATAGCAGGATATAAAATCAATATCCATAAATCAAATGGATTTCTATACATCCTTTGAAAGAGAAATTAGGAAAACTACCCCATTCACCATAGCCTTAAAAAAATACTAGGGAATCAATTTAACAAAAGAGGTAAAAGACCACTACAATGAAGACTACAGAACACTATAGAAATTGAAGAAGACATTAGAAGAAGGATCTCCCATGCTCTTGAATAGGCAGAATCAATATTGTCAAAATGGCCATACTACCTAAAGTGTTATACAGATTCAATGTGATTCCAATTAAAATTCCAATATCATTCCTTAAGGAAATAGAAAAAGCAAATTCATTTGGAAAAATAAGAGACCTATAATAGCCAAATCAATGCTTAACAAGAAGAGTAAAGCAGGAGGCATCACAATTCTAGACCTTAAACTACACTACAGAGCAATAGTAACAAAAACAGCATGTTATTGGTACCAAAATAGACATGTAGACCAATGGTACAGAATAGAAAACACAGAGACAAACCCACATAAATACAGTTATCTCATACTAGACAAAGGTTGGCACATTTTCTCCAACATACATTGGAGAAAAGATAGCCTCTTCAACAATGGTGCTGGGAGAACTGGAAATCCATATGCAGCAAACTGAAACTAAACCCCTCTCTCTCACCATGCACAAAAGTCAACTCAAAGTGGATCGAGGACCTAGGAATTAGACCAGTTTTCTTCTACACTTAATAGAAGAAAAGAAAATAGGTTCAAATCTTCATCATGTCGAATTAGGCCCTCACTTCCTTAACAAGATTCCGAAAGCACAAGAAATAAAATCAAAAATCAATAAATGGGATGGATTCAAATTCAAAAGCTTCTTCTCAGCAAAAGAAACAATCAATGAGGTGAAGAGAGTGCCTACATTTGGGGAGCTATTTTTTGCCACACACATAACAGAGCACTAATCTCAGGATATATAAAGAACTCAAAAAACTTAACACCAAAAAAACAAACAACCCAATCGATAAATGGGCTATGGAGTTGAACAGATAATTCTCAGAAGAAGTGTCTGAGAATTATATGAAAAAATGTTCAACATCTCTAGCAATTAAAGAAATGCAAATCAAAACTACTCTAAGATTTCATCTCACTCCAGTCAGAATGGCAGTTTTCAAGAATATAAACAACAATAAGTGTTGGTGAGTATGTAGGAGAAAAAGCATACTCATACATTGCTGGGAGGACTGCAAATTTGTGCAGCCAATCTGGAAAGTGGTATGGTGGTATGGAGGTTCCTTAGAAAACTTGGAATGGAATCACCATTTGACCCAGCTATTCCCCTAAACTATATATATATAGTTATAGTTATAGTTATAGTTATATCTCCATACTACAGTGACACAGCCACTTCAATGTTTATAGCTGCACAATTCATAATAGCTAAATTGTAGAACCAACCTAGATGCCCTTCAATAATTGAAGAGCTTTCTACTGTCATGCATAACTGATTAGAACTAATAAATTTTTTAAAAAGATAGGCCAATTCCAAAAGAACACAGAACAACAATTGAACAAATTAAGAAAAGTATACAGGATATGAATGAGAAACTCCATAAAGAGATAAAAGATTTGAAAAAAAAAATCTTGGAAATGAAAAGCTCAATAAGAAAACTCAGTGGAAAACCTAATCAATACACTAAACCTAGCAGAAGACAGAATTTCAGGATTTAAAGACAAGATGAATGAACTAGAACATTCAAAAAGTAATTAAAAAATAAGTTATAAACAATATAGAAGACCTCTGTGACAACATTAATAGACTTAATTTTTTAAATTTATTTGTTCTAAGTAGGTATATATGACAGCAGAATTCATTTAGATTCATTGTACACTAATGGAGTACAACTTTTCATTTCTCTGGTTGTACATGATGTAGATTTGTACCATATGTGCAGTCATACATGTACCTAGGATAATGATGTCCATCTCATTCCACCATCTTTCCTGCTCCCTTCCCCCCCTCCCCCATTATGGATCAGAATCCTCTTAGAGAGAACATTTGGCCTTTGTTTTGGGGGGACTGGCTTACTTTGCTTAGCATGATATTCTCCAACTCCATCCATTTGCCTGCAAATGCCATAATTTTATTAATTCTGAGTAACATTCCATTGTGTATATATACCACAGTTTCTTTTTCCATTCATCTATTGAAGGGTATCTAGGTTGGTTCCACAGTTTGGCTATTGTGAATTGTGCTGCTATAAACATTGATGTGGCTGTGTTACTATAGTAGGCTGATTTTAAATCCTTTGGGTAAAGACCAAGGAGTGGGATGACTGGGTCAAATGGTGGTTCCATTCCAAGTTTTCTGAGGAGTCTCTGTACTGAAAAGACCCAGTTAAAGACTCACAAATCTTCTTGTTTTCTTTTGTTTTGTTTCAGGTGGACACAATATCTTTACTTTACATTTATGTGGTGCTGAGAATCGAACCCAGTGCCTCGTGCATGCTAGGTGAGCGCTCTACCACTGAGCCACAACCCCAGTCCCAAGACTCACAAATCTTAAGAGTAGAAATACAGATGAATAACATAGAAATCCTATCCAATGAAATAAAAGCAAAAAAAATTTCCAAATCTTGAAAATGAGATGGGCACTTATGTACTGAAGTCATTAAGAACTGAAAATAGAGACAATCAGAAAAGATCCTCTCCATGACATATTAAGATTAAAATCCCAAAGTCCAGAATAAAGAAAGAATATTAAAAGCTGAAAGGCAGGAGCACCAAGTCACTTATCAAGGCAAAGCCATCAGAATACCAGCAGATTTCTCAGAAAACATTATAAATGCCAGGAGGGCATAAAATGATACATTTCAAGCCCAGAAAGTAACTAACTAGTACCAGAAAGTAACTAACTAGTAAAGCAATCCTTTGGAAATGAAGAAGAAATAAAGACCATCTAAGATAAACATAAACTTAAAGAACACATGACCACTAAGCCAACATTGAAGAAGACATTTAAAGGAATCCTGCACACCGAAGAAGAAGAAGATAAACACAAACATGACAGCAACAGAAAAAAAATAAATGTCACTATAAGAATAGATACGCAAATGAGGAAGAATCATTCAGCGGCACACATCTGTAATCCTAGTGTCTCAGGAGGTGGAGGTAGAAGGATTGCAAGTTCCAGGTCAGTCTTGGCAACTTAGTGAGACTCTATCATAAAAATGTGAAAACTGTCAAAAAGAATAGGGAATGTAGTTCGGTGGTAGGGCAGCCCAGTACCACGAAAGAAAGAAAGAAAGAAAGAAAGGAAGGAAGGAAGGAAGGAAGGAAGGAAGGAAGGAAGGAAGGAAGGAAAAGAAACTGACCTTAGAAAATCAACAAAATGGCAAGAATCAGTGCATACCTTTCAATAATAATCCTGCATATAAATGGATAAATGTAAATTTTCTAATGAAAAGATACAGATTAATGAGTTGGTTTAAAAAGCAAGATCTAACTGTAACCTCCTAGCACATCTCACCAGCAAAGACCTACAGAATGAAAGTGAAAGGATGGGAAAAGATACTGCAGTCAAATAGAATCTGAAAGCAAACAGAAGTAATGACTCTCATATCCAACAAAGCATATTTTAAACTCAAATTAGTCATGAGAAACAAAAAGGGTCACTACATATTGGTAAAGGAAACAATCTGCCAAAAAGAGATAATTGTCAATATATATGCACTGAACATCACTGCACCCAGCTTCATAAAATAAATGCTACTCAACATAAAGAGACAGGTAGGTCCCAATAGAATAATAGTGAGTGACTTCAATACAGCTTTCTCACTAATGGATTGGTCATCCAGAAAAAAAAATCAATGAAGAAACATCAGAGTTAAACTACACTATAGATAAAATGGACTTAAAAGACATTATGGATGATTCCTTCCAACAATAGAATACACATGCATTTCAGCAGCTCATGGAACTTTCTCCAAAATAGATTAAATCTTTGGTTATAAGCAAATCTTAACAAATAAAGATAAAATAAGTTCTTATACCTTATCCGATCATAATGGAATGAAACTAGAAGTCAGTAACAAGAGAAACTATACAAACACATGGAGATTTAACTGTATATTTTTAAATGATCAGTAGGTCATTGAAATCATGGGAGAAATTTTTAAAATTCCTAGAATCAAAGGAAAATGGAAGCGCAACGTTCCAGAATCTGTGGGATACAGTGAAGGCAATTCAAAGAAGGAAGTTGATGGCTCTGAGTAACCACATGAAAATATCAGAGATCTCAAATAAATAACATAATGATATACCTCCAGGTTTTAGAAAAACAAGAACAATTCAAACTGAAAACCAATAGGAAGAAAAAATAATAAAGATAAGAGCTAAAATTAATAAAAGAGAGACAAAGAGGGTCAATGAAACAAAGAGTTGTTTGAAAAGATAAGCAAGATTGACGAACCCTTAGCCAAACTAACCAAAAGAAAGAGAAAGAAAAGACCCAAGTGAATAAAGGTAGAAATAAAAATGAAGATATTACAACAGATATCACTAAAATCCTGAAGATTGATAGGAACTATTATTCAAATTTATATTCCAGTAAATTAGAAAGTCTAGAATAAATGGACACATTTCTAGATACACCTGACCTACCAAAATTGAACCAAGAGAATATTTAAAAAATCTAAGTAGATTGAAAACAAGCAATAAGATTGAAGCAGTAATAAAAAGTCTTCCAAGAAAGAAAAGCCAGAGACCAGATGGATTCACTGCTGGGTTTTACCAGACTTTTAAAGAATAACTAACACCAGTGCTTCTCAAGTTCGAAAAGCATTTCATTTCTATTCCATGAAATAGAAAGGGAAGGAGTGCTCCCAAACTCATTCCATAAACAAGTGTCACCCTAATAACCAGGTAAGGACACTACAAAGAGAAAAAAAGAACAGAAAGAAAAAGAAGAAAATTACAGACCTTATCCTTGATGAATATAGATGCAAAAATCTCCACTAAGATACTCGCAAACTGAATTCAATATCACATTAAAAATATTATACACCATGATGAAGTTGGTTTCATTCCAGGGACACAATGGTGGTTTGACCTATAAAAATCAATTAATGAACTACACATACCACATAAACAGAATCAAGTACAAAAATTACAACTCAATAAATGAAGAAAAAGCTTTTGGCTACATATATCATCCCTTCATGATAGGAATGTTGAAGCCCCAAATAATCTAGGTATAGAAGGATCTTACCTCAACATAATAAAGGCTATATATGAAAAATCCATACCCAACATCATACAAAATGGGAAAGATGGAAAGCATTTTCTCTAAAATCAGAAATAAGACAAAGGTGTCTACTGAGACTACTCTATTCAATGCAATACTTGACATTTTAACCAGAGCAATTATACAAGAGAAAGAAAGAAAAAGAATACAAACAGGAAAGAAAAAAAATCAAATTATCCTATTTGCAGATGATACAACCCAATACTTAGAAAACCATACATACTTCATCAGAAGACTTTTAGATCTGATAAATTCTGCAAAGTATCAGGATACAAAATCAACATACAAAAATCAATAGCTGTTCTATACACCAATAACAAACCCACTGAAAAGGAAACAGGAAAATAATTCCACTCATAGTAGCTTCCAAAAACATAAATTACCTAGGAATAAACCTAACCAAGGAGGTGAAATATCTCTACAATAAATCTAGAGAACACTGAAGAAAGACATTGAATAAGATGCTAGAAGATGGAATGAACTCCCATATTTGTGGATCAGCAAAACTAATATTGTTACAATGGCTATATTAGCAAAGGCAATCTACAGATTCAAAACAATCATCATCAAAAAAAATAAAAAAGATCTACTTCACAGAATTAGAAAAAATAATCCTAAAATTCATTTGGAAGAAAAAAACGACCCCAAATAGCCCAAATAATCCTGAACAAAAAGAACAATGCTGTAAGCATCACAATACTCAATTTCAAACCATACTGCAGAGCCACAGTAACAAAAACAGCATGGTACTGGCATAAAAACAGTCAAATGGAGTACACAGAGACAAATCCACACCGCTACAGCCATCTGATTCTTGGCGAAGGAACAAACACACAAATTGCAAAAAAAAACACATGTTCTTTAGCAAATGGTGCTAGAAAAATTGGATATGTGTATACATAAGATTGAAACTAGATCCCTATCTCTCAACCTATACAAAAATCAACTCAAAATTAATCAAAGAACTAAATATAAGAGCCCAAACATTCCTAATGCTAGGGAAAAACAACATAGGGAAAACACATAAGCATATAGGTGCAGGCAATGTGTTCCTGATTAGCATTCCAATAGCTCAGGAATAATAGCAAGAATCAACAAGTGAACTGCATTAAATTAAAATCCTTCTGCACAGCAAAGTAAACAATTAACAGAATGGGAAGAAAGCCTACAGAATGAGAGAAAAACTTGGCTAGCTACTTTTCCACTAAAGAATTAATGTTCAGAATACATAAAGAACTCAAAAAACTTGACACCAAACAACTCAATCAATAAATGGACAAATAAACTTAATAGACACTTCTCAAAGGAAGAAATACCAATGGAGAAATAATTATATGAAAAAATGTTGAACAATTTTAGCCATCAAGGAAATGCAAGTCAAAACTACATTTAGATTTCATTTTTCCCCAATTAGAATGTCAATTATCAAGAATATAAAAATGAATAAATGCCAATGAGGATGCAGGGGAATATAAATTACTAGAGACACTATAAAAATCAGTATGGAAGTTTATCAAAAAATTAAAAATAGAATTAACATGTAACATAGCTCTATCACTCTTCAGTATATACCCAAGGAATTAAAATCAGCACACTATAGAGATACTTGTATACCCATTTTTATCATGGCACAATTCACAATAGCCAAGTTATGGAATCATCTTATGGATGAATGGATGAATACATATATACATTTTATAGAAAATTTTATATGTATAGATACACACATACCCTGCATAAGTAATGCTTTAAAAGAGAACATTTATATAGTTAATATTATATACAAAATGTTATACACACACACACACAGAGAATGGACTATTAGCCATACAGAAAAATGTATTTATAGGAAAATGAATGGAAGTGGAGATCATAATGTTAAGTCAGACTCATCAAAATAAGCCAGACTCAGACTCAGAAAGAGAAGTAGCACATGTTTTCTCTCATATGTGGATCCAGGGCGAGGGAAGTGGGGGGAAGACATGCAGATAACAGGGAGACTACTACAGGAAATCAGAGGAGTGGGGAGGGCATAGAAGGGAGGACAAGAGGGTGGGTATGATCAAAGTATATTATTTTCATGTTTGAACATACCACAATAAAACCCAATATTCTATAAAATTAAAATTCACTAATTAAAAAGAAGAAAAGTAACTTCCCCAAAAAAAGACTAACATTTTTTAAAAAACTGATCATACCAATTTCTGGTGAGGACACAGAGTAGAAACTCTTATTCATTGCTGGCAGAAATGCAAAATAGTGCAGCCAGGGTTGGGGATATTGTTCAGTTGGTAGAGTGCTTGCCTTGCATACACAAGGCCCTGGGGTTCCATCCCCAGCACCACAAAAAAAAAAAAAATGGTGCAGCCACATTGGCTGACAGTTAGGTGGTTTCTTATAATTTTAACTGTGGTCTTACCATATGCTTCAGCAATCATACTTTTAAGTATTTTTCAACTGTTTTGAAAAATTATGCTCACAAAAAATCCTGCATGCAAATATTTATAACATCTGTATTCATAATTGCCAAAAAATCAGGACCAGCCAAATTGTCCTTCAGTAGGCAAATAAATTTTAAAAACAAAAACCTGTGGTGCATCATGAAATAGAATGCTATCCAGTGATAAAAAGGAGTGCACATAAAAGCCACATAAAGATCTGCATGAATCTTGAATCAATATGGCTAAGTGAAAGAGTTCAGCATTAAAAAGCTACATGTTGTCTGATTTATGTTATATAACATTATGGAACAGGTAAAAATATAAAGATAGTAAACAGGTTTGTGTCAACAGTTAGCAGGGTTTCATGAATGGGGAAGGCTTAATAGGAAGTATTTAGAAATAAACATAATGATGCCAAAAGGGACATAGTAGCCATATAAAAGAGCCCCCAATTTATCAACAAAATGAATACAATAGTGTTGGATTATAACCCAAAGTGTAAAATGAATGTCCATGAGTCCATCTTGATATAAACAATGAATAAATAAGTGATTGGGGATAAAAGACAAATCCCTTGTGCAGAAGAATTCCAAATAATTTATGTAGATACTCTGTCCTCAAGCAGGTAAAGCATAACTCCCCACTCCTCAAGTGCAGGCTACACACAGTACCTTCCTTCCACAGAGCACAAGTGCAGAAGGGGGAAGAAAAAAGTAACTTTACAGTGGAGAACTGAAATACACCACCTCAGGCAAGTGTCCAAGTTAACTTCATAAGTAATCAGTCATTTTGATAGATGTGCCTTGACAGGATGTGATGAGAATAGCACTTTATCTCTGTGGTCTTCTTTCAAAAACCTACAACACTAGTGTAATCACAGAGAGATATCAGACTCCATGTCAGGGAAATTCTACAAAATACCTGACCAATAATTCTCAGAACTGTAAAGGTCTTCTGAAACAAGGAATAGTGTGAGAAACTCTTACAGACAAAAAAAAAATAGTCTAAGAACCATTACATCTGAATTGGATCCTGGGACAAGAAAAGAAAGTGGATTAAAAACTAAGGAGTCATAAAGCATGGACTTTAGTTAATAGTAATGTATCAATATTGCTTCATTGGTTGAAAAGTAATGCTGTAAGATGTACAATATTATATATGGCTATATATTAGATAAAAATAATGCATGTAATATATAATATAATAGTAGGATCCAGGCATAGGATATATGAGAACTCTCTACCTTCTTCATAGCATTTTGTAAATCTAATGCTATTAAAAACTTAAAAGTTTATTTTTAAAATAATTTTCTTTTATCTTAATAAATATCTCCAAAAATATAAGCTATAAGGATTCATTAAATTCTTTCGATCATTCATATGTGTTATTCAATGTTAACATTTCATGTTTCATTTAATAGAGATAAAGATAGCCATATTCATTTATAAAAATAAAATCCTATTATAAATTATCTCTTTTAACCTAGTATTTTTTAATATTTTTTTACTTGTAGGTAGACACAATGCCTTTATTTTGTTTATTTAGTTGTTGTTTTTTTTAAATGTGGTTCTGGGGATCAAACCCGGTGCCTCATGAGTGCTAGGTAAGCACTCTGCCACTGAGCCACAGCCACGGCCCTAAGTATTTTTACTTAATAAATTGAAATCAAATTGTATTTTGCAAAACTTCAAAAGACAGATTGATTTCCTGATTACAAAGGAGTTTTCTTAGCCTTTTTTTATAAATGAAAATGATGTGTCTCTTGGGATTATTTTTATTTGTGAGAATTAAGGTAGTAGTAATTAAAGAGATTTTAAAGGGATCCAAATTAATAAGAGCCTCTCTTTGTAAATATTTATAGTCTCTTATTTGTACTGTGGTGTGTGTGAGGAAACAGTCTCTCAGTTAAAAACTCAGCCAGGGCATTTTACAACAATTTAACATGTGGATAAAAGTCTATTTACCATTATCTTTCAGAGGGAATATTAGTATTTCACTACTTAATAACTTTGTGTACTGTCTCTTTAAAGTATTTTGTGTTCAAAATTAGAAAAATGCAAACTTATTTAGCCAGTTGGTTTTTTAATTCCTTCAATTTATTTTAAGTTATTAAGCAATTCTAGATTTACTCCATTCTATTTGATAAAACAATGGGAGTCTTTAAAACTAAGACTTTGCTTAATTTATGAATCTTTAAAATATGAATATAAATAATGAAGAAGTCAGAACAGACAAGCAAATTGATTCTTTAATATATTGCTGTAGTTTCCATCTTGAGTGTTCCCCAAAGTTCCACAGGGTAAAGGCTCCCTCTCCAAGGTGGTGCTATTGAGAGGAAGTGGAGCCTTTAAGAGGTGGAGCCTAGTAGGAGGTCTTTAGATCAAATAGAGTATGGCCTTCAAGAGGATTGTGGGACCCCAGTCTCTTCCACTTCCTCTTTTTTCACTTTCTGGCTGTGTTGTGATTATCTCGGGTATTGGTTATAGTGAAAGAATACTAATATACATGTTAATTTTGTGCATGTTTTATTTCAAATTTAAAGAATTAGTTTCCTGAAAATGTTGAGGTTCTCTAATTCATGGAAAGAAGTGTTTTCTATCTCATTTTTTTAATTCCCCATAGGCCTTATTTTGCTTTGTCTATTGTTTTTTCTTCCACACCATCTGCTTTGGTTCTCTCTAGGTTTTCTAGTTGCTTTCTGGGTTCTCTTCTCTTGCAACCTCAAAGTCAGAGGATTTTCATCACAACTACATGCTTGTCTGATGCCTCATGGGAAATCACTGGTTAGGCTCCCCTTTCTTTTGTGTCTGCTGTATTAAAGAGCATCTTCAGGAATAGCTTACATAGCTGCTCCAGTTTTCATGATGCAGTATTCAAAAATGTGCACAGATAGACTTTGATTTTCTCTACACACTGTGTTTGGAGAGAGTTAAGATGATGTCTACAGAGTGTCCCATAAGTGCTCTGCCTGAGTTAATACATTCAGTCTTCATAACAATCCTGGGACTTAGACACTGTTTTGATCAGCTTTTTTGTTGCTGTGACTAAAGGACCCGATCAGTACAACTATAGAGGAGGAAAAGTTTATTTGGGGGATCTTGGTTTCAGAGTTCTCAATCCATAGACAGCAGACTGCATTCCTCAGGGCTGGTGATGAGGCTGAACATCATGGCAGATGAGTGTGGCAGAGGTAAGCAGCTCACATGATGATCAAGAAGCAAAGTGAGCAGTCTCCACTTGCCAGATAGAAATATATACCCCAAAACCATGCCTCCAATTCCTACCTCCTCCAGCCATACCCTACCACTTCAGTTACCACTCAGTTAATCCCCATCAGAGGATTAATCACTGATTGTGTTAAGACTCTTACAACCCAATCATTTCTCCTCTGAACTTTCTTGCATTGTCTCACATGTGAGCTTTTGAGGGACACTTCACATCCAAACCATAAGAGACACTTTTGTATTCCACTCTATGTATGAGCATAAAGCATTGCCCCCGGTGGGTCCCTCTGCAATTGCATCCATCCAATGCTTTTTAAAGATCTATTCATAGTGTATCTTTCTCCTGCATGTACAGGTCTGGCAGGTTAAAAATGCTCACAACCATCTCTTATTTTTTAATACACCATTGAGTGTGACATTGACATGCAAGATCTCATACCAAACGACTATCTTGCCATTCTCTGCTGCACCAGACTAACGTGCCCACCACCATGCTTCCAGATCGCCTCCCATTGGGCCATGCACCATATCTACTTGGAAAGAGACATTTTTTTGCCCTTTAAGTCTATTCCTAGAGAAAAATAAGCATCTTTAATTAAAGGAAGGAGGATCTTCCTCACAAAGCAGTGACGAGGTGCTCATAAGACAGTAGGAATGAACTTGCTTTACCCTTTTCCCTTCTTATTGCCTGGGCTTAGATGTGGGCATAGTTGTGTAAGTGCACAGAAGATTTCTTACTGGAGGAAAAACATGAGGACCTTAGGGAACTAGAAAGTACTGGTGAGATGGTGGTGAGAAAGAAACTCCAGAAAGTGACCCCATGAGTTGTCTATGTATATCTGAGCTCAATCCTATGCTGCATAGGATTGAGTCTATTACACACACCAAGGTATTGATAGCTGTACTAATAGGCTGGTTCTGTGTATCAGACAAACCCTAGCCCAGTGAGACTATGTGGGACTGACCCAAATAGTGCTACAGAGGCTTTGAAAATAAAACTTTCATCTGGACCATAGCCAACAGAAGAGTTGAAACTTATACCTGAACTCACAAAGTAGATTCCCTGCTTTAAAAAAAAATTAACATTTTTCCATAGAATTTAACAAGACCCAGAGTTACAAAACTTAAATACTCGAAACACACTTTGCAATCTAATATGACTCTCATACAATGAACTAGAACAATCTCAACACACGGGATAAAATGACCAACGGGTATACTGAGATGGCAGAGACGTAGGAATTAGTTGTAATAAATTACCACAAACCTAGTGGCTTAAAACAACACAAATTTATTTTCGTATAGCTATGGGAGTCAGAAATCAATAGTTGGCCTTAATCTCACCTTGATTGATTTATAAGATAACTATTGCATTAAATGGGGAGGATGAAAGGAACTTGTATAGTGATAAGGTTTATATTTTCCACCTAAAGAGATAAAAATAGACTTTTCACTAGATCACTAAAAATATTACACAAGTAGATACAGTAACAAACCACAATAGATAAATTAAAATGGAATGTAAGTGATTTTCAACTAACGTAAAATAGACAGGAAAAGGAGGAAAAAGAACAAAAGTCACAATAATTAAACAGAAAGCAAATAATAAAACCATGAACCAACATAAATCTAAACAGTAATTACAATAAATGTAAGTAGTCTAAACGTGCCAGTTAAAAGCGAAATAATCATAATGGATTTTTCTAAAAAAGGGACCCAACTATATGCAATCCACAAGAATTTCTCTTGAAATATAATAACATAGGTAAATTAAAAGAAAAAATGGAAAAGGAGATATAACACGTCAGTGTTAGACTGACAGTTCATGTGAACAAAAAAAATTGTAATATAGATGGCATAATCAAGGCAAGAAGATATTATGGCTATAAATCAAACTCACATTGTGTAACTCAGATTTGACTTATACAAATCAAAATGAAAGATGGCATCTGCTCCACAAAATGTTTCTTTTACTCAAATTCAAACCTAATATTCACAGAAACTGACCAATTTAATAAAACCAACCCAATGAATTTATTTTAGATACTGTATTTTTCATCTCTAGAAGCTCCATCTGGTTCTTTTTAAAACATTTCATTTCTCTTCTATGTTCATTTTTTTTAATATCCTGTTTTTAGTTTTGCTATAGAAGGTGTGGAGCAGGGGTCAGCAAATGTCTTCCCTAATGAGAAAAGTAGTAAACATTTTAAACTTTGTGGGTTATGTGGTCTCTGTCACAATTGTTCATCTCACCCTTTATAGCTCAAAAGTAGCCATTGGCAATATGTAAGCCACTAAGCATTGCTGTGTTCCAATACAACTTTATTGGGGGTGGGGGGAGACACTGAAATTTGAATTTAATACAAATTCATTTGTCATGAAATTCATCATACTTCTCATTTTTTCCCAGCTATTTTAAAGTAAAAAAAAAAAAACATTATTAGATCACAGATGATCAAAAACAAGTGGTAGGCAAGATTGGACACAGGTATCAAAGTTCTTGGACTGTGAGACATGAATGTTCTTTGCTCCAGCAATATCTGAGCCTAATTACATGTCCTCTGAGACAGTCTGACGCCCTGGGTGGTCACTAGGGACTCGATGCTCTGACGGGTCATAGCTAGGCATAGTCTAGGCATTGTTCTGTTGACAACCAACTGGTCACTCTTGGCCCAGCTTTGTTTCACTCTGCACAGCCATAGCCCAGTACCCCGCAAAAACACAAGAGAATCATGGTGGGCACTTGGGAGCTCTTTTTATTCGGACTGCCTCTCTCTGAGACTCTGCTTTCTACTTCCAGCTACCTCAGACTCCCTTCCTCCCTTTTCCTTGCTCCAACAAGAGTGCCGAGCTCCTTGGGTTTCCCAGTACCCCTATCTAGATGTTGCCCCCCAGAGGAAGTGGGTTGATTTCAGAACTCATCTTCCCTTCTGTTAGGAGTCCCAGTGGATTCACAGTTGTCCTAGATCTTTATGATGAGAACTTAATCTAAGCCCTATGGGTGTGTTTTGTCTTGCTGTTATTATTTTTCCATAAACATATGCAACATGTAATATTTCAATAACTTTCTTCTGGTGAGTGTTTGATATTGTTTTCTTGGTGTTTATTTTGATTTATTTGGAGTTATTTTTCTTTACACATGTCTGTCTTAAGTTGCAAAACACTGGAGTTTATTTGTTTCACTCAGTTTGATGATCTCCATTTTCTAATAGAAAAACCTAATACATTTACTGTCTTCATCCCTCATATGTTTGGATTCAGTATACCATAACTTTTGTTTGCTATAGTATTTCCTTATTTCTTTATTCCTTCCCCCTGACAGGGGTTTAAATGATTACATTTATTTCATTCATTTTCCCTCTTCATAAGTTTAGAGGTTTACTTTATAATTCTGTTAGTTCAGGGGTTCCCTTAATTTTTTAGCATACACATGCCCAAAAAGTAACTCAGAGATATTTTCATTTTCTCTAGTCTCACCCACTCAAATTCCACGTTCATTTTAAGTGCTTTCTTACCTATGTTTCTATGGGCTTCAATCAGGAGGAAATTTTTGTATCAAAGTTTATTTTTCTGCTTCTTACACTGAATTTCTCCCTTCCCCTTCACATGACTGATAGCAGAAATAACTTAAATTCAGTCAGTCCCAGGTTATCTTTCAACCTCTACTTTTTTCTCCTTGGGTTGGATTTGAGTTCTGGGCATACATGGTGTCACACCAACAGTATGGTGGGGAGCTAGTTCTCCTTGTTGGTCTGGATCTTGCCACCCCATCCAGCTGAGGATCTGGTCTGTCTAATCTCCAGCTCTAATACTCATGGTTGGTGTAGCATGTGCTCTGGCTCCTGTCCCCATCACCTTCAGATATGCCATGCCCTCTCCTCTCAGCCAGCATTCTGGCATTTCCATGCCTAGAATGTCACTCCCCATGTCACTCCCATGCTGGAGTGGAGATGGCTCTAGAGCCACCCCCTGCTCTCTCTGAGTGGACTTGGCCTCATTGACATGTTTCCACTCATGCTCTCTGCTCCTATTCTGCCTTGGGTATCTGTGTGGGGAGGGATCCGCACCCCATTCATTTTCCAAAGCACAGGTTCCAACCTGATCTCAGGATCCTAAACTTATCTGAGGCCTCTATCTGCTCTCAGGCCCAGGTCTGAAGGCATGCAGCTGAGACCTCACAGAGACTCTCCAGAGCATCAAACTCTATTCATCCCTGAGCCACCCCAGAGAGGGCCAGAGAGGGAGGTAAAGAACAGGTGTTTGGGGCCCATGCCTGCACTGGACGGGGCTGGGTGCTAAAGTTCACCACAAAGATGGTATCTGCAAGGGAAGCCCAGAAGCCTCTGCACGTCTCCTTAATGTTCTGACGTCTGCCTGCCTGCAGTCTGTCTTTCTTAGGGCAAGGAGAAGAATATACTGCTATGAAGGGGTTGTGGTGGACATGGGGACAGTGAGGCCACAACAACATATATGTCAGCACACACTGTGTACACATGAGCACAAGTACAGAGCAGTATGCACAGGTGCACACACACACATTCATCCCATGACACCATGAGCTATATAACTGCACTATGAAATTGTGGCTGCTTAGTCATGAATAAAGTGTAGCTTTCCAAACCACCACTGGAATTAGACCTGTCCCTAAAGTAATTTTTCTTATGCCACAGATTGCTGAAATTGCAAACAGTCCCCAAAGATCAATTCTTTCATTCTCTCCATAGATAATGGAGTTTCTACTTATAATGAGCTTCACAACACCCCTCAACCTGGATGATTATAAAGAGCAAGATGCTGACATGCTGTCATGGTGGCTGTGTTGAAGAAACACGTACAGAATGTGGTGCCTGAGAATATTTGCTTTCATACATTTTTAACTGTGGCTCTGGCTTGGTTGTCAGGCAGGAGAGGGGAGACCTGAGATGGAGCACCCTGGCACAGCTGAACCTTTGGCAAAACATTTGTGAAACTGGCCTTCTGGTTCCTTAGAAGTCAGATCTTATGTGTGCTTTGGAATGGGGCTGCTTGGACTTCTAGCACTGGGGCCAGGGAGAGCAGAGATGGAAGAAAAGAGCTGGGCAGAGAGAGAGAGAGACAGAGAGACAGAGACAGAGACAGAGATCCAGAGAAAGAGAAATATGGAGAGAGACATGGACAGAGGAGAAGAAAGATGCAGAAGGAGGGACAGATACAGAAAGAGAGACAGAGAGAAGGGAGACAGAGAAAAGCTGAGAAAGTGACAGAGGCACTTTGAACTGACAAGAGCCTCGCTGCAGCCCAGGGAAGTTGATTGGAGGGACCTCAAGAGAGGCAGCCCAGCAAGAAACAGGACTGGGGACTGCATCTTCCACCAACCACTTCCCTGAGAGGCTTAGACTAGAGACAAAGACAAGACCAAAATGCCACCTTTTCTCCAACCTGTTGTTTCAGATTACCTAAAGAGACCACCATTAAATTGGAAGAGGAGTGGTCTTCACAGAGACTATGAACTGATGACAAGTGTTTTTAGGCTTAGAAACTATGTATGGGTAGTTCTTCTATGTTCTTTGCACATAGAACAGACCAGACACAAATAAACAAGAAGCCAACTAGATTTGAGACCTTATATTTCCAAAGAAACAAAATCCTAACCTGCTAGTGTTTGCTGTGCCCTGAGACAGCCTGTGCCCTGAGTCTGCACCTCAGCAATGGGCTGAGTCTAAACAGACTCTGACCACACCTGTGTTAGTCAGTTTTCCATCACTGTGACGAATACCTGAGATCAACAAAAGGAAGAAATGTTCATTTTGGTTCACAGTTGCAGAGGTTTCATCCATGGTCACCACATTGCCTATCGGCTTGTGGTGAGGCAGAACATCATGATGGAAGCATGTGGAACAGGAGAGCTGACTAGCTCAAGGGGGCAGGATTGCCAAAGGTGAAAGTCCCAAGGGAGGCCATCTTCTTGGTTAGACACTTGAGCTCTTCCCTGCTTGGTCCCTGGGGGAGGGTTTCAAGTGGGCCCTTCCAACCCCTTCACAAGGAAGCATGTGCCAAGCATCGATCCCATCAATTCAACCCACAGCAAGTTTCACCAAAAATGTACCAGGCACTGACTCAGTAAGAGAGATGAACTGATATCTTTCTTTCCTTCCTGACTTCCTTCCCTCTCTTTCCCTCCTTATTTCCTTCCTTGCTCCCCCACATCTTCTCCTCATCCTCCTTCTTATTCTTCTTTTTCTCAACTGATCTGACTACCTTGGAAGAGGCAGTCTTGGACAGAGCCCTGGATGGGGAATCATATGACAGATTCTAGAAACAGTATGGACCTTCTCCATCCTGATAGTCTAGGGGAACTATATACAACCCCCCTTCCTGGGAGATTGTGGGGTCAGACAACCTTAACACTAATGCCCAAATTATAGCAGCTCTAAGCCATCCCCCAACTCAGCTCCATGCCCACTCTTCAGGATCTCCCACTAAGAATCATTCACACATGACCAGGAGTCATAGGGCTCTGTTCATTGTCCTCTGTCCACAAGTCTCAAGAGGAAGGTCCATTTCCTGCTGCCCCAGAAAACAATTCTTCCAGGGGCTGCACCATTGCTCTCGAAGCATGAAGCTCTTGCTATTTGGAAAATAAGAAATAAACATGCAAAATTCACAGACAGCATAACATCTATGAAGAAAATTTCGAAGAACAGATAAAAGACTTTCTGGAACTAATAAGCAATTATGCTAAGGTCTAGATACAAGGTCAATATACAAAAGTCAATTACTTCCATGTATAACCAATGAATTAAACTTTGATATTTTAAAAATACCATTTAAAATAGCACATATATATGATATATGCATAGATATTATGTATGTATGTGTGTGTGTATATATATATATATATATATGATGAATATATGGAAATGCACACAACACTGATGAAAAAAGGAAAGATCTAAATAAATGGAGAGACATTGGCTTGGAGAACTCAATGCAGCTAAGCTGTCAATTCTTTCCAACTCGACTTGAAGTTTCAGCACAACCATATTAAAAATCCTAGCACGCTGTGTGGTAGATATTAACAGATATTAACAAACTGATTCTAAAACTGATAAGAGAATACAAAGGATCTAGAATATCTAACAAAATACTGAAGAAGAAAGTTGGAAGACTTACATTTCCCTATTTCAAAATTAATATGAAGCCACAATAATGAAGACAGTGTAGTTTGGCAAAAGAATAGACTCATTGATCAATGGAAAAAAGTAGCAAGAACAAATACAGATCTGCATAGATATAGTCTATTGTCTCTATCAAAGATGCAAAGGTAATTCAATGGCAAAAGGGTAGACTCCTCAATAAATTTTGCTAGAAAAATTGAAAGTTCAAATATGAAAAAAAAGACCACACACCTCTCTCTTCACAAAAATTAACTCGAAGCATATTAGAGATCTAAATATGAAGTTTGAACTGTAAGACTTATGAGGAAATTTTCATGATATTGGGTTTGATTTTAAAAACAATATCAAAGCAAGATCAATGAAGGAAAAATTAATAATTCTGACTTTATTAAAATTAAAAGTGCTCAGTGAAATAACTGTTGAGAGGATGAAAAGAAACCACAATCTGTGGGAAAATATTTGTAAATCACTTATCTGCTAAAGCACTTGTGTCCAAAATATGCAAAAAAACTCTTCAAACTCAGCAGTGAGAAACCAAACACTGAATTAAAATTAGGCAAAAAATCTGAACAGACACCACTCCAAACATGATATACATATGGAAAATAAGCCTATGAAAAGATGCTCAACATCATTCACCATTAGGCAGATGCAAATTAAAATCCCAAGAATAGAACAAAAATATTTGAAGGGCTAAAATCCAAAAACCCGACAATACCAATTGCTGGCAGAGATGCAGAACAATGGGCGTACTTAATGCAGTGAGGATGTGAAATGATACAGCCATTCTGGAACAGTGTGGCAGTTTCAGAAAATGTTAAACACAGTCTTTACCAAGTGATCCAACAGTCACACTCCTAGAAATTTTCCCAATTTGAAAATGTATATTTATATGAAAAACAAAAATCTGCCCAGAAACATTTATAGCAGCTTTATCCATCATCTTCAAAACCTGGAAGCAACTAAGATGCCCTTCAATAGGTGAATTGTCAAAGTGTGATACATTCAGTATGAAATACTATTTCATAATTTCTTTTAAAAATGAGCTGGTAAAAGTTATCTGCTAAACCCAAGGCCAGCATCATTCTAAATGGAGAAAAATTGAAAGCATTCCTGCTAAAAACTAGAATAAGACAAGAATGTCTTCTTTCACCACTTCTATTCAACATCATCCTTGAAACTCTAGCCAGAGCAATTAGACAAAAGAAAGAAATTAAAGGGATACAAATAGGAAAAGAAGAACTCAAACTATGACTATTTGCTGATGATGTGATTCTATATCTATAAGATCTAAAAAATCCACCAGAAAACTCCTAGAACTAATAAATGAGTTCAGCAAAGTAGCAGGATATAAAATCAATATCTTATTCCTATATATCAGCGATGAATCCACTGAAAGAGAAATTAGAAAACTACTCCATTCACAATAGCCTCAAAAAAATATAAAATACTTGGGAATCAATCTAACAGAAGAGGTGAAAGACTTCCATGATGAAAACTACAGAACACTAAAGAAAGAAATTGAAGAAATGGAAAGATCTCCCATGTTCCTAGATAGGCAGAATTAATATTGTCAAAATGACCGTACTACCAAAAGCGTTATACAGATTTAATGCAATTCCTATTAAAATTCCAATGACATTCTTCATAGAAATAGAAAAAAGCAATCATGAAATTTATTTGGAAAAATAAGAGATCCGGAATAGACAAAGCAATCCTTAGCAAGAAAAGTGAAGCAGGAAGCATCACAATACCAGAACTTAAACTATATTACAGAGCTATATTAACAAAAACAGCATGGTATTGGCACCAAAATAGACTTGTAGACCAACATTACAGAATAGAGGACCCAGAGACAAACCCACATAAATACAGTTATATCATACTAGACAAGGGTGCCAAAAACATTCACTGGAGAAAAGATAGCCTCTTCAACAAATGATGCTGGCAAAACTGGAGATTCATATGCAGCAAAATGAAATTAAACCTCTATTTCTCACCCTGCACAAAAATCAACTCAAAATGGATCAAATACTTGGGCACTAGAACAGAGACCCTGTGCCTAATAGAAGAAATAATAGTCCCAAATCTTCCCCACGTCGGCCTACTATCTGACTTCCTTAACAAGACTCCTAAAGCACAAGAAGTAAAATTAAGAATCAATAAATGGGATGAATTCAAATTAAAAAGCTTCTTCTCAATGAAGGAAACAATAATGTGAAAAGAGAACCTACAGATTAGGAGAAAATATTAACCACATGCACCTCCAATAAAGCATTAATCTCTAGGATATATAAATAATTCAAAAAACTTAACACCAAAAATCCAAATAATCCAGTCAATAAATGGGCTAAGGAACTGAACAGACACTTCCCAGAAGAAGAAATACGATCAGTCAACAAATATATGAAAAAGTGTTTCGTATCTTTAGGAATTAGAGAAATGCAGATCAAAACTACTCTAAGATTTCATCTCACTCTTATCAGAATGGCAATCATCAAGAATAGAGGCAACCACAAATGTTGGTGAGGATGTGGTGAAGAAGGTACAGTCATACATTGCTGGTGGGACTGCAAATTAGGGCAACCAGTATAGAAAGCAGTATGGAGATTCCTCAGAAAACTTGGAATGGAACCACCATTTGACCCAGATATCCCACTCCTCAGTTTATACCCAAAGGACTTAAAATCAGCATAATACAGTAATGTAGCCACGTCAATGTTTATAGCAGCTCAATTCACAATAGCTAAATCATGGAACCAAACTAGGTGTCCATCAATAGATGAATGGATAAACAAAATGTTGTGTATATACTCAGTGGAATGTTACTCAGCTTTAAAAAAGAATGAAATTATGGCATTTGACAGTAAATGGATGGAGTTGGAGAATATCATGCTAAGCGAAGTAAGCCAATCCCATAAAACCAAAGGCCGAATGTTTTCTCTAATATGAGGATGCTAATTCACAATAAGGTGGAGGGCACTAGAGAAGAATAGCGCTACCTTGGATTAGGTAGAGGGAAGTGAAGGGAGAGGATGGGAGGGGATGTGGGGAAAGGAAAGACAGTAGAATGAAACAGACATTATCACTTTATGTATATATGTAATTGCATGACCAATATGATTCTATAACATGTACACAGAAAAATGAGAAATTATATCCCACCTATGTATGATATATCAAAGTGCATAAATGCATTCTACTGTCATGTATGACTAATTAAAACAAATATTAAAAAGTTTAAATCCCTAAAAAAAAATGAGCTGGTGCCAGGTGCAGTGGCTCACACCAATAATCCCAGCAACTAGGAGAGCTGAGGAAGGAGGATTGCAAGTTCAAGACAAGCCTCAGCAACTTAGCAAGGCCCTAAGCCACTTAACAAGACCTATCTCAAAATAAAAAGGGGCTGGGGTGTAGCTCAGTAGTTAAGTGCCCCTGGGCTTAATTTCTAGTAATCAATCAATCAATCAATCAATTGATAAGCCATGCAACGATCTAAAGGAATCTTAAATAAATATTGCTAAGTGAAAGAAGCCAATCTAAAATGGCTACTATGTGATTTCAATTATAAAACATTCTAGAAAAGGCAAAAGTATAGAGATGGTGAAGAGATCTCTGACTGCCAGATCTTCAGGATGGGAGATGGTGAAAGGGTAGACAGTTGAAGCACAGAAGATGTTTGTTAAGGCAGTGTAACTACTCTATATGATTCTGTGTGTGTGTGTGTGTGTGTGTGTGCATTTGTCAAAACTCACAACACAAAGAGTGATCATCAATATATGCAAATTCTAAAATATCACCCAGCATGAGCAAGGCCCTGGCTTTGATCCCCAGCACCATAAAAAGGAAGAGGAAGAGGAGGAGGAGGAAGAGGAGAAGGAAAAAAAAATCTCAACACAAAGATGGAGGAGGAGGGAGGAAGGAAAAGGACAAGATATCCCAGCATACAACACCAAATCTGATGAAAGAATCCAACTTTTAACAAATATATGGAAAACCTCACTGAAGCAGATGAGATAAAAAGTTGCCCAAGTAACTCTGGAAATCAGTGGAGTAAGGCTAAAAGACAGTTGTTGGTAAAGTGGTTTCCCATTGGGGTGCAGTTGCATAAGTCTGAGATATCTATAGGTGTGCGCCAGAATGAACAAGTTAGTGAACATGTGGTGGGATGGTGGGAGCCAGGGTCCTTACTATATGGTCCCTACTATGACATAAAAAAGGACAGCAGGCCTTCAACCGATGGGATGAGACCCTTCAGATTATGTCCTGCTTTATTCAAAGTGTACTTGGGGCTGGGGTCCTAAGCTCAATCCTCAGCACCACATACAAATAAATAAAAAGTAAAGGTATAAAAAATACAACATAATTATATAAAAAAAGTCTATTGATTTTTTTTAAATATTTTTTAGTTGTAGATGGACACAATACCTTTATTTTGTTTATTTATATGTGGTGCTGAGAATGGAACCCAGGGCCTCACATGTGCAAGATAAGCACTCTACCACTAAGCCACAACCCCAGTCCCTTAAATGTGAACCTTACACCCAAAATACTCTAAAGTGATATCTGGAATGATGTTTGACCAAACAACTGGACACCAAGGCCCAGGCAAGTAGACACAGATAATCAACACACTATCCTTCAGAAGAGGAAGAACAGGGTGGGCAGTGCATGCAGGTGTGGTGGGGGATTCTGTGAGCAAAAGCTCCTGCCAGAGGCAACCAGTACAGAGCAAGGGACAGGGCAGCCCAAGAGGCTCCTGGCTTGGCTGGCAGGACGCAAAAGTCGGCCACTGAGGCTGAAGCATGATAACTAGCTGACACTCAAAAACTGTCCCCTATTTGCTCTCTCAGATTAATTAGAAGCACTGACATCAGAAGAGTCCAGCGCTGGCATTTGAAAATGAATCAATTTCCCAAGGAAGTGCTGTGTAGAGAGCTTACCCATGACCAGAGAAGCAGCTGCTCCCACTAAAAGGACATAGGCTCTGTCACCAGACAAGCACAGTCAGCAGGGGTTGCTCACTGCAGCCCAGAGCAGGGCATGAGCAGCTGCAATGATTTATCCAATCATTGATGTGCTAGGTTTTCTTTAAATGCAGAGAGATATGGGGCTTAGTGGGTCAAAGCAAATGAATAAGAAGCAGAAGATGTCCCCCCACCAGGCCCACTTAACTTCATAGATATTGGAAGAAGGTGCAGGTGGTGTTCATTCTGGCCTCAGCCTTGCGCATGACCTCAGAGAAAACACGCTGAGCCTCAATTTTCTCCATAAAATGTACTTGCAGCGAGTTTCATTAAAGACTTAAAAGTCTGGAAGTCATGGTTTAGAAATCCATTTGATGCTTTCAGCTCCAGTTCAGAAACTTCTATGAAGTCACCCAGTCTGTCTTGCTCCTATTTTTATGCAACAAACACACACTTTCTTTTTTTTAAACCTATCCGTGTATCTTTATTCATATTTTGTGTTCTTTCTAAATATTAAACTTTTAAAAATACCTTAAAATGGTGGTATCAAATGCCCAAAATGTGTGGGAGCAAAACCGAAACAAAATCAAAGCTACAGAAAACCATTAGATTCTTCTTACAAAACCCGAGTTATTGATATATACCAAAGCAAATAAGTCAGATTTAATTATGGTTCCTCGAATGTGAAGTTATTGATATACATGCAGAAAACAAAGAAATAGATGTAAAGGGATGAGATTCCAATATTTAAGCCTTTGCAATTTAGCATTTATATTGAAATGGTGAGATGAAGATATACAGATCAAGGAAATAACTTGGTTACACAGGCAAGAGCAGAGGCATTATATAAGGTGAGGAGGCACGGGTTTCTGTTTCACCTCTCCCACCAACCAACTGTGTAACTTTGGAAAAGTTACTTCATTTCTCCACACCTCCTTTTTCTCCTATGTAGATGGCACTAAACCCACTTCAAAGAATGTTCATCATCTGCTCAGCATCCCCTTCTGGGTAACCACTCCTCTCCCATCGAGTCCTGGTTGGGCTAACAGTCTGCAGTCCTCCTCTAAGGATTTTCAAAATAGAGCTAGTGGGAATACCACCTCTTGTTTTACCACTTCTTGGTGGTGGTAAAACACACACTTTCTTTAAGGTTTAAGGAAAGACTGGCCTTTAAGATGATATGGACTATTCTTATAGCTCATGTTCAAGACTCACTGTTTAAAAATCCCCAGGATATGGAGGCTACTTGTGTTGGCATTACTGTCTGCCCGGAGTATAGAACATTGAGAGGGGTGGTCAAGGTCATTCTTGCCATGGCCTCAGTTCTGGAGAGGGTAGTGGTTTCAGAAGGCATGGGGATGGCCCTGCAGAGGTCATGGTGACAATGCCAAAGCTGCTCTGGTTTGTGCAGCACTCACAGCCCATAGAGAAGGGTCTCAATAACACTTGTGCACTGATGGATCAGTGTGGCTGGAGGCAACCTCAAACCACAGCCAGTGCAATGGTCAGTCCCAGGCCTGTCTACAATATAGAAACAATTTAACTGTTTGTCTCTGGTCAGGTAGCTGGAAAGTAGAGGCATTAGTTTCTAACACCAGAAGTGGAGCTCAGAACCCTCCAATCCCAACCACCAGGGCCACCTCCCTGAAAAGGGGCATCTACCCAACTAAGAAACCCTTGATTGCTTTTTTTTCTTTGATAGGTGAGTAGATCAAGTTTTAATGAAGTGGTGCCTCAAAGTTTCTTGGGAAAGAAAAGAGTTAATTCTATCAGAAATTAGGTTCTGCATGTAATTATGAATGTCCAGTAAAATCTCTGTCTGTACAACAACAATTTTAGACCCAGACTTGTTTTAGGAATGAATGAGGGCACCAAAGAGATCATATTAAATCATAGGGCCTGTATACAACCCAGACAGCAAAAGCAGAAGCAGAAGCCAAAGAAGGAATTACAGCAAAGGTGAGGGCCTAGGATAATCAGGACCTAGGAGCTCAAAATATTTACCCTCTTCCAAGATTCCCAATAGCCAAAGAGAAAAGAGAAATGTGATCAGTGAAATAATTAAGTGTCTATAAAACCATCACCAACTTCTCAGGAGGATCCTGGCCTCTCCTTGTCTTAGAACAGAGTCTACACAAGGTGTCTTCCTTAGCAGACCTCATCTACTCCCAACCACAAGTTGACAAGACCCTAGCACCTGGGGTATGTTTCATCACTCCATTAGGGGAGTACCCTGCCTGAGGGTTCACTGGGTGTTCCCAGCACCAGGGATATCCATGGCCCAGAGAGACTCAGCCCTCAGTCACTGAATGAATAAATGAATGAATGGCCTGGTTTCATTAGCAGGGTGTTCATTGACAGGGAACCCTGTAGCCATCCACAAAATAAACTTCTCTTAGTCTCTGGAGACAAGATATGTATACATCAAAATGAAAGGAGGGATAACAACCACACTGGAGCTTCAAAGAATCACACAGGTCACCTCCTACAGTGGGACAAGGCTGACCTGGGGACCTGAGGGCTGTGCTGAGCCTGGACCTTAGGCAGAGGGAGGAGAGACAGAATTCAGGGAGAAAGACTCCTCAACAAAAAGGTCCAAAAAGAGTCACTAAGGAGTGTGGGGTTGGCTGCCCACCATACAAAGAAAGATGTTGTAACAGCTATAACAGCGCACCTATAATTGCAGCTAATAGGTAGGCTGAGGCAAGAGAATTATAAATTCAAGGCCACCCTGGGAAAATTAACAAGTCCCTGTCTCAGTGGTACAGTGTTTCCCCACCATGCACAAGGCCCTGGGTTCAATCCCCAGCACTGCAGAAAAGAAAGGAAGGGAGGGAAAGAGGGACGGAGGAAGGGAGGAAGGGAGGGAGGGAGGAAGATACTGTTGTGATGACAGAACCAGAAGGTGGGAGGGCACACCTGAGCTCTCAAGAAGTAGACCCCTTCCCCAGGCCTCCCCTGTTTATAGAGAGCCCTCTTAGGATGGCACGTTCAATGAACACCAGTTTCTTCTGTAAAATAAATATGCAAAGTTGCAAGGGTTCTTGGACCAATACCGAGATAAGGCAGGTCCAGGGGCATAAGGCAGTTAGGGGCCAAGGTGCAGAGGGGTCAGGGTACACTGCAGTGTTGCACACACTTCTGAACAGCACCTTCAAAGAGCAGAGGGAGTACAAATACCTGGGACCAATTCCAAGAAGGAAAACAAAGATGCCGACTGGGTCATGGGAGAATGTGGAAGGAGGTGAGCCCAACAGAAAAAAAATCCCCTAAGGGGTGGGCAACACATCTATTCCAAACCTCTGAGGAAGGGAAAAGCAATTTGTATAGTGCATCCCAAAGGGCAGAAGCTGCAAGGAGGAGATTGAAGGAAGAGATAAACATTTTTTTTTTAAACAGCCAGAACTGCCCAGATATTAGAAAGCTTGATCCACAGAGGAATTCATTCACTCAATTCAATTCACCACTCATATGTTTAGTAACTATTTATTAGCCATATTTCAGGCACTGGAAAGAAAGTAGTGGGCAACATGAAGGTTATCTCTTCTTTCACAGATTTTGTTTTGTTTTAGTGCTGGGGTTTGAACCCAGGGCCTCACACACCCTAAGCATGCACTGTACTACTGAGCTACACCCCTAGCCTCACAGTGTTTAATTACTAAGGGATGATGGACCTTTTATAAATAGTGAAGTGTCGCCAGAGGTGGTCTTCAGTGGACATTTCAAGCAGGCAAGTATTAGGTAATTTGGGACAGAGCTCTTCAGAGAGTGGATATCTCAGTCAAATCCACTTGAAGTCGTAAGATTTTTTAATAATTTACTTTGCCTACTTTAGTCTTAACTATGAATCTCAAATTGAAATGTTCTGAAATTGCCTCTTGAAAGATCCTCCCTCTGAAAATGTAAAGGTTGAAAAAACAATTTCCTTTGCTTGGGTCTACACTGGTCTTTGGGGACTCAAGTCTGACTTACATGCTAATGGAAGTTAATTGGACCAGGAGCCAGAGTCCCTGTGCACAAGGCCCCAGACTCTATTTGAGGTTGCTCATCTCAAAAGAGGAAAGGGAAAATGATCCTGAACCAAATCACTTTCAAGATCTCCCAAGAGACATGGACAGACAGTTGGTCCAGATCTCAGAAGGTCCTGCCCACTGGAGCCCTCATATCCCTTCCCATCTTCTTGGGCAGACATCCCCAAATTCCCCAGTGATGGAGCCAAGTCAAAGAAATGGCCATGAACCACACCTGCTTGACTTCCAAGATGGAACACCACAGTCAGGCAAGGAAGAGTTACTTCTAGGTTTATCATCAGGCTTCGATTTCCCTAAAATTTCTTCCAAATTCTCTCTTTCTTCCTGTTTTTTTTAAGTTCAGGGCCTAAATTCTTTCTCCTCTTCAGTTAACCCAACACCTGCTAATCTCCTACTCGAAGGAAGCCATGAGCCAGATTCTGAAAACCCAGAGGTTAAGTTGCTGCAAGATAGAGATATTAGAATTCTCCTGGTATGTAGGGCTGGGGATATAGCTCTGTTGTTAGACTGCTTGCTTTGCATGCAGAAGGCCATGGGTCTAATGCCCAGCACCACAAAAAAAAAAAAAAAAAAGAATTCTTCTGTGGTATGTTCACTTATGACTCCCCATATTTCAGGAGATACAATGGGGGACCTCAGTCTGTAAGATCCAAATGGAGCTCTCCATCCTGACAGCAGAGGCAGAAAGGGGAAAAACCATAAAAACCCAGCTCTCCATGTACAACCTCAAGAATGGAATCCTAACTAGAATAAGTTATGCTCTATGTATACATGATACGTCAAAATACATGTATATCTAAGAAGAAAAAAATTTAAAGCCAGGTCTGTCTTTTGACAAGGGGATAGTCCTTCTTGTCCTATTTTGCCAGATACTCATGAGAGTTTAATGCAGAGATCTTTGTGGAGGGGACTTTTGGGTGGGTAGCAGATATGAAGAAGGTGACTCTGCTAGGCTGTGGGAAAGTTTGTTGTGCCCAATGGCTCCCTCACTGTCCCTGGGTCTCCAGAGCCTGGGAGATAAATCTTGTTGTTAGTCTGAACAACTGCTGATGACCCTTCCCCATTCTTGGTCCGTCTCACTATCCACCCCCAGGGAGAAGGGTTCCATCCTACTGACCAGATCCAGGCATTGACAAGGCCATGGCAGATACTTCTGTGTCCTTATTGTGGTTTGGATGTCCCACAAAGGCCCATGGTCTAAAGGGTTGGTCTCCAGCCTGTGGTACTGTATTGGGAGATGGTGGAAGCTTTAGGAAGTGGGGCCTAGTGGGAGGGAGTTAGGTCCCTGGGGCTGTGAGATCACAGTCCTTTTTTTCTCCCTCTTTGCTTCCTGGCTACTATGAGGTAAGCAGACTCCTCTACCCCACACTACTGCCACAATGTACTGTTCTGCTACACTCCAAAATAATGTGGGCAATGACCATGGACTGAAACAGTAAGCCAAAATAAACCTTTCCTCCTTTAAGTTCTTAATTTTTTTTAACATTTAAGCAGAATGTCTTATTGACTCTAGGTCACCTGGGAATAATAACCTGCATTTATGTTTTATGATATTTTACCTCATTGAGAAAAAAAAAGATAAATTATTACAGACTTTTGACTTTCATGTGTTTGCTGCTCTGGGCTAAGAAAATGTTCTGTTCTCTCCCCAGAAATATTTGCTTTAGTGTTACAACTCGTCAACAAAAGGTGTATGGACCACATTTCCACTTGCTGACACCTACTTCTAGCCAGAAACAAACTTCTTTGTAGCATGTATGATATCACATCAGCCACTGAGTCAGTTTGCTGAAGGAGGGTGGATGGTGGCATATAAGAACCAGCAACTAGGCCAGGTGCAGTGGGATATGCCTGTAATCCCAGTGGCTCAGGAGGCTAAGGCAGGAGGATCATGAGTTCAAAGCCAGCCTCAGCAATTTAGCAAATCCCTAAGCAACTTGGTGAGACTCTGAGTCTCTAAATAAAATATTAAAAAGGTATAGGGATGTGGCTCAGTGGTAAAGCACCCCTGGGTTCAATCCCTGGTAACAAAACAAGAGAGAGAGAGAGAGAGAGAGAGAGAGAGAGAGAGAACGAACCAGCAGCTAGAGCCTGGAATCCAACATCATCCAGGAAGTCTAATGTCCACTGACATTAGGTATCCAGCTTCCAGCTTCTTCTAAGCAGTCTGGCCATCTTCATTGGCAAGGTTTCCTTCAGCAATTATTTTTACTTGGTTATAGGCAGACTTGATAACATCTCCAGCAGCTGCAGCCTTGGAGATTGCGTAAATTCCAAAGTGTCCAGAATCCAAGTAACCGGCATTAAAAGCAGAAACATCAAACGACTGGTGATTTCCTTTGGCAATAGCCTGGTACAGGATGCTAGTGGCATTGCTGCCCCTCTTGACATGTGGTCCAGCATCCCAAGGACATGCTGAAGAACAGTGAATGCATGTGCTGCACTTCCTATGGCAGACTTTCTGCTACAACTCCAGAATGGACAAGACTGTCTCCATTCTGTTCTCAAATTTCACCTCCATAATATTTGGCCTTTGCACCAAATAAATCAAGCCCACCCCTTACATTGAGAAACTGTTCAGCAACTTGCTTTAAAACAGGATGACTCACACCAAGTCCAACCAAAGTCATTCTTGTGCTTGTAAAATAGCTCTGAATGAAGTAATGTAGCTCTTCTGATGTCCCTTTTCCAATCCAATAGTCAGGACAATACAAAGAATTACCCAAGGCCTTCTGGTAAGCTGTGGCATGCAAATTTTCACTGTGATAAACTTGTGGGTTCTGAAAAGCCACACTTTTGTCAATCCTTAGCTGAGACTGAAGGGCAGCCACTTCCCCAACCTGCTTCTTTGGTGACATTGAGCAGGAACTCCATTAGAATATCGACAACATCCCACAGGTACCCCTCAGTGTAAGCCATATTTTCCCTTGTTGTTCCCACACTTAATTTAGCACCAACTGCTTCAATTCTACAGGTTATCTTGAAAGATGAAACTCCTTTTGTAGTTAAACTGGATGCCAGATGCAGCAAATGACAGGTTCCTAAATTGCTGGAGTTCTCACATCTACTGCTTGCTTTCATAAACAACCAATTCTTGATGCAGAAGCATAGTTTCCCGGAGAAGCAATCACCAAACCATTGAGTACTGTGGAAAGTTCAAGGTCCTGAGGATGTAGAGGAACTCTTGCAGGGGCCGGTTGTGCCTTTAACTTCAGGACAACTTTGAGAGAATAAAATCTCAAGAGGGACCCAGCTCTGGTTAGTAGCTTCATGGTTCAAGAGTGCATGGACCCACAGTCACTGCCAGCTTAAAGAAAAACAAGATGGTCTCCTCTTAGTTTGTTAACTTAGGTATTTTGTCATAGTGATAGAAAGCTAACTAACCCAGTCCTCCTGGTGTAAAAGTTTGGATTTTATAGGTGGTTGGAGCTCTGTTTTTTCGTTATCTTCACATATTCTGCTCCTTCATCTTATATTCTAGAGGGAGAAATCAGATCATGTCACTGAGTGGCCTCAGACACTCTGCTATGCCTGTCATTTGGCAGGTGGGAGGACCTGTCTCCCCTTTCCAATGTGCTGTTCCACATGACAGCTGCTGGCCAGAGAGCTGCATTTCTCAGCCATAGTAATTAGCTCAGGAATGACACATGACTCAAACCAGGCCAATCACAGCCAACCCAAAGGACCTGCTAAGAATGCTGGGGGGAATGCTGCTCTTGCTTCCAGAAATGGCTGGAGCTGAGAGCCAGGGAAGCTACAGCCTCCTAAGGATACGGATGAGGGAAAGAGAGGGGGAGGGAGAGGCACATAGAGAGATACAGAGAGAAACAAGGACAGAGAGAGAGACACACATACAAACAAAGCCACAACTGAGACCTCAGCTCTGTGCTGTGCCACTCCTGAGGTCTTCTTAATGTTGGGTCTTGAAGTATAAAGCCAATAAATTCCATCACTATTTTGTTTTTGTTTTGCTTTTTCATAAGCTAGTTTGTATCATGAGCAATGAGGCCTTATGTCCTCCTTTCCTCTTTTCCCCAGCGAGGAATTTATTGGAGTCCTGGGCTGCCTGTGCTTCCTGTTGCTGTCTTCTACCACTGTGGGCTACAGACTGGATCCAGCTTGGAGAAGGGGTTAGCAGTAGAGCTTCAAGTTCCTCTAATATTGTTGCAGCTGCTAAGAGGGAGCTGGCACATCTGTCACCCCCTATCCCTCATTGAGGAATCTGGGTTCAAAGGCACCAAACATGGGTTTTGCCTGGACAAATCCACTTCTGAACCCTACTCCCCCAGTGCCCCAGCCTGGGAAACCACATTCCCGGTGGAGGGGAGCAGGGTCAGGAGTATGATGGATACAGGTAGAACCCAGAACTCCAGGCTCTTGACCCAAATTACCACTGGAGTCCTATGTGGTCAGGGATTGTTCACCTTGCTATGTCTCCCAGCTGTAACTTGAGAGCTCTGGAGTCACCAACCCAGGCACCTTCACAGTTGCATCTTCTGATAATTCTTACTCTCATCAACTGAGGCCACAGAGAAACCACATTGGTATTACTGATCAAGATTCTGTTCTGTTCACTGCATGACAGCTGATATTTGGGAGACTGGAGTTAGCGGAAAGGAAATCAGGCTTTATCATGATAAGCTAGCTGATGAGGAAAATGGCCAAACTCTCGTCCTAATGGACATTTCAAAAAATTCAGGTACATGAAAGGGTCTTTATAGGAAGGAAAAAGAGGGAGGAATGGGGTAATAAACAGGAGGGCCATGTGCTGAGTTGCACATCTTCAGGGGCTGCTTTTATTTTAAACATTCCTAGGATTACAAATGACATTTGACCTTGGGCCAGTTCTATAATTCATTATATAAACACATTATTTTCATGTAAGTTAAATGTATGTATGTATGTATGTGTGTGTGTGTGTGTGTGTGTGTGTATTTTGGCAGTACTAGGGATAGAATCCACAGGATCTTGCATGCTAGGCAAGCACTATACCATGGAGCCATATCCTCAACTCTATTCTTCTTTTAATTGGAATACAGAATTCATAAGTCCTAGGCCCAGACTTTGATGTTATATGAAGACCATCAGGTGTTCCAGGGTTCTGAAAAACTAAAGACAGATTACTATTTAGGGGGTCTGGGAACAGATGATTTTTTTCTTTGTCCCTGTTTCCTGGAATAGTTGATTATCATAGTTAATATCTCAGCAATTTAAAGGGGATTATTCTTTTAGGAGTTATAGAACTTGGCAAAGGGAAAAACAAAGAATGACTTTACAACCGGCAATTTTGCAAAGTAAAGCTAATCTCAAGTAGCACAGTTTAAACAAAACAGTGCAGTCATTCCCACTGGTACAGTGAGCCTCAATGGCTCATGGGCAGTGGGTCTGTAGTGGTGACCACCGAATGTGATGAGGGATGCCAGAGAACCAGGGGTCCCTCAGCAACAGCAATGAGGTTGACGCAGCTGTGAATGACTCTTGTCCATCCCTGGACAGCTGCGCATCTCTAACAGGATGCACCCAGGTCTCAGCAAGCTAGTCCTGCTGACTGTGCTAGCCACCCTCCAATCACTAAGACCCTATCAGTGTCTCGAATGAGTAATAAAAATGCCTGTGCTATATTACACTCCTCCTCCATTAAAAATCAAATCTTCTTGCTTTCCCCTAGTTTGACCTGGGGAAAAAAAGGAAGGGGATTCTATCCTCTTTCTCTTTGTGCTTCTCCAAGTTTACCCAGCCTCGTCATGGTTTTTGCCCTTTCTGTGGCTGAAAGTAGAGATGAAGGGAAAGGAGCAAGAGGATAGAAAAGCCATTTCCTGAAGTTCTACCCCAGTAGGTCAAGGAGTGGAGTTCCTGAGACAAAGCGTGGTCCATCTCTCAGTAGCAGCCCTGTGTAATGAAAGCCCAGCTTCTCCCTGGCCCCACAAGGTCCTCCCCTCCTCAGCCAGGACATGGTTCCCCACTGCTGAGTGCCAGCATCCCCCTGGGTCAACCCTATTGGCTGGCACACAACTCCACTCCAGTTTTTTCTGGTCTGAGACCTGCCTATGGTTCATGGGGAAATTCCCGCAAATTTGATGCTTACAAACTCAAGACTAAAGCAGTTCCTTCCACCCCCACACACAATAGTACCTACTACCAATGTCCTCCAGTGTGTGGCAGTCTTCCTTAAAGGATTCTCAAGTGTTTCACATTGGCTATCTAAAAATCTGCATGTAACTCTGTCTTGGTGACCAAAGTCAATGTGTGGCCGCTGATAAAAGTTATCATTGATGTATACAAACAACCTAGCTAAGGAGAATCATGTTCAACATCGAGTTCGGAGACTAAGCAGACCCACGGGGGCCCAAGGGAGGCACTACCAATATCAGGGGCTTCAGCAGGGCATCATTATTCTATTCTCATGAGCCTCTTCCTATGTATTGGAAAAGTAACACAGACTAGGAATTTCAATTTTATCTGGCATCTTTCCAGTGCTATATAATTTATATTTTAATTTTTTTTTCTGTGTATAATGTTTTGACATCTTTCTGGTCCAAGAAAGGTAGCTAGTCAATTCTTGGCTATCACAAAGGACCTCAGTGGGAGCAGATCTTTGATATAAAAACTACTTGATACTCAACCAGACCACCTCCATCTGCCCCCCACACCCTATATGCCCCTACTCCCGCCCTCAGACAACATTTCTATGCTTCATCATCCTAGGGCCAAGTTCCAAACAACTAAGGACCACCCCCATAGCTCAGAGCCCACCATAATTATTCTAACCAGCCAGTCCTACACTGCTTACCCTGCCCTGTCCTTCCTTTGCCTCAGAAATCCCAGTAAAGACCATGGCCTGAGCTTGCCCCGTACTGCCGTCTCCTGCCTCCTGACCACCGAGGCTTCCCCAAGTGGCCCTGCCTGGTGGGCTGCGCACCTCCATCTCCAGGACCTGGGAGTAAAATAAACTTGGTTTTCTTAGAGCACTTCTCTATCTCCTCCCATGGCTGCTCTGACTGAGCTTCTTATACAGAGCACAAAACATCTGAGGAGACCAGAGACAGACAAGTTTCCTGGTCATTTCTGAGTGATGTTAAATGAAAGTTTTGAAAGTATTTTAATAGACGGGATGTTTCTGCTTACTCAAGGGGCAATAGCCGCCATTGGCTAGAATTAGGGGCCTCTGGAAACTGACCTCACTCTCCTTGAATTTCATATTGTTCTTGGCTTCCAAGTATGACACAAAAACAAGGTGTTTAGAAAAAAAAAATTATCACAACCTTTCTGGAATCAACTTATTCTCACTCACTGACAATTCCATTGTACCCCACAAGGTGAGATGTGCACCTACCCCTTTGGGGGGGGAAGAAGTTATTCTTGTGTCTTAAATCATTTTGTGGTATTTCTTCTTATTACAAAACCATGTCATGGCTCAATGAAGAAGTGTGGGCAAACAAAAGGAAGGAAGTAAATGTCCCCACCTAACCCACATGCTGAGGTAACCCTGGTAACCCCTAAGTCAATCTAGCAATAGGGTACATGTGCCTTTCAGGAAACAGTTGTTCATTTTGCACATAGTCTTTGTCTTCAATTCGACACTGGTAGAGAAGCATCTTTCCATTTCATTATGTTGTCTCCTGCCATCTTGTTTTCAATTTCTGCATAATTATACCGTTGAATGAACACCATGTAATTTATTTTAATCTGTACCATATTGTTGGCCAGAATCAATAAAGGCTCATCATTTGGACTATTTCATTATCATAAATAGCCCTGCAACTCAACTGCTCGTGCATACACTTTTAAACACATCCACAGTTGTACCTGAAAGTATGTTTCCTGATGTGAAATATCTAAGGGGATAGTATACAAGGGCTTTGGTACATATTTGATATAACATTTTTGCCAAGTTGCTTTCATAAATGTATCAATTTCCACTTCCCTGGAAAAGTATGTCAGATGCTTTCTCACCCGCTGCATTAGCACTGGGATTATCCACCCTTTTAATCCTTGCCAACCAGTAGGTGAAAAAAAAAAAATAGCATCTCATTATCATAATCGGTAATGTTTTTGGCCCCCTAATGGAGATCAAACATTTGGTGGCAATTATCTTTTGAAGTCAACCATTTTAAATGTCCTTATTTTAGGGTTTTCATGTAATAATTTGTAACTGGAAGCTTATAACAAGCTAATAGAAAATACTGTTTTGATGTAATTAAGTCCAGTTAGAAAGCAGCTCTCTGAATAACTGCACTTCCTTCCAGTTGATACTAGGGTAAAGCACTCCAAATGCATGTTCTGTCAAAAGCAATGTTAATAAAATAAACATTGCCCAAGCAGACAAATCAGGGGATGTAGTGATCCCAAAGCACTAAGCAAACAAGGAATTTGTTATTAAATTGTACACGTGCATTAAGAGCATCCTATAATGAATAGGGCGAAGTGTTAACTGTGCAATTGCATCATTCCAAAATTCTCAGTGCTTGCTACTGTTTAAAAGTTGCTAAGTTTATTTATCCTATTGTTTTGGCTTTGCTATATTGTAAGTAATTTTACAGATCACTAATTTCAATGCCATAATCTCTGAGCAGAGTGAAGTTGCTACATTCTTCCAATTAATTAACCAACAAATTTAATTTCACACTACAGAGCTTTGGAATAGCTACTGTTTACTGAAATTACCATTGCAAATAATGAAACCAAATGTTTAAAGAACCAACATTTAGTATTGTCAATGAAATCTGGGCTAAATGTTAATAAATATAACCCAGTGTGGAAGGCCATCTGCTGGCCCTTCAGCATTGTGAAGGAATTCTCTGTGAGTAGCCTGATTAAGACAGAATGTTGATGTGACTCTGGACTTCAGGAACCATGGGGCCTGGTTAGTGGTTTCCGAAGTGGCCACTTTCACCAGAAGACCCTATTGCTTACCTACCCTCCAAAAGCATCAACTATATTTTTTTTCAAATTTTAAAAGGATAGCTTATTGAATAATCAGCAATGTGATGACCACCTCATTTTTTAAACTTTGCAAATGATCTCGCCAAGTACTTGATTCTCCCTAGGCAGATATACATGTTACCCAAGTGCAAATAGCACATAAGCAGTTAATTGTGACTACATCATAATGAATCTTGGTTAATTGCTTCTTGGTCTTTAAATTGCCATTTTGATTTACTGCAATCAATTCGCCTTGAGGTCCCTCTATTGTTGCCATTTTAAGTGAGCACTAATGTTGATGATTATTAGCCATGAAGCGTGCAGAGTTTTCATGATTTGATGTTATTTCCCTAAAACAAATTCCCAGCCACTGAAACAGCAAAGAGGAACTAACACTCTTAGCTTTGTGTATCTTATCGTCTTCATGTCATTCTTATTCCTTCTGTGTACCTCACCCTTTGTTTCTTTGAATATATAAATATCTAAAATAAAGAGGGGTTTCTGCTTTGTTCTATTCTATTTATTTTTCAGGTTCTATGCTATCCCCTGCATTGCTCTGCCTTTCCATTGTGTCCATTGGTCTCTTCCATGGAGATGGGGCTCCCAGGTAAGAAGGAAGAGTTCTAAAATGGTAGTAATGTTGGGAAATGTGGGGGTCACCTCCTCACTGGAGACTGGTCATTGAAGGTCTTCTTGCTATCGCCATCAGGAATCCTATTCTCTGAGGATGTCAGTTCTCAAAAAAACTGCATTCCAAGGGTGCTCCTCCTATCTTGTTGACATTCAAAAAGCAGACAATGGGCTTGCATGAGCATGCAATAAGATTAAGAGAGTGTGGGTGTGTGTGCACGTGTGCATATGTATGGCATGTATGAGGATATGTGTGCATATGTGTGAGCATGAGACTGCATGTATATGCATGCACATGTGTCTGCATGTAACTGTGCATATGTGCATATATGTACACACAGTCACAAGGCTGCACTTGGCCACAAGAGGCATTGGGCTTCTCTGAAGGTGCCCTTCAGCAGTCCTGGTGAAATGGCCTGGAAACTGCACAAAACAGCAGCATGGTGATCAGACTGCTCTGACTCTTCAGGGACCCCAAAGAGCAGCCTTGCCAACCTGTGCCTACCAAAAAGATTGTTTGTTTGGATTTCCAAGTTTATGGATTAGGGGACCCCAGGTAACTTTCTTTGCTTTGTTCTAGTTTCCTTGTATTTGTGCCATCACCTGATAGTGTCAAAGTGTCCCCCATCTCTGCATCTATGGGTTTCAACAGACATTTGCTTGATAATTTGCTCACCATTCAATATTGCTTTTCTACATATTGCCTATTTATTATGATGACCCGTTTTTTTTTCTTTTGGTTGGTCAAATTTTTCCTATTGAGTTATTATTCTTTAAATAATGTTGCAAAACATTTATATTGCAACTATCTTCTCCCTAGGATATTTGCCTTTCAACTTTATTTAATTTGTTATTGTATATTTGTAAATTATTTCATATCTATTTAGGGAGCAAAATGATGTTATGACATATGTCTATAATGTGAACTAACTGGATCAAGCTAATTAACATGTTCCTTACTTCTAATACTTCTCCTTTGTACCCTTCAACCAAATCCCCTCACTGACATCTACTGGTAGCCACCACTATACTTTTTTTTTTTTTGGGGGGGGGGTTGTAGATGGACACCTTTATTTTGTTTATTTAGTTTTATGTGATGCTAGGGATCTAACCCAGTGTCACATACATGCTAGGCACATGCTCCACCACTGAGCCACAACCCCAGCCCACTCTACTTTTTGATTGTTCTAGCTTCCACATAGAAATGAGAACACACAGTATTTGTCTTTTTGTGCCTGGCTAATTTCACTTCACATAATGTCCTTTTCATCATGTTGTTGCCAATGACAGAGCTTCCCTCTTTTGAAAGGCTAGGTAGTATTCATAGTGTATATATGCCACATGTTTTTTCACTATTCATCCACTGATAGAGACCTGTGTTGATTCTCTAATTTGAATAATACAGCAGTGAACATGGGAGTGCAGCTCTCCCTTCAACATACTGATGTCAAATCCTATAGCTATATACCCTGTTAGGAGTTAGTGGACCATGTAGCGGTTGTATTTCTAATATTTTGAGAAACCACCATAGTTTTCCATAATGGCTGTACTAATTTACATTCCCATCATCGTGTATGAGACTTCCCTTTTCCACATCTTCACCAACACTGGTTTCTTTTGTCTTTTTGATGATAGTCACTCTGACAGTATGAGGTAATATTTCATTGGGATTTTGATTTGCCTTCCCCTAAAGAGTAGTGGGCGTCTTTTCAACTGCTGAATGGCCATTTTGGCATTCTTTGATGACATGTCTATTCAAATATTGTCCATTCTTAATTATTTCTTATTCCTATTAAGTTATATGGGTTTGTTTAATGATTTACAAATAATTTCAGTCTGTGGCTTGTTTTAACTCTGATAAATGAGAACAGTTTCATTCACTGTTAATTTACTCTTAATTATGTCTTTTGAAATGAAAAGGGTTTTAGTTTCTAACTTTGATGAAATTGATCCATTATTTATTTTTATGAATCCACTTTTTTGCAACATGTGTAAGTTTTCTTTGCCTAACCCAAGATCCTTAAAATTGTTTCCTATGGTTTATAACAAAAGTTTTATGGGCTTAGCTCTTAATTTAAGTCTATTATTCATTTTGAGTTAGTTTTGTCTATGATGTGAAGCAAGTGTTTAAATTTATCTTTTTGCTTGTGGACATCCAATTGCTCCAAAGATATTTATTAAAAATCCCTTTCCCCTTTGAATTGCCTTATGCCATTGCTGAAAATTAATTGACCATACATATAAATGTTTGCCATTTCCTTCTATTCCATTGATTATCTGGATCATTCTGTCTCTTTCACTGTATACGGATATGTCTATCCTTATACAAGTTTCACTACCTGGATTATTTAGATTCATACAAATTTTAAAATTGGGATGTGTATATGTCCACAAAGTTGTTTTTTTGTTTTTTTTTTTTTGTTTGTTTGTTTGTTTGGACAGGTTATTCTGGGTATTTGATTTGGCATTTCTACAAGCCTTGGCATTTTCATTGAATCATGAAATTTTCATTGAATTGAAGTTTTCATTGAATCTATAGATAAATTTGGGGGAAATTGCCATCTTAATAATGTGATTTCTAATCTATGAATACTGAGCATCTTCCCGTTTATTTTTATCTTCCTTAATTCCTCTCAGCAATGTACTTTCTTTTGTAATTTTAGTCCTAAGCATTTAATATTTTTATGATTTTGTGAATGGAATTGTTTTTGTCATTTCATTTAAGATTGCTTATTGCATGTGTACAAAAAATACAAATGAATTTTGTATCCTGATCTTGTATTAGGTGACCTTGCAGAATTTGTTTATTGTCTCTTGGTGAGTGTCCACTATTTACCCATGTGAAACCATGTCATCTGTCAAAAAAAGACAGTTTGCCCTTCCATTCAGATGCTTTTTATCCCCCCCCCCCCCTTAATGTACTGGCTAGAACTCCTAACACACCGTTGAATACAAGTGGTGTGATTGGATATTCCTGCCTTTTCCTGGTATTAGAGGAAAATGTTTAATCTTTCACCTTCAAATATGACATTAGCTATTATTGATTTTTCATAAATGCCATTTGTCAAGCTGAGGAAGTTCCCTTCCATTCCTGGAAATCTGTGCTGCATTGTGTCAAATGCTTTTTCTGTATCTATATCATAGGATTTCCCCCTTTTGTTCTATTAATATTCTGTATTAATTGATATTTAATTATTAAAACAATCTTGAACTCCTGGAATAAACCTACCTAATCGTATATATCATCCTTTTGTTATGTTTCTGGATTGGATTGGTTTGATAATATATTGTTGAGAATTGTTGTTTCTATACTCATGAGAAATGTTAATCTATAATTTCCTTTCTTGTGATATCCCTGTCTAGCTTTGGCATCAGGGTAACACCAGCCTCATAGAATGAACTGGAAATATTCCCTCCTTTTCTATTTCCTGGTTTGTAAACAATTGTTTATTTGTTCTCTAAGTGTGTTGTAGAAATCAACAATAAAGCCATTGGAGCCTGAATTTTTCTTTATATTTTTAACTATAAATTTAATGTCTTTAGATTTAGTAAGAACCTCTGTTCTTCCCACCAAGATACAACTGGGGAAATAAAATTTATATCTTGATCATAAAGAATTGATGCCTTTACTTGTTACACGTTCATTCCCCAGAACTCCCTTTCTAGTATTTTTCTGGCTAGGGTAGACTATAAGGAATATTCCTTTGTGAAAGTTGTAGGACATCAGAGAGGAAGCAGTCATTTTATAGCATATACATACTTTCTGAGTTATTCAATTAAACATCAATCTAGTTCTTCTATGAAGGAAAATATATTATTAAAGTTACATTGACTTCATATCAAAAGGTACATTATTCTGGGTGGATCTAATTTGAGTAATTGAAAGTCCTTTAGAGGAGTGGCTATGTCTTCCCAGAGCTCAGGGACCTCCATGCTCACTTCGTCATTGCTCATCTACTGATTTATCACACTCGTGTGAAACAGTAGACAGTCTTACAATTGCTCTTCAAGTTTTTATGGCCTAGCACATGGTCTTTCATGGGGAATATTCTGTGTGTGCTCAAGAAAAATGCAGCTAGGTGGTGTGTTCTGTAAATGTCAGTTAGGTCAAATTTGTTGATCGTGTTGTACAAATGTTGTTATATATTCTTGCTGATTTTCCAACTAGATGTTCTATCCATTATTGAGAGTGAAGCCTTGAAATATCCAAATATTTTTGTTGAATTGTTCATTTTCCTCTTGAATTCTGTTGGATTTTGCTTTTCATATTTTGCAGTTCTGTTGTCCAGTGCATAGATGTTTATAATTAAAGAGTTCCAGCGTGACCCATGGAACTAATGCCTGCTTGCTCTAAACCCACCAATTATAACTTCCCTAGAAAACCAGCTTAGTTTACACCCTAGGCCCCATAAACATCTTGGCCCACAGGTCCTTCTTTCTCTTTCTTGATTCCCATTCATGGTTTAACGTGCCCTGGCCAGCTCCCCACTTCGCATTGGCCCTGTGAGGTGTAATGCCTCTTCTTTCTGCTTCTATTAGAGTGTGTGTTTTTTGAGTTGCCTTCTATATGTCTCACCTGACCTACATGTCCAAAGGTAACTTCTCTCCTGGTTAGGGGTCTCCTCTTTAATGGCTATCTTGGTGGCAATAACAACATAAACATATAAAAGCCACAGGGTTTCTTCTAGAATAAAATTTCCTATGAGAGAAACAACTGGCGAGAGATTAGACAATGAGGCATTCAGCTGCCCCCACAATAAAGAAGTATCCAGTGAAATGTCCCCTGTAAACATCCGTGACCAAGTCCTGGAGGTCATCAGGCAGCTTATAGTCAGTCACTCTCATGAAAGATTTTAAGACCAAATTTTTAAAAATACAAGAGTTTGCATGATAATTTTTTTTCATCCTTTTACTTTCAACCTATTGGTTTCTTTGAATCTAAGTGGGTCTCATGTAGACAGCATATAATTAGTTCTTATTTATTTATCCAGAATAACAATGTCTTCCTTTTGAATGGAATGTTTATCTGCATTTAATGCTATTGTTGACATGGTTGGATTTACATCTTCCATTTTGCTATTTTCTTGCTATGTGTCTCATGTTTTTTTCATTCCTCTGTTCATGTCTGAGTTATTCTCTAAACAGTTACTGTGTGAATTTATTTGCAATCTACTTCAGATTAATAGTATCTTAATTCCAGTAAAATACAGAAACTTTGCTCCAGACTGCTTCATTTCCTTCTCCCACTCTGTGCTTTTATTTGTATGTATATTGTGTCTATATGTAATATAAACCCAAAAATACATTGTTAAAATTATGGTATGCAATCATATTTTTAAAGTTTTTAAGGAAGACAAAGAAAATATATTTTAGAATCTCTAGATTAGCCCCCACATTTACCACTTCCAATATTCTTTATTTCTTTCTATGGATTCACATTACCCAGGTGGTTTCACTTCCTTGAACTAATTTACCTCTGCTGCTTATCTTCTCTTTGGTGTTATTATTGTCACATATTTTACAAATTTATATAAGCTCAATAGCACAACTTTATAATTGTTGTTTGATATAATTGTCTTTTAAACCAATTAAAAGATTTAAAGTTATATATATATATATATATATATATATATATATATATATATATTTGTACTAACTTTTTGAGTTTCCTGCATAATTACCTTTATTATTGCACTTTGCTTTTTCGTGTGAATGGAGTTATTATTTGATGCTGCTTTCTTCCAGGTTCAAAATTATATTTTAATAATACTTTAATGTATGTCTGTTACTAAGAAGCTTTCTCTTGTCTTTCTTTGAGAATGTTCTTATTTAGCCCTCAGTTTGAAGAATAGTTTTGCAGGATATAGAATTCTTGTTGATGGTTTCTTTTTTTGTCTTTGAGCACTTTGAATATCATATCACCACTGCCTTCTACATTGCTTCTAATGAGGTCAGAAGTTTACCTTATTATTGTTCATTTTATATAACGAGTTACTTTTCCAGGTTTCTTATTTCAATATTTTCTCTTTGTCTTTTAACTGTTTCGCTATGTTTCTATGTTCACCACTTTACAGTTATCCTACTTAGAATGCATTCATCTTTTCCTGGGAAAGCTGGGAATGGAACCACCATTTGACCCAGCTATTGCCCTTCTGGGACTATTCCCTGAAGACCTTAAAAGAGCATACTACAGGGATACCGCCACATCGATGTTCATAGCAGCACAATTCACAATAGCTAGACTGTGGAACCAATCCAGATGCCCTTCAATAGATGAATGGATAAAAAAATGTGGCATTTATACACAATGGAGTATTACGCAGCACTAAAAAATGACAAAATCATGGAATTTGCAGGGAAATGGATGGCATTAGAGCAGATTATGCTAAATGAAGCTAGCCAATCCCTAAAAAACAAATGCCAAATGTCTTCTTTGATATAATGAGAGCAACTAAGAACAGAGCAGGGAGGAAGAGCAGAAGGAAAAGATTAACATTAAACAGAGACATGAGGTGGGAGGGAAAGGGAGAGAAAATGGAAATTGCATGGAAATGGAGGGAGATCCTCATTGTTATACAAAATTACATATAAGAGGTTGTGAGGGGAAAGGGAAAAAAACAAGGAGAGAAATGAATTACAGTAGATGGGGTAGAGAGAGAAGATGGGAGGGGAGGGGAGGGGGGATAGTAGAGGATAGGAAAGGTAGCAGAATACAACAGTCATTAATATGGCATCATGTAAAAATGTGGATGTGTAACTGATGTGATTCTGCAATCTGTATTTGGGGTAAAAATGGGAGTTCATAACCCACTTGAATCTAATGTATGAAATATGATATGTCAAGAAGTATGTAATGTTTTGAACAACCAATAAAAAAAATAAAAATATAAATTTTGGGGACAAAAAAAAGAATGCATTCATCTTTGGTGTGTATAATAATTTTCATTATTTGAAATTATATTGACCATTATTTCAGTGGGAATTTTTTCCTCTTTCTGTCACTCTTCTCTTTCAGGACTGTCATTATGCATATGCTGCATGAAATTGTCCTACAGATGTCTGAGGCTGTTGGTTTTCCTTCATCTATTTTTTTCTTTTGTACTTGAATATTAGATAATCTATATTTACCTATCACCAACTTCACTGATTCTTCTGCCAGCTCAAACTTGCTGTTGAATCCCTTCAGTGAATTTTTCACTTCAGTTATTATACCTTTCAATTCCAGAATTTCCATTTGTCTTTTTACATTATTTCTAATTCTTTAACATTCTATATTCAGTAAGTCATTGTCATCATACTTTCATTTACTTCTTTAATTTGCATTCCTTTAGTTATTTGAACATATTTATAACACTGTTTTGAAGCCTTTTTTCAGCTAAATCCATCATCCACCCCCACAGAGAGTTCCTTTTGATATTTTCTTTTAAAAATTTTATTTTGTTTATTTAGTTGTTTTTTGTTGTTGTTGTTTGTTTGTTTTTTGTTTTTATGTGGTGCTGGGGATCGAACCCAGTGCCTCATGCATGCTAAGCAAGCGCTCTACCACTGAGCCCCAGCCCCAGCCCCTTGATATTTTCTTTTATGTATGAGTATCATACAATTTTTATTGAAAACTGGAAATATTAGACAATGTATTGTAGCAACTCTAGACTTTTATTTCCACCTTAAGTTGATAAGTTTTTATTTGTTTAATGATTTGCCTGAACTATCTCTATGGAGTCCATTTCTTGTGCTGTGTGCAATTGCTGATGTTTCTTTTCAATTATTTTTTGTTTGTTTATGGGTTTGTTTTGTTTCTTTAATTTTTAAGACTACTTATTCCCTAAATATCTCCAGCTTCTTGGGGCTAGAGTTGTGGCTCAGTGGTAGAACACTCACCTAGCATGTGTGAGGCACTGGGTTCAATCCTCAGCACCACATAACGATAAATAAGTAAGGGAATTTTTAATTTAAAAAATTATTTAAAAATAAAGACTGGCTTCTTATGGATTACTCATGAATCAACACCACTTAGTGGTCAATTAATGACTGGTCAGAGATTATGCTTAATGATGTTTAGTCAACTTGGCTTCTACCCTTTTCTAATGGATCTATGTGTGACTTGGGACCGTTTATAAGTCTGCTGTCTATAAGTCTGGGTTTTTTGCTTTCTGAATTCACAAAGCCTCCCATTTGGCCATGGAATAGTAGCTAACTAGGACCTTCTCTGGTCTCTGCTGAGCATACATGCAGCCACAAATGTTCACGGCCTTTCAGACATCAGGAACAAATGGTACCTTACTAAGGCCCACAGGGAATGGCTTGTTCTCTAAATCTCCCTATTAAATTTCTGTCTGTTTGTCATTCTATTGTAGTCCCCAACCAGTATTGTGATCTCGGCAGCTGGGATGTTGACCTTCCATGATTGTTTACTGTTCAGATTGCTATTGTTTTTGATAGCTCCCCTGGGTGTGGAATTTTCCTCACTCTGTTTCAAATACAGTAATTTACATTTGGCAGTACACATGTAGGTCCTCCCTGTCCTAGTAGAATTTCAAGCCGTGAGAGTGGGGTGAGGTGGAGATGGGTGCATTTCCAGGCCAAAATATCACAGACCCTGCTTTCTCCTCCAAGGTTCAGTACATTTTCTTGAATAAACACATTTTATTTTGTTATATGACTTTGGTCTACTTTCAGAGGCTCTAAACTACTGATTTTGATCATTTTTGTCCAGTTTTAAGTTTACTTTTTCCAAGCTGCTTATTAATTCCAGAGGTCCTGCCTAGATTCTAATTAGGAAAGGATTCTAATTGGGAAAATATCAACAGAAACATCTTCAACAGCAGAAATAAAAGCCTGGGAAAATATAAACAATACACAAAACTCCTTTGTTATCGAAAAGACTAATTTTTTTGCATGGTATTTTTTAAAATATATTTTTAGTTGTCAATGGGCCTTTGTTTTATTTATTTATTTATTTACATGTGGTGCTGAGAATTGAACCCAGTACCTCACACATGATGGGTAAGTGCTCTACCACTGAGCTACGACCCCAGCCCTGCATATATTTTGATATATAACCCATATGAACTACTTCCCATAAGCCTACATCCATAAAATAAAGCTATGCCTCATTTTGTGTCCAAATCATGACTCCATTGACCTAAATGGGAGAAGCTAACTCCCTTCTAACTTGTCCCCAAATACTTGCTTGAGAAATCTCCAGATAATTCTCATAGCCCACTGTAGGATTTCTTCCTGCTCCACACATAATGACCCTAGAAGATGGCCACTGTTCTGGGTCTAGCTGACACCCATGGAGACTGTAACCAAAAGCCTACAGTCCTCTCCTCAGACACATCATCTGAAATGTGTGGACTTGCTCAGTCTCCCCAGAACAAATGCAGCTCTCACCAAACCTTCAAAGAGAGCTAGATTAATTGAGGGGAATTTGTATAATCTTAACTCACAGAAACTGACTCTGAGCAATTCAATCAGAAAGGGAGTTCATTAAAAGGATACTTGGCAGACTGGAAAATAAACAAGAGCAAAGAAAGAGCAGAAACCTGAGCCACAGGCAAAACAACAACTCAGAAAGCACCTGGCACATGCACTGCTCCAAGTGGCTGATCTCTGAACAATGCAAATGGCATCATCACCTCCCTGAGGCTGCCACTGACATATCCAGGGCTCCTTTCCCAGCTCATGGCTCCATTTCAAACATCTGCTTAGCCAGGGTTAAGTCATGCACCTGGTCAGCAGCTGCCAGCGACCTGACATTGGTACTACTGAAATGGATAGAGTCTTGGAGCCCTCAGGCCAAACCTAGAACTCAAGAGTTTTTCCCCAGGACAAATAGGACATGCATCCTTGTATCCCTGAATGTGTAGCACAGTGCCAGGCCCACAGCATGTTAAGTTATTGACACAAATAGGGAAAAATTCAACCTTTAACATAACAAGTCCACACACCCTTGGATGTGCTACCTTAGGAAGAGGAGCATGGAGTCTTTTGTCTTTGTCTCACTCTATTATATACACCAGTTTCCATATTGGCTTCTATACCTCAGTAGTGCCTCTGACACCCACTCTACCCAATGTCAATCCCTTCGCAGTTTTGATCCTTCAACACAAATCCAAGGAAAGTTATCTAGCAGGGCCTTTTATTTCCCTTGTGACAATCAGTGCTGATGATGAGGGACTGACAGGGCAGAAAGCTAGTGCACAGTCACCAGCAGATTATGCTAGAGAGGGACTGCAAGGCAGGCTCCTACCCATACCCTGCACATCTGGATTTAGGGCTTCAGATCCTTCCCTGATCAGATGAGGAAGCTGAGCTGAATAGCATTGGGAAAACCTTCTGTGATTTCTCTGTCTTTCCTGACTGTGCCATCATGAAATTATCTGCTCCTCCCCTCCACCCAAGGCTGAATCCTGCCTGACACCCAAGAGTTCATGCAAGAATTGCTCAGGAGAGGCCTCCTGAATAGACAAGTCAAGATCCATCCTCATGGATGGATTTTTAGGAATTAGGGACATTGCTCAAATGTCACTGCAAGAAACACTTCCCTCTCTTGCTGCTAAAAATAGCTTCAGATGAACAATTTCAGAGAGACCTGTGACTTCTGCTCTCCAGCAATTCAAGCAATACCTTCAGATTCTTGCTACAAAAATAGAACCCAGGTTGTTGTTTCAGAAGAAAATCTCCGAGGATTGCTGTGGGCAGGTAGGCTTCCTAGGAACTCTGAGGCTGCACAGTTTCTATGGACTCAGTACTACATGAGTAACAGGAGCTTTCTTTCCTCAGTCATTTCTTCTGACATTGGAATAACCAAGAACCAGGTGATGTTCACACATTACTGCCCATCCCTAAGGCACCTGCAAAGGGAGAGGAGATCAGAGGCAGAATATTAAGGTCACTTTCCCTGTTGGTTCCTTCATGGGAGCTCCACATTCCCCCAGAGTGTGAAATGGCAGAGGTGTGGCTGGTGTTCTCCTTTTCAATTGCTGCTGGCCCTAGTATGCAGCCTGTCATTCTCCTGGGTATGCTTTCCAGCTCATCTGCACAGACAGCTTGTGTTTCTCCCTTGTTTAGCACTCTTTTCGCTACTGATGTGACCTAGGATCTATTGGGCCTCTGTAGCAGCTTCTTTGCACAGTGAGCCACAGTGTCTTGTATAGTAGTTTGCCCTTATCTGTGGGTAACACATTTCAAGAACTCCAGTAGATGTCTGAAACCACAGATAGTACTGAACCCTGTGTATACTGTTTTTTTCCTACACAAATACAACTATAATGAAGCTTAATTTATAAATTAGGCCTAGTAAGAGATTAACAACAATAACCACTAATGAAACAGAAAAATTGCTAATAGAATAGAGCAATAGTTCTCTTCAATTAGTGTTTATAGGGAAAAAAAAGTTATGTGAATTCAGTGTCTTTCTCTCTCTCTCTGGAAATATCTTATTGTACTTGAGATCTTAGCAACCTTCATATACAATTTCTCCCTTTCCTTGTTAAATTCTGAACTTTTTCCTTTTTACTTAAAGGAAGCACTTTATGGCTTCTCTTTGGCACAATCAAGTTACAAGGATCACTACTCTTGCACTTTGGGACCATTATTAAGTAAAATAAAGTTTACTTGAACACAAAGGCTACAATACCTAGAAGGTTGATCTGATGATTGACAGGACTAATGGGTAGGTAGCATAGATAGAGTGGATATACTGGACAGAGAGATGACTCACACCCTGGATAAGAGGGGGTAATATAGTATAAGATTTCATCACACTACTCAGAATGATACACAACTTAAAACTTATTAGTTGTCTATTTCCAGAATTTTCCACATATTTTCAGACTTTGAAACTATAAGAGGACAACAAAATTGTAATTGCAATTTTCTCTGGTTAAGCCACACCTCCTCTTGCCTGTGCCCTATGTGCAGCTCAGGGAGCTATGGTCCTCAGTGAGAGAAATAGTCAGCATGTCCAGAGGGTGTCAGGTGCAATCCGGGATACTCTCAGGGTTCTAGTTTGGCCTATCTACAGCTGGTTCTACACATACTGGGAAACTTGAGATGGGGTCTGAGACTCTGGGGCCAACTCTGGTTTACCCAACCTGCAGTCCCAAGTCAACAGATTGCTCATATCTGGAGTGAATCAGTTGGGGTTGATAATCCCTAAATCTCCTTTCTGCCTTGATCTTCTGTAAGACCATGAGCTGACCTGCCAGGTTAGATGCCATGCTCAGTGCCCATGGTGTGCTTGGATCACTAGGAGGGACTGTCAGTGCCCCTGCACCCTTACCCTAGCCCCATAGGCTGAGTCTATATTAGCAGACCCAAAAATGTGATTCTGATTTCCCAGTCTACTAGCCAACCATTGCATATTTTTGATTGTGTTTTAAAATTCATTCAAGAGTGGAATAAATTATGGTCAGAAAGCAATGAAAAAGACTCAGATGTAACTTAATTTGGGGAGCTCTTCACATGCTTTGGGACATAATGAGAGAATAACAAAGCAGCCACCATGAATCAATTTGTCTCAATCCCATTTCAAGGGCAGTGGTATTCAGAAGAAGTGACCCAGAGCCTTGGTGGCCTCTCGCCTCTCGCCTCTCGCCTCTCACCTCACCAAGGCCATCTGTTCCTTTGTGTACCAGTATGGCCATTGCCCATTTCATTCCCAAAGCCCACAGCACCAGGACCCCAGCACCCCCAAACCACCATCATTGTCCCCCTGCACTCTCATTATTCATGTTGTAGGTTCTTAACTCACTGGTCTTTAAAAAAAAAAAAAAAAACAGAGGGCCCCAGAGCTCAGTCCTCAGATCTTCTCTCTTTCCTTTCCATATTCACCCTCTAGGTTGATAAAAGAAAAATTCTAAGATGTCCTAAATTAAGTTAGAAGCCAGAGAATAGAGGAAATAAAGAGATAAGAGAAGTTCCTTTAACTCACAGCTTCAAGCTAAATCAACAAAGAAAAAGAAAAAAGCTGTTCCACATTCTTTTTCTGTATGTATGCTGAAGATCAAGGCCACCTGGAATTCTTTTAGAACCAACCAACGAAGAAGCAATAAGAACTTCTCTTTGTGTACTAAACTTCTGTCCCAGGAATGCCAACTTCACATTGCCCTGCTGCTCTTATCTATAGCCAGCATAGCTTCAATGTAAATGATTTATGTTTCTTCTCCCCAAAATTTCATTATAAAACACCCTGACCCCTTAGGTTTGGTGGACATTTTTCCAGCTTCTATCTGACCATGCTTCAGGTAGCTTAGGAAATTTGTTCCCAGGCCAGTCATTTCACCTTTGATCACCGCTCAGTAAACATTTTATTTCAGAGACCTCTTAGTCTGGAAAGTTTGATTTAACCAGGTGATCTCAGGCAGGCTGAGAATACCATCAGCTGCAATGATGACTCCCATACGTGTGCCACTTGTCTGAACCCCCCAACTTAGACTCACATCCAGTCTTTCATCTCCACTTGGAAGACTAAGACTAACCAAAAGCATAAATGTTCAAATTTAATCCCTGGATTATCCTCATACGTGCTCCTCCCTCCCCTAGCCATTCTCAGCTCAGTAAACAACGACTTAACATTGAACTCCAACCAGCTGTGGAGAATAAAATCTGGCACCGTCTTTTACACCTAGCTTGAGCAATGGGCCATGGAAGCAACCGGATTCCTGAAAAGCTTGCCACAATAAATGCCAACTTCATAGATGACTGATTGTCATGATTTTTCTTCTGCTCACTCTCTGCCTGAAACATCTGCTGAACACCTAAAATCAGCTGACACACAGAAAAGCAAAACCTTCTACCAGGTAAGGTCTCATGGTTCAGATACAGCTGTGGGAAGATCATCATACCATTTTCCAACGTTTCCTCTGGAATTGGGACCTCAGTTTCCAACAGATGAAAACTACACTAAGTTTCATCTCCAATCAGAATGATAGTTATCAAGAACACAAATAATAATAAATGTGGCAAGGATGTGAGGGAAAATGTACATTCATACATTGTTGGTGGGACTGCAAATTAGTACAACCACTTTAGAAAGCAGTGTAGAGATTCTTCAAAAATCTAGAAATAGAACCACCAAAAGACCCAACTATTCCATGCCTCATTGTTTATCCAAAAGAACTAAAATCACCACAGTATAGCCACTTCAATGTTTTTAACAGCACAATTCACAAGAGCCAAATGATGGGATCAACCCAGATGCCCATCAATAGATGAATGGTTCAAGAACATGTGGTTAATATACCAATGGAGTTTTACTCAGCCATAAAGAAGAATGAAATCATGGCATTTGCTGATAAATGGATGGAAGTGGAGAAAATCATGCTAAGTGAAATAAGCCATACTCCTAATATCAAGGGTAGAAGTTTTCTCTTATATGAGGAAGCTAGAGAAAAATAAGGGACCGAAGGCAGTCAGGGAGGGGATCAGAAATCACAAAGATAGAGGGAAGATCTGTGAAATAAAAGAAGGAGAGTAAGAGGGAGGAAGGAAGGGAAAGGAAAAGAAATATAGAATGAATTCAACAGAATCATGTCATATACTTATATAAATGTACCAAAGGGAATTTCACCTTTGTGTACATGTAGAAAGTACTAATCAAAAATAAATAAATAAGGGAGTGAAAGGAAGGCCAGTAAAGGAAGGAGAAGAGGAGGAGGAGGAAGGGAACAAAAAGAGAGAGGGAATGGGGATTGAAATCAAATTCCTTGTATATATAATTTTGTCAAAAGGAACCCAAATACTATATATAATTATAATGCTCTAATAAAAAAAAAGAAACAAAGAAAAACTCCTCTGTGAGAGAATCAGCAGCCCCAACCAAAAGTTAACAGTGGGTGCAGCAATTTCACAGGGTTGGAAAATTGAAATGACTCAAAAGATTCCACATGGTCTCAGTGAAGGGCACGGCAGGCAGAAGGAAGCAGAGGCAGTCATGGGAGGTCTGAACCTTCCAGAACAGACTCCAAGTTGTCCTTATTTCAGCTGCACAAGACATTCTTCATCTTTGAAATGTGAACCACCATCGGGCATGGTGGCACACACCTATAACCCTAGTGACTTGGGAAGCTGATCAGAAGGATCGCAAGTTCAAAGCCTCTACAACTTAATGAAACTCTAAGAAACTTAGAAAGACCCTATCTCATAATAAAAAATAAAAAGGGCTGGGGATGTGGCTCAGTGGTTTAGTACCTCTGGGTTCAATCCCTGATGACAGAAGGGAGGGAGGGAGGAAATTTGAACTACCAAAGTATATACATCTCTTAGGGGATCCCTGACACAACTGAGCTGGACTGGGTTGTTGGCTCCAGCTACACATCATGGCTTAGGCATCAGAGCCTTGTGTCTAAAGGCATAGAATCTTAGGAGAAAAAGCTATAACACTTGCCTCCTGGGGATTTTTCTACAACAAAACACCGTTAACTGAACTTGAAAGAGAAAGAATGTCTTTCCTTTTGCATTGAAGAATAAACTGTCTTTTCAGCTTCATCTATACCTTAACTCTTAAATCTGCCCTTTCTTTCTAAACCCATTGTCCCTGCCCTATTAAAAGTCGCCATCAGCTCTCACCTGGGTTCGTACAATTGCCTCCCTCCTGGAGTTCCCATGTTACCTGGTCTCCTGTGGCAGAGATGGATAATTGCCACACCACATCCACTTCTACATTTTTCCCAATCTGCCTTCTGCTGCAGAATCTGGGAAGCAAACATTAAGCTCCTCACGTGGCCTTTCGTCTGCTAACATGCAAATTAGTTTCTACCAATTAAATGCTTTCATGTGAGATATAGAAAAAGACTCCAGGGCCCTTCTTCTGTTTCAGGATTTTTTAAATTTTGTTTTTGTTTGTATTTTTCCAAAGTTGGAAGGGGTTTTTTTGTAACAATGATCCAATGTCTATTCACAGGTTTTGTGGGCATTTAGAAACAGGACCAATGACAATAGTTGGTTCCTAAGCCTGGATAGCAGTTCAGGTGTATTTTCCCCCAAGATGTAATGCAGTATGTGACAAAATACTTTAACTAGATTATGAGCACTTGAAACAACTACATGGAAGGGAATGAGGTACAGGTGCTGACCTAGATAACTCTGGAAATGAATAGGGTTTATAAGACTAAAGTCAAAAAGAACTGTACATAAGTACTGTACAGCCCTGCATTATTTAACAGTGAGGACACATTGTAGAAAGTGAATTATTATTTTATTTCACTGCTGTGCAAACATCAAAGAGTGTGCTTATGCAAACTCAGATGGTATAAATCAATTATTTGACATGGTCCCTTCATGCAATCAAGTGACACTATAAACACAAGATGAATGAGGCTACTGCCAGCATAACAGTACACTGTTTTACAGTAGGCCCTTTGTGTGGGTGTGTGGGTGTGCGGATATGGGCACGTGTGCATGTGTGATGCTGGAGATTGAACCCAAGGCTTTGTGCATGCTAAGCTTGTGCTCTTCCACATAACTATAGCCCTCTCTCCAAACTTTTATAAGAACAAGGAACACACTTTAAAACTGTGATTAAAAATATATATAATACAGAAAATACATGTATCAGTAACATAGTCATTCATTGTAATGTGCTATACTTTTCTATGACTGGCAGCACAATAGGTTTGTTTACACCGGCATCACCACAAACAAATGAGTAACACCTTGTGCACTGACATTATGACAGCAATAGAAATTTTTCAACTCCATTATAATCTGATGGGACTGTTAGGTTTGGATATGAGGTGTCTCCCAAAAACTCCTGTGCTAAGGCAGCAATGTTTCAAGTGATTGGATTGAGAAAGCCATAATCTAATCAGTCCATCCCCGTTTGAATAGACTGACAAAGTGGTAACCATGGGCAGGTGGAGCATGGCTGGCAGAGGTGGGTCACTGAGAGTGTGCCCTGCAGGGTGCATCTTCCCTGCAGCTACTCCCCATCCCACTTCTTTCTGTTTCCTGGCTTCCTGGAGGTAAAATGCTTTCCTCTACTCTGCCCTTTGACCATGATATGCTACCTCATCTTAGGCCCAGAGCAGAATGGAATAAGCTATCTATGGACTGAGACCTCTGAAATCATGAGCCCCAAATAAATTCTCCATCTTCTAAGTTGTTTCTGTAAGAAATGTTTGGTCCAGCGACACAAAACTGACTAAAACAGAAATCACTTTATATGTACTCCTTCAATGTAATTTTATTATGTGATACATGACTATATTTTTTGTACAGTTGTTTCTTGCAGGGCAAAATGGGTTAGTGATTCTGAAACCACTATACATGGATACCAGAAATGAACAATTAAGTAGCTGGATGGTGGACTGTGGGAATTAGGCTTCTCACTGTCAGAGTCATACATTCCTGATTAGCCAGGAAAGAAGGTTAGAATGAACCATGTGGTGTTGCATAAAAATTGGAGACATAATTATAAATTCTTGTTTAGTCTAGTATAGATACACATGGATGTGTGTCTGCATACATGGATTAGTATACACACATGTCCCAGCTCTGTCTACTTAGGAGGCCCAGAAGCACCCCTGTAGCAACACCCCTGAAGCAACAAGCATACATATTGGTTTCTAATATTACTCTTCAGTAAAAGGAACTGGGGACCTTTAAACAAATAGATGACTGCAGGGCTGGGGAAGGGAGTACACAAGATGATCCTGGAGTAGCTTGCATTGAAAAATCAAGAAAGTGCTCAGGAAGCAAAATTATAGGGGCTTAATTTTAGTGCCATCACTTTAATGATACAAGAGTCAACAAAAAGAGCCACCAGTGCCAAATTCGGAACAATTTAAGAAACTAAATAATATAAATAACGTACTATGACAGTACGACCCAAAGCAAATATAAGGCATAATATAATATCACTGAGTCCATCCTGATTGGATCAACAATGTATAAGTGAATCAATGGGGAGTGGACAGGTCTCTCGTAAAGCAGAGTTCCAAAGTATTGATGGGGATACTCACCCCAAAGGCAGGGAGCACCACCCATCTACAGCCATCAATGGTGGGATGTGCCACTGAGCAGAGTGTGGAAAAGGAGAGGAGAGAGTGGCTCTGCAGTGGAGAAACAGAAAACACTACGCAGCCAGGGAACCAGGGTCAACATCGTCACTGATAAGTCATGGTGACAGCAGACACCCTCATGTGATGACAGTTTTCCTATGTGATCTTTCTCAGAAAAAAAGAAACTATTAAATTTCAAAAATACTATCTGAAGGACATTCTTCAAAATACCTGACCTTTCTCAGCCCTGTCACAGTTATGAGAAACACTCACAACCAAGAGAAACCTGAGGAGACAAGATGACTGATGTGATGGGGAACCCTGGATGGGGTCCCAGACAGGAAAAGAGCATTAGGAAGTCAAAACAAAGTATAGACTTTAGTTAATAGCAGTGTATTAATGTTGGTCCATTCTCTAATATAAATATAAATATCAATATAATATTTTACATTATCACTAGGGGACACTAGGTTCAAAGCATACGGGCCCTCTTTGTACTATCTTTATAACATCTCTGTAAATATAAAAGTCAGTTTATTTTAAAAATCATTTTATGGGGTTAGGGCTACAGCTCAGTGGCAGAGCCTTGCACGTGTGAGGCACTAGAAAGAAAACATGAAGTTGTTCCTTTGGCTGCATACATGCAATTCTGGAAAGAAAAAAACAGGGGGTGATAACATGGACGTGGAGAGCATGGGCACTATTTAAAGTACTGCCCCACGAGTGTTACAATGGCAAACTTGGAAGAGTCTACAATGTCACCCAGCAGGCTGTCAACATTGTTGCAAACAAAATTAAGAGCAAGATTCTTGCCAAGAGAATTAATGTGGGTATTAAACATATTAAACATCTAAGAGCCAAGCTAGCTTCCTGAAATGCATAAATGAAAATGACAGAAGGCAAAGAGAAAAGTACCTGGGTTCAGCTGAAACGCCAGCCTGCTCCACCCAGAGAAGCACACTTGGTGAGAACCAATGGAAAGGAATCTGAGCTACTCCAACTATTTCCTGTGAATTCATGGCATAATAGTTGGAAAAAAATAAAAGACCTCTGCACTGTAAAAAAAAAAAAAAAAAAAAGTTCTCTTAATTGAGTAAGTGTGGTCTCCTCTCCCTCAAAGAAATATTAAGCAATTTGTAATTGCATCAAGGGAGAAGGAAGGAAGGAGTCACGATCATTTCTGTGGATCTGCTTCTGGAGATCTCCATTTTGAACTATTGATCTGTCTTCATCCCCCAATACCATACTGCACTGATCATTGTAGCAAAACCTACCTCAATTCCTCAAGGCTTCTGCCACAGCTGTGGTCTACATAGCTAGACAGAGACTCAAGTTCTCAGAGTCGGGAAGGAACCCTCCATCCTACAGAGACAAGAGATATTCAGAACTAGGCCACCTTTGATAGAATCAATATCTCTCTCTCTCTCTCTCTCTCTCTCTCTCTCTCTCTCTCTCTCTCTCTCTCTCTCTCTCTCCTGCTAACTGCTTTGAAGAGAACTTTCTTTCAAAATTGAGAAGGAATGTACCTACCTGGGAAGCTTTCTGTTGCTAGCTTGAGGGCCTGACCATGATCCTCTGTTGGGTGGGGAGTATAAGACCCCAGTGACCACATTGTTTCTCAATCCTGGGCCCTACACCAGCTCAGCTCCCTCTTCCCACCTCTCAGAATTCTCCTCCAGCTGCCTCTCATTTTCTTTCCAGAGCTGATGCTGGACTCAACAGGAAGAAGTAAGGAGAAATGGTTTGACACCATCTTAATCAGGTTAAAAGTTCACTCTAACTTTTATATAACAGATCCTTAGCTTGAACTTCCTCTACACCGTTTGCACTATAATGAATTTTAAAGACAGACAAGCAAACGAACAGCAGGATAACTCATTCTGTTAAAGGAATTCCAACGTCATCACCTGGTGTTATTTCAGATTTTCCAAACAATGACACATAAATGAGCTCCAATTTCTAGAAACACACCAATTGTCCATGTGGGCCAGCCCACACTGTCATGAAATTCAAAACAGTCTGAAAATCTGTCTTCTTTCAAGAAAAGATGGAAGTCCATAAAAAGTGACTTTGAAACCCTTGATAAATGTCCATTATGCAAATCTATTGTCTCACCAAGTATAGAAATAAAAAGAGAAAGCTGAATTAATGCCACACAGACTAGAATTGTAACCAGGACAGCAGTGTTCCAGGACCCCACACAGAGAAACTATAATTAGTTTTTTCATCTTCCTATATCCCCCACAACCAAATGTTCAATTTTCACAGTGTTGTGAGTTGAAGCTGTGCTTCATGGTAAGGTAGCACGCTCAGATGAGGCACCATACATGGTTAAGCCACTAACAGTGTGTGACCACAGCCTCAAACCCTCACCTAAAAGGCCCCTCCTTGGACACACTGTACACCCTGCAACCTCCTTGGAACCATTTCTGGTGAATATTTTTGCTCTCTCTCCCAGATAGTTCACTTCAATAGGATTTGAAGCCATAATGAAATACTGAGCTGAGAACTAGAATGATAGGAAGCAGTTAAGTAGTGCTCAAGCCACAGAATGATGGGGCTGTTCTGGAGCTTACACTTCAGCAGGAAGACTCACTCTGACCAAGACTTAAAGGAAATTAAATGTGGAAGAACTGGCCGGGCACAGTGGTACATGCCTGTAATCCCAGCCGCTTGGGAGGCTGACAGGAGGATCGTGAATTCAAAGCCAGCCCCAGCAATAGAGAGGCATTAAGCAATTCATTGAGACCCTGTCTCTAAATAAAATACAAAATAGGACTGGGGATGTGGCTAAGTGGTTAAGTGCCCCTGAGTTCAATCCCCAGTACCAAAAAAAAAAAAAAAAAAAAAAAAAACTCAGAAAGAAGAACTGCCCAATACAACAGAAGCACATGAGAAAGAGTTCAAACTTGCCTATAAGGGTCCTAGGAAACCCTCTAGGAGGTAAGAGCTGGAACCGGAGCAGTATATGAGTGAGAGTCTATTAAACCACCTGTTGACTGTCCCTGCCACATGTCAATGGGCCATCCCAAACAGCCTCTGCCGTCACTCTTCTCAAAGCCCTCCCATTACACATCAACACCAGCCTCCCTAAACACATTTTCCCATGATAAGTGAACATGGCAGGGCTGCTTTCCTAAATCCCAGCCTCCCATAACACATCAAGTCCAGCTTTCATAAAACTCTTTACAAAAGTATAAACCCACAGAAAGAAGCTCAGAATGAAAAGTGTATCAAGGCATGTCATATAATATTGCCCAAAACTACACTGAGATTTCATCTCACTCCAGTTAGGATGTCAACCATCAAGAATACAAACAGCAATAATTGCTGGTGGGGATGTGGGGGGAAAGGTATGCTAATATATTTTTGGTGTGATTGCAGATTAGTCCAAGCACTTTGGAAATAAGTATAGAGATCTCTCAAAAGATTAGGAATGGAACCACCAGATGACCCAGTGATCCCATTCCTCAGTATTTATCAAAAGAACTAAGATCAGCATACTAGAGTGATATATTCCTACCAGTGTCTATAACATCACAATTCACAATTGCCAAGTTATAGAACCAGCCTAGGTGCTCACCACCCAACAAATTGATAAATAAAATGTAATATATATGCACAATGGCGTTTTATTCCATCATAAAGAACAAAATTATGGTGTTTGTTGGTAAACGGATGGAACTGAAGAACATCATGCTGAGTGAAATAAGCCAGGCTCAGGAAGTCAAGGGTCAAATGTTTTCTGTCATATACAGAAGCTAGAGAGAAATAAGGAACTAAAAATGTTGGTGGGGGAAGCTCATGAAAACACAGAAAGGAGAACAGTGAAGTAGAGGAAGGGGATTAAGGGATAGGGAGGAGAGATGGGAAGGGGAAAGAACTACAGAATGAAATTGACCAAATTATACTTTATGTATATATGGATATAAAAAACACAATGAATTCCACTTTTATATGTAACTATGATGTACCAATTTTGAAAAGGCAATAAATAAATGGAAGAAAGACCAGTTAAGGAAGGGGATCAGTGAGAGGGTATTAGGGAAAGAAAGAGGAAGTACTGGAGATTGAAATAGAGCAAATTGCTATATGTATCTATGAATATGTCAGAATGAGCCTCACTGTTATATATAACTATCATGCACTACTAAAAGTCTCCCAGCACCTTGGGAGGCTGAGACAGGAAGATTGCAAGTTCAAAGCCAGCCTCAGCAAAAAGCAAGATGCTAAGCAATCCGTAAGACCCTGTCTCTAAATAAAATACAAACTAGGGCTGGGGATGTGGTTCAGTGGTTGGGTTCCCCTGAGTTCAATCCCCAGTACCAAAATATTAATTAATTAATTAATTAATTAATTTTAAAAAGTCATTTTTAAAATTTTTTTAATTGTTTATTTTATTTATTTATATGCGGTACTGAGAATCGTACCCAGTGCCTCACACATTCCAGGCAAGTGCACTACCACTGAGCCACAGCCACAGCCCCAACTCATTTTTAATAAAGGTAAAATAAAGACTCCTTCAGCTATACAGTAACTGAAAAAGAATTTATCTCCAGCAGGTTTTCACTATGACAAGTACAAGAAAAATAACATCAGTTGGAAATCTGAAGCCACATAAAGGGATAGAGAGCAGCAGAGATGGTAATTAAGATTTTTTAAATTAATTAAAACTTTATAACAGATAATCAAACATCTAGAGCAACAAGAATAATATATTATGGAATTTATAACATATGTGGAAGTAAAATATATTACAATAATAGAACAAAGGACAGAAAGGAAGTATACTATTCTACAAAGTGGTCTAATATCACTCAAATGAATACTGTGACAAGTTATTTATATATATTTTTTTCTACTAAAACACCACAACAAAAAATATAGCTAATCATCTAAAAAAATGAAATAGAATTATTTTTAGATGTTCCATAAATCCAAGAGAAAACAGAGCAACAAGCAAAAGGGAATAAAAAGAAGATGGGACAAATAGAAAAGAGCATGATGATAGATTTAAGCCCAATCATATTAATAAATCACATTAAATGTGAACAGTCCAAAAACACAGTTCAAAAGTTAGAGATTGTCAGATGAAGTTAAAAAAGGAAAAAAATGCAGAATGAAATATTTATATTAGAAAAGAATTGCCTCAAATCAAGAAACAATAACTGGGATGAACTCAAATTAAAAAGATTCTTAGCAAAAGAAGCAATCAATGAGGTAAAAAAAAGAGCCTACATTTGGGGAGCAAATTTTGGCCACACGCACATCAGATCAAGCCTACTCTCCCAGATAAAGAACTCAAAAAACTTAACACCAAAAACACAAACAACCCAATCAATAAATGGGCTAAGGAGTTGAACAGACACTTTCCAAAAGAAGACACACAATCCATCAACATATATGAAAAATTGTTCAACCTCTCTAGTAATTAGAGAAATGCAAATCAAAGCTATTCTAAGATTTCATCTCACTCCAGTCGGAATAGCAGTTATTAAGAATATAAACAACAGGGGCTGGGATTGTGGCTCAGCAGTAGAGCACTGACCTCACACATGCAAGGTTGGGTTTGATCCTCAGCACCACATAAAAATAAATAAATAATATAAAGGTATTGTGTCCAACTACAATTAAAAATAAATATTTTCAAAAAGAATACGAACAGCAATAAGTGTTGGTAAGGATGTGGAAGGAAAAGAACACTCATACATTGGTGGTGGGACTGCAAATTGGTGCAACCAGTCCGGAAAGCAGTATGGAAATACCTCAGAAAACTTGGAATGGAACCACCATTCAACCCAGTTATCCCACTCCTCAGTTTATACCCAAAGGACTTAAAATCAGCATACTACAATGATGCAGCCACATCAATGTTTATAGCAGCTCAATTCACAACAGCTAAACTGTGGAATCAATCTAGATGCTCTTCAGTAGATGGATGGATAAAGAAAATGTGGTACATATACACAATGGAATATTACTCAGCATTAAACAAGACTAAAATATGGCATTTGCAGGTAAATGGATGGCGCTGGAGAATATCATGCTAAGCAAAGTAAGCCAATCCCAAAAAACCAAGGGCCAAATATTCTCTCTGTTAAGTGGATGCTTATCCATAATGAGGGAGATGGGTGGGAAGAATAGAGGAACTTTGATTGGGCCAAGAGGAGGGAGGGAAGTGGAGGGGATATGGGAGTAGGAAAGATGGTGGAATGAGATGAACATCATTACCCTAGGTACATGTATGACTGCACATGTGGTGCAACTCTACATTGTGTACAACCAGAGAAATGAAAAGTTGTGCTTCATTCATATACAATGAATTGAAAAGCTTTCTCCTGTCATATATAACTGACTAGAACTAATAAATAAGTAAATTTTAAATTAAAAAAATCAATGATTTCAGCATTCATTTTAAGAAATTAGGGAAAAGGGAGGAGAAAATGAAAAACAAAATGGTACACACACAAAAAAGATAAAAATCAGAATAGAAATCAATGAAATAGAAAACAGAAAAACAATAAAGAAAAATCAATGAAGTTGAAAGCTAGTTCTTTGAGAAAAATCAATATAATTTTTTATTATAAATATTCTTTATTTATTTTAGATCTTTATTTTATTTATTTATTTATATGTGGTGCTGAGAATCAAACCCAGTGCCTCACACGTGGTAGGCAAGTACTCTACCACTGAGCTACAATCCCAGCCCTCAATATAATTTTTAAGTCTGTAGCCAGATTGATCAGAAAAAGAAAGAGAATAAATATCACAAATACCAGGAATTAAATAGGGGACATCACTTTAAGTAATTCAGACATTTAAAGTATCATCAGGGAATACTATAAACAAATTTATGCCAATAATTTTGACAGCTTAGACAAATTGAATGAATTCCTTAGATGACAAAGTACCAAACACTCATTCAAGATGAAATAAACCAAATGTCTATTGACAACATTGAATTTGTAGTTTAAAACATCCCACGAAGAAAATTCCAAGCTCAAGTAGCTCTGCTGGTGAATTCTATCAAATATTTAAAGAAATTAAGCCAGTTCTACACAACTCATCTAGAAAAGTAAAAATGAGGGAATACTTTCTAAGTCACTATGAAAGTCCAGAATTACTCTGAAACTCAAACTAATCAAGCACATAAAAAAAAGAAAACTACAATATCTTTCATGAGCATAAGTGTAAAAAAAAATTAACAAACTTTTAGCAAGTTAAAACTAACAAAGTATAAAAAGATAATAAGTCATAACTAATTAAGGTTCAATGCAATGTGGTTTAAAATTAGACATCCAATATCAATTCATAAATCATATGGTCACTTCACAATGACCATATGTTTCCTGTTTCACAATACAGGAAAACATTTGACAAAAAAACAGCATTTATTCCTGATTATAAAAAAATTCAGCAAACCAGAAATAAGGGAACTTCCTCAGTTTGATTTAAGGACATGTACAAGCTACCCACAGTTAACAACACCATAATGAAAAAGATAAAATGTTTTCCTCCAAAGACAGGAAGGAAGGGAGGGAGGGAGACAGGGAAGGAAGGAGGGAGGGAGAAAGGAAGGGAGGGAAGGGGGAAGAAAAAAATCAATTTATAGGTTGCACTATATACACAATTGAGCTAAATGTAAAGCCTACAACTATGACACTTCTACAAGAAAAAAAATTTTTTTTAATTTGGGTCAGGCAAAGATTTATTAGACACAGCATAATCATGGAAATTCTGGTCTTATAAAGACATTAAAGAGAATAAAAAGTCAAGCCACAAATTGGGAGAAAATATTTTCAAAATATTTCTCGGCAAACCACCAAAAATAAGGGAATAAAGCAAAGGAAAGGAAAATGGAAGTTCTGTGAACCAGGGAGAAAAGAATCAGGAGAGAAGGCACGGAATTTTCCAGGATACTAGAAAAGAGAAGCCCGAGGAAGGCTTAAAGCTCGGGTGCTCCATACTGAAGGACAGATGGAGGCGCCAGGGGAGACTTCTCCATGACCACACTATCTTCCATAAAACATGACACCATAGCATGTTTGGAATGTATTGATGGATTAGTGACGGTGTGATGGTTAACCTCGCATGTCGACTCGGTTGGGCCATACTGCCCATATATTTGATCCGCCGTCATTGTGAAAAAATTCCTGTGATAAATCAACTTATAAGAGAAAAGGCCTATTTTGACTCACACTTTCAGAGGTTTCAGTTCATGGCCACTTGGCCATTGCTCTGGACTCACAATGAGTTAGAACATCATGGCAGGAGCACATAGAAGAAGAGGTCTGTTCACCTCCAGGCAGCTGGGAAGCAAAGGGAGAGAGAGCAAGGGTCGGGGGTCCCAATATCCCCTTTCAGGGCATGTTCCCAATGGCCTAACTTCCTCCCCCAGGTCCCACTCCTGAAGGTTCCCTCACCACCCAATAATACCTTCCTGGGGACCAAGTCTTCCACACATGGACCTTCTCTTGAACATTTGGGATGCAAACCACAACAGCATGTTTCTGTGAGTGTTTGGTTTGTTTGTTTGGTTTGGTTTGGTTTTTTGGTTTTGTTTTGTTTTGTTGTAAAATTAACATTTAAATTAGTGGACTTTGAATAAAGTGGGTGGCCCTCCATAATATTTAGGCCTTCTCCAATCATTTGAAGGTCTAAATAGAACAAATACCTGCTCTCCTGAGCAAGAGGAAATGTTCCAGCAGAAGGCCTCAAGCCCTGAACTGCAGCATCAGCTCTTCCTTCCTCTGCAAGCTACCACCAGCCATCAAACTTTGGATTCTCCAAGTCTCCACAGTCATGTCAGCCAAGCCCATAAAAACAAATCTCTTTATATATGTGCATATCCTTTGGGTTCTGTTTCTCTGGAAAACCAACCTTGACTAATACAAGTAGCTTTCCAGACTGCAATATGACTGCTCACCAACCACCAGGCTGTTCAAGCCCAAGTTACATAGTAATCATTTTAATTATGGCATCATCCTACTTCTATTGAGGTGAAGGTAAGCTGCTGTAACAAGAAGACCTCGGGGCGGGTTAGGGATGTGGCTCAGTGGTTGAGTACCCCTGAGTTCAATTCCATATCAAAAGAAAAAAAATGCATTCTTTAGGAACAGGGAGATAAAGAATAGATGAATAATTCAAAAAGTCAGAGGCAGTTGCCATTGAGGAATACGAATTTGGAATGGGTGGGGACAGAGCAAGTAATTGTTTAGTTTTTTGTTGCTGATGTTTTTTCTTGCGGGGGGGGGGGCTGTTTTGGTGTTTTTTGTTTTGTTTTTGTTTGTAGGGGTCTCTGGGGGATTGAACTCAGGGGCTCTCAACCACTAAGCCAAATCTCAGCCTTATTTTGTATTTTATTTAGAGACAGGGTCTCACTGAGTTGCTTAGTACCTTGCTTTTGCTGAGGCTGGATTTGAACTCGTGATCCTCCTGCCTCAACCTCCAGAGCCACTGGAATTACAGGTGTGCTTGTTTTAAAGTCTAGGATACTAATCTCTTTAAATCATGTCCATTTGTTACTTTGAAGAAACATAAAGTAAAATGTAAAGAATTAAAAGAAGAATAAATGGGGAGGGAAAGAAATGAAAGAGGAGCCTCAAGTTGTGAACTTAGACCAAGGTCCAACTGGGATGATCCCTTGGGATGGACAGGCAGAGTCAGAGCCTATGAGAACCACATACTAAGAAAATCAGGAAGGTAGTGCTACAGGTATAGGGCAGGGCTAGTCTCAAAAGTTAAGAGAGACCTGTGCTCCTATAGAAAAGGACCTTGTGGAGACAGGGTAGACATTCCAGACAGAGACTCTGCAAGAAAAGCATGACCACTTGCATAGATTACCAAGAACTCAGAGTTCAGTTCAAGATATGAAACCCAGCACTGTGGCACATGCCTGTAATTCTAGCAACTGGATGGCTCTCAGGAAGGATCTCGAGTTCAAGGCAGTCTTGGCAACTTAGAAAGACCCTGTTTCAAAATCAAAAATAGGGGCTAAGCAATCCCAAGAACTAAAGGCCAAATGCTTTCTCTGCTGTGTGGATGCTAATTCACAATAAGAGGGTGAGGAATAATAGAGGTACTTCGTATTAGACAAAGAGGAGTGAAGGGAGGGGAGAGGGTTTGGGGGTAGGAATGATGGTAGAATGAATCGAACATTAGTACCGTATGTGCATGTATGATTACATGACCTGCGTAACTCTACATGATGTACAACAAGAAGAATGAGAAGTTATACTGTTTATGTATGATGTTTCAAAATGCATTCTACTAATGAGAACAAATTTTTAAAATTTTTTAAAATACTGCAAAAAAAAATAGGGGCTGGAGATGTAGCTAGGTGACAGAGCATCCCTGGGTTCAATCCCAGTATTAAAAAAATCACCCAAAACTGGTATAATTTCTTAGCAAAAATGATCTGAGAACTATGAGTTATGGAGCATCTGTTATTAAACATATAACTAATTCTCTTCCATCAATGTTTATTTTCTTGGCCTTCAATGGTATGGGTGCAGGCTAAGATTACATGGTGATGCCATGACTTATTTTTTTTCTCTATTTCCAGTCTGAGGACACAGGATTCACTCTCAGATCATTTCCAAGAAGCTTTTGGTGTTCCCTGAAAGAAAAGTTAAAATTTTCCATTCAGAAAGTGCCTACACCAGACATCAAAGACAAACTGTGTCTCCCCACACGCCAAGATAACCAGAAAACCACAAAGGATTCATAAACTCCATTTCCTTCTGACTGAGGAAATGCACTCTTTATCTTAGCAGCTGACTGGAGCTTATGGTCCAAAGAACTATGGACTGCAAAGAAATCAGCATGACCTTCACGAATTCCAGAGAAGTCAGATGGGGTCTCCATGAAACAACACCTTTCTGATGGGGAAACAGGTACAGAGAAACTCCATAACTGGCTCAAAGGATCTTGGCCCAACGTGACTCCTCCTTGGCTATACAAACTACAAGAAGTATCCAGCACATAGGTTTCAGAACATAAGCATTTGATACCACTGAAGTTTGAAAAATTATGCACAATAAAAATTTGCAAGATAGCAAAACAAAAAAAAATTTTTTGCAAGATAGTATTCAGCTGTGAATGTATCTCAGTGGTAGAGCACTTGCCTAGCATGCACAAGGCCCTGGGTTCAATCCCCAGCACCTTCACCCCCTGAAAAAAAATGAAATTTTCATAATAATATGTTAGCTATGATAATGGTATTTTTTATTTATGTGTGGTGCTGGGGGTCTAACCCAGGGTCTCACACATGCTAAGAAAGCACTCTACCACTGAGCTACACCCCTAACCCATAGTGGCAGCACTCTTAGAAAAGATGTAGGAAAAATGATTTGCCAGTAACATTGAAATAGCCATTAGAAGCATTCTCAGTAATTCCATTCCTAGACACTTTGCCAAATGTCACTATTTGTCCATGGCCCTCCCAAAGGGGAAGGGCTATCCTCATGAAGATAAGAATATGTTGTGATAGCTTTAACTATAATGACAATGCCAGGTGGTTAACTTTTCAATACATTATGATATGTCAGCAAGAAGAGACCTGACAGAACCCTCAGGAGGGATCATTATGCAGACTATTTAACAAAACACTTTTTCAAGCTTATGAATAATAAGTGAGAAAAGGAACATAAACTTATAACCATGATATGTTTATATGGACAAGGATGATTGATTTGGTAATGGGATAAAGGTAATGGGATTCTGGATTTTTTTTAACAGACATGATCTATTATTTTTGTCATTTCTTCTAGAAACCATATAAAATGTTCTGAAAATAGCATGTTAAATATTAGATGTCGGGGCTGAAGTTGTGGCTCAGTGGTAGAGCACTTGCCTGGCATGTGTGAGGCCCTGGGTTCGATCCTCAGTATTGCATATAAATAAATAAAAGATCCATTTACAACTAAAAAAAATTTTTTTAAAAAATATTAGATGTCTACTAGTATAGATTAAATCTACTTTAGAAATGAGGCCTTTAGAGACAAGGTAGGGAATAATAGATTGTCCATCCTGCTACCGACAGTCCTCAAAGGCTTCTTGGGCACCCCACTCAAGGACACAGATCAGAATTTCCAAATTCATCTCTCAGAGCTGCCCAGGCCTCCTCCCCACCCTACCATTGTTGTCTGTGGTTCAGTTCACACCGTCTGGGGTCTGATCTTGATCCCTAGGGAAGGAGGGCAGGAAATTCACCTAAAACACAAAGTCAGACTTTTATTTTCCCATATGCTTTGCTGCCAGGGTTTCTGGCTGGATGAAGCTGAGGAAGAGAGACAGAGACAGAAACAGACAGACAGAGACCAAGACAGAAAACTTGAGAGTTGGGAACATTCTGGAGACACGTTCTGAGTCAGAGAAGCTGAAAAGGTCCCAGCTCCACCAGGTATTCAGTGGTTCTTCTTGGTCACATCCCTAAGGGACCAGGTATCAGCTGCAGTCACTGTGCCCCATATGATAGAAGTAACATTCCCTCAGATACCCAACATAGTCCTGCAGGAAGACTTTGTAAGACTCCTGAGTTCTAGAAGCTCATGTCTTTCCTGGTCTCACACAGTTCTCCTGGTTCTGGTTTTCCAAATTCTCAATTTGCCATCTCATCGTGTTTGTGTAATTCTTCCTTCATTTCTATTCAGTTTTCCATCTGGGAGAAAATATAGTCTATAATGCATGTAAAAATGTTTTCCTGAGCCAGGAATGGTGGCACATGCCTGTAATCCCAGCAGCTTAGGAGGCAGAGGCAGGAGGATCACAGGTTCAAAGCCAGTCTCAGCCACTAAGTGAGGCCCTAAGAAACTTAGCAAAACCAAGTCTCAAAATAAAAAATAAAAAGGGCGAGGGATGTGGCTTAGTGGTTAAATGCCCCTGGGTTTAATTCCTGGTATCAAAAATAATAATAATGTTTTGATGAGGCTTACATTCTAATTAGTGGAGAAAGAAAATAAACACAACAAATAACCAAAATATATAGTGTGTTGGGCAGTGTAGTGTGCTGACTCTCATGCTCTAAAAATTCCTGTTATAGTCCTAACCCCCAGAACCTCAGAATGTGACCATATTTGGAGAGAAGACTTTCCAGAAAAATCAAGTTAAAATGAGGTCCTTAGAAATCAGTGTGGAGGTTCCTCAAAAGAGTAGGCATATGACCCAACTGTACCACTCCTCAATATTTATCCTAAAGAATTAAAGTCATCACACTGCAGCTATACAAGCATATCCATGTTTATAGCAGCACAATTCACAAAAGCCAAACCATAGAATCAGCCGAGGCACCTGTCAACAGGTGAATGGATAAAGAAAATGTGGTGTATATACACAATCAAGTTTTAGTGAGCCATAAAGAAAAATGAAGTTATGCAATTTGCAGGAAAATGGTTAGAACTCGATACCATTTTGTTAAGTGAAATAAGCCAAACTCAGAAGGTCAAAAGTTTTATGTTTTCTTTCCCATATGGAAGCTAGAGATGAAAAAATAAAAGAAGAGAGGGTGGGAACCTCGTGAAAATCAAAGGGAGATCAGTAGAGGAAAGTACTGGGGAGTACGGGAGAGTGATATTGGCCAAATTATACTGTTATGTTGTGTGCATGTATTAAAATATAACAACAAATCCCATCACTATGTACAACTATAATGCACCAATAAAAATGCAGAAAGAGAAATTTTTAAAGTCTTTTTTTAAAAATTAGATCCTTACCTGACTTCCTTAACAAGACTCCTAAAGTGCAAGAACTAAATTCAAGAATCAATAAATGGGATGGATTCAAACTGAAAAGCTTCTTCTCAGCAAAGGAAACAATCAATAACATGAAGAGAGAGCCTACAGAATGGGAGAAAATCTTTACCACACTAGATAGAGCACTAATCTCCAGGATATATAAAGAACTCAAAAAACTTAACACCAAAAGAACAAATAAACCAATCAATAAATGGCCTAAGGAACTGAGCAGATACTTCACAGAAGAAGAAATACAACCAATCAACAAACATGAAAAAATGTTCAACATCTCTAGCAATTAGAGAAATGCAAATCAAAAGTACTGTAAGATTTCATCTGATGCCAGTCAGAATGGCAATTATCAAGAATATAAGTAATAATAAGTGTTGCTGAGGATGTGGGGGAAGAGGCACGCTCATACATGGCTGGTGGGACTGCAAATTTTGGTGCAACCAATCTGGAAAGCAGTATGGAGACACCTCAGAAAACTTGGAATGGAACTACTATTTGACCCAGCTATCCCACGCCTTGGTTTATACCCAAAGGAATTAAAATCAGCATACTACAGTGATGCAGCCACATCAATGTTTATAGCAGCTCAATTCACAATAGCTAAACTGTGCAACCAACACAGATGCCCTTTATAGATGAATGGATAAAGAAAATGTGGTACATATACACAATGAAATATTACTCAGCCTTAAAGAAGAATGAAATTATGGTATTTGCAGGTAAATGGATGTAACTACAGAATATAATGCTAATTGAAATAAACCAATCTCAAAAAAACCAAAAGCCAAATGTTTTCTCTGATAAGAGGATGCTGATCCACAGTGGGGTGGAGTACAGGGAAGAATCAAGGAACTATGAATTGTACAGAGGGGATTGAGAGGAGGGGTTGTGCAGTGGGGATGGGAAGGACAGTAGAGTGAGACGGACATTATTACCCTATATACATGTGTGATTATACTACTGGTGTGACTCTGCCCCATGTACAGCCAGAGGAATGAGGAGTTGTGCTCCATTTGTGTGCAGTGTGTCAAAATGCATTCCACTGTCTTGTATAACTAATTAGAACAAATTTTAAATTAGGTCTTTAGTATGGGCCCTAATCCAACATGGCTGATGTTCTTATAAAAAGGGGAAATGAATTATTATTCCACATAGAACTACACAAATACACACATACACACTAATGAACACATTTTAAAAATGATGAGAACTTCATAAGGTCTACAGTCTAACAGTAAGTAATGTACTCACATCAGTTCTCCGGTTGTGACATTGTACTATTCTCAGATGTACCTCTAGTGACTAGTTGTGTGCCACAAATGTGGCAAGCAGGTGAATAGTACACAATTTGAATTTCCTATGAGTCTAATAGTTTTTCATATGGTTAAAGACATTATAACAAGTGATAAAGCTGGAACAAATATTTGTAATGATATGACAAATCAATAGTTCACATCACTAACATACAAAAGCTTTATCAAATAAGAACAAGTCAAAAGAGAAAAAGAAAGAAAAACTTACAGAAAGAGAAAAGGAAGAGAAACTTACAGAAGAGCAACTAAGAAGAGTGGACAACATGGGAGAGATACTCCAAAGCACTAGAAAAATGAAAACTTTTCAAATAATGGGAAATACTTCATATCAACCAAACTATCAGGAAAAAAATCTAAAAGTGGACATCTCACTTGAGTGGCCCTCCAAGGGAAACAGTTCCCCTTGTATCTTGCTGTGGGAATATGAGCAACATAGCCCTTTTGGAAAACATAAAGACTATATATTTTGAACTTTTTAAATGCACCTACATTTTAACATACATCCTGGGAATTATCTCAAAGATACAACAGCACCAACAGATGAAGGCATGTAGATGTATGAGGCATTTGATGTTCCAGTGGCAAATCTCTGGGAGCAAAGTGAACACCCTATACTAGGCAACAGCCAGATAAATCCTGCTCCCACATCCCTCTCTGTGACCATCCAAGAGAATGAATCAGCAGAACCAGGTTAGCTAAAGGAGCTGAGAAGGACACCCACGTTTTTCAGTGAGTTATCTGGGGAACACAATGAAGGAGAGAAGGGAAGGTAAACAAAAAAGAAAAGAAAAATTATCTTTAAAAATATTATATGACCACATGTATGTATTCAACTGAAATGAATTATCCAAATGAGTATGTGGATATATAAATTAAAAAGTAAGTTTACACTTGAACACTTGGAAGTCCCTGGCTCTCCTTTATGAAACTCTGCTCCTGAGTCTCTGCTCTCCCAGGCAGAGAATCCTCACCATGTGCAGATCTGATTGGCTATTTCTTGGATGCCTCCTTCCAGCCTGTGACCCTGAACTGCTTCTTCTACCCTCTTAGTCACTTTCCTAAACAGAGTCAGTACCTTCCTGAAGAGAAACCATACCACCAGCTCTGAAACAAGATTTAACTAGCCAGGTGCCCTCACTCTCTCTCTCTGCCTCTGTGTCTATGTTTTGGAAAGGCAGAAATTAAAAACAGCCACATTCCACTGCTATGGGCAATAGGAGCCACAGGTACCCAGCCATGCAGGGTGCTCACAAATGATGCCTTCCTCGCCCTCTCCCTAAGCGAGACTGCTGTCAGATAACCATCCGACCAGAGTCCTGGGACACTGACCTCATCCCCTCCTGCTTGCTCCCCCTACAAGAATGTCTGCATGGGGCCTGGACTGCCCTCCCTTCACCTGCATCTCTCTCCTCACTGTGTACCTCCCACAGGACAAGAGGCCATGTCACTCTTCTGCAGATCTGAGGTCCTTTCCTACTGGCCTGGACCCAGCATCCAGCCCCCATGTAGCCCATCCCTCCACTCTGCCTGAAACAAGTAGGTCAGCTCCCTAAGGACAGCAAGCATTGATCAGCCATCTCTCACCAGCTTCTTCTGAACTGGAGAGCACATCTTTTAAAAATAAATGCATATAAAAATTTCTAAGACTAATTGTTAAGCTTTTAGGTCTTGCCATCCCAGAGCATTTGAATTTAATAAGGGACAGCGCATTTAACCCAGAGAAGATAATCAGACCCAGCCTGATCATTTTCATAGGTGGAGAAAGAAATCACCCAGGCTTGAGTGAGGAGTTTCAAGTCTCTTGGGCGAAGCCAGGACTCAGATTAGGAAACCACAAGGCACCAGTGGAGGGGAGGGCTCTGCATTCACTGAACCTCCCCCTAAAGCCTGCTTATTTCTGTGAGTGACATAGTCTGTATCTAGGGTTTATAAATCATCTCTGTAAACCTGAAGGGTTCAGAGTGCTCTCATGGGACATCAATTTGAGCCATAGCCATGCTTACAGGGACAGGAAGACACAGAGCCAGCAGGGGCCCATGACACGGTCCCCATCTAGTCCTCCCAGGGGGAAACAGCAGGATGTCCCAGGGGCTCCTTAGGTCTCAGGGTAATGGGGAAAATCATAGGCTGAAAATCAGGAGAGAGGATCTCACGTCTGGCATTGCCCCCAACTCTCCAGAGATGTGCCGATCCCCTTCCCTGTGAATGTCCCTCCTCATCTGTGAACTACAGGTGGATGTGGGCTGGAATGTTGGGTCCCCATGCCCAGAGCCCTTCCATCTATGGCCTGTATCTAGCATGGGGTGAGGAGCGTTGCAGATGCTGGGGGATCTACCAGACAATATGTTCGCTCTCCTGAGGCAAATTTTGTCACTAAGGAAAACCACCCTTTGAATAACAAGAGCAAGGCCTGCAGTGTGGCACGCCGCCGGCAGGTGGCGGCAGATGCCAAGCCAGGATCCCGAGGCGCGCGAGAGTAGCGGTTGATTCAGGTTGGAGCACCTGGAAACCTGGTCCCGAATGTTCAGTTTCTAAATCCGGAGTGCTCCATCTACCCAAGATACTCCGTCTAAGATGATCAATCCCAGATGCTTGGATAAGGATGCTTCGTCAGGGCTGTTGAATCCCAGTGTTCAGTCCAGGGTTCTAGGTAAGGAATGTGCAATCCTTCTGAGATGCTGCTCACAGATGCATGGTCTGGGGTTCTAGGTCAAGATGCTCCCAGCGAATTGCTCCGCGCCCTCACCATCACCTCCTTCTGCTTCCTGCCTGCACCCTACCACAGCCACCACCAGCACCTGGAACTCAGGAAAGGACTCACTCCTGTTTGCTCAATGAATGAATGAACAAATGAATAGGGTTGGGAATCAGCTCAGCTTGGTGTGAAGGGGGAGCTCAGGTTGAGCATATCTGGAGATGCCCTACCTCTCCGGATGATCCTGAGCAAGAAGAAAACCCTGTTATCTAATGCCAGGCCCTCATCACCACGCTGGAGTACCAGATTCAGGGTCCCTCCAATATTGTGCTGGTGTCCCAGGCCTCCTTCACCCTCAATTCTCAGACGCCCTCCGATTTCTCCTGTTAGAGCAAGGAGGGGGAGTCTGGAAGGGGAGAGTGGTGAACAATGAACCCAGGTGATCAGAATAGTGGATGTAGCCCTAGACCCATTCGCCAAGGAAGGGGCCGCATTTTCTGAGGTGGTACTGGGAAGCCCTGGAATTAACTGCCTGTTTTTTAAACTCTCCAGGAAGACTTCAGAGTGGATCCTATTTTCTCACATGGAAACTAGGACTCTGAGCAGGTGAGCAACCTATTAGGCAGAGAGGAGGGTGGTGGATGACAGCTTGAAGAAGGGTCCTCTCTGTTCTTCTCCATTTTTAGGGATTTTTCTAGGGAGTGGCACGGCATAGATCTACCAGAGGCTCCCATGGGTGGCTAGATAATTTCCCCAGTGACTTTTCATCTTTATCTCTCCAGGGAGCAAGTAGAGTCACTGTGACCCAGAGCAGACCAACAGGAAGAAGGGGCTGTGACTTCAACCCCATCCCTTGGAGGGAAGGATGAGAGGAGCAGGGATCCAGGTACCTTTTCCATTTCTTTTCCCACATGCAAGTTTGTGTTTCAGTTGGCATTTCTGTGCAAAAACCTGCTCACTGGAAGAGGCAGCAGTAGGTGGGCCCTGAGGTCTTAATGGGAGCTTCCCCTACATCTAGGAATGTTGATCCTACTTCCTGAAAGTCAGATCATTGCACATAGCTACACCTAACAGGAAGGAAAGTGTCCAGGCTCACTGATGGAGAGCAGGGCACAGACAGGCACAGTCATGGCTGGCACTGCAGAAGACGCCTCATGTTCCAGTCTCCATGACATCTCCACCGGGCTGCTCTGTAGGCATCTCTCAGCTAGAGTATTCAAGAGAGAACCCAGCCTCCCGGTCCTCTCCTTGAACCCAGGCTCCCCAGAGACTTCAAAACCCCAACCCCTTTCAGGGAACCTATGACATCAAAAACATTTTCATAACAATACTAAGGAGCCCTTTGACTCTTCACTCACTTTCTCCTGGAAGGTTGGGGGAGCTTAGTTCTAGCACCTCCATGACTACAGAATGGAATGGCTGCTTTCTATTCCTGTTTTTAAATTCCTCAATTTAGGTTTCTTATTCTTAATATGGGTAGCTATATAAACAAAAGCTCATTGACTCCTCAGTATTTTTAAGAGCAGCAAGTCCAAAATGTCTCAGAACCACTGTTTTAAATAGTATTAGTTCGCATTGCCTTTCAGCACTCTTTCTCTCTCAGAGGATTACCCAGCACCCTGTAGGAGTCCGCAGTCCCCACAGCCTGTGTCCTCTCCCTGCCTACTCTCTTCCCAGTTGAATGAATCATTAAGGATTTTCAATTGATTCTCCATGAATTTTCTGTGATTGTGCTCATCATTCACAGTAAAATCTCGTTTGGTGCCTTATCATGTGGCATAATGGAGAACATTCTTATGTCCAAGAATGTAACCAGGAGAATTAGGTTTTTAAATGCATGAAATAAAATCTTTACAATTTAAAAGGAATGTGATTGGGATGTTGTGATATGTGTGCTCCTTTATTAATACATTAAATAAAACAAGATCCAGTGGAATGTCTAGCAAGCATCAAAATTTCAAAGTATTGATAATTTTTTTTAATTTAGATTATCTGTCACAACTGTGACAGGATATGGAACTATTGTGATTTCTCTTGGTCACAAAGTCACAGTTGCTATTAATGGCTCCATAGCCGTGTAGCCAATCCTGGGATAAGCATTAAGGTCAAGAAACACACATTCACCGCTACTGCCCACCTACTGGGCTGGATCCAACTGTAAATGAAGAAGGAAATTTGATAGAAAGTGTGTGTGTGGAGCTGGGGATGTGGCTCAAATGGAAGTGTGCTCGCCTGGCATGCATGAGGCACTGGGTTAGATCCTCAGCACCAAATAAAAAAATAAAGATATTTTTAAAAATCTTTAAAAAAAAAAAAGAAAGAAAGAAAGTGTGTGTGTGTGTGTGTGTGTGTGTGCAACTGGACTCCTTCACACCCCAAAAACACTCTCCACTGGTAGCTTCAAGTATGTGGAGTACACACATTTACAGGAGGACATGTCTGGAACAAAGAAGAAACTAGAAGGAAAGGCAGGTAGATCTGACCCTCTGGAGTGAGGGGGAAGAACAGGGGCTCCACCTGCCCCAGGCAGGTCTGGAAGAGACAGTGCCCAGGGCTGCTGCTCATCCCTGTTCTTCATGTCACCCATCAGTCGTAGCAGGGGAGACTGAACTTCTCTCCCACTTCTGTAACACCAAAAAAGCCAGGTCCTTGTTCTAAGGCCCAGGTATGACAAGACCAAGTGAGCAGCAGCTTCTTCTCCTAATCTGCTAGTCTTCACCATGAAGCTCAGGGTCCCTGGGGTGACTGGGTCTTTGGAGGAGACCAATAATACTGTGAGGCAATCCTGCCTCAAGTGTCCCTTGAGCCCCAGAAGACATGACAGAGTAAATAGGGGTTCTAGGGCCTGTAAAACACCTGAGGGAGGAAGCCAGGAGGCCCCATCTACTCTTAACAGGCAACTACTTCTCCCTGAAAGGGGAAGAGTTGGGCACTGCTCCCCTACCAGGATGATTAGTGATGAATGGGGACCAGTCTCTCTCTCTCTCTCTCTCTCTCTCTCTCTCTCTCTCTCTCTCTCTCTCTCTCTCTCTCTCCCTCTCCCTCTCCCTCTCCCTCTCCCTCTCCCTCTCTCCCCCCATCAATCTTCTGTCTCTCTGTATGTGTCTCCATCACACATAGTTGCTCCCTGTTATAGATTATAGGTTTATGTCCCCATCCTCGAATTCTTATGTTGGAATCCTCACCCGCAAGGCAATGGCGTTAGGAGGTGGGTACTTCGGAGATGATTGGGTCATGAAGGTGGAACAACCATGCATGGAATTAGTGCCCTTATGAAAGTGGCCCCAGAGAGTTCTCCAGGTCCTACCCACTATGTGAGGACACATCTGCTACCTAGAAGTGCATCCTCACCTGAACCTAATTGTGCTGGCACCCTGACCTCAGACTTCCAGCTTCCAGATCTGTGAAAAATAAATTTCTACTATTTCAAAGATACCCAGGCTATGGTGTTCTTTTAAACAGCCAAAAATGGCCAAGGCGGTGCCCCACCCTCTCTGAAAGAGTTTAATTGACTCTCGGTTTATTACTTGGAGTGCTCCCATCTTGGGGTCTGGACAGGGAGGGATGAGATTCAGGAGAGGAATCCAGGTGCACTGCTCCTCCCGCTGAACTTGGAGGCTACTGCTGCCGGCTTCTTCTTTACCAGAGGGGAGGGGACGCCCAGGGGACTGCACTGTGGGTTAGGTTCCACATCTGAGCAGGAAACATGGGTCTTCTAGTGTATTCCCCACAGTCCCTAATGAAACAGAGAAAGTACCAAACAGTTTGTCTAAAACATGTCCATTTCTTAACCCTGCCAACTTGGGAAAGTCCCTTCATTTCTTAGGAACAGTTTATCCACTGGCAAGTGGAATAACAGAACCTCCGCAGACCTCCTGGAGACTGGGAATTAATGAGGGTCACCTACATAATGGAAATAACTTCCTTTTAGAAATAGAAGGGATGATAAGAATTCAAAATGATTGGATGAAGAATGAAACAATAAGCAAGTTCAAGGTGCACATTTGAATTAAAATAAATCATGTCCTAAAATAAAATCTTCACCCTGGAGAATATCTGTGTTCTACCAGTCCAGCTGCCCAGAACAAGTGAATGAATAAAGAGAGTGTGATACACAGAGAGAGAGAGAGTTTTACTCAGCCATAAAGAAGAATGAAATCATGGCATTTGCTGGTAAATGGATGGTACTGAAGAAAATCATGCTTGGAAAGTCAAGAGTTGAATGTTCTCTCTCATATGCAGAAGCTTGTCCAAAATTTAAAAAAAAAAGAAAGAAAGAAAGATAAAACAAAGGAAGAGATGGAAGGGACCGGGAGGGAGGGGGCAGGAAGAGAAAGGCATAAAGAAAAGGGAGGGGGAAATTCCATTGAAACAGAATAAAAATCAGTGGAGCAGAGGAAGGGGATTGAGGGGTAGGGAGGAGGGATGGAATAAGGGAGAAACTGCTAAGTGAAATTGACCAAATTATGCCATATAAATTCAATAATATACCACAGTGTATCTCATTTTTATGTATATTTATAAAGCACCAAATTTAAAAAACAAATAAATAGCAGGAATACCAGTAAGAGTGGAGGAAGAGGAACAGAGGAAGGGAAGAAGGGAGGGAAAGAGGAAGTATTGGGGACTTAAATGGAGTAAATTACATTCCATGTATATAGGATTATGGCACAATAAATTCCACTATTATGTATATCTATAATGTATTAATAAAACATTTAAAAAATTAGTGATCTGTTGGCTAAATTTGGAAAATCCTTATTTTTTTTCTTATAACGATCAAGGAGCTAAAATGGGACATGGTCATAACTTTTCTTTTGGAGGCTATGTAATAAATGAGTAATTCATAATAAATAACATTTTTAATATTTAATATGTACAAAGCAACCATGAGATGCTTTTGCATTCTTACTTAATATGATTAGGTCACATATTACTGTGGCAATAATACTCATCATTTGTTGAGAGTTTACCTCTAACCACAATCTGTAAGCAACACCTCAATTCCAGAGACATGATGATTCCCTGGGCTCAGAAAATTGTGCCCAAAGCAAAAAGGTAGGAAATGAGTATGCTGGGATGGGGATCCAAATCTCTAATTTCAAAGCTCTGCTCTTCCACAATCATTGAATCATGAATTAATTTTCCTTCTCTCCTAAAACAAAACTTGTAATTTTTAATTTCTTTGGAACAACTTCTATTACTCAAATATTTTTCAAATATGCTGCTTACCTTTTCCTTTTTTAATTATTTCTTTTGAAACACAAAAGTTTTAATTTTTTATTAAGTCCAATTTATTGGGTTTTTTTTCTTTTGTGGACTCTGCACTTGGTGTCATATCTAAGAAATCTTTAAGCCAGGTACAGTGACACATGCCTATAATCCCAGAGACTTGGGAGGCTGATGCAGCAGAATTATGAGTTCCAGGCCAACCTGGACAACATTGTGAAAAAACCCTATCTCAAAAGAGAGAGAGAGAGAGAGAGAGAGAGAAAGAGAGAAATAGAAATCTTTACCTAACCCAAAGTCTCAAAGACTTTCTCCTAAGTTTTTTTTAATGTTTATTTTTTTAGTTGTAGTTGGACAGAATACCTTTGTTTTTATTTATTTATTTTTATGTGGTGCTGAGGATCAAATCCAGGGCCTTGCACGCTGTCGGCAAGTGTTCTACTACTGAGCCACAACCCCAGTCCACTCCTAAATTTTAAGAATTTTATTATCCCTTACATGTAATTTTATGATACACTTGGAGTTAATTTTGGCATCTAGTGATGAAAGTTCATCTTTACTGGCATCTTCAGAAATGATTTGTAGTTTTCAGTAAGCAATGCTTGTATTTCTCTTCATAATTTATTATTCCTACATATTTGATTTTTTTGATGTTAATGTGGGAGGTAGTACATTCTTAATCTCCTTTTCAGATTATTCATTGGACATAGAAATAAATTGCTTTCTGTATCTTATGGCCTATAACCCTGCTATGCTTGTTCATTAGGGAGTGTGTGTGTGTGTGTGTGTGTGTGTGTGTGTTCTTTAGGATTTTCTACATGCAAAATATATCTTCTGTAAACATAGTCACTTTTATTATCTTGCTTTCCAATCTGTTTGCCTTTTATGTCTGTTTCTTTCCTGATTGCACTGAATCCAGCAAATTTTGAAAAGTGCCCAGAGTAGGCATACTTGCCTGGTTCTAGACATAAGGGGGAAGGTTTTCAGTTTTCACCATTTAGCATGATTTTGGGTTTAAAAGACATTTTGCAGGATGGCTTCTAAGAAGTCCCCTTCTTTATTAGCTTATGGGGCATTTTTATCACAAATAGGTATTGGACTATTTCACATAAATGTCCTGCCTCTATTTTAGATGATCATGTGGCTTTGTCTTTTCTTCTACTAATATTAGTTTGTTTTTAGACGTTAAATCAACTTTGTATTCCCAAGATAAATTCCACTTGATTATAGTGCAAAACCATTTTTAGATGTTGCTGAATTTGGTTTCCTAGTGTTTGGGTGAAAATTGTTACATCTATATTCATAAGAAATGTGGGTTTATAGTTTTGTCTCATTTTTTCTCATGGTGTCTGTTTTAGTCAGCTTTTTCGCTGCTGTGACTAAAATGATCTGACCAGCACAATTATAGAGGAGGAAGAGTTTATTTGAGGGCTCACAGTTTCAGAGGTATAGTCCATAGAAGGCCAGCTCCATTCCTCAGGGCTCTAGGTGAGGCTGAACATCAGCAAGGGTGGCAGAGGGAAGCAGCTCACATCACCATAATCAGGAAGCAGAGAGACTTCACTCTCCAGATACAAAATATATACCCCAATTCCCACCTCCTCCAGCCACACCTTACCACTTCAGTTAATCCCATTAGGAATTAATTCACTGATTAGGCTAACGCTATGACCCAATAATTTCTCCTCAAATCTTCTTGCATTGTCTCACATATGACCTTTCAGGGGACACCACATCTAAACCATAATAGTGTCTATGACTGGTTTTTGTATCTGGGCCTCATGCAATGAGTCAGGAACCGCTTTCCCTTCTTATACTCTCTAGTATAAATTATGAGAGATTGCCATTAATTCTTCTCTAAGTATTTGGTAGTATTTACAAGAGAAGCTATCTTAGTCTGGGCTTTTCTAAGAAGTTTATAAATTGTTCATTAAACTCTTAACTTGTCACAGGTCTATTCAGATTTTTTATTTCTCCTTGAGTCATTTTCAGTAGTCTGCATCATTCTAGGGAATTCATCCGTTTCATCTAAATTGTTGAATCTGTTGACATAAGGTTATTTTTGGTATTCCTTCTAATTCTCTAATTTCTGGAAATCAATGGTAATACCACCTTTTTCATTATTGATTTTTAGTTGATATAAAGATTTGTCAATTCTGTTGATTTCTTCAAAGAATCAGCTTTCGAATTCATTGATTTTCTCCATTGTTTTTCTATGCCATAGATTTCAGCTCACATCATTAGTTTGTTCTATTTTTTTTCAAGATTTTTAGAGTAAAAGCCTAGATACTGATTTGGGGGTTTTTGTTTTTCATAAATTTCTTGTATGTTTCTTTGTTCATTATTTTTAGTAAAGTCTTAAGTCATTTTTTGATTGGTGACTCTGATAATTACTGTACCTTAAAACAACCTTAATTTATTACAATGTTATAGGGAAAACTTTGCTTCAGTATAGCTACCTTCTCTCCCCTACCTTTGTATTGAATAATTTTATATAAATTTGTATTATATAAACTATAATTCTATAACACTATAATACTATTGACTATTTCGTAATCATTGTTTCATGTCGTTATCATTTAAAATCAGGGGAAGAAAAGTTTAAATATATATGTTTATAGTCTTTACTGGTGTTTTGGTTTCTTTACATGGATTCAAGTTACCCTCTAGAGTCCTTCCTCTTCAGCCGGAAGGACTCCCTTAGGATTTTTTGTTTGTTTGTTTGTTTGTTTAGAGAGAGAAAGAGAGAATTTTTAATATTTATTTTTTTGGTTTTTGGTGGACACAACATCTTTATTTTATTTTATGTGGTGTTGCGCCCTGCACATGCCAGGCAAGTGCGTTACTGCTTGAGCCACATCCCCAGCCCCCCCTTAGTATTTCTTATAAGGCATGTTTTCTGACAATGAATTCTCTCAGTCTTTGTTTACATGGAAGTCCTTTATTTCTTCATCTCTGGAAGATAGTTTGGCTGGATATAAAGTTCTGAGATGACAGTCTTTTTCTTTTAACATTTTGAGTATGTCATTCCACTATTTTCTTATCTCATGATTTCTTTTTTTTTTTTTTTTAATTTTTTTTTTTTTTTAATATTTATTTTTTAGTTCTCGGCGGACACAACATCTTTCTTTGTATGTGGTGCTGAGGATCGAACCCGGGCCGCACGCATGCCAGGCGAGCGCGCTACCACTTGAGCCACATCCCCAGCCCCTTATCTCATGATTTCTGATGAGAAGTCGTACATTAATCTTATTGATAAGTCATTTTTCTCTTGATGCTTTTAACATTTTCTCTATGTGTCTAGATATGAATTTCTTTGGGTTTATTCCATATGGAATTTGATGAGCTTTTTTGGATGAGCCAATAGGTGTTTTCATCAAAGTAGGGAAGTTTTTAGCCATTATTTCTTCAAATACTTTTTCTTTGTCTTTTTCTTATCCCTGGCCTGCAAATCCCATTATCTTTATGTTGGTACGCTTGAGAATGTCCCTTAGGTCTTTGAGACTGTTCTTTTTTTCATTCTGTTTTCTTTCTGCTCCTCAGACTGGATAATCTGTCTTCAAATGCACTAATCCTTTCTTCTGATGGCATAAATTGGTTCTTAAGTACCTCTCTAGAAAAATTTTCATTCCAGTTATTATATTTACAACTCTAGAAATTTTTCTTCAGTTCTTTTTATTATTTATAAAAACTCACTATTTAGTGAAGCATAGTTGTCATACCTTCCTTTAACTATTAAAAATAGTTTTTTCTAGTTCTTTGAAAATACTAATAAAAGCTGACTCAAAGTTGTGTAAAAGTCTCACAGCTGGAGTCTCAAGAGCATCTTTTATTCTTTCCTCCATTTTCCAGACATTTTGGGGGGAGGTGAATATGTCTTATTTCTTTTTATTGAAAACTGGATATTTTAGATAATATAATAACTCTATTCAGATTATCTTCTCTCCCCAAAATTTGTTTTTAATGTTGTTATGGTTGTTGCTGCTACTGCTTATTTTAATGACCTTTTGGATTAATTTTGTAGAATCTTTTTTTTTCTTTATTCATTTTTTCTAACAATAAAGATTTTATCTTATTGACAAATTAATAAAATACACAAAAATAAGTAAATTTGATTTTAGTTTTTTTTCCTCAGGGTAAGAAACATTTGTTTTAAAATTTTACATACTGTCAGGTCAAACTGTATCAATAGGATCACTTCTTATGCTCATATGTATCACACATTATGGTTGAGTTTCTATTTTCCAAATATTTGTACTATACAAATTATGAGATGCAGATATATATTTAGTGATAATTCAAGATCAGTTTTTTCTTTTTATAAAATCATGAGTTGTTTGATTTGTATAATACCCATATGGCAGAGAGGTAGGAAGGGAATGATGGTGGAATGTGATGGACATTATTATCCAAAGTACATGTATGAAGACACTAATTGGTGTGAATATACTTTGTGTACAACCAGAAATATGAACATTGTACTCTGTATGTGTAATAAGAACTGTATTGCCTTCCGCTGGCATATATAAATAAAAAATAAATTTAAAAAAGGAATAATGAGAAATATTATACCATATGCTGTAATCTAGCTTCTATTATATTTTTGGCATGCTTTCATTACTGTGTTCTATGCCATAATTTTGTAGATTCTACATTCCTTGAAACATGTAGCCACTGATTTCTCTGCTACAATTTTTCTTTTTATTTCCAAGTTAAGTTCTTCTTTTTATTTCCAAGCATGGCTTCCTAAGACTTGCCCTAGGTCTGCATAGTTTAAAGGTCAATCAGAAGATGTTCTTCAATGCCTTGATTCACTTTTTTTTTTTTTGGGGGGGGGGGTCAGTACTAGTAATTGAACAAAGGGCCTCATACATGCTAGGCAAGCACTCTACCACTGAGCTGCATTCCCAGTTCTCAAGCCACCCTTTGCCAAGTTATTGTTTGTAAGGGCATGCCTTAAAACTCTAGACAGTTTACAAGAAAGACTTGACTCATTTCCTGCTTTCGTAGGGCCTCAAGGTTAGCCAGGAAAGGTGTGCCCAAATCCTAAGTATTTCCTGGGCAAGTACACAGCTCTGCACATACCCAGGAATGTCAGAGCTTTGTAAAGTTCCCTGTGGTTATCTAGCTCTCTGGGTCTACCTTTTACATTTATGGCCAAGTTTTGCTGTTGGTTTGGTTTGGTTTGGTTTGGTTTGGTTTCTTTTCTTATGGTCAATCATTTTTAAGCAGTTGTTTTTTGGTTTTGGTTTTGGTTTTGGGTTTTTTGTCCCAAATTGAAATCATAGTCTTACACAGTTGCAATATTACCAGCAGATTGCCATGATTTTAGTTTTCAAATAGGACTCTTTTTTCCCCCCAGAGATAAACTCTGAATCAAACAAGTCAAGATAAGAATAGATAAGAATATAGTATGGGAATGGAGATTTTCCAGGTTGCTAAATTCAGCCAAACTACTGACTACATTCTAAAGATGGGGCTTTTATCAGAGACCCTGAGCCTTTGTCTGTGTGTGTGTGTGTGTGTGTGTGTGCGCGCGCGCGCGCACGCCCGGACGCTATGCTCATGTCAGTGGAACCAAGATGGGGATACAGTGATATGAATAGACTAAAGTTAAACCATCACATACCCTGCCGTTCTTACTAAGGTTCAGTCATGTTTTTTTTCCCCCTTTGAATGAATGCCTTTTAGTTTGTTCTGTGCTTTTTGTTAATTTCCAGAGCTCTAAAATTGTTGGTTTTTATTGTTGTGCCATTATTTTGTTGCTTTTGTGGGAGAGCAGGTTCCCAACATCCACCATTCCAAACGTCAATTCTTCTCAACACCCTTTATTTTTAAGCTACCTTGAAACCTGTCAGGAAGCAAATGAAATGAAAAGTACAAAAGGATTATAATCTTCATATATAAAAATATGACATCAGTAATGGAATATTCAAGAAAATATCCAAAGGACGAAGATTAGAGATTTGCAAGCTACACGCTCAGTCCACACTATTCTAAATGGTTCTAGTTTTCTTCCTAACATTCAAGACTGCAGACAGTAGGAAACTTTCATCTGTGAACCTGACTCAAGAAGACCCCCTTACAACCTCATCAGAAGCTACTATCATAAGATGTCCTCAATGAGACAGGAACAAACACTTGAAAACAAGTAATCTACCAAGCAATGTATCCATGAAGACAAAGAACTGATAAAGATACATAATTAAATCAACAGAATGGAATGTCTCAGCACACCTGTATCTAGGAAGCCACTCTTTCCAAGGTGTTTAATGAACTCCCTGGTGGAACAAACTCTGCGTTTCCTTTGTGAGGCTATTAAAATTAGAAATTAGTGTCTGGAGACCACTGATAAACAAGGCTCTCACTGCTCATACAAGTCAGTTATTATGAAAATTTCCCTGAGGATGGATTCCTGTGGTGCTCACAAAGCTTACTATTTGTTTTTTGCGGGTCTATAAGGGGTAATAGCCCAAGTCAATGGATTTGCACATTTCTGGGACTGACATCCATCAGCCATTTAGAATAGTGATTTGAAGTGTTATTAGTTTCTTGATATTGTTCCCAGAGAGACAATGGAGTATAACCTTCAATAAAAGAAGAACCGGGAACTAAAATGTATCCAGCCAACAGGAAATGAGAGTCAGACCCAGCCAACTGTTATCAAACATGTTCTCATCTGTGTTGTCTCCTTAATTCTAAGGCTCAGGGCATCAAGAGCCTAGAACATGATCACTGGCCAGCACATGATCACTCTCAGCCCATTCTGACCTTTACCCACTAAAGCTGCTAAGACTGTCTGCACATTTCAACAACTTGCTTTTATGGACCATGAAGAGTGGGCACAAAGCCCTGAAAGACTGTTTCTCACACAGGATCTTTTCCTGGTTGCTTTTTTTCTTTTCTCCTTTGCTATTAAAATTTACCTCTGGGGCTGGGGATGTGGCTCAAGCGGTAGCGCGCTCGCCTGGCATGCGTGCGGCCCGGGTTCGATCCTCAGCACCACATACAAACAAAGATGTTGTGTCCGCCGAGAACTAAAAAATAAATATTAAAATTCTCTCTCTCTCTCTCTCTCTCTCTCTCTCTCTCTCTCTCTCTCTCTCTCTCTCTCCCTCTCTTTAAAAAAAAAAATTTAAAAAAAAAAAAATTTACCTCTTATCTACATTTCTAAGACTCTCTCTCTCTCTCTCTCTCTCTCTCTCTATATATATATATATATACATACACACACACACACACACACACACACACATATATATGTGTGTGTGTGTTAGTTGTAGATGAACACAATACCTTTATTTTGGGTTTTGGGGGTTTTTATTATTATTTTTATGCCAGGGATTGAACGCAGTGACTCACACATACTAGGCAAGTGCTTTACCACTGAGCCACAACCCCAGCCCTCTAAGCCTCTATGCTTCTATCCATTTGTATAAACATTTACCAAGTATCTCTGTGCACCATACACTGAGGATACAAAAATAAGAGAATGTGGCAAGAGCACTTTAGCAGATACTACAGAAAATGTTAACTTGCAGTTTTATTCAAAAACCATATCTAGTTCCTCCATATCTAGTTCCTCCCTTGACTAAATTCTTTAATTCTGAAAACCCCATTCAGCCAACATTCCTTCAGACCTGGCATTCAGCTCTGACCCAGGCCAGAGAGGGAGATCAACATATGTACACAACCAGAGAGGGACAGGAGGAAAGTCATTCCAGGCTAAGGTACCAGGTGAACTTCATTATAAGGATAGAGTGCTGCTTTGGCACAGAGTGATGTGGCAGGAGGCTTGTGAGCTGGCATATTCACTTAGAATCCCAAATCTCTACATCCAAGTCCCTAAACATGTACACACACCACACAAACAGAAATAAGCATGCATGTGGGTGAACACAGAAACACAGGTATACACTCACAAAAACACAAACACACATTAATCACACATACACACAAGCACAGAAACACAAAGAGATGCACATGAATACATGCATACCCACAGAAATACATAAACACACGCCCATGATTGAATGAGTGAATAAAGAAAATATGATATTTAAATACAATGATATGTTTTTCAAGCTTAAAAAAGAAATGTATTCTGTAATTTGTGACAATGTAGAAGAAACAGAAGGGCATTATGTTAAGCAAAATAAGCCAGACTCAGAAAGCTGAATACCACATGATCCCACTGCTATGCAGAAGTTCAAAACAAACTGAGCTCATGGAAGTAGAGAGTTCCCTAAGTGGTTGCTGAGGCTGGTGTGAGGAGGTAAGGGAATTGGGAAGATGTTGATCAAAGGACACAAAATAACCAAGGAAAACACACAGAAAGGAAATTGCAGAGCAGGAACCACCATGTGAGGGGACACCTGGTTCAAGAAGTAGATAGAGAGAGAGTGACGAATGTAAAAGAGCTTTGAATGACTTCCACAGAATGGGGTCTCCATCCACAAAGGGGACTAAGTTTAAACCCCAGTGAGTGGAAAAAAGTGGTGGAAATGGAAATTAAAAATAAAATAAAAATGTAAATGACAGATTGCCTCGACAGCTCACGTGTTGGAGGAAGACTCTGGTACCCAAGTACTAATCAACATTTACAGATGATAAATTCAATTCTTTCTTCTCTTAAGTATTTCTCATGCATAGCATAAAAATCCCATTGTCCTTACACACCATCATAAATTTTACTATGATTCATTTTGTAGATTTGGCTCATGAGACCTGCTCAGAAAGACAAGTGTACCAGCCTCATGTAGAATATTGCTAATAGAGGAAGCTTTACATTATAAGCAGGAGGTATCTTTTGCCTTCTGCTCAATTTTGTTGTGAAGTTAAAATATTTCTAAAAACTAAAGTTGGGTATATTGGAGCTATTTCTGAGTTTTCTGTTTCACTGATCTCTGTGTCTGTCTCTACAACAATACCACACTGTCTTGATCATAGTCACCATATAATAAGCCTTGTAGTCATGTATGTGATTCCTCTCACTATATACATCTTTTTAAACACTGGCTTAGCTATTCTATCCAACTTTCTGTGTAAGTTTTATAATAATGCTATTTACATCAATCAAAATCTTGCTGTAATTTTGATAGGAATTATGATACACATATAAGTCAATTTACAGAAAATTGATATTTTTACAGTGTTGTCAATATAAAATATCAACTCTGCTTTGAGAAAAATAAGAAAATAGTTTATTCCAAGCCATATATGAATGGCCTTGTCTCAGAGACAGATTCAAGTTACCCAGAACAATATAGTTCCCTGTGGAAGTTATTTGGGCTTTTATATTCATAAAACATAGTAGGTGGAGTCATCAAGAAGGCAGACTACAATGATATGGGAAAATCTCTTCTATAGGATTAAGATGATGTCTTTAACAAAGTGAGTAAATCTGTTATAGGATTCAGATGCTATCATATTCTTAGCTTTAGGGTTGGTGGAGGCCAGAGTTCTACTAAGCTAAGTATACATTCCAGAAGTTTCATCTAATAGTCACAAAAATGCTAGGCCAGATGCAGAGGTTGGTAGTAAACAGCCATTAAAAAAACTAAAGGGCTTGGGTTGTAGTTCAGGGGTAGAGTGCTTGCCTAGCACAGGTGAGAAACTTGGTTTGATCCTCAGCACTACATAAAAACAAATAAATAAAATAAATGTTAAATTCTTTTAAAAAGAAACTAAAGATAGCCCCAGTTAAACTTTGGATCTTAATGTACAATGTGCAATCTCTTCACAATCCATCTCTCCACAATCACCATGATCACAATGGTTTAGTCAGCCAAGATCAGTTGGCAGGCTCTCAAATACAGACGAAGCTTCCTTGGAGAACTTCAGTTCATAGTGTCTCCTCTTCTGACCCTTGAACATGATATACCTTCCCATTTATTTTGATCTGCTGATTTCTTTCATTGGAGTTTTCTACATAAAGACTTGAACATGTTGTGTTAGGTTTTTATTAAGAATTTCTCTCTCCTTTCTTTGAGATTTTAAATGGTATTGTATTTTTAATTTCAGTCTGCATGGGTTCACTAATAGTACATAAAAATACAGTTGACTTTTGTACATTGTTCTTGTGTGCCATGACCTTGCTGAACTATTTATTCATTCTAGGAGATTTTTTTTTGTAGTGTCCTTGAGATTCTCAGTAGATAAAATGGTGTTATCAGCAAATAGGGACAGCTGTGTCTCCTTTCTTCTCCATGTACCTTTAGACTCCTTTTCTTCCTTTATTGAAGTGGTTAGAAATTCCAAGTTTACATTGCTCCAGATAGCAGGAAAAAACAGTCTTTCACCAATCAATGTGATGGTAGCCATATGTATGTTTCTGTTTTGGGTTGGTTTTGGTAGATACTACTTATCAAGTTGAGAAAGAAACGCATGTATGTGAACACATACACACACACACACACATGCCCTACATTTTTGTTTCCTATGGGGTTTTATTATTAAGTAGTATTTCATTTGGTCAAATACATTCCATACATCAATTAATATTATCATCTGACTTTTCTTCTTTAACCTGTTAATATGGTGGATTATATGGATTAATTTTCAAACACTGAATTAGCCTGAATTCCTGGAATAATCCTTACTTGGTCACAGTTCATAATTCTTTTTATACATTACAGAATTCTACTTGCAAATATTTCATTAGGAATTTTCATGTCTAAAATAACAAAAAGAACTAGTCATACATTTTCTTTTTCCATATTATGTTTGTCGGGTTTGGGTATCAGGGGCTATCCCTCTCATTTCTGGAGGTGTTACCAATTTTGACCCCAAAGTATTTTTCCCTCTTGGAATTATGCATCTAATAACAAGAATGCATGCCATTTCAACAATGAAGTAAAGTTTTTTCTTGACCAAGAATAGAAGCAGGAGGAAAGGCTCACAGATCAGTTTCTTGGCCCATAGGAGTTTGGGAAGATATAGATATAGGGTAAGAGAAATGAGGAGAATGGGTAGGCTAATAAAGGGGGAGAATATTCATGTCTTTTCTGGGAATAAATGGAGATTTTCCAGGAACTTGAATGTCTCTTCTTTTTGCTCCTTTTATGGTTCCTTTTATTCATCATCATGGCGATTGTTAGCTATTGCAGATGGGGTTATAATGAAGTTGTCCAGTGGTCACTCTGGCAGCCATCTTAGATCCAACCAGTTTCAGCTACCCCTCTTGAAGGAGAACTTCTGGCCTTCAGGTTTCCTGTTCTCAAAGATAAGTAAGATTAAAGCAGTGTAGAAATTCAGTTAGGTCACCTAGGGGTACAAAATCAGGGAAGTGTAACATAAGAGACTGTAAAATTGGTTTCAGTTCCTTAAATACTTGATAGAATTCTCCAATGAAACCATCTGGGCCTGAAGATTTCCATTTGGAGAGCTTTTATGTTTAATTACAAGTTCAATTTTCTTGATAGTAATGGGCTATTCAAATTATCTACCTCAGAGTGAGCTGGGGTACTTTGTGCTTTTCAGGGAATTAGTTCCATGTAAGTTGTCAAATTTACACGTAGACTTACATGTAGTTTTTTTCTTATTATTCTTATTATCTCTTCAGCATCTGTATCCATATCCTCTAACCTAATATTGGTAATTTGTATTTTGTCTCCTTTTTCATCATCAGTTTAAATGCCACCTCCTCCAAAAAGCCTTCCCCAAACTGTCCCCCATGTCCTTCCAAAGCACATGAAAAGGTGCTCAACATCACAAATTATTAGGGAAATGCAAAAATCAAAGTGATATATCACCTCACACCAATTAGAATAACTACCACCAAAAAGTCAGAGAACCTAAGTGCCAGTTAGTATGTGGAGAATTTTTTTTTTATTTGTTGTTCAAAACATTACAAAGCTCTTGACATATCATATTTCATAATTTGATTCAGGTGGGTTTTGAACTCCCAATTTTAACCCAAATACAGATTGCAGAATCACATCGGTTACACATCTACATTTTTACATAATGCCCTATTAGTAACTGTTGTATTCTGCTACCTTTCCTATCCTCTACTATCTCCCCTCCCCTCCCCTCCCATCTTCTCTCTCTACCCCATCTACTGTAATTCATTTCTCTCCTTGTTTATTTTCCCATTCCCCTCACAACCTCTTATATGTAATTTTGTATAACAATGAGGATCTCCCTCCATTACCATGCAATTTCCCTTTTCTCTCCCTTTCCCTCCCACCTCATGCATCTGTTTAATGTTAATCTTTTCTTCCTGCTCTTCCTCCCTGCTTTGTTCTTAGTTGCTCTCATTATATCAAAGAAGACATTTGGTATTTGTTTTTTAGGGATTGGCTAGCTTCACTAAGCATAATCTGCTCTAGTGCCATCCATTTCCCTGCAAATTCCATGATTTTGTCATTTTTTAGTGCTGTATAATACTCCATTGTGTATAAATGCCACATTTTTTTTATCCATTCATCTATTGAAGGGCATCTGGGTTTTTTAATAAAATTTTTAATTTAAAAAAAGAGTTCTATCGGATTTATTGACATCTGGTAATAACATATGGGGAAGCAAAACAATATGAACATGTGTTTTAAAACTATACTCTAGGCAAAGGATTCATTTAAAAAAAAAAAAAAAAAGCCTAGCTTAGCTTTCTCTGTAATTTCTCACTTCATTGATCATTCTAATTAGAGACGTTTTGTGGCAGAGTAACATTATCTCCTCTTAACATCATCCAATTCAGTTGTTTTCTTGACTTTTAGAATGACTCTCTCCTGTATCATCTAATACAAGTTTCACATTCTCATCAAAACCAGTAATACAGCCTTCTATCCTCATATTCACTTGCTCATGGAGCCACACCTGAATCCAGGATCTGTTTTGTAAGTATCTGAAGATGAGGCTTTGCAGATGGGCTGCACCATCATCTTCTGCACTTTCTAGCCCTGGCCACAGTACATCTTGCTAGATTTTCACCAAGACCACACACCAACCAGCAAGTTAACTCAGAAAGCTAAAAAACGTTAACTCTTGTGCACTGCTAGAGGGAATATAAAATGGTGCAACTGGTAGAGAGCTAGTCAGTCATGAATGGGTAGCAGGAAAAGGACAATGAAAGGTAACTGAAAACCACAGGAAGCCTACCAACAGGCAAGTACCTGGAAGTGAGGGACCTGTTATGTCAAAACCTCCCCTAGCCATACTGACATCCCCTTAAGGAAAACTATTATTTCTTTTTTTGTTTGTTTGTTTGTTTGTTTCAACTTTTCTCTTTATTATGAGCTAAATTTAAGAAATCACTCTTTTCTTCTGATTTTATTTCCCACTTATTAAAAGGTCTAAATAACAATTAATGTATTTAGACTGAAAAGTACAAGAGCTGATATAAAATGGTCATAAAGGTTCCCATGGAATTCAAGTAACTGAAGAATAAATCCAGCCAAGGTACAAAGAAGAGCCCAGCCCAGCGGATGCACGATGTGCTGGTTTAATAGGGTTCTAAGAATGCCATCAAATGCACACAGTAAACCACATGTGTGGTGACAAGTCATAGCCTAAGAAATATTTCCTTGGCGTGATTCTTACCATTTTTTTTTTTTTTTGGTCTGTGAGTTTCCTTCATTTAGTAACTTAGGGTTCCCTTTAACATTTCAACATCAAAATAATTCATCCAAACAGGAGCCACTTTTATAGGTAAGATAAATCAGAGGATAATGTATTGGGATAGTTTTGTTCTTGTTTACAATCAAAAAGCCTTATATGATCAGGGATTGATGGGAGTGGGAATGACAAATGTACATTTCAGACTTTCATCAATAATGAAAAAAATAAAGCATTTTTATAGACTTAAAACTTGTCATTAGTGCATTTAGATTTTGAAGAAAGAATCAAAATGTAAAATACCTGTACAATAATACAATGTTAATAGAAACTGGCCACATACTGAAGCCATTTTTAGTGAGCTACCATTGTTTAAATGTAAGAAAAGTAACTTCTTGGTCCAAATTAGTGAAAATTTAAAAAAGATTGTCTTTAGATAACATTATTTGAGGACAATTCTTTTTTCAGACAGATTCTGATATTCAAAATCACTATAACATAATTATGGATTAACCTTTAAATCACATCTTAAAAACCTGTCAGATTTCCATTTCTCCATGAGGTATTCTCACCACTGTGTTGTTCAATTCCACAGGATAAGCTTTCTTCATTATTATTACATAGTAGGGAGATTGCCATTCATTGCTTTATCATCTTTTCGAAAAGACACAGGCAGACTTGCTAGACTAAAGCTGACATCTTTAAAGGCATGCAACAAGAATATCCCCACATGATTGTGAAGAAGCCACTCAGAGTCCCAGTGATATCATCAGCAGGCATATCTTGCCACTCCTTAAAAAGAATAGCTGAACAAGTTAAAACCGAGGTTGTAAAGAAAACGTAATATATTGGTGTTACAAGGGAAGTGTTGAATATGTCCAGGGCCCAGTTTAGGTAATTGATCTGTGTGCTCACACAGGTGACGAGGCTCAGCAGCAGAATCCAGGCCAGGGGATGCCACAGCACAGGCTTTCCAGCTAATAGTTCTTTGATGGTGATGCCCATGCCCTTTGCACAGGACACTGAAAATGCTCCAATCACAGAACAGATTGTTATGTACACAAGAATATTTGTCTGTCCGTGGCAAGGTCCCACCACAAAGATTAATATCAAGGACACAATGACCACAATTGTTGCAAATACCACAAAACCTGGATCACCTAACTTGTGTGACATTTCAATTAACGTCTCTTAATCTCCTCTTCCTTTGGAGCATGGATGACCATAACTGCAGATACTAGAATGCTTAGCAAACATCCAATTTTCCCATGAAGATTAAGTCTTTCATTTAGCGAGTATGAAGAAAGAATGGCACTTACAAGGATACTGAGAGCTCCCAGTGGAGTCACTAGCGTGGCTGGTGCAAAGGCATATGCAGCGAAGTTGGCCACCTCGCCTGCCCCCATTGACAGTAGTCCAGCCCACCACAACCATTCTTTAAGATATGCATGGCCACCTTGACCTGCTCTCATGGGTCCTTTTCTGGCAAGTCGCAGAAGGCCTTTTTTTTTTTTTTTTTTTCAAAATGAAACTCCCTCCTATGAAAATGCTGGAGGTCATAGCCAATCCCAAACCAATATAGAAATCATATTTTCCATGCCCTGGGCTCATTTCGTTTGTTACTTAAGAAGCTCCTGTGAATCACACTGATCACAGAACAGAAAAACTGCTGGCACTGAAGGCAGGGGGATGCCGTCTTCACTTATGTAAGTTTAATATGGTCTCTCTTTTGAAAACCAGGGATGATTTATTCATTCTCATTTTCTTGAAAATGCTACCCTTTATTTCCATCTAAAGTTTTTAACTTTCTGTTCCAGCCCAGGACGACCTCTAGCCCCACCGCGGCCGGGACCTAGGCCACCGCCGACGAGAACCTGGGCACGACTAAGTCAGGAAAACTACTATTTCAAGATCATGTCACACACTACCAGCTGGGCTGGACCTCCCTTATTACCAAAACTATCACAACTCCCAATCATCCAGGCAACCAAAACATTAAGACCCTCACAAAGAAAGCTTACTGAGGACTATTCAAAGGGTAATAAACCAATTAAATAGGCAGGAAATTGAGACCGAAACAGAGGGACTAAATTTCCTTATAACTCCAACTCTATAAGCGCCACACCATCCTCTCTTGGGAGTAGTCCATTCAGTTCCTATGTGGTCAGTCAAAAGTCAAAAGGTGGACATGGGCAGGACTCTCTGGAAACTTCCCTGGGTCCCCCAATAAAACTATTGGGCAGTTGGGGTATGCCATTCTTCTCTTCTCTGAAAGGACCCATTCTCTCCCTTAAGAATGTCCCCTTTTCCCTTTTCCTATCCCATCTAATAAATTCATGCCTGCTACTCTGAGCAGCATGTCTGAAATCTTTCTGGCATAATCACAAGAACCAATGATAAAGGATTGCTGCGACTTCCTCAGTTTCCCAGCAGGACCATGCCCTGTAACACAATCATGGTGGAAAACAGTAAGGTAGTTACTGTTAAAAATTTAAAAGTAGAATAACTATGGGATCCAGCCATGCCACTTCTGGGTATGTTCCCAAAAGCAGGAACTCAAAGAGCTATCACTATCCTGCATTCATGGTAATGGCATTCTGCCTACTTTTTTGCTCAGCACCTTCTGCCAACCCACTTCCTCTTCCCTTGATACCCAACCTATCCATGGGTTTCTTTCTACCATGCACAAGCATCCTCCATAATACTCCACCTTTCCTGCCTCCCACCCTAACAAAAGGCTTGGTCTCTGCCCACTCATCTGTCAGTCTCCTTGGAATGCACCCTCTTCTCAGACCCTCAAGCACCAAGCCCGTTCACATGGCGCAGTTTCTATTCACTTTTCAGCAAAGCATCTCCTGAGACATCCCCTCTCTGTGCCCCGTCACTATGCCAGTGGACCTGTACTCACCACACACACCCCAACATGACCTGGTCTCTCATCTTGGCCAAGGGATGCCCCTTCCTCCCTGTCCCCCAAGTGTCTGCATGACCTGGGCTGTCACCTCTGAGCTCAATATTCTCTGCCTTAGATAACATGTCCTCCCTCCAATGCACACCCCTTAAATGCCATCTGGCCTCTCCCTCTCTTTCATCTCCAGTCTCCCCTGGGGTTTTTCCTTCCTCAACTCCTTCAGCATGGCCTGCCCTCTCTTCTTGACCCTCTCTAACCCTGCCTTTCCCCAACAAGTTTATGTGGCTCATTCTCTCTGCTCAACTATCACTTAAAAGATCCTTCGCTAAGCCCTCTATCTCTCCCTCCAACCTTCATGATTCTAGGGGGCTGTGCTGGTCCCCGTGCTCCATCAATATCTGGGAAGCTCCCTTTCCTCCCACCACCCAACACTTCAGACAGGGAGTCCCTCCTATCAACTCTGCTGAATCATCCCTGCCCTATCCATATGGCCTGTTCTCTCCCTTGATTTTCTATCTAAGCTTCCTCAGGGCTCCTTCTTCCCTGGCCCCTCTCTTACTCCCTCCATAGAACTGGTCTCTACTCCCTTTTCTGCATTTGCTTCTTTTTAACACTCTCTGTCCATAGTTCATCCTCTCCAAGACCATCAGCATGGTCCATCACTGCCCTAATCCTTGTTGGTTCCCTCTCTTCCTGGCAAACTCCAAACCTGTCCACATAGTCTGGTCTCTCCCCTGTCCTCTCAACTCAAGCCCTTCTGGCATTCCTCTTCTGCCATGGACATCCCACCTAGGTACAGAGAGACTCCCCGAGAACCTAGATGGGGCTGACAATGACAAGCCCTTTCTCCCGAAGTCCTACTTCTGGAGCTGCCCAGGCACCATTTAAATCATGAACCTTGTTCACTTTGGTGGAGGAATTCAGTTCTACATCTTGAATTTTTACTGCCATTGCATCATATGTTGTTTTATTGTCTGCTTTGTTTAAGGACAAGTCTTAGAAAGAAAGAAAAATAAGAGGTCAAAAGTAGAAGACAACAAGTTAGATTCAAGAATATTGCCTTTTCATCAAAACAAGACACTGGAGGAGTCATCTGATGCCCTTGTCCCTGTTATCATGGGAAAGCATGCTGTGTCTCCTCAGGCATGCAGCTTGCTCTTCTCTCATGTTGTTCCCTTAATTGCTTAAGGGACATTCTCATTTAATAATTCTTACTCTAGTGGTTTGCATATTTCTAGAAAACCACAGCTGAAATAATGAGATAAAGCAAATGGATTTCAGTTAGGGAGGGCTGGGAAATTTCTCATTCTTTGAGTCAAGTAGAAAGGGGAGACTTCCTTTCCAAATTCACAAAAACTCAATATATTCTATAGATTTTAGAGAAAAATCAAAAGTTCTTAGGAATCTTGGTAAGTTTTACATTTAATAAAATAGATATAATAGAACAAATAACATTTAGATCTACTGAGGGTTTCTCCCCATGGTTAATGTACCCACTTTGTTTTTCAGATTTCTCCCCATCAACAATGGGGAGTAGCCTGAAAAACAAGGCTTAACATCACACATGGTGAAGGTCTACTACAAATCTAAATTCCCTTTTTTAACTGTCTTCATGTACAATGAACATGTTGTTTTAAAGACCAGAACTCCTTAGGGGGAAAAAAAAAAAAAACATTTGAACAGAATTAAGAACATAATGATGAGGAAGGATATCAATGCCTTCAGTGGCCCAGTGAGGGAAGGCCCATGTTAAAAAAAACATGGTGTCTATGAAAAGACTGCTTATTTCCAGCCCCAACAAATCAGTCCACCAGCTTGAAGTACTGACCCCTGGAATGAATGCACAAGGATTCATGGCTCAGGAAGCCCCCATCCTGTGCTCTATCCTATCCAGGAAATGGAAGTCTCAAAGGGCAGCCTGGTGTATCCACACAGGTAGAGCTAAGCATAGAAAAATCAGATAAAAACAAGTATGAGAATGAAGCAGCTTTGCATCTGTCATGACTATAACCCTGGGTGATTATATTGTATCTGCTGAAGAACTGGTCTACCCAGGAGAACAAGCTGTTCTTAGAAAGAAGCCCTCAGATTCAGCTAAAGGAGACCTGGGGAGAAGTTAGAAGTTAGATACTGATCTGAAGGGTTCAGAAAGAAGACTTGTCACCCAAAAGTGGAGAGAATGAGTTGTCATCTTCTGAGTGTCCTCCCAGGCACCCAAACCTCAGAAGTATCTGTTTTAGTCAGCTATTGTGCTGCTGTGACTGAAAGATCTGAACAGAACAATTGTAGAGGAGGAAAAGTTTTTTTGAGCGCTCATGGTTTCAGAGGCCTTAGTCGAGAGAAGGCTGGCTCCATTCCTCAGAGCTCAAATTGAGGCTGAACATCATGGTGGGAGAGGGTAGCGGAGGGAAGCAGCTTACATCATGGTGATCAGAAAGCAGACAGGGACTCCACTCTCCAGATACAAATTATATACCCCATAGAGACTCCCCAAATAAAACAACTTCCTCCAGCCACACCCCACCTGCCTGAGTTATCACTCAGTTAATCCTATCAGGTATTTAATGATTATGTTAAGGCTATAACCCAATCATTTCTCCTCTAATTTTTGCATTGTCTCAAACATGTGAGATTTCGGGAGACACTTCATATCCAAATCATAACAGTATCCAACAGATCAGAATGTGTGACAGGAACAAATGGAGTAGGCCCAGCCTCAAGAAGGGATGTGTCTAAGGACGACTGATAGCTCTTAAAGCCACTCTGGCCTCAAAAGAGCCAAGAGGTGAGTCAGCCAGCATAGAGATCTCCTGGATTTTATGAGGCCAGGCAGCAGAATTGACCAGCACACCTCCAAAGACTTGATGTCTATAGTCACAGATGCTACAGTAGCACAGCAAAGATCTCCTCCTATAACTGTCGTTATTCACAGGCGGCAAGCTGTTTCATTTCTCCCCAAATACAGAAGTAAATTGATTTTTATTGTGTGAGAGCTTGGCCTTTGTTATTGAATTTATAAACACATAAAGGGCAAATGATTATGATTCACCTCAAAATGTTGGCTCTTTTATCACACAGACACACATATAAAAAAAAGATGCTGAAAAATACAGACATGGATTTGGACTCTGGAGCTCGCTAGTTATGACACTATAACCTCAGTTTCCTTGCCAACACTGAGTTAGTGGAATTGTTACATGGATAAATGGAGGTTCTTATTAGTCATGTAAAAAAAGCTATAGAGATGACACTGGTTATTCTAGTAAAATCTATAACACCAACTATATATGTTAGAATAATGACTTTTACTTCTATAAAACTTTTAAGATTTATTAAAATAGCCAAGAAATACGGAAAACACAATTTACAATTTAATATATTATGGAGTTGATGTTTACATCCCCTAAAATTGTATTGAAGCTCCTACTCCTCATGTGACCCTAACTGGAGGGGGGGGCCTTTGAAGAGGTGATAAGGTTAAATGAGGTCACAGGGTGGAGCCATGACCCAATAAAACTAGTGTCCTGTAGGAGGAGACACCAGTGAAATTGTGCTATTGTGTTTTCCACCATTTGAGAATACCTCATGAGGTGTCCATCTGAAAGCCAAGAAGAGTCATCTACAGGAGCTGAATCTGCTGATCTCTTAATCCTGGATATCAGCCTCCAGAGCTGTGAGTAATAAATGTCTATTGCTTAAACAGTACTATCTGTGTGTTTTTTATTATAGCAGGCTAAGCTGACTAATATACAGCAATCATCACCATGATTCTAATATCTGTTACTGTATACATACATATTTACAGAAGGAAGGTTGGAGGAATACAGATACAAACATGGAAATGCTGCATAAATTCTTCTAGAAGCTAGAGGGTAGATAGGTAAACAACTGATAGAGCATAGCAATAAATGGATGGATGGTTGACAAATAGATATAAATCATCCTAAATGTACTTTAATTTTAATTATTCACTTGAATTTACTTAAAATTTATTTTTTTTAAAGATGAAATTGAAAAATTAAACGTTAAGGCTCTGGTCAATGTTTTTGTTCTTGTTTTTTTAACCAGAAGAGAGAATTCAGATTCCTTAAAGGTGTTTTAAAATACACAAAAAGGTTAGGAGTCATGAGAAAACAAGGAGCCATTTCCACATTCTGCATCTTTATTCATCCTCTGTTGGCTGGATTTCACTGTCACATTTTTTTTTCAAGAAAGGCTCATGGACAATTCCTTCTCTGAGATTTGTATTTGAAAAAGTCTGTTTATGGGATTTTGTTTTTTCTTTTTTAGGTGGTATTGGCAATTGAACCCAATCTACCACTGAGCTACATCCCCAGCCTTTTTTTTTTTTTTTTTTTTTTGTAATTTTGAGACAAGTTCTCTCCAAGTTGGCCAGGTTGGCCTCAAACTTGCAATCCTCCTGCCTCAGCTTCCTGAGTGGCTAGGATTATAAGCATTTGCCACCCCTCCCAAAGAAATGTTGGTAGTGTAGAAAATTCCTGGGTCATGCTTTTCTTTCCTCAGAACTCTCTAGATGTTGCTGGGCTGGTTCTGACTTCCAACCTCCAACCTCCTGAGCATGGTCCTACTCATCCACCTTTGCCTCTTCATACCTCTGGTTCCACTGAACTGCTTCACTGGATTTCTTCTTTAAAGAAAGTATTCATTGGTTCTACATTGATTGAGATTTTTAAGAGTTCTTATTACTGCCTTTAGACTTAATAACAACTTTACTGGATTAACATTTTAGAGTGATTATTTAATTGGCCCAGATAATTGCTCAATTGTTTTTTCACTTGAATATTGAGAAGCCTGTGGTTAGCCTGATTTTATGTTGCTTTTTGTATATAAATTGCATCTTCTTCCTCAAAATAATTTTTTTTCTTTTGTAATGCAGGGGATCAAACTCAGCACCTTGTACATTCTAAGAGAGTGCTCTACCACTGAGCCACACCCAAACCCCCAATTTTTCTTTTCTCTTAAAATTCAATAATTTAACCATATTCAACCACTTAACAATATTTCCATTTAATAAGAATTTTCTAGAGTGTTTTATAGTGAATATCTTCAATCTATAAGTTCAGATATCTCTAATTTCAAGATGTTTTTCTTTTTTATTTTTTTTAATTAGGCATTGAACTCAGGGCACTTAACCACTGAGCCATATCCCCAGCCCTTTTTATATTTTATTTAGAGAAAGGGTCTCACTAAGTTGCTTAGGGTCTTTGCTAAGTTGCTGAGGCTGGCTTTGAATTTGCAATCCTTCCTGAGCCTCCCAAGCCACTGTTCTGGGCAAATGCCACTGTGCCCAGTTCGGTTTTTAAACTACCTCTGTTTATTGGTTGGGTTTTCTAATTAAAGTTTATAAATTTTAAAGTGAATTGCCTATGTCTTTGACTACTTATATTAATCTATTAATCTATTCAATCAGATATGCCATCAAATCTGTCAATTTTTTCTAATTGTTGTAATGTCTCTGAACAGCACCTATGTATTCACAACAATCAAATCAAGCCTTTCTTCTAGAAGAGTTGATTAAATTCTCACTATTTTCTTTGCCTACTCTGGTTTTCAGTTATATGAAGGTGCTCATTTTGGTATTCACTTGGTAGTATATGCTCTAAAATTCCCCTTTCATCTTATTCTTTGGGGCTTTATTCAGTTGTCAGGTTCTGTCTTTTCTGAGACTGTACTGAATGTCACTTTGTTACTCAGGGGACTAGAGACTCTGTGGCAAATTCTTGCCTAGGCATTTCTTTTAACTCAGCACCAAGACACTGAAAATGTCAAACTCTGCTCATTGTCTTGCTTCTGCTGAGGTCTTGAGAGTCCACAGTGGTAAGTAAGGGCTCTCATCCTTGAGGGTTTCTTGAAACTTCTCTCCAGGCCTTGTGTCTACCCTGAGTCCACTTCTCTCAAGATTAGAAACAATACATAAGAACTGTTAAGATTTTGTTGGCTCCTCTTTTCCCAGTATGGCCTCTGGGGAATTTTAAAGGTGTTAGATGCTGCCCAGAAAAACCTCTTTCTTTTCTTGGCTGCCATTCTTGAGTGCTATGTCATGAATTCATGCCTTTCTTTCTTTGATCCTGGAAAGTTTGCTCACTTTTTCCTCCTGTCTATTAGGCTATCAGGAATTGGGGGAGGGAGCTTCTAAAATCTTGAGTTAGTTATAAATTCCTATTTATCAGGAAAGCTCTCTAACTTTTTTAATAAGTAATAGATTTAATCTCAGAGGGAATTGTCAGAATAAAAGAGCAGCAAATGTTAACCCAATAAATTCGGGAACACTTTCTCTTCCATTTGAGGCTGACAAGGGAACCAAGAAGATAAATGAGCAAATTATTTTTACAGAAGCAACTTAGTAACCAGGGATGTAGCTCAGTGGTAGAGTGCTTGCCAGCTTATGTAAGACCCTGAGTTCCATCTTTAGCACTGAAAAATAAAGTAACTTAGTGATGTGGCCCTAGAGGAAAGAAGTATAGTACCCTCACTGTGCAGTTCCATGATGAAAATCATCAAGTAGAGACTGTAAGAGGAACCCAAGACATCTAAACATGGGTCTTGGTTTAGGGTATCTGAGTGAAAGGGTACAGCCTCAAGCTAGCCAAAGAGCACCTGTAATATGAGACCAAAAAGTAAAATTTTGGAAATATATAAAAGCGACAAAGTTTCAAAAGGGCTTATTCAGTATACTATTTGACATTCACTTATAATTAATTCCTATAAGTGAGTTATCATTATCATTGGGTCCACATTCATCTCGCTCAATGCTAAATCATAGCAACATGCCAGTTCCTGATGGCTTTGAACTGAATGGCCCATGGCCACAGAATGGCCTGAGATTACCTGCCACAGTGAGGTACACAGTTTGCATACATGTATAATACCCCCATCCTCAGTAAGACTCAGCCTCATGTTAAAACCCCACCTTCAAAGACCAGGTAAAACGACATCCCTCAAAAACATTTCCAAATTCTTCTCCTGAGAGGGCCACACTCTCTGTGCCTTTACAACATGACCTGCACCTCCCCAGAAGTGAGAGATAGTCTGACCAAGATCAGGAGGAGAGGGAGGAGACAGGATAAGGTCTTTAGCTGAAAGGTGAGAGGTTTCTTAATGATTACAAGTGAGAGATAGTAGAGAAACGGGTGTTGTGCTTTGGAAGTGGGGTGTCCCCCAAAAGCTTATGTGTGAGACAATGCAGGAAGATTCAAAGTTGAAATGAAGCCAGGCACAGTGGTGCAAGCCTGTAATCTCAGCAGCTGGAAGGCTGAGGCAAGAGGACCTCTAGTTCAAAGCGAGCCTCAGTAACTTATCGAGGCCCTAAGTAACACAGTGTGATCCTATCTCTATATAAAATATGAAAATAAGGGGCTGGGGATATAGCTCAGAGGTTGAGGGCCCCTGAGTTCAATCCTCAATACCAAAAATAAAGTTGAAATTATTGGGTTGTGGAAACCTTAACCTAATCAGTGCATTAATCCACTTGAATGGATTAGCTAGGCCATAACTATGAGAGGGTGGGGTATGGCTGGAGGAGGAGGCTGGTCTGCCTTATGTGTGTATGTCTGTCTGTCCGTCTGCCTGCCTGCTTCCTGGAGGCCATGTCCTGAGCTGTTTTCTTCCTTCACACCTTTCCACTGTGAAGTTCTGCCTCACCTCAGGCACAGAGCAATGGAGTCAGCCATCTAAGGAATAAGACCTCAGAACCGGAGCAACAAATAAACTTTTACTTCACCAAGATTGACCTTGCCAGGTCTTTTGGTCACAGCAACAAAAATCCTGACAGGTAAGGAGCGGTGTCCTACGCTGACTCACCTGCAGCATACCACTTAGCATTAGAAATTCAAGAAAGAAGAGCCCTCACTCCAAGCCAAGTTCACTTCCCTTGAAGAAAGGAAACAACACCACATACACAGCCCCGGAGAGCAGAACTGTGAGTCCCAGGCACAGCTTCCAATGTCCCCCAATCACTCCACACTTGGGTTGTATGTGGCCAAGAGGGAGATGAGGGGAACATGGACCATTTCAGCTATGGGAAGCTCTCGGCTCGGGGCCTGCAGCCTTTCTCCCTCGCTGGCAACAGAGCCCGTTAGAGCTCATTTAGTAGGTCTTGTTCTCAACTCCAGCCATGTCTCCTCAGTACCTGTCATTCAGCATGAGATGCAGGGGCTTTGCCAGAGAAAATTGGCTAGATTCTCATTCCTCTTAGGTTTGGCCTCCTTTATAAGTTCATGAATTGCTGAGGGCCATTGCTAAGTAAGAATGACACATGGCAATTTATTTGTCAGCCTACCCAATGTTGCTTAGAGGAAGGACTCTCCATATTGACCCAGGTCATTTGCAGTGTCATTGCATGTAAGGTGACCTTGCTCAAGGACCAGGGCGGATCCGGGTTTAGGGCGGATCGGGGTTTAGGGCGTTCCCTGTTTAGGACAATCCGGGTTTAGGGCGGTTCCAGGTTTAAGGTGTACCCTGCTGGGATTAGGGCGTATCCTGCTGCCTCAGGTGCGCCTGCTCGTTGAGTTCCCCTTGAGTTCTCGTGGGATTCAGAGAGTATTGGGAATTTTGCCCAGAACGTGATTGGGGCCCAGAACGTGAATTCCCCCAGAACGTGTGTATGTAAGTGCCAGTGACAGTTCGGGAATAAAGAATTGCTGTTTGAATCTACAAGGCTGTGAGTGGCTCGTGATTTTGTGCCCAGCCAGACTGCGGCAATGAATATTGTAAGGACGATGCCAGGTCTTGGCTTTCTGTGGGAACCAATGTGTTTAACTGAGTTAAAATCAAGCTACTACTTTTAAAGAATGGTACTTTTTCACTCAGGTAGCAAAGTCCTTTCTATGATAATCTTGGAAGCAGTATCCCTGGGCCTCCCCACATGCTCCTGGCAAGATGAATCACACGAGGAGGTTTCTTATCATTCTGTACTGTGCCCATCCAGCTCTCAACCTTCTCCCATCAGAGAGATGGGTTCTGCTGGTCACCCACACTGGAAGCTCTGCCCTGCTCTGTCCTGAAAGCCATCAGCTTAACTTGCCTCAGGCCCCTTAGAGACCAGTGCCTCCTCCCTAGCATGCTCCCCAAAGCTGGTCCCTTCACATGCTCACACTCCTACAAAACACCCCTGGGTCTGTACTTTCTCCACCAGACACCACCATCCATGTGTCAGGTCCCATTGGTGGCCTGTTGACATCAGATCAGATGTAGTTAGGACACAGACTGAAGGTTCCCACTTCCACCTGTCTTCTCCAGAAACCATTTATACAACTAGGACTCTGATCCACTCCTGCAGCCACCTGCTCAGGAAACCATCTTGTTACCTACAGTCACCAGCCCAAGAAGCCAGCCTCCTATAAGTCAGACTTGCAGAAAGCCAGGGCCATCTCCAGTGACAACCCAGAAAGCTAAAAAATAAGTAATAATCACCCCAAATGTCCAGGACTTATTATCAGATAGCTTGGGGGTGGGGGGGTGTATTGCTGGGGATTTAACTCAAAGGCACTCGACCACTGAGCCACATCCTCAGCCCTATTTTGTATTTTATTTAGAAACAGGGTCTTACTGAGTTCCTTAGTGCCTCACTTTTGTTGAGGCTGGCTTTGAACTTGTGATCCTCCTGCCTCAGCCTCCTGAGCCACTGAGATTACACGTGTGCACCACTATGCCCGGCACCAGGCAGCTTCTTTAAGTTCATCCCCATTTTCAGCTTAGGACCAACCAGAGAAAGCTAAATATGCTCCCCTAGCCAATCATATGGGAGGCTCTGTGGATCTTTTCCAGGCCAACAGCCTCCAGGAGGACTCAGCAGGAGCTCTCTTTTCCCTCTGCCTACATGGGAGTCTCAGTTATATCCATTGAGAGTGAATGGCTCCCTTACTGTAGCTGCTATGGTCCCTTCTTTTCTCATTTTGGTGGTCTTTTCTCTCATTTGGGTGGTCTTTTTTTAATGTTTTTATTTTATTTATTCTAATGCGTTAAATATAATAGCAGAATGCAATTCAATTCATATTACACAAAGTAGAGTCACACCACTCGTGTTTTCATACATGTACTTAAGTTAATGATGTCAATCTCATTTGGGAGGTCTTTTTTTATTCCTACAAGGGACACAGCACAGAGGTCACCAGCCTCTGATCCTCATTCTCTTCCTGGGCAGTAAGAATTATTGATACCCAGAGAGGTGAGATGATGAGTTACATGGCTGTGAAGTAGCCAGTTTCAAGCTCAAATATGGGTTTGAGCTCACTGTTTTTAGTGACTTGCTTAATATAAACAAGTCATTTTGCATTGCCAGTTGATATAAAGGAGAACCAGAAGACAGCAATGTGGTCTTACTGAACTGACCTTGGATATCAGCCATTAACTGCCCCCGGTCCTCTCTCCAGACATTGATGTGTCACCAGAAAGAGCTGCTTCCAGGCACTGTCCTTCCAGATGAATGCCCAGATACTCTTCTTTCCTTCATTAATCCCAAAAGAATGAAAATGAACTCAATTATCTCAGAATGTAGCAACAACAAGAGAAAAACCACTCCTACATATAAATTTTTCATTGAGATTCACTAAAAAAAAAGAAAGAAAGAAAGAAACCACTTAGCAACTTTAATAAGGAAAACAGATTTCTCTTTAGTAATAGCTATCCTCAAGTTAATTGGAGGAAAAAGAAATGTTTTTATGCTTCCTAGCTGCCTGGGGGGAAAGCACAGATTATCATGAATCTTCAGGGAACAATGGAAATAATAGATGCAACTAGAATTCATCCACATAAGCTTTCAGCTGAGACATGTCAAGGGCCTCAGAGCTTGCTTCCTCCCTCAGAGCTTGCTTCCTCGCTCTATCTAAGGCAAAGACCCAAAAGTCTTTTGAAATCTTTACGTATCATCAGCAGATTATGAAAGTGTTGAATTTTTTATCTGGGTTGTCTCACTCAAAGGTTTATCTGCTCTTTGTCTCCCACAAAATAATGAAAATGGGGCCTCATGACCAACTTGCACCCACCACGTTGTCAACAAGTTTTCACAACTACAGAAAGAACAATGAGGGCATTGGCATTGTGGGATTGGTGGGTACAGAAACTCCCATACAGTTACATGGTGCTTATAATTAAAGTATGTGATAAATGCATTGACAGGCATAACTGCTTTCAGGGAAAGGGGCTGTCAAAGAAGGAGGGGAGTGCTTCAGTCTCCTGTTAGAATGGAGAATTTGGTGACAGAAATACTCTCCCTGAGAGCAGCTAGAGAAAAAGGACTATATACAATGACCATTGACTTAAGGTCTTCTACAAAATGTGGGGTAAATAAGACTCAAGAGAGTCAAATCAAGCCGGATGCAGGGACGCACACCTGTAATTCCAGTGGCTCAGGAGGCCGAGGAGGGAAAATCACAAGTTCAACCAGCCTCAGCAAAAGCAAGGCACTAAGCAACTCAGTGAGACCCTGTCTCTAAAATACAAAATAGGGCTGGGTATGGAGCTCAGTGGTCGAGTGCCCCTGAGTTCAATCCCCATACCCCTCCCTATACCACAAAAAAAAAAAAAGAAGAAGAAGAAGAAGAAGAATACAGGTCTATGACTGCACACAGTACAGTTTATTGGGTGATTTATTTGCAGAAAGGTGGTCCTGGGTTACAAGACCAAGTGGATCCCTGGTCAGAAGTAGGGACACATATTGGTCAGGATTATTTCCTCTCAGCCATATGTACCTGGTTTATCTAATTTCAAAGACGCACATTTCTGGCTCCAGGGCCCAGTTGTAAAGTGTCACATACCACTTTAATGGTTTTGTGTATGCTGAGCAACTAAGTCGGAATCCTGGCTAAGGTTACTCAAGGGCCGTCACAGTGGTTACCTACTCAAGATGGCTGAATTAATTAAGCAAGCCAGGCACTGCCTTCTCTTCCCTGAGCAGTGGCTTCTCCTGACCTTTTGGCCTCTAGCCATGCCCAAACTTCCATGTGCCTCAGGAGAAGCCAGCTGAAGTTCTTCAGCTCTTCCTGCAGGGCTTGAAACACCTACCTCTTTGTTCTCAGAAGCATGTTTGCTTCTTCAGTCTCACAGCATGCTGGTGCCAATTTTCCTACCCTGGGACAAAGTTTAGATTCTGGGGTCCTTCAACACAGCCAGTCTCTCCCCACTTCTGAGAGTGTATGAGACAGAAAACTAAGAGAAGAACACCATGCCTTTGAAATAAAAATAAATAGTGTTTGCAATTTCTCTGTGCTGAGAACACAAAGGTTTTCAATGGATTGCCCTAGAGAACCATGCCCTACAGATAAGTGTAATCCCACAATGCCAATGTCCTCATTGTTCTTTTCCTCCACAACAACCCAACTCCATCTATTGAGTCAGAGTGATCAGACCCATTCCACCTGCTCAGCAAAAGCAAAAGTTAATCCTCTGTGGTGCCTCAATAGTTTGGTCTATTATTCAACAAAAGAAGTATAGACATGCAAAAAAGGCCTTATAGCCAACAACTGAAAACAAAAATTGACAATAAAAACATAATCAAAAATAGGAGTTAGCAGACTTTTTTTAAAAGCATTAGCTGGAGTTCTGCTTCCTGTAAGATGGAGTAAGTGTAATTTTATTTCTAATGCTAAGTAAAGCTGAAAATTATATATAAAATATACATGAGATCTTGAAAGAGGCAGAGGAGAAAGTAGACCATATAGAAACCTTGGGACCCAGGGAACAACATGGTATTGGTAAGTTCCTTGGTTTTCTGGCCTCTTAAATCCCAGACTTGGAGGCTGGGGTCATAACTCTGTGATAGAAGACATGCTTGGCATGCATGAGGCCCTGGAATCAATCCATCAAAAATAGAAATAAAAAAGAAGTCAGCAACCAGAAACACCAAAGGGCACAGACCAAAAAATGACCCCAACAAAGCCTATTATTTCAAGCAAAGAACAAGGAAAATGAGTGGACTAACAAAACAGAAAACTTAATAAAAAAATCACCCTACTTCAGACATTGATAAAAATAAATAAATAAAAGGGGCTGGAGATGTGGCTCAAGTGGTAGAGCGCTTGCCTGGCATGCGTGAGGCACTGGGTTCGATCCTCAGCACCACATAAAAATAATAAAATAAAGGTACTATGTCCACCTAAAACTAAAAAATAAATATTAATTTTAAAAAAAATTAAAAATAAAATTTAAAAACTGTGACCTCTCTCTTCCATTTATGCTGGAAAAGGCACAGTGGGGAGACTAGAATTCCATTCTTATGAGACTGCAATGAGGCACCCCAACATCCCTACCAGGTTGGTGTCAGAGAAGGCCAAGTAGGAAGCTGGGACTCACATTATCACCCAGTGACAAGGCCCTGCCACTATGGTGTCAGTGCATGTGAGGAGTCAGAACTTCTACCCCTACTCAATGACAAAAGACAAACAACCTATGCCAATTCTTAGATGGCATACATGTTAGAATTACCTGACCAGGATTTAAAAGCAGCTATGATGAAAATTCCAGTCGTCATGATCTTACTTACTGAAGCAATTGAAAAGTAACAAGGTACATCAGATAGAAGAATTCATAAAATGTAGAAGATTGTAAAGAAGAACAGAGTGAAAATTTTAGAACTAAAAATGCAGTAACAGAAATAAACTGCTTTGTGGATGGACTGAATCACATAGTGGAGGAGACAGAGTAGCAAGTAAAGGTGACATATGAGGCACTGTTTCCTGGCTCTCCTGTCCCACACTTACAGCATGTCACCCTTGTCATCCTACCTCAAAGAGCACCCAGAACATTATGTTGACATAATCAACTGGGAGTGACTCTCTCCCGAGTCCAAGCCAGCACCAGGAACAGCACAGATATTTCCCATCCATGTTACATCCCACCCTGGGAACCCCGCTGTGGTGCCAGATGCATCAAAACAATCCCATGAGGCTGACCTTACCACCAAATGAGGGAACTGAGGCTCAGTGCCAAGATCACACTGGCCAATGGCAGAGTAGACAATGGACCCATGCGGGTCCTGCTGTCCTCACAGAACCCTTGTCTCCAAACCTTCAGGGTCTCATTGCAAAGAGGAATGGCCAAACAGTCCTCTTTGTCCCTTCTTTAAACCTTGAAGAAGGCAATCTTCTGGAAATGATAAATTATTCCAATTCTCAGCCTTTTCTGAAGCATTGCACTTCAATAATTTCCCAAGAATAACAGAGAAGGAAATTAAAAAGAATAACAAAATAATTTAAAAGTTATAATAAATCTCAAAAAAAAAAAAGTAGATGATTTCAAGTCATTACATCTCGTAGAAATGGTTCTGGCAAAGGTGACCTCCCTGTCACTAAATTCAATATACTTCTCAAGCCCTCACCCTACCTGATCTCTGGAAGACCCAAATGCTACTGCTGCACCAGCAGCTGCAATGACCCTGCATTCCACAGCACCATCCACCCTGGGTCTCTTACATCTGCAACCTGGTCATTGCTCCTTCTCTCTTCCACCTTTAAATGCCAGAACCCACAGGGGCCCCAGGCTCACCTGCCTCTCATCTCTTCCTCCCTAGGGACCTGACTTAACATATCCAGGAGCCTCTGAATGCCAATTAGATAAGTGCCAGCCCTTGGGCTGCAGACCACCTCCTCAACCTCACTCTGGGGACTCCTCCTTTGTGTTTCAAACCCAAAATGCCCAGCTGTGGGACAGGGAGCTGGGTACCAATTTCTCAGTCATGGTCATTAGGCTGGTTCCATTTTTAGTTCTCCCACTTGGAATTCACTGGCCCCTGGAGTATGCAAGCAGGCATCCTTTATATGTTCTGGAAAAGTCTCAGTTATTATATTTTCTAACATTGTAACTACCCCATTTTTTTTCTTTTTTCTCCTTTCTTCTTCTGGGATAGATATGAGAGGTATTTCAGGAGCTTGACTTAGGAAGGGACAAGCAGGTTCCCTCCTGAGACTGACTCACGGCTTCCTGGAAAATACTGAAATGTCTTCATTCTAGTCTTTAGCAAAGCTTGGCTATAGCTTACCTAGTAGATAAGCTAACTGTCCAGCCAAGGTATCTGGCAAGTGTCAGCATGGCTTAGGGACAGAAGTGGCCAAATATGAAGCCAAGTTAGCTGTAGTCATGGTGATCCTAGAGAAGCATGTGTCTTAAAAAAAAAAAAAAAAAAAAAACTAGAAATGGCCTAACAGGACATCAGGGTCCCACCCAGGCAGGCCATGACTGAGTAAGGATCAAAGCTCTGGGCACTAGAACTAAAACTTAGGCCTGGATCTGAGAGAAAACCCAATCTGGGGGTTGAGCTGTGGACATCTACAGCAAAGAGACTGACTCTACCTCTGCTGGTCCACCTATCAAAACATAGAGGCAACTCCACTGGGCCAGTCATGACTGACCTCAGTGATGGGAGGGTCAGTTCTCTTCCACTGCTACTCCCAAAACAATTCAGACTAGAAAAGAGAGTCAGCATTCCAGAAAATTTGCCTCATGTTCACCCAACTTTCAATAGAAGACTCTCAAGCAAAAAAAAAAAAAGACTATAGGCTTACTACAGTTTTGATCCAGAATGTCCCCCAAAGGCCCATGTGTTACAGGCTTGGTCCCCAGCCCCATGGAACTATTGGGAGGCAGTGGAAAGAGGGCATATTCTCATCCCCTTTCTTCTTCACACCTGAGCCATGAGGTGAACAGACTTTACCACATGTGCCCACCATAACGTACCTGCCCATCATGGGCCCAAAACATTTATACTATGTATATGCACACATACGTGGTACACTCACTATCACATGAGCACACACCCACCACACATGGGTGTAAACACATATATGTACACTCTCCACACATAATGACACACTGCCCCTGAAGACAAAGGTCCCCTGCAGAGGAAAAGGGATGTCTGCATAGGTTGATGTCAAGGGGAAACTCAGAAGACAGAGACATGGAGGACAGCCTTATTCTTGCCCAAGAAGTGAATCTACCCCCATGGGTAAGGCCTGGACTGCAGGATACTATAACCAGAGCTGCTCCTATCCCACCAGGGAGCACAAAACAGGCATGGACCCGCAAGGCCTCTGCTGCCAACAGGTTCAGGGCTAACTAACCAGACTGAAACCTCCAAAACTGTAGGTAAAAATGAAACTTTTCTCTTTATATGCTATGTATCTTAGATATTTGTTATAGTAATGGAATACTAAAATCTTCAAGCTAGAAATAAAATCCTCTTGGACAGTATATTGGTTCCCATTCCCAAAACATTACGTACAAGAGAGTGTCTATTAAGCTATATGATATATATAAAAAATCGCACTAGATCTTTTTTGCTATCCTTTTTCTGAAGCGTTTGCATCCATTCTTCAAGTCACATTCTATAATACTTATATTAGCAGACTCTTTACATAGCACCAGTTAAGTGAGTACGGTGCAAACACAGTAATAATTGCTGGTATGCATATAAAATGCATCAAAAATTGCGCTATGTAACAATGAGATCACCTATCCCAACCCCTCCCCACTGACAAATATATAGCCTCTTTTTAAAAAATATTTATTTTTTAGTTTTTTTTTTAAGATGGACACAATATCTTTATTTTATTTTGATGTAGTGCTGAGAATCGAACCCTGTGCCTCACGCATGCTAGGCAAGTGCACTACCACTTGAGCCACATCCCCAGCCCCTATGTATTCTCTTACAGATGTTAGTGTTCTAAGTCTTAGTGTAACTTGATATTGTGGTGAGCAGCTTGGTCCCTTTCAATCCTTTTCCTTATTGACGGGTTCAGTTGTTTCCTACAGTAAGAGGCAGTTTTCTGTCAGCATCTCCATGTTAAAACAAGCCTTAGACTAATTTTTGGTTTTCTTTCTTGAAATAAGCTAGTGGCTTGTTTGTGTAAAGCTTTTTTATTAAAAGAAAAATTGTAAAAATCTTGTACCTAGCACAGTATTGTTATAAAATTTACATGTAACATCTTACATGGTAGTTTAATTTTGTCAATTTCTTAATTGTGGGCAAATTAACAGTTGGCTTTGGCCTTTTGCTATAACACGCCTGTGTCATTCACTCAGCCCTGGCATCTGAGCAGACACGTCAGTTTCAGTTCTACTGTCACTTGGAAGTTCAGGCACAGCATGAATTTTTGTCTACTACCTGCTGTTTGTTTTCTTTCTTTTTTCTTTTTTCCTTATTTCTCTTACTTTTTCTTTCTTTTTTAGTTTAAAGTTTAAGAGGGAAAGTACCAGTGTTTCAGATTTGAACTATAATAGTTTGTATATTCAACATTTGAACTATATTCTATTTTGCTGTACTCTTGTTTCAAAGTGTATTCAAGTAGATTTTCTGAAATATAGAAATGAAATTGAAAATAAAAAAGACATAGTAGAGAAAAAAAAGAGAGTGTCTATTGGAACTTCAAAACAAACACAAAACTTGAATAATAAAGCACATTTCAGAAAGAGGTCTGGATCCTTTATCTCACGCTCAGATAAACATGCCTGATTTGCTCCACAAAGTCTCTGGGTGCTCTGCTGGGAGTAAACCCACAGAATGAGTAGGTTGAGGCTCAGAAGCACTTCTCACACTGGGATGGAAGGAAATGATCATTCCCTGGTCCTGATGGGTTAAAGAGGACTTGCAGGTGACCTGATCTGGAATGTAAATCAGAATATTGCTCTCTTCACCAAAGAAAATCTTCCAGAAGGCATGCCAGCTGAGGTACAGGGTGCACTGAGCACTTGGTTATTCCCACGGTGGGCAAGCTCTCTAGAGCACAGGCCTCTTTCCCTGCCTGCTCCAGTTCTATACCATTTCCCCGTCCACCACAGAATCCATATCAGAACAAACATGATGAGTGGAAAATTCCTTAAACATAGAGTGGTTCTTATTATGCCAATATTTCAGCTTTTAAATTTTGGAACTCGATGAGACTCATTATTGGTAAATAGCATGAAAACAATATGAATTATGTATGACTAATGCACTAATAAAAACATTTTTAAACAATAAAACAAGTGCAGCTTTTGTCTCTTCTTAAAGGTAGTTCTCAGTAAACCTTAACATCTTAAGTCAGAATCTGGCACAAGTCTATAGGCATAAAAACAATATCTTCTTTTGCTCTATTAATTGATGTGGTTTGTTCTGATCACTCCTGTTACCCAGGACTTGTCCTCCCCTAGGGGTTTCTACCTCACTGACCCACGAAAACACAGAGCACACTGAAGCAGTTCTAGGCTTCTTGTTTTCTAGCTTTGAGAAAAACAAGCCTTTGGGTAGCAAACCTAGAATCTTCTTTCTAAATGTCAAAAGTTGAGGGTTTGCAACACTCAGTCTTTCCTGCTCCCTGGGCCTATGGCAGCCCGGGAAGCTGAGAGCAGTGGTCTCATCTCCTCCCGTGGAGCCAAAGAATGTACAACTTTCAGCCTCAAATGCAGATGAGACCTGACAGCACAATGGGTCCCAGCAGGGCTGAGCCAGGCATCAGGTGAGAGAGGACACAGGATGGGAAGCAGCCTCCACAGTGGGTTTACTCCCAGCAGGTGAGGACAAGGAAATCTCCATCCATGCTGCATGGTGGGAGGCAAGCTCAGGAAGGACACCTGTACTCACACCACACACTCACACCACATGCACACACCACATGCACACACATAGCACACGCTTGCTTTCTTGTACGCATGCATGTACACACACTCACATGCATGCACTCTCACACTCACATGTGCACTTACACACATTCACTTATACACCGTGTATGTGCACACACACAGTACACTCACTCTCACACATGAGCACACATGGTGTAAACACATACATGCACACTCTCCACACACAATGACACCCTGCTCCTGAACACAGAGGTCTCCCTGGGCAGAGGATAAGGGACATCAGCATAGGTTGATGTCAAGGGAGAAACTCAGAAGACATAGATGTGGAGAACAACCTTATTCCTGCACCAGGGGTAAATCCACTCCCACGTGTGAGGCCTGGCATGTAGGACAGTGCGACCAGCTCTCCTGTCCCACTCTGCAGCATTAACCCACTAACCAAGCATGAACCTCCAAGGCCTCTGCTGCCAACTGGCCTCTTTCCCGAGCTATTTTCCTCTTGTACCTTTTCCAAGACGCCCCTTTCTCCTCAGATACCCTCCCTGCCTCCTCCATCTTCCTGCCACAATCTCAAGAGGACTCCTGTCCTCTCAGCTCCTCTGTCCCCAGGAAGGCAGGGCATCCTCTACTGCCACGTGCACATCTGTCCCTCTAGAGTGACACAGTAAGGTGAGGCTGCTTAGTGCTCCCACGAGTTCTGCCACTGGCAGGTGTGAAGATGGCCACAACGAGACAGGGGTGTCAAAGAGGTAGAGAGGTGCTGCAAAAGCAGGCGACCATGAGCAGCCGCTGGGTCCACCCTGAGCGTTGATGAGGCCATATCCATGTGAGGCTGAGGCTCCCCATAGAGATAGGAGGCTGGGGAGCCGAGGAGGCAGGGAGGAGTTCTTCAGGGGTGGCCCAAATCCTGGGCCCAGGATTGCAATGCTCAGTGGTGGTGTCCAGCACTGAGCTGTGAGTTCATCTGGGATTCTCCCTTCACCCCAAAGCCTGGCCTGATTGGATCCGAGGAACAGGACCCTGCCCTCTGGGGGGAAAAGTTCTTCTGTGAGCACCTAGATACTCCTAAAAGCTGGGGAGAGCTGCAAGGTGGGGCAGGCAGGGTCCTTGGACAGCCAGAGGTCACAACTGCCTGGGTAGGCTGAGCCCTGAGCAGAGGGAGAGCTGGGGTCAGATGGACAACTCTTGGGAGACAGAAGCTCCCCAGACTCCTGTAGTAGCAGGCTTAACCGATGAAGACAGTGAGGCTCAGAGATGCTATGTGGCAAAGAAGGCCCACTGCTCCTCCATGATGTGGCAGCTCATCCTTGCCTCCACTCCAGCAATTTGGGAAGTGTCCTACTGCCTGGGTCAGCAGCCAAGCAGGGCTGCACTCTGTGAGCCCCAAATTTTGATAAGTGAATCCTAAGCTTGAATTTTCAATGAGGCCCCCTCAGTATAGGAAAGCAGGACGGCCTGGGGTGAGATCTCTGTAAGAATTGGGGGGCTTCTGGAACCTTCCATCTCAAACAGTACTACAAAAACTGGCTGGGCCCAAAGCATCAGCCAGAGGAAAAGGATGCTTGTCTCCTTGTCTCCTGGTCAGCCTGGGTGCTTGGCCATCTCTGCCTGGACTCTAGAGATGCCAAGCTATAACTTGCTGGGGCAGGAGAGGCAGGGGAGTGCCTTGTGTGTGCCAATGTCCTTCCATTTCTGACTCCAGAGTCCACAACTCACACTCCCTGCCTGGCCTGCACTGTGGGAGGCTCATTGTGGTCAGAAGGAGGATCCTCCTTCTGGACAGTCCCCAGGTGAGCTCAGACGTGCTGTCATCAAACTCCTCAAGTCGGGGCAGGAGGCAGGGCTTTCTAGGGGACGAAGGGCTTACTGGAGCAAGATGAACGTGACCCATTTTTATCAGATTCATTTGCTCTTTGTGCCCTTTGGCTTCTCAGCAAATCAAGCAGGAAGCACACTCCCAAGCAGACACCTCCCCTGTGTGGTCCCTGCTGCATGCCAGCTAGTAGGTGAGGCCATGCTGCAGAAGAGCATCCATCATTCATTATTCAGCAAATTTAATGAGCACCAGCCAGGAACCAGGCCCTATCCTAGGCTCTAGGATTATGTGGAAAACAGACGAATTCTCTGCCCTCCCAGAGATGACTTTCTATGTACATTAAAATGTCTTTAAACAAAACATACAAGTAGGAATAGATGGCATGCTTGTGGTGTTAAGTGCTCTGAGAGAAAAAGGACAGAATTGTCAGAAAGTCCAGGAGTGGGGACAGATGCTATAAGAGACACACCCAGGAGAGGCCTCACCTGTGTGTATGCCATACGAACCGAGACCAGAAGCTATTCAGGCAGAAGCCACCAGGTCTCTGGAGCAAGAAACCGCAGCACATGCAAAGTCCCTGAGGCTGAAGCAGACCTGGCTCAATGATCAGCAGGCAAGCTGATGTGGCCGGAGCAAAGTGGGCCCAGGGAGGGCAGGTGAGGTCAGGGAGAGAACATGGGCTGAAGGCTTTTATTCAGAATGATTTGGGCCACCCACCCCTGAAGAACTATTAAGACAGGGGTAAAGGACAGGTGGTCAGCATAGATAGTAAATGATCAGGTAGAAAAGTTTAGGGCTGATTGGCTAATTTAGGAAATGGTTTGCTAACACTTCAGAGGGAATCGCTCCTCCCAACACAAGGAATTGCTAACAATTCTCCCCCAAGCTGCTTTTCCTGCTCTTAGGCACGTAGGTAGGTGGGGAGGGAGAGGAAATCTGGAATCTATAAAAAGGCAAGACACATCCACTCCTGGGATACCCAGCTCTGGGTCCCCTTCTCTCCAGAGAAGTCTATCTCTGTCTCTCTCTTAAACAAAACTTGCTTTCTATGCCTGCCTCAGTGTTTCTCGGATGTCTACTCTTCAACACCAGGGGAGCGAGGACCTGACCCTGATTTCCAAGACTGTCACTATCAGACAGAACCAGCAAGGCAGCTTGAGTCAGAGAGGTGGCAATGGAGGTGATAAGCTGCATTGGATTCTGGACACGTTTCAAAGGTGGAACCAACAGCCTTTGGTGAAAAGGTGATATTCAAGAGCAACAGTAAGTACCTGCATCCCCTCACCCACCAGAGTTTGAGCTGAGCAGAGGAGGCCTGTGGGGCAGGGCCCTGGAAATGAGGGACTCAGTTTGGGATGTGAGCTCCCCAAAAAGAAACAAGAAGGTAGAAGGATAAATGCCTGGAGCTGAGCAGCCAGGCTCCCTGGGTTCTCATTTCATCCCTCCTGCAAAGCTCAGGGCACACATTCACTGTTTGCTCGTGAGTTAAAGAAAACTTTGACAACGACCTAGCCTAGGAGCACGTTATTTGGGATCCTTAGAGATTCCACCATGGATGGTGGCCCTGGCTCTGGCAGGTACAGACCCACTAGGAGGATCAGGGCTCCTGGCCCAGGAGGAGCCAGTTGCTGGATTTGTAAAAGGAATCCCAGCGACTAGGGAGATGGACCCTCTCACTGCCAAAAGAAGGATCAATGCACCCACTTACAAATTTACCAGGCATCAACCACCCACCCAGGAGCAAGGTACCCTGGGCGGAGGACCTCTCTCTGTTTTTTCATAGCAGGGGCTATTTGTGGAAGTCTCTGTATCCTGGTTTCTTCACCGATCTGCGTGTTTTATGTGAGGAATCTTTTTTTTTTTCCCAAGAGACAACAGTGGGTGAAAATTGTCACCCTTTGAATCTGAGCCCTTAGCTGTCAGCCAGTCACAGAGACATACAAGAAGATTCAATTCAGAAAGATGGTCCACAACCCTTCGAGGGTCAATATGTCTCTCCATTTTTAAAGGCTCATCTGTTTTTATTGATTAGTAGATCCAAGCAGTCACTTATATAAGAATGCTAAAAAGTGGGGGAAGCTTCCTAACACTTTACATTTAATTATGCCTACTCTTGAAGAGCAATTCCAGTGCTCTCCATGGGAGGGATTCCATCTCAGACAGGAGCAAACGCAATTGGAACCACCACCAGCCAACCGTGAATTTAGAGGTTGTTGCTAAGCTACAGGAAAATAAGTCAGGTGATGCGATTTCACACAGTCAGGAGTTAAAAGAAAAAGGCTCCAAGAAGCCCAAATATTAAAATCTTTAAACAAGACTTAAACATTGTTAATGGTACTCTAAAACCACAGGAGAATTTAATAAGGATTATAAAAATTAATTTGTTTTATATTATATATATCACAGTTTATCCTTTGAAAAATTTAACTGAATGATTTTGACATAAAAAATTATCCATCTTTTCCTTTAGTGTATCACAGTATGAAATATGATACCCACAAAGTAAGCTTGTGGGGAATTTTCTCTTCATAAATCTAATTAATTTGAGTTTCTTAAACTTCCTATTCTGGTTTATGAGTCACTTTAATTCTCACTAAATGTTTAGAATATAATCATGTTTTGAACTAGACTGAATTATAATAACTAATTTCTTTATCTTGTTTTAACTGGTTCTTGTAGCTGTCACACAGTGCACCATCATCCCTGCCCCTGAGGATGGTAATTCTGGAGTGACTGTTATTGTCTGGGTTTCTTTTCTTCTCAACCCTCTTTCCATTCCTCTGTCTGCTCTGCGGTTCAAGGTGAAAAGCATGTTAGGGTTAGATATGAGATGTCCCCCAAAAGCTCATGTGAGACAATGAAAGAAAGTTTAGAAATGAAACGATTGGACTGTAAGAGCTTTAACCTAATCAGTGCATTAATCCGCCGATTGGGATTAACAGGGCCATAGCTGTAGGCAAGTGGGAAGTGGCAGGAAGAGATAGGTCACTGGGAAATGCCTTTAGGGTTTATATTTTATCCCAGTGAGTGGAATTCTCTTTGCTTCCTTATTGCCATGACCCAAGATGCTTTCCTCCTCCACTCCCTTCTGCCATAATGTTCTGCCCCACCTTGAGCCCAGAGCAATGGAGTAGGCTCTCCATGGACTGAGACCTCTGAAATCAAGAGCCCTGAAAAACTTTTCACGGTGATGAAAAAACTAACTAGACACTCCTTGAAAGTTGGCTGATCCTGAGCCAAATGTGAATATTTAAAAAGAAAACATTAAAACATTGATTAAAGACTCCAAAGGAGAGGGCAAGACCTTGGTGCCGACATGACTCATGTAATGACAAGCAGATCACCACACCCTCCCTGGAGAACCCAGAGGCTTTGTCCTCCAAGTTGGTCAATTTCTCCAGTCTCTGCCTGGAGGGACAGAACATTCTAGAAGCTGTGTCTGGTAAGAAACCAGTCCTCACACTCCCACAAGACTCTCACTTCCACCCTTGGCAGGTCTTCTATAGCATACAGGCCAGGATCTTGGGGAGGGCAGAAAGTCTCACTGCTTACCCAATAGCCCACCTCATCTGAGTCCTCTTCCCTCTAGTTCCTGAGCCTCTCTGGGGTCCTTGGGACCCCATATCTTGTTTCCTATTGACCCACCAGAATTGTGGGTCTCACTTTCCTCTGGTGAAGTCTACATACTTTCCATCTACCTCCCAAAAAATTTCTGACATCTCTCCTTGATTTTCATTCTCTTTGTTTTTTATGATACTTCTCTATAAGTCTGGTGCTTAGTAAATGAATGTTCCTCCACCACATTTAATTAAAAGTCATGTTCCCAAGTTTCTACCACCACCTGCAGGTTCTCTCCCAACTGGGAGGAAGGAAGAGAAGAACAAGGGCAAACAGATCAATCTTGTAGGAACAAGCTTTGCTTAAGCCTTCTGTTGACATCTCCCCTCCCAAATATCATGCCCCCTGTCCTCATACCTCCAGCTGTCCCATGAAATGGGAGGTATGGGATTTAGACACCCCTGACCTCTTACCCTGAAGCCTGGCTTCCTGGACCCTTGCCTCACTAGAAACTCAAAGTCAAGCAATAGCTTTCTCATTCTACCCATTATCTGGCCACAGGACTATGAAATTTAGCAAGAAACAAAAATGCATTTGTGCAATATTCTGATGAGCCACCATCACCTTTCATGCCACAATGGTCACATGCAAAAGGGGTCTCTGATCCTTTCAGGTTTTCTGGGGAGCTTGGGAGTGCAGAGCTAAAGAACAGGAAGGGGTTAATTAGGCCAGGAATGAAGGGATAGGGAACAGAAGGTGCAGGAGGCGCAGGACAGGTTGTCCTTCAACATCCCTGCTACACCACAGACCAGTCCTCAGGTCGAATGTGTCAAATATTGGGGCTTCTACTCAATCAGAATACAGAGAGTGACTGTCTCAGGGAGCAACAACAGGTATCCAGGACACACTTGCAGACTTGATGTTTGAAGTTTGTGCTCAAAGTGGCTACACCTCAGCTTGTAGGCACTACCACCCTTCAGGCTCTCAGCAGGACAGGCTTCCTTCCTGTGTTCAGGCCAGGATCATGGGGTCATCATGCACAAGGCACCAAATCAGACCATCATCTTTTCCCTCCTACCTGGTGCCCTTGCACTGACCTTAGCAGAGACCACACAGTAATTGTATCATCAGTAGACATTCTTCTCAAACAGAAGGTCTCAAGGACATCTCAGAAGACAATAGAGGGAAACACATTCCCCAAGTGACCTTCCTCTACCACGTCCTATACAGTGACAGGCATGAGAGGGGCTTTCTGAATGATATCCTTTAGTCTTAGGGGAAAGCACATTCAGTGTGGTCCCATGGTAAGGCAAAGGAAATCCTGCTGGCTAATCTCTTGGTGTGTTTTTTTATTTCCTGTAGGTTTTTGGAAGACCAATGTCAAATTGTAAGCTTAGAATCAGCTACACCTGACAATCACATTCTGTTCCAGAAACAGCAGGTTCCGACCCTCAGTCCTAGATAAAAATCCTATCATTTCTGATAGCCACTTGTCAACTCAGGTGCTTGAGAATGCAGCCATAAAATGCACCAAATGACCTTCAATCTGGATCTCTGGTCTAAATCTCTCTCCTGAGATCCATATTCAGATATGTACCCTTGGCATCCCAAACCTAAGGTGGTTAGAGCTGCACTTATACCAGAAGGGGTTAAAGAGACTTCACAGATGAGAAAGTCTTTAGACTGGGGCCTTGGAGGAGAATAAGAAACAGAAATAGGAAAAAGGATGTAGAGAAAGTGGGAATACATTTGAAATAAACTAGATGGTAGAGTCAATAAGCCCTGAAGATGGGTTGAATATAGTAGTGGGGGAGGGATAATACAGGAAAATTCAAAAGGATCCAGACACATATTTAAAGTACTAACTATTTTTTTGAATAAGTAATACACATAAGTATTCAAACCTCATGGTTCATTGAGTAAAATACTCATAAGAATCTAACCTCAGTAGTGGCAGACAATTGGCCTTAGACTACTCTGGTCCAGCCTGGCAAACCTTAAAAGCAGAAATTCTCTTTGCTTCCTTATTTGCTTCAGTTCCATGAAGATAACCACAACCAAGAATAAGACTCAAGATTACTTATATGAATACATAAATATCCAGCACCAGAAAAATACAACTCACAATGCCTGGCATTTAGTCAAAAATACCAGGCATAGAAAGAGTATGGCTCATGATGAAGAACAAGTCAACCAAAACTAACTCAGAACTGACACAGATATTAAAATTAGGGACAAGAACATAAAGGCCTATAAACAGTTATTATAACTACAATCAAAAACCAGAAGAAAACTTTAACATAGAAGTAGAAGTAGAAACACAGAGTCATTTTTAAAAGGCCCATGGGAAAAAAAAAAAAAACTTCTAGTGATGAAAACTATAATATCTGAGAGGAAACATGGGTCACATGAGATTAACAAAAGGTTAGACACCAAAGTAGAAAAGAGAAAAGAATTTGAAGACATAGCAATAGAAAATACTCAAAATGAAATGCAGAATATACTCAAAAAGTGAACAACACCATGAACCAGGAACAACTTCCAGTAATCTAAAAGATATTGCATCTGAGGCCCCAAATCAAGAGGATATTGAGATGTAGTGGCACCCCCTCTTCCCCAAAAAAATCTTAACTGGGCTTCTGCAGAAATCTTCACCATGGCTGATTTTAGGACTGTCATCAAAAGAATCTCTACAAAAGAGTTCAATGTAGATAAACTTCCTATTTTCATGTTGCCTTATTTTACTTAGCTGCTAACCTGGAAGAAATTGGGACTCCAGGTGCTGGACACCCCTTACTAGTTTTTCACAAACATTTATCCAGTAGGGTTGTTTGTAGAAATATGAAAATGAGACCTCTGGCCTTGAGTTGGATTTCACAGAGATGTCTACATTTCTAAGATAAGAGAAGTTACCAACTGGGCTCCATGGTAATAGCTCGAGGGGGAGGAAAGAGAGAGGAGAAGAAACTCTCCTTCTCAGGTGTTGTCCTTGAAGGGTTAACTTGCCCAGAACGGTGAAAGAAAAAGCTGCTTTTTTTTTCTATAAAAGTGACTATATTATTTAAATACCCATTTTAAAGCAAACAAACAGTATTAAGCCCTACTTCACAGGGTTCAAAAAATTAATTTGAGATAGGTTCACAGACATATAAATGAAAATGAGAAATTATACCCCATTTGATTCAAATGTATGATATGTCAAGATCATTGTATTGTCATGAGCAACTAATAAAAAAGTGATGTTTAAGAGAATGTTTAATGAATGCAAAAATGCATGAAGTTTATAAAGATTTAAAGAATGATTCAGACCTGTATAAATATCTGATCTCAACTATGAATGTATAACATGCTAACATGGAAAATCTAGAATAAAATAATTTTTAAAACATTTTTTAAAAAGCTGCTTTTATGTGAACTTCTGAACCCCTCCCCTTACATGCTGGGTATACAATTCCAAAACTACCTGAACTTGGGGTTCAGGGGATTGATTGATTACAGCAAAAGCTGTGCCCTCTGAACCTGGAGGCAGCCAAATAAAACTGTTTCCTGCTGTCCTCTGTGCCTTGCCTCGTCTGTCCCTACAACAGAAGTGGGTAAACAGAAAAAAAAGTGTTTGAAAAAATAATGGCCAACTTTTTTCCAAATGTAATGAGAACTATAAGCTCACAGATCCAAGAAACTCAACAAGCTCCAAGAATTATTAAGAAAAACACACACAGGAATATTATAACCATAGTGTTCACAACTAGAAAATCTTAAATATAGCCAGAGGAAAATGATATGAAACACAGAAACGACACTCACTGAGCTTTGGAAAAAAAGCTCAGAGGGACAGAATCCCTATTCTGGGTAATGCAGGAAGATGAGTCTCCTTTTTCTCCCACTTCCCATCTAGGGCTACATTATTCCCTGTGAGGAGCAGCTTATTGTATTTCTCATTCTCCTCACCCTGACTCTGTGTTAAAGAAGCTCTAATGCAGGCAAATGTGGTTAAGTTCTCTAGGGATCTCTTATTTCACCAGTCCCTGTTCATAGGGCAGAAGCTCTACCCAAGTGCAACTGGCTGAGAATAGTGGACCCAGTTGTCCTCACCCAGTTTGCTCTAGGGCAGAAGTTCAAAACCAGGAAAAGCAAACCAAGACGACCAGAGACTACTGTCTAATGCCCATCACTCTAAATGCAGAGAGGAATATTACTCGAAGAGCAATGAGCCAGTGTCCTGACCCTGGCATCAGAGCACTGGCACAGAGCTTCTTTTCAAAGACAGAGAAATGAGTAACAAGAACAGAGCTCTATAGTTCTCCCCAGTATAACCAACTTCATTGAGAATGTAGCATGGGAAAGTTAGAGCCTAAAGGCACTGTTGAAGACAGATTTGAGACAATTGAGATTCATGGAGAGTAATTAAGAGGAAGTTAAAAGCCATAGCATAATACCTTTAGCAATACAGTAGACTACATTATCTATATTATATATTACCTAAAATGTCCAATATTTCACAAAAGAAGTAAAGAAACAGGAAAGTGTGGTGCACACCAAAGAGCGAAGGAGCAAGCAAAAGAAACTACTATTCCCTTGAGGGGTCCCAGATGTCAAAGTTAGCAAAGATGTCAAAGAGGCTATTGTAGATACATTTAAAAACCAAAAGGAACCATGTTAAAAAATTAAAAGAAAATGCCATAACAGCGACTTACTAAATACAGAATATTAATGAAGAGACAGATATTATAAATAATTTTTAGAGAGAGAAAATCTTTTAATATTTATTTTTTAGTTTTCAGTGGACACAACATCTTTATTTTATTTTTATGTGGTGCTGAGGATCGAACCCAGCGCCCCACGCATGCCAGGCGAGCACGTTACCACTTGAGCCACATCCCCAGCCCTATAAATAATTTTTAAAGATAAAGAGTCCAGTGGACAATTATCAAGAATACAAGTAACAATAAATGTTGGTGAACATGTGTGGAAAAATATACACCCGTACATTGCTGGAGGGACTGCAAATTGGTGTAATCAGTCTGGAAAGCAGTATAAAGATTCCTCAGAAAACTTGGAATGGAACCACCATTTGACCCAGGTATATCACTACTCAGTAATTCCCAAAGAACTTAAAATCAGCATACTACAGTGATGCAGCCACATCAATGTTTACTAGCAGCTCGATTTACAAGAGATAAGCTATGGAACCAACTTAGGTGCCCTTCAAAAGATGAATGGGTAAAGAAATGTGGTATTAAATAAACAATGGAATATTACTCAGTCATAAAAAGAATGGCTTTATGACTTCTGCCAGTAAATGGATGAAACTGGAGACTGTCGAGTTTCCAGACTATCCAGACTATCCAGAAATAAGCCAATCCCAAAAAACTAAAGGCCAAATATACTCTCTGATATGCAGATGCTAACACACAATAAGGAGAGAAGAAGAAAAATTCAATGGATTAGACAAAAGGGAATGAAGGGAAGGGAGGGGAAATAGGAATAAGAAAGACAGTAGGATGAATGGGACATCACTTTCCTATGTTCATATGTGAATACATGAGCAGTGAAACTCCACATCATGTACAACCACAAGGATGAGATCCTAATCAGAATAAGTTATACTCCATGTATGTATAATGTCAATATATGCTCTACTGTCATGTATATCTAAACAGAACAAATTTTTAAAAATAACCCAGTGGAAACTCTGGAATTGAAAATTATCATAACTAAAATGAGATTTTCAATAGAAATTTAGTAGCATAGTTGAATTGGCAGAGGAGAAATACCAGTGAGCTTGAAAATATATCAGTATAGTTTATGCAATCTGAAGAATATAAAGAAAAATGAAGAGAGCATCAGGAAAATGTGGGACACCATTAAATACATTAAAAAAACTTGGAATATCAGAAGGAAATGATGGAGGTGAAGTTACAAAAATAATTATTTGGAGAAATAATGACTAAAACTCCCCAGGTTTGATGAAAAACACTAATCTACACATACAAGAAGTTCAACAGACTTCACGTGAAATAAAAGCTAAGAAAACCATACTTAGACACATCATAACCAAAATGTCAAAAAACAAAGAGAAAATATTGAAAGTAGCAAGTGAAAAAATGACTTGTTCTGGACAAGGGAATTCCCAACAAGATCAACAGTAGTGAGGTCTCATCAGAAACGATGGAGGTCAGAAGACTAGGGGATGACCTGTGCATAGTACAGGGGGGAAACTGCTAATCAATTAAAACCATTTTTCAAAACTGAAGATGAGAAACAGACATTCTAAGATGAACAAAACCAAGTTAATTCATTGCCAGCAGACCCACCTTACAAAAAATGCATGCAGGAAGTTCTTCAGGCTAAAAGGAAGTGATAGCAGGAAATAATCTCAATACACAGAAAAAAAAATCAAAGAATTCCAGGCAAGGTACTCACAGAGGAAATGATGAAACACATCCTAAGTACTACTATATTTCTTCTCTTAGCTAATGAAAAAAATTGCAAAAATATCTATAAAATTGAATTGTCAGACCTGTAGCAAAAGGAATGTATAGTAGTCCCCCCTGCTTGGACACATAAGAGGATAAGACCCCCAGGGAATACCTGAAACCAGAAATACTACCAAACTCTATATATATATGATACTTTTTCTACGTACCTATGATAAAGTTGAATCTATAAATTAGGCAAAGAAAGAGATTAACAATGACAACCAAAAATAGAATGATACACTGTAATAAAAATAGAACAATACACTGTAATAAAAGTAATGTGAATGTGGTCTTAAAATAACCTATTGTACTAGGCTCATGTTTTTTCTTCTGATGACGTGGGACAATACTTAAATGAAGAACTTTTTTACTTCTTTTCAGCATATCTGAATTGCCATTATCACTACTCCTGCACTTTGGGGCCACTAGGAAGTAAAATAAGGATTACTTGAACACAAGCATTGCAAAACCAGGACAGTTGGTCTGATAACCTAAAAGACTACTATTATAGATTGGATCTGGAATGTCCCCCAGATGCTCACATGTTGAAGGCTTGGTTCTCCAGTGCAGCAATGTTCAGAAATGGGGCTTTGGGGAAGTGATTGGATCATAGGACTCTAACCCCATCAATGGATTAGACCACTGATGGGTTCATAGCTGAATGGGATATTGGGAGGTTGTGAAAACTGTATGAGGTAGGTCCTAATTGAAGAGAGTGGGTCCTTGGAGGCATGCCATTGAGGACCATTTATCTTGTCCCTGGTCCATGCATCAGTCTGTCCCTCTGCTTTCCAGCCACCATGATACAAGCAGTTTTGCCCTGCCAGACTCTCCCTACCATGATGTTCTGCCTCACCACAGGCCCAGAATTAGTAGAGCCACATGACCATGGACTGAAATCTCTGAAATTATGAGCCAAAATAAATATTTCCTTCTTTAAGTTGTTTCCCTCATATATTTTATCACAGCCATAGAAAGCTGACTAATACAACTACTGAGAGACTCATGGGCTGGTAGTGCATATAGTATGGAGACGCTGTGCAAAGGGACGATTTGTGTCCCAGGCAGGAATGAGCAGGATGGCCCAAGATTTCATCCCAATACTCAGAATGGTACCTAATTTAAAACTCATTAATGGTTTTCCTGGAATTTTCCATTTCATATTTTCAAACTGTGGTTGTCCACATGTAACTGCGATGAAGTATAGGAAGTGAAACCTCAAATGAGGGAGGACTACTGTAATATATTTGGCAATAACAATGTAAAGGAAGGGTGGAAATCAAACTATAGTGGTATAAGGAAATGAGAACAGATAATAACTCAAATCCATGTGGGGAAATGAAAAGAACCAGAAGTAGTACATAATAATATTACTATTTTTTAAAGCCTCTGTGAAAATATTGTGTTCCCCTTTCATGTCGTAACTATTTTGAAAGACATGAGATCATATAAAGCAACTTTTACACCAAGGTATTATCTGGTTTATAACATGTATGAATGTAATATAAATAATAATCACAGTACAAAAAAGATAGAAGGGAAGGGAGCATTGATACATTTCTTCATCTTATTAGAATGAAACCAGTATAAATCTAGATTTCAAGTTAAGCTGTATACGTAAGCCTCAGAAAAACCACTAAGAAAATAACCAAAAAAAAATACTTATAAAAAATCATTAAAGAAGTTAAAATGCTATTTTTGAAAATATTTTCAGGCAAAATGAGATGGGAAAGGAATAACAAGAAACAATACTGTCATGAGGGCTGGGCTTGTGGCTCAGGGGTAGAGTGCTTGCCTGGCATGTATGAGGCACTGGGTTGGATTCTCAGCACTGCATATAAATAAATGAATAAAATAAAAGTCCATCAACGTCTAAAAAATTTTTTAAAAAAGAAACGATACAGTCATGAGATATTTAGAAAATAAGAAAGAAACAAAAGGTACATGTAAAAGCATAACAACAGGAGCATGAAAAGGAAGAAGAGGAAGGTGCCCAAGTCAAGAAAAGCTTCCATTAGATTTGTATAGTATGCTGAGTGCTGCTCTCGGTTCTTATATCTCTTGTACAGAGTCCGGTTACCAAGAAAGCCCACAGCAGCCCCTGAATCTTTACATTCTTCCTGACTCGAGTACACTTCATCCTGACCTGGGATTCAGATGGTAGAAATTTCTACAGTCTGAAAATGATGCCAATATTTTATGGGCAAAATGATGGCCCATAAAAGCTAATACCATGGCACTGGTTTTTGCAAAAAGAGAGAGAGAGAGAGAAAGAGAACGAGAGAGAGAGAGAGAGAAAGTGCTTTATTGAAGGTCCACCTACAAAGAGTCAGGAGGCAACAGCCATTAGCAAAGGAATTTAGGCAACCCAGGGAGAGGGGAAATAGCATCTTGTTGGTTATTTCCAGTCTATCCATTATTGTAGTGTGTCCTGTAAGTTATCCTGGTCCATTCTGCAACTACTGACCACACCCCTCACTTGTAATCTAGGTCAGCAAGACACTGTTCTTTTTCTTCAGGTTCCATTCATCAGAAACTTGGTTCCACCAATGTCTTCTACTGCATCCTGAAAAATAGAGTGCCTAAAAGGTTTTAGAAACAGAGAAGTTGCTGGGTTTGGGCCTGATTTCAAAAAGACCCAAAGCTTAAAAAAATCAGTTCTGTCTTTTAAAAATACCATTCTCCTTGATTTTCAAGCTTCCTTTTTTCTCAAGCCAAATACTGGACAGAGACTTCCTATAACAGCTGTGGCCATTCAATAGTCCTGAGCCTCAACTTCCCCAGTCTTTGGGAACAAAGTGTACCCTGAACCAGAGCTGGAACCTACAGAGACAGACACACCAATATTCTCTCTCTCTCTCTCTCTCTCTCTCTCTCTCTCTCTCTCTCTCTCTCAATTTAACCTTTATTCTATTTATTTATTATGTGGTGCTGAGGATCAAACCCTGGACCTCACCTGTGCTAGGCAAGTGCTCTACCACTGAGCCACAACCCCAGCCCCTCACTATCTCTTTTGAGGAAGGATCTCAGGCTAGTCCCCTGAGCCAAGATTTCCAGCTCCTTCTGGGACCTATATGAATCCCTATTCCTATGAGTGGACTGCCACTCTCTGTTTGGACAGGGAGTCTTTAGGGGAGTTCTAGATTCAGGCACACAACTCTTCCCATGTAGATCACTCAGATGCGTACATGATGCAGCCACACCAGAGAGGCACAGATTGGCCAGAAGTCATCCCAAACAAGAGTTATGGAGTCTCAATCCACAAGGGAAAGGACACCAGAATGGTTGACCAGCTCTGAGCACAAGAATCTCACCTTCAGGCATTAGACAGGACCCATCCCACCTGATGTGCTTATAGAACCTGCCTGGAAGAAGTCTTTGTTTTGTCTCCTATGAAAACAATAAACATGTCCTCAGTATGAATGCATGCTGTGAACTGAGCTCTATGCATAGTTTACCGATAGCATACACAAGACTATTTTCAAAATCCATAGGAAATGAAGTGAGATTTGTTCCCTATCAGAGTTACTGAAACATCAAGCCAGCCACAACCACAGAACAACATGTATCCTGTCCCATGGTGAACTATCCACAGCCTAGTCGTGCTATGGCAGTTGAATAGGCTGCTGAGAGACAGAAGAAGATACCTAGAAGTCATATATAAGATGTAAAGTTTATTGGAAACTATTTATGGGGAAGGTCCAGTAAATACAGGATGGACAAGTAGCACCTCCATCCTTCATGGTGTTTCACCAGAAAGTAGGACCTCCTTCCCTCATGATTAGTAGAGGGGCAGCCAGTTGGACAAGCCCTTATCCTCTCCACAGTGTTCTCATCTGTATCGGTTATTGCAGGGATAGGGATTTTATAGGTTGGTTTACAAAAACAGTGACATCATTAAAGTGCTTTGCCCCAGCATTCCAAGGAACTTGGCATATGCACAAGAAAACAGTTTCTACAGATAACACAAGTTTCCTCTAGTTTCCGGTGCAGGAAAGAGAGACAGTCAGTGTTCTTCAAGATAATACTTACTCTGAACATTCTGTTCCAGGTCCACTTTCATCGTTTCCTTGACTTGGCTAGGTTATTGTGAATAGAAAGGGGTGTTTCAGGGACAAGATGTTTTACTGTCATTCTTTTTCGGGGATGATACCCATGTCATTTGCTCTTCTGGCTCCCCCAGTTCCTTGAGTGTTCTCATTCCCACTTTTCTCTGCTATTTTGTTCCCACTCCATCAGCAACTGGTGTCTGCAGACAATTCTGAATGTTTACATCCACTTCTGCCTCAAGTTCTCTCTAGGACAGAACTCTGGTCCACCCATGCCTAAAAAAAGCTGTTCTGTGCCAATGCCCATCACAAAATGCTGAATATTCATCCCCTGGGGGGTGTATTTCATGATGGTAAGGGTCAAATTTCTACTTTGTGTTAGAGAAAAGTATAGTTTCCTTATGATTTTTCCATGTCTAGTTATTGCTTTGGAATTTAAAAATAACTTAGTTAAAAAGAGGAAGAGATGAACACATAAGTGGTCATCCGCATCACCTTCTGAAAGTCACTTTCATGTATATCTCAGACACTCTGAATGTCCATGCGCCAGGCATGTGTCAGTCCTTCCAGGTTCAGAGATTATCAGACCCAGGCCCAACAGTGTTCCTTGCAGGCAACTCATATCCCTGCCCAGTTGGAGCCTGGGGACACTGGGGGAAAGTATCTCCATGATGCGGGGGTTTACAGGCAGACCTGCCTAGAATGACTACAAGGGGAAGGGCCAAAATGAAGATTCAAGGAGGAAGAAAGCTGGGGTCTGCAGGGCCTGGATAGCCATAAGCACCAGGCAGGAGCAGGAACCAGGGCAAAATGCACAGAGCCAGAAGGTACAGATATCAGCATCTCACCAGGTTGGCACCAGAAATCCAGAACATCTAAGAAAGGAGTGTCCCAGTCACCCTATGACACGTGGGTGAGCTGGAAGCAGGGGACTGCTGAGGCAAGGGCACAAGCAAGGAGCCCAGCCAGGTCCTTCAGAGTCACAAATCTCCCTCCACCGCTGCTGCCACCTTCTCCTTCCCAGAAAAGGAAAGGAGCGCTTACCGCATAGGATGTGTGTCTACTTCTCTGACCATGACCCCAGCACGGACCTACCATGAGTCAATGTTCTGAGCTCTCCTCGAGAACAACTCAGACCATGCTTTTCCCATCCCAGGCAGTGACTTTTCTAAAAGTATCATATTTAAAGATGTGACAAGTCTCTGGCCTATCCGAGGCCCCAGTTTCCACCTCCCCATCCACAGCTTATCGGGGCATTGAATCAACCATCAATCAGCAAAATGCCCTTCAGTCTCCAAACAATCTTGTGTTCTTTCACCTTAAAATATTAGCAGCTGCTTTGCAGATAGAGGTCAGCTGTGTCACTTCTCAGACAAGTTAGCAGATCTAGTTGGAAATGATGACTGAGGAATAGCAGGCCCCCAATAAGCCAGAGTGGCCAAGAGCATCCCACCCGACCCTGCTTTGGGGCCTTTGTTCCCCTAGGATATAGGGTCCCTGCAGAGGTCACAGGTCCATCCACCATACTGGAGGGGAGCAGGCCCTCAAAGAGATCCCCAGACCAATCACGCCAACCCTTGATGTACAGTAGTCAAGTCGTGACAACCAGCCCACACATACAGGTTCCTGACCCAGGGAGCAGCGGGCTTATTTACATCGGTAAATGGGGCTGCTGGACAGCCTGGATATTCTGATCTCAGCCAGTACATTCTGTCCCTTGAGGAAGGTCTAGAGGAAGCTGACACTGTTCTTCAAATTGATTGTGGAGTCCAGGGAACAGGTAGGGTGGAGGCCATGGCCAGAATCCCTGAATGCTTGCTGAACCTCTAAGGGAGAGTCCTGCCAAGTGGACAGTGTCTGCTGGCTCACATAGTCTGGCTTGCCTGAGATCTTTTGCCTTGAAACCTAACAGAGACTACTCTGCTTGCTTCCCACAATGAGGACATACCCTTCTATTTCGAGTTTGCTGAGAGTTTTGTTTTTCCACATCAACTTGAACTCTCTCTCCTGTAGCCTGTGAATGGGCTGATATACAAGGATTGCATTTTTAATGTAAAACCAGCCATGCATTCTGAGAATCAAACCGACTTGTTAACCTGTATTCTCCTTCCTATTCGTTGCTAGATTCAATTTGCTAATACTTTATTAAAGACTTTTACATATATGTTTTATGACAATCAGTCTATAACTTCCTTGTAATTTCCTTGTCAGGTTTTGGTATTAGACTTATGGTGATCCCATAAAGTAGATTAGAAAGCATTTCTTCCTCGTCCATTGTATTAGTTTGTTTAATACTGGCATGATTTCTTCCTTAAATGGTTGACAGAATTTATCAATGAAGGCCTCTGACTCAGAATCTTCTTTCTTGGAAGATTTTTTCATAAGAATTCAATTTATTTAATAGTTATTGGGCTATTATGATCTATTACTTCTTTGTCTATTTTGATAAACTGTTTTTCTTTTTTTATTAGTTGCTCAAGACAATACAATGATCTTGACATATCATACATTTGATTCAAATAGGGTATGAATTCTCATTTTTCCACGTATACAGATTGCAGGATCACATTGGTTATACAGCCACGTGTATACATACAGCAATCCTAGTGTCAGTTGTATTCTGCTGTCCTCCCTATCCCCCCTCCCCTCCCCTCCCATCACCTCTCTCTACCCATTCTACTGTGACACTTATCTCTCTCTCTCTCTCTCTCTCTCTCTCTCTCTCTCTCTCTCTCTCTTTTTTTCCTTCCTTCCCCCTCACACCATCGTATATGTATTTTGTAACCATGGGGGTCTCCTTCCATCTTCCGTGCAATTCCCCTTCTCCCTCCCATTCCCTCCCACCTCTTTTCCTTGTTTCGTGGTAATCTTCTTCTCATGCTCTTCCTCCCTATCCCATTTTGAGTCACCCCCTTATATCAGAGAAGACTTTCAGCATTTGTTTTTTAGGGATTGGCTAACTTCACTTAGCATAATCTGCTCTAATGCCATCCATTTCCCTGCAAATGCCATGATTTTGTTATTTTTTAGTGCTGAGTAATATTCCATTGTGTATAAATGCCACATTTCTTTTATCCATTCATCTGTTGAAGGGCATCTAGGTTGGTTCCACAATCTAGCTATTGTGACTTCTGCTGCTATGAACATTGATGTCGCTGTGTCCCTGTAGTATGCTTTTTTGTAGGTCTTTTGGGTATAGTCCGAGAAGGGGAATAGCTGGGTCAAATGGTGGTTCCATTCCCAGCTTTCCCAGGAATCTCCATACTGCTTTCCAAATTGGCCGCACCGATTTGCAGTCCCACCAACAATGTACGAGTGTACCTTTTTCCCCACATCCTTGCCAGCCCTTGTTGTTGTTTGACTTCATAATGACTGCCATTCTTACTGGAGTGAGATGGTATCTTAGAATGGTTTTAATTTGCATTTCTCTGATTCTAGAGATGGTGAGCATTTTTTCGTGTAATTGTTAATTGATTGTATATCCTCCTTTGAGAAGTGTCTGTTCGGGTCCTTGGCCCATTTGTTGATTGGGTTATTTGTTTTTTGTTGTTTAACTTTTTGAGTTCTTTGTATACTCTGGAGATTAGTGCTCTATCTGAAGTGTGAGGGGTAAAAATTTGTTCCCAGGATGTAGGCTCCCTATTTACCTCACTTATTGTTTCTCTTGCTGAGAAAAAACTTTTTAGTTTGAATACGTCCCATTTGTTGATTCTTGATTTTAACTCTTGTGCTATAGGTGTCCTATTAAGGAATTTGGAGCCCAACCCCACGAGATGGAGATTAGGGCCAACTTTTTCTTCTATTAGACGCAGAGTCTCTGGTTTGATTCCTAGCTCCTTGATCCATTTTGTGCATGGTGAGAGATAGGGATTCAATTTCATTTTGTTGCATATGGATTTCCAGTTCTCCCAGCACCATTTGTAGAAGATGCTATCCTTTCTCCATTGTATGCTTTTAGCACCTTTGTCTAATATAAGGTAGATGTAATTTTGTGGATTGGTCTCTGTGTCCTCTGTTCTGTACCATTGGTCCACCTGCCTGTTTTGGTACCAGTACCATGCTGTTTTTGTTACTATTTCTCTGTAGTATAGTTTAAAATCTGGTATCGCTATACCACCTGTTTCACTCTTCCTGCTTAGAATTGCTTTAGCTATTCTGGATCTTTTATTTCTCCAGATGAATTTCATGATTGCTTTTTCTATAGTGGTAGCTCAGTGGAAGAGTGCTCGCCTAGCATGCATGAGGCACTGGGTTCGATCCTCAGCACCACATAAAAATAAAAAATAAATAAATAAAATAAAGATATAAACTGTTTTTCAAGGAATTTGTCCATTGAATCTAGATTTTTTAATTCATTGGCACAAATTTATTCATAATATTGCTGTATTATCCTTCTAATGTCTGTGGGATCTATCATGATGTCTTTTTTTAATTGATATTGTATATATTTATGAGGTAATATGATATTTTGAAATATGTATACACTGTGGGAATAGCTAAATCAAGTTAATTAACAGATCCATCACCTCACATACTTAAACATATATTTGTGGTGAGAGTACTTAAAATCTACTCATTTAGCAATTTTCAAGTATATAAGTCATTGTTATTAACTATTGTTACCATATTATACAACATATCTTTTGAGCTTATCCTTCCTATATAACTTAAATTTTATCTTTTCACTAATATCTCCTCAGTGTACCCTCCTCTACAGCCTCTGGTACCCACCATTTTATTTTCTATTTTTTAAGAAATTCTATATATAAATAAGATCATGTGGTGTTTGACTTTCTGAACCTGGTTTATTTCCCTTAGCATAATGTCCTCCAAATTCATCCATGTTGTTATAAATGGCACAACTTACTTTTTATGACTGAATTTTCTTTATCTACTTGTCTGTTGATGGACACTTAGATTGATTCCATTTTTCTGGCTTTTGTGAATAATGTTTCAATGAACACAGGTATGCAGATCTCTCTCTGACATGCCAATTTCATTTCCTTTGGAGATATATATATATATATATATATATATATATATATATATACACACATTGCTTTATTATAATATATGTACATTCTGTCATATATATATATATATAGATATAGATATAGATATATATATATATGATTGCTGGATCATATAATAGTTCTGTTTTTAACTTTTTGAGGAACTTCCATATGGTTTTCCATAACAGCTGTACTAATTTACATTCCTAACAATAGTAGAGCAGCGTTCCCCATGCTCCCTATGTTCACCAACACTTGTTATCTCTTGTCTTCTTTCTAATAGTCATTTGACAGGTGTGAGACATCTCATTGTGGTTATAAATTTAATTTATCCAATCATTAGTGATGTTGAGAATTTTTTTCATATACCTATTGATCATTGGTCATTTGTATGTGTTTTTTTGAGATATGTTATTTGGGTTCTTTGCCCTCTTTTTTTTTTTTTTGCTTTGTTTAATTACTTCTAATCAGTTATACATGACAGTAGAAAGCTCTTCGATTCATTGTACACAAATGGAGAAGAAAATTTTCACTTTTCTGATTGTACATGAAGTAGAGTCACCATTACTGTAATCACACATGCACCTAAGGTAATGATGACCATCTCATTCCACCATCTTTCCTACCCCCTTGCCCTATGCCCACTCCCTGTTGTCCCATTCAAAGTTCTTCCACTCATCCATGCCCCCTCCATTATGGATTAGCATCCACTTATCAGAGAAAACCTTCAATCTCTTGTTTGTTGGGATTGTCTTCGCCCATTTTTTAATCAAGATATTTCTTTTCTTGTTATTGAGTCATTTAAGTTCTTTGTTTACTTGGTATTCCTCTTGGCATCAATAACTTTTAGGGTTGTTTTCTTTTTCTTTTCATCAATCATACTAGGGTTTTGTCAATTTAATTACTTTCCAGACAGCCAGCTTTTAACTTTGTTAATTTCCTCTCTTTAAAATTTCCTTTCTTGGGCTGGGGCTGTAGCTCAGTGGCAGAGCACTTGCCTAGCACGTGTGAGGCACTGGGTTCGATCCTCAGCATCACATAAAAAATAAATAAAATAAAGGCATACTTTCCAGCTATAACTACAAAAAAATTAAATAAATAATTAAAATAAAATAAAATTTCCTTTCTTCTACTTATTTTGGGTTTATTTTGGTTTTTTCCCCTAGCTTCTAAACGTGGAATCATCATTTATCAAAAATTGTGCTTCTTTCTTAACATAAGCACTCAACACTACTAATTTTCACTAAAGACTTCTCTGCACATCACACAAATTCTAATATATTGTGGTTTCATTTTTGTCAAATTAAGACTAAGAATTACCCTGTGGTTTTTCCTTAACCCATGGATTATAAACATTTCTTCTCAATTTCTAAGCATTTGGGGGATTTTCTATGTATTTTACTGTTATTGTTTTCTTACTTTCATGTGGGCACTGTCTCACTCTAAATTTTTGAAATGTATTGAGGTTTTTTATTGATTTAAAAAAATGACAGTGGAATGCATTACAATTCTTATTACCTATATATACCACAATTTTTCATATCTCTTTATATAAAGTATGTTGACTCCCAATTCATGTCTTCATACATGTAATTTGGATAATGATGTCTGAGATTATTCTTTTTATCCTCAGGAAGAAAATCTTACTTTTGTAAAGATGCCAAATGTCCTTGCAAATACATTTCTTCAGTTTCTGGGTATAGTGGTCTATAAAGATCAATTAGGTCACCCTGATTGATGGTTAAGTTGAAATGTTCTATAGTGTTACTGATTCACTGATCTAGTTGTTTGGGTCATAAATGAAAGAAGGGTGTTAAACTGCCCAACCACAGGACTCAAAATCTCTCCCCCAAACAATACAAAATAAGTTAACTTCATCTTGGCTGAGAATGTAGCTCAGTGATAGAATGCTTGCCTAGCATGTAGGAGGCCCTGGTTAGAACCTTAGTACCACCAAAAAAAAAAATTAAGATGAAATTTATACAATATAATATAACTCTACTACAAAACGTTTAGCAAACCTGTACCCTTTTTTATATTGATTACCTCAGGTATTTTGTCATATAGATGGAAAACTGACTAACATAGGTAGATAGGTGATAAATATTAAGATGTTATATCAAGTTTGTTTACTGTTATGCAAAACCTGTATATTCCTACATTTTGTGTGTGTTTAGTTGATCTTGATTTCTGAGTAAGATCTGCTCAAATCTCCCTTAATGTTTATTAACTGGGTGATTTATCTTCATGTCTTGGCTCATTCCTGCTCTGGATCCTTTGAAGCTATGATGTCATATGCAGCTGCTTCTCTGCATATTCCAGTTGCACCCATCATCCAAGGGCTGGCTGAAATACCACTTCCTCTGTGGGCTCAAGAGCACAGAGCGAAACCTAAACCCATCCTTCTGGACACCCTTTCTTCACTTACCTCTTTATGGATTGGCCTCATTCTCTCTTTAAGCTGAGAAGGGAGCCCTTAAGAAAAAATGTGGTATCTTAGTGGAAACCTCTCCCTACAATTCCAGGCCCTGTTTAATGAAGGGTAGATAACAGAAAGAGCATTTACTTCCCAAATATCTTATTGCCATACCTACATCTATTTGGTGCTGATCCCTTTATTGTGAATTCAGTCTTCCCATTGTAAAATTAAAACAATGCTTCTAGAGCAAAGTAAATCTCTGTAGCAAAGAGGCTCCATGAATGTGCCATATTGTGAGCACAGTGCCCAAGTTCACTGTAAGAGCAACGATGTGCTTGTTGCATCCTGTCTTGATTGTTCCCCCATGAAGAACTGGTGCAGCTGTGGAACAGAGTCCCTTTCACAGCCTTCTGGACTGAAATACTTAGAAAAAAAAAAACATGCAGCGTAGATGCTTAAGCTGAAAGAACAGCTTTCTCTCCATTTGGACCCATCAACATTTACTAATGTTTGATTTTACTAATGTTTGCAAAACCACAGAGGGGTTGGTGGGTGGATGGGGGGGGGGGGGGGGATTGGTGTGGAAATGGGCCCAAAGCTCAATCCAACACAATCCTAGCTTGAATGCATTTAAGTTACAAATGTGCATGAGGCTTCCTTGCAGGGGGCTGGCTCAGGGTGGGGTTCAGCATATTTTGGTGGATTTTATTCCAGAATAGGACTAGGGGTATAGCTTGGTGGTAGAGCACTTGCCTAGCAGGCATGAGGCCCTGGGTTCAATCCCTAGCACCACAAAAATAAGTAAATAAACGTGTTAGCTTTGCACCAGTGTCACTGTGACCAAAATACCGGAAAAACAACAAAAAAAAATTAGAGGAAGAAAAATTTATTGGGGGCTCACAGTTTCAGAGTTCTCAGACCATAAATGGATGACTCCATTGCTCCAGACCCATGTGAGGCAGAACATCATGGTGGAAGGGTATAGTAGAGAAAAGTTGCTCAGCTCATGGCAGCTAAGAAGCAGAGAGAGGCAAGTGGGGAAGGAGCCGCAGGGAAGATGAACCCCTTTAGGGCACCCCATCTCCTCTAACCACATCCCATCTGCCTAAAGTTACCACTCAGTCCCTTCAAATTAGGATGGACTTATTAGGTCACAGTTCTCACAATCCAATCATTTAACCTCCAAACATTCCTCCATTAACACAGGAGGTTTGAGGGAAATACCTCATACCCAAACTACAAGAAATAAATCAGAAATATTTTATAATGGATATATGTTTCACTCATTGGGAGACCCAAAGGAATGTCCCAGGCAGCCTGGGGTTGACAGCACCACATGTCAGGTGCACAATCATGTTAGTGTGTTGAGGAAGATTGCCTTTGGTCAAGGAACAAGGACCAGGGCCCTCTTCTTGTCCTTGATTTTGTATTTCATGCCCTATCATAGACAAGGAAGAGAAAATCAAAATTAGAAAACCTAATTGTGCACAAGTATGACTTGTCTCAGGTGCACATGATCTGCCTGGCAGCTCCTTACCATGTTCCTGACACCCACAGCCCCAAAGTCCCAAGGATCAGCTCTGTACGTGAGCATAGTTTGAGAGAGAGCTCTCAGATAAAGCAACTACTGAGGATTCCAACAGAAAGAGTGTGTGACCTGAAAGAGAAGAGCAAGAAGGGCCAGTTCCCAAAATCATTCAGGCCACCTCACCAATCCACACTAAGACCTGATGCTGAAGCAGCCCAGTCCCCTGACCTCCCTAATGCAGGATCCCTTCAGGGGGATCAGGAGGGTCATCCACATAGCATACTTGGTGGATACTTGGTGCCGGGGACATCAGAGTCACCAAGACTGGCCTTTTTTTGGTCTTTTCTTCCATCTTCCTGGACAGTTCCTTGGTTAACACTGGAAACCTCCAGAAGACTTCATGCTCTCTATGTTCATATCCAGATTTAGTACGTTTTTCTTTAGTAAATGTTTCTTTGTTTTCCATGTAGCCTCAGGACAATTTTCAGAGACTTCAAATGTTTGTTTGTTTGTTGTTTCTGATTTGCACCAATTATGGTTGTTGGTTCATGAAGCTTCTCACTTCTTTTTGGAAGACATGTTTCAATATTAGTTTATGATCTATAGTTTTACTTCCTTTATACTGGAAGAAAACTCAGGGTCTCTTAAAGTCCTGCTAACCCACTGGGCCTAGTCATAAAACTTCATACAATTTTATCAATTGAAAAATTAAAAATCAATTTAATCAATCACTGCCTCCCCATGATGAACAAGGACATAGAGAGGAGTGGTCACTCTGGGAGAACATCACTGACCATGTCCTCAGACAGGACCTCTGTTTGGACTTGAAGCTTGTTTCAGAGCATGCTGGGACTCCAGAAGCAGGCCAGCAAGACATGCCTTTTCCTTCTCCATTCTGCACAATCACCCTTTAAGAGTGATACTGAGTCCTTGCTATCCCATCCACAATGCAGCTGCTCAGCCCACAAGCTGCCCAGTGTCCCCCAGGATATCCCCCCAGGTGCCATAAGTGACTGCCAGAACTTGCAAGACTTGGGCCTGTCTGTTCTGGAGATCTCCCCTCTAGCCACGTGACTTCTGCAAACCGTTTCACAAGCCATTCCCTGGTCAGCCTCAAAAGGACAGAGTCAGGCTGCTACCACAGGGATCTCAGCAACAGGACTTACAGTCCCTCCAGAAGACATCCAGGCCAACGAGAAGGGTTGCCACCCTCTGGCAGCTGCCCTGCACTCCTGATTTGGTTTGCCAAGTCGTCAGGGGTGAGGTGGCCAGAGGAAAGTCTCACCTTCCGTTGACAGTCCTTTCCAACCCCCGAAAGTACCTTTCCCAAGTCCACTGCAAAGATCGGGTGGCTGATTTTTCTCTCCCACCACCTCTCAGAGTTTGCATTTCAATTTCATGCATAGAGCTTCATTTGGGAAGATGTGTTTTAATATTAGTTTATATTCTGTATTTTTATTTCCTTGATAATGGAAAAAAATTCCAGGGTCTCTTATAGTTCTGCCAACCCACTGGGCTTAGTCATCAAATTTCATACAGCTGGGCATGGTGGCACACACCTGCAATCCCAGCAGCTCAGGAGGCTGAGGCAGGAGGATAGTGAGTTCAAAGCTAGTCTCAGCAAAAGCAAGGTACTAAGCAACTCAGTGAGATCCTGTCTCTAAATAAAATACATAAAAGGGTTGGGGATGTGGCTCAAGGGTCGAGTACCCTTGAGTTCAATCCCAGTACAAAAAAAAAAAAAAACCAACTTCATACAATTCTATCAATTGAAAAATTCAAAATTTATTTAATCAATCACTGCCCTCCCACTATGAGTAAGGTTATAAGGAGGAGTGGTCACCCTGGGAGAATGTTAGTGACCATGTCCTTAGACAGGACCTCTGTATGGACTTGAAGTCTGAACCAATTTGCAGAAAGGTTCTGAAATTAAAATGGGGCTGAAGAGGGGCAAACTACACAACAGCTTCACAAAAGAAGTCAGCCTTCAGTGCCCTGAATAATGTACCTTTGCAAAGACTTCATCCCCTAACCACCCCTTCTCCCCTTTCTAGCTCCCTCCTTATCTATCCTTTCATTCCCAAATCTGCTCACACAGCCCAGGCTCCAACCATGCCAAGTTCTTGTATGTCACTGGGCTTTCACTCGTGATGCTTTCAAAGGGGGAAACTACTCATTCTTAAAGACCCTCTTCCAAAATCTCCTCCGGGAACCTTCTCCCAAATCCCCAGATGGACCCCACTTTCTGTGCACACTGCATTCAGGGCTGGCGTATCTGCCTCCCCAACAAGTGAAGGGACTCTTGGGGGCCTGACTGTGCCTCATAGGTCTTGGTATTCCCCAAGGCTCTAAACACAGCAGTGCAAAAACCTCGGCTGACTGAAGTTATTAAAGACACACCCAACCATAAAAAAAAAAAAAACTTTCAGACAAGACCTCAGAGATTTCAAAGATTTTAGAGATTTTGGATGTCAGTCCCAAGAAAGCCACTAACTTTTTAAATACCCTGAAATAAAGTCAGAAATTCCAGACTTAGAGAGACTCTTTACTCAAAAATAGCAGACAGCAGCAGACAGAGAACATTAGCATGTAGACTTCCCTCTCAGGGTTCCTTACTCTTCAGGGAGCCCCATGGGAAGAAAGCCCACCCCAGCCCCAGCATAGAAGGAAGGCCCTGTCCTCACAGCCCCACTCTACCCACACCAGCTTCAGAATCAGGAAGATCTGCAGATTGCACGTGGCTCCTGGGGATCCCCAGTCTCTCTCACTCCTCAGTCTTTCTAGCAGTGGATCTATCTGGGCTCCCCACCAGGAGGACTCAGGGTTCCACAGCACATAACATTTGCCAAATGCTCTCACCTACCCTTTCTACATGGGTGTGGTCAGGGGCCAGGGTTGGGCAGGAGATGGGGTCAGGGTCACAGCTGAAGAGGAGTTAGGTCCAGGGCTGGGGCTGACATAGGGAGAGAGTCTGAAAGGAAATGGCTAGAGACAAGGTGGCCTAGCACAGGGGAGTGAAGGGTTCAGCAGAGGATGATTTCCATGCCCAGCACACAAGTCCTGGCTTTGTCACTTTCTTTCACTGGCCCAGGGAAGAGTGAAGAGCTTGAGAGGGCAGCCTGAGTCCCAGTCAGGCAACAGGCCAGTCACCAGGGACTATCAATCTGAATGGAGTGAGATGCAGCCATAGCAGACCAGACAGTAATGACATCCATCCACCAGCTCTCGCAGCCCCAGGAACATTCTTCCAGCTTGTCTGACATGGTCTTCTGTCTAATGGGCTCTCACAGGAGCTGGTCAGTGCGTTTGCTGCGCCACACCACCAGGCCAGCCATGGCCACAGTCAACAGGACAGGCACCACGATCAGTGGGATGAGCACCTCATCTGGGGGGTCTTCCCAGTGGGTCCTGTCCACTGTGCAGTTGGAAAAGAACTGCCGGTGGATGCCAGTGATGAAGCCCTGGGCCAGTGGATTGGGCCAGTAACAGCCTACAACATTAGTCTCCACCTCGGTGCAGTTGGTGAAACTCTCGTAGTACCTGCAAAGGCAGAAAGTGAGATCACAATGCTCCCCAGGGTCCTTCATGCCTGCCCCTGACCCCAGGCCAACAGGACAGGTGGGAAATGTTCTAGGCCCAGTCCTACTTGGACACCAACTCAAAGTGTGGCCTTGAAAGCCACTTCCATACTCCCAACTACATGGGTCATCTATATCTATGCCCTTCTGTCTGTGTCTCCTGCCCCCTTGAGGACTTGAGCTCCTAGAACCCAAAGTTTGGGCCCAGCCCCCAACACCCAGCACCACCCTAGTCTGCCCAGAGGACAAGCCAAGTGCTACTTTTCCAGGGCCAAAAGATACCTGGGCCACAGCCACATGGACCTGCAAGGCCCTCATCATCCAGGGACACCCTAGGATCCAAAAGTAGGGTCTGTCTGAGGCCAGGGCCAGTAGCCTTCTAACCAAGTCAACCTGCTCTCATATACCAAGTGGCAACTGGGAGTATCAGATCTGTGAGCCCCACCCACCTGGGTCTCCTGCTGGGAAGCTGCCTCTCTCTGCCCCACCTGGCAGGAAACATGCATCTCAAGGGGGTTCCCTGTTCATGTGATCAAACATGGTGTTATGCTGTAAATGTGAGGTATTCCCCAAAAAAGCTCACATGTGAGACAATGCAAGAGGGTTCAGAGGGGAAATAATTGGGTTGTGAGAGCCTTAACCCAATCAGTGAATTAATCACCTGATGGGATTACTTGAGTGAGAACTGAAGGGGGGAGGGTATGGCTGGAGGAAGTGGGGCACTAGAGGGATATGCCTTTGGGGTATGTATTTGTATCTGGCCAGGGGAGTCTCTCTGCTTTCTGATTAACATGTGAGCTGCTTCCCTCTGCCACACTCTTCTACTGTGATGTTCAGCCTCACCTGGAGCCCCAAGGAATGGAGCCGGACTTCTATGGACTGAGACCTCAAATAAACTTTTCTTCCTCTACAATCGTTCTGACCAGGTCTTTTAGTCACAGCAACGAAAAAGCTGACTAAAATACATGGGAATGGCTCTCAGCAAACCACCCATGATGAACCTTGCCTGTCCAGTAGGCAGGTTCTAGTCAGTTCTTGAGGTTGACTAAGGACCATGGCTAACTGAACCTAGAGTTCAGCCTGACGTATATAAGGATTTTCCAATAGCCACCTGACCTGGAATTTGGTAAGCAGCCTCTGAAGGTGGTGACCATCCTGCTGTTAGGATCTTCAGGGCTGACAATGGCAGCCATCCATTCAAGATGCTCTGGAGGAAGCTGGGTGGACACCTGCCAAGAGCCGGCAGCTCCCACACAGAGCAGCACTTTCCCACGCCTGTGCTGCAGATGCACGACAGACACAGGAGAAGGAGGGTCCTGGCTCAACTTTCCCAAGGGGTCAGGCAACAGGCCCACCTCCTCCTTTCTGTACTGTTCCAAGAGGGAGTGGCTGACCTGTCCCATCAACAGGAAGGGGCCTCTTCCTGCAAGGAGCTTCCTGCACAGAACAACATCCGAGTCTGCATCTCACAAAGGCCCTCCTGAGCTACTCTTTCTTAGGCAGTGTGGAGAAACCTGAGTTGAGTCACCCAACCAGACTCCTGACTGATTCCACCAGGCTCCTGACTCATCCCAGGCTGGGTTACAGCACCAAGGCTGAAACGCAAGCCATACACTTGTGCCTTCCTAGGTAACCCTCTGGAGCCTCAGACATAATGCAGCCCCTGGATGTGCCCAGGCTCTAGGAGCACCTAAACAGCCAGGTCCATGGGCAAATCCTTTGACCCCCAGAAGTTCCCAGTTTCCACTGCCCACCCACTCTGCTCCACCAGGTGATCTGGGACAGGAAAATCATCTAACACTACTCTGAAAAATCCTTTCTCTCGAAAGTGCCTGGCATCTTGATGTGATGAGAACAACATTCTGTAACTCTCAGGACTCCAGATCTGTCCATGGAACTGCTGCCCAGAAATACTGCCAACGACAACTGCCCACAAACCTATGCGGCTAAGCCAGACAGAAAGACCCTGGGAGCATCTGCGAACCAGGCCTGTGGGTGGGCAGGGCCCTGGGCAGCTAGTGGACGGAGTGTGTAGGTGGGTTTGTGCGTGAGCTGTGGGTGGGGCAAAGGGCAGAGCCATGGGGGGGACTGGGGCCAGGGCAGGGTGTGGGTGGGGCCATGGGCAGTGTGGGTCAGGGTACCTGACCTCTCAGGGCACTCACACTATGAACTCAGACAGGTTGCACCACTTCCAGACGTCCACCTTTTGCATCATGTCTGCGAAGGCCTTCCCACACAGAGGCAGCCGTTCCAGCATCCGGGTCTCATTGCAGCCGCACACTCGGGCACACCCACCTGGGAAGAGGACAGCATGAGAATTCTACAGGCTAACATGAGGGGTGCCCCAGGGACTCCGGCAAGCACAACCTCTCGCAGCACCTCCTGATGTGCCCTCATAGGCAAGCAACTCTTCTCTCTGCCCTGACCTCCCCTCTCCCAAAAAGGAGACCCACCCAGGAGGCAAGTCTGCCCCTTCATCACTGCAATGATGCAGGGAGCAAGCAGCAGTGAGAATCCTCCCGAGGTGAGGAGGGGTCCTAGGCACATCAGTAATGGCCAGGAGGCTCCAGCTCCAACCCAGGGGTGGTGGGTGGTGGTTGCAACAGTTCTGAGAAGGGATCTGAGATGTGGGGACCACCCCATGGCCTATAGAAGGAGCAGAGTTCTGAGCTGGTAAGGACCACCCAGCCCTATACAAGCCCCACTCTGATTTAAGGAGACCTGAGTCTGAGGCAGTCCTTGCCCCAGGATTTTCCAGTTGGCCTTCCCAGCATCTTCCCACAAAACATCTCATCCCCTCCAACCTTGCAAATTCACCCCACACACTTTCCCCTCAGGAACATCCTCCCTTCCACTACGCAGGGACTTCCTGTCCCCCAGGACCCATCCCACATCATGGTCATCCCATTTCCTGGTGAAGGACCTACCAGCTCCTAAACTTCCTTCACCTTCACCCAACCCTTGCTTTGCACATTATCATATAATCAAAGGAGAGTCCGTGTGTATGTGCCCTGGAGTGTGTGTGTGTGTGGGGGGGGGGGGGGGCTGCTGTCTGTGTCCTGGCAACCAGTGTTGGGTTATAGGAGAGACCGTGGAAGGGAGCAGGAAAGAGACTCCAGACTGGAATGGGATAGATCTACCTCACACAGCCTCACTGGTTAGGAGCTCTACCTCAGTTTCCCCATCTCTAAAGAGGGAAACAGGACCATGAGGCTCTTGAGTTTGCTAAATTAAGTCCTGTGCCCACAGAAGACCCATCTTTATGAAGCCTTTGTTACTGGTGTTCTGTAAATTTCTCACTGCTTTCCCCTCCTTTAGCAAAAACCTGTCAGGGGAATGAATGAATGTTGCTTTCCCAGAGGGCAAATGTGTCAAGATCCTGTATTCTCTCTTTTGCAGCTCAACTGGGCACCAAAAAGGTGTTTGATAAATCACCTTGATATGGAAATGGGGGATACAGACCAAATCATATTCTGTACAGCAACCTACTCCATCAGACCACAGTACCCCCAGCCACCACAAAAGAGGCCACAGCCCTCCCCATTTTCATGCCAGGGAAGGTTCTGGGGCCCCCTAAGTTCTAGTACAAAGGCTTGGGACCACAGATAGGGTTGAGGTGTTGGGCTCACAGACTTGAGGGAACTGGAGTGCTCACCTCACCTCCACCCACAAGAGGAAGATTGCACAGGGGTCATCATGAGTGAAATAGAACAGGCAGACAGGTACCAGTGGATATACCAGAGGGCCTGTGTGGGAATGCCCTTTCTGTCCATGGGAGCTTCCCTAACACCCACCACATCCCAAGACCCCAGGGAACCACAAGGTGGGGCAGGAGGGTATGCACACAGACCTGGCTCAGCTGTGGGCCCCTGCCACCTGCAGGCAGACAGTGGGACAGAGACTGGCTGCATTCCCCCAGCACAGCCTATTGGCTTAGGGCTCAGCATCCTCTCTCTTCCAGAACACACAGCATCTTGGCCCTCTATGTTTTCTTGTATCTAAATGCCCATCATCCCCATGTTCACCTGTCCCACCAGCACATCTGCAGGCTCAGCTCATGTAATAGCCCACGACATCCCTACACCCCTTCTCTCCAGAAGGAAGGCCACCCTGCAACCCCTCACCTCACCCTGACCTCACACTCCTCCAGGAGCTGGATTTTACTGTTGTCGTGGCTCTGCCTCATGTGTCTGTGTCTATGTGTCTGGATGTATCTCTGTGTATCTGTGTGTCTATATGTTTGGGTATGTGAGTATGTCTATGTCTGTATGTCTGTATCACTGAGTGTCTGTGTGTCTGTGTGTGCATCTGTGTTCCATGTGTTCTGCATATCTGTGTGTCTATATGTATCTAAGTCTGTGTATTTTTGTGTATGTATGTGTCCATGTGTCTGTATGCATGTCTATCATCTGTGTTTGTGTGTCTGTGTGTCTTTGTGTTTGTGTGTTTGTGTGTCTGTGTCTGTGTTTATGTGTTTGTGTGTCTGATTGTCTATGTGTCTGTGTGTTTGTCTGTATGTCTAGTTTGTGAGTCTGTCTGTATCTATGTGTCTGTATGTTTGTATGTCCGTGTCTACATATCTGTGTGTTTGTGTATCTGTGTATGTCTGTGTGCCTGGTTTGTGAGTCTGTGTGTATCTGTGTGTTTGTATGTTTATGTCTACATATCTGTGTGTTTGTGTCTGTGTGTCTATGTGTGTCTATGTATCTGTGTTTGTATGTCTATGTATGTGTGTGTCTGCATAGTCTGTAGGCAAAGTAACTGATGCCTAGCAGAGAAATCAGTGCCCTGGACAGTCAGTCCTGTCCCTTTTTTGTATCTGTATGTATCTGTGTGTCCATGTGTTTGTGTCTATGTGTCTGTGTGTCTGAGCCCGTGTGCATTTGTATATGTGTCTCTATGTGTCCATGTGTCTCTGTGTGTATCTATGCATATGTCTGTATGTCTTTGCATGTCTATATGTGTCTCTGTAACTACATGTCTGTGTGTGTGTGCCTGAGTGTGTACCTGTGTGCATGTCTGTTGTGTCTGTGTGTGTATGTGTGTCTGTGTGTGTGTGTGTGCATGTGCACATGGTGTGTTTCTCCTCTATCCTCAGCTCAAGTGTGGCCCTGGGAGATTCCTGGCAGTGTTTACTCAGTAAATAAAAGGAGCCCAGGGCTGGGGTGTGGCTCAGTGGCAGAGCACTTGCCTTGCACATGTGAGGCACTGGGTTCAATCCTCAGCACTACATAAAAATAAATAAACAAAATAAAGATACTGTGTCCATCTATAACTAAAAAATTAAAAACATATTTTTTAAAAAGGAGCCCAGGATCCTAGTGGTCAAAGCAAAGTGAACTGTGGACAAAGTAACTGATGCCCAGCAGAGAAATCAGTACCCTGGACAGTCAGTCCTGCCCCTTTTTTCCTCCCCACATTTCACTGGCAGGACCCGATAGAGAATGACTTTCCCCCACCCACCAGTGGTCAGTGAGGTCCACACTGAAGTCACAGGACTATGACCCAGCTGGTGTCACACAGTCACCTCAAAGTGTGTGTCTTTCTTTCCATAAAAACAAGATCAAAGAGGCCACATCATACAACCAAAATCCTACACTTGTTACAGGCAGCCTGGATGACCCTGAGACCTGGCCATGATCCACAACTTCTGCTGGATGCCATCTACAGCAGCAGTATGGAATTGTTTAAAGCCTATCCAAGCCTCAACGTATCCTTATGTCCAGGTATATGGCAGATCTCTAGACCCACTTCCTGCTGAAAACAACCAAAAGCCCTGGATAAAATATAAATAGTATACTCATAAAATCATCAAAATGATGAGATGGGAAGAATTGTCAAGCCAAAGACTGGATGGAGCCATGGAATTGTTTTTGCCCTGAATGTGTCTGCCCAATCTAGAAAATGGGACAGATGAAGCCGAGATGGAGGTGTAATGGAAGGCCCCCAGTAACTGACATCCAGCAGGAAATGAGCTAGAAATAACTTCACCTTCAGCAACTTGGAGGAGTAGTACCTAGGCATGGGCAGAAAAGGGGGAACCCCCTCTGAGAAGCCACAACACAGGCCAACCTTCTTGTGGATTCACAGCCCACATTCACATGACCTGGATCTACCCAGGGAAAACCCAACTTACACGTCAGCTTAACCTAATCATGGACAGGATCCAGCAGAAGCAAATTCAGGCCCTTTCTAGAGGGAGGAACCATGACTGAAGTCCTCATGAAATCACAACCTGGGGCTGGGGATGTGGCTCAAGCGGTAGCGCGCTCGCCTGGCATGCACGGGGTGCTGGGTTCGATCCTCAGCACCACATAAAAATAAAATAAAGATGTTGTGTCCACCGAAAACTAAAAAATAAATATTAAAAATTCTCTCTGTCTCTCTCTCTCTCGCTCTCAAAAAAAAAATCACAACCCACCTTCCAAGAAAGACGGGTAGCTCACAACTAAGTATTGCCTCAATAGAAAGTGTCACCAGCAGGTGCAGCCTTCCCATATGTGGCATATATCAAACAGAGAACATTATTTAGGAAAACCTTTACATCTCAGAACAGTGAGCCTGTGATTTAAGCCACAACCTGCTCCCACCGATTCCTAGTTCTAGTTATAAAGGCTCTGCTCCAAGTGGGTACAAATATGGTGGAAGAGGATCCTCTCTATTCCAGCTCCAAGTCTAGGGCTACAGTTTCACCCTAAAAGGGGCAAATGCATATTCCCCTGAGCTCCATGTCATAGGAGGTCTCTTTATTATGGCAGATGAGGCCAGGATGACAGGTACTCCCTTCCTATCCAGTGGAGGCTCTGCTCCAGGCATGGCAAGCCAATAATACTACCAGCTCACAGGTAGGGCACAGGGTCCTCAATGGGAGAAGCAAGCCAAGGAGACCAGGAACTACAATCCAGTACCTTCTCATAGAACAGAGATGTCACTCTGATAGAAACAGGTTACTGTCTCAACCCCAAGTTCAGTATGGTGGCACCAAGGTCTTGCCCAGAGGTTAAGGACAGACAGATTATCTCCACATCTCTGGCAAAGAGGACTAACTATATTTGGAACATAGCACCTGCATATGCCTAAGGTCATTGTCAAAAAACAAGGGAGTTTTAGTAATAAGGCATTAAGAGAGGCTGGTGGATCCACTATACAAAAACAACAAACGAAATGGTAGACCAAGTGGAAGTTTAACAGAAAGAACCAGGAAAGAACCCTCCTGGAACACCACTCATCCCCACAGGTCCTAAGAGGTGTGCACTGCATGAGCTGCACTGTGCAGGACCCAGCAAGGCAAGATGTGAGGAAGACAGGAAAGCACTCCCCAAGTTATACTCAGATCCACTGGCTGAAGGTAGGGCCTTACTAACTCATGGGGCATAAGCACAACTTCTAACTAAGCACTAGCTGACCTATAAGCCACACTGCTCCAAGGCAGAATCCAAGGAAGCCTGGCAGTTTTTTAAAATGCCATTCATTCCAGATAATCTGTCAGACTGTTCATATGCCCAAGGCTGCACCCCTTCAGAGAGACTGAAGAGGGAACTTTCCAAGGTTCTAGTCTTTGGCAAAACTTGGAGCAAAATTGTAAATTCATTAGACTGTCAACTAACTCTCTGCAAAGCCCAAGAAGTATAAATAGCAAAGTAAGAATAGTGAAGTATAAATAGCAAAGTAAGAAGCATAAATAGTAAAAATTTTGAAAGACATAAAAATATCTTGAGAACAGGAAAAAAGATTCATTCAAGGGAGCCCCAACATGATTGACAGCTAGCTTCTTAGAAGAAACCATGGAGGCCAGAAGCAGTGGGGTGACATATTGTGCTTTAAAAAAACTGTCAATCAAGAATTTTATATTCAGGGATCCTAATTAGAATAAGTTATACTCCATGTATGTATAATGTTAAAATACACTCTATTGTCATGTATATCTAAAAAGAACAAATCTTTTAAAAGAAATAATAATAATAAATATGGGTAAATGGAAGAAAAATCAATAAAGAGAAGGGAGCAGGGGGAAGGGAAAGAGATAGGAAGGAGAGGTAATCAGATCTGAATTAGAATAAGATATGTTCCATGTGTGTATAATTATGTCAAAATGGATTCTATTATTGTATACAACTAAAAAGAACCAATAAAAATTTTCAAAAAAATTATATTCAGACATAGAAGATACTTTGGGGGGGAAGATGGCCGCTGCACACGGGGGTTGCTGAAGTGCTGAGCAGGGTGCTCAGAGCAGCGGCTTTAATCGAGATTTCGCACAGCGTGTAAGAACCCCTTCCACCATTAATCTGTAGCGGACCACTTTGCCAAGCAGCAGGAAGAACAAAGAGATCAAAAAAGAGACGCTTGGCTCCCGGACGCTTTGCCGCCCAAAGCCGCGGGCGCTTTGCTCCCATCTGCTTCCTCTTTCGCTTCGCTCCGGGCAGAAAAGGTGAATGTGTAATCAGCAATTGATTGTAAGTACCCAAAGAAAGCTCAGTAGGCAAAGAAAGCTCAGTGCGCCCTGCCCCTTTTTTTTTTTTTTTGAATATTTTTTATACAGGGAGAGTTTGTGGATTGGGATCGTTGGGCTGGGCTGCGGTTTCTGTGCTGAAATTCCACTCCGCGGGAGCCGCCATTTGCTTTCTGCCGGGTGTCTTGATGGCTATGGCTACACTGTCCGGCAGCCGCACCTAGAGGTTGGAGCTGGGCTGCGTGCCTAGCCCTGTTCTCCAAAGGCTGGACCGCAGCCTTGAGCGCCTGGGTCGCCTGTTCGCCGCTGCACCCTCGGGCAGAGTCTGCTCTGGGGTCGTTCTGCATGCCCCTGCGAGGGGACCCGTGCTTCAGAGGAAGGAGCCGGAGAGCCGCGGCGGCAGCCGCTTGGGCCCTGGGGGCTGGGCACCGGTTCATTGGCGCAGCTACGGTCGCGGACGAGAGCGGCGCCCCTGAGCGTGGCCCCGGGGAAGAGGCGACGGTGGCAGGGTTTAATTTCTAGAAATCTGGACTGGAAACAGAAGCAGCAGTTTGTATAATCCCAAGAACTTGCTTATGCCAGGAAGCTGTAAGGGCAACATGAATATCATTGAGGAGATCTAACATGGCAGCGGGCGGGGAGAGATCAAGTCTCTGACCTCTTCAACTGCGCGGGCATAGGGAGCTGTAAACTGTATAAATGCTGTTTGCCCAGGATCACTAGGCAATGCTGAGCTGACGTGGATCTGGGGTGTACAGTCTGGGCCCCTCAGAACACACACACCGAGCCTGGATCAGCTGCATCCAAGCTCCGGTTCGCCTGCTTCTTGTGACTCAGCACTAACAATCCCGCTGAAATAACTGGTTGGCCCTTAGGAACTTTCAGAGGTAAAAACCAACCGAGCCTTCATAGGCAGTGGCCACAGGATTGAAACGGGGATTGGGAGAGACAGTCAGGACCCACCCGTTGCACTGGTCACCCGGCAAAGGGAACGAACGGTCACCATTTACATGTGATACCACCTTGGCAGAGAACTGAGGTCACGGGCGGAGGAGATAACTGCATTGAAACCAGCGCAACAGGGCTCCCAGGAGCAGCAGACCTGGCGTGTAGCCAGCATTGTGGTGAGCGTCACAGGTGAGCGCGGCCTGGCTTGAGGAAACACAAGAGAAGGCCCTAGGCACTCAGGATTGGAGACCCTCCCAGTCTGTGAGGAAGAGCTGCTACACAGTGATTGGTTCCCACTTAGTGAGAGGAGAAGCTTGACCCAGTGGGCACAGCTCCACCTACTGGAAGAGAAATTAATCGAACTCTATGACTGCATTTATTATTATTATTATTATCATTTTTTTCTTTTTCTTTTTTTTCTTTCATTTTCAATTTTTTATTGTTGTTGTTCTTTAACTTTTTTAATGTTTCTAATTTTTTAAATTTTTTTTATTATTATTATTTTTTCAATTTTAATTTTCATTATTTTTATTATCATTATTATTTTTGTGAAAAAAATTTTTTTTTCTTTTCTTTCTTTCTTTATTTTCTAACTTTTTTGTGTGTGTTTTGCTTTTGTTTCTTTTGTCTTTTCATTTCTTTTCAATTTTCTTATTCCCCCTTCCTTGAATTCTACCTGCCTACTCTCATTCTCTTTAGTGACTTCTTCCCTTCCCTTCTAATATCTTTCCTCCCAAGCATCAAATAAATTTATAAGAGTAAACAGTAACTCAGCAGTCAAGCAGAACAAGAAGTAACATGAGCAGCATAAAAAAGCAAGGAAGAAAAGGGGTACAAACAATGAAGGACAGCCTAAATATTCAGGAGGACCTAGAGTCAGCAGAAAAATGGTCATATAAAGAACTCAAGGAACACCTTAGACAGATGGAATGGAACCTTAAAGAGGATACGAGACAGCAAATCCAAACAGTGAAAGAACACTTTGAAAATCAATTACATAAACAGATAAAAGAAGAAGTTAAGCATCTTTATCAGGAGATAGAGATTATAAAAAAATCAAACAATAATTCTAGAAATGAAGGAAACGATAAACCAAATTAAAAACTCAATTGAGAGTATCACTAACAGAGTGGAGCAAGTAGAAGCCAGAATGTCAGATAATGAAGACAAAGTATATCATCTTGAAAAGAGCCTAGCCAACTCAGAAAGGCTGGTTAAAAATCATGAGAGAAACATCCAAGAGATATGGGACAACATAAAAAAACCAAACCTACGAGTCATCGGGATAGAAGAAGGTACAGAGATTCAAACCAAGGGAATGAGTAGCCTGCTGAATGAAATAATTACAGAAAACTTTCCAGAAATAAAAAAGGGAACGGATATACAAATTTTAGATGCATACAGGACACCGAGCACACAAAATCACAGTAGACCAACGCCAAGACACATTGTTATGAAGATATCCAATATACAGAACAAAGAGAAAATATTAAAAGCTACAAGAGAAAGGAGGCAGATTACATTCAGGGGTAAACCAATAAGGTTAACAATGGATTTTTCATCACAGATGCTGAAAGCGAGAAGATCCTGGAACAACGCATTTCAAACACTGAAAGACAATGGATGCCAACCAAGAATCCTGTATCCAGAAAAATTAAGCTTCAGGTATGACAACGAAATAAAAATCTTTCATGACAAACAAAAGCTGAAAGAATTTGCAGCCAGAAAACCAGCATTGCAAAGCATCTTGAGCAAAACACTACACGAGGAAGAAACGAAAAACAATAACCAAAACCATCAGTGGGAAGTGCCTCTATAAAAACAGAGGGCGGGGGGAAAGCTAACCATGGAGAAACAAACTAAATTAAATTTAAAAAAAAGAAGATAAATAATCAAACATGGCTGGAAGTACAAACCATATACCAATAGTAACTCTAAACGTTAATGGCTTAAACTCTCCAATAAAGCGACATAGGCTGGTAACATGGATTAAAAAAACAAATCCAACAATATGCTGCCTCCAGGAGACACATCTGATTGCAAAAGACATACACAGGCTGAAGGTGAAAGGTTGGGAAAAAATATACCACGCACACGGTCCTCGTAAGCAAGCAGGGGTGGCCATCCTCATATCGAATAAAATCGACTTCAAGACTAAGTTAATCAAAAGGGATAAGGAAGGACATTATATACTGTTAAAAGGAACCATTCACCAACAAGACATAACAATTATCAATATTTATGCACCAAATAATGGTGCTGCGACGTTCATAAAACAAATTCTCCTCAAGTTCAAGAATCAAATAGACCACAACACAATAATTATGGGTGACTTCAACACACCTCTCTCACCATTTGACAGATCCTCCAAACAAAAGTTGAATAAAGAAACTATAGAACTCAATATCACAATCAACAACCTAGACTTAACTGACATATATAGAATATATCAACCATCATCAAGTGGATATACTTTTTTCTCAGCAGCACATGGATCCTTCTCAAAAATAGACCATATATTACACCATAGGGCAACCCTCAGTAAATATACAGGGGTGGAGATAATCCCATGCATTTTATCTGATCATAATGGAATGAAACTGGAAATCAATGATAAAAGAAGGAAGGAAAAATCCTACATCACATGGAAAATGAACAATATGTTACTGAATGATCAATGGGTTACAGAAGACATAAAGGAGGAAATCAAAAAATTCTTAGAGACAAATGAAAATACAGACACAACATATCGGAATCTATGGGACACAATGAAAGCAGTTTTAAGAGGGAAATTCATCACCTGGAGGTCATTCCTCAAAAAAAGGAAAAACCAACAAATAAAAGAGCTCACACTTCATCTCAAAGCCCTAGAAAAGGAAGAGCAAAACAACAGCAAATGTAGCAGAAGGCAAGAAATAATTAAAATCAGAGCGGAAATCAACAAAATTGAAACAAAAGAAACTATTGAAAAAATTAACAAAACTAAAAGTTGGTTCTTTGAAAAAATAAATAAGATCGACAGACCCTTAGCCATGCTAACGAAGAGAAGAAGAGAGAGAACTCAAATTACTAACATACGGGATGAAAAAGGCAATATCACAACAGACGCTACAGAAATACAGAAGACAATTAGAAATTATTTTGAAAACCTATATTCCAATAAAATAGAAGATAGTGAAGACATCGATAAATTCCTTAAGTCATATGATTTGCCCAGACTGAATCAGGAGGATACTCACAACTTAAATAGACCAATATCAATAGATGAAATAGAAGAAGCAATCAAAAGACTTCCAACCAAGAAAAGCCCAGGACCGGATGGGTATACAGCGGAGTTTTACAAAACCTTTAAGGAAGAATTAATACCAATACTTTTCAAGCTATTTCAGGAAATAGAAAAAGAGGGAGCTCTGCCAAATTCATTCTATGAGGCCAACATCACCCTGATTCCGAAACCAGACAAAGACACCTCAAAGAAAGAAAACTACAGACCAATATCTCTGATGAACCTAGATGCAAAAATCCTCAATAAAATTCTGGCGAATCAGATACAAAGGCACATCAAAAAAATTGTGCACCATGATCAAGTAGGATTCATCCCTGGGATGCAAGGATGGTTCAATATACGGAAATCAATAAATGTTATTCACCACATCAATAGACTTAAAGATAAGAACCATATGATCATCTCAATAGACGCAGAAAAAGCATTCGACAAAGTACAGCATCCCTTTATGTTCAAAACATTAGAAAAACTAGGAATAACAGGAACTTACCTCGACATAGTAAAAGCTATATATGCTAAGCCTCAGGCTAGCATCATTCTCAATGGAGAAAAATTGAAGGCATTCCCCCTAAAATCTGGAACAAGACAGGGATGCCCTCTATCACCACTTCTATTCAATATAGTTCTCGAAACACTGGCCAGAGCAATTAGACGAAAGAAATTAAAGGCATAAAAATAGGAAAGGAAGAACTTAAATTATCACTATTTGCAGATGACATGATTCTATACCTAGAAGACCCAAAAGGGTCTACAAAAAAACTACTAGAACTAATAAATGAATTCAGCAAAGTGGCAGGATATAAAATCAACACGCATAAATCAAAGGCATTTCTGTATATCAGTGACAAAAGTTCTGAAACGGAAATGAGGAAAAACACTCCATTCACAATATCCTCAAAAAAAATAAAATACTTGGGAATCAACCTAACAAAAGAGGTGAAGGACTTATACAATGAAAACTACAAAACCCTAAAAAGAGAAGTAGAAGAAGATCTTAGAAGATGGAAAAATATACCCTGTTCATGGATAGGCAGAACTAACATCATCAAAATGGCGATATTACCAAAAGTTCTCTATAGGTTTAATGCAATGCCAATCAAAATCCCAATGGCATTTCTTGTAGAAATAGATAAAGCAATCATGAAATTCATATGGAAAAATAAAAGACCCAGAATAGCAAAAGCAATTCTAAGCAGGAAGTGCGAATCAGGCGGTATAGCGATACCAGACTTAAAACTATATTACAGAGCAATAGTAACAAAAACAGCATGGTACTGGTACCAAAACAGGAGGGTGGACCAATGGTACAGAATAGAGGACACAGAGACTAATCCACAAAGCTACAACTATCTTATATTTGATAAAGGAGCTAAAAGCATGCAATGGAGGGAGGATAGCATCTTCAACAAATGGTGTTGGGAAAACTGGAAATCCATATGCAACAAAATGAAACTGAATCCCCTCCTCTCGCCATGCACAAAAGTTAACTCAAAGTGGATCAAGGAGCTAGATATCAAATCAGAGACTCTGCGTCTGATAGAAGAAAAAGTTGGCTCCGATCTACATATTGTAGGGTCGGGCTCCAAATTCCTTAATAGGACACCCATAGCACAAAAGTTGATAACAAAAATCAACAAATGGGACTTACTTAAACTGAAAAGTTTTCTCTCAGCAAGAGAAACAATAAAAGAGGTAAATAGGGAGCCTACATCATGGGAACAAATTTTTACTCCTCACACTTCAGATAGAGCCCTAATATCCAGAGTATACAAAGAACTCAAAAAATTAAACAATAAGAAAACAAATAACCCAATCAACAAATGGGCCAAAGACCTGAACAGACACTTCTCAGAGGAGGACATACAATCAATCAACAAGTACATGAAAAAATGCTCACCATCACTAGCAGTCAGAGAAATGCAAATCAAAACCACCCTAAGATATCATCTCACTCCAGTAAGATTGGCAGCCATTATGAAGTCAAACAACAACAAGTGCTGGAGAGGATGTGGGGAAAAGGGTACTCTTGTACATTGCTGGTGGGACTGCAAACTGGTGCGGCCAATCTGGAAAAGAGTATGGAGACTCCTGGGAAATCTGGGAATGGAACCACCATTTGACCCAGCTATTGCCCTTCTTGGACTTTTCCCTGAAGACCTTAAAAGAGCGTACTACAGGGATACTGCTACATCGATGTTCATAGCAGCACAATTCACAGTCGCTAGACTGTGGAACCAACCCAGATGCCCTTCAATAGATGAATGGATAAAAAAAATGTGGCATTTATACACCATGGAGTATTACGCAGCACTAAAAAATGACAAAATCATAGAATTTGCAGGGAAATGGATGGCACTAGAGCAGATTATGCTTAGTGAAGCTAGCCAATCCCTAAAAAACAAATACCAAATGTCTTCTTTGATATAATGAGAGCAAATAAGAACAGAGCAGGGAGGAAGAGCAGGAAGAAAAGATTAACATTAAACAGATACATGAGGTGGGATGGAAAGGGAGAGAAAAGGGAAATTGCATGGTAATGGAGGGAGACCCTCATTGTTATACAAAATTACATATAAGAGGTTGTGAGGGGAATGGGAAAATAAACAAGGAGAGATATGAATTACAGTGGATGGGGTAGAGAGAGAAGATGGGAGGGGAGGGAGGGGGGATGGTAGAGGATAGGAAAGGTAGCAGAATACAACAGTTACTAATAGGGCATTATGTAAAAATGTGGATGTGTAACCGATGTGATTCTGCAATCTGTATTTGGGGTAAAATTGGGAGTTCATAACCAACTTGAATCTAATGTATGAAATATGATATGTCAAGAGCTTTATAATGTTTTGAACAACCAATAAAAAAAATTAAAAAAAATAAAAAATAAAAAAATAAAAAAAAAAGAACCATATGATCATCTCAATAGACGCAGAAAAAGCATTCGACAAAGTACAGCATCCCTTTATGTTCAAAACATTAGAAAAACTAGGAATAACAGGAACTTACCTCGACATAGTAAAAGCTATATATGCTAAGCCGCAGGCTAGCATCATTCTCAATGGAGAAAAATTGAAGGCATTCCCCCTAAAATCTGGAACAAGACAGGGATGCCCTCTATCACCACTTCTATTCAATATAGTTCTCGAAACACTGGCCAGAGCAATTAGACAAAAGAAATTAAAGGCATAAAAATAGGAAAGGAAGAACTTAAATTATCACTATTTGCAGATGACATGATTCTATACCTAGAAGACCCAAAAGGGTCTACAAAAAAACTACTAGAACTAATAAATGAATTCAGCAAAGTGGCAGGATATAAAATCAACACGCATAAATCAAAGGCATTTCTGTATATCAGTGACAAAAGTTCTGAAACGGAAATGAGGAAAAACACTCCATTCACAATATCCTCAAAAAAAAATAAAATACTTGGGAATCAACCTAACAAAAGAGGTGAAGGACTTATACAATGAAAACTACAAAACCCTAAAAAGAGAAGTAGAAGAAGATCTTAGAAGATGGAAAAATATACCCTGTTCATGGATAGGCAGAACTAACATCATCAAAATGGCGATATTACCAAAAGTTCTCTATAGGTTTAATGCAATGCCAATCAAAATCCCAATGGCATTTCTTGTAGAAATAGATAAAGCAATCATGAAATTCATATGGAAAAATAAAAGACCCAGAATAGCAAAAGCAATTCTAAGCAGGAAGTGCGAATCAGGCAGTATAGCGATACCGGACTTAAAACTATATTACAGAGCAATAGTAACAAAAACAGCATGGTACTGGTACCAAAACAGGAGGGTGGACCAATGGTACAGAATAGAGGACACAGAGACTAATCCACAAAGCTACAGCTATCTTATATTTGATAAAGGAGCTAAAAGCATGCAATGGAGGGAGGATAGCATCTTCAACAAATGGTGCTGGGAAAACTGGAAATCCATATGCAACAAAATGAAACTGAATCCCCTCCTCTCGCCATGCACAAAAGTTAACTCAAAGTGGATCAAGGAGCTAGATATCAAATCAGAGACTCTGCGTCTGATAGAAGAAAAAGTTGGCTCCGATCTACATATTGTGGGGTCAGGCTCCAAATTCCTTAATAGGACACCCATAGCACAAAAGTTGATAACAAAAATCAACAAATGGGACTTACTTAAACTGAAAAGTTTTCTCTCAGCAAGAGAAACAATAAGAGAGGTAAATAGGGAGCCTACATCATGGGAACAAATTTTTACTCCTCACACTTCAGATAGAGCCCTAATATCCAGAGTATACAAAGAACTCAAAAAATTAAACAATAAGAAAACAAATAACCCAATCAACAAATGGGCCAAAGACCTGAACAGACACTTCTCAGAGGAGGACATACAATCAATCAACAAGTACATGAAAAAATGCTCACCATCTCTAGCAGTCAGAGAAATGCAAATCAAAACCACCCTAAGATATCATCTCACTCCAGTAAGATTGGCAGCCATTATGAAGTCAAACAACAACAAGTGCTGGAGAGGATGTGGGGAAAAGGGTACTCTTGTACATTGCTGGTGGGACTGCAAACTGGTGCGGCCAATCTGGAAAACAGTATGGAGACTCCTGGGAAAGCTGGGAATGGAACCACCATTTGACCCAGCTATTGCCCTTCTTGGACTTTTCCCTGAAGACCTTAAAAGAGCGTACTACAGGGATACTGCTACATCGATGTTCATAGCAGCACAATTCACAATTGCTAGACTGTGGAACCAACCCAGATGCCCTTCAATAGATGAATGGATAAAAAAAATGTGGCATTTATACACCATGGAGTATTACGCAGCACTAAAAAATGACAAAATCATAGAATTTGCAGGGAAATGGATGGCACTAGAGCAGATTATGCTTAGTGAAGCTAGCCAATCCCTAAAAAACAAATACCAAATGTCTTCTTTGATATAATGAGAGCAAATAAGAACAGAGCAGGGAGGAAGAGCAGGAAGAAAAGATTAACATTAAACAGATACATGAGGTGGGATGGAAAGGGAGAGAAAAGGGAAATTGCATGGTAATGGAGGGAGACCCTCATTGTTATACAAAATTACATATAAGAGGTTGTGAGGGGAATGGGAAAATAAACAAGGAGAGATATGAATTACAGTGGATGGGGTAGAGAGAGAAGATGGGAGGGGAGGGAGGGGGGATGGTAGAGGATAGGAAAGGTAGCAGAATACAACAGTTACTAATAGGGCATTATGTAAAAATGTAGATGTGTAACCGACGTGATTCTGCAATCTGTATTTGGGTTAAAATTGGGAGTTCAAAACCCACCTGAATCAAATGTATGAAATATGATATGTCAAGAGCTTTGTAATGTTTTGAACAACCAATAAAAAAAATTATATTCAGCTAAATATCTTTCCAAAAATTAAAATTAAATAAAGATATTCTCAGAAAAACAAAGCAATAGCATCAATAACAGACTAATGTTACAAGAAATGCTAAAGGAAGTTATAGTCCAGTATAGACTGCTTGCCTAATATGCATGAAGTCCTGGGTTCAATCCCCAGCACCCAATTAAAAAAAATACCAAAGGAATTTCTTCAGACTGAAAGAGAGTGGCAACTGATAGAAATTTGAATGCAAATGAGGCAGAAAAACAGCACTGGTAAAGACTGGGCCCTTATGAAACACAGGTTAAAGACCTAATTAATCTCTCTGCAGTAAAACTAGAACAGAAAAACAAAAATGATGTGAAACTTCTTTTAAAAATATCTAATAAATTTTAAAATATTGAAATCATATAATGCCTCTGACCACAACAGAATTAAAATCAGAAATCACAAACAGAAAGAAGTTGGGGAAATTCGCAAAAATGTAGAAAATAAATACACATTCCTAAATAACCAATAGATCAAAGAAGACTTCATAACAGGAACTAGGTAATACTTTGATATGAATAAAAATTAAGACACAATATACAAAAACTTAGAAGGATTCAGCTAAAGAAATATTTAGAGGAGAAAATGCAGCAGCAAACATCTACATTTTTTTTAAAAGACCTCAAATCAATTATCTGACCTTTTACCTTACCACACAGGAGAAAGAACAAACTAAGTCTAAAGAGAACAGAACAAAGGGGGGGAAATAAGATCAGAGGAGAAATTAATGAAGTACAAAACAGAAAAATAATAAATGAAATCAACAAAAGGAAAGACTGGTTCTTTTAAAAGATCTGCAAATTGCCAGGATCACGAGTTCTAAGCCAGCCTCAGCTCATCAGGTGCTAAGCAACTCAATGAGACCCTGTCTCTAAATGAAAACACAAAATAGGGCTGGGGATGTGGCTTAGTGGTTGAGTGCCCCTGAGTTCAATCCCCAGCACCAAAAAAAAAAAAAAAAACAAATAAGAAGGTAATTCAACATAATGCAGCACATTAATAGAATGAAGGGGAAAAAAAACACATGATCATCTCAATTGATGCATAAAAAGCATCTGATAAAAATCAAATGATTTTTCCTTATAAAAAAATAAAATGACAACAAATTAAGGAAAGAATAGAAAGTCCTCAACATGATGAAAACCCCAGAGTTAACATCATACTCAGTAGTGAATTTTCCCCTAAAATCAAGAAAAGATAAGGATGTCTGTTTTCACCACTTCTATTAAACATAGTACTGGAAGTTCTATCCAGAGCAATTAGGCAAGAAAAGAAATAAAAGTCATCCAAATTGGAAAGGGAAGTGTAAAACTATCTCCATTCACAAATATCATGATTTTATTTGTAGAAAATGCTAAAGGATCCACACCAAATAAAACTGTTAGAAATAATAAACTAATTCAGCAAAGTTGCAGAATACAAAATCAATACATAAAATAAATTGTATTTATATACATTAACAATCCAAAAAGTAAATTAAAAAATAACTTTATTATAATACAATAAAAAATTAAATTATTGGTTATAAATTTAATTAAAAATGGCAAAACCTATACTTTGTAAACTGTAAAACATTGTAAAGAGAAATTAAATAAAGGAATGGGATTGTGGCTCAGCGGTAGAACACTAGTCTAGCACATGCAAGGCCCTGGGTTCAATCCTCAGCATCACATAAAAATAAATAAATAAAATAAAGGTATTGTTTCCAACCACTTCCAAAAAATAAAAAATGTTAAAAAATTTTAAATAAGACCTAAATAAATGGAAAAATAGCCTATGTTCATGAATTGGAACACTTAGTGTTATTAAGATGTCAATATTACCTAAAATAACCCACAAATTTAAAATCACAGCTAGCCCTCTGCAATAAATTGATAAACTCATGCTAAAATTAATATGGAAATACCAGGGACCCAAAATACCCCAAAACAACCTTGAAAAAGAGGAATAAAGTTGTAGAACTTACAGGTACCAATTTCCCAAATTACAACAAAGCTACAGTAATCAACACAGTGTGGTACTGGCATAAGGCTACACCTATAAATCAATGAAATAGAATTGAGAGTCCAGTAATAATCCCACACATTATGACAAATCAATTTTCTACAAGGTCACCAAGACAATTCATTATGGAAAGAACAATCTTTTCAACAATGGTCCTGAAACAACTGGATATATACATACAAAGGAATAAAAAGTTGGACACCTTCTTCACATCATATGCAAAAATTAACTCAAATGGACAACAGACCTATATGTAGAGCTAAACTATGAAAATTTTTAGAAGAAAATACAGGAGTCAGTCTCTGTGTCCTTGTACAACACAGAGCTGTCTCGTGTATGACATCAAAAGAACAAGCAACAAAAGAAAAAAAAATAAAGGGGCTGCATCAAAGTTTGAAAATGTTTTGCCTCAAAGGAAGCCATCAAAACAGTGAAAAACAACCCACAAAATGGGGGAAAATGCATTAAAATCAAGTCTGATAGGAGACTTGTATATATAATAATATTTAAAGAACTTTTACTACTCCATGATATACAAATGGCCAAAAAGCACATGAAAAGATAATCTACATCATTATCACCAAGGAAATAGAAATCAAAACTACAATGAAATATCACTTTAGATATACAAAAATGAATATAATTTAAAAGACAACAACAAGTTGTTGGGTTAATCAGTAATGAGTACCTGAGAAAGCCTGCCATGAGATAAAAGGCCTCTAAAAAGAATACGGCCCCAACTTCCTTAATAAGACTCCTATAGTGCAAGAATTAAAACCAAGAATTAATAAATGGGATGGAATCAAACTAAAAAATTTCTTCTCAGCAAAAGAAACAATCTGTGAGGTGAACAGAGAGCCTACATCCTGGGAGCAAATTTTTACTCCTCTAGGGTATATAAAGAACTCAAAAAGCTAAGCACCAAAAAAACAAATAACCCAATCAACAAATGGGCCAAGGACCTGAACAGACACTTCTCAGAAGAAGATATACAATCAATCAACAAATATATGAAAAAAATGTTCATCATCTCTAGCAATTAGAGAAATGCAAATCAAAACTACTCTAAGATATCATCTCACTCCAGTCAGAATGGCAGCTATTATGAGGACAAACAACAATAAGTGTTGGCGAGAATGTGGGAAAAAAGGTACACTCATACATTGCTGGTGGGACTGCAAATTGGTGTAGCCAATATGGAAAGCAGTATGGAGATTTCTTGGAAATCTGAGAATGGAACCACCATTTGACTCAGCTATCCCTCTCCTTGGACTGTACCCAAAGGAGTTAAAAACAGCATACTACAGGGACACAGCCATATCAATGTTCATAGCAACAAGATTCACAATAGCTAAACTGTGGAGCCAACCTAGATGCCTTCACTGGATGAATGGATAAGAAAAAATGTGGCATATATACAAAATAGAATTTTACTTAGCAATAAAAGAGAATAAAAATCATGGCATCTGCAGGTAAATGGATGGTGATGGAGGAGATAATGCTAAGTGAAGTTAGCCAATCCCAAAAAAACAAATGCCGAATGTTTTCTCTGATATAAGGAGGCTGATTCATAGTGGGGTAGGGAGGGAAAACATGGGAGAATTAGATGAATTCTAGATAAGGAAGAGGGGAGGGAGGGAATGGGAGGAGGCAGGGGATTAGCAAGGATGGTGGAATGTGATGGACATCATTATCCAAAGTACATGTATGAAGACACAAATTATATACTTTATATACAGAGATATGAAAAACTGTGGTATATATGTGTAATAAGAATTGTAATGCATTTTGCTGTCATATTTTTTAATCAATAAAAAAGAGAATATTTTTTAAAAAAGAATATGGTAATGAGGAAATGGATAGGGGGAGCTGGCCACTTCCCTTATATGCACTTCCTGGGAAAGAATATGAAAAGAGTGACCTTGGTTGTAAAGTAAAAGAATGCACTCATAAATCATCTGAAGAAAGCCACTTGCACAGTGGGCATGCAACCCAGCCTATATTTTTCCCCTGTAGCCCTCCACTGTATCCTGGCTGGCCACTGCCAAGGAGTGATTAAGTAATAAAATGTCCAAAACCTCTCCACTGAGTCCTCCAAGTTCTCTCTTGGGGATTACTAAATAGGCGTGGATCCTTTACAGGCCTGGGGTTGAACACAATTGTTGGTGAGAATGTGCAGAAATTGGAACCTTCATGTACTATTGATGAGAAAGCAAAATGATGCAGCCATATTTAAAAATGGTCTACAGTTTCTCAAATGTAAACATAGAGTTACGGTGATCTTGCAATCTACTTCTAGATGTATATCACACATGTTCACACAACAGTTTTTATATAAAGGTTTAAGCGGCATTGTTTGTAGGAGCCAAAAGTGGAAATAGTCCAATGTCCATCAACTGACAAATAAATAAAATGTGGTATATGGACATAGATACTATATAGATACAACTGCATAATATTATTTGTCCATGAAGTAATGGAAGTTTTTGTCCACAGAGAAAGAAGTACTGACGATGCTAAAACATGAATACCTTAAAAATATTAAGTGAGAGAAGTTAATCACAAAATACCATATATTGATTCCATTTATATGAAATGTAGAGAACAGGTTAATATATAGAGAAAGAAAAAATAGTGATTGCTTAAGGAGAAGGAGGTTCAAATAAATGGCTGCAAATGGATGTGGGAATTATTTGGGGGGTGATGAAAATGCCCTAAAATTTATTGTAGTGATGAATGCAAAATTCTATGAATGAACTAAGAGACATTCAATTGTATACTTTAAATGGGCAAATTGTATAGTATATTAATTACATCCCAATAAAGTTGAGGTTTTTTTACAGTAAAATACAAAATTTTTTCAAACATACAAAAGTTAAAAGAATAACAGTGCCGTGGACCACACCTGTAATCTCAGCAGCTCAGGAGACTGAGGCAAGAGGATCACAAGTTCAAAGCCAGCCTCAGCAATGGCAAGGCGCTAAAAACTCAATAAGACACTATCTCTAAATAAAATACAAAATAGGGCTAGAGATGTGGCTCAGTGGTTGAGTGCCCCTGAGTTCAATCCCTGGTAAAAAAAAAAAAAAAAAAAAGTCAAAAGAAAACACCTAGGGCTGGGGATGTGGCTCAAGCGGTAGCACGCTCACCTGGCATGCGTGCGGCCCGGGTTCGATCCTCAGCACCACATACAAAGATGTTGTGTCCGCCAATAACTAAAAGAAATAAATGTTTAAAAAAAAGAAAACACCTAAACCACAAATAAGGTTTGGAGTGTTCTTCAAGGAGAAAAAAAAAACTATATAAGAAGCAAATATAGACATATTCCAAGGAAAGCAGAGCACCAGAAATTGTAACTATGTAATATATAAATTTTGTATCTCAATATTTAAATATATTTAAAAGCTGACTGTGAAAACAAAAATAATAATGTATTGTAGGATTTATGACTTAAGTAAAAGGTATGATAGCAAGCACTTCAAGTCAGGAGGGAGACATGTCAGATTTTTAGGTTATATACAAATTGATATATGTCACTTAAAGACAGACTGTGATAAGTTAAAGATGCATACCATAAACTCTAAAGCAACCACTAGCCAGGCACATCTATAATCTCAACTACTTGGGAGGCTAAGGAAGGATGATTTCAAGTTCAAGGCCAACCTCAGCAATTTAATGAGATTCAGTCTCAAAATAAAATAGAAAGGGCTGGGAATGAAGCTCAGTGGTAGATCACCCTCTGGATTCCATCCCAGTAACTACAAAAAACAAATAAATAAATAAAGGTAAATATAATAAATACAGTAATCGTTAAAGTAACAAAAAAGTTACAACCAATTTGCAATAAATAACTATACACTGGAATTGTTAAAAACAATAAGCCCAAAAGAGAAAAGGAAAAAAAGACTTATAGCATAATGATAAATTTAAATTTAACTATATTGGGCTGGGGATATAGCTCAGTTGGTAAAGTGCTTGCCTTGCATGCATAAGGCCCTGGGTTCAATCCCCAACACCAAAAAAAAAAAAAAAAAAGGTAAGTTTAACTATATCAATAATCAGTTTCAAAATAAGTTGTCTAAATAATTCACTTAAGAAGCAAAGATTGTCAGATAACATCAAAAAGCAACACTTAATTGTAGGCTGCTTACAGGAATTCTATTTGAAATAAAGACTCAAAGAAAGAAAGTAGGAAATTCAATTTCTATTTGAAATAAAGACTCAGAGTAAGAAAGCAGGAAAAGATAGACTATGCCACCATAAATCAAAAGAAAGATGGAGCAGCCATACCAGTAGTGGACAAAGAATACTTTGGAGCCAACAATATTACCAGAGATAAAGAGGGTCTTTTCTGGGGCTGGGATTGTGGCTCAATGGTAGCGTGCTCGCCTAGCATGTATGCAGCACTGGGTTCGATCTTCAGAACCACATAAAAATAAAGACAGTAGGGCTGGGGTTGTGGCTCGAGTGGTAGCGCGCTCGCCTGGCATGCGTGGGGCGCTGGGTTGGATCCTCAGCACCACATACAAAAAACAAAGATGTTGTGTCTGCCGAAAACTAAAGAATAAATATTAAAATTCTTTCTCTCTCTCTCTTTTTTTTAAAAAAAAAAAAGACAATAAAGTCCATCAACAACTAAAAATTTTTTTTAAAAAAAAAGAGGGTCTTTTCATGACAAAAAAAAGGCTTATTCAACAAGAAGACAGCAATCTAAAACATTTATGTATTTAATAAAACAGCATTGCAATACACAAACAAAAACAGAACTGTAAAGAGAATACACAAATTCAAAATTATAGTTGGATAATTCAATATTCTTCTCTCAATAATTTACAGAACAAATAGACAAAAAAAAAATCAGGAAGACTTTAGAAAACTTAAGCAGCACCAGAGCAGAGGTGCCCACAGCAACAGGGCGCACACTGTATAGAAGAGGTAAGATGTGCACAGTTGTTTGGGTAAAAGGGAATGAGAAATGGCTTTAAAAAGTGGACCTAAGGCCAGGAGCAGGATGGACAGGTCTTTGGAGTTTATTTAAAGCTTAACAGAAAGGCAGAGTGAGTTTTCATCCACAGCAATCTCCCACTGAGCCCAAACAGGCCTTCAGAGCCTTCACACCATGAAGTCCCAGGCAAGCACTGCCAAGTCCAGGGCTGGCATCCCTTCAAGAGAATCCTGTGTCATCTCTGCAGCGAGAGGGTTTGACAATCTTCTGAAGCTTGACCATCCCACCTACCATCTGCCCAGTCTGGCTGGAAAATAGAGGGCGAGACCTTGTCCACACTCGTCCTCAATTCACTGTGTGACTCTGGGCAGGTCCCTTCACCTTGCTAGCCTATTATCACCTCATTTTTAACAAAGAGTAATTCTGATTCTGAGTGTTTCCACTGGTTAATAATTGTGCACCTACAAAATCTCTGTCAAGGCTTTACACCATCACAATCCAGCTTTCTATTTCCACCACTGCTCCCCCAGGCTCCAGCTATCCCCCACCCTCCCAGGGGTGCCTACCCTTCCTCCTTCATAAATCAGACTGCCTTTATTACAAACCCTTCCTGGGCTCCAGCAGCTGCCCTCTCTGTGCAGGTTGATGACTCCAGGTTCTATTTTAACACAGCTTTGGACTCTGAAAAGCTTTGAAGTAAATGATTATCCTGCATTTTGAAAGTAGAATAAAGCTATTCCTCCCTGAGACAGGTGGGGACCACATGCACAAGCCCATCCAGAAAGCCCTGAGGCTATGGGATCCAGCTCCAGCTCCTCTGGGCACTGCCATCTCTCTACAAACACACAAGATAGAACAGAGATACCTACTAGGCTGCACACTAGACCCACTCAGGCCACAACTCAGGCCTGTTGTTTGAGAACCTCAGATAAGAACTCATGTTTGTTAAGCTCCTCTCCAATTGACTCCCATGTTCCCAGATCAATAACGAGTGATGGAAGGCAACACATCTCCCATCACCTCCTTGGTGACCTCGTACTGTACAGATTCTGCTCTAGCAGGCCTGGGGTAGGGCCAATGTGCTAATGTCAGAAAAGCTCCAGATGATGCCATGCCTGAAGGTCTGAGGACCACACTCTGAGCAGTAAGGGCAGAGAGGATGGAGAACAGCAGGCAGGAACCAGGCATCCTGAATGTTCACCTGGGTTCTGCCCTTCAGCCTTGACACACTCACTTCCATCTCTAAGCTTCCATGTCTCTACCTGGAAATGGAACCAGAGGCACCCAACTGGTAGTACCTTGTCCCATTTCCTTTCCCCTTCAGCTCTTGAGTCTCCACCTCCCTCAGCACTGACCAGTGTACCCCAGGGCCCTGTTCTAAGTGTGGTCCAACCCACCAACCTACAACAACCAGAAGGAACAGGTGCTTAAGACAGGAACAGTGACCTGCGCAGTAAGACATGGTGGGGATCAAGATTCAGAGCCACGTTGACTTCCCACAGAGTTACCTCCAGGTGGACTGTCATCCCTGGTCTGGGCTAACACCCTCACCCAACTCCCATCCTTGATTTGTCAAGCAAGGGTCTATCCCAGGCTTGCCTCCTTGCTCTGGGTGCTCCAAGTTCAATGGTACCTGCTCATCTTCCCCTATTTTCATTTCCTTTTCTTCTCTCCCAGTAAACATTTCAAGTACCTGTGGAGGCTGGGCTGTGTACCAAGTTTCAGGGTCCAGATCAGCATCTATCCTGGGAAGAACCTTGGGGAAAAAAAATATCTGGCCTCTGTTCCATCCCAGTTAAAAGACGGGAAGACAGAAACCCAAAAGAAAAGCAACTTTCCCAGGACCAAATACAGAGTTAGCCTCTGAGCCAGAGATGCCTTGAGCAAGTCTCTGCCGCCTGCTCAGCTGCATCTGCCAAGCCTGGTGGTGGAAAGGCAGCTCTGATCCATGTTGGGGCACTAGTGACTGAGAAGCGCAGTTCCCAAGGGCAACATGGAGGCAGACAATGGTGAAGGCAGCCTGTGCTCCTTTCTCCCTAAAGCCTCTTTGTTCCAAAAGCCTCCTTTCCCTGCAGGTCAAGGATGAGCTCCCCACCTCAGGCTTTGACAGTCCACAGGCTATTCCCCATAAGCAGCCCTTGTCCTCATTCCTGGCCTGGCTTCATCAGTCCCTGTTGGGATCCCTCTCAGCACCCTTGGGTCAATCTCCTGAGCTCCACCTGCCATCCTAATGGGCACTGGCCAGGAAAGTCCCACTTGTCACTCTCTTGTCCTACTCAATCTCCCTTTCCTCTCTCTCCCCTTCCCCTTCCTCCTCTTTATCCTTTGGAAGTCAGAATGAATCTGAATCCTTATAGGTATTTGCACAGCCAACCCAGATCATGGCTATATCTGGCAAACCATTTCTCCAACATAGGGCCATATCTGATCTTTGCATGAGCCATGATGCTCTGAAACTGATCTCTGGGACAAGATACCATAAATACCAGTGACCCTTCAGTGACCATCACTCTCTCTGAGCTCTTGTTCTCCCCCTACCCCTAAGGGACAGATCAAAGACCGCACTGATTTTCCTCCACCCCCATGTCAGAACAGGTATTGTCCAGCACCTTTACCATGGACCTATAAACCTCAATCAAGCCAATCTAGCTATCTAAGAAGATGAGGGATCTCTTATAATATGCCTGACTCAATTACTACCCTAAATCTTAATGTGCCCCAATTCTCCACGTGCCCCAGACCCTTCACGTGCTCCAGAATTTTGATGTGTTCCAAAACTTACACACCCCAGAACCTCCACATACCCCAAAATCTGCCTGTGCCCCAGAATCTTTGTATACCCTAGGATTTCCTCATACCCCAGAATCTCTCTGTGCCTCAGAACCTCCATATACCCTATAACTTCTAAATATCCCAGAATCACCATATAACCCAGAAGCTGTATGTATCCCAGGACCTTTGTATTCCCTGGAATCTCTCTTCTTGAATCCCTGCATGTCGGCACAGCAAGAGCCAGGCCCAGGCAGTTGTACATGTGCTACTAAGGACCATGTGCAGGTAGGTATCTCAAGCAGATGTTCTGACATAACTTCCTTAACCAAGAGTGCTCTGAAGATGCCCTAGGCCCACACAAGACAGGCACATGGGACACATGTAGTGCTCTCCATAGGGGCCCATTCTGACACCATATCTGATACACACAGAGTTTAAGGGGGTCCTTACACAACCCCACAACCCACCCAGTATAACAATAACAGAGTAAAGACACAGGACCCTGAAACCCCATAAAACTGGGTCACTCCACTCAGGCTACTGGCTGTGTGCTGCTTACGGAACCAGTGAAGTTCTCAGGAACTAAATCAAAATAAAAATCCATTTTGGTTAGGTTCATCGGGAAACAAAGAACACAGAGGCCTGTGCATCTTTTGGTCTCAGGGACTTCCAGATGCTGAAGGATGATAAACAGCCAAACAGATGCATTTCCAAGAGAAAAGCCTTTTGTGGTCAGTCATTTTGAAATGAGATCCAGGCGCTCTCATCCTCCTCCGCAGTAACCAGATGACAGCATCAAAGGTGTCTGTGGTAGGCCTTGGACATTGGCCTTAGAAGGCTATGATATATATGATATGTGGGAAATTCTGCCCCCAGTACCTTTATCCGGGTAATTCCATCCCTACCCCTCCACTTCAGTTTCCTTATCTATAAAATGAAAAGTGGAACCAGGCAATTTCCAAGACACCTCCAGTGCTTAAAAAAATCGATAGCCCTGCATTTGACCAACCACCTCCTTGAAGACTTTTAAGTCCCCAAGGATACTTACTACTGTGTCCTTGGATGTATTTGACTCAGCAGAAGTAACATGACCACAGATGACACAGTGGTGTCATTACTTTTATTTTTTTAATATTTATTTTTTAGGTGTAGATGGACACAACACAATGCCTTTATTTTCATGTGGTGCTGAGGATGGAACCCAGGTCCCGCCCGTACTAGGCAAGCACTCTACTGCTGAGCCACAATCCCAGCCCATTACTTTTATTAATGACAAAAGGGATGGTACCAAAAAAAATGATGGTAATATGTCCACACACAGAGACATATACACATATTAGGGTGTCCTATGTTCTAGTGCTGAATGTGAACCCTCATGAGGGACATGTGCTAGGCACAGCCCCTTATTTAAGCATAAATCCTTTCTCTTCATAATCCCATGTCCAGCACAAGAGGATTGGGAAGAATTCAATCAAATCAAACTGATCATCACAGAGCCCTCTACAGGTTGCTATAGCTGCATCCACATTGTAGTCCAAGAAACTGAGGCTTAGGGCCAGTAAGTGTCTTATGATGTTGGAATTATGATGCAGGATTTTCACCCACACCAAGAAAGTCCGGGCAAGAGCTGGGCACCATAGCAACTACCTGCTTAGTAGACACCTCCTAGACCCCCCATGACATGTGCAGTGCCAACAGCTTTCTGAATAATGCTTTATAATTCTTAAAGAAACACTGCAAGTCAGCACCCTCCCTGTTCAGAACTGGTCTTCATGACTGGCTGGTCAATAGGAACTATTTCTTCAGGTCCTAGTCCCAGCAGTGGGCAGGCCCCCAAACTCCTACTCTGTGCAGCCTAAAGGCAGCTCAGGTCACCAATGTGTCAGGATCCAGAGCACAAATGATCACCATTCCTGGAAGTTGGGAAACTCAGCTCTTTCCTTCCAGAGGGCAGATTGAATTCTGGTCCCACCTCTGCAAATTACTTATGACCATGAATACATTTTGCCTCTCTCTGACTTTTGCTCAGGCCAGGATAATACCAGGCAGGTCTGTGAGAGGCTGGACCTGGCCCCCACTAGGGAACCTGGCCCTTAGGCAAGGGGGACAGTGGGAACCACCAAAACAGGACAAAAAGGTAGACCTTGGAGACTGGGTCCATAAAAGACCCAGATATATTAAAGAGGAAGATTTTCATAGTTTCTTACTGCACTCCTTTTCAATTTCATGCTGGAGGTGGCCGGGAGAATCTCGGGTTCCCTCAGAATGAACTGGGGATTTTCCTTCCACCATGAAGATCAAGACTGCAATCAGAGGGTCCTTGCATTGAAGGCCTGCTGAAATCCCAAATAGGTATACTGATTTCTAGAAGTAGTCACATGCCTTCACCCTTTTAACACAAAAATCCACCCCAGACTGGCTCCAACTCTGGATCTGAACAGAGACCTCTTCAATAGAAGGAAAGTCACCACTAAGCCTGGTGCACCCTTTCCCACCTCACTTATTGAATCCCAGATTTTAAATGCTGGGGAAACAGGCCCACCTTTTCATTTTACAGCCAAGGAGGCTGCAGCCAGAAGAGGAAAGCAGAAAGAACCCAAGAGGCAACAGCCCTGGTGGATAGATCCTGAGTCACTGATACCCAAGCCAGGGCCCTCCCCATCACCAGCTTCCCTCTCGCTTGCCTAGAAGCTCCACCAAAGCCCCTATATCAGACACACACACACACTCACATATATACATTACACACGCATACGTGTAAACGCACCCTCTTATTCTTGGATAATTTCTTCAGTAAGCTATTTCAAAACAAGTTTTTAATTTAATCGATTCCCATTTTGTAAGCTATGTTTCTCACTGAGTCTGTTTTCTCTCTGGAAAAGAACTCGGGTAGAAGCTGTCAGAAAGGCCAACGCTACCAAGGTCAGGAGTCCTCCAACCCACAGACTCGCACAGTGTGCACCACTCATCAGGATGGGGAACTCACTACCTCCCCCTCAGGTAGGGAGATGGTACCCCAGGCTTGGGACGTCGCAGCAGCCCACAGGAAACCCCGCGCCTCCCCTGATGCACAGGTCCTTAACCCTCAGATCCTCTGATGTCAGGGAGATCCAGGACCCTCCAGCAGAACCTGGGGGATGCTCTGGGGTCACCGCACGTCGCTTCTGAGCTCCAAGGAAGGGGAGGTGCGCAACCTAGGCGCAGCGGGGGAAGGCGAGGGTTTGCGCGGCCCCGGGGCCGTGAGAGGCTGGAGGGCCCCGGGGCCCAATTTCCCCTTACCACAGAGCAGCAGCAGCAGCGGGAAAAGATGCAGCCGCAGCGCTTGCTTCTCCATGGCCAGCGGGACTCCGGACGGCTTGTCCGGGTCTGGGCTCTGTGGAGCGCAGTGGGGTGCGGGGCGGGGCCGCGGGAGCCCACTCCCTCAGGCCACTCCCACAGTCGCGCCCCCAGTCTTCGCCCTGGCCACGCCCCGGTCACGCCTGAAGTAGGAGGTGCAGCCCAAAATGCGCAAAGCACCATCCCTCCGACTGAGGGGCGGGGGAAGCGAGTGCTCTGGATTCTGGGCTGGAGTCAGAACCAAAGTGAGAACGGGATGTGGGATTGGACAGGGAAGGAGGGGGTGAAGAAAGGCTGCAATTCAGACCGGGGGCCGTACAAAGTGGGGACAGACTTCAGGGACAGCCTGGGCAAAGGGCTGGGGTGAAGATGGGATAAGGATGGAGTGTGGACTGATGGAGAATTGGGGGACAGGCTGGTGGGGTCAGACTGGGAAACCACCAGGGGTAGACTGGGTGGTGGATAGACTTGGGAGGACCTGGAGTGCAGCCTGGCAAAGAGGAGGACAGAATCCTGGGTGGGAACTTGGTAGGGAAGAGCGTTTGTGCAGAGACAGATTGGGAAGTCAAGTCTCCAAGGAACAGGAAAGGGTATGAAGAAGGTTGCTATGCAACTGGGATTGGGGAGGGGGGAATGACACATGTGAGCTTTCGAGCCTGAGGCAATGTGTGAATTTGTGTGCACATGTGAGACTGTGTATAAGAGGGGGTGAGTGTGTGTGTGGCAGGAGCACACACAAATGGTTAAGCCAGGAACAAACTTGGGGGTATTTCAGCAACTGGCACCCACAAAGCCCTGGCCTCTCAAGAGCATCAGGGACCCTGAGGACTGGGAGGGCCTTTTCCTCTAGCCGCAGGTCATTTAGTCATAGGACGGGTCACCTCTGTTACCTTCAGCCCCTACTCTGCACTCTTTTCCCATGTGCTGGGTCAGCTCCTGCCTCCCCAGGCTAGGTGGGGCAGGGCCCCATTTCTGCCATCTTGTGTTCTTTAGGCTCCTCTCTAACCTATCATAATCCATAATTCTTTATACCAAAGTTTCCTATCCAAATGACTATGTGGCGTCTCTCTTGATCAAACCCTAACTAATACACTATTATATGTATTCTGAAATTCTTTCTCTTAAATTGTTTTAAAAGAAGTTTTCATTGACAATCAAGTAGACTCTAAATGAGGACCTTGTGATCAAATAACATGATACTTCTACCAAATGGGAGAAATGCATGGCATCTCAGCCTGTATTATTTCTGGATAATACACTTCTGCTGTATGCCCACTTGTCCCTGCTGCAACAGCCAGTTGAGGTCTCCAACCTTTTGCTTATTCTGAGTATTAGAATTTAAGAGGATTTGGCTTGATGTTGAATAGAGGAACTATTCCCAGATGCTTGGCTCCCTCTGCTGGAAAGACTTTCAAATGACAGTGCATCCTCTATCTCCATTATGAGGTGCCTGTGTCCCTCAGATGGTACACAGCAGAGGTCCTGTCTCCAAAGAAGGGGTGATAGGGGAAGATTTTGGGAGAAGTACCATTGGCCCCCAGATGTTTCTCACTTGCTCCCAATTTAATACATAACTTTCCATTATATATATATATATATATATATATATATATATATATATATATATGTGTGTGTGTGTGTGTGTGTGTGTGTGTGTACACTTTTTTCCCCTCAGTACTGGGAATGAACCCAGGGCTTCCCACATACTGAGCAAGCACTCTACCACTGAACTACATTCCCATTCATTTTTTAAAATTTTTATTTTGAAACAGGGTCTCCACTGAGTTCCCCAGGCTGACCTTAAATTTGCCATCTTCTTGCCTCATTCTCCCAAAGAGCATGCACCACCATGCCCAGCACATTTTAATTTTTAATTGACGTATAGTAATTGTGCATGTTTATGGGGTACATTGTAGTATTTCAATACATGTATGTAATGTGCAGTAATCAAAGCATGGTAATTAGAGTCTCTGTCACCTAAGACATATATCATTTCTTTGTGTTGGGAACATTCAAAATTCTCTTTACTAGTTGTTGTCAACCATAGTTATCCTCCTGTGCCAAAGAACATTAGAAGTTAGCCCTCCTATGCAACTGCACCCCTGTACTTGTTAACTCTCCTCTTTCAATCTCTTCCTGCCCAGCATCTTTCCCAGACTCTTGTAACCATTGCTCTTTTCTCTACTTTGAGGTCAACTTTTTAACTTCTACCTTTCTATGCCTAACATATTTCACTTAGCATAATGTCCTTCAGTTCCATCCATTTTGCTACAAATGATAGAATTTTATGGTTAAATAATATTTCATTGTGTATGTATTCCACATTTTCTTTATACATTCATACATCCATGTACAATTAGATTGATTCCATATCTTGACTATTGCAAATAGTGCTGCAATAAACATTATGAGTATAGATGTCTCTTCAACACACTGATTTTAATTAATTCCTTTTGGACATATCCTCAGTAAAGGGATTGCTAGATCATACAGTAGTTCTATTTTTAGTTTTAGGGGACCTCCATTTTTTTCATAATGCCTGTACTAATTTCCATTTTCATCAACAGTGCACAAGAGTTCCCCTTTCTCTGCATCCTCACCAGGACTTTTTATTTTTCATCTTTTTGATTATAGTTATTCTGATTGGAGTGAGACAATATCTCATTGTGGTTTTGATCTACGTTTTACTGAAGATTAGTGGTGTTGAGCATTTTTTCACCTACTTATTGGCCATTTGTATATCTTCTTTTGAGAAATGTGTATGTAGGTCATTAGCCTACTTTTGACTGGATTATTTACTTTTTGATGTTGATTTATTTAAGTACCTTAAATGTCTGGAAATTAATCCCTTATCAGATGAATAGTTTGCAAACATTTTTTTTTCTATTCTGTAGGTTGTCTCTTCACTCTACTGAGTGTTTCCTTTGCTCTATAGAAGTTTTTTAGTTTGATGTAATCTATTTTTTAAATATTTTCCCCTTAGTTGTTGGTAGATCTTTATTTTATTTATTTATACTTGGTGCTGAGACTCAAACCCATATCACACATGCAAGGCAAGTGCACTACCACTGAGCCACAGTCCCAGCCCTTGATGTAATCTCTTCTGGTGCTTTTTGTTTCCTGTGCTTTCAGAGTCATAGCCAAAAAATAATTTGCCCAATGTCCAGAGCATTTTCCCCTATATTTGTTCTATATAGTTTCATAGTTTCAGTTCTTACATTTAAGTTTTCCATCTATTTTTAGTTGATTTTTATATATGAGAGATAAAGATCTAGTTTCTTTCTTCTGCATATAGAAATCTAGTTTTCCCAGCACTATTTACTTGAGAAGACTGACTTTTCTATAGTCTTGCTGCCTTTGTTGAAAATCAGTTGGCTGTAATTAAGTGGATTTATTTCTGGGTTCTCAATTCTATTCTATTGGTCTGTGTGTCTGTTTTTGTGCCAGTGCCTTGCTGTTTTGCTTACTACCACTTTGTTATATGTTTGAAAGCTGGGTATTGTAGTGCCTCCAACTTTGTATTTAGGGACTTTTGTAGTTTTTTACAAATATTAAGAGTGTTTTTCTATTTCTGTAAAGAATGTTTTTGGTATTTAATAGGAATTGCATTGAGTTTGTAGACCACTTCCATTCCATGAACATTGAACATTTTGAGTGTGTGTGTGTCCTCTTCAATTCCTTTCATTCATATTTTGTAATTGTCATTCATTTTCTTGGTTAAATTTATTCCCAGGTATTTTTTGGAGATATCATGAGTTGGTTTAATTTCATGATTTCTTTCTCAGAAAGTTTGTAATTGATTATAAAAATGTTTCTGATTTCTCTATATTGGTTTTGTATCCTGCAACCCTAATGAATTCATCTTAACATTTTTCTGTGCATAAAGTTGCCATTTGCAAATAGGAATAATTTGACTTCCTCCTAAAGAGTATTTTATTTCTTTCTCTTGTCTCATTGCTCTGGCTAAAACTTTCAATATTATATTGAATAAGAGTGGTGAAGTGGACATCCTTATCTTGTCCCTTATCTTAAAGAAAATTATTTCAAGGCTGGGGTTGTGGCTCAGAGGGAAAGTGCTCACCTGGCATGCGTGAGGCACTGGGTTCGATCCTCAGCACCACATAAAAATAAAATAAAATAAAGAAGGTATTGTGTCCACCTACAACTAAGAAATATTTTTTAAAAAAGAAAAGAAAATGATATCTTTCCATTCCATGTGATACAGGCTATGGGTCATCAAATGTATCCCTTATTGTGTTGTGGTATATTTCTTCTATAACTAATTTCTCAAGGTTTTTTTAGCATGAAGCTAAAAAATATTAGCAAATGCCTTTTCTGCATCTTTTGAAGTGATCCTATGGTTTTGATCTTTTGTTCTGTTGATGTGATATAGGTGTCTATATTCTACTTGATCCTGGTATATAATATTTTCAATGTGCTATTGAATTCAATTTTTTTAGTATCTTAAGAATTTTTGCATCTACATTCATCAGGGATACTGGTCTGTAGTTTTTTGTGTGATTGTTGTGCCCTTGTCTGGTTTTACTATCCAGGTAATACTGGCCCCATAAAATAATTTTAGAAGGGTTCCCTCCTTTTCAATATTTGGAAATAGTTTGAGAAAAATTGGTATTAGTTCTTCTTTCAAAGTTTGGTAAAATTCAGCAGTGAAACCATCCAGTCCTAGGCTCTGCTTTGTTAGGAGACTTTCTTCTATTGATTCAATCTCATTACTTGTTACTGATCTGTCCAGGTTTTCTGATATCATGCTTCAATTTTAGTAGGTTAGATGGGCTCATAAATTTAACTATTTCTTCTAGGTTTTCTAATCTGTTGGTGTATGGCTGTTCATAGTAGTCCCTAATGATCTTTTGGTTGTTTGTTGGGTTTGCGGTACTGGGAATTGAACTCAGGGGCATTCTACCTCTGAGCTACGTTTCCAGCCCTTCTTTTTTAATTTTATTTTGAAAAAATATCTCACAAAGTTACCCAGACTGGCCTCTACCTTGCAATCCTCCCACCTCAGCCTCCCAAGCAGCCAAAATTACAGGCATGCACTGCAGTATCTGTTGTAATGCCTCCTTTCTCATCTCTGATTTTATTTATTGGGGTCTTCCCTTTTTTCTTGTTAGTCTAACTAAAAACTTCTCTATTGTTTATCTTTTTAAAAAAACAACTCTGTTTCATTGATCTTTTGTATTTTTTAATCTCTATTTTGTTTTTGTTTTGTTTTCTGTTCTAATCTTTGTTATTCCTTTTCTTCTACTAATTTTGGTTTGGTTTGTTATTTCTTTTCTAGGTCCCTGAGTTACATCATTTGTCTCCTTATTTGTAATCTTTTGTAAGTTTATAAACTTTCCCCTTAGTACTGCTTTTGTTGTATCTCATAGGTTGTGGCATGTTGTGTTTCATTTTATTTGTGTCAAGAATATTTTTTATTTTCCTTTTGATTTCTTCACCAATTCATTTGTCATTAAAAAGAAATTTTTAAATTTCCATGTATTTGTACAATTTCTAAAATTCCTCTTGTTGCTTTCTAGTTTTATTCAATTGTGATGAGAAAAAAATTCATTTTTAATTCATTGAGACTTATTTTATGCCATACTGTATGTTCTATTCTAGAGACTATTACATATGCTGATGAAAAGAATGCATATTCTGCAGCTGTTGGATGAAATGTTCTGTAAATTCCATTTGGACTATAGTATAATTCCAATGGTTCTTTGTTTTGTGTTGTTGTTTTGTTTTGTTTTGTTTCCGTTGGTCTGGATGATCTGTTCATTGACAAAAGTGAGGTGTTGAAGTCCCCAAACTTTACTGTATTAAATTCTAGGTAAATGTGGTAGTGCACACCTGTAATCCCAGCCACTTGGAGGGCTGAAACAAGAAGATCGAAAGTTTGAGACCAGCCTGCACAATTTAGTGAGACCCTGTCTCAAAATGAAATAATAAGAACTGGGGATGTAGCTCAGTGGTAGGACACTTGCTCTGCAAATGCAAAGCCATGGGTTCATTACCCAGTACCAAAAAATATATATTTTTTAATACAATAATATATATTATTGTATTAAGTCTATCTCTCCTAATAATGTTTGATTTATTTAATTGGGTGCTCTAGCATTGAGTGCATGTGTATTGCAACTATTCAACTCTAGCTGAATTTATCCTTTAATCATTAAAAAATAATCTTTTTGTCTCTTTGTGTATTTTATTTATTTCATCTGGAGTAAGTGTAACTACTTCTGCTGATTTTCATTTTCTGTTGGCATGATCGTCTTTTTTCATCTTTTCACTTTCAATCTATGCATACCTTTACTGGTCAACAGAGATTCTTGAAGGCAGCATATCTCCAGGTCTAGTTTGTTTGTCCATTCAGCCAATCTATATTTGTGTGTATGTATGTGTGTATATGTGTGTTTCTCAAAATCAAACCAGGACTTCCTGCATACTAGGCATGTGTTCTCACTGAGGTATCCCCCAGTCCTTCTCCTTTCTTATTTGCAGAAAGGGTCCCATTAAGTTGCCCAAGCTGGCCTTGAACTTGCAATCCTTCTGCCTCAGTCTTCTGAATTACTGGAATAACAGGTGTGTGCCACTACACTCAATTCAATCTATGTCTTTTGACTGGGCAATTTAATCTCTTTGTATTTGAGGTTATTACTGTTAACTGTTACTCCTATCATTTCATTTTTTTCTAGTTGCCTTGTACATCCTTTCTTTCTTCCTCTTTTATTCAACTTCATGGATGAAATTTGCATGATGATTTTCTGTAAAAGTAAGTTTTGATTCTCTTCTCATTCTCTTTCATACATCTTGCTGTTGTTGAGTTGTATGCTTTCCTGTGTTTTCATGATGGTACTTATATTCTTTTGTTTCTAGTATAGGACTCCCTTAATCATTTCTTGTAGGGCCAACCTGGTAGAGAATAATTGCCGCAGTCTGGCTGGGCACAATTCAGGAGCCACTTGTCAAAAGAAACGAACTTCATTTTCAGAGCACACACGCCAAACCACACAGCTCTTCAGGAAAACCTTCAGAGCCCAACTGCCACCACTGGCTTCCCACAAGCCTCTCAACCTCCCCCACTCCTCCTGCTCTTGAGGCCGATTGGCTGGGTTGTGTGGGTGGAGCCAAAAAAATTCCCCCCAGTGAGCAGCTCCTGGTCTGAAAGGGCGGGGAAACAACCCAATGAGCATCACTGCAGAGGAGCCAATCAGTTGGCAGCTAGAAGTTTGCTGGGGCCGCTGTGAGCCAATCATCAGCTGGCAGCCCCTTCAGCTGTGGCTCTCAACAAATAATTCTCTCCATTTTTGTTTGTTTTGAGAAGTCTTCATTTCTTCTTAATTTCTGAAGGATATTCTGGTATTGAATTCTTAGTTTGCAGGGGTTTTTATCTTTCAGGACATCCCATTCTCTCCTGGCCCTTAAAGTTTCTACTACTGAGAAGTCTGCTGTTGATTCAATGGATATTCCCTTATATTTGACTTGACCTTTTTCTCTTGGCTTGGGACAGCATGCCTAGTAGTGGGGGAGTGCCTATCAATGTCTGAAAGCTGTAGGGAGGTCAACCACAGCTGTGGGTCCAAATGGGGCACCTACTCAGTGTCCAAGTACAGTATGAATGACTGTATGGGACCTCCTGGGACTAACCTGAATAATAATCCATTGTTCATATATTCCACATTCTGCTTATTCATTCCTTTTAAAGTGAACAAGGCAAGTTTACTTTCACTTGATTTAATTTTTATAAAATCTCAGAAAAATGTTTTTAGATAGATACACCAAAATGTCATCTGTGGTCCTTTATGGATCTGGAAAGATATTTTTATTTGTCATTTTTAGTTATATATGCCAGTATAATGTATTTTGACATATTATACATACATGGAGAACAACTTCCCATTCTTCTTGTTGTGCACCATGTGAAATTACATTGGTCATGTATTCATATATGTACATAGGAAATAATGTCCAATTCATTCTACTATCTTTTCTATTCCCATTCCCTCTCCCTTCCCTTCACTCCCCTTTGTGTAATCCAGAGTACTTCTATTCTTCCCTACCTCCCCACCTTATTGAGAGTTAGCATCTGCATATCAGAGAGAACATTCAGCCTTTGGCTTTTTGGAATTGGCTTATTTCACTTAGTGTGATATTCTCCAGTCCCATTCATTTAGTGGCAAATGCCATAATTAGTTTCTCTTTATGTCTGAGTAATATTCAATTGTGTATACATGCCACATTTTCTTTATCCATTTACCTGTTGAAGGGCATCTAAGCTGGTTCCATAGTTTAGCTATTGTAAATTGAACTGCTGTAAATGTTGGTGTGGCAGCATCACTAGAGTATGCTGATTTTAAGTCCTTTGGGTATTGTATCTGGAAAGACTTAAGTTAATCTTTAATTTATGTTCTTTCTGCTGTTGTCATTTCTGTACATGTGTGTGTGATAACAGTTTGAGTGTGTATGTTTTATGTGTGTGCATACATGTGGGTGTTGTGTGCTTCTTACATGTGTGCTACATACATGTGATTTGTGTGCACATGTTAAAAGTCTATGATGTGTGTGTATGGTGTATAGGTATGGGTGAATGAGTGGATGTTTGTGTGTGTTGTATGTGGAGTGTGTGATTGTGATATGTATGTAGGGAGAATGTCTGTAAATGTGGTATGTCATGTGAGAGTGCACAAATATGAGGCATGTGTGATTGTATGTTCAGGCAGAAACTCATTGACCCCAGGTGGACAAAATTAGCACAGCTATTTCCCAGAGCATAACCTCATTTTCACTACATGAAACCTGACCCTAACTTTGCTGACCCTACTCCAACCAGGTGACATGTGTAAAGGGTCGGTAATAGCACCAGGGCCAGTTTGTGGCCCTAAACACATTCTTTATTTCTTAAATCTTTAGTGAGGCCAAATGCAACAATAAAAACACCTGGTATGTGGAGCACAGTGGTACATACCTGTAATCCCAGCAAATTGGGAGGCTGAGGCAGGAGGATCTCAAGTTCAAAGCCAGCTTCAGCAATTTAGCAAGGCCCTAAGAACTCAGAAAGATTGTCTCTAATAAAATATAAAAAAGGGCTAGGGATGTGACTTGGTGATTAAGAGCCCCTAGGTTCAATCCCTGGTATTTGAAAACACACACACACACACACACACCTGCTATAAGCGTCTGGGAAGTATGTGTTTTATGCCTGAGTATGGCAATAAAGACATCATATGCCTGGCCCCACCCAGGTCTACAAAGAAAGACAAGTACTTTGGAATCTGATTAGTACAATGGGAGTTTGGAGGTGTCCTTTCAAGAAAGTGTTTTCCTTCTGCTGAAAGAAAACAGAGCACTTAGCTAAAAGACTAGTGGGGACTTCGGGAGGCAAGCAGGAAACCCCTTCCCACGTGACATTGGAGCAAAAAACTGTTTTATTAAGACTGTGGGGCTCCCAGGTGCTGTCTATGTGCCCCAGAAAGACTATCTAAAGGAAGAGACCTATGGAAACTTGCAACAGTGCTGTACTCACTGTTGATTTTGTTGTCACCGATGCTGAAGGAAAAGATGAATATTTGGATTTTAATGAAAAAGAGGAAGAGAAAACCAGTGTGGGGAACAAAATAATGGCCTCAAGGATGTTCATACCTAATCCTTAGAGTCTGAAAATATCACCTTATATGGTAAGGGAATTTGTGCATGGGATAACTAATTACATGTGTCACCTTGGCTGTGTCACAATGTTCAGATATGTGGTCAAACATTACTGTGAATGCCTCTGTTAACCTTTTTTTTTTTTAATTTCCTTATTTTTTGAGATGCTGAGTTTCAAATCCAGAGCCTCGTGCATGCTAGGCAAGCATAATATCACTAAGTTATCTCTAGCTCTTATTCTTTCTGCAGTAAGGTTTTGAGATGAGATTAACACTTAAATTGCTGGACTAGGCTAGGGATGTGGCTCAGTGATAGAGCACTTGCCTAGCAGGTGTGAGACCCTGGGTTTTATTCCCAGCACCAAAAATAAATCAGTGGTCTTTGAATAAAGCAAATTTCTTCCCATGACATGGGCAGACCTCACCCAATTAGTTGGAAGGCTGAATAGAACAAAAATTTGACCCCCACAAGAAGGAAAGAATCCTTCAGCACACAACCCTCAACCTTGAGCTGGAACATGGGCTCTTCCTGAGTCTCCAGCCTTCTGACACATCCCACAGACTTTGAACTTGCCAGTCTGTCATTGCATGAACTAATCTCTGGTTCTTTTTCTGCTGAAGAACCCATTTTAGGGTGACTCTCAGGGGCAAAGGACCTCCTCCAGAATACAATGTGCATTTTCCATGGTGCTGCGTGTAGATTCACAGGTCTGAATATCAAAGGGGAACCAGGAGGTCCTTTTGCCATTGTGCCCAAGGTCTTCCTGGGGAAGCTGTACTACTCATTCTCTTGGCTCAGCTCTGTAGGCTGGATACTATGGTTTGGATCTGCAATGTCCACCAAAGGCCCATGTCCTAAAAGCTTGTTCCCCGATGTGGTGATATTGGGAGGTAGTCACAACTTTTAAGAGGTGGAGCCTAATGGAAGTGTCACACACCAGTAATCCCAGTAATCCCAGCTACCTAGGAGCCTGAAGCAAGAGGATTTCAAGTTCTAGGCCAGCCTTAGCAACTTAGTGAGATGCTGTTTCAATCAATCAATCATCAATCAATCAATCAATGGGATTGGGGATGTAGCTCAGTGGTAGAACATCCCTGAGTTTAATCCCCAGTATTAAAAAAATGAAAGAAAGAGAGTAAGGAAGTAAAAGAAATAGAGGCAACAGACTTGGAAAGAAGGCAGAACTAGAGAGAGGGCATACAAGGACCAAGGATGTGCAAACTCTGGGAGTTCAGGGGGAGGGAGCCAGGGACAAGGGCACCTGAGTACTCTGGGGGCCAGGGACTTGGGAGGCTGGAAGTGGTGGAGCCAAGGAGCAGGGGACTGGAGTTAGGCAGCCCTGGAGGGCCAGAGGCCAGCTCCAAGTCAAGAAACCACAGATACATCCCTACCCCTTTAATCCCTCCACCTGGCAGATAGGTAAATGTGCACCAACTCTGGCCAGTCTGCAGTCTCCTTGGGCATCTTCCGATTAATTTTTGGGGTGGGTGGAAGGAGGACTACTGGGGATTGAACTCAGGGTCACTCTCACACTGAGCCACAACCCCAATTCTATTTTGTATTTTGTTTAAAGACAGGTTCTCACTGAGTTGCTTAGTGCCTTGCAGTTGCTAAGTCTGGCTTTGAACTCGTGATCCTCCTGCCTCTACCTCCCAAGCCACTGGGATCACAGGCATGCGCCACTACACCTGGCCCATCATCCAATTTTTTTAATTTGTTTTAATTAGTTATTCATGACAGTAGAATGCATTTATGAATTTTGATGTATCATACATAGATGGGATATAATTTCTCATTTTTCTGTGTACATGTTGTAGAATCATATTGGTCATGCAATTACATATATACATAAAGTAATAATGTCTATTTCATTCTACTGTCTTTCCTATCCCCACATCCCCTCCCTTCCTCTCCCTTCACTTCCCTCTACCTAACCCAAGGTAGCGCTATTCTTCTATAGTGCCCTCCAACTTATTGTGAATTAGCATCCTCATATTAGAGAAAACATTCGGCCTTTGGTTTTGTGGGATTGGCTTATTTCGCTTAACATAATATTCACCAACACCATCCATTTGCTGGCAAATGCCATAATTTCATTCTTCTTTAAAGCTGAGTAATATTCCATTGAGTATATTTACCACAGTTTCTTTATCCATTCATCTTTTGAGGAACACTTAGGTTGGTTCCATAGTATAGCTATTGTGAATTGAGCTGCTGTAAACTCTGATGTGGCTGCATCACTAGAGTATGCTTTTTAGTCCTTTGGGTATAAACCAAGCAGTGGGATATCAAATGATGGTTTCACTCCCAGTTTTCTGAGGAATCTCCATACTGCTTTTCATAGTGGTTGCACCAATTTGCAGTCCCACCAGCAATGTATGAGCATACCTTTTTCCCCACATCCTCGCCAATATTTATTGTTGCCTATATTCTTGATGATTGCCATTCTGACAGGAGTGAGATGAAATCTCAGTGTAGTTTTGATTTGCATTTCTCTAATTGCTAGAGATGTTGAGCACTTTTTCATGTATTTGTTGATCGATTGTATTTCTTCTTCTGTGAAGTGTCTGTTCAATTCCTTAGCCCATTTATTGATTGGATTATTTGGGGGGTTTTTTGGTATTAAGTTTTTTGAGTTCTTTATATATCCTAGAGATTAATGCTTTATCAGAGGTGCATGTGGCAAAGGTTTTCTCCCAATATATAGGTTCTCTCCTCACATTATTGATTGTTTCCTTTGCTGAGAACAAACTTTTTAATTTTAATCATCCCATTTATTGATTCTTGATTTTACTTTTAGGAGTCTTGTTAAGGAAGTCAAACCCTAGACCTACATGGTGAAGATTTGGGCCTACTTTCTTTTTTTTTTTTTTTTTTACTTCGATTATGATTATCATTTTACCACTTGGCAATTGTAAGACCGTTTTTAAAAATTAAAGAAGTACATGGTGATGGCAACAAAGAAGACTGAAATACACAAAGCTCTGCCACATAACAATGTGTAAAGTGAAACTTCATTTCTGCTCCCCATTTCAAACCTTAAGTTAATCTCTGGTGGCTAAACAACATTCTTCTGTTCATATCACTGTGGGTTTCATGAGCCCCTGGTGTTAGATTTCCTATGTAACAAACAACAATGTAACTTTCCCAGTGACATCCTGGCACAGTGCTTGAGGCTCAGTACACATTCCTAGAACAAAATGGCTGCAGGCTAAAAAGCATCCATGCACAGACCGTTGGTTGGCTTATGTAGTTGCTGCCTTTGTGTTTCACAGCACAGCTGTCCCCAGACTTCTCCTACACCATGTGTTCCCTTGACTCAAATATCACCTAAAATAGCTCATGAATCACCTGTGCAGTGAGCAAGACAGACAAGACCAAAAAATAGCCATGCTCAGGGCGGCATGGAGGACAGATTAGTCAAGGAAGCCAAGGCGCCCAGAGGGCGTGGGTTCACACTTATATTCATGACTGTATTTCTAAGCATGTAAGGTATTCAAAGATGGGATCTTATACTTTAAGATCAAGAGTAGGGGGCCTGGAGGGTGGCAAGGTGCTGCCCATGCCTGTGACGGTGGCTACTCTGAGACTCTGGACTCTGGGTAAGAGGGCTGACTGGGACTTAGGGGAAACTTAGGTGGAACCACACACTGCATGTTCTTGAATGGATGTTCTGTTCTGTAGTGAGCTTGTTTTCCAGGCACTTCATCACTTCATTACCTCATTCGGGGTTGTTTTTGTTGTTTTTGTTTTTGTTTTGGACCAAGGATTGAACCTAGGGGTGCTTAACCACTGAGCTATCCCCAGCCCCCCCCCTTTTTTTTTTTTTTTTGAGACAGAATCTTGCTAAGTTGCTTGTATTGTATTTCTCACTATATTGCTGAGACTGGCTTCAAACCTGCAATTCTCCTGCCTCAGCCTCCCCAGCCACTGGGATTACAAGCATGTGCCACCACACCTGGTTCATTCAGGGTCTTTCTAGTATGTCAGTTACTTAAAGTACTTGGTACCAACTAAATGACCACTGTCTTTACCACACCAGGTTCTCTGCTTTCCCTTGCATCCCATAGGAATGAGTTTCAGCTTCAGGGCTATAGACAGAGTGTAGCAAAGCTCGTGATGACACCAGAAGGTGTCTCACCACATCCATAAGTCACACCCAAGCAGCCTGGTATCATCGGACCACTCAGAAGCACTCCCTCAGCCTTCCTGGCTTCTTCACTCCCCTCTGCACACACTCCAAGGGGTCACTACCTAGAGCAGGGTGATCCAGTAGAACCATGATATTGGCCATTGTGTATATCATTGTCAATCCTATCGTCAACTAAAAAATAAATAAAATAAAGTGACACAGGTGGAATTTTAGGTTCCATTCTCTTTTGTGGTCCTGGGGACCAAACCTGGAGTCTCAAGCATGCCAAGAAAGGGTTGTACCCCTGAAACATACTCCAAGTCAAGAAATTTCAAATTTAACAAGACATCTAACCCATTATTCCTGAAGAATCATTTCAACACAAAATTAATACAATTATCAGAGGTATTTTACATTCTTCACTGTATTAAGCATTCTTAAAACTCACCTCAATTCAAATGGAAATCTGGGATCTATCTTTAGGTCTTTCAACATTTACAGTTGAAAAAGTAGACCCACATACCCAAGTTGTTCAAACATACTTAGGGGTTTTCTAATAATTGAATTAACATCTTTTTAATTTAAATTAATTAAAATGAAATATAATTAAAAGCTCCTCAGCTGCACTTCTCAATTGCTGGAGAACCACATGAGCTGGTGAAATAGTACTGAGCTGACAGCTCAAGAAATCACATTGGGAAACAGAATCAGTTCCATGTGGACCATAGCCCAGCCACTCAAATTCCTCACCAGGCATGAAACTAGAACCACTGCTAACATTCAGAAGACACTGGAGCAAAAACTATTTGAAGGGTCCCTAGCACGAACATTGACCACCATCTGCAGTCTGTTAGAGGACCACCTATGTGGTCCAGATGTCCTGCCACCTATATGCCAATGGTTTGCTTCCTCTTGTCCCTGGTTACTCTGAACTGACCACACCTGGAGTCACTTTTCTATCTTGGTTCTCTGTCACCAGAGCAAGGCAAGGGGCTCATAGGCACAATTTTTATGATGTAATTTCAAGGTCCAAGGAATTGTGTCAGTCACAGTGTCCCTGAGTACTAATTGGTGGCATTAAGCCAATAGCAGGACCTTCTCAGAGCCAGCTGCCAGCCCTGGTTCCAGTCACACACACCTTGGAGACCACCAGGACTAGAATTAGTTCTGGCCTTGAGAGTAGCCCTCTTGCTCATAGGCTAGATGACCAAGTCCACCACCCATGTCAGCCTTTCTTGAAAACAAAGATGTTGGACCCTGGACAATAAGTTAAAGGGTTCCTCCTGAGGCAGGGAATGTGTCCCTCTACCCTGCATCCTTAGGTAGGCAAAAAAGCAACAAGCAACCTGTCATGTCAGAAAAGCAGTGAGAACACACAACTTGTGATAGGCACTGTCCTGGAGATGTTGGTTACAGGCAGCACCATCCTCCTAACAGGGTCATAGGTGGACTCCAAAGACTCAATAGGATGTGCGAAGATGCGATGGGTTGGGGAAGCTCCCAATACCCTTGCCTCTATACCCAGGCTCCTTCCCTGTGAGATGAATATGAAAGGAATCCCACATGGATGCTGAGATGCTAGGCCCAAGAAAATGGGGCTCCAGAGATGGTCACTGTAGAAAGGCCCTCCTCCTTCACCTCTGGACGTGGGAGGCAGTGCAGGTGTTTTAGTTATCTTTCCATCGCTATAACAAACGCCTGATATAATCAACTTATAAAGAAAAAAAATGGTTATTTTGGCTCACAGTTTTAGAGGTTTCAGTCCGTGATCATTTGGCCCCATAGCCTTGGGCCTGTGGCAGTACATTGTGGCAGGAGAGTGAAGTAGAGCCAATGGCCAGGAGAGGGAGAAAGAGGAGTTCAGGGTCCCACAACTCCTTCTGAGGGCATCCCCCCAATGACCTGAAGGCCTCCCACTAGGCCCCGTCCCTTAAAAGACCCCACCTCCCAACAGCACCAAACTGGAGAATTAGCCTCTAACACATGGCTTTTGGAGGACATTTAAGATCTAAACTATAGCAGCAAGTTTGCATGTCCCCAAAGTCACCCAATTGGCATGAGTGAGACCTGGGGAGGTGTGGGGGCTAGGCCTCCCAGCCCAGAGCCATCTTACTCTCCTTGGTCACCTCCACAAGTGGGACTGACCTCCCTGATGCAGACCATAATTATTGGCTTGTGTCCAGAAGAGAGCAACCCAACCAGGCCAAGAGGTCAGAAGATACGGATCTGCTGAGGTGGGGCAGGCAGAGAGGGCAAGGCATACCACAGGCCTTACTGGGGACAGCCTGGTCCCTGGTCCTATACATGGAAAGCCACAGCACAAGGCTGTTCTGAAAGCTAGAGGATGCTTGCTTGGTAAAGGCTGCCACAATATGGGAAGTGGTTGGCTCTCTCAGATCCTTGAATTGATTTCTTCTTCACCATTTTAACTGGAAATACAATACCATACAGCAAAGTCCATGAGACACAATCATGGTTCAGACATATTTATGATTTTACCCTCAGGGTAAACATAGTGTTGTTTTGCTTGTTCTTAAACACCATATTTCCTTTATTCTGCTTTCTTTTCTTTTGATAATTTTTTTTCCTGGCATGGTAATTAACTTTTTTAATAATTTTTTATTTATTCTAATTAGTTATACATAACAGCATAATGCATTTTGACTGCTTTTTTGTTGTTATTGTTCTAGCTTCTCAGATGCATAGCTCTTTGCTATTCATTCTTTCCCTTTTCTTTTCTAGTGTATGTTTAAGACTATAAATTTCCCTCTAGTACCTGCTTTAACAGTAATCCACAAGTTTAAAAATGAATTTCATTCATTTTTAATTTAAATATTTTATGATTTACATTTTTATTTCTTATTTTGCCCATGGTTCATTTGAAGTAGGAATATATTTCTTTAGCTGTTAAAACAGAAAATATAAGGCTGATGGTGTAGCTCAGTGATACTGTTTGTCTAGCATGTATGAGGCTCTGGTTTCAATCCCAGCACTGAAAAAAAAAAAAAAAAGGAGAAGGAGGAGGAGGAGGAGGAGGAGGAGGAGGAGAGGGAAGAGTTATGGGAGGGAATGTTTTAAGACATACTGTGTTAAGTGAAAAAAATGTAAAACACAAGTGAATATCTATAAAATACTATCTTTCAGGTTAGGAAAGAAAAAGATATGATGAAATATACATGTACCTGCTCATTTGTATAAAAGAAATGCAGATAAACAAGAAGCTAAAGGGATTTGTCACATTAGTGCTTGTCAAAAGAACACAGAAACCAATTTTAAAGAACTCTCAGTGACCAAAACAAGAAATATTTGTTAATTTTTTTGTTATTCAGGTTTCTGTTACTGTATCAATCACTGATTGTCTCAGTGATTACTGAGACAATCAACCTATAGTTAAAAGAGTTATTTGGGGCTCACAATTTTTTGTTGTTGCTATTTTGTTTTTGGTTGGTTGGTTGATATTTTGTTGTTTGTTTTGGTTTGGTTTATGTGGTGTTAGTAAACTCAGGGCCTTGGGCATACCAGGCAAGTGCTGTACATCCCCAGCCTGGTTCAAACTTTTGGAGGTTTTGGTCCACGATCAGTTGAGCCTCTCAAGGGCTCTACCATTTCCCAATGGCACCACCATTTGGGAACCAAGTCTCTAATACATGGGCCTTTAGAGAACATTCCAGATCCAGACTACAGAAATAACATAAAAAATGATGGGGGGTGGGCTGGGGATATAGCTCAGTTGGTAGAGTGCTTGTCTTGCATGCACAAGGCCCTGGGTTCCATTCCCAGCACCAAAAAAAATAAAGAAATAAATAAAATGATGGGGGAAAGAACAGCTCTTCCTTACAGAAGAATTCATGTCAATAAAAATAGAAGAAAAGAAATAGAAAAACATCAGTGAGCATACATTTAAGAACAAGGATATTTGTATAATGTCAACTATACCCCCAATATTTGTTAACCACAAAGGAAAAGATATTCAGTTTGTTGCAGAAATCAGACCAGTCAAGAAGCCACAAACAACACTCTGAGAGTGGAAGAACTCATTTTATTTCACACCAGCTAGCCCAAAGGTGATCAAATCCCAAATTCTATACCCCCATCTCCAGTTTCTCACAACATTTATAGGCTATCTGGTGCCATCAAATTTCTAGGCAGCACAGTGGCAACACATCTGTAAATTTCATTGGCTCGGGAGGCTGAGGCAGGGGGATAGCAGATTCAAGCCAGACTCAGCAATGATGAGGCACTAAGCAACTCAGCCAGACCCTGTCTCTAAATAAAATACAAAATAGGGCTGGGGATGTAGCTCAGTGGTTTAGTGCCATTGAGTTCAATCCCTGGTACTTAAAAAAAAAAAAATCTAGTCTACACAATAGAAGGCTGTGCACAGGGGTTTCTACCAGGAAACAGGTTTACAGAAACAGAGTGCAATAATGGGAAAAATTGACTCCTCTTACAATGCCTTTGATAATCTCTAGTTTTGAGCCCAAAGTCTCAACAGGGGCCTTTACACTTCAAAGGGGAGTACTTAGTTTCCCAGAAGTAGTTTTTTACAATCCAAAATGTAGGGGTCTGTGGTGTTAATTAGGTTTCCTAAAGAAGGGTTGAAAGGGAGGGGGGAATTTGACACCACCACCCCCCACCCTGTACAGTGTTCTTATAGTTTATTTGCTTTAGCTATTCTGGGTCTTTTATTTTGCCAGATGAATTTCATGACTGCTTTTTCTATTTCTATGAGGAATGTTATTGGGATTTTGATTGGGATTGCATTGAATCTGTATAGTGCTTTTGGTAGTATGGTCATTTTGATAATATTAATTCTGCCTGTCCAAGAGCAAGGTACACCTTTTCAACTTCTAATGTCTTCTCTCTATCTTTCTTTATGGTTCTGTAATTTTTGTTATATAAATCTTTCACCTCTTTCGTTAAGTAGATTTCTAAGTATTTTATTTTTTTGAGGCTATTGTAAATGGGGTAGTTTTCTGCATTTCCCTTTCTGAGGATTTGTCACTGATATACTGAAAGGCATTTGATTTATGGTTATTGATTTTATATCCTGGTACTTCGCTGAATTCATTTACTAGTTCTATAAGTTTTCTGGTAGAACTTTTAGGGTCTTCTAGGTATAGAATTATATCATCAGCAAATAGCGCCAATTTAAGTTCTTCTTTTCCTATACGGATCTCTTTAATTTTTTTCATCTGTCTAATTGCTCTGGCCAGTGTTTCAAGACCTATGTTAAATAGAAGTGGTCAAAGAGGGCATCCCTGTCTTGTTCCAGTTTTTAGAAGGAATGCCTTCAATATTTCTCCATTTAGAATGATGTTGGCCTGAGGCTTAGCATAGATAGCCTTTATGACATTGAGATATGTTCCTATTATCCCTAGTTTTTCGTGTTTTGAACACGAAGGGTGCTGTATTTTGTCAAACACTTTTTCTGTGTCTATTGAGATGATCATATGATTCTTATCTTAAGTCTATTCTTTATTGATTTCTGTATACAGCCCTGGGATGAATCCCTTGATCGTGGTGCATGGTCTTTTTGATATGTTTTTGTATTCAATTTGCCAGAATTTTATTGAGAATTTTTGCATGTATGTTCATTAGAGATATTGGTCTGATGTGTCTTTTTGATGTGTTTTCGCCTGCTTTTGGAATCAGGGTGATATTGGGCCTCATAGAACGAGTTTGGAAGTGCTCCCTCTTTTTCTATTTTCTGAAATAAACTGAAGAGTATTGGTATTAGTTCTTACTTAAAGGTCTTGTAGAATTTGGCTGTGTATGCATCTGGTCCTGGGCTTTTCTTGGTTAGTAGACTTCTGATGACATCTTCTATTTCGTCTCTTGAAATTGATCTGTTTAAATTGTGTATATCATCTTCATTCAATTTGAGCAGATTATATGACTCTAGAAATTTGTGATGCCTTCAATATTTTCTATTTTATTAGAGTACAAGTTTTCAAGATAATTTCTAATTATCTTCTGTATTTCTGTAGTGTCAGTTGTGATATTTCCTTTTTCATCACGTATGTTAGTAATTTGAGTTTTTCTCCTCTACATTAGCATGGCTAAGAGTCTATAAATTCTATTAATTTTTTAAAGAACCAACTTTTTGTTTTGACAATTTTTTCAATTGTTTTTTTGTTTGTTTCAATTTTTATTGATTTAAGCTCTGATTTTAATTATTTCCTGTCTTCTACTGCTTTGGGTGTTTATTTGTTCTTCTTTTTCTAGGGCGTTGAGATGTAATGTTAAGTCATTTATTTGTTGACTTTTTCTTCCTTTAAGGAATGAACTCCATGCAATGAACTTTCCTCTAAGAATTGCTTTCATAGTGTCCCAGAGATTTTGATTTGTTGTATCTGTGTTCACCTCTAAAATTTTTTAGTCTGCTCCTAGATGTCTTCTATAACCCATTGTTCATTTAGTAGCATATTATTTAGTCTCCAGGTGTTGAAGTAGCTTTAATTTCTTATTTTATCATTGATTTCTAATTTTATTCCATCATGATATGATAGAATACAGGGTAGTATCTCTTTTTTTAATATTTGCTAAGAGTTGCTTTGTGGCATAATATATGGTCTATTGTAGAGAAGGATCCATGCCCTGTAAGAAGAAAGTGTATTCTTTTGTGAAGTATGAAATATTCTATATATGTGAGTTAAGTCTGAGTTATTGATTGTATTATTAAATTATATAATTTATTTGTTCAGCTTTTGTTTGGAAGATCTACCTAGTGATGAAAGAGATGTATTAAAGTCACTCAAAATTATTGTGTTGTGGTGTATTTGACACTTGAACTTGAAAAGAGTTTGTTTGATGAATGTAGATGCTCCATTGTTTTGGGACATATATATTTATAATTGTTAAGTCTTGTTGGTGTATGTTTCCCTTGAACAGTTTGTCGTGTTCTTCTTTATCTTTTTTGATTGACTTTAGCTTGAAGTCTATGTTATTTGATATGAGGATGGAAATCCCTGCTTGCTTCCACAGTCCATGTGAGTGATATAATTTTTCCCACCTTTCATCTTCAGTCTGTGGATGTCTTTTGCTATGAGATGAGTCTCGTGGAGGCAGTATATTGTTGGGTCTTTTTTTTTTTTAATCCAATCTGCTAATCTAAGTCTTTTGATTAGTGATATTAGTGATTTTAGGCTATTAACATTCAGGATTATTATTGTGACATGATTTGTTTTCCCAACCATTTTTGTTTATTTTTGGTATTTAACATGACTTGGTTGCTCCTCTGATTAGATTTTCCTTTAATGTAATACCGCCCTCTGCTGATTTTCATCATTGTTTTTCATTTTCTCTTCTTGGAATATTTTGCTGAGGATGTTCTTTAGTGCAGGCTTTCTAGTTGTAAATTCTTTTAGCTTTTGTTTATCATGGAAGGTTTTTATTTCATCATCAAATCTAAAGCTTAGTTTTGCTGGATATAAGATTCTTGGTTGGCATCCATTTTCTTTCAGAGCTTGGTATATGTTGTTCCATGATTTCCTGGCTTTGAGGGTCTGGGTTGAAAAATCTGCTGAGATACAAATTGGTCTCCCTCTGTAAGTGATCTGATTCCTCTCTCTTGTGGCTTTTAAGATTCTATTCTTATTTTGTATGCTAGGCATTTTCATTAGAATGTGCCTTGGTGTAGATCTGTTGTAATTTTGTACATTTGGTGTCCTGTAAGCCTATTGTATTTGGTTTTCCAATTCATTCTTCATGCTTGGGAAATTTTCTGATATTATCTCATAGGAGAGATTGTGCATTCCTTTGGTTTGAAACTCTATGCCTTCCTCTATCCCAATAACTCTTAGATTTGGTCTTTTGATGCTGTCCCATAATTCTTGGATGTACTGTTCATGGTTTCTTACTATCTTCACTGTGTAATCAAGTTTATTTTCCAGATATATACTTTGACTTCATTTTCTGATGTTCTTTCTTCTAAGTGATCTAGTCTGTTGTTATGCTTTATATTGAATTTTTTATTTGAATTATTGTATCCTTCATTTCAAGGATTTCTGACTAGTTTTTTCTTCAGAGTCTCTATCTCTTTCTTGAAGTAATCTTTTGCTACCTGTATTTGCTCTCTTATCTCTTGGTTGGAGTAAACAAATTTTGCCTGTATTTGCTCTCTTAGTTCATTCTTTAATTCATAGATCATTTTAATTATGAACCCTCTGATCTCCTTCTCTGACATTTCATCAACTTCACTGTCCATAGGTTCTGTTATAGTAGTATCCTGATTTGTTTGGGACACTTTCCTCTCTTGTTTTTTTATGTTGTCTATGTGTCTTCCTTTCTTGCATCGTGGATCTGGGATATTACAGTTTCTACCCTATAATCTTATAGTACCCGTGCAGATTGTCTGCACCTCATCTTGATGTTGGGCTTCCACACCCTGCTGGTGTCCCTCAATGTATGCTACTGCATCTAAAAGTGGTGGCAGCAATAACCGAGGTAACTTGAGATAATAATTGAGGTGCCCCAAGATGGAAGTAATGTCTTACAGAAATGGGGCTGAAAGGGTGGGCCCCACACTCTGTTTGGGATGCCTGCTCTGAGATGCAGCTGACTCTAGGCCCTGTCTGTTGTCAAAAAGTTAGGGGCTACTGCATGGGGAAGGCTATGGAGATGACTGCAGTGTCCCAAGATGGAAGTGGGTTAGGTTTAGGTTCCTAGGTGTGTGGTGGGGCAAACTCAGACCTATTCTGGATCTGAGTTCTGTGTAAGTTGGCATGGGTGGATCTGGGCCAGGCCTGGGCTTCCACAGTAGTCTGCTGGTCTGAAGAGGTGGTCCTGTGACAGAGGCTGGGCTCCAGTGGGTGCCTGCCAATGGAGGGGTGGAGCTGGCCCTACTGTGAGCCTGGATTCCATGCAGCCGGTGTAGGTGTATCTGGGCCGCCTAACTTGACCTCCCATTGTAGTCTCTTCTTTTGTTCTTTGGCATACTGTAGTTTTCATTGTAGAGGTCTTTCACCTCTTTCAAGTTGATTCCCAAGTTTTTGTTTTGTTTTGTTTTTTGCTTTTTGTTTTTTGTTTTTGAGGCTATTGTAAATGGGGTGGTTTTTCCTAGTTTCTCTTTCTGAGGATTTGTCACTGATGTACAGAAATAAATGCCTTTTATTTATGGTGTTGATTTTATATCTAGCTACTTTGCTGAATTTATTAGTTCTAGAAGATTTCTGGTGGAATGTTTTGGGTCTTCTAGGTAAAAAATCATATCATCTGCAAATAGTGATAATTTGAGTTCTTTTTTTTCTATCTGTATCCCTTTAATTTCTTTCATCTCTCTAAATGCTATGGCTAATTTCAAGGACTATGTTAAATAAATAAAAGTAGTGAAAGAGAACATCCCTGTCTTGTTCCAGTTATTAGAGGGAATGCTTTCAATTTTTCTCCATTTAGAATGATGTTGGCCTGGGGCTTAGCATAGATAGTCTTTACAATGTTGGGGTATGTTCCTGATATCCCTAGTTTTTCTAGCATTTTGAACATGAAGGGGTGCATTTTTTTCGAATGCTTTTTCTGTGTCTATTGAGATGATCCTATTATTCTTATCTTTAAGTCTACTGATATGATTTATTGATTTCTGTATGTTGAACCAATCTTGCATTCCTGGGATAAACCTTGCTTGATCATGGTGCACTATCTTTTTGATATGTTTTTGTATTCAATTTGCCAGAATTTTATTGAAAATTTTTGTATCTATGTTTATTAGAGATATTGGTCTGAAATTCTGTTTCTTTGCTGTGTCTTTGTCTGGTTTTGGAGCCAGGGTAATATTGGCCTCATAGAATGTGTTTGGAAGTGTTCCCTCTTTTTATATTTCATGAAATAGTTTGAGAAGCATTGATGTTAGTTCTTCTTTAAATGTATTTTAGAACTCAGCTGGGCATCCCTCCAATCCTGGGCTTTTCTTGGTTGGTAGGCTACTGATGGCATCCTCTATTTCCTTGCCTGAAATTGATATTTTTAAATTGTGTATGGTGGGGTTAAGTACAGGAGCATCTATGATGCCAACTGGGCATAGCTCAGGAAGCAGGTGAATATTTCTCATATGAACTACTATGGGAACTTCCTTTACAATGTACAGAAGAATGGCTATATAAATAAGTTAGTTAAGAAGAGAGGTGATGCTGTTTCACACAGTGTCACCTGTTAATTTTTTGGAAAAACAAATTTTAACCATCAACATATAATCAAAACTTCAGTCTCCCAAATACATTAGAAATATACAGTAATGACAGCAAAATTGACAATCAAATTTTGCTTTAGTTGGAGCCAGACCTCTTTACATATTTGGACTAGGCTGTTTTCACCTTTTCTTGCTATATAAATGTTTCTATTTCTGGATCCAGGATGGCGGGCCAGAGAGAGGAAGCATTCTGTGTTGCTCCCTGACCTGGGATGCAAGTAGTGAGAATACTGCTTCTCTGCAAGCAATCTTCCTGCCCCCCTGCACTCATCCAGGGCTCCAGGCCTCAGCATCAGAGTAGGTCTCCCAACTACTTGCTCACACAGGACTACTGGGTACCCCAGGGAGACCATCAGAGGTGGCAGCAGCACCCGTGAAGAACTTTCAGCCACACACTCAAGCAGAAAGCATTGATGCCGCTCCCATGGAGGACACCTGGCAGCTTCCCACCAGTAGGAACTCAGACCGCCACCCCCGTGTGGATCCGCATCTATCTATGTGGGGCTCCCCTGGTCACTTCTGTCTTGGGATTCTGCAGCAGTGGACACAGCCTCCTATGTGCAGTAGCCTGCCTGCACCCAGGAATTTCACACAGCCTCTGAAGTCAGCGCACATATCCAAAATCATCACCTGGCTCCCCCCAGCCAATCAACACCTCAACTCTGAAAGCAGGAGCCTCCATCTTGGGCCACCTTCATCACCATCCTCCACGTACCCAGTTTCTAACTCCCCCCCTCTACAGCAGCCACTAACCTGGCACAGTGACACTCTAATTACCCTCACCACCCTGAGGGTGAAGATACCAGCTGACAACAGAGGACACCACCTATCAGATGAGAAGGGAAGCAGGAAAGATACCAATCACCAAGCAAAACAAGCCCTGTGTCTTCATTCAAGATTTTTTTCCCTTTTTTTTTCCCTTCTCCCTCTCCTGTCTCCTGCCCTCACATCCCCAACATGTGTCAAGCCAAGTACATTGCATGAATTAGGATTTTGAAGACTGGGATGTCTGAATAGTATATTTGAGTTGTGTTGTACATTCTTTTTATTCTTTTTTTATTTTTAATTTTTTTCTTTCTCTTTTCTCCCACCAATTTCTGCTATTTTAACATTTTTTATTTTTCTTGATATATATGTGTGTTTGTTTTATATACTCCACTGTCTTCCCACTTTCTTGTCTGATCTATATAGCCACTTAGGTATTTTGTCTTCGCTTTTTATTTTTTTAAATTAAGATAAAAGATGAATCAAAAGTTTCCAGCTCAAGTTAGGTGAAATCAAAGAAGAGAAAAAAGTAGATTATATAGCAAATAGTTCTCCGACACCTGCCATTTCTAAAACCATTGAGAACATTTTACCAAATTAATTTTATTAAAATTTATATTAAATTATATAATGAATATTAAATAATTTGATTTCTATTAAAATTTATTTAAATTAATTTTTAAACCAGTCTAAAAAATTCAAGAAAATTTTAAACATAAATCATTAAATTTATTTTAATTCATAAATAAAATTAATTAATGAAATTAATTAAATTCATAATTAAATTAATAAAATAAATTAAATTAGTGAAACTAATTCTTAATAAATTATAATGATTTATTTTAAATAATTTCATTTATATTAAATTTTATTTCAATCAATTTTCATCAAAATTTTCTTAATGGTTTTAGAAATTACAGGTGTCAGAGAAGCATTTGCTACATAATCTGCTTTCTCACTTCTCTGATATCACCTGACTTAAGCTAGAAACTTTTGATTTATCTTTTACCTTAATTTACCAAAATAAGAAAGGACTTATCTACTTCTTTGTTAACTTTTTCATCTTTCAAAACTTTGTAATGTTTTATTTCTCTATCCCACTTTTTTCCTTGATCAAATGTTTTTAAAAATGTGTTTGTAAGCATTACTGAAGGGCCCAGAGCAAAGTATGTAAACAGTCCAGATACTTAATGATACATTCTTACAAATTAAAAAGGATGCATGTGATTATACTTTGGGTCTGACTGACAAATGTCATCTTCCTTCTGGACATATGTAACATCTAGAAAACGAAATGAACGTCAAGTGACTTTTTATAGAATGAAGTTAAATGGATAGGTGTCATAGTATTTGGGTTAAAAGAATCTTAGAATTTATCCACTAAACTTCATGTTCAGGCCCTCCCACTGTAATTTTCTTTTAGTAGTTATACAGTGTTTTCTTTTATGAACTAAAGAATTTACAATATTTTGGTACTTCATATTTTGTTTTCATCTAGCCCAAATTCTGAGGTATGTATCTTTTTCATATGGGTTTCATATGGGTTGGATTTTTCTTCTATTCTGTCTGCTATATAAATGTATCATTTTTATCTTAATATAATTAAATGTAACAAATATAATCCTTAAAAAAAAGGGGGTTGGAGCTATGGTTATTATTGCTGTTGATTACCTGATAGCATCAGAGCAAAATATCACATGAAAACGAGGACTGCGGTAAACAAAGAAAAATTTAGTATGGCAATATGTAAATCAATGGATGTGTAACTGATGTGATTCTGCAATCTGTGTATGGGGTGAAGGTGGGAGTTCATAACCCACTTGAATCAAAGTGTGGAATATGATATGTCAAGAAATTTGTAATGTTTTGAACAACCCACAATAAAAAATAAAAAAAAAGAAAAATTTATTTTAAAACTGTGCCACAGCAAACACACACACACTAAAAATGGGGAGGGGGAGACAAAAGACCTGGAACTTCTATGGATCAACTTTTTTCTTTGTCCCTACAAATACACCACTTCTTTTTGAAAAGGCCACTTTATAAAAAGAACAAAATGTTTATTTCTTCTTTAAAGTGCTAACTCATCTCTGGCTTGAGAATCACTTTGAATTGCTTTCAAAGGTCCTTTAGTACAACCCTGGCGCTATTGTCTGGCGACACTGGCAATGGTGTAAAGGTGGGCATGAAGTCTGCGATGGGATTCAAAAGGAGATTCCCAGGTCCACCAGGTCCAAGTCCATCTAGGCTAATCAGTGGCACAGCCACAGAACGCGGTGCCAAGAATGGATTCACAGCCTCTCTTTTACCAGCTCTGAATTCTGCTGTGTCTGTCACACTTCTTGGTATTTTTGCACGTTCCCTTCTCCTTCCTCTGGAGTCTAGACACTTCATGGCACGAGCAGAAAGTTTTGGTGATGAAATGGATGAATGAGATTCTGTTTCCAGAAATTGGACAAAAAGTTCTGAAAAAGAACTCTTCAGCCCAGGTTGCTCATTTGGTGTCAAATGTGGGTTGGGGACACATTGGGATCCTCCTGCAAGCCATCCCATCATCCACTTAGTAACACCACCATCATATCCACTCAACAACTGCTCCATTTCCTCCTTTTGAATGCCCAGGATGCTTCCCATTAACCTTAACACTTTGGGACGCTGATTTTTCGGTGTCTGGAAATGCCCGATGAACAGGTTTCTCATTAGGGCTTTGTCCACTTTTCCTTCTGTGCCATTTTCCGAGTTCATCCATTCCTTTTGGGCATCGTCCAATATTTCTCCTGGGAGCTCACTTTGTTCAATCTGTTCTTCCTTTTGATGTAACTGTTGTGTAGGTCTGGTTGCTGAATCCAACATACGGTTGGCTTCATCCAAGCGTTCCTGTAATAACAATGCCTCTCTTTCTAGATTTTCTGCCTTTTCCTTCCATTCAGTGGTACGTTGTCTTACCTTTTCTAATTCAGCGGAATACATAGCTTTTTCTTCTTCTTGGGAACTCTCTAGAACCTTTTGCAGGTTAGTGAGTAACATGGCATACTGCTTTCCTTGTTCCTGGTAGAGCGAAAGCTGCAGGGCGTTCTCATCCCTCTCTTGGGAGAGTAAACGCACCTGTTTCTGCAGGGACTCTACCTGCACACTGGCTTGATGACTTGCATTAGAAGAGGAGAGCAGCTTTTCCTCCAATAGTGTGACTTTCTCTCTTAGGTTCCTCTCTCTCTTCTCTGCAGCCCCAATTTCCCGGCTGTAAGAATCTTCTGATTCTAGAAGATGGCTCCTCAGGCTTTGTACCTCCTGCTTCAAGTGTAATTCTTTGTCATGTAAGTGTTGAACCTCTTGCTCTAAGGTCCGGTTTGCCATCTGTTGGTGCTTTAGAGACAAGGTGACTTGGTTTCTCTCCTGCTGAAATAGGATGGTCTTCTCCTGCATGGATTCAAGTGCTTTTAAAAGTTGACTTAAGTCCCCAGCCTTGCCATCTTCTTTCTCTAGTAACAGCTGCTCAAAGGCAAGAGCTTGCTCCTTCATGGACTGGCACTCATACTCTTGTTCTAGCAGGATCACAGAGAACTTCAAGTTGGTCTCTTGTAATGCTTGATACTCCATTTCCTTTTCTTGAGATGTTTCTGTCATTTTTTAATTTTCCCTTTTGAGTTGAGAAATGACCATTTCTAAAATTAATGTTCTCTCTTTTAGGTTGGTTATTGCTTGCCTCAACAACTCATTTTCATTCACTTTGTCAGTGAGCTTTTCATTGGAAGAAAGAAACTGATCACTTTTGGCTTGGATGAAGAGGTCTTTTTCCTTCAGTAAAGTGTTTAACACATCTTGTTCTTCCTTGAGCTGTTTAATTTCGGAATCCATTTCTTCATGTTCTTTGTTTTCTCTGTCTGTGGCAGCAGCAATTGCATCAGACAACCTGTGGTTATTTTCCTGGAGCATCCTAATGGTAGCCTCCTTTTCTTGCAGTGACTGTCTCAGCTCTTGGACCTCTGCTGACTGGGAGGTACGTGATAACGCAGCCAAGAGCTGGAGTGGAATCATATCAAGTTTTCCTGAATAAGTTTTAGCCTGAAGAGCTTGTTGCTGGATAGCTTGAGTGAGTTGACCAACTTCATCTTCAGACAGCTGATCAATCTGGTTGGTTAAAAATCTACTCTTTTCATTTACAAGTTGAATTTCAAGTTCATGTTGTTGGATTCCTTTCCCTCCTTTTACAGTTTCATGGTTACACAGGTTGTGTTTTTCACTTCCGTTTTCTATACGAAGACTTTTAACTTTTATTATTTGGAAACTATCAGAATTGTCTGCTGGAGTGTTGTGTGTGTCTTCCTGCAACTGGGCTTTTATTTGTTCACTGGTTTTCTGCACATTCCCAATTTCCTCATCTTTCTGCTCCATCACAGAAGGCTGCAATTGACTCCATTCCAGCTTCAAGGTTTCACACTGTTCCATTATTTGGTGCTTTTCCATACTGAGCTGCTCTTTTTCTCTCTTCAAGACCTCTGTATCATTTTGTGCCAAAGATAATTGTTCATTTATGTCTTTTAGTTGATCCTCAAGTTCTTCGATCTTCCTGGCAGACTCTAGTTTTTCAGTTTGTAGAACCTGAATCGTTTTTTGCAAGTCACAGATTTTAGACTCATCAGTTACTGTTACTCCCGAGTCACCTTGCTGTAACTGATTTTCAAGTTTTCTAATTCTTTCTTCAGAGTCATTTAGTTCCTCTCGATACTGGCGACTCATCTCTGCCAGTTTCTGTTGATGTACATTCTGCAAAACTGCAATTTCACCTTGGTGATTATCAAGGTCTTGATTTCGGTTTTGTTCAAGTAGCTTAATAGTATTTTGTAGTTGGCAGATTTCACTTTGATCTGAATTATGTGTTGCCTGTGCCTGAGCAACAGCGCTCCAACGGCCAACTTCGAATTCGAGTCTTGAAACTTCAATTGACAGTCTGTTGATTTCTTGTTGTGCTGAAATGATGTCACTGAAGTCCATGTCATCACCGGGAAAAGCTGAACCATGACTGATGTCATGACCGAATGAAGACAGGGCAGTGGTTGACGGTACACCACCAGCTCCTGAATGCAGTGGTTGGGCAGCTGACTTCAGTTGCAACAACTCATCTTCTAGTACAAACTGTCTTGCTTTCAGTTGCCAGATTTCGACTTCTTTCTGTGCCAGTTCATTTCGGTGATTTGCAGATTGATGTTGGATGCGTAGCTCGGATGCTGCATACCTTTCTTCCAGGTCAGAACAATAGTTTTTAAGTCTTTCATTGTCATATCTGATCATCCATTTGGTATCTTCAATGTTCTTTCTCCAATAACTAGGTAAACCTGCTTCTACCTCCTCGAATTCATCGAGAACCGCGTCCTTGGTGACATTGGACGTATGGCCAGTGAGGGAAGACAAGCTGTCCCCCACCTGACCCAAGGAGTGGCCCAAGCTGGAGCCTAGGCCTCTAAACCAGGATGACATCTCCCCAATTTCAGTGAGCCATCAGACCCACTCTGAAAACCACCTCTGTCTCTATCCACCTCTGAAAACCACCTCTGTCTCTATCCACCTCTGAAAACCACCTCCGTCTCTATCCACCTCTGCTCTGAAACTCCTGGAATGCTGGGGGGTCAATTATGACCCAAACACTCAGAATTCCACGAAGGGCGGGGCTCGTGCCAACCATTGCTATCTGCCTAGAAATGCAGAGGCCTGGCCTGGGCTTGCACCAGGGACTTGCCACCAGTGGCACAGTCACCCCCGCAGTGCCTGGGCTCCTTCTCACCACTTTCCACCCTCGGGCTTGGGTGACTTCTAGCCGAGTGTTAGCAACTTGCCACAGCTGGCTACCCCTGCTACCTGGGCGCTAGCTGCCATATCACCCCTACCTCATTCTTAAAGATAATAAACTTGAAACTTTCCCACTAAGATCAGGAACAATCAAGGGTATTCTCTCCTACTACTCCTTTTTAACATTTTACTGACTTCCTAGCTAATGCCTCCTGTGTGCCAGGTGAGTGCCTTACCACTGAGCCCCAGCCCCAACCATAAAACTGATGTTTTTTTAATGAGTTGGGAGTTCATCTTGGGGGTAGAGCATTTGCCTACCAGGTATGCAGTCCTAGATTTTATCCCCAACACCAAACAAGATGATTTTTTTAGAAAGAAAGATTTCATCAAGATAGTATCAGCCATTATATATAGATTATACATAAATTATGAAATGTATTGGATACTATTAATCTAAACCACACTGAAGGCAAGAATGTGAATGCAGGTTCCCAATCAAGCCATCACCAATTACCAGGGGAAGGGCTCATTACATCTGGGCTGAGGAGAGTGAAACTGAAGATCAGAGACTCCTTTCCACATGCATACCTTGTAAACATAATGTACTTTTGTGATTTGTATAATGAAATGTTCTTGCTGTAATATAGACTTATTTATAAGATTAGGACCTACATGACCCAGACTTATTTATGAGAGTGGGACTTCTAATTTTTTTCTTATAAATAAGTCCTAATCTTGTTTATTTACTTACTCTTGAAGCATAGCTTTTAAGCTATAATTTTAAAGCAGATGTATACAGGAAATGTTGCTTTACTATTTTTTCTGAAATATCAGGCTGTCTGCTTTACCTGCTAACTTAGGAAAGTCATAGGAGTGCTAATGCTCTCTTCTCTGTCCTGTGCATCCTGTGGTTATAGGCAGCATATAGTGTGTACTCTAGTGTCCAGTGGCATGGCACTGCCCTGGCATATAGAGCTGGTCCATCCAGAGTTGAAACCTAGGGGCAGCAAGTAATTTTTTTTCTAAACATACCCTTCCTTGCTGGGGCTAGGTCCTCCTTACCTGGGTCCCCCTGGGTAGTACCTGAAGCCTGGGCAGGACAGCCTGGATCCTACTCAACTACTCTAGTGAATCAGGTCATGCATTTCTTCATACTGCAGCTTCATGGCAGCTTCTGTTGGAATAACATTCTGAGCTAGGTTTGGGATTTGAAAAGTAAGATATGATTATTAATAATAAAGGAATGAAAGGAACAAGATGGGAGATAAAGAACCTGTTACCCAGAGGATAGTGTACCAGCAGTAGTTCCTCCCAGTGACCTGCTTTCCAACAGCCATCAGGAGGAATTGCCTTGGTTTGTTCTCTCCGTGGGTCTGGAGGGAAGCAAGCTCTCCATGGGAGATAGTGTGTCTGGCTCTGGTGCTCAACCCTGAGCTCCTAATCTCTGCTTCTCTCAGGAGCCCTGTCTTTCTCTGTTTTTTATTGCTACAGTGGAAGACCACAGACTTTATAAATTACCACAGGATAATTTATAAAGAAGAGAGTGGTTTTTTTAGTTGATTTTTTATTAATTCTACTCAGTTACACATGACAGTAGAAAGCTTTTTGAATCATTCTACACAAGTGGAACACAACTTTATGTTTTTCCTGTTGTACATGATATAGAGTAGCACCACATGTGCAGTCATACATGTACCTAGGGTAATGATGTCCATCCCATTCCACCATCTTTCCTACCTGCATCTCTTCTTCCCTTCTCTTCCTCCCCCTTTTCCCAATCAAAGTACCTCCACTCTCACCCCTCCAACCCCCATTATGGATCAGCATCCACTTATCAGAGAGAACATTTGGCCTTTGGTTTTTCAGGATTGGCTTACTTTGCTTAGCATGATATTCTCCAACTCTATCCATTTACCTGCAATTGCCATAATTTTATTCTCTTTTGATGCTGAGTAATATTCCATTGTGTATATACACCACTATGTCTTCATCCATTCATCTATCAAAGGGCATCTGCATTGGTTCCACAGTTTAGTTATTGTGAATTGAGCTGCTATAAACATTGATGTGGCTGTGTCCCTGTAGTATGCTGATTTTAAGTCCTTTGGGTATAGACCGAGGAGTGGGATAGCTGGGTCAAATGGTTGTTCCATTCCAAGTTTTCCAAGGAATCTCCATACTGCTTTCCAGATTGGCTGCACCAATTTGCAGTCCCACCAGCAATGTAAGAGTGTGCCTTTCCCCCCACATCTTTGCCAACACTTATTGTTGTTTGTATTCTTGATAGCTGCCATTCTGACTGCAGTGAGATAAAGTCTTAGAGTAGTTTTGATTTGTATTTCTCTAATTGCTAGATATGTTGAACATTTTTTCATATATTGTTGATTGCTTATATATCCTCTTCTGAGAAGTGTCTGTTCAGTTCCTTGGCCTATTTATTGATTGGGTTATTTGATTTTTTGGTATTAAGGTTTTTGAGGGCTTTATATATCCTACAGATTAGTGCTCTATCTGATGTGCTTATTTTAAAGATTTGCTTTCATTCTGTAGGCTCTCTGTTCACCTCACTGATTGTTTCTTTTGCTGAGAAGAAGCCTTTTGGATTGAATCCATCTCATTTATTAATGCTTTTTTTTTAATTCTTGTGCTATAGGAGCCTTATTAAGGAAGTTGGGGTCTAATCCTACATGATGGAGATTTGGGCCTACTGTTTTCTTCCATTAGGTGCAAAGTATCTGGTTTAATTCCTAGGTCCTTGATCCACTTTGAGTTGAATTTTGTGCATGGTGAGAGATGTTTAATTTCATTTTGTTAGATATTGGTGCAATAATGGTAAAAACTGGCTCCTCTCACATGGCCTTTAATAATCTCTAGTCTTGATCCCAAAGTTTCAACAGGGGCCTTTACACTTCAAAGGGGAGTACTTAGTTTCCCAGAAGTAGTTATTTACAATCCAAAATGTAGGGGTCTGTGCTGTTAATTAGTTTCCTAAAGAAGGGTTGAAAGGGGAGGGAAATTTGTCCTTTCCCCTGGCACAGTGTTCTTATAGTTTATTTTACATCCAGGCCTGGTTTTGTCATCATCCATCCCAGCTTTGTCCAGGACCTCCAGGAGAGGGCAGCCAGAACACACTTGTGGCTGAAGAAGTTGGGTTGATAATGTATAGCAGTAGAGAGGGAGAAGACACCCTAGAGAAGCACAGGGTGCCTCGGGAAGGGAAATTAGAAAGGCTTCATAAGATGTGGCCTTGGCTTGGGAGAGGATTTAAGAAAACAGAACTTTGCTCTAGATTGGGAATCTGTCAGTCAGCAAGAGGGAAAAAAAAATCCTCTACCCTGCAAACTCCTGGTACTGAGGGTTGAACCCAAGGATATTCTACCACTGAGCTACACTCCCAGTCTTTTTATATATATACATATTTAGTTGTCCTTTTATATATATATATATATATATATATATATATATATTTGTTGTAGATGTACCTTTATTTTATTTATTTATTTTCATGTGGTGCTGAGGATCAAACCCAGTGCCTCATACTTGCAAAGGAAGCACTCTGCCACTGAGCCACAATCTCAGCCCACTCCCAGTCCTTTATAGGACAGAGTCTCACAGAGTTGCCCAGACTGAACTCGAACTTGAGACTCTCCTGCCTCAGTCTCCCAAGTAGCTGGAATTACAGTAATGTGCCACCACCCAGGCAGAGAGAGTAACTCTATGGATATCTAACAATTTTAGGTCCACAGCAGGAGGCTAGAGCTGTGATTGGTAGAGCGGTAATGACTCACATAAGCCAGGAGAGGGGGCTATCAGCCATTTTGTGATTTGGATCATAGTTTTCTGACATGATGGTGAAGACATCCCCTCTGAGATCCAGATGTATGTTCAAAGGAACCCCCAAGGCTTGGCTCACATGTCAGGGTTGCTTGTCTCTTTCTCAGCAGTGGAGACAGAGACACCAACAAAAGTTAATCAAGGTTAATATCACCAGTAATGAGACATGTTACTAAAGAAAGCTGGCATGGCTGTGTGATAAGCTGAGGTGCCTTCCTCCCACATCTTGATGGGTTTTAATCTGCATCCCTCCTATGCAAGGAAGAGGTCAGAGGCATAGCATACCTTCAGGCTAAGTCCTTGGACCAGGAGATGCTGTGGGGGCTTACCACTCTAGGTTCCTGTTGGCTTCCTGATCTTGCAAGATTTTCAGCTTCCTGAGTCATCCACAGGAGAAAAGTTACCAAGAGAAAAGCTTTATTTTGGCTCACAGTTTTTGGAGATTTCAGTCCACAATCAGTTGGTCCAATTGCATTTAGGCCTGTAGTCTAGGGTGCATGGTAGAGCCACGTTCTCCCCTCAGAGCCAGAACAGGAAAAAAAAAAAAAAAAAGGAAGAGACAGGGGTCCCACAATCCCCTAAAGGCTCACTTCCCACCAACATTGAAGGTCCGTCCTCTGATTATCAAGAGATCCAGGGAGAAACTATATGTCACACACAGGCAGCATCCAGACCACACACAAGAATAGATCTCTGAGCCGAAATCTGCAGCCACCAGCCCAAGACAGGAAGTCAGAAGACTCCCTCTAGCAGTAATCCAGGAAGCCAAACAACAAATAAGCCGAAATCACCAGAATTTGTTTAGTAACTGACAGCTTCCCTAGTTTTGATCCCACTTCTAATTTAGGACCAACCAGAGAAATCCAAATATATTCCCTAACCAGTCACATAGGAGGCCCCACCTCTACCTTCTCCAGCCACCATTAGGGTTCACCAGAGTCTCCCTTTCCCCTTAGAAGCTGAACTGCTTCCCCGTCTGCCCAGGAACCTCAGCCACATGCGGTGATGGTGTCCAGCTTCTTTGCAATAGCAGCTCAGGCTAAATAACCTGCCTATTCTCATGTGGCTGGTGTTTGTTGATTCCCACACCCAAACATTAGGTTTCAATGGAAAATCTCCCAATTCTTGTAATGTCAGCAAATAAGATTTTAAAGTGTCATGGACAGTAACTTGACTAAAAATTGTACCATCTGTGGAGAATTAATGAAAGCCACTGAAATGTGTTTTTAGCAGGTTGTAACACCCAGTTTAATCTCTCCTAGAGATCAGATACCTCATCCTAGTGCCAGGGCTCTGTCAAAAGGTGAGCTCCCTGAATCTCTGACCCTATGTGGCATAAGAGGTGTGGGGGAAAAAGGTTTGGGCCCCTTTTCTAAGATGAGGCCTATCCCTGAGGATCTGCAGGCCTGAGAGCTTACCCCAGTGTTGCTGGGGCCAAGGTGGGAGGTGGAGAGAAGCTTGTGTGGGAGAGAGAGGTTTGTGGAAAGCCGGTGGTGGCAGTTGAGGCTCTGAGGGTTTTTCCTGAGAGGCTATTTTGTTTGGCGTGTGTGGTTCTAAAAATAAAGTTAGTTTCTTTTGACAAGTGGCTCCTGATTGTGCCCAGCCAGACTGCGGCATTTGGTGGCCCGTACGGGGATACAGAAGGTTGTATATGTCCTTCTGCTAATTGTTGTTTGACCAGGTCATGGGCTGCTTGTATCTTTTCTTTAGTCAGGGGCCACTGAGGAACCCATACTGGTCTTTCTGATTTCCAAGTAATTTTTATTGTCTCAGTGGCCCTTTCTGAAAATCCAACCCATGTCTTTCTGTTCCTTGATCTATTTGTATTGGTGCTGCTATACCTTGTTCTTGTTTTTCTAATCTTTTTCCTTTCCTAAAACCTTGTCTAGTCATAATAGTGGGTGCATTTTGGTTGATGTTATTTGTTAATGTCAAACCTAATTGATCTAGGACATCTCGTCCCCATAAATTTATAGGAAGATGATCCAATACATATGGCTGTATAGTTCCTTCACATCCTTCAGGATCCTTCCAATCTAATACCATTGCACTTCTATGGGGATTAGTTGCACTCCTAGGCCTCGAAGCGTTTGAGTGGCTTGTTGTAATGGCCAATGTTTTGGCCATTCTTGACGAGAGATGATGCTAAGGTCTGCACCTGTATCCAGTATCCCATTAAATTCATGTCCTTGAATATTTAGTTTTAGCATGGGGCGAGAATCTAAATTTAAAGAAAGCATAGCCCAATCTACACCTGTGGAGCCTAATCCCTTGGAACCTCTTTCTACAGTACGACTGGAAAATTTATCATGTAGGCTGTGTATTATTAGTAACTGTGCTATTCTATCTCCTGGTGAAATTACTGATATACCCTTTGGAGAACTGGCTATAATTTTTATTTCACCTTCATAATCGGGATCAATTACCCCAGGACTTATCATAAGTCCTTTTAGAGTAGAAGAGCTGCGTCCCAATAATAAGCCTACTGTTCCTTTGGGAAGAGGTCCTTTCACCCCTGTGGGAATGATTTGAACTCCCATCTCTGGAGTTAGTACTGCTCTGGCGGAGGCGCAGATGTCCAACCCTGCGCTCCCTCTGGTTTGTCTGATGAGGGATCTGATGGACAATGTGTCCTGGGCACTACCCTGATGGGGTTGCTGGGTTCCTCCAGTGCTCCGTATATTTGTGGTTTTGGGCCCCGGAGCATTGGGCCCCCCTGTCCATTTTTTGGCAATGGAGCCTGATGCCTTTCTCCACGATATCATGGATAAACACCTGGTCCTTGTTCGTTTTTTGATAATGGAGTACCCTCTATGGTGGTTTGAGAACAGCATTCATTAGCCCAATGTCTCCCTCTATGGCACCGTGGGCAAATACCTGGTATTCTACTCCTTTGATACCTAGTTTTGTTAAACCCTCTTCCAATGGGGCAATTCCTTTTAAAATGTCCTGTTTGTTCACAATTGTAGCATGTTCTTGGCCTGGCATCTAAAGCCTGTTTTACTGCAGCTGCCACAATTTGCCCTTGTTCATTAATGTCTCTGGCATCTAAAGCCTGTTTTACTGCAGCTGCCACAACTTGCTCTTGTTCATTAATGTCTCTACATAATTTAATATATGTGTTTAAATCTTCATGTTTCCATGGTCTAATGATATCTCTTTAGTTAATCTTTCTGGAATCCAAATCGGCTGCTGTTCTCCCTGTGGAAACACATAAACAGACCCCCGACTCCAGACAATCACTGGGTCAGGACCTTGGTTAATCTCTCTGGAATCATCAGCTGCCGGCTGATGATTGGCTCACAGCACCCCAGGTCTACCCCTAATGACAGTGTGAAACTGGGCAAGTCCCTCCCCAATATGAGTTTCAAGGCCCCCATATGTAAAAGAGAGGTCTCCCATGTTCCCTGGGATTGTTTAAAAGATACTCCTTTATAATTCGCTAATTCTCTACCCAAGGCACTGATATGAGCCGCAAAGACCCAGGGGCAGATTTCTGAAGGATGGGGCAGCAGCGTGGAATGGACTGATTATGGAGACATCAGACTCCTTCCCCCGGTTTCCCCCAGCCCACCCCTGCAGCTTGGAACCCCTGTCCCTCTGACCATCCTGATTCAGCCCCAGGAGACCCAGGCCCTGGCTGCCACATTCCTTCCTCTTAGGCCATCTCTGCCTCCCCTTCTTGCAGCAACAGATTCCCTGAACAGGCTCCCTACTTATACCTCCCTACTCCCTAGCAGCCCAAACCTCTCCTACTGCAATGTTGACTATTGACTCTCCCAAATACCCCAATTCTTTGTGCCTGGCAGCATGCACCTCTTGAGCCATCTGCATTCCTCAGTCCCTGTGCAGCCAGTTGTCTCTCTTGAATGTTCAAGGGAAACTTCCTCTTGGAAGATTCGCTGATGGTGAGGGGCTGCTGTGGGCTCATACCTGGGGTCTATACCTTATTCATCTATGCCCCCAACACAGACCAGTATTGGTCACTAAACCATAAGGGAACAAGCTGAAAGCATAGGGCTCCATTCAGCATCCTTTTCTGTGACCCAGAACAGACAGTGCTGGCCAGTGTGTCCAACCCACTCACAAAACACCCAAGGCCTGGGTGTTTTGTGGCTGTTAGGCAGGAGAAGAGGAGCAGAGGCCAAGGCAGGGTCATATCCAAGCTCTGGAGCAAGAAATGCAGTGCTGTGTACAGGGATATAATCAGTGAGATAGGGGACGTGGGGAGGGCCTCAAAGCAGACAGATGAGGGCTGAGGGTAGGACCTGCATGCTGGAGCTGTGATCTCAGTGACAAGGAAAGGCCCACACTCAGGATCATGACCCCAGAGACCACAGATGAGGGCAGATGTATACCCAGAAACCATAGTGGTCACATGACAGAAGGAAAAGCACGTAGACTAGCCTGGCCTCCTCCATCCCTGTCTCTCATCTGAGTTTTGGAGGAAACTTCAGCCCAGCTGATGCCCCAGGACCTTTGTGCAGAGAGAGTGCTCCCAATGACTACAGTCCTGGGCCTCATTCTCCCCATTCAACCCAGACCCAGAGCTGACAATGGGTTAGAAAGAGCATTTACATCTTGGAAGAACAGGGACTGAATCAAACTTGATTCAGCCTCGAGGCAAGCCAGGGGCCAACAAACCTCCTCCCAATTACAATCCTGTGTTCCTTGCCCCTGGGCCTGGCGAGCCTAGAGGAGAATCTTCATTCCTGGAAACCTCTGGTGTCTCCACCTCAGCTGCAGGTGAGGGCAGCTGAGTTTCTGCCCTGAACTCCTTGTACCACCAACACCTCTGGTCCCTCCCCCAACAGCCCCAGCCTCAGGGAACTTAGTCCTCTGGACCCTGGGGGCTTAGTTCCCTCCAACAGTTAGAACAGGCCTCCATTCTCCCCTCTTTTGAAACAGAGCCCTGACCAGAGGAGTTCTGGGCAATGTCCCATTGTTAATGCCTAAAATCAATTCTTAAAGAAGCTAAGGAAATGGTTAAAATGGCAGTGGTTTGCCCATGAACTAGCTGTTCCACAACTGCTAACAATGATGCTTTCCAGAAATCTCTATGGCACAAGAAGTGCTCAGAATATAACTTGACTCTAGCCAGGACCGCAGCCCAGCTCCACCTACAACAGGTTGTCCAAGTGTGCACAGTGGGTCAGCCTGCACACAGGGGATCTACTCCATATATACAGTGTGTATATGTTTATACAGAAAGGAGTATATGGAAAGGAACCAAAATGTTACAAGATGTTTCTAGAATATGGATCATGGTGGGTTTTTTGTTCATTTGTTCTCCTCTTTATGCTTTTCTGAGTTGCCCAAGTTTTCATCATGTGTATATGTTATTTTTCTAATTAGAAAAACTAGAATTTTTTTTTCTTTTGTGATGATAGGTATTGAACCCAGGGCCTCAATCATGCTAGACAAGTGTTTCACCACTGAGATATACACATCCAGCCCAGAGATTATCTTCTAAATAATAAAAAATGCAACTTGGGGCTGGGGATCTAGCTCAATTGGTAGAGTGCTTGCCTTGCATGCACAAAGCCCTGGTTTCAATCCCCAGCACCACACACACACACAAAAAATGCAACCTACAAAAAATGGTTTAGGAGGCACCTTCATTATTCATCACCTACCTCATTTAATCTTCATATCAGCCAGAGTGAGAGATGTCATTGCTGCTTCTATTTTATAGGTGGAAGAACTGAGAGTACATAGAAGGAAATGGCTTATACAAGGTTAAGTGAGGACAAAACCTAATTCCCAAAGAAGGGCTCTTCCAGATTGCAGCTCACAGGGGACTAGTGGAGCCTGAGCCTTTAAATCCTAGGCAAGTTTCAAGCCCAGCCAGTGCATTTGTACTGATCAAGGAAGTACTATCTGATAACGAGGCACAGCGGCCTATATCCCCAGTTCCTTAGGAGGCTAACACAGGAGGATCAATTGAGCTCAGGAGTCCAAGACGGGCCTGGGCTACATAGCAAGACACCATCTCAAAAAAAAAAAAAATGAATACATAAACAAACAGAAAACAAAACTTTCTGGAACTGTGTATGATAATACCCTCACCACCCCATAAATCCAAACCCGGACCATGGAGATACAAGAACAACAATAATGGGTGCTAACATTCTGTGTACCAGGCACCAAGTGCTTGCATGAAGTATCTCAATTAACCCTCATAACAGCCCAATCCAGTAGATTTCATTATCACCCCCCATCTTACAGGTAAGGAAAAGGTAAGCTGCTCAACCTGCAGAGCCAGATAGGACTCAAACAGCTGTGGATCCAGACTCTTCCTCTGAGTCACTTTACCCATCCTCATGAGGGCATCAATGCCACACTCAGCATTTGGACTCTGTCCCATAGGTTACAGGAAACCAAAAGAGCTTCAGATGGGGGAGTGATGGGGTTGTGCTCCCATGGGGAAAATAATTCCAGACAGAACATAATCAGGCTTCCTTCACCCTGAGTCTTCCCTTCTCCCTCTTTCCTCCCTCTCTGCCTCTATCTCTCCCATCTTTATTCCCCCTCCTCCCTTATTTTCTTGGCTCCTTTTTCCCATCATTCACTTCTTCCTCCCATTTTCTCTTCCTTTCATTCTTCCTTCCTGCTCCTCCATAACAAGTAAAAGGTAATGGCCCATATGCTAGGGGTGCATTAATCAGATTCTGAAGGAGTGGATGGAGAAAAGGAGAATCTGGCCAGGGCAGCAGGACTTAGGGGAGCAGTGCATTTGCGGGAGAGACTACTATGGGGGCTGGGAGAGGGGGACGATGGCCAGTGTCTCATTAAGGGATTTTTCTTCCTGCTGAGGATAATCCTGCCCACTCTAAAACTTACATTCTCAAATAATTAGTAAATAACAGAGTACAAATACTCAGAGATATATTTACAGAAAGCGAAGCCCCTGATAGATCTAGTTCCACATGGGTTCTAGAACTAGACAAAGGAAAAATGGCTCCAGTGGTTTATTTAAGGAGGTACATCAAAGGCAAGGGTAAGTTTTCAAGGGCAGAATCTTGCTCTGTGATGTCTTGCAATCAGCAGGTTGACTGACATCTTGGCAGGTCACACCCATCTCAGGTGCCGTGTGGGATCTTTGGCAGAGCTTGAGAGGGAAGTTCACCTGAATCAGGCGGTCAATCCCTATGGGGGGTGCCATGAGAAGTTCCCAATGCCAGACTTATCCTCTCACGTGGCTACTATGTGCAACAGTCCACTCACAGCCCACAGACAGCTCATGACAGACTATACATTTTTCCATGGAGGCCAGAGCCTCCATGGGAAAATGTATAGTGAGGAGACCAGGCCAACCCCATGCCTCATATATGAGCAAAGGCAGCAGGTCTGCAGCCATTTTACATTCAGGAGAATATACATAGGCAGCTGGGTTTTCCAACCTCACATGACATCTGAAAATATTTAGGAATGGAATGACATGATGTTTGAGATTTAAAGAACTTCAACAGAAATGAAAAGAATGGTGAAGCAAATCTGGCAAGATGTTTACAATCATTATTACTCTAGGCAGTTGGTATGTGGGTGCTTATTGGACTACTTTTTTATACCCTGCTGCATGTTTAAAATCGTCATAATAAAAAGTAAAAATGAAAACTCCATCACTAACTGTCAATCTATCCACCCAGTAGGCAGAATGAGAGTACTTGATTGGGAGGTTTGGGGGATGATCCCTTGTACCCAACTGTACCAGCAGGGATTGGGAATTGGGACAGACTCTTGGAAAGCACATTGAATAGGAGTCACCATGTGAACAATAGCCAGATCTTTTGACCCACCAGTTCACCTCTCTTTGTATTTATATACTGCAGAGGTCCCCACCCATGTGCACAAAGCCTGATCATCCATGACAGCAAAGAGTCAGGAACATATGTCCATTGATAGGAGACCAGCAAATACATGGCACATCCATGCTGGGGGCAACCAACCAGCCATCCAAATCACATCTGTGTGCCATTAGAGAAGGATGAGGGAAACAGTGTATCTGTAAGCTATATTTTTAAAGAGAACAGATGGGAACATCCATATTTAAACATGCCTTGATGATCTCTGAAAAGGATACAAAACAAACCTTTAGAAATGAAAACAATGGACATTTGTATCACACATGTGCTTGTTGCTGCTTTCTCCCACTATGTTCCATTGTCCCACCCAACTTCACTTACAAACACATGTTCTGAGATGAAATTCTTAGATTGGGGGTGTGGTTCAGTGTTAAAGAACTTGCTTAGTGTGTATAAGGCCCTGGGTTCAATCCCCAGCAACACCACACATTCATACACACACACACACACACACACACACACACATACACACACACATACAATGAAATTATTGAGAATTTCAAGATGGCCACAGCAGAATCTTAAGTCCCCATGACTACATAAGTTTCTATTTTCATGCCAGCAACAAACACATGTGTAACACAAATGTCCACTGGGTCTGGTTGCACTGTGTGCACAGATCCCTAAGGAGACACAGATCGAGCACAGTCTTGGCTGATATGAACTCCCATCAGATGTGAACCACAGCAAGACACCATGGCTTTCTGAGAAACTCAAGCAGCCGAGGAGCCCTGGGCAGCCCTTTCCTGATGGCCCTTCTCCAGTGCCAGAAACCAGTTATAATGAAAATGACGGCAAAAATTGGAAGACAGAAAGAGGAAGAGGAGAGACTTCCTTACTTGCCAGTGAGCCTTGGCAGAACGTGTGTGTGTGTGTGTGTGTGTGAAGAAGTAGAATAATGCATGCACTGTAGAGTCTTCATGGTGGCTTAAAAATTGAAATGACCCCCAAGGTGATGGAGAATGGAAGAATAAAGTGTGTATGTAAATACCTGCTATGGAATAGAATCAGCCCATAAATGGGAACAAAATAGTGACACCTGCTACAAGGTAGATGAACCTTGAAAACATCAGCTAGGTGAGAAGTCACACACAACAAGCCACATACTATATGATTTTATCCACATGAAATATCCAGAACCACCAAGCACGGTGGTGCATGCCTATAATCCCAGCCACTTGAGAGGCTAAGCAGAGGATCACCAGTTCAAAGCCAGCCTCAGCAAAGGTGAGATACTAAGCTACTCAGTGAGACCCTGTCTCTTAATAAAATACAAAATAAGGCTGGGGATGTGGCTCAGTGTTCGAGTACCCCTCAGTTCAATCTCCAGTACCCCCAAAAAATGTCCAGAACCTTCCTTGGAAGGTCAAACTGACAATGGGGAAGCATTTTGTAAACTTCAAGCCACAAGGAGGCTTAGAGAGGTGGCAAGTCACCACAGCCAGTATCTCCAGACCTACTCCTGGGGAATTTATGCTGGCCACCCCAAAGGGGCCTGGACTGAGCCCCAGAATTCTGTAGAGGAGATTCAAAGGCCATGACAAAGCCACACAAAGTCCTGGGCACATGGAAGAAGTGCAGTTCAACAAAGAATATTCTGATAGCACAGCCTGAGGTCACAGGCTGGCAGTTAAGGTCCTTGACCAGACCAAAGTCCAGCCTGGACCAGGAACAGGGCACTGGCCATCAATAAGCATATGCTCACCCTGGGGTCCCTCCATTCCCTGCCCAGTTCTCTAAACAGGAAATCAAGGAAATGCCCTCAGGTTGGAGGGGGCATGTTACCCAGCAGCCCAACCTGTTCCTGCCTCTTGGCACCTGCTCACTTGGCACAGGAAGGGAGCTTCTAGGAAGAGGTCTACCTGGTATCCTCTGAACAGACAACCCCTCCCTCCTTTGGATGTCCTACATTCTCTGCAAGGATCAAGTAGCTCGTTGTTATAGAAATTTCGGAAAACTACAAAAAAGCACCAACAGAGAAATAGCATGCTGGTAATTGCTGTCCACCTCCTGTTTTGTTTCCCATGTGTCTTTCTACAAATTTTAGACATGTCATTTTCATTGTTCCTATTTGACTCAAGAGGACAACTGTGTCACATGTTATGGATGCTATTTCTTCCTTCTTCAGCCCATATAGTTTTCTTCATTCTCATAATAAATAGTTTTACTTTTAGAGTGGAAAAAAAAGGTTTAGGGATGTAGTTCAGTGGTAGAATACTTGCCTAATATGCACAAGGCCCTAGGTTCAATTCCCAGCATTGCAAAAGAAATAAAAAGGAAAAACTGATCAACCTTACAAAGGACTTTTTTTTAAGGCATGACCCCAATTGTGACATTTGTTTCTCCCCATCTGAGCCTGGCCTGTCCATGTGTCCAAAAAGGAAGTACCTCCGCCCAGCTGGGGCCATGCCAGGCTGCACCCACCTCACTCCACAGTCTTCCTCCTGCTGATCCTTTAAATGCACCCCAAACACTCAGGCCACCATCCGTCACCTGCCTTACCACTGATCACCTACCTGCCACCAGTCACCTGCCTACTACCAACACCATGCGCTGTCTCATCAGCCTGGCCCTCGGCCTTCTCGCCCTGAAGGCAGTCCTTGCTCTGGACCCAACTTTCATCTCACCAGGTAGGCCTAAGCCACCACACACCTTACTCCAGAATCTCTAATTCCAATATAAGCTAACACACTGGTAGCACTGGTGGTTTGATAAAGGGACAAGAAGGAGAGGAACAAAAAGGCAGAAAAACAGGGTTCTATCCCCCCATGGTGAAGGCTTCATACCCCAGGGCTGAGGCCATGGTCCCTAGATGAGAAGTGCCCAGCTGGGAGATGGGGTGATGGGAACGGAAAGTGGTTCTCAGGCCCTGTTACATCAGGTGAGGCCATTAGCTTTCCACCTCCCACAGTAGGTCTTGCAGCTTTGTTTCCTGATTTTCACAGCTGACTTCTACTTTTCAGGAGAAGCTGTATCACAGTTTTGGTAGATTGGGGGAGGTGTTTTTTGTTTGTTTGTTTGTTTTCCCCTCTAAGAAATGGAATCTTGAGAGTTGGGGGCTGGGATCCCTGGTAGTTTCCATCTTTGTCTCCATCTTGCCTTCCCCCGAGGAACTTCAAGGGTGGGAAGAGGGTCTAGGCCCCCACTCACCTGCCTGTCTCCTGTGTAGTTCAGGTCATGTGCCCTGAGCCCAGCTCCTCCGAGGAGATGTCCTGTACCCCAGCCTGCCTCACCGATGAGGACTGTCTCGGCAACACCAAATGTTGTCCTAGTGCCTGTGGCCGCTCCTGCAGAACCCCAATCATCGGTAATGTCCTGCCTAGCCCTGGTGGGGAGGGAGGAACCAGCAATGGCAAGATTCTGCCTTGAGTGGGGCACCACAAACCTCTTTTAGAGCCCACAAACCAGCCCTGTACCTGCAACCCATCTGTGAGTGCCTCCGCCCCACAAGCAGCCTTGTGATCTCCCACTAGTTTGGTTTCTAAGGTCTCCAAGCCACCAAGGGTGCTATGGGGGATCCTGCCCTGAGACAAACAAGATGGAGGCCCCTGGGACACATTTGACCTCAGGGTTCCACAGACATTAAATTTCCCTATTCATAAAATAGGGTTTTTCAGTTCAGGGGTGCAGTGAGATGGGCCCAGCAAGGAAGGCTGTGAGCATGAGAGCGCTTTGGGTGCTAAAGGGCTAGCCCATCTCTCTCCAGAAGCTGCCCCCAAAGCTGGTAGCTGCCCCTGGGTGAACAACCAGATCTCCCAGCTGTGTCAGGAGGAGGACGAGTGCTCCCGTGACAGCGAGTGTTATGGTGACAAGAAATGCTGCATGAGCAATTGTGCTAGGAGGTGTCTGGACCCTATCCAAGGTATGCAGCCTCAATATCGCCCCTTGGGTCCCTTTCTCCCTTGGCTTTCTCTGGTTAGCACCTCATCCTCAGGGGGCAAAGGGTGGGGGTAAATCAGAAACAGGCCAGGAGGTAGATCCCAGGTTCCACAGAGGTTCTCTTTGCCAACTCACTGTGACACTGCAGGTTTCCTTGGGCACTTGATGTGCCACTCAGGTCAGGAGTGGCTATCAGTAGAAAAGGGAGCTTAGAGAAACAGTCCAGAACTCAGATCAGGCAGCTGGTGGGACTTGGTCTTGGGGGGCCTGTGCCTTTGGCACTTAATCTGAAGGGGAGTAAAGAGCTTGAGGTTAGGAGCTTCAGTGAGACATGGGTTCAGAGCTAACTCTTCATACCTACCTGTGACCTCCACATCCTTCACTGAGGAGAATGGTGGCCTTACCTACCTGCCCAAAGGCAATACTGAGGGCAGGGGCAGTGGTGTGAGAGCTGTGCTTTCTCAGGAAAGGCACCTGTTCACCACATCTCTGAAAAAGTAGAGGTGAACAAGCTAGCACATGAACCACAGCATAGATGACCAAACCTCCTCTCCCTATACTCCTATCCATTCTCCACTGTAGAGAGCCCTCTCCAGTAAGGAGCCCACCCGAATCCCCTGACTGCCAGGAGAGGCCATGTCCAGTCTGAACCCCAGCAAGAATCTTCTCTCTTGGATCCAGTGACCATATGATGTCTCCTATCTGCTGCTAATAAAAAATCCATTTGGCTTTAAGTCTCTCTGTCTATCTATCCGTCTGTTCTAGGCACCCAAAGAATGGACAAAGCAAACACAGAACTTATCCCTGGGATCTCTGGGGTGGCTGGGGTGGCTGTATGGGAGCAGGCAACTCCCCCCATGGGGATAAGTGTGTGGGGGAGAGCTGGGAGTTCAGTCAGGTTCACTGAGTTTGGGCTAACTCCAGAAAAACTATGGTGGATCTCTGGGCTGGGAAAGAAGTCATCCTACCCAGCCCTGGTGTTATCCAGCCAGTTACCCTGTTACTGACCCCTTCTGAAGTATGACCACCAGGAGCTGAGACTGTGGAAGTCTTGGGGCCCAGAGGGTACTGGGGACTTGGCCAGTCTGGGCAGCATGGAGAGAAAGCAAAAGCATAAAAGGAATCAGAGGGGAGATGGGGCATGTGTTGACACCACGCTAGGTCAGCCTTCTGTAAAGTCTCTAACAAAGTGTATCTGCCCCGCTCCAACACCAGTTAGGCATCCTAAAACCCATGCCAATCCTGATACTGGCAGCCTGGGTTCACATCAGGTCTCACAATTTAGGGGCTGAGTCCCATAAGCCTGCACCCACTCCACATGCCAGCCACAGTCCCAGGGCTTTCTTCACTTCCAACTAATAAGACTGAAAATTTGAAGGTTTCTGTGATCCCTTCAGCTTCAGTGGTTCACTAGAATGATGGCAGAAGTCACTAACTTTATTATTGTTCTTCTATCATAAAAGATACAGATCAAGAGGAGCCAAATAAAGGGACACACAGTGTGAGGTCAAGGGGTGGGAGGATGCAGGAGAGTCTTTCCCCATAGGATCTGGGTGTGCCACCCTCCCTGCACATCAGTGTGTTCATCAACCCACAAGCTAGCCTGAGCTTCGACATCCAGATCTTTTATGGAGGTTTCATTACATAGGCATGACTGATTCGATAATTGGCCATTGCTCATTGAAGTCAATCTCCAGCCATTCTCTCCCTGGAGGTCAGAGGTAGTGCTGGAATTTCCAACCTTCTTATCCTGTGGCTGGTCTTTCTAGAGACCATACCCCATCTAAAGCTAAAGAGGTGAGAATCACCTCTTTAGCAAAGACCCTACTACCACTAAAAATGTTGTGGTGGAGACCACCATCTGGGATCCACCCTAAACTTCTGGCTCTCAAATTTGACTGCAAGTCTATCGAGCTGAAGTAGGTTTTTCATGTACCCCACATGATTCAGTAATCCACCAGATTGGAAAGTTGAGGCTGCAGTGGCCTCCAGCTCTCTCAAAGAGCAGAGCAGGGGCCTGAAATGGAGAGGTGCTCTGTGGACTGTAGGTGGCAAACACCAAGCCATACACTGTGATATGATTACAAATATCCTCCAGTCTTTGTCCCTGGTGCATTTTTAAATAAATACACACACACACACACACACACACACACGTTGTAGATGAACACAATACCTTTTTTTAAATTTATATTTATGTGGTGCTGAGGATTGAACCCAGTGCTTCACACATGCCAGGTGAGCGCTCTACCACTGAGCCACAAACCCAGTCCTGTCCCTGGTTCTTGACATGGAGCTTCTAAAACAGAGTACTCCCTAAACTCACTTGGCAATTGAGGTGGCCAGCTGGGTTTGTTATTTGGCTTTATTCATAGAGAAACAAATTTTTCAGGTATCTAAAACAGGAAGCAATTTTGCATCTTGGGGTGAGACACACACACACACACACACACTTTCCACAGAGTTAAAGTTCCCATCCTCCCACAGAAACTAAGTGATAGGGGCACTGAATTTCTTGATGTATACATATCAAAGAAAGTACATACCATCACAAGATAAATGCTCTGAAGAAAGAATGGGGGAACTCCCCCCCCCATTTTTTAAAATTTTTATTTTTTAGTTGTAGTTGAACACAATACCTTTATTTTATATTATTTATTTATTTTTATATGGTGCAGAGGATCGAACCCAGAGCCTCCCACGTGCTAGGCAAACGCTCTACCGCTGAGCCACAACCTCAGCCCTCTCCCCCATTTTCAACTGGAAAAATTTGCCTTTAATTTTCACACCCTCCCCCATGCTGGGGATGGAACCCAAGGCCTCATGCATAGTAGGTATGTGCTCTACCACTAAGCTACACCCCAAGCCCTTACCTATAATCTTTAACTCATTTTGCTTTACAGACTTGAGCCCGGCTCAAGCTCTACTTCAAGCAAACTAAGAACTGAGTCAGTGTTTCTCTTCTGGATCTTGATCCCCAAAGTAAGGCAAGAAGAATGAAGTTTCCCAAGCAAGGGATGAGTGCTAATGGGCAGCGATGCTTTAGTGGAACTTGCTGGAGATGATCGGCCTCCTTCTGAAGTTGGGCCAAATCTGACCATTCCTGAGATGGAACTTGAGAGGTGGGTTCAGTCACTCTACATGGATCCATGGGAGATGGTCATAGCCCCACCAAGGCACTGAGCTCTGTGTCCTCTTTTAAAGAAGGATGTTAGAACTGAGGAGACCGAGCTGGTACCAAGCAGGCTGGTGAGCCCACGGGAGCTTGGCACCTGACAGTTCCCTCTGGTTGCAGAAAACTGAAGCCAGGCGTAGGCGGTGGCCCGGCGGCTTCAAGGAACCTCAAGACCTAAGGGTGCTTCATCAGCTCAAGCCCTCGCGTCCACCTTCTCACACGGAAGAAACACGGTACGTGGTACGTTTTCCGTAAAAAGAAAACACGGTACGTGCGTCTGATCTTTGGTTTGAGCCTGCATATCTTAAACCAGTTCTGCTCCCAACCCCCGCCCTTTTTTTTTTTTTTTTTTTTTTTTGTGGTGCTGGAGATTGAACCCAGGGCCTTGTGCATGGAGGCAAACACTCTACCAACTGAGCTATATCCCCAGCCCTTCTCCTCCCCTTTTCTCTGCGTCTCCCATCACTACATATCGCGCTACGTTGCGTGTATCCTCAGACCCCACGAGCAAACCCAAAAAAGGCGGTAGGCGTGGCTCCTAGAGGGATGGCTTCCACCGGGGCGACTTCCGGTGAACTACGTTTCCGGTGGCGCTCCTAATGACGTAATGAGCGCGTCTGCCTCATGGGCCTGGGGACAGTACGGGCGGCGGATGGAGGTCAGCAAGAGTGTTCGCGGCGTAGGTCCGGCGCCATCGTGGGTGGGGGAAAGGGCTACTGAGCGTGGATACTGAAGGCTTGAATGCAGAGGTGTGGTGGGCCTGGAGTGGGTGGGGGCGGCGACCTCGGAGAGGGGGCCGGTAGGGGAGCTACACGCGGTCGATCCGGGGAAGGGCTCAGCGAGGGTGTTGGGATCCTAGAGACCCGGAGGAGGAAGCCAGCGGGGACGCTGAACTGTGGGGGTGCGGGTGCTGGCGAAGGAGGCTGGCAGGGGGCTGAACGCGGTGGGCTCGACGGCTGCCTGCTTGGTACAAGCTGGCGAGTGCGCATGCGCCCCTTCTGCCTGTGGCGTCCACGAGGCCGGGCCTGGAAGGTGCTTCCTTCCTGCGTTGACCCTTGGTGTCCCCAACGAGTCGATTTTCGTATGGCTATATTTGAGCAGCAGACTTCCGAGTTGATATTTGCCTAAGCCTAAGTGCGGCTTCTGGTCTTATTTCCCTTCTCCAAACAGCTTTTAGAATTATCTTAAAAATTGGAAAGATTTTCCAGCGCCTCCCTCACAGTGCCTGGATTAAAAGTGGTAAAAGTGGGGCTTGAGCAGACGCTCTTTTCTGTACCTGATATTTTTTCCCCTTATGTAGAGTTAAGTTAAGCTTTTTACATCTGCAATAATTGCTCGTGTGAAAATAAAATTTTACAGCCATATACTGAAGTCCAGGAAGTAGAAGAAAATAAAAGGTGCTTTCTGTTTGGGCAGAAGCAAGGCTCCCATTACATATCTTAGCCAGGTTATTCAGTCACCCTAGGGAGCAAGACTGGCAGAATTGTTAAAAGTAACATCATAAGGGTATGAAACAGGTTCTTGAAAGAAGTTGACATTTTGTGGGGCTTGGAAAAATGAAGTGTTTTTTGATGGGCCCTATGATGAGGAATAGCAAGCCTGCAGGGTAGAATGCAAGTGCAAAGCCTGATTAGAATAAGGCCTTGGGTAATGGGGAGATGAGATAAAGCTAGGAAGATAATTTGGGGCCATGTTAGGAATGATTTTTGTGATTCAGAAGTTTTGTTCTTAGAAATTGAGGGAAGGGAACTCCAGTCTCCCTTGGTTTGGGGGAACTCACTCCCTTGTCTGGATTGTTAAAATATATCCACAAAAGCTTTAGGAAAGTGAGTTTTCCAGGATCATTCTCCAAACCAGTAATTCTTAATCCTGGTAACCTTGTGATGGGAGATGGGGGGATTAATGCTCTCTCAGCCTTACCTGTAGAGATTCCCAATCAGGAAGTATTGGGCAGGACCTGGTAGTCTGAATTGTTAACCACGCAGGTAACTTTGAAGCACAACCAGTGCTTTACAGGCTTCTGAGTTTTGATATTTGATGACATTATGTACTGAAACAAAAGCCCTCTGAGGTGTTACTTCAGAAAGTACTGTCTCAGAGCTGGGCATTGTGGCAAGTGCCTGTACTCCCAGCTACTTAGGAGGCTCAGGAAGAGGATCACAAGTTTAAGAGCATCTTGGGCAAGTTAGCAAGTCCCTACCTCAAAATCCAAAAAAAGTTTGAGAATTTAGCTCATGATAAAGTGCCCCTGGGTTCAATCCCCAGTGCTACAGAGAGAAAGAAAACTATCTCACACATGGATAGTCGAAAAGGAGAAAGATTAAGGCTGGTTTTAGGGAGAGGGTAAGTGTGATTTCATGTCATTTGTCATGTTTTTCTCCTGAATTTATGGGTCAGGATCTGCTACTCTAGGACCGTCTTCTCTTTTTTTTTTTCCTCAGGGCTTTGGAATCATTTGCTAGGAGTCTTATCTCCTGTACTCCCAGGCCATAATGGCAGCCCGCCTAGTGAAACAATGCACATACCTCCTGAGAGAAGCCACTCGCTTATCCCCTGCTATGGCTCCAGTTAGTCGACTGAGACTTGCCAGGACAGCCCATAAGACTTTGACCTTCTCAGCCATCTCACACAGTTCCCACTCTCCAGGTTCCTTGACAGAGTTGGTAGAAAAGGATCAAGTGTTTACTCCTTACCCAGAGCGCCAAGAGATAGACCGGCTCATCGAGAAGGCCACCAGTCCACAGGAGCTCTTAGAGCTGGTTGGTGGTGATCAGAGCCTGCACCACAATCATGCGGCCCTCATACTTATCCGCCTTTCTCATCTGCTATCCGAGAAGCCAGAAGACAAGGCCTTGCTCATACAGGATATTCGCTTTCAGCAACTTCTTCATCTAGTCAGTAGTCAGGTGGGTGCAAACATGTTGTTTGAGGGCTTAGAGGAAGGGACAGTAGCCAGAGGCACCAGTGATAGACAGCCCCCCCCCCCCCAAGCATCTTGTGGTGGTTCTTTTTCTAAATTTCAAGTACTTTTATGTGCTTTCTGCATTTATCCTTATAATAACCTTGGTAGGTATATATTTCTATCATCATTTTATAGACAGGCAACCAAACACACAGAAACAAGTATAGTAAACAAGTCTGATTCTTCTCATTTCCTTTAGTACTTTCTCCCTTCACATATTACATTGATTTACATTCCCAATTCAATTCCCAGTGTCTGGGTGCTGACTGGACACTACTGTTGAGGCTGGAGGAGATGCAGTATGACCAATGGATGGCCCTAAAGTTTAAGCTGGGCCTCAGTGTAACCTAGCCACATTCATACTTTGAAAGGATGAGCACAGAGAAGAGACAAGGCCCATTTATGTGACTCTCAGGAGTAGCACCTTATTTCAGAAAACCAGTTTCTGCTCTATATAAGGAAAGGGCCCTTCACATAGTGCTTCCCTGGGCTCCATAGCAAAAAAAAGAAATATAATTCCTATCTTCTCCAAACTGGCCATACATAATCTGCTGGAAAGGAGGTACTCAGGCACTGAAACCGTGTACCCAGTTGTCATACATGATGAGGAAAGGGTTGTGCTGAATATTGAATATATGAAGCTGAAGGTTTTTAAATCATTATAATGCAGTATAGCTGGTTTTCCCATGAATTAGGACAGTATAACTAATTAGCACTTTTGTTTTAATTAGTTATGTACAGTGTGCTTGCACTGTGTGTACTGAGTTCAGGTACAAGCACACAGTCATAAGATTAATTCCATAGGTCCTTTCTTGTTCTGTAGTTTTAATTGTTACTTATTGAATGTTTTTCACACACTTGATTGAAACAAATCTTTTAACAAACTAAACATTGGAAAAATTGTAAGGCAGTAACAACATGGAAATAGATTGTTTGTACTGTAAATAGTAACAATGCTTGCTTTCAGAAAATTTTCCACAGGATACCAGAAAGATGCAGATACCTGGACCTTATGTGAGACTATAATGAAGTACTTTGTTCTTCTTCCCCAACCTTTCAGATTGCAGCTATTCTGTTCCTAGCTTACTTCATTTCATAGGTGGTTTATGTAACCCTTTCACAGGTAAAGAAATGAGCTAAGGAGTTGATGTGAAGACACTGAGCACAGGAAATGGTAGCCATGCTTGTTTTACCATCTTCCATGAGGATGAGGTCTGGACCTCATTGACCTTTTGACTCCTTAACTCTGTGAGACCTTGAGTCACTTCTTGCATGGGGCAGAGTTGGCCTCTTCAGAAATGAGATGGGCACCAGCAACAGAGGCAGAGGGAGCCCGTTTTCTGCTGGTGATCGGGTCAGCTTATCTTTCCTAGGATACCTCGACATTTGAGAGTTGTCAAGGCATAGTGGTTACTGGGATTGGAGGGGTTTGGTTTGTTTAACTCACCTGTCTTAAGACTTTTCCTGTGAACCTTCATGTATCAGGGAATACCTGCCTCTGAGGTAATCAAGAGGCTCCCAGGCTTAAGTCACTCTACTAGAGGATATGGGGTAATGATACACTTGAGCCCTATCCCTGTTGTTTTTCAGGATGTCATTTCTTCCACTTATTACATTAATTAGAAACAAGTGATTACTATGTTGAAGTGAAGTTTTAAGGGTTGAAGTTTGGCATTGTAAGTAAAAGTAATGAGTTGTGGACAAGACTGACATTAGAAAGTCTAAAGTGCTGCCTTCTTTGCTATCAAATCAGACCCATACTTTCTAACCTTAGTCTCTCCCCCCCCCCCACACTTCCCCATACTAGGGATTGAACTCAGGCACTTGATCACTGAGTCATGTCCCAAGCCCATTTTGTATTTTATTTAGAGACTGGGTCTCACTGAGTTGCTTAGCTCCTCACTGTTGCTGAGGCTGGCTTTGAACTCATGATCCTCCTGTCAGCCTTCCGAGCCACTGGGATTAGAGGCATGTGCCGCCATGCCCAGCTCTGACCTTGTTCTTGACATGCTCTGCTTACAGTTTGGATCTACAAGTCTGCACAGTACACAACAGGGGAGGTGGAACATGGTTTCTATTGAATCAGCCACATCAGGTCAGCTCTATGTTAGGGAAACTTAGAGAATTTCTCTTACCACTCAAAGAGTTCTTGCATGCAAACTACATTACCTATCTTGAACAGAAACTCTTGATTTATTAGTTTCAGGAAGCAAGCCCAAAAGGGATAGGTGCCAGGCCCTGTTAGAGCAGGACAGGTGCTGTTCTCTGAAGAGTTTTAGTAAATATTCCTGGAATGGCAGCTACCACCCCAGACGCAGAATCTCTGGGGTGACATATGTGATTGCCCTTTTCCTTTCTCTGTCCAGATAGCCACAGTCTGGCATGGGACTCTTGTGAAGCTGCTGCGGAGCTTATACATTTTGGCACTCCCCGGGACCTCTAAGGAACTGCAGTCAGTGGAGCAAGAGGTGCGCTGGCGCCTGCGGAGGCTCAAATACAAGCACCTGGTCTTCCTGGCTGAGTCATGCGCTGCCTCCATGCAAGAGCAGCATTCCAAAGAGCTGCTGGCTGAGTTGCTGGTGCACCTAGAGAGGCGCTGGACAGAGATTGAAGATGGCCGCACAGTTGTGGCCATCATGATGAAGGCAGGGCACCTTTCAGAGTCATTGATGAACCGCCTGGAAGACAAGGTATGGGAATGAGAGCATGCTGCCCCTGGCCTGCCTCCCTGGGGACTTTGGACTTGTGCAGTGGGACAGGAGCCCTAGAAACTTCTGTCTCAGATGTCTCACAAGGAAGGACCAGAGGGTTCCAGAGAGCAGGTAGTTACTCTATGACATTAATTCAGCACCACCCATACACTACTCCTAATATAAGCTACTTCCTTTGATTGCATCTGTCTTTCTCCTATTTCTCCCACCTACATGATATTGAAAGGCATGAGAGATAGTTCCAGAAGTTAACACGGGTGTCCTGGGCCAGCCCTTGCACAATAGCCCAGCTTCTGGAAGAACTCTCCCAGAGGTGCTGTGTCCCCCACCCACTCTCTCCTTGCAGTCAAGTCAAATTCAGCTCCCATCTTCTCATGGTGGGGGCTGGCCCAGATGGCTGCTACAGCAAGTCACGCTGTTCATGGGCCCTGTGTCCCCTGCTCTGGGACATGGGGATAAGTTTGGCTGCGGACATGATACTCTGGGTCCAGGAGTCCCTGAGGCAGGGGAGGAGGCAGGCCCTGCCTAGATGGGCCTGTGTTGAGTAGCTCAGGCCCAGTTGCTGTCTCACAGGGACTGCACTGGATGGGACCCCTGCCCCCAGCTCATCCCTGCCACCTCAGGCCATCAAGCTGACCCCTGCGCGACTGTGGTTGACAGTGCCTGGAGCTGGTGGAGCAGTTTGGCCCTGACGAGTTGCGGAAGGTGCTAATGACGCTGGCAGCTCAGAGCCGGCGGTCGGTGCCCTTGCTGCGGGCCATCTCCTACCACTTGGTACAGAAGCCCCTCCCGCTGACGAAAGGCATGCTTCTGGACCTGGCTTATGCCTACGGTGAGGAGGGTAGGAGCCCTGGCAAGGAGCCACCTGCAGCTTTGTCAAATTCAGTGCTTATTCTACCCATGATAGGCACTGGCCCAGAAGGCTGCCACAGAAACATTGTGACTCATGGGCCCTGTTCCCTTTGACTAGGCTCAGGGATAAATTTGGTCACAGACAACAAACCCCTAGACCTCAAGTGTGAACAAAGTGGCAGAGTGGGTAGTTGCTGGTTTCCCCAGCTAAGCCTTGTGATCTGCAAACTCAGGCAAACTCAGCTTCCACCAGACACAAGTGTCCCAGCGCCTGGCTGCTGACCTCCTGTCACTCATGCCCAACCTGACATCTGGTGAGGTAGCCCACTGCACCAAGTCCTTCGCCTTCCTCAAGTGGCTCAACCTGCCCCTGTTTGAAGCCTTTGCCCAGGTGAGCTGGGGCCGACTTCAGGGCCCAAAGTCTGACCCAATTTAGAAACTGGCTCCTTAGGCCTCTGTTGGGAGACATTGTTTTAATTAGTGAAACAAAGCTAATCCAAAACATTCATTTTTAGGTGGTAAATTCAGATTTATTACTTTTTAGCAAATCTGGAACTAGATGTGTAGTGATAAAAAAAAGTATATGTATTTGAGAGCTGTTAACTGTTGTTGATTGTTGTGGTTGCATTCATCTTGAGGCAGCAGTAGCAAGGAAAGCAGAGGGCGAGGCTGAGAATCCTTAACTCTTCCTAGTTACTCACTGCCCCAGATGGAATTACAGGGAAAGATGCAGCCAGTCTAAACCAAGTGTTCCGATAGAGTATTTCTAAAGCCATCATCAGGGAGGTAGTTTCTAGATGTCCCTATCCTCTATGGACAGCTGCTGCTGGTTGGAGAAGGGTCTGGCCCTGTGTGAGTGGTGAGAGTTCGTTAGCCTGGGATAGGGTCCTCCAGCTGCCTCTGGAGGATTAGTCTTCACTCAGACTTCATCCTGTCCTTCTGCTGTCTCTGCATGGTTCAGCACATCTTGGACAGAGCCCAGAATGTTACCCTGCCTCACCTGTGCAGCATGCTTCTGGCTTTTGCCCGTTTGAACTTCCACCCAGAAAAAGAGGATCAATTCTTCAACCTGGTATGGGCTTCTACTCACTACCCATTAACCTCTCCCTGCCATCTCCTAGCTATTGGTTCTGAACTACCACTGGGTGAAAGGGGAGGGACCATGACCCCTGACACTGGGTGGGTTAGAAGAGGAATGGCATTCCAGGGACCTTTTGAAAATAGACACAAAATCTCATGTTGTCCTATGATGACTCCCTCACTTCTTTCTCAGTGTACCACCTTTCAACACACTGCTGCTGATGCCCTCCGGGGCTTCAGTAGTCCTATACAGAGATTCTGAGAAGGCTTGGCATTGGAAAGTTGGGGGTGGGGAGTGTCCTATGTGGACTAAGTGCACCCGCTATTGGGCAAAGGACTTTTTAGAAAGACCTGAGACGTCACAGAAACCACCAGACCAAGTTTGACCCCAGGCTTCCTGGGACACTACTGGGGACTGTCTGATAAGCTCTGGTACCTCTGGCCAGGGTCCAGCTCTTGCTCCCAGTGGCCTTCCCTGGCTACAGTGTTATAGGTCAAGACAAGGTCATTGGCTGCTGTCTGCACTTGCATGTAGCAGTCCCTAGGCAAGGCCAACTTTCCCTGCCACACCCTGTCCTCATCCAGGTACATGAGAGGCTAGAATCTGCACTTGCAAGCCTGGAGCCAACCCTACAGGTGGACCTAGTGTGGGCACTCTGTGTGCTGCGGCAGGTGCAGGAGGTGGAGCTACAAGCTGTTCTCAATCCTGGATTTCACACAAGATTTCTAGGTGAGATATTTCCCCACCCATAACCTACTGCACTGCTGCAGCTGGGAGGCTGCCTGATTTGCCTACCTAGAGCTAGGTAAGAAATTGCAGTAATGATAGGAGGAAGCCAGAGCACACCTCCAGGGCTTCTCCATCATTCCCTGCAGGTGACCCAAAGACCTTAACTCTGCTGGCCCCAACCCAGAGCACTAGGTCCAAGGCTGGGTAGGGAGCCACTACCCTCCCATTTAGGTTCTCTCTCAACCTCCATATCTGTTCCTCCTGGCCCTAACCTACCTGCTTCTCATCCCCCAGAGGGCAAGTGTCTAAAGGACCAGAGCACCCTCCAGAAGCTGCTCCACATCAATGCCACCGCCCTGCTGGAGCACCCCGATTACAAGGGCCCCCTCCTGCCAGCTTCAGCCTTGGCCTCCAAGCCTTCTGCCCCTGACAAGAAGATGACCCCCTTACAAAAGGAACTACAGGAAACACTGAAGGTGCTGCTGGGAAGCTCTGAGCGGGGCTGCCTTGAGGTGGCCACTCGATACGGCTGGGTGCTGGGTAAGGGCTCTCTCAGCTGGCAAAGAGCCTGACTCTTCCCAACTCTTAGCAGTTAAAATTGTTCTAACCCTTCTCTGCTGCAAGGAGCATCCCACAGAATTGCAGTGCCCCCTACTCCCCTGTTTCCACATTGTAGGGATGGTTTCTGAGGGGGTGGTCTCTGAGGAGGTGACAGTCCCAGCAGACTCTCATCCACACTTCTTACCAGATGCTGAGGTACTATTGGATGCTGATGGCCAGTTTCTGCCCCTGAGGGACTTTGTTGCACCTCACCTTGCCCAGCCAGTTGGGAGCCAGCCACTGCCACTGGGGGCTAAAAGGTAGGTGGCCAGGAATCTCCAGTAAATACATCCACAGCTCTTGGGCTATATACACGGACTGGTCTCGCTCTTTCCTCCAAGGAGTTGAGAGCAGCCCTTATCAGTCATCCTTCTTCCTGCCAGGGTTGCTTTCCTGCGCTGGGAATTTCCCAACTTCAATAGCCGAAGCAAGGATTTGCTGGGCCGCTTTGTCCTGGCTCGCCGCCACATGCTGGCTGCAGGCTTCCTGTTGGTGGATGTGAGTACTGATTGGGAGTGTGGTCCCTTCTGTACAAGGAGAAGAGCCAGCCTACAGCTGGAAGGATATAGACAGATGCCTAGGCCACCAACCTCTCTCCCCTATCCCTGCCAAGTCTTAGAAGCTAGAGCTTGGCCCCTAGGGTACATCTGGAATGCCATCAAGCCTCCCATTTTAGCTTTGGAGGTGGGTAGGGCTGGGCATCTCATTTACAGATGAGGAAGTGAAGCTCAGAAGGCTACACAACTATTGAGAATCAGAGTGGGTACTGGAGCTGCTGTCTGCCTCTCTTGTCAGGGTTGGTGCTCAGAAAAGGTAAGACCCGCAGACCTGTCCAATGATGTTATTATGTGACTACATAGAGTTCCACTGCAGTCAGAACAGGAAAACACAGGCCCAGGCCTGGCTAGAGTACTGAAAAATCTTGACTGAAACTAGAAGATGCTGATAAAGAGCCAGAGAGTAAATGCGTGCTTTTAAGGACTGCCTACGGGTTCTATCATGTTTTCTTCTTTGGGCAGGTCATTTGGTTTTTCAAATAACCCTTTAAAATTCAGAAACTCATAGGGCTCTCTTCATTCACAACCTGTAGCTCTTTGGCCTCTTCCCTAAGGCCTTGGGGGCTGAGGAGTATGTATGCAGAGATGTCATTCACCAATACTAACCCAAGGGTAAGGGGTCAGTATGAAGGCAGCAGGTAGAACCAAGAGACATGAATGGTCCTCCAGCCCTTATGACCTGTTCCTTCTGCTTCCCTCCAGGTCCCATACTATGAATGGGTGGAACTCAAGTCTGAATGGCAGAAAGGTGCCTACCTCAAGGACAAGATGCGCAAAGCAGTAGCAGAGGAACTGGCTAAGTGACCTGTCCCCATCAGTCTGGACACTACATGCACACAGGCTGACTGCCCAGAGGCCCGGCAGTGAATGCTGGGTAGGCAAGAATTGGCACCGTTGAGGATGAACTGTCTCAGTGTATGACTTTTGGGGAGTGGCCTGTAGCTCCCAGGAATCTCATGGCTAATAAATTTTAAATTTGGTGTTCAGAACCAGGTGGTTTTCCAGGCTTTGTCCCTCTCCTCTCCTCCGCTACCTGCCTGCTTTGGAAGGCAAGAAATGGCTCTTCGGGGCTTGGCATAGAGCCCAGCAAAGGAGAGTTGACTTGAAAGACAGAACACCTAGGGCTCAGATCTCAGGTGTCTTTGCCTGCTGCCTGTCCCAGCTTCTTTTTGGGGACCCTTACTGTAGTGTGTGTGCATCCACATGTGCCTGCTTATTACTGCCTGGGGGCCTGTGACCAACCCCTGTGAACAGGTAGAGTCCTAGAATTAAGAATTTCCAGGGATAAGAAGCTTCCCAGAGGAAGTCAATTGAGTTTTTAGTGCATAGCTGGGCTTTTGACCCAGCCTGACTACCTGGGAGGCTCCCTGTCACCCCTTGTTACACACTTAGATAAGTGGAAGGTCCACTTGTGATGGCTTGTGGTGACAGGTGATGTGAGGGCTGGGTAGATACGTGGGAGGCCCTGACTGAAGCCTTATGCTACCGTTTTGGAAACCATCTGCCCAGATGGGGTCCTGAGGCATCCCCCTTTATGCTGAGAAGCACTAGGGTGTGTACCTTTCTACTAACAATAGAAACTCCCATTGGCAGAGCCAACCTGAAGAGGGTGTGGGTGGTGTGGGTCTCCTCTAGCCATTGGGTGAACCCACTCACCACCTCTCCCCACCTCAACCCATTCCATCAAAGAAAATAAGTATTTGTCCTGTCCACCACTTGGGGCCACTGGTTTTTATTTTGAGGTAATTGGGGCACCATATAGTTATTAAGAAACACTCAGATGTTTCCCTCTAATAGAACTGGATGACAAGGGCCTACTGTAATACTGACATAAGCAGAAGTCAGGCTAGCTGTTCTCATCATCACGTTGGCCATAGGACAACTCTTGTCCTCAACCCATCTGCAACCATGAGCCTTTATTACTACTCTTTTGTCATCCTAAGAATGCTACCCCTAGCCAGGTGAGATGGCACACACCTGTAATCCCAGTGGATTGGAGAGGCTGAGGCAGGAGGATCACAAAGCCATCCCCTAAAGGGGATCACACAATTTTGACTTAGATTTAGAGAAATATGAATTCTCAAGATTTCATTCATATCATTGCATATGCTGATAACTCATTTCTTTGTGTTGCTTAGAGCTGTGCAGCTCTTTTTTTTTTTTTTTTTTTTTCTGTTGTTGTTAGATGAACACAATACCTTTATTTATTTTTATGTGGTGTTGAAGTTTGAACCCAGTGTCTCAACATGTGCTAGGCAAACACTCTTCCACTGACCACAACCCCAGCCTCAGAGCTGTGTAGCTGTATATCCCATGATATGGCTTGACCACAACATTTACTCACATACCCATATAGGTCTTGGAAACTTTTTCAGTTATTTTCCTAAGAGTGTTAATAGTTTATATTTTACTTTTAATTCCATGATCCGTTTTGAGGATGTACTGAAGTTTTCTCCAAATGGAGAAACTTAATTTGCACAATTTTTGTGAGTCTTAAATTGTTTTGTTGTTGTCGATTTGGTATCAGGGATGGAATTCGAGGGTCACTCAACCACTGAGCCACATCCCCAGCCCTATTTTGTATGTTATTTAGAGACAGTCTCACCAAGTTGCTTAGCGCCTCACTTTTGCAGAGGCTGACTTTGAACTCGCAAACCTCCTAACTCAGCTCCCAAATTGAGAAGTTTTTGTTACCTCTCGATTTCCAACTACTCAGGACCATTTGTTGAAAAAGCCATCTAGGCATGGTGGTGTATACCTGTAATCACAGCAGCTGGGGGGGTGGGGTTGAGGCAGGAGGATCACAAGTTTGAAGCTAATGTAGACAACTTGCAAGACCCTGTGTCAAAGTTTAGTGAAGGGCTGGGAATGTATGTAGCTCAGTTATAGAGCACTTGCCTACCATGTGTAATTCCTGAGTTCAACCCCTAGTACCACAAAAAAAAAAAAAAAAAAAAAAGACTATCCTCTCCCATTGACATGTTTTTCCACTTCAAAAAGTCAGTTGGGGTGGTGGCTCAGTGGTAGAGTGCTTGCCTAGCATGTGTGAGGCACTGGGTTTGAGTCTCAGCACCACATTTAATAAGCAAAAGTAAAGCTCTATCAGCACCTAAATAAAGTTTAATTTAAAAAAAAAAAGTCATTTGGGCGTCCGGCAAAGCGGGCAGTGAGTTCAAAGCCAGCCACAGCAAAAAAACGAGGCACTAAGCAACTAAGTGAGACCTTATCTCTAAATAAAAAACAAAATAGGGCTAGGGATATGGCTCAGTGTTTGAGTGCCCCTGAGTTCAATCCCTGGTAACCCCCCAAAAAAGTCAACTGAAGGACACAGCTCTGGGGCCCCTTCGTTTTGGAGAAGTCCATCTCTGTTCTATCCTTTAAATAAATAAAACTCGCTTTCTACACTTGCCTCAGCGTTTCTCAGGTGTTCAATCTTCCCATCAGGGAAATGGGATTTGGCCCTCATTCTCATCTCCAGTCCCACCGAGATCATCATTGAGAAGCACCCACCTCTCAGATGGCTTTACAACCTGTTACTTCCAAATACGACTTGCTATGAACCTGTCTACTGATCCAAAACATTCCTAAAAGGGTAACCCAAACTGCTTGCTCCACATCACCCCTTCTCAGCTCAAAGCAACCAGGGTAGTCATCATCCATTTTCCCTTACCAGCAGTAAGGGTTCCCTTCTGTGGGTGGGAGGACAGTCAGTGTACATAATGAATGATTGGGTCAGAAAAGAGTGTGTTGCTGATTCAAGAGGTAATAAATGCTAATGTTAATTCCCTCCTGCAGCCTATTATGAAGTTACCTGCCTCCAAGAAATCGTTCCTCCCTGCAAGGGATTGCTAAAGAATGCCCCCTGGGTTGCTCTTTTCCTGCGGGTACCCTCTTGGCGGCTACATATTCCTGCCCTTAGATCACTCCACCTTTTGGCCCACCTTTTGGTCACTAGTCAAGTAGGCAGGTTGGAGGGAGGAGAAAGTGTGAGAACAAAGGAAATCTAAAATGTGTAAAAAGGGCAAGATAGCCCCACTTCCTCAGACATATAGCTCTGGGGCCCCTTAAGAGAAATCTATTTCTGTTCTATCCTTAAAATAAATCTTTCTTTCTATTAAAAAAAAAAAAAAAGTCAATTGGGACCAGGAATGTGGTGCACACCTGTAATATCAGCAACTAGGGAGGTTAAGGCAGGAGGATTGCAAGTTTGAGGCCAGCCTCAGCAACTTAGCCAGACCTTGTTTGAGGTAAAAAAAAAAATGAGAGTGAAGGATGTAGTTCAGTGGTAGAATGCCCCTTGGCTCAATCCCTAGTACTGGGGGGCGGGGGGGGGGAGTCAATTTGGCACATTTGTGTATGTTTATTGCTGACTTTTTGTGCTGTTGATCTGTTACCTGCATCATCACGTGTTCTTGATTACTGTAGCTGTAAAATAGGCCTTGATTGGGTAGAGTGAATGAGCCCTTTGATTACATTTTTAAAGCTTGTTTTAGCCCTACTATATCCTAAGCCTTTCTATCAAGTTTTTGTTCTGTTTTACAGTGCTGGAGATCAAATCCAAGCCTTACACAAGCCTTACTTATGCTAGACAAGTACTCTGCCACCAAGCCACATCTCCAACCCCAGTCCTTCAAGTTTTTGAATAAGTTTGTCTATGTCCACAGAATAAATAAGTGAATAAAAAAGGCCAGGAATGGTGGCACATGTCTGTAATCTAAGTGGATTGGAAGGCTGAGGCAGGAGGATCAGGAGTTCAAAGCCAGCCTCAGCAAAAGCAAGGTACTAAGCAACTCAGTGAGACCCTGTCTCTAAATAAAATACAAATGGGCTGGCGATGTGGCTCAGTAATCCAATGCCTCTAAGTTCAATACCCAGTACCTCCCCCTGAAAAAAATACTGTACTGGGATTTTAATAGAAATTGCATTAAACCTATAGATCAATTTGGGAAGACGCAACATCTTGACTACTGAACATCTTGTGTCTCTTTATTTAAGTCTTTGATTCATTTTATCAATATCATTCAGTTTTTGTTTTGTTAAATGTATACCTAAGCCTGGTATGTTGGGGCAGGTCTATAATGTCTGTGACGGGAGCCTATGGCAGGAGGATCCCAAGTTCAAAAACAGTCTCAATAACTTAAATCCCAAGATAAAACATAGAAAGGGCTGAGGATATAGCTCTGTAGTAAAGTACCCCTGAGTTCAATCCCCAGTACAAAAAAAAAAAAAAAAAAAAGCATACTTAAGTACTGCATGTTTTTTAGAGTGATTGTAAATGCTATTGTGTTCTTGTTTATTTGTTCTTATGTTCACTATTAGTGTAGAAATTGGATTGATTTTTATGTGAACTTCCTGATTTTATGAATTTTTATTTTTGGTGCTGCAGATCTCAGGGCCTTGTATATGGTAGGGAATTGCTCTACCTCTGAGCTATATTCCCAGTCCTACGCATTTTTTATTTCCTTAGGAAGCCAGAATTAGACAGGCAGATAGGCAAGGGTCATCCAGAGAATGGAGGAATTGAAATGTTAATTCCTTCCTTGAGCCTTTCCTCCACCCTATCAAGATAACCTGCCCCTTGGGCTGGGGTTGTGGCTCAGTGTTAGAGCACTTGTCTCCCATGCAGTGAGGCTCTGGGTTTGATCCTCAGCACCACATAAATAAAATAAAGGTATTGTGCCCATCTACAAATAAAAAAAAAAAAAAAAAGATAAACTGCCCCTGCTCCAACCTGTTGCTAAAGTAACCTGACCCAGGAATTGTACCTTGTTACCTACCTCTTTTTAAATGAACCCTGCTTTATATGCTTCCCTAATGTTCAACATGTGAGGGAGCAGAATTCGTCACCAGTAACCAGTGGTATCATTCATATTTCCTATGTATAAAGTCATATCTTTTGCAAATAAGGATATTATGTCTTCTATATACCTTTTATTTTAACAACTTTATTAAATAATATTTGTTTTTTGCTAAATTATATAATAATAATGAATGTTAAATATTAGTGATTAATGTTCTCATTCACTTGCCTACTTCAAATGAATAATTCAATGTTTTTCAGTCTCTTCACAAATATGTACAACTCTCACCACAATCAATTTTTGAATATTTTTGTCACTTCATAAAGAAACTGTGTACCTTTTAACTTACTTCCCTATATGCTCACCTGCTACCTACAGCCTTAAGCCAACACTAATCTTTTTGACTCTAGATTTCCCTCTCCTGAACTTTAATATGAATGGAATCTTACAGGATGTGGCATTTTGTGACTGACTTCTTTCATTTAGCATAATGTTTATTTACATAGTTTGGTGTTTTAACATATAGCAGCATTCATTTATTTTATAACCAAATAATAGTCCATTTATAGTTTTTACACTTAGCTTTTTGTATCTGTGGGTTCTGCATCTATAGATTCAACTAACCACAAAATGAATTAGAAAAGCATTGCATTTGTACTGCACATATATAGACTTTTTCTTGTCATTATATATTCGCCCAAAAACATATAACAACTATTTACATACATTAACTTTGTATTAGATGTTATAAGTGATCAAGAGATGATTTAAAGTATATGGGAGGATGCACACAGGTTACATATGCAAATATTACCATTTTAAGCAAGGGATACGAGCATTCAAAAATGTGGTATTCTCAGTCCTGTGTTGCCGAAAGCTTGGTCCTTGTTCCCAATGCCAATACAATAATGAGGACATGGTTTTGAGAAAAAGGAAAAATAAGGCTTATTGCTTTCCCAGCAAAGGAGAAACACAGGGGACTCCAGTGCCAAAGACTGATTCTGCCCATTAGCAGGAAAAGAGGGTTTTTAAAGAGGTAATTCAAAGAAAATGAGATTAAGGAGGAGAGATCAGGAAAGAGAAGATCAGGAAGGAGTAGGTTATGGAAAAGAAGATCAATGAGAAGGTCAGAGAGAAGGTTGAGAAAAAGAAAAAAAATGTACATTTCAAAGCCACAAGGGATATAGTCAAAGCATCAAGTGAACCCCTGTTACACTGAAACTAATCCCCTGATGCAGGGACAACTGTAAGACATTTTGCTTACCCATTCATCCACTGATGGACCTTTGGGTTGTGTCCACCTGTTGGTGCTGTATTTGTGTGCAAGTTTGTGTGTGGATGTGTCTTCCTCTTTACTGCAGATATACTTAGGAGTGGAATTGTTGAGTTTATGGTAACTATGTTTAATCTTTTAAGAAAATGCCAATCTGTTCTCTGAAGGAGCAGCACCCATTTTACATTCCCACTAACAATGTATGAGATTCAAGTTTCTCCATAGTCGCAACACTGGTAACCTGACTTTATTCTAGCCATGTTCATTTTGACTTTTTTTTTTTTTTTTGTACCAGGGGATTGAACCCAGGGCCTCGCACATGCTAGGTGAGTGCTCTACTGCTGAGCCACACCCCCAGGTCCCTGAGGTTGTCTTTGAACTCATGATTCTCCTGTTTCCGCTGGAATTACAGGCATGTACCACCGCACCCGGCTTGCATATCTTTTTTAGAGAAATACCTATTCAGGTTATTTTCCCATTTTTAATGTTAGTTTGTCTTTTAGTTTTTTTTGTTGTTAAATTCTTTATCAAACATATGAATTCTGCTGGCTGCAGTAGCCACACCTGTAATCCCAGAAATTATGGAAGCTAAGGTGGGAGGATTGCAAATTCAAGGCCAACCTTAGCAATTTAGCAAAGACCTAAACAACTTGGTGAGATTCTGTCTCAAATAACAAAAAATCTGGGAGCAGTGGCACATGCCCATAATCTCAGCAGCTCAGGAGACTGAGGCAGGAAGATGGCATGTTCAAAGCCAGCCTCAGCAATTTAATGAGGCCATAAGCAAGTTATCGAGACTCTGTCTCAAAGTAAAAAAATAAAAAAGGTTTGGGATGTGGCTCAGTGGTAAAGCACTCCTGGGTTATGTCCCCAGTGCTTGTGTGTGTGTGTGTGTGTATGTGCATGTGCGCGCACTTGCGTGCATGTGTTAATCCATGTATATATACAAAAGAAAAAAAAAAAATATATATATATATATATATATATATATATATATATATATATGAGTTCCAGATATTTTCTCCCATTCTTTGAGTTTATAATTTTCACTTTCTTGATGATACCCTTTGAGACTCAAAAGTTTTAAATTTTGTCATTGTTTTGAATTGTTTTCATTTGGTTGGGTGTTTGTTATTTTTGTTGTTTTTCTTGTTGTTGGGGCAGGGAGGTTGGTGCCAAGGCTGGAACCCAGAGCCTATGCATACTAGGCAAGTGCTCAGCCATATCATATCCCCAACCCCAAAAGTTTTGAATTTTGAAATAGTCCAACTTGTCTTTTTTCTTGGGCTGCTTGTACTTTGTCATTTTTAAGAATTCCTTAGTGAATCCAAAGTCACAAATACTTACCCTTGTGCTTTTTTTCTAAGAGTTTTATAATTTTCACTCTTATCTTTTGTTCCTTTATGATTTTGAGTTAATTTTATATATGATATAAATTGTCAACTTCATTTTTTTGGATGAAATTACTTAGTTGTCCCAGAACCAAGTGTTGTTATTCTTTCCCTTGCTAAATGGTCTTAGCATCCTTGTCAAAAATCAGTTGACCATGGATATATAGGTTTATTTCTGGAATGTCAGTTTTCTTCCGTTGATCTATATATCCTCTTGCCAATGGTATATTGTCTTTTGATTACTACTGTTTCATAGTTATATTTTGAATTTTTCTCCATGGATTATTTTGGTTGGCTCTTCTGGGTCTCTTGCAATTCATGAGAACTTTAGAATGAGTTTGTCAGTTTGTACAAAGAAGTTAGTTGGAATTCTGATAAGGATTGTTCTGAATCTTTAGATCTTGGATATTGTTACCATCTTAACAATGTTAAATCTTCTGATTCATGAACATGGAATGTTTTCCCACTTATCTAGTCTTTAATTTTTCAACAGTATTTTAAAGTTTCCAGAGTACACGTTTTGAACTACTTTTAAATTTATTCCTAAGTATTTTATGATTTTTATCTTTTTGTTTTGGCTTGGTTTTTTGCATTGCTGGGGATCAAACCCAGGACCTCATGCATTTGTTATTTTATAATGCTGTTGCAAATGGAATTGTTTTCTTAATTTCAATTTTGGATTTCTCATTGCAAGTTGGTATACAGTATAATTGATTTTTGCATATTGGTCCTGAATCTTGCAACCCCAATGAACTTATTAGGTTGTGTCCATTTTGTTTTGTTTTGTTTGGGGAGGTACTGGGGATTGAACTCAGGAGCACTCAATCACTGAGCCACATCCTCAGCCCTATTTTGTATTTTATCTGGAAACAGGGTCTCACTGAGTTGCTTAGCACCTAGCTTTTGCTGAGGCTGGTGTTGAACATGCAATCCTCCTACCTCAGCCTCCTGGGGTTACAGGCGTGCACTACCCAGCCTGCCCAATTATTTTTAATTCTATCCCCACTTCCCCATACTTTAAGTCTCTGATACTCCTTCTCAGGGGAGTGCAGCTTTATGTATGCCCACAGTCACCCTAGGATGACCAGTACTGGTAGGACTCTCTTCCTTTTTGTCTGACCACACCTAGCTATTAAACTCCACTAATTGCCACTGACACACACCACTGATTGTTTTAATGCTTTCAACAATCCTCTGAGGCCTAAGTTCCTCTACAAGCTAATCCACACTGTCTTGTTAGATGGGATAATTTCTGAGGTCAGTGTTTGATATTTTCTCTAACCCCAGGGCACTCAGTTTTCTTATTCCTCAGTTTTCTCCAGTGAACTGTCATCCTGTAGTCCAGGCTGTTTTCAATGGATCCACAAATCACCTTTCAATGGTCTTTCACCACAACCTCTGCTGCTCTTGAGAGTGATTCCCCATCCTCTGTTACAAGTGAAGTCAGTGCATTTGGGAAGAGATCAGAAGCTGTCATACAACCTGCTTCTTTTCCCCCAGAGAGAATCTTTAAGCTCAGTGGCAAACTTCTGCATGACACCTACTCTAGGAGCTGAGTTCTCAGTGAAGGAGGCAGCAGTCTCTACTGGAATGTAACCACCACCCCACTAGCTGGGCTCCATCCCAGGGCCTTCTACATGCTAGGTAAACATTCTGTCATTGAGCTACACTCCCATGTCCAATTTTTCTCATTTACCATATTGGTGTTATGAATTAACTTGATGGATTTTCAAGTGTTGAACCAGCCTTGCATACCTGGAATAAATTCTACTTGGTCATGGTGTATATTCTTTTTATTCATTGCTAAATTTGATTTGCTAGTAATCCATTGAGAATTTTTGTTCCTAAATTTGTGAGATTCTGGTCTAGAGTTTTTGAGGGGTACATGTCAGGATACTGCTTGCCTTGTTTGTTTTTGGTACTGGGATTGAACCCAGGGGTGCTGTACCCCTGAGCTACATCCTCTTTTTTTTTTTTTTTAAACAGCCCTTTTTAGTATATGTTGGGACTGGTTTTCTCTAAGTTGCCCAGGCTGGCTTTGAACTTAAAATTCTCCTGCCTTACCCTCCTGAACAGCTGGGATTATAGGCATGAATAATTATGCTGGGCTATTGTTTGCCTTAAAAAAATGAATTAGGAATTGTTTCCTCCTCTTCTGTTTTCTGAAAGAGATTGTTTAAATTGGTTTTAATTCCAATTTAAATTTTTGGTATAATTTTCTAGTGGAAACAACCTAGCTCCTCCGACCCAATTACATGCCCCCCCCCTTTTTTTTCAGGGCAGGGGTTTGAACCCAGGGACTTATGCATGTTGATTTATTTTGAGGAGATTTGAAATTACAAATTCAATTATTTGATAGTTATGGGACATTAGCTACCTATCTCATCTATTTTGAGTTTTGGGAATTTGTGATTTTCAAATAATCAGTTCATTACTTACAAATTGTTGAATTTATATACATCAAATTGTTTGTAGCATTCCCCTTGGTATCCTTAAAATGTTTGTAGGTTTCATAGCACTAGCCCCATTTCACTCCTGATATTGGTCATTTGTGTCTTTATTTTTGTTTGTCTTGCAAGAGTTTTAACCAATTTTATATTTTTTCAAAGAACCATGTTTTTATTTCATTGATTCCTTTTATCATCTTCCTGTTTTATATTCATTGATTTCTGTCTTTATTTTACTATTTCCCTTCCTTCTGCTGTGTTGGTTTATTTTGCTCTTCTTTCCTACTTTCTTTTTTCTATTTTTTGTTTGGTTTGGTTTTTTTGGCAGTTTTGGAGATTGAACCCAAGGCCTTGTGCACACTAGACAATTGCATTACCACTGAGCTACATCCTTAGCCCCCCTTTTCCTGATTTCTTGATATAGGAAATCAAATTGTTGGCATGAGACATTTCTTCTCTTATAATTGCTGCAAATATTCTTCCCTGCACTGCTTTGGCTTCATAGCACATATTTTGATATTTTGTGGTTTTATTTTCATTTAGTTCCATGCCAAAAAAATTTTTTTTTCCTTGAATAATTCCTCTGGCCCATGAATTATTTAGAAGTGTGTTATTGAATTCTCAAGTGTTTAGGGATCTTCCTGTTGTCTTTCTCTTAGTTGATTTCAAGTTTGAGTTCACTGGTACAAGTATATGCTCCATTTTGTTTGTTTAGGTTGGGTTTTTGGTCTTTGCAGTACTAAGGATACTCTACCACTGAGCTACATCCCTGGCCCTTTGTATTGTTTTTATATAGAGGCAGGGTCTGGCTAAATTTCTGAGGCTGGCCTTGAACTTGTGATCATCTGGCCTCAGTCTCTTGTATCACTGGGAATGTCCAGCACACCTAGTGATAGTTTCTTTTTGTTGTGGGATCTCCCTTACTAGTTCCCTACCCCCTCTCCCTGTGCCAGGAGCCTCTGGGTAGAGTTGGGGAGGAAAGCAGCATGTTTTCCAACATGCCTCCTTGCCATGCTCAGCTGGTGGTGTCAGCAGGCCTTCACTCTGTATGGGAATGAAGAAATCTACCTGGTTCTCCTGTTGGTAGATTGAGGTAAGGAAATGCCAGGCCTAGGTCGTCTACTGGGAAGACGCTCTACTAGCTATGCTGTTCACCTGATCCCTCACCCGCTCCCCTTCATTTCATCTTTAAGGATTCTACTTTGGCTTTCTCTTTTATGCCCTGGATTTATAGTTTTCCAGGGCATTTATAGGGAATTTGATTTCTAAGAATCCATGATATTTTCATGATAGGCATGTGTCAGAGCAGCAAGCTTAGAATTCAGCTAAGAAAACAGGAGAGCATTCACAGGAGGAGGAGATGGAAATGAAGGTCCTTACGTAAAAGATGTAAAGGAAAGGCGGAAGAAAGTTGCACACCAGCGGGAAAAATGGATGGACTGACAGCAACTAAGAGGAATGCAGGGTAGATGTGCAACGCTGGGCCTTGAGGCAGGTTCTGAGGAGTCGGGGATAGACCTGACTTCCTGAGCTTTGTGATAGAATCAGAAGAATGAGGAAGTTGGAGGCTCCCTCCCTGCTTGCCACAATGGCTGCTCTTGATTTTTTTCTACCCCAGTTCAGAAATGACAATGTGTCATTCATCGGTCTCTCAGTGCCTGGCACCGTGCGGGGAAGTGGGGTGGTGAATCTAGGCGGTGCAGCGGCCTGAGTGGAAGCAATCGCGCATTTCAGAAAAACCAAGGGGCGGGGCGGGCTTCATCCTTGGAGGTGTGGCAGGGGCAGCTGCCAGGAATGGAAGGAGGAGTTTTTCTTTTCTTTTCCTCCCCATGCCTAGAGAACTGAGGGGTGAAGGGGTGGGAGCAGATCATCACGCTGCCAGGAAACCCAGAGACCCAGCTTGGCCCAGGAGCTCGTCTGGATCCACCTTCCCCGCTGCGCTCTCTTAAGCTCCATCTCTGGTTGCCACAGAGACTGGAGGCGGTTGCCATGGAGACCGACGACTGCAAGGACCAACCAATCACTCCAAAGCTGCGGCTCCAACTCATCTTTTGGATGCAGGCATCAAGCTGGGCGGGGTTCCCTCCCCACTCCGGGCCTCCTGTGCCCTTCGCCTAGTCAGAGAAGGGTGGGCTGTCTCTGACAGTATCTCCCTGAGGCTCCTCCCCGGACCCTGAAACCTTGGTTCTAGAGACGCCTCCGCCTATTCCCAGCTAAGGGGTGATGCCACCGGGGAGGTGTCCAGACCCCGAATGTCTTCGAATCCCTCCCTGGTAAAGGGAGGGGGATGCTGCGGGAAAGGCTGGGCGGGGCGCAGGCGCCCCACGCCTGCTCGGATTCGTACACCACAGGAGGAAGACCTCAACCGGTTGGGTAGGGAGGGAGCACCCCCCACCCGCGACATCGCGCTCCGCAGTGCCTGGCTCGCCCGCGCACGCTCACTCAGGCCGCTGGGCGGGCGGGGCTGCGCTGACGTCATCCACACTCCGCTCCCCCTCCCCGCCAGCTGAGGGGCGGTGGCCGCTCAGGCTACGCCGGGCGACTGTACGGACAGACGGACCGAGGGACAGAGGGACAGGCGGGCGCACGTCGAGGCCATGCCCGGGGAGGCTGCCTGCGCCGAGTTACCGCTGCCTGAGGCTAGTGGGCCTGGGCCCCGCACAGGTGAGACCGCGGCCCCTCTCCTCTCAGGCCCAATTCTCTATCCGGCCTATTCCCTCCTTCGTCCCTCTGCCTCGCTCGCCGGCCAGTCCTAGTCATTTCCAAGCTCTGCCCTTCCCTACACTCGAACCCTGCCCCCAACTCAGGACTTAGGGCAAGAGCGGGATGGGACTCAGGGAGTGCTCCTGCGAGCCAGAAGCGCCCTTGGCCTCTGACCCTGGGGTCTTTGGGCTCCTCCCGCCTGTTCTGGCAGCCGCGCCCCGCTGGCGTCCCATTGTCCGTGCAGAGCTACCAGCCTCCAGGTCTGAAGGCTACGGGTTCGGGTTCGGAGGCGGGAGGCCTATGGGGTCCCTGCAGGCTGATCCGGCGCCCACCCAGACAGTCCTCAACTGCAGCCTGGGCTTCCAAGGGCTGGGGACTGGCCAGGCACAGGAGAGAGGAGCAGAACTGGCTGGAGATATAGGAAGGCCAGAGGGAGAGCAACTTGGGGGAGAAACAGCAGATCTGGGTCTGGAAGGTGGGAGGCCCTGGGGAGGTGGCCTCACCAGCAACGCCCCATTGTGCAGACCACCGGATCCCTGGAAAGGCTGGGTCAACAAATGTTGGTTTAGACTATAGGTCGGTCCACTTGGCCTGGGCAGTCAGAGCCTGGATGGTTTCTGCTGGGAGGTTGGCCATGTGTGGCTTGGGCAGGGCCAAGGGCACCTTGCTGTGAACAAGAAGTCACCTGGGCTGTCGACAGTGTAGGGTCAATGGCATGGCTATGAGGTGACACAGTTATCACCTCTGCTCTTGGGAAACAGGCAGTCCAGGATGAGACTCCACAGAAACAGGATCATGTGCTGGCTCTGTTCTGGCTTGTTTGGTGACCTTGAATGAGTCACAAAAAACTTTGGCCTTTTCTTTTCCTTCCATTCTAACCTTGGCCAATTCAGCCCTTCTCCTACCCTGGAGGCATATCAGGGGGTCAGTGCAGTGCAGTTTTAGAGCACCCAATTATGCCCACCAGCCACACCCACTCCCACTGTTGGATATCAGGTGTGCCACAAGGGACCTGAAGGAGCTCCCTGTTCTCTCAGGACCCCCTGGCTTATCCAGCAGCTCAGCCCTCAGTTGATGAGCTCTCAATGCCCTGAGGCTGCTGAGGGCAAATCCGGCAGCCTGGCAAAGCAGCTGCACCTTCTTAGACTTCACCACTAATCCTATTTGATCTCCACTTTGTAGGAGAGAAAGCCGAGGTGCAGGCAGTGTTGTCCTGTCACCAGTGAGCATGGTAGAGCAGTCATCCCTCGGCAAGCATCAGCCTTGGAGCCCAGCCTCTATAAGCAGCCCCTCCCCCTCTTGAGCAGGACCTGGCCTGGACTGGGGTGGGGGACTAGGAGGGCCTTCAGCAGATGCTTCAAATAGAAGCATCTTTGGCTTTGGTGGAGGTGAAAAAGGGAATGTTACAAGGCCATTAAAAAATGAGGCTTATGAGCACTTGGCACACATGGGAAAAATGCTTATGAGATAATATCTGGTGAAAACCGCAAGATTCAGAAGTGCATATGCAGAGTGACCTCAGTGATGATAAAATGCCAGTCAGCAAGAGACCAGGAGGTAGCAAACCAGCAGAGTGTTGTGGTAAGTCTTGCCAGGGGTGTTCTTTCACTTTGCTGAGTGCCCTAAGTGCTTTCTGATCCATGTTACTTCATGGTGTATATGTGAAGGGACTTTTCAGCTGGAGGTGTGTCAGCCCATGGAGGTTTCCTGAGCACCTGTAGCCTCCTCATGGGGGCTCCTTGGGACCCAGAGAAGGGCTACAGGGCAGGACCTAGCTCCCAGTCCCAAGGGAGAATTTGGCACTCATCATGGAATGGCTGCTACTCTGGGGAGCACTGGACCAGGGGCTCCATTAGCCCTCCTGTAGCTGTCCTGCTCCCACTGAGTTGCATGATCACCATTATTTCCCACCACTGCCTTTCTAGATGGATGCTCCAATTCAATTTCTGTGGTAAACACCTGTCTCCATTCTTCAGAAACTTGACTGCATTCAGAGCCCCTGGTTTCCCTCCTCCCATATGCCACAGGGAGCAGCCCAGGCACAGGGCCCTGAGGGGACAGGTTGATCTCAAGTGTTGGCAGCAATATAGGAGAGAGATGGGCCAAAGAGGCAAAGCCCGTATTTTACAGTAGGCATATGTGAGACCTGTAATGTTCCAGAGCTGTGCAGTGTGGGAGGGCCCACGCTCCTGCCATGGGAAGGCACTGTCCAGCAGATTCTGATTGCTATCCACTCCAGCTAAGCCCAGCTAAATCATACTGATTAACTAGAAAGGAATCAGCAATCTAGTCTCAAAAAAAAAAAAAAAAAAAAAAAAGATGGAAATGCTAGTTGCATCTTTGCTAAAGTGTCCCCAAGAAAATCATGAGTTTATAACACACACAGCAACACTGCCTGCAAGCCCCCATTCTGCAAAGCTACTGTCAGCAGTTCTGTTCTCTGTCAAAACCCCTGGAAATTTTCCCTTAAATGCAACCCACACCACCATTCTCTTCTCCCTCCTGTCTTCCCCAACCAGCTCTCCACTGGGCCTCTTTCAATGGACATCTGTTTCCCGTCCCATGCTCAGCTCTTCACCTCACTTGGTCTGGAGATGTGTCTGGGTGCTTCACGTTCTTCTCTGTCTCCACAGAGCTCTCTTGTGATGCAGCTGCTGCCACCATCCTGAGAGAGGACCGGCGGGAGCCCCATGCCCTGATCCCAGAGCCCAGCTCCCTGACCCTCACGTTCCTGCCCAGCAAGCCAGGTGCCCGGCCCCAGCCTGAGGGAGCCAGCTGGGATGCAGTGCCTGGTGGGGCCCCTTCAGCCTGGGCAGACCCAGCGGAAGGCAGCCCAAACCCAACACTCCTCTCCGAGGGCCCCCTCCCACAGGCTTTGCCTGATGAGGGTCAGCCCCCTGAGGCTCTGCTCACTAAGGGCCCTCTCCCTGCCACCCTGGAGCCCCGGATTGTGATGGGCGAGGAGACATGCCAGGCACCCCAGTCACCCAGGGCAGGCCTACCAGTGCTCAGGGATCAGGAGGGTGGGCTCACCGACCTGTACCCACCTTCCGAGCTGTATTCTCAGGGTGATCCTCCTGTGCCTTCCCCTCCCCCAGACCCTGATTCCTACTTCACCCCTCCCTCCACTCCCACCAAGACAACCTACATCCTGCTTCCCAGCCATGGGCCCCATAGGGACACCTGGGACCCAGAGGATGAGCTGTTGGACTCTCCACCTGCCTCGCCCTCAGGCTCATACATCACGGCAGATGGGGACAGCTGGACCTCATCACCATCCTGTTCCCTCAGCCTGCTGGCCCCAGCTGAAGGGCTGGACTTCCCCTCAGACTGGGGCCTCTCCCCACAGGGGTCTGTAGCAGATGAACAAGAGCCCCATCCCACTGTGCCTCCCGAATCCCTATCTTCTGAGTCTAGTCTTTCAGCAGACAGTAGCTCTTCCTGGGACCAGGAGGGCCACTTCTTCGACCTGGACTTCCTAGCCAATGACCCAATGATCCCTGCAGCCCTCCTGCCCTTTCAGGGCAGCCTCATCTTCCAGGTGGAGGCAGTGGAGGTGACACCACTGCCCCCAGAAGAGGAGGAGGTGGCAGCTAATGTTCCTGCTCCAGATGGGGACCTGGCCGGAGAGGGTGAGGAGGATAGCACATCTGCCTCCTTCCTGCAGTCACTATCTGACCTGTCCATCATTGAGGGCATGGATGAGGCCTTTGCCTTCCGGGATGACACCTCTGCAGCCTCCTCTGACTCGGACTCAGCCTCCTATGCAGGGGCAGATGATGATAGGCTGTATAGTGGGGAACCCCATGCCCAGCCCAGTGCCCTGCTGCAGGACAGTGCCCAGAAGACAGAGCAGGAGCATAGAAGGGGGACTGCTTTCTGGAGCCCAGAGGCCATCAGAACAGTAACCAACCCTCAGGTCTCAGAGGGAGAGGCTCATCTCGCCCACAGCCAGGAATCAACTTCAGAAATGGAAGAAGGCCTTGCTTTAAGCCAAGAGTCTGAAACTACTGTGACCCCTCATGCTCTGCAGGCAGCCCTAGGCCTTCAGATGGAGGCGGCTTCCAGGGTGCCCCCTCAGGTTGGTGAAGAAGAAGCTGACTCTACCACTGGACAAGCACCTGCCACTAGGGCACTGCTTCAGCTTTCCAAGGAGGTGATGAGTGCTACCTTAGGTCAGGAGCCCATCATTGTAGAACCACAACCAGTTCTTCAAGAAGCAGCAAGTCCCACCTTGTACACAGAGCCTCCTGAGAACTCAAAGGAAGAGGACCGAGGTCTCCCCTCAGGCCTGGAGACTGTAGTTGCAGCCACACAGGGGCTCCAGCAGGCTGAAGGGGGTGGCATTCTACTCGAGGACTCTCCTGAGGCAGCACTTTCACCCCTTCAGGAAGCAGATCCCACTTTAGGCCTAGAGCCTATGGCTGGGGCCACACCAGAGCCCCAGCAGCCTGAAGAGATTGTCACCGTACCCCAAATGCCTCCACCCCTGCAAGATGCAGATTCCACATGGGGCTTAGAGACCGTGGCTGGGGCCATAACAGAGCCCCAGCAGGCTGAAGGGAGGGTCACCATACCCCAGGACCCCCCTGAGACAGAACTTCCACCACTGCAAGATGCAGATCCTACCTTGGGCCTAGAGCCTATAGCGGCAGCCACACCAGGGCCTCAGCAGGCTGAAGAGAGTATCACTATACCCCAGGACTCCCCTGAAACAGAACTTCCACCCCTGCAACATGCGGATACCACCTTAGGCCTGGAATCTGTGGCTGGGGCCATAATAGAGCCCCAACAGGCTGAAGAGTGTGTCACCGTACCCCAGAACTACACTGAGACAGAACTTCCACCTGGGCAAGATGCAGATGCCACCTCAGGCCTGGAATCTGTGGCTGGGGCCATAACAGAGCCCCAACAGACTGAAGAGTGTGTCACCATACCCCAGGACTCCCCTGAGACAGAACTTCCACCCCTGCAAGATGCAGGTCCCACCTCGGGCCTAGAGCCTGTGGCTGCAACCACACCAGGGCCCCAGCAGGCTGAAGAGAGTGTCACTGTACCCCAGGACTCCACTGAGACAGCATTTCCACCCCTGCAAGATACAGATCCCACCTTGGGCCTAGAACCTCTGACTGAAGCCACACCAGGGCTTCAGCAGGCTGAAGAGTGTGTCACCATACTCCAGGACTCCCCTGAGACAGAACTTCCACCCCTGCAACATGCAGGTCCCACCTCAGGACTGGAGTCTGTGGCTGGGGCCATAATAGAGCCCCAGCAGGTTGAAGAGAGTGTCACCGTACCCCAGGACTCCCCTGAGACAGCATTTCCACCCCTGCAAGATACAGATCCCACCTTGGGCCTAGAACCTCTGGCTGAAGCCACACAAGGGCTTCAGCAGGCTGAAGAGTGTGTCACCATACTCCAGGACTCCCCTGAGACAGAACTTCCATCCCTGCAACATGCAGGTCCCACCTCAGGACTGGAGTCTGTGGCTGGGGCCACAATAGAGCCCCAGCAGGTTGAAGAGAGTGTCACCGTACCCCAGGACTCCCCTGAGACAGCATTTCCACCCCTGCAAGATACAGATCCCACCTCAGGCCTAGAACCTCTGGCTGAAGCCACACAAGGGCTTCAGCAGGCTGAAGAGTGTGTCACCATACTCCAGGACTCCCATGAGACAGAACTTCCACCCCTGCAAGATGCAGATCCCACCTCAGGCCTAGAACCTCTGGCTGAAGTCACACCAGGGCTTCAGCAGGCTGAAGAGAATGTTACCATATCCCAGGACTCTCCTGAGACAGAACTTCCACCCCTGCAAGATGCAGATCCCACCTCAGGCCTAGAGCCTGTGGCTATAGCCACACCAGGGCCCCAGCAGGCTGAAGAGTGTGTCACCATACTCCAGGACTCCCCTGAGACAGAACTTCCACCCCTGCAAGATGCAGGTCCCACCTCAGGCCTAGAGCCTGTGGCTATAGCTACACCAGGGCCCCAGCAGGCTGAAGAGAGTATCACCATATTCCAGGACTCGCCTGAGACAGAACTTCCACCCCTGCAAGATGCAGATCCCACCTCAGGCCTAGAGCCTGTGGCTATAGCCACACCAGGGCCCCAGCAGGCTGAAAAGAGTGTCACCATACCCCAGGACTCCCCTGAGACAGAACTTCCACCCCTGCAAGATGCAGGTCCCACCTCAGGCCTGGAGTTTGTGGCTGGGGCCATAACAGAGCCCGAGCAGGCTGAAGAGTGTGTCACCATATCCCAGGACTCCCTTGAGACAGCACTTCCACCCCTGCAAGATGCAGATCCCACCTCAGGCCTAGAGCCTGTGGCTACAGCCACACCAGGGCCCCAGCAGGCTGAAGAGAGTGTCACCATACTCCAGGACTCCCCTGAGACAAAATTTCCACCCCTGCAAGATGCAGATCCCACCTCAAGCCTAGAGCTCGAGGCTGCAGCCACACCAGGGCCTCAGCAGGCTGAAGAGAATGTCACCATACCCCAAGACTCCCCTGAGGCAGCACTTCCACCTGGGCAAGATGCAGATCCCACCTCAGGTCTGGAGCTTATGGCTGGGGCCAAACCAGAGCCCCAACAAGCTGAAGAGAGTATCACCATACCACAGAGCTCCCCTGAGAGAGCACTTCCACCCTTGCAAGATGCAGGACTCACCTTAGCCTCGGAGCCCATGGCTGGAGACACCCATGGGGCCCCAGGGAATAAGCTCATGGCTTCTGTGACCCAGCAGGAATTAGGTCTGGCCTTAGAACTAAGGCCAGAGCCTGGGGAGCATGATGCAGGCCCTGATGGAGACCCAGAGCCTTCAGCCTTGAACCAGACCCAAAAGGATGGCCCAGAACCAACTGCAAAGACTGGAACTCCTTGGGCCCCAAGGGAAGAGGCAGGTCCCACCTTAGGCATGGAGGCCCCTGGTCCCCCTGAACCTGCCTCTGGCACTGGAAAAGAAGTAGCTGTGGACCTTTCGGCACCTGAGGGGGAAATATGTCTTGAAGCCTGTGTGTACGTGGGTGATGGGGCCAAGACCTATTCGCCTCCAAAGGAGGCCCTGGGGGCTAAGAGCAAGAGGGGTGTAGGCCCCAAGCCACCAGCACAGGAAGGTGGGCCTGCATCAGTGCCCCAAGGTGTGAGAGAGGCTCCCAAGGCATGTCCTACTGCCTGCCCGGAGGTCACACAGGCACAGACCCTGAGCCCAGCCAAGAAAGGAAGGGGTCTAAGCAGCAAGGCCACCCTGGAACCCAGACTTCCCTTAGCTGTGGCCAAAGAGGCCAGGCTAAGTTCAGGCCCAAAGTCCCCAGCAAAGGCTGCATCCAGGCTGGTCAGGGACTTCCCTAAAGAGCTTACCCCTTCTGTATCACCTTCCCAGTGGTTGGAGCCTTCGCTAGGCCTAGGCAATGGAAAGCAGCCCCAGAGAGCACCTGGTATGCTCAAATCCTCCCCACTACAACTCCCAGAAAACCCTGCCAGGGGCCGGCCTAGTACACCTCAAGACAGGCTCTCAGACCCTGACCCCTCTGATCCTGGTGTTCTTGCTGGGGAAGCCCCACTGGCCCTGGGACCCCCTAACTCTCGCTTGTGCCAGAACCTGCAGGAAGACTCTGTGGAGGGTGAGGAGCCACCAACCTCTCGGGGCCTTCACATGTCTCGGGCAGTAGCCCAGGGGGCCACTGCTGCTGCTGCTGCCTCAGGAAACACCCAGCCTCTGGGGACAGGGCAGCAGATCAGCCTCTCCAGCCACCACCCACTCCTCATCCCCAAGGCGGCCCCCACGGATGCCAAAGATCTGGCCAAAGACCTGGCCTCTCAGATCTTGCCACCCAGCCAAGTGCCTCCTCCCTCTGGGACCCAGAGCCCATTGAGCCCTCAAGGACTCCCAGCCCTAGAACAGCAAGAGGACGAGGACAGCCTGGAAGAAGGTGAGGGGGAATGTAGGGGTGGGAGCCCCAGGCTTGGGCAGTTAGTCCTCTCCAGGGTAAGCACTGCCGTCCTAGGCTAGAGGACCTCTGCAGTGGTGTGATGATATGTCCAGACCCCCAGCTCCAATTCATGATGAAGTAGGGCCAGGGGCCCATCTAGGGGAGTCATTCTCACACCTCTCTTCCCTTCCCCAGACTCACCTCGGGCCCTGGGCTCAGGCCAGCACTCGGATAGTCACGGGGAGTCGTCAGCAGAGTTGGACGAGCAGGACATCTCAGCGCCTCAGATGGTGCAGTGCCCATCCCAGGTGCCCAGTCTGGGGGAGAGGTTGGCCCTTAGGTGGGCCCTACACTCCCACCCACAGGTGCTCAGCCCTCACCTTTCCACAGGCCCCAACAGGCAGCAGTGAGGAGACCATCGCCAAAGCCAAGCAGAGTCGCAGTGAAAAGAAGGCTCGAAAAGTAGGCTGGGAGCTCCCCTTCTGACCCCAGTACTAGCACCATCTGCACAGGGGGACATCTTTACCAAGATGGGTCATACCCCATAACTAATGAAATAGTATCCATAGGAAAGACCTGTGGGTCAAATCTAATAACCCATGCACCTTCCCCTAAAGAGTTTGGGCTGGAATGGCATGGTGGTCATATGGATGAAGGTCAGCCTCCTCCAGAGGCTAGTACACACAGGGAAGGACTGGTCACTCAGGGTCATGGGGAAGTTGGGGTGAGGTGTTTGCCTGCCAGGCACTGTGCTACCTGCCTTTTCTGGTTGGGCCTATAGCAGGTCTGAACCATCTTTACCCTCTGCCTCAGGCAATGTCGAAACTGGGCTTGCGGCAGATTCAGGGAGTCACCAGGATCACTATCCAGAAGTCCAAGAACATCCTCTTTGTCATCGCCAAGCCTGATGTCTTCAAGAGCCCCGCCTCAGACACCTATGTGGTCTTTGGCGAGGCCAAGGTTTGTCCTAGCTGTGGCTGTGGCAGTGGTGATGACCAGGGAAACAGGGATGAGGCAGATAGACAGGGAGTGTGCAGGCCCTACTGACACAGCTGTTCCATGCTACAGATTGAGGACCTATCCCAGCAAGTGCACAAAGCTGCAGCAGAGAAGTTCAAGGTGCCCTCGGAGTCCTCAGCCCTGGTCCCTGAGTCGGCACCTGGACCCCGGGTGAGGCCAGAGTGTGAGGAAGAGGAAGAAGAGGAGGACGAGGAGGAGGTGAGGCTAAAGGGCTCCAAGACTCTGTGTGGAGGGCTTCTGCCTAAGGCCTTGTGTCAGGAGAGCCCTGGCCCAGAGGCCTCAAGCAGCTTATCATCTCCCTACTTCACCCCACCAGGTGGACGAGGCAGGCTTAGAGCTACGTGACATTGAGCTGGTGATGGCCCAGGCCAATGTGTCCAGGGCCAAGGCTGTGCGGGCCCTAAGGGACAACCACAGTGACATCGTCAATGCCATCATGGTGAGTAAGCATTGGCCCCACCCCCACCTCCCAGCTGTCCCTGGAGGCCTCGGGTGAGGTCCTGATTTGGCTCTACATCATGACCCTCTCCTTCCACATTTTTCCACAGGAACTGACAATGTAGCTGCTGACCAGAAGCTGGGTACATCCTGCCCCATCCCCCAGCTCTGCTGTCCAATAAATTGGTGTCCCATCATCACCCTCTGGTGTCCCCTCAATACCCTCTGGCAACTTCTCAATATCCTCTGAAGTCCCCACATTGCCCTGCCATCTCATCATCCTTTGATGTCACCTCACCACCATGCCACCTCACTGTCCTTTAGTGTCCTCAGAAGACCCTCTGGTGTCCTATCATTATGGAATCCTCTCAGTGCCCCTACTGCCCTCTGAAATCCTCTCAAACCCTGGCATCACCTAACTGCCATCTGGGACCTCCTCAGTGTTCTCTGGTGTAGTCTCAATACCCTCTGGCATTCCATCAATACCCTCTGGTAACCCCCAATGCTCTCTGGCATCACCTAAATGTCCCTCAGCATCCTTTCATCACTCTCATGTCCCCTCACTGTCCTTTGGCATTCCCTCAGATCCAGCTAGGGGTAAGAGTGGCCATCTGCTCCACATTCTCCATTCTCTGCTAAGAGATCAGTGACTCAGTGTTGGCCATTTCTGGAATGTGTGCCCTGGAGAGGCAAGCATGTGGTTCTTGTGACTCCACATCAAAGACTCTGCAAGGCCATGCTCTATGTGTACATGGGGGACACTGACACTCACTGGGGCACAGGGTGGGCTGTGGAAGGCAGATAGGAGGTAGAGGACAAAGTCTGCGTTTTCAGCCTCCCCTCATTATTCCAGAGCAGGATTATTTGCATTCAAAGCTAGAGACAGCTCCAATACCCTCTGGTTTTCCCAGCCTGGACTGTGGTCCCATGACCAGCTCTGGAACAGCCATGGTAGAGGGAAAATTCTCCCTATAAAACACTATCCAGGGTTGTTCTCTCCTGAAGAGACAATACCACATGGACCTGTCTGCCTTACTCCGGAAGGCACCTATAAGACCCTCCAGACTCTCTGGCTAGGCCTGGACACAAGTGGGATATCCATGGAGCTCCATTTATGGATACCTCAGAGGCCTGATATGCAACCCTTCTGCCCAGCAGGGCACACCACTCCCTACAGTGGGCAGTGGGGAAATATCACACCTCCTCATCCCAGGAACTTTCTGGATGTGTCCTGAGGGTTCTCAGCAGAATCGAGGCTTTGATGGAGGGAGAGACCCAGAACAACCTGACTTCACGTCACCTCTCTCCCCTCCCTGGATTCTAAGGAAGGTTTGAAGTGGCGTAAAGGGCAGAGGTCAGACTAATGCCAATACAAACTGGGAGAAGATCACACTGGGGATGGACATGATGAACATGGAGAGGGTAGGTGCGTAAAGGGCCCGTGATAGCTTATCTGAAGCTCCCAGCACTCCCAGATAGCACTTCTGATCAGCAAGGTGCCAGGGCAAGCAGCCAGAGAAGTCAGTTCCTTGAGGAATCTATGCGAGTGATGAAAAGATCAAAGCACCTTTGCTGATCATACAATGCACATTGCTTCTGCTGCCCATGGTCACTGCCCCTGACACCCATAAGAGAACCCAGTAGATCTTCTGGCCTCACACCCACAAAGCAAAACCCAAATCACAAGTGCCTGCTGCCTCCACTGCCCCAGCCCTGACACCACTGTGCCCATCTCTGGGTATTATGGGCAGACGTGGGCAAAGGGACAGAGGCCAGAATGGACCCCCCTCCTAGCAACATGGTTTTCACCCAACTGGATCAGAAACATGTTTGGTAACCAGAGATTAAATTATTCACATTGCAGTAAACATTTTTAAGGTCTCTGAGAGTTAACAACAGGAACATCATGTGCAAAATTGACAGCTGTCCAGGGCCAGGCTATCAGGACTGGCTCTCCTTGCCAGCTTGGCCTGGCCCTCCCAGAGCAGGAGGTGCAGGGTATGGCTGAGCCCCAGAGGATGAGGCACAGAGCCTTCCGCCCTGGATCAGGGCATGTCCTGCGGCAGCTCTGTGCTCTTTCACAGTAGAGGACCTGGCCGCCCAGGGCCACCTGTGCCTGCAGCCGCTCCCCAGCTCCTAGCCAGCAGGAAGGGCTAATACTCAGGTCAACTCCTGGGGAGGCCTGGGATGGTAGGGATGGGTGCTCCACTGCCCATCACACTGAATCCTGGTCCATGCTGCAGCCCAACGCCTCGATGTCACTACTGATGTCTGAGATCATGCGGTCCCATTCATCCCCCTCTGAGGGTGCTGACCGGTCATCGGGACTGCCTGTGGCCCTGTTCCCATTGGTGGTAGAGGTGGATGTGGTGCTCAGGGCCCGCCGGTGCCTGCCAAAGCTGTCAGTGATGATGCCACGGCCGTCTTTCACACCAATGGTCTCTAGGAAGTTCTCGAAGTGCTGGCTGTCCTTCTCTGGGATGAAGGGCCTCAGACCTGCCAACACATAACCCCAACACCATACCCACAGTAAGGCTCAGGGTCCAAACAGGAACACAGCTGCCCCTCGTCCATGGCCCGAGGACCCTGATACCACACAAACCGTTCCCTGGATCCAGATGGTTTGGCTAAAATCCCACTTCTGAAAAGCACCCCAGCTGTAGAAACTTGCCATCTGTCACATCTGCCCTCCCTGGCCTTGAGGAACAGCACAGGCCAGGGGCCCACGACCTCCTCTCATTCTCTATGGGTCCTCAGAGCCCCTATTTCACAAGTAAGAAAATGAAACCCAGAGTAGTCAGTCTTCTGCTCTGCTGGCACTGGCAACAGAGGCCAAAACCATGATGTTAAAGCCAAAGGCCCAGCCCAAGGTGACTGCCCCAACTCAGCAGTCTGTCTTCCTAATCAAGAATCCCCTGAACTCCTCTGTTTTGAGCAGGCTGGGCCCATCCAGAGAGGACAAGAGTCCCACACACACAGGGGTAAGGTGCTGCTGCACCAGCTTGTCATACAGACAGCTGCCACCCCCACCTTCCAGAGCTGGAGCTCCTAGAGCTCTAACTACTGTGCTGTGAAGTCCCTATAATTAAGGCTTCCCAAAGAAGGCAAGTGAGGTGGCAGAGGGGAGGCCTGGAGGATGGGAAATTGCCCTCCCAGTGGGCTCCAAGCAGCATGCCACCATGGCTCAGCTCCTAATCCATTTGAAAAGAGGTGCCTACCTAAGGGCAGCCTCTAAAGGAACATCCTGAGTTACACATGGGCCCATCTGAGCCCTGCTGGGGAACTGACCCAGGGAGGCCTCAGCAGGAAGCAGGAGCTCAGACTAGATTCCAGCGGGCCCAGTCTCCCATAAGCAGGGAGCCCTGGGGGGACAGCCAATGTCGGCCAGGCTGTTAGAAAGGGAAATAAATCTACCTCTTTAGTTTACTGGGAGCACAGGTCCAGGACTTAGTAGCCCTTAACAAGCAACCACTGACTGTGTTCAGAGTGTTGGCAGAGGGAAAACCACAGCTGAATCATTGATCCCTCAAGGTCTGCGTCTCAGGTATCCAAGGTAGGTCTGACTACCAAGCCTGCCAGTCACTCAAATCTAACATGCTGAACTCTTCAGAGTCTTGTAAAAGGGTGATCTTCACCTGGGATGGCATCTTCACCTCTTTACTTGGCAAACTCCCACATACCCATCAATTACTCAAGTGTCACCTCCTTGAAGAACAACCCTGACTCCTCTCTTGAACTGTAGAATTCTATTCAGTACTAGTCCCAGTCCCAGGGCAACCTCTCCTGCTTCCTGGAAGGGCCCACTCAGCTCAGCTCAGCTCAGCTCAGGGTTCTCAGGAGATGGAGAGCTGTGGGTGGGCCCCCAGAAAGCTCTAGAAAGAGATCTTCCAACTAATTGTGGCAGATCCTGAGACCTCAGGGTGCTCTTCTGCCAACCGTCATTGTTAATGGAACCTGCACCTTTACTTCAAGGTATAGGTATACATTTCCAGAGGGAACCAGACGCCCTCTGGGGCTCCCCACTCACCAAGCAGCAGGAACTTGCGACTGTCTCCATAGAGCTGCCGTAGGCTAATACAAAACTCATGAATGGAGGCCCCATTGCGGTACTCATGCAGCAGCGCAGCAAATTGCTGGATCTCCTGCGACGACAGCTTAGTGCGCAGCTGTAGGAACAGAGAAGAACAGGTGTGAGAACAGATATGGGTGGGTAGGAGGGCATGGCAGCTGGGCCCTCACCCTGTCACAGCCATGGACTTGGGTGGATCACCTGCAGCAAACAGGGCTGGGAACCTGGGGGCCAGGCCCATGCTGAGGACCAGTCACGTCTAGGTTAACATCTTCACTCCCTGTGGGGTCAGAATGCCCACAGTGAATCCCTATCCCATCATCCCAGGCATGGTAGCCTCCAGAGGAAAAATGAGGTGCCCTGGCAGCTCCACTTTCCTGAACCTGAGTACCCTCATTGGGGCAAGGAGGGAGGGCAGTGCCAGTTCTTCATAGAGCATCAATGAAACAAATCAACAGGGAAGGGCTGGGGTTGTGGCTCAGCAGTAGAGCGCTCACCTAGCACGTGCGAGGCCATGGGTTCGATCCTTAGCATCACATAAAAATAAATAAAATAAAGGTATTGGAAAATAAATATTTTTTTAAAAAATCAACAGGGTAGGAAAGGAAGCTGGCACCTGTCAGGGTCAGGGCTGATGCCCTCAGGGCACAAATGCATGCAATGAGGAAGTCTTGAGGTTTTAGTGACAAAACTATGAGAGATGTAGAGGGAAAGCATCTAGCCCCAAGCCCTGTAGGAGCCACTATTTCCTCTCAGGACTTGGTACCAGCATGGTCCAGTCCTTATGGCTCAGACCCACCAACACAGGGTCCCATACTGTCCCTGGGAAAAGGCAGCAATGTCAGCAAAAATGATGAGGCAAGTGTACACAAGTGCCCACTCACATGCCTATGCTCTACGAGGGAAGAAAGCCTGGCCCCTCTCAGGCACTCCCTTACAGGTATGGCCTACCGTCTGCATGTAGTCCTGTAGCAGCTCTGTGGCACTGGTACTCAACTCACTCTCACTGACAGTCTTGCCGTGGGGTGATGCCTGCATGCAGAAGGACAAGGGCGGCAGGCCACTAGCATCCACAGAGTCAGAGAAGCAGCTGCAAAGGAACATGGTGTGTGGGCAAGCAGCTTGCCATCCCTGCATACTACACATTTCAGGGACCCAGTCAGGATGAAGTGTGCACCAGTCCCCATCCTTGAGCAGAAGTGTATGCAAATGATAGTAACAGGGATGATGGATGAAATGACAAGAAGAAAGTTGGCTGAGCATGGCCACGTGCACCAACCAGCAGAGGTAGTCAGCTTGGCCTGGTCCTGAGGCTCCTCAGAGGTGTGGCTCTTGATGGCCTCTGAGCAAAGGGAGGGAATTCATGGGACCAGTAAATGGACAGCGTCGTGGAGGGAAGAGAGGCTAATAGGAAAACCCAGGGGACAGTCTCCTCAGGCAGTGCCCAGAGTTGAGGGGGCACAGAAGGAGAGGTATAGATGGGGGTGAGCATCAGGACAGCAGAACATGTGGACTGAGCTGCCACAGAAGCTGTAGGTGGTGGCAGGGAGAGGCTGAAAAGTACAAAAGAACAAGAGCACCCAATGTGCCTTTTAAAGGTCACTCTCTGGAGGTCACAGAGTTGGCAGGGCAGGAGAGACCAGAGGGAGGTAAGGACTCTAAAAGCAGACATGGGGGATGCAGTGTAGACAATGGGTCTGGAGTTTTGGGACCGGTGAGGCTGTGATGAGCTGGAGGTGGTGGGTGACTAGCTGGAGCCCAGATGATGTTGGGCAATGTCCGAAGCTTGTCTACTCCAGGGTTTGGGGCACGTGCACTCACAAGGTGCTGGCTTCTGCATCGTAGGTCTCCTTAATATCTACTTTTGTGGAAGAGTCATCTGTAGGAAGATAAAAAAAAAAAAATACAGGGCTGGGGATACAGCTCAGTTGATAGAATGCTTGCCGTGCATACACAAAGTCCTGGGTTTAATCCCTAGCACTACCAAAAAAAAAATAATAATAATTAAAAAAAAATAAACAAACAAAACCCCACAACTTTCAGGTCCAGCCTGCCCAGCTATGTTTTACAAGAGACAGTGGCTGCCCTGCCCTTTGGGGAACCCTAAAGTCCTTCATCACGTAACCACCATGCCCCAGAATGTGCTGTGTGCCAAGGGTAGGACTCCTAGACTTGAGTCCACAGCCCTCCATTCCATCAAATGCACATCCTGCTGCAGGTTGGGAGGGAATCTACAGAGGACTCAACTTACCCACAGCTAAGGTTATGACAGCTGTCTTTGGGGATGTCAACTATGTGTTAAACTAAATGAAAGAAATTATGCTATTTGTCCCAGGTCACATAGCAGAAGCCAAAGAGCTGGGTATTCCAACCCCTGCCTAGACAAAGCCGGGCCTCAGAATCCCTGAGACCCTCATCTCTGCAAATAGTCTGCATACAGCAATTGCCTGGATAATGCTCAACAAATGACAGCTTGTGACAAAGATTATATAGTTGGCTGTTCCAAATGTAAGGAAAGGAGCATTCCAATACTGAGCCAAGCAGCAAGTAAAAGTTTTATGAGCAGGCAAGTCTTTAAATGGGAGCACAAGAAGAGGGTGGCAGGAAAAGGGACTTTTTTGTGTGTGTGCGTACTGGGGATTGAACCAGGGGCACTCAACCACTGAGCTACATCTTCAGCCCTATTTTGTATTTTGTTTAGAGACAAGGTCTCACTGAGTTGCTTAGCGCCTTGCTTTTTGCTGAGGTTGGCTTTGAACTCATGATCCTCCTGCCTCAGCCTCCTAAACCACTGGGATTACAGGAATGTGCCAATACACCTGGCAAAAGGGGATATTTCTGGTCTCAGGTGAGGATGGAGGGCAGAATAATGGCCCCAAAGAATCCACACCCCCAATCCCAGGACTACAAATATTCCGTTCCACAGCAAAGGGGAGTTAAGGTTGCTTATCAGCTGACCTTAGGATAAGGAAATGACCCTGGATTATGTGAATGGGCTCAATGAGACCACAAGGGTTCCAAGCATAGCCAAAGAAAGGAACAGAGATGCCATCAAGATGGAGGAAAGGGTTATGTGCCAAGACACACAGAAGTCTCTAGGAGCTGGGAAGGGCAAGGAAATGGTCTTCTAGAGGTTTCAGAGTAACCAGCAGAGCCGACACCTTAACTTTAGCCCTGTGAGGCCTGTGATAGAATCTTAAGTCCCTTAAGAGGATGCATTTGTGCTGTTAAGCTGCTAAGCTTTGATGATCTGTCCTGGCAGGGGAGAATGAACATAGCACGCAAGGCGCTGAAGCAGAAATAAGCAGTGGATGCATGCACGTGTTTCTATGTGTGTGTGCACATCCCAGAGGTAGGTTCCAAAAGGCTGGCAGGGGATAAAACCTACTCAGCCTGATAGTAGTGCTGTATGCACGCTTGCTTTGGGAAAACTCATTCAGATGTACACTTAGGGTCTGTGTACTTTTCAATTATTAGGACTGGGTGTGGTGGAGCACACCTATAATCCCAAATACTCAGGAAGCTGAGGCTGGACAATCATAAATTTGAGGATAGTTTTGACAACTTAGTGAGACCCTGTCTCAAAAAAATAAAAAAAATAAAAAGGGATGGGGACATAGCTCAATGCTATAGTGCCCCTGGGTTCAATCCCCAGTACCACAAAAATGAATGAATGAATGTATAAGTTAATGAATAAATAAAGCAAGCAAGTCCCTACTGGGAATTTTAATGCACAGGTCTGAACCAATCACAATCAAACTGAACTGTTCCTCATGCAGTTACTTTGAACAAGCTGTTGACTTCCAAGCCTCAATTCCCCATCTCAAGGACAGGGCTAAATGATGTTCCTACCTCACTTGGCTTTGGAGGACTAAATAAGATGCAGCATGTGCCTCAGTGTTCATCACTACAAGCAGCAGTGAGGCCCACATTGGGAAAAAGGGGCTTTAGCACCAGCAATAAGAAAGAGACCACACCATTATGTATATATACCACATTTTCTTTATCCATTCATCTGTTGAAGGGCACCCAGGGAGTGCCATAGAAGAATAGAAGTTCAGTGGATTAGACAAAGGGGAATGAAGGAAAGGGTGGGGGGATAGGAATAGGAAAGACAATGGAATTAATCTAACATGAACTGCTTATGTACATATATGAATAAAGCACAATGAATCTCCACATTATGTACATCCACAAGACTGGGATCCTAATTAGAGTAAAACATACTTCATGTTTGTATAAATATTTCAAAATATACTCTTACTGTCATGTATTTAAAAAAATTCTAATTCAACAGCAGATGTGAAGTGATTGCAGTCCAAGTTCTTCTCACAGCTCCTCCCCTCATTAATGTACTCCTCTGCCCATTATATTCAAGACACATTTACTTTGAACTGCATCCATTGAACAACTGACTTGAAACAAACAAAAAAGAAATAGACCATACCATGATAGACCCTTAAAATGAGGTATACACCTGTTCAAAGAATTCCCTCCCAGCTTTGTGAACACATAGGGCTCTCCCCACTTGTGAATTACTAGGGATAGGATAGGGGGCTGAGACTCATCATCATAAAAAGAAAAAAACTGCAGGCAACAAACAGCACTGTTTCCAGAATCTTTGCTTTTTATGCCTCTGATTTATATAAACCATTAATCTTTTATAAATGATAAATCTGAAAATTAATGCTGTTGGTGTTCAGGAGACTTAGCTCTAGTGAGCTTGTACATAAAGGAAGTATCTAGTATGGACTAACAAGAAGCCTGAACGTGCTCTGCAACCGGTCTTGGTGGAATGTGCAGAGATGCTGACTCCCATATGTTGGTCCAGCGACAAAGCCTTTTAGGTACCTTTGGTTCTTCCCACCAACAACAACCCATCTCCAAGCCTTGGCTTCAGGAGAAGCCTGAGCTTCACCTGAACACATTTGGCATGGTCCCGGAATGAGCCACCATACTGAGAGCTGCCTACGCTTGGTCATACTAAAAGGGTTATTCCCCAGACCCATGCTCAGCCCCCAGATCCACAGCATGCCTCTACTGGAAGCCTGTGGTTCCAGAAATGTTCATGGCCCCCATATTCTCTGCCTGCTTTTACTCAACGTACCGCTGTGCAGGGATAAGTGGTGGGTGGGTGTAGAGGCCCCATCAAATATTGCTCGGTCCAGAAAGTCGATGGTGGACTCCGTGTAAACAATCTGGAAGACCTGACCAAGCAGGGAGCATAGCTCTTCAGCGGCAACCTGCAGTGGGAACAGAGCAGCAGCTGATGTAGCCAGTGCCCAAGAAGCTTCCAGGGTACCTGGAGGCCTCAGACACTTCATAAATATGAACCAAAAGCAGACACCAGAATAACTAAGGGCCCCTACACCTTTCACAGCCCACAAGGTGCCAAAGCAGAGAAGCTGAGAACCACCTCAGGATTCTTTCTGAACAGACTGTGGCCCAGGTGTGCCTTGAAGGTATCTGGGGACTGTGCTGAGAAATGCTATCTAGAAGATATTTAAGGTAGGCAGTAGCTATTATCTATTTTACAGATGCAGAAATTAAACAGAAAGGTCTCCCCAAGGCCCTGTGGCTGTTGGGTGGCTATGAGCCCAAAGCCAAACCCACAACCACAAACAGATTTCTGTGGAATCTGCAAGCACAGTCCTTAGCACCAGGCAGGTCTGGGGTGCAGGTCACTGCATGCCCATCAATAAGGAATGCGGGGGTAGTGGACTAGTAGAGGAAGCAGGAGAATCTTTGAATAAAAACCTAGCTGTCCATGTCAGAGAAGGACTGGAGGAGGGGTAAAAAGGCCAGGTCAGGTAACGGCAGGAGGGTAAGGCCAGACTAGGCAGAAGTGGGTGGGGATGGGGGTGGTCAGCGTAGGGTACAGGAGTCTGGGGTCTGGGTTGTGGGCAAGGACTTAAGAAACTGAACATGAGACATGTTCAGGGTAGGCAGAAGGGTTAGGGTTGGGTGGGGTCAGGCAGGGGAAGAGGAGGGGCTGAGCCCTAGGTAGAGTTGTGGGTAAAACCTGGTCATTAAGTAGGGCTGGGCTGTGGGTAGGGCCATGGAATGACTAGTCATGGGTTGGATCAGGCTATGGAAGAGCCGGAGGTAGAAGAGGCCATTGGCAGGGCCTAGTTACAAGTTGGGCTGAGGGAAAGGCCTGGGCTATGAACAGGATAGAGATCTCACCTTGCTCTCTGCAGCCAGGATGACCAGGCAGCATGCTTCCACTGGCCCCACTGCACTCTCCGACAGGGAGCCTGAACTGAGGCCTCTGGAACTTTCCGCACACAGACTCTGGCTTGGGGAGATACCCGGATCCTGGGCTAATAAATGAACACCCTATCAGGTTAGCTCAGTGGAAAGAGGGCAGGCCTGAGAGCAGTCAGGGCACGAGTTGGGCTACTCCTAAAATATGGTTCAGGAGCTCTTTACTTGGCTCAGGTGTCTACCAAATGACCTGGGTGACTGGCCTATGCCATGTGTACTCTCTGGGAAAGTTCCCTCTTCTAGCCTCCTCCTAACAAGTATGGGAACAGATGAGCCCTGAGCTCCAGGGTACCAGAGCACACAGCTCCCCCACCCCCGCCATCTTCATACTTCACTGCATGTCATCACTGAGAATGGACACTCCACATGCATATCACCCCACATGACCTCCTAGCATCCTTGCTAAAGATGGAGGAGACATGTGATATCCCATATTCAATGCTTTTGATCCACACAAAAGATGATAATTTCACAAGGTTCAAGTTATCATATGATAGATTCTGAACACAATCCTGAAAGAAGTTTACCTCCAGAAAAGTTTATGGCCCAATAAACTCTCTTTATACAGAAGGGTAAACTAAAGCACAAGGGCAAAGGGCTGGGACTGAAAGTATGTAAATAGCAGAGTCCAGGTGCCAGTCTAGAAAGTCACATCTCAGTGTCATGTTTTTAATACTACCCACCACCTCCCCCAACATCTTGTGTGATTTCTAGGACCACCCAGGAGCCAGGCTCTGACAGCAGGAACATCCAACAGACCAAATTGGAATGACTGAAAACAAATCCTATACATCCCCTGTTGCCTAAGTATTAGAAGGCAAGCTCACCTTAGGAAGGAGGGAAGATAAAAATGGGAAAACCTAAGGCTCAAACACAGTCTGGTAGAGAAAGATGGGGAGAGGCCCAGGTCACATGCAGGAGAAGTATATGCAGACAAAGGCTATAAGGGGTTGCTCCATAAATCCTTCAGTGAGACCAAAGGCCTGCACTGTCCCCAGAGCAGTCACCACAGAACTACTGAGTATGTGGACCATGATGAGTCCATGCCAAGATGTAATAAGTGTAAAACATACACACAGGGCTCCAGAGTTGAAACAAACAGTATATTAACTAGCTCAATAATTTTTATATTGATTATATGCTGTTATGATAATACTTTGTATACAGAGAACTAAATAAAATATACTATTAAAACTAATTTCACTTGTATCCTTCTTTGCAGTATTGGGGATTGGACCCAGGGGTGTTCTACCACTGAGCTACATCCCCAGCCTTTTTATTTTTTGAGGCAGGGTCTTGATAAATTGCTGAGATTGGCCTTGAACTTGTGATCTTCCTGCCTTAACTCCAAGAGGTTAGAATTACAGGCATGTGCCACAGCACGTGTTGTCTCTCTCTTTTTTTTGTACCAGGAATTGAACCCATGGGTGCTTAACCACTGAGCCACATCTCCAGCCTTTCTCATTTTTTATTTTGAGACAGGGTCTTGTTAAACTGCTTAGGATGTCACTAAGTTACTGAGGCTGGCTTTGAACAATCCTTCTGCCTTAGCCTTCTGAACCACTGGGATTAGGGGTGTGCACCATCATTCCCAGCTGTCTTTACTTTTTTAATATTTTTAATTGGCTGCCTGGCTGTGCCTGGGATGGTTCTTGAGCAGGGTAGGCAGCTGGGAAGTTCAGATAGCATTCATGTGCTATCTCTAAGGACTCCACATCTACCCTCCTGTTAATGGATGCAGCCTGTAAGCCCTACTTCAAAACTACAATTTGCCTCTTTCCTGCATCACACACAAACTGCTTAAGCAGATACATAGATGACCCTGTATTTATCTAGCCTTAGCTAAAGTCACCCTCTGAGCAGACGTGGCTCCCTAGTTCCCTCATACTATACTGTCCCAAATACCAGTGACCCTTGGCCTGAAAGATGCATACAGCTAAACCACACACAGTAGACACACAGAGCAGACTTTAGATACCAGTCTGCCAGGCTCTGTATGGGGCACTTTGCATCCCAATTCTGATGAATGGAAACTATCCTGCTGAGAACAGTCCCTGGGACACAGGGATTTATTCCCTTCCTGTGAATCATAAGTTCTCTCAAAGATGAGTCCTGCTGCTTATGTTTTTATAAAAAAGTTTCTCCAATGGAATGTGTTTTCTCTCTCAAAAAAATGTATTATTTGCTGGGTGTGGTGGCGCATGTCTATAATCCCAGTAGCACAGGAGGCTGAGACAGGAGTTTTGTGGGTTCAAAGCCAGCCTTAACAACAGCAAGGCGCTAAGCAACTCAGTGAGACCCTGTCTCTAAATAAAACAAAATAGGACTGAGGATGTGGCTCAGTAGTTGAGTGTCTCTGTGTTCAATCCCCAGTACAAAACTATTATCTACCTTCTTTTCTTTTTTTTTAAAGTGATGAAAGTTATTTTCTATTATTTCTTTGTTTTTTGTTGTTGTTTCAAAATTTTTCCATTATCCAAATTGTTTTAATGATTAAAGCTAAGAAATTATCTTGCCGCATAAGGAACAGAAATGGGAGGACCTTCCCTCCCCACCTGCAAGGACCGGTTCAGGAGCTGGTCTCCTCACTCCCTGTCCCCTAAAGGATACCTCCTGTAGATACAAGGCAGAGGAAACAGAGGGTTACCATGGTGCTGGACAGAGTGCTTAGAAGCAGCCACAGAACCTTCTAAGGCCAGAAGGAACAGTTTAACCCTTCTTAACCAAATGTCCCATCTTCACCAAGCATGATCTTCATGACAGTACTTAAACTCCCTTCTGTCCATCTGTAAGATGGGAATCAATGAAATCTTCCTTAAAGATTTATTATAGGGGCTGGGGTTGTGGCTCAAGTGGTAGCGCACTTGCCTGGCATGCATGAGGCACTGGGTTCGATCCCTAGCACCACATAAAAATAAAATAAAGATATCGTGTCCACCTAAAACTAAAAAAATTTTTTAAAAAGATTTATTATAGAGGGCTGGGGTTGTGGTTCAGTGGTAGAGTGCTTGCCTAGCATATGTGAGACATTGGGTTAGATCCCAGCACCACATAAAAATAAATAAATAAAATAAAGGTATTGTGTCCATCTATAACTAGAAAAAAAAAGATTTATTATAGAGGTTAAATGAGATAATCATATCAAATGCTTTGTACTAATATGAGTCACATTAAATTGCCACTTTTATTGATTAAAATGTTTAAATACGGACAGTTTCATATTATTCAACTTAGTTCAATGCCTGGCATTAACAGTCAATACTCATTCATCACTGTGAAGGAAAATAAGCACCATGCCTTGAATATTAAATATTCTCCAAAGGCTGATGTATGGAAGGCGTGGTCCCCAGGCGGGCACTGTTGGGAGGTGGCAGAAGCTTTAGGAGACAGGATGATCTTATGTCATTGAGGTGTGCCCTCAAACAGCATTATGGAACCCCAGTCCTTTTTTCTTCCTTTGTTTTGCTTCCTGGACATGAGATAAACAGTTTGGTCTACTACACATTCCCTGCTAGTACCACCCTGGCATTACAGGCCTACAAGCAATGGGTCAACTAATCATGGACCGGAACCTCTAAAACCATAAGTGATGGGGCTGGGGTTGTGGCTCAGTGGTAGAGTGCTTGCCTCACATGTGTGAGGCACTGGGTTCAATTCTCAGCACCACATATAAATAAATGAATAAAATAAAGGTCCTTCAACACTAAAAAATATTTTAAAAAAATAAAAATAAAAAATAAAACCATAAGTGAAAATAAACCTTTTCCCTTGGGTAAGTTAATGATCTCAGGCATTTTTTTATAGCAATGAAAAATTGACTAACACATTCACAGAAAAGCAAATAGGAAGGGACCTTGCTAAGACATGCTTGGTAATAGGGCAGAAGGGATATGCATGTGTGTGTGTCTAAGTGTATGAGTATATGTATGTGTCTGTGTGACAAAGGCAGCTGTGTGCATGTGAGTGAATGTGTGTGTGTGTTTGTGTGTTTTGTGTACAAGTCCACATATGTAATGTGTGTCATTTCATGTCCATGTGATATGTTAAGTATGCTGGGGAGGGCATGAGCTACTGCTACACAGACAAGGTAGAACAGCTGTGACTCCCAGCAATCACCTTCCTAACCTTTCCATTACTTGAGTAGGTTTGTGACCAAAAGAATGCAGATCAGATTCCTAAGCCAGAACTTCCTGTGGCCTGTTTTTGAGAGTTTACCCAAACATGTAACTTCACAATTCTGAGACAACAAGACTGCTTCCTAGATTCCCAGGTACTGCTGACCTCAAGTGGACTGAGATTTCCCTCTTTACTACCTAAATAGTGTTTGTTCCAGGCAGAACCACTCCAGTCCCTCATGCCTTGCCACTACTCCTCTGGAAATGAAGGACTTCAGGGTAACCAAGATGCCTACAGTGGCCCAATGAGATCAAACCAGTGTTTTTGTGGCAATGCCAGCCTCAGAGGTCACAATAAATATGGAGGATGAACCAAAATTTCTCCCTCATTTCTTAATGACTTGAATGCCAGAATGGAGACCTCCAGAAGCTGACAGGTAGCTCCTACCCCAGCATCCAGGAGGGCAGGCACTGCGTAGAGCAATAGGGTAAGAGAGTGAGCAGAAAATGACATTCTTCACAATTCCACCTGCATGTAAAAGCAGTGACAAGAGCCCCTGGACAGAGTCTCCTTTTTGTTGTCCCAGCTTTGGGAACATTGTGGGGAGCTCAAAATGTGGGCTGGAGCTTGTATGGTACTGCATGTCTGTAATCCCAGCAACTTGGGAGGCTGAAGCAGGAGGATCACAAGTTTGAGACAGTCTCAGCAACTCAGCAAGACACTGTCTCAAAATGCAAAATAAAACGTTGGGGATATTACTCAAATTACTCCTGGGTTCAATCCCCAGCACAAACAAAAACAAAAAACATATATATATATGGAAGTTGGGCTGAGGGGAGATTCCCACCATAGCCTTCATTACTGCCCTTCTCTCCCACCTGGCCAGTGGAAGCAACACCAGTATAGGGGAGGCTGAGCCCCACCAGGAAGAGGGACAGGACACTGCTTCTTTGGATACTGGTCCCCAAGGCTCTGATTTGACAGGGACTCCAGGGTCACAGCAGCTGACTGCTAGCCCTCCTCTGGCTGACCTCTGGGATAGGAGGTCCAATTCTTAGCCACAACAGATAAGAGTGCCCAACACAGAGCTGCAGAAGCTGTCTCTAGAGTTTCATGAAAGTCAAGAACACTCCTCAGGACAAGGATCCTTCTGACCCCTAGTCATCCAGGTCCATACCTGTCTTTAAGACCACCAGGTGTGCGGCATCATCTCGGACATAGGAGACAGCAGCAATGTCGTGGATGGGCACCCTGAGGATGATGTCCTCCCCATCCCTCCAGGCCAGCTTGACATTGTAGGCAGACAGGCTGAGCACAGCATCGTGTTCCTGGGTCAGGTGTCCAGGAAGCAGGTGGGCTCGCTAGAAAGAACCACAGGGCATCAGAAATGCCAGGTGTGCCGAGGCCTGTCCTGGGCTCTTCTCCAGGAGCACTATACTGGCTGATATCACACATGTGACCAGTGTGCCTTTAGATTCAAAATTATGGTATATAATTGAGATATTTTGAAATTACAAATTTTGGAAAATAGCCCAAAACCACATAAAGCAAATCTGGAGAATGAAGTTAATGTTCAGACTGAGGAACAGTCTTTATGGCCAAGAGCCAAGTGCACCCATAACGTAATGGAACTGGGTCATCCCTCTTGGCCATGATATCAAAAGTGAATGGATTAAGGGCTGGTGTTGGCCAAGCGACAGAGCACACAGATGAGAGGATGGGGTTACCTTTGCATTGTCTATGAAATGCAGGATTTCAGTCCTACTGGAGGGATTCAGGTATCCTGGTATAGATGTTAACTGACCTAAATACTGAAAGAAAGTGAAGAAAAACAGTCATGAGAAATGGGAATTGGGAAATGAGCCAACACCACCATAGCAAGATCAACTGAGCACAGTTCTAGTGTCTCATACTCAGGCCACCAGTTCTACGAGGTGAGTACTGAATTCTCACACAAGTTTCCTAGAGCTCAGGACAACCCTCCCACATTTCCTATATTCAAGATCATCATCAAAAGTCCTACAAAAGGCATTTTAAAACTAGGTTTCGTAGCTAACCAGTGATGGCAGGTGTTTCCTTGCACTTCTGGAAGAACTGAAAACAAGGGCACCATGCAATAGTCCCCACTAAAAATAAACCCTAAGTTGCAAAGGTCAACACAGCTGAGAAAAATGAACACAAATAGAGAAATGAAGTGCCATGGTTTAAATGTGTCCCTCAAAGTTCATGTGTTGGAAACGTAACTCCCTGATGCAACCATGTTGAGGTGCAACTTTTAGGAGGTGATTCGGTCATAAAGGCTCTACCCTCAGGAATGGGTTAATAATGCTGTTATGGCAGGAATAGGTTCATCCTTAGGAGTAGTGTCCTTATAAGTTCAACTCCCTTTTTGCTCTCTCACTTTCTTCTCCTTCCACCTTCTGCCATGGGATGACACAAGAAGGTTCTCACTAGATGCCAGCCCCTTTATCTTGGATTTCTCAGTTTCTAGAACCATGCAAAATACATTCTATTATTTATAAAATTATCCAGTCTGTGGCATTCTTTTTTATCTTTATTTTTTGCAGTGCTGTGAATCAAACTAGGACCTTGTACATGCTAAGCAAGTGCTCTACTGCTGAGCTACATCCCCAGTCCCCAGTCTGTGGCATTCTATTAAAGCAACACAAAACAGATAAAGATATGATGTAAATAAGTTATTTTGTAACATGTGGCAATGAGGCACTTGGCTCAGCAAAGTACCATGATGAAGAACATCGGAGCATGGAGGCTCTGAATGGCAGCTCTGAGTCTGCTGTGTTCGTGTCTGGGTCTTATGAACTAACACAATATTTTTAATGGTTTGTTTTTTTAAATGGATCACTGATTTCTTCCCAAGAAGAGACAACTTCTTCTTTTCACTATTATAATTTTTATATATTTTTTATTTGTTCTTTTTAGATATACATAATAGTAGAATGTATTTTAACATATTATATATACATAGAGTATAACTTAATTCTAATTAGGATAAGAACAGACTTCTTGTACTCAACATTTGTCTTGATTCATCAACTCATAATTTTGGTTTTATATTTAAAAAGGATTAAGTGGGACTTCCAGTTTCTGGTCTAGCATTTAAGAGCTTGGAAGCTGGCACTTCCATACTTACAACAAGAACGCTGACTGAAAATCAACAACTGTTCTTAGATTTATCAAATAACTAAGGTCCCAGGGAAAACCACTACCCCCTAAACTGGAGAGACAGACTGAAGGATGATGAGAATCACAGCTTACCAGGAGGAGAAACCCTGGAGCTTGCACTGGTAGAAGCAGAAGGGGGTGATGACAAGTACTGAAGACTAAGCATGGACCAGCTTGGGGGCTCAATCAAAAGGGACTCTACCATTGAGCTACATCTCCATCCCTTTCTAAATTTTTGTTTTGTGAAGAGGGTCTCTAAGTTGCCCAAGCTGGCCTCAAACTTGAAACCCTCCTGCCTCATTCACCCGAATAGCTGGAATTATAAGTGTGTGCCACCATAACAGTCAAAGAAACAATTTTAAAATACAACCAGAGAATTCTATTATCCCTTACTGTGTCTAAAAACAGAGTATCTGGGGCTGGGGATGTGGCTCAAGCGGTAGCGTGCTCACCTGGCATGCGCAGGGCACTGGGTTCGATCCTCAGCACCATATAAAAATAGAGATGTTGTGTCCACCGAAAACTAACAAATAAATATTTTAAAAATTCTTTCTCTCTCTCTCTCAAATAAACAAATAAATAAATAAAAACAGAGTATCAAAATATGAGGCAAAAGAGGCTGGGGCTGGGGCTCAGCAGTAGTGCACTTGCCTTGCATGTGTGAAGTATTGAGTTCGATTCTCAGCACCTCAGACAAATAAATAAATAATAAAGGTCTATCAACAACTAAAAAATATTTAAAAAACAAACCTTAAAAAAAAATGAGGCAAAAACAGATGGATCAGTAGGGCACAGTGGTGCACACCTGTAATTCCAGTGACTCAGGGATCATAAGTTTGAGACCAGCCTCACCAACTAAGTGAATACCTAAGCAACTTAACAACATCCTGCCTCAAAATAAATGATTCAAAGGGCTGGGGATTTAGCTCAGTGATAAATTGCTCCAGTAATCCTAGCTACGTAGAAGACTAAGGCAGGAGGATCACAAGTTTGAGAATAGCCTGGGAAACAGTGAGATGCTGTCTCAAAATTAAAAATAATAATAATAATAATAATAATGGTTGAGAGTGTAGTTCAGTGTTATAACAGCCTGGGGTTCAATCCCCAGTGCAGCAAAAAAGAGGAGGAGGAGAAGAAAGGGAGGGAGGAGGAATAAGGGAAGGAGGGGGAGGAAAGCAGGGGTGATAAGGGAGAAGGGGAGAGGAAGGGGAGGAGAAGGGGAGAGGAAGGGGAGAAGGAGGAGGACAAGGAAAGAAGGAAGGAAGGATGGACAGATGGACATAGCGGAACTCAACAGCACCAAAATACTTTTTGTTTTTTAGTACTGGGTTGCTCACATGCAACATTCACCAACATAGACCACTTCCATAAACACACCTTATATTTAATTTTATTTTTTTAAACCTTCAGTGTATCCTTATTTTTTATTTTTTGGTTTTTTTTCTAGTTATAGTTGGACACAACACTTTTATTTTTATTTATTTATTTATATGTGGTGCTGAGGATTGAACCCAAGGCCTCCCATGTGCTAGGCAAGCACTCTACTGCTAAGCTACAATCCCAGCCCCATACTTACATTTAAAAAAAATAGAAACCATATGATGTCTGCTCTCAGCCCACAGGGGAACACCTTGAAAGGTGTTCTACCAAATTCTATCAAAATTCCCAGAAGGGGAAATAGGCAATGTGAATGGTCCTATGATCTATTAAAGAAACCAAATCAGCTATGAATAGCCTTCCAAAAAAAGAAAGCAGAAGGCACAGATGGGCTCACTGGTAAATTCTACCAAACATTTAAGGAAAAAAAATTACACCAATTCTCTACAATCTTCTCCAGAAAATAGGAACAGGGAAAACACTTCAGAACCTATTCTATGAGGCCAGCATTACCATTTTATTAAAAAAAAAAAAAAAAAAAACCCAAGACAAAGACATTAAAAAAAAAAAGAAAAAAAACATATAGACCAACATTTCTCATCAATATCCATGTAAAAGTTCTAAACAAAATATCAGAAAATTGAGCTGAACCACATATAAAAAGAATTATGTACCATGACCAAGTGGGATTTATCCCACATGGTTCAACATTTGAAACTCAATTAATGTAATCCATCTCATCAACAGGCTAAAGAAAGAATCATATCAACAGGTAGAGCAAAAGCTTCTGACAAAATCTAAACCCTACTCATGTCAAAAACACATGACATGGTGGTGCGTACCTGTAATCATAGATACTTGGGAGGCTGGCAAATTGGAGACCAGCCTATGCAAACTCAGTGACAATCTGTCTCAAAATAAAAAGGGCTGGGGATGTAGCTCAGTGGTGATTACTTACCTAGCATGAGTGAGGCTCACAATTCAATCAACAGTAATTCGAAAAAAAAAAAAAATACAACTCACATCATACTTAAGTGTAAGAAACTAGATACTTTTCCCCTAAGATGAGAACAAGGCAAGGATGTCCTCTTTCTTTCTTTCTTTCTTTTTTTTTTTTTTTGAGATAATTTTTTTTAATATTTATTTTTTAGTTTTCGGCAGACACAACATCTTTGTTTGTATGTGGTGCTGAGGATCGAACCCGGGCCGCACGCATGCCAGGCGAGCGCGCTACCGCTTGAGCCACATCCCCAGCCCAGGGATGTCCTCTTTCATCATTCTTCTTTTTTCCCATATTTTTAAAAAGTATTTATTTTTTTTTAATTGTAGGTGAACACAATACCTTTATTTTATTTTTATGTGGTGATGAGGATAGAACCTAGGACCTCATGCATGCGAGGCAAATGCCCTACCACTGAGCTACAACCCCATCCCCTCCATATTTTTTATTGGCACATTATAATTATACATAACGGTGGGATTCACTGTTACATTTGTTCATACACATTCTCATCACTATTATTTAACTTCTGGCTAGATGTCCTAGCTAATGCAATGCAACAAGAATAAGAAACAAAGGATACACAGGTTGGGAAGGAAAAAATAAAATTGTCTTTGTTCACAGATGACCTCTGAACCAGAGAACCATGTAGGGAGGTTGCTCTGGAAATCCAAAGAGAGAAAATATGACACAAAACCAATCATCTAATGCTGCACAATGCAGTCTGCTCACTAGACAGAAAAGGAAACAGAGAAAAGAATAACTGGCTAAAGCACATTCAGGGCACTCCAAAAATACAAGTTTGGACCTAGAGTGCTCGCCTCACATATGCAAGACCCTGAGTTCAATCCTCAGCACCACATAAAAATAAATAAAGATATTGTGTCCAACTACAACTAAAAAATAAATATTAAAAAAAAGAACTGCTGTAAGTCAACAACAACAACAAAAAACAAACAAACAAACCTAATTCAAAAAAGGGGAAACAACTTGAATAGACATTTTTTCTAAAAAAGATATATACATGACTAATAAGCACATGAAAGGTCTTCAATATCACTAATTATTAGGGAAATGAAAATCAAAATTGCAATGAGATACTAACTCACAGCCATGAAGATGGCTATTATTAAAATATAAAAATTGGAGGGATAACACCTTTTAGTGAAATTATGGAGAAACTGGAACCTTTATACACTGCTGGTGGCAATGTAAAATGGAGCAGCTGCTGTAGAAAACAATATTGTGGTTCCGCAAGAAATTAAACCAAGAATTAGCATATGATCCAACAATTCCACTTCTGGATGAATATACATTTTTTAAAAAATCAAAGCAGAGACTTTAAACACATTGACATTTATAATCAACAAACGGTAGAAACAACCCAAATGTTCACTAATGAATAAAGTGTGATATATCCATACAGTGGAAGAATTTCCTCAAAGAGGAAGAAAATTCTGACACCTGCCATGATACTGATGAACCTTGAAGATGTTGTCCTAAGTGAAATTAAACAGTCATAGATGCACAAATACTGCATTATTCCACTTATACAAGGTGCCTAGAGTAGTCATATTCACAAAGAGAGAAGAATGGTGGTGGCCAGGGGCTGCAAAGAAAGGGAATGGGCAGTCATTGTTAATAACGATGATTTCGGTTTCGGGCTGGGGTTGTGGCTCAGTGGTAGAGCGCTTGCCTAGCATATGTGAGGCACTGGGTTCGATCCCCAGTACCAAATTAAATAAATAAACAAACAAACAAACAAAATGAAGCTATTGTGTCCATCTAGAACTAATAAATAGCAATGATTTCAATATGGGCCGACGAAACATTCTGGACATGGATGGTGGTGATGGTTATACAACAGAGTACTTAACGCTACTGAACTGTATACTTGAAAATAGTTGAGAAGGCAATATGCAGGGTGTGAGCTGTATTATAGATTGAACCCAGGGCCTTGCACATGCTAGGCACGCCCTCTACCACTGAGCTACATCCCCAGCCACCCCCCCTTTTTTCTTGAGACAGTGTTATGGTTTAGATATTCGGTGTCCCCCAAAAGCTCATGCATAAGACAATCCAAGAAAATTTAGAGGTGAGGACTGGGGTTGTGGCTCAGTGGTAGAGTGCTTGCCTAGCATGTATGAGGCACTGGGTTTGAGTCTCTGCACAGCATATAATAAATAGTCTATTGACAACTAAAAAAAAAGTAAGTTCAGAGGTGATGGGTTTTGAGAGTCTTAATCTAATCAGTGTGTTGATTCACACTGATTAACTGATGATTAACTGGGTAGTAACTATCGGCAGGCAGGGTATGGCTGGAGGAGGTAGGTCACTGAGGGTATGTCTTTGGGGCTTAAAATGTGTTCTTGTTGAGGAGAGCTCTCTCTCTCTCTCTGCTTCCTGGTGGCCATGTCCTGAGCTGCTTTTTTCCTTCATACCTTTACACCATGATGTTCTTGCCTTACCTCGGGCTCAAAGTTCCCAAGTCAGTCATCTATGGACTGAGACCTCTGAAACCATGAGCCCTAAATAAACTTTTCTTCCTCTAAAATTGTTCCTGTTGGGTCTTTTGGTGACAGCAGTGAAAAGCCAACTAACACAGACAGGATCTGGCTAAGTTGCTTAGGCTGGCCTCAAACTGGTGATCCTCCTGCCTTAGTCTCTCAAGTTGCTGGGATTACATGCGTATACCACCATGCCCAACAAAGATGGCAAACTTTATAGTCTACTGACAACTAATATATGTTATGTATATTTTACAACAATAAAAACTTTATCTTATTAGTTTTATTCAAAAATTTATTTTGCAACCAGGCGTGGTAACACACACCTGTAATCCCAGAGGCTCGAGAGGCTGAGGCAGGAGGATTGCAAGTTCAAAGCCAGCCTCAGCAATTTAGTAAGGCCCAAAGCAACTTAGCAAGACCCTGTCCCAAACAAAACATAAAAAGGACTTGGAATGTGACACAATTGTAAAACAACCCTGGATCAATCCATGGTACAAAAAATTTTTTTTTAATTTTATTAAAAACTTTTTCAATGATCAATGCTACACTGTACATTAGATATCATTTCTAGCTTTGTATCATCCAAAAATATTATTTTGTGTTTTCACTCAAATGAGTAAAAAAATATTGATGACGGCACACACCCTTTTGGTGGAAGACAAGAGTTCCTCAAACCCCCTTGCTAGAAAACAATGCACAATCCTCCAATGAGCTTGTAACTGCCTCTCTTGGCTCCAGGACTTGCCTATCATGTGCTGGTAGGCACTGAAAAGCAGGCGATGCATGGTGCTAGGTCCTGGTAGTACAATATTAAGCTGGATAAGTTTGTCCCCACTAAGGCACACCACATGCCACAGCATTTAATAACCTGATGAGGTTCAGGGGTCATTTTAACTTACAGTTGTGGTTCTTAGGAGCTCAGTCCAAGTAAAAGCTGATACTGACCAAAGTAGAGATCACAGAGGTGCTATGGAAGACTATGGGTCTCAGTACTGGGGATCTCAGCATTTGAAGGCTCAGGGAAGGAGGTATGCTGGGATAGACCCATAAAATGACAGGAAATCCCACCAGAGCCCATCCACCATGGTACTACAAAGTAGGTGGAGAAGAAGCATGAGCTGGCCAGCTTTTGCAGACGCAGCTAATGGTGAGATATGCTCTCACAGAACTGGGATCCCCAGAAGCAAGAGGGCAACAGGGTCCTGGAACAGCAAAAGCCAGGTAGTAGCACTTAACCAACAGGGGAAGGGAGGCCTGAATTAATAACAGGGAGTAAAGTCAAAATGGTGATGGGGCACCTGTTGATATGACTCATAGAACACAGCGTTCCTAGAGGCAAGACTGTTCAATATATACAAAGAAGGAGATCAAAACAATAGACAACAGCTGGGCATGGTGGCACACACCTGTAATCCCAGGGGCTCAGGAGGCTGAGGCACGAGGATCTTGAGTTCAAAGCCATCCTCAGCAACTGTGAAGCACTAAGCAACTCAGTGAGATCCTATCTCTAAATAAAATACAAAATAGGGCTGGGAATGTGGCTCAGTGATTGAGTACCCCTGTGTTAAAAAAGGGGGGGGGCAGAAAGTTGAGGTAAGCTTCTGCAATAAAAGTATCTAACCCTGACTCAGTTTCCAGACCTGAAGCAGCTCTTAGACCCAAACACTGATGGAAGGAGAGGACACATCTGTGTGGGAAGGAACTTAACACCAAGGCAAGTATGCCCCATGGTGATTTTACCAGCATTAAATCTCCAAAGAGATTTAAATGGCCCAGGTACAAGGTTCCTGGGAACTGGAAATCTGTGAAAGTTTTTGGAGATTCAGAGGTGATGCCACTACTTGGGAACCCACACTGCCAACAACCCTGTATGGGGTGGGGCTATAAGGTAATCAGTGGATTCCAGGTCTATATCTAAGTGTCCACTGGGTCAATACTCAGCTGGTAGTCACCTGCCATTTCCTGAGTAACATATATAATATATAAAAGGAGAAGACACACTTAGTAGGGTGCAGAATCCTCATGATGACCCTTGGACCTATAGACAAAAGAGCTACTGAAACAGAAAAGACCATCTCAAACTGATTCCAGCCCCCTACTCTGAGCCAAAGTGGTAAGTCAAAAACAGGCTCAGACCTGTGGACCTGATGATGTGTCATCCCTCCAGGAGACCAACTAATCAGTAGGTACATCGGGACTCCTTCAACCCTACAATAGGAATCCTTTCCTAGTAAGAATGAGCGCATAACACAGTTATAGTTCTGCCTCTCCTGCCTGTGGCATCAGTCAGCTCCATTCTCCCGGGGCTCATAGAATACCTGATTTCTGATGTGGGACAGCATGTGACATTACCTTGGACTAGGGCATTCACTTTGTACTAAAGAGATATAAAAGTAGGCACAAGATTGTAGGAATCAATGGTCCTATATAATGCCTGATTGTCCAGAATTGTCAAAACTGTCCAACGGAGTTGTGGAATGGTCTCTTGAGGGTATAGCTGAAGGGCTACCTGTATGACATCCCAAAAGAATGCTTTCTCTCCTTTCAGAGGCATTATGCATCTAAACCATAGTCACTACATGGTACTAGGTCTCCACTGGGAAAAATGCAGGGGTCTAGGATCCAAGGTATGGAAGCAGGAGTGGCTCTAATCACCATCAGCTCAAGTGACTGCTTGGGGAAACTGGTACTTGCTGACCTCTTCACTTTAGGCTCTGCAGGTTTTGAGGGTCTAGATCCCAGGGACAAAATACTTCTATCAGGCGACACAGGGGCTGGGATTGTGGCTCAACGGTAGAGCGCTCGCCTAGCTCGGGTGGGACCGGGTTCGATCCTCAGCACCACATAAAAATAAAGGCATTGTGTTGTGTCCATCTTCACCTTAAAAATAAATATTAAAAAAAAAAAGGAGACACAGCAAGAAATAGTGGCTAGCTGGTCACTTTGGGTTCCTCATGTTCATGCATATGCAAGCAAAGAAAATAACAACTGTTCTACAGGGGAGTTGACCCAGATCACCATGAGGAGGTGGGGACATAAGGAAGTAGGGACAGTCCAGAGTACGCCTTAAATATCTCTGGATATTCCCCCACCCATCAGCAGGCAAATTGGCAACCATGACCTATAGAATAGAAGCTACTGAAGTAGAAAACACTATTTGGAAAAGGCCACCTGGTAAGGATAGGATGATTAGTTATAGTTCATAGGTATTGAAATTTATCCAATATGTATCTAGACCCTGGCGCAAACAACTGAGACTAGCAGATTCACCAGGCAGGCGAGGAAACTCTTATTGCACAGGCAGTGGAGGAGGATAACAAGGTGTGCTCAGAGTCATTGATGCAGTGGGGACTGCACTTCATTGGGGAAAGGTTTCCAGCAAATAAGACCAATTGATGCTGGAGAAGCAGGGTCTGGATGGAGTGAACTTAGTGAGAAACACAATATCAACAAGCAGAAGGCAGAAAGCAGCACATGTGGTAGACATCCCACCCAGGGTCCCCACCATTCTGAGTGTTGATAAAACTCCCTGATTCCATCCCCTGCATCCCTCCCATCAATAAAGGTGGCAGAACTGGGATCGAACAGACAATTTTCACATACTTTTTCCTCCACCCTCCCCAGCCTCCCCTCCTCCCCAACAGGCCCCTAACAGTTCAACTGAACATAATCTCATTTCAGATTCTGCTGCTGGAGAATCATTGGAAACAAATACAAAGACAAATGATAAACCAGCAAGAGACATTTGCCATTAATTTTACAGCAAAGGGCTAAGTTACCTGACATACTGACAGCTACTGAAAATACAAAGAAAATAGGCACAAATAACCAAAGGAAAAAAGGGGCAGTGGATCTAGAAAGACAGTATGAAAGAAATTTGACTCTTGACTATTTGGAAAGACTCTCAACCTCACTTGTAAGTAAAACTATAATGAGGAAACATTATAGTTACTTCTATTGATTAGCAAATATCAAAAAGGTTGCATACACACTGTGTTGTTCCTCAGAGGGTGGAGACAGGCACTCTCAAAGACTGCTGAAGGCATGCACAGGCTTAACTTCTCTATGAAGAGCAATCTGGAATTCTCTGTCAAATTAAAAAGTAACCTAGACTTACAGATCCAGAAATTCCATTTCTGAAATTTATCCAATATGTATCTAGAGTAAAATGTGTGTAATTGTAGATAACAAATTAAATATGCATTAATAGGTCACTGGTTAAATAAAATATGGTACAGCAATATAAAGGAACACTATGCAGTCATTAAAACAAGTGAAGCAGCTTTACATGTCAGTGTGACATTCTGATATATAAAGAAATACATAGTGGAGTACAAAAAACAAGGTACAGGCAATGATTTTTTAAATAAACCCCCACAGCAGAGGTAACAAAAGCAAAAATTGACAAATGGGATTATATCAAACTAAAAAGTTTCTGTACAGCAAAAGAAATAACCAAGAGAATAAAGAGATAATCTGCAGAATAGTAGGAAATATTTGCAAATTCTATCCACTAAGGGGTTAATATCCAGAATATCTGAGGAACTAAAAAAAAAATTCAATAGAAAAAAAAAAGGCCTGTTAACAAATGGACAAATGATCTCAAACAACATTTCTCAAAAGAAGATATACAAATGGTCAACAAGTCTATGAAAAAAAAGGTTCAACATTGCTAATCATTAGGGAAATGCAAACTGAAGTCAAATCCACAATTAGAGATCATCTTACCCCAGTTAGAATGGCTAATTATCAGACAGTTAAAAGATAACAAATGCTGCTGGCAAGGATATGGAGAAAAAGGAACACTTATACACTCCTGGGAGGAATATAATTTAGCACAGTAATTTTCCACAGTTATGGAAAGCAGTATGGAGGTTCCTTGAGAAACTAAAAGTAGAACTACCTTATGATTCAGCAATCCCATTATTAAGTATATATATCTAAAGAAAATGACATTAGTATGTTAAAGAGATGCCTGCACTATTATGCTTACTGCAGCACTACTCACAATAGCCAAGATATCAACCTAAGTAGCCATCAATGGATAATTGCATAAAGAAGATGTGACCCAAGAGTGATGGCACACGCCTGTAATCCCAGAGACTCAGGAAACTAAGCCAGGAGGCTTCCAAGTTCAAGGTTGGCCTTGGCAATTTAGAGGGACTTGCTCAAAATAAAAAATAAAAAGGCTAGAGCCAGGTAGAGTGGAAAACAACTGTAATCTCTGTAACTTGGGAGGCTGAGCAGGAGGCTCAATTGCAAGACAGAGACCAGTCTTGACAACTTAGTGAGACCATGTCTCAAAATAAAATAAAAAAGGGCCAGGGATATAGCTCAGTGGTAGGGTACCTCTAGGTTCATTCCCCAGTATGGCAAAAGGAAAAAGAAAATGTGATGTGTATACACAATAAAATATTTTTCTATAAAAAAAGAAAGATATCTTGCCATTTGCTCACAGAAAGACACCATAAATCTCACTGATATGTGGAAGTAAGTCAGAAGTACAGAATAGAACAGGGGTTATCAGAGGATAGAAAGGAAAGAGAGAATAGGGAAGACAGAAGATGGTTATTGGGTACAAAAATACAGTTAGATGGTTACAAATAGTTAATAATTTATTGTATATTGCAAAGCAGCTGTAAGAAACGATTTTTGAATGTTTCCAACACAAAGAAATGATAAATGTTCAAGATGACAGATTTTAACTGCCCTGACTTAATCATTATACACTGCAAACATGTACTGAAATATCACATTAGACCCATAAGTATATACAATTATTACATCAAGTAAAATAATTTTAAAACTTTTTTTGGGGGGGGCACCAGAGATTGAACCTAGGAGTGTTTAACCACTGAGCCACTTACCTAGCACCTCCCCCCCACTTTTAATTATGGTGCTGGGGATTGAACCCAGGGCCTTGTGTATGCAAGGCAAGCACTCTATCAACTGAGCTATATCCCCAACACCTCCAGCCCCTTTTTAATATTTTGAGACAGGGTCTCACTAAGCTGCTGAGAGCTTCACTAAATTGCTTAGGACCTCACTTAATTGCTGCATCTGGCTTTCATCTTGCCATCCTCCTGCCTCAGCCTCCTAAACCACTGGGATTATAGGCATGTGCACCCAGCTTTACACATTTTTAAGCTGAGTGTGGTGGAACACACCTATAATCCCAGCTACTCTGGAGGCTAACACAGGAGAATTACAAGTTCAGGTCAGTCCAGGCAATTTAGTGAGACCCTGCCTCAAAAATAAAAAACAAGAGCCATATGCTTGCCTGTAATCGTAGCTCAAGAGGCTGAGATAGGAGGATCTTGAGTTCAAAGCTAGCCTTAGCAATTTAGCAAGGTCCTAAAGCAACTCAGTGAGACCCTGTCTCTCTAAATAAAATACAAAAAAGGGCTGTGGATGTGACTCAGTGGTTAAGCACCTCTGAGTTCAACCTCTAGTACCAAAAAAAAAATAAATAAATAAAAAATAAAGAGCTAAGGATAAAATTCAATGGTAAGTGTCCCTGGATTCAATCTCCAGCACCACACACACAACACACATAAAACCCAAAACAACTTTTTTTTTTTTTTTAAATAAAGTTTAGGGGTGTGCATGTAGCTCAGTGGTAGAGTGCTTGCCAGCATGCACAAGGCCCTGGGTCCAATCCCCAGCACCACAAAATGAATGCGCAGCTGGCTGACTGACCAAATGAATGAATGAAAAGTTGGGAGCTAGGGATGTAGCTCAGTGGTGGAAAACTTGCATAGCATGAGAAAGACGCTGGGTTCAATCCCCAGTACCACACACACATAGAAAAATGTTTTTTTTAATTGAAATTTTAAAACAGAAGATGCAGTATACACCATGTAATCATTTCAGAAACAAATGCATACATGTTTATATATAGATATCTAAATTATATGTGTAAGAATTCAAGAAAATGGAGTCAGGGTTCCTTCCAAAGGTTACATATTCAATAAATAATTTTTTTAATTAAAAAAATAAATCTAACCAAGAAGTTTCTTGGGTTTGATATCACAGAAGTAATTACCTACTGTCTCTCCCAGAATGAAGACACAGTAGGCCTGGTGTGTGTTACCTCACTCAGTCACCAGGCTTCAAGCTAACATAGCATTGAGCATACTGAGGCAAATGCCAGCATGTGATGAAAAATAAGGAGAATGTTTCAACTTTTCGAAGGTTTTGTGAGGATTAATGAATGTAAAAAGTTAAACAGTATTGCTGCACACAGTAAGCATTCCAAAAATAGGAACCATTATCAAGTTTCTGTCAACTTTATTTTTAATGCTCATTCTAAACACAAAATACTTTCCATAAAGAACCACATTGGAATATGTGGGAATAAATGTTTCCTTGCCACTTGAAGATTCTGTTATCACTATTTTTATTTTATCAAAGTAATAAAGTATACGTTTTAAAAAGTCAGATACTCCAAAGAAACATATAATAAAAAATGAAAATCTCTGGTTCCAACCAGGAAAATCCTATAAATTACTTTCAAGAGATAGCCGTGCTAGGATCTGTTTCTTCAGGCATCTAGGGTCATTTTTCTAAATGATGGGTTTATATTGCAATTGTTTGGTTTCTTGTTTTAAGACATTATATCTCAACTTCCAATTAAATCACTATTCCCCCAGGCTGGAGCTATGGCTCAGCGGTAGCGCACTTGCCTGGCATGTGTGAGGCACTGGGTTCGATTCTCAGCACCACATATAAAGAAATAAATAAAGGTCTAACAACTTAAAAAAAAATACATATATATATATATATATATATATATATACACACATAAATCACTACTCCCACTTACCCTTTCTTTTTTCTTAGAATATGATTTTTTACTTAATCATTAACTTACTGCTTATATCACTTTGTCACATATATTCCACCTCACTTCTATGCAAAGTCATAAAACTACAGTTTGCTGGAGGAGGTTCAGGTTGGAGGGGTGTTCCCCAGGCTGATCTTGAACTCCTAGGCTCAAGAGATCCTCCTACCTCAGCCTCCTGAGCAGCTCCAACTACAGGAACATGCCACTGCACCTGGCTATGCACAATCTTTTATCTCTTAATAATTAAAAGTTTAAGATAATTTTAAGTTTACATAGTACTGCAAGAAATAATAGAGGGAGGTCTATTGTGCCTTTTCATCCATTCATCCTGGTGGTGACTTCTTACAGAAGTACACCAAAAAAAGTACATAGGAAACAGACAATGACATTAAAGATTCAAAACACCCATCACCTTAAGGTCCCCTCCTGTTACCTTTTCTTGGGGGTTACTAGGGATTGAAACCAGGGCACTTTACCACTAGGCTAAGTCTCAGCCCTTTTTATTTTGAGAAAGGATTTCACTAAGTTGCTGAGGGTCTTGCTAAATTGCTGAGGCGAGTTCTGAACTTGCAATCCTCCTACCTCACTCAGCCTCACTAGTTGCTGAAATTACAGGGGTACACTCCTGACACCAGTCTTTTTTTTTTTTTTTGAGACAAGGTCTCACTAAAATTGCTAAGGCTGGCTTCAAACTTGTGATCCTCCTGACTCAGCCTCCTGAGTCTCTGGGATTATGGATGTATGCCACCATGCCCAGTTCCCTCCTACTACCTTTTGATAGGCTTAACTATTTCCCCCATCTGTATCACAGCAAATCCTACTGTGTTCTCCATATCAGTAACTGCATTGTTTAAGAATGTTATATAAAGGGAATCATTTGTGGGATGGCTTGTTCCACTTAGCAGTAACTTTGACAATCCACCCAGGTTATTATATGTATTAGCAGTTCATCCCTTTTTAGTGCTGAGAAGTCTTGCATGGTATGAAGAAACCTCAACTTGTTTTACCATTTACCTACCAAAGGACACTCGGGTTGTTTCCAGTTTAGGGCTATTATAAATAAAACTGCTTTGAATATGCATACACAGGTTTTCATGTGAACACAAATTTCCACTTCCCTAGAATAAAGTGCCTAGGAGCACAATTGCAAGATCATATAGTAGTTGCATGGTGAGTTTTTAAGAAACTATCAAACCGTTCTCCAGAGCAGCAGCACCATTTTACATTCTACCAGCAGTGTGCAAAGACCCAGCTCCTTGCATGCTCACCAGCACTGGATGTTGCCACTATTTCTTTACTTTAGGTATTCTGTTAGGTATATAGTGATAACTATTGTGGTTTTAATTTGCCTTTCCCTGATGGCTAGTGGTGTTGAGCATCTTCTCATGTATTTATATTGTCACCTATATATCCCCTTTAGTGAAATGTCTCGTCTCTTGCCCAAATTCTACTTGTATTGTTTGCTTTTTCTCCTGTTGAGAGTTTTGAGAGTTCTTTATATTTTCTAGATACTAACCCTCCATCACATATGTGGTTTGCAAATACTTCCTCTCCATCTGCAGAGTGTCTTTTCTTTCTTTCTTTCTTTTTAATACTTTATTTTATTAATTTATTTTATGTAGTGCTAAGGATCAAACCCAGGGCTTCGCACATGCTAGGCAAGCGCTCAACCGCTGAGCCACAACCCCAGTCCTGTATTGTGTCTTTTCATCCTCTCTTGCAGAGAAAAATTTTTATACTTTGGTGAAGTCTAGCTTATCAGTTTTTCCTTTTATTGATTATGTTTTTGGTGTCACATCTAAGACCTCTTTGCCTAGCCCTACATCATGAAGACTTTCTGAGATTTTTCCCAGAAGTTTTACATTTAAGCCCATGATCTATTTTGAATTAATTTTTGTATTAAGTGAAGTTTAGGATGAGATTCACTATTAGCCTATGGCATCCAATTTTCTATCCAATTTGCTGAACAGGTTCTGCACCTCTGACAACAATCAGCATGTAGGTCTGCTCCTAGGTTCACAATTTTATAGCAATCTGATACTTTTTGAGATCTAATTCTCCTTATTTCATATTTCCACATTTGTTTTAGCTAATTCTACTTCTTTTTCCTTCCCATATAGATCAGAATATCTTATTTGGATCTACAAAAAATATCTTGCTGGGATTTTGACAAAAATTGTATAATTCACTTCTAATAGTTATAAAGTTGTTTGAATTACCTACTTCAGGGCTCAGTATATAGTTCAGTTGCAGAGCACTTTTCTAGTGTGTGTGAGGCCCTAAGTCTGATTCCCAGTACCACAAAAAGAAAAAAATAATATTGATTACATATTGGGTACCCTGTGGTAGTTTGATTTTCAAAGCATTGGTCCATTTATATGAATTTGGGGAGAACTGACATGTTAACATACCAGTCTACAAACATGTCTCTTCATTTAGGCCTCTGATTTATTTCAAATTTCTCCACTAAATTTAGTGCTTCTCTGATCTTTTTAGTTTTTAGCATACAAATGCTATACATGTTTTGTAAGATTTATACTTAAGTGTTTCATTATTTTAAGCAGTTGTAAATGATTCTGTATTTTTAGTTTGGTGTCTATACATTCATTGCTCACATACATAATTTTGTTTTCTTGAGTTTTTATCAAGAATGGGTGTTGGATTTTGTCAATTTCTGCACTGACCGATAAGATGAATTACATTTTCAAATACAAAGCCAATCTTGCAACCTTCGAATAAACCCCACTTGATTATGGTATATAATTTTTTTTTACATATGCTGAATTCAATTAGTTAATATTTTGCTTAGAAGTTTTGTGGCTATATATCTTTTGTTCTGTTTTTGTCCGATTTTGGTATCAGACAATACTACCCTCCCAGAATGAGTGAGAAAGTGTCCCTCCCCTTCCATTTCTCTAGAAGAGACTGTAGACCTGGTGTTAATTCTTCAAATGGTTGGTAGAAATCTCCAGTGAAACCATCAGAGACTGAAGACTTCTTTTATAAAAAAAAAAAAAGTTGGAAAATTAGATATTGAATTTCTTTAATAATTACAAAACATTTCCAATTATTTATTTCAGAGGATGTGCAGTAGTTTGCACATTTCAAGGAATTGGTCCATCCCGTCTTTTGATCTACTGTTTCTGCAGTAGAGTTGCTTGTTGTATTCTTTCCTTATCCTTTTGATTCTGCAGGGTCTCTGGGCCCTTGAAGAATGCTGGGCCACTTTCTCCTGGTCCTCATGTTTCTGACGAGTAATCTGCTGTTTTAACTGCTCTCTAAGTTTGTCTTTTGCCAATTGGAGCTGCTTTAGCCATTATATCTGTTATGGTTTGGATGTAAGGTATCCCCTGAGAAAGTCCAGTGTCAATGCAAAAATCGTCAGAGGTAGAGTTATTGGATTGAGAGCTGTAATCTAACCAGTCCATCCTGGTGTGAATGACTTGATGGTAACTGTGAGCAGGTAGAATACGGCTGGAGGAGATAGATCACTAGGAACATATCCTGAAAGGGTGCATCTTCTCTGTGTCCACGTCCTTGCTTCCTGACCTTGCTGTGAGCTGAGCAGTGTTCCTCTGCTGGGCCCTTCCGCTATGATGTGCTGCCTTACCTTGGGTCCTAAGCAATGAGGTTAGTCATCTATAGACTAAGACCTCTGAAACCATGAGCCCCAAATAAACTTTCCCTCCTCTAAATTATTCTTGTCTGGTATTTTGGTCACAATGATGCAAAAGCTGTCTAAAACATTATCTTTGAAAAGTTCTTCATCCCTGCCCTTTATCCTCTCTCCAGAATTCCAGTGACACATCTCTTAGAAATCTGCTCTGGTCCCCAGAGGAGGAGGAAATAACACCTTTCTATCATTAGGCAGAGTGGAATGTCACATTCTCTGCCTGGCCTCCCTGGGTGGGGGGAGATGCTCTTCTTAGAGCTGGGCCTGGTGGCAGTTCTGGCTTCCCATGTGGCCCTCAATGATACTTCCCTGGTTGGGGGAGTGACTGCCTCCCACATGATTTCCACTGACACCCAGCACCATTCAAGGTTCTTTAAGAAGTTGTTACTGCTCAGCAGAGATAAAGTTCCCTGTTCCCTGCTTGGCCAGCTCTGGGGGACAAGGTGGCCCCTACTTGGCCTTTGCTGGTGGAATAGAGGTTAGGGACACAGTTGTTTCTATCACGTTTGGCTGGAGCTAAGCAGTACTTCTCTGAACATGCTGCCTTGTGAGGCTGCCCTTTTCCTGGTCCTCTGGCAGAGGGGAGCAGATTCTACCCTTGCTGGTGTTTCAGGTTGCCAGCTTCTTAACACTCATGGTCAGTATGGGGCTGCTCAGCTTCCCCATTTAGCTTCTTTCCATGAATCCTCTAATGGAAAAGATCTGGTTACAGGCATTCTAGATGCTTGATAGAGAAAGGGGCTGGGAATTCTCACCATCCATAGCAGGCTTTGACCTGGGTCTCTCCCACCCTCCATTGTGCCAGATATCTGCAGGTCCAAAGTCCCATCTCCCAGTGGGGAAGGGAGAAGCTAATCCCCTGGCTGGGCCAGGTGAAGGCAGGAATCCCTCTCACAGGCATCCAGACAGGCCCCTTCTAAGCACCTGGATTCTTTCTTCTGTGGGTGCTCAGGTCCAGCAGCATAACTTCTGACCCCAAAATCTCACCTCATTAGCTTCCTTCTCCTATTTATGGGCCCCCTCAACCTGTTGTCTCCTTCTCTTTCTCTCCGACCTTGTGGCTTAATACCTTTTTATTCATTTACTTTCATGTTAGGGGACATCACATGGCTTAGAAACAGTCTGTTGAGCACAGGCCTTTGAGACACAGTGATGGGCTCAAGCACATGATTAGAGTGCCTTCCCCACCCACCTTTTTTTGCAGTAATGGGGATTAACCCCCGGGCCTCCAGCATGCTAGACTATCCCTAGCCCCTTCCCCTCTTTTTAAATTTTGAGGCAGGATCTCACTAAATTGCCCATTTGGGCCTCAAACTTGCAATCCTCCTGCCTCAGCCTCATGAGTAGCTGGGATTACAGGTATATGCCATCATGTCCAGCACTCAATCAAATAACTCTTGTCATCTGCAAACTAGAGGAGATGTGGAATTTCTCCCAGCTCTTCAACCCTCTTCTGGTGGAGCAGGTCAAGCTGCCCATATGGCTGGGCCTTCAAGAGAGAGGACATATCATACTACTGCATAAAAAAACAAACTTTGGTCAGGGACAAGAATTTGGGTTTTGGGTTTTCTTATTAGACACATCAGCACAGGAAGGGCAGTGAGTGGGGTGTGGGCTAAGGCACTATGTAGAGGTAGACGCCTCATCATCTCAGTGTTTGGCACCGTGTGCCCTGTGGCCCATGGCGACTTACCTTTACCTCCTTCTCAATATAGTCGCTCAGCAGTCTGTCTGGCTCGACGCGCTCGGGTAATGACAGCACCACAGTGTGCAGAGGGCGCCTCTCTGTCACCTTCTCATGGGCTTTCTTATCTCTACTCTTTTCACCTTTTAGGAATACTCGTTTAAATGGCGACACAATTCCAGGCTGCAGGCAGAAATGGCAATGATTGGAGTTCATTATTCACAAATGCTTTGTGTTGTACCTGTGGCTAACAAACAGAAGTAGCCAAAACCATTACCACTATCCCCATGCAAACAGGGGTTGATGATGGCCAGGCTAGTGAGAAAGGACAAAGAATACACAGCCTGAGGGATTGGGCTCCGTGGCCAGCTCACAGGCCCAGGTGGGCCAAGAAGCCACATGGGCTGCGTGGAGGGCTCTGTTCACTACAATACACAGAAGGCGAGTAACCTTGGATGTTGAGAAGAAGAGACAGAGGGAAGAGTTTCCCCAGAAGACAAAACATACATGGCTCCAACTCCTCCAAACTCTGCTGAGCAACTTCATGTCAGAGAACTCTGTGTAGGCAAGTAGGAAGGATGGCCAGGTGTGAGCAACAAGGAACCATCTCAGCAGTCAAGGTGGAGCAGTCTACAGAAGTTCATTTCTTTCATGGTGCTGGGACTGAACCCAGGAGCACTCTACCACCGAATTACATGTCCAGCCCTTTTTTTTTTCCCAGATAGGATCTCAGTAAGTTGCTAAGGGTCTCACTAAATTGCTGAGACTGGCCTTGAACTTGTGATCCTCCTATCTCAGTTTCCCAAATTGCCGGGATTATAAGCATGCACAACCACACCCAGCTGAAGCTCATTTTTTAATGGAGCATGTGCTGCTTCTGCAATCCCTTCCCTCTGGCAGGGCCTCCAGGCTTCAGGTGCAGACAACTAGACACCTGATCATGCTGGTTGGTCCCTCACTAAGCAACCTCACACACCCTGTTAGGCACCTCATGAAAGTTCTGAAAAATAATCCTATAATCAAAGTGAATTCAGAGAGAGAGAGTGAAAGAGGATGAAAGCAAACCTAGCCTAAGAAACGCCAGGATAGGGCCTGGCACCTCCTGATCATTGACACCATGAGGAAGCAATCCCAAGTTCTGTTAAGAGATGGCGCTGCAGTCCCTGAACATAAACCCAGAGAAAATAAGACACTGAGTGCTACCTCAGCAGCAAAATGTCACAAATGCAGGCAAGACACCAAGTGACCTTTGCAAGAGACAATGACATCACTGCCTTTTTCTCAGTGTTCTGACGGACATCTTAGCGAGGAGATTCAGCTGGTTCTACGGCTCGCCTACCCAGACGGGGTGACAGTGCTCAGACAGCAGCTGGGTCCACACAGCAGGCCCAGCTTAGACCTTCTCTTATTCCCAAATACAGTAACAAACAAAATATATGAGTTATCAGATACTTTAAAAGCTTTCACTTCTCTCCCCTGCAATATGGGAAATCCAGCCACACACAAAATCCAACACAGAGTGGTGTCACAGAACCTGTGGTCCCAGAGAACACCTTGTCAACTACCAATTTCATAGACAATCACAGCTGAGGGTAGAACTCTGTGATCACTTCCAACAAAGGCAAAATTTTATGGTCCAGCAGCTTCCCATAGTTACCCCCATAGTCAGGCTGGGGTCAGACCCTACCTGGCATGGACCCTCCCACCTCCTGCCAGCACACTCTGCTCTCTAGCATTAGAAGAAAAAAAAAAATCAATAAACAAGCAAAGTCCACCCATCCTCACATAATAGGCCCAAAAATCTTCCCTGACTCTGCTACCTTCTGACAGTGGAGACAGCTTTTCCTGTCCCTCACCTTTACTACTGACCCTTCAAATCCACGGCCTTTTGATGTTGGGTTTTATTACATTCATTGAAACAGAAATCAGAAATCCTGTTCAACAAAAATAAAACAATGGGGGCTGGGGTTGTGGCTCAGTGGTAGAGTGCTTGCCTGGCATGCTTGAGGCACTGAGTTCTATCCTTAGCACCACATAAAAATAAAGGTACTGTGTCCACCTACAACTAAAAAATAATAATTAAGAAAATAAAGATATTGTGTCCACTTAAGACTAAAAAATAAATATTTAAAAATAAATAAATAAATAAAACGATGGGAGAAGAGTTGGCGCTGGAGCTGTCCAGTCACTCTGCTATCATGCCTATCCTCACCCCCACCCCAAGGTTTCCTACATCTCAAGGACCCTTTGCTACCAGTAGATAGACAAGTTCCTCAGGCTGGAGGCTTGACCTCCACTCTGGCATGATGGTCTTGGCTGCATAGTTTCCTAAGCAAACTGATTATGTGAACTTTCACCATCTCTAAAATGAGTTTATGATCCTCAGTCTGTGAGCAGACTATGAAATAATTTACAAAATCCACTGAGCACACATCTGATACACTGTGAACAAGCAAAATATATGTCAAGTTATTTTATGACTGTTTTTACTCTTGACAATATATTATAAATTCATCTCACAGGTACAGTGGTACACACCTATCCCAGAGATTTGGGAGGCTAAGGCAGAAGGATCACAAGTTTGAGGCCAGCCTAAGCAACTCAGTGAAGCCCTATCTCAAAATTAAAAAATTAAAAGGGCTGGTATGTAGCTTGGTGAAAAAGCATCGCTGTATTCAATGCCCAGTACCATTCAAATATATACCTTCATGCATACATAAATTCATCTCTTCTTCAACATCTATCATTATAAAAATAGTGCCAAAGCCTCAGACTGTCTTCTACACCTCATGACCAGACTAGAAAATAAAACTGGGCCTGGCACCCACCTGAGTGCTTTATCCACTCTCCCCATGGGACAAGACTCTGATGCAGGTTCAGAGCCCTCTGATCCACTAAAATACTTCCTCTCGCGTGAGCTATTTTGACCCACTCAGCATCTGCCTCCTTGACCTGGAATAGTCAATTGTTGACCTTGACACCCTTTCTTGACCAGTAGCTCCCCCAGAGGTAGCCCCTTAAAATTTCTTGCTGGCATTGGGGAGAAGGTAGAGTAAGATAACTGAAGGTTCCCAGCGCCGAGACCAGTGGCACATGCCTATAATCCCAGAGACTTACTGAGGCAGGAGGATTGCAACTTTGAAACCAGCCCTAGCAACTCAGGGAGGCCCTAAGCAACTTAGTGAGACCCTGTCTCAAAACTTATTTATTTATTTTTTAATTAAAAGGGCTCAGAATATAGCTCAGTGGTAAAGCACCCCTGGATTCAATTCCTAGTACCAGAAAAAGAAAGAAGGTCCCCACAGCAGGTAACAGCTGGGGCTGGATGATGTGTGTACAGAGCTCCATTTTCTTTGCTCTGTACTGTTTTCACCTTTGAAATATTTATATTTGAAAAGGATGAATATGATTGCTGCCTCTCACTGTTTATACGTAAACTGGAACAAGATATAAAAGCATATAAAGTTAAAAGAACCAATATCCTTAGAAGACAACCCTCTCTAAGACAAATAACAGAACAGATGGAAAAGGGTTCTGGAAAAGTTGGCAGGATGCTAGTTCTGAGCTGCCATATTCACACTCTACAACAGCTGCCCCTGGGGTACCTTTCAGGCTTTTCTCTTCAGACCCTTCACAAGCTTGTACTTTGAGCCTCAGGAGGAGTTTTGATAAGTGGTGAGTGGGAGCAGGTGGCATTTGGACCAGGCAGTCTCAATGTGGGGTTCTCAAGGGAGAAGGGTGAGAAACAGTCACCTGTGATTTATCAAATCAGATTTTTACTGAGGGTAAACTGTAAGCTGGATATGACCCCCCACATTTGGTGATGTAATTTTAGCAATGCAAAAATCATGTTTCATCAGCCCCACCAAAAACAACTGTGATTTCCTCACTGCTGACACCATCCTCAGTGACCAGATGGCACATGAATTACTCTTCACATGTGTTACACTTAATCACTAGTTTCTCCTTCTAGTTCTTATGATGTACATAGCCTAGCCCTGAGGTTTACAGATATACAAAGGCTTGTGGCCCATAAACCTGTGTCTCTATATAGAGTTCATGGTCTCACACTGGCCAGTGGAAAATAGGTATCCCTAAAACATTTCCTCCTGTGACCCCACAGAATTCCCTCCTCTCAGTAGCTTACCACGGCTGAGCACTGGCTCCAGCAGGCAAGCAGTTCAGCTTGGTGGGCCTGTCCTCCAGAAGCTGCCTGCTATCAAACTCATTACTAATCCACACATGGGAACAAGAGGAACCCATTCTAAGATCAAGACTTGCTAAGATAGCCCTCTAACCAAGAAGCCCTCACCACACCTTACAGGTTCTCAAACCACGGGCAACTTATACTGTTATCATAAAAGTAATATACAGTTCATAAAATTAGAATCTACATAAAGAATTAATCTACACTAGGAAGGACCCCAGGGCCCTGTCCTGCAGTCCCAACACTAAAGAAAGACCCTCTGCAATTAGGCAGTGATACAACCATTGGGAGCATCTTTCAGAACCCCTGCAGGACAAGAAAACCATGTACAACCCCTGTAGATACCCTCTATGGATGCCCCCATGAATGACTTACTGCCCAGGGGTCTGTTCTTCCCTAGTTGAGCCCAGCTCTGTCACCACTGCCCCTGGCACTTTCATCTCTGCCCCAGAGCCTACACAGGACTGGAGAACAATAAATGCTGGTGGTGACCCTTCATTTAGTGTTTATACCAGGCTAGGCAACCAGGGAGGCACCACAGATGGAAGAGGGATAGTTCCTACCCTCAAGGGTATCACAGTTAGGCAGGAGAAATATTACCAAAACAGAGTAACAGAATTTAAATCCATGACAAAAATAGCCAGTAAATGCTGAAGACACACAGCAGGCCCCAAATATGTGCCATAATGCTAAACCACCCTGTTTTTGTGTTTTACTGGATAGATGAGTCTTCCTAGATTGTGGACTGTTGAAACTATTTAGTAATGAAACACACCAAGCACATCTGCCACAACTTCACTGTCTTTAGCACAGAATGAAGGGTAGCTGCTGCTCTGGTGGAAGAGAATTAGCACTTTTGCATTGGCCCAGTTCTCTCTCAGCCATGGGGAACCAGCAAGAGGAACAAGAAGCACTGTAAGGGAGTACTCTGCTATTTCAGCAACAAAACAGAACAAGACGGCCTCTCAGATTTTTTAACTAAAGCTGCTTTTGAACATGAAAATTGTGGTTAAAAATTAAACTGATAAATAATTTAGAATATTCTGATGTACAGAATCAAGATTCCAATAACCTATTATGGGTTCCCCCACCCTTTTTTTTTTTTTTTGGTACAAGGGATTGAACCAGGGGCACTTTACCAGTGAGCCACATCCCCCAGGCCTTTTTTAATTTTGTATTTTGAGACAGGGACAGGGCCCTGCTAAGTTGCTAAAGGCCTCGCTAAATTCTGAGGCTGGCCTCAAACTTTCAATCTTCCTTCCTCAGCCTCCAAAGTCACTGGGATTACATTCACCTTCTCACTGAAATGTTCTACAGATCCAAAGTTTAAAAAGTCTAGCAACCATCAACCTTCATTCAACAAGTGTTTTATTGAGTGTGCATGTTCATCACCACCAAAATGATCTATCATCTTTGACCTCAAGAAATCAAAAGACCCAACGGGCCCCCAGAAGAGCAGGGGGTTGAGTGAGTGTCTCTTCCATGAGTGGAGTCCCAACACAGGATGACACTATTGGCCTAAGTCTTTTCTGAAGAAACGGAGGCTATAGGGTTGAAAGGGCCGCCAGAGCCCAAGGTACAGAACAGGGAGGAGTGAACCTAGCTCTGAGTTTCTGTGCAGCATCGTATAGACATCCATGTGGAATATACACTACCTCAGATAACTATGTGGAACTTTCTAGGCTCACTCTGAAAAGGCCCCAGATCCTTGCAATATTGTACTATTTGCCATGTTAAACTTAAAACAGCTCTTAAAGTTGGAAATCTTGGAGCTGGGGAATACTCTACTACTCAGTGGTAGAGTATTTTCCTGGTAAGTGCAAGACCCTGTTTTTGATCCCCAGCAACACACACAAAGTTGGAAACCCAAAGTATATTTCTTAGTTTAAATGTTCTACAGATTCCAAACTAGGGCTGGGATTGTGGCTCGGCGGTAGAGCGCTCGCCTAGCACATGCGAGGCCCTTGGTTCTATCCTCAGCACCACATAAAAATAAATGAGTAAAATTTTAAAAAATAATAAAAATAAAAACCAAAACTAAAACTCCCTCTGGCCTGTATAGAACATTACATAATGAACATGCTCTCTCATGATGCCCAGGGTTGGATTCTGAGCAAGGCCGGCCTGTGTCCACTATGGGTCTTGAGTTTCATCAAGTAGGAAGATCAATCTAATGGTCCACTTGGGTGAACAGATTCTGAAGGACTGAGGTTACCACACAATTTCTCAGATATTAACTTCTAAATCAGAGCATCTGTTTATTCATGTACAATAAGAAATATATCCTGTAAAAGAACCAGCAAAAGCCAGGTGTGATGTCACACATCAGTAATCTCAGTGACTCCACAGGCTGAGGCAAGAAAATTACAAGTTCTGGGCTAGCCTCAGCAATTTAGCAAGGCACTAAGCAACTCCGCAAGACCCTGACTCAAAATAAAAAATAAAAGGGGCTGGAGATGTGGCTCAGTCGTAGAGCACCCCTGGGTTCAATCCCCTGTAATGAATGAACGAAAGAATTAGCATACCTAGACTTATGGGACAGTGGCCTCTGCTCTGGGAACAAAGTAAACAGTACAGCCATACATGCTACTTGCATCCCCAGTACAAAACGTAAGCTCAGCAAGTAATTCTGGGAAAAGTGCTAACAAATATAAGAAGGAAGAAAGTAAGAAAACCAAGATGCATGGGGTACCTCATACATTTTCACATGTGTATCTGATTTAATCCTCACAATAAACTATAAGATAGGTCTTACCTTGCTAATAAAACAAGACTGACTCTGAACAAAGACACTTATTATTAAAATAAAAGACCCAGCATCTGCTAGAGTCCAACCTTAAGCAGAGTCTCACGACGATTTGCCACACACCAGACACTGCTATTAACAGTGAAGGAGCCATCATTCCTTTCCCCAGAATGCCCCCAGTCTAAGAGGCAGACAAATTCCAACTACCCAGTAATGACCAGGCCTGGAAAGGATGAGGGAGAGTGACTAGAAGAGGCACCAACCTCAGTGTGTAGGGTCAGAAAACTGCTCAGGGTACCCCTGCTTCAACAGAAACCAGAAGCACAATTATGTCCGGCTGAACATTGAGAGGCTATGTCCTTATACATCCAAGCCTGCACTTCTCATACATCATACACTGCCCTAGGCCTATGTGTATTGGAGGCTATGACAAATTTTCTTTTGCAAACTCTGTAACAGAGAGCTCCCTCTGCCAATCCTGCCCTGCAAAACTGCCTATCTAAACTGGAAACAACTCCCAGCACTCACTGTAGTGCCCCTAGATAGGTTCAATTTCTTTTAAGAAAATTGAGTAGTCTGATGCCTGATGGAAAAAGGACCTTTCCCTGGTACTACACATATCTAATAATGAGCACAACATTGCCTGTATGTGTCCCCATCTCAGGACTTGGCCAAGTTTAGAGAATCAGATCTCTGCCCACTGCTGCTAGTTTGCTCTGGTGGCAAATGCATACGCACCTTAATGCCCATAGGATGCCATAGCCAATGGACTGAAATCCACACTAGTACACAACTATGGTCCCACTGTGGGCCTATGGACAAAATTCCAGGCACGAGTCTCTCCAGGTTTGGATGCTATCAATTTCTTGACCTTTTTCCTTTACCATTGTCCAACTCAGATCTTGGGACTCAACTGACTACAAATCCACAGGAAAATTACTTTTCCCTCAAAGACAGAAAAACCATGGCCTCATTCCTGAGTAAAAATGAATGAGTGTAACAACCTCTACTCTCCAGTTGGATGGGATGGCTCCTCATTTCCAGGCACACACACTGTTGACTGCCCTCCAACCAAAGAAGCTGATAAATGAACCCTCCACCCCAATGTCCCACAGTAGAGGTCAGAGGACAGGACATCCTGAACAAGCCCTGAGAAATGGCATAAATGCCACCCACAAGGGCCCCACACAATTGTTCTAGGCGGCTCCTTCCACACTGGATTTGAACCTACCTCATTCTCCATGGAATACCCCGTTGGAGACTCAGTTTGAGGAGCAATTTCTTTGGAGGAATTCTGGTTCCTCACCTTCTGGTGCATTCTCTACTCTCTCTTGAACTTGTTGAAAAATATGGTCAGATGTTAGCCCTCCCTCTGAAAAAAAACATGAGCAAGCAGGAAGACCAGAAACCACAGCTTCCTTCTGCAAAGCCCACTGCACTTGTTTACAGTTTTTAAAAAGCTTAAAAAGCGGGCAGCATCCAGAATGTTGATAAAATTCAAGAGGGCTGCATGAACAAAAAGACACAAAATGAACAAATAAATATTTTCCCACTACTCACAGCACGCAAATCCCACAAGCAGCACCCCCTGCATTTCTGTAGGATCCCATGCAGTCAACTAAGGGATGCTATTTTGGACGTCTGACCTTTCAGAAGTTCTAATGCTAAAGTTAAAATTCAGAGAGAAAACACTGCTAGGCTTGCATGCTGTTGGTGAAAACCCAGGGCCCTAAACTCATGGAAGGGTAGAGACATGGACAAGGCTGTCTCAGACATGCTTTTTTTCACCACTTGCTCTAAGGCAAGCAAGACCTTTCTGGGGAAAGGTGCATTTCCAAGTGGGGCTTGGGCAAGGCACATGTGGCTAGAAGACTGCCTGCAAATGCCTCTACCTGCCTCCAGTATTAGCAAGTTGAGTCACCAATCTGAAACTAAGTAGTGTGTGTCCACCAGCAACTTTGCCTTCAGTTCTTTAAATTTCCTAATATAGAAAAGGAGAAGTTGGACTTATTGGTGCTGAGGTTCCTTATGGAATATTTCAGAATGACTTGCAAATAGAAAAACTACTTAATTAATCTTCTGGTTAATTAGAGTGACTACAGATAACTCACAGATCAACATGTAAACCAAATAATTAAAATACAGATGCTCCTCCCACATCACAAATTGAAAATACCATAAGCTGAAAATGCATTTAATACACCTATCCTGATAAACATCCTAGCTTAGCCTAGCCTACCTTAAACGTGCTTAGAACATTCAAATCAGCCAAGCAAAGTGGCTCACACCTAAAATTCCAACGACACAGGAGGCTGAAGCAGGAGGATCTCCATTTCCTCTACTTAGATAGACACTGTCTCAAAAATAAAATTTTAAAAAGTCTGGGGATGTAGCTCAGGAGTAAATCATTAGCCTAACATGTGTGAGGCCCTGGATTCAGTCTTTACACATCAAAAAACAGAACACTTGGGCTGGGGTTGTGACTCAGTGGCAGAGTGTTTGCCTCACATGTGTGAAGCATTGGGTTCAATTCTCAGCACCGCATATAAATAAATAAATCAACTAAAAAATTTTTTAAAAAAAAACAGAACACTTAACTCAGCCTAGAATAGGAAAAATTATCTAATACAAAACCTATTTTATATACTACAGGGACACAGCCACATCAATGTTTATAGCAGCACAATTCACAACAGCTAAACTGTGGAACCAACCTATATACCCTTCAGTAGATGAATGGATAAAGAAATGTGGTATATATACCCAATGGAATATTACTCAGCAATAAAAGAGAATAAAATCATGGCATTCACAAGTAAATGGATGTAGCTGGAGAATATAATGCTAAGTGAAGTTAGCCAATCCCAAAAAACCAAATGCTGAATGTTTTCTCTGATATAAGGAGGCTGATTCATAGTGGGGTTGGGAGGGGGAGCATGGGAGGGTTAGACGAACTCTAGATAGGGAAAAGGAATGGGAGAAGAAGGGAGAGGGCACAGGGGTAGGAAAGATGGAGGAATGAGATGGACATTATTACCCTAAGTACATGTATAAGGACACAAATGGTGTGAATACACTTTATATACAACCAAAGATTTGAAAAATTGTGCTCTATATGTGTAATATGAATTGCAATGCATTCTGCTATCATATATAACAAATTAGAATTTTTTAAAAACCCTATTTTATAATAAAGTGGTGAACATCTCATCCTAGGCAAATAGTCCCACCGCTGACCTACATCTCCAGCTCCCTTCATCTAATTTTTAATAACTATCCTTTTCTTTTTAATTTTAAATTTCTAATTATATAAAACCGTCACAAGGTTTCAAAGTAAAAGTACATACAAATATGCACTCGGGCTGGGGTTGTGGCTCAGTGGTAAAGCGCTTGCCTAGCATGTATGAGGCACTAGGTTTGATCCTCAGCACTACATAAAAATAAATAAAATAAAGGTTTTTTTTAAAAAAAGAATGTTTTAAAAAAATATGCATTCACAGATTTTCTCTTCCATCCCTATTCCTTTTCTATACCCTCTCAATATTAACCATTTTAATTAGTATCTATTTATCTTTTCATCATTTCCTTTTGGTCCTATAAGTAAATATGTATATTACATATATATGCATTCAAGTTTTCTTTTTTATGCAAAACATAGTCTAATAATAACATACCCATATCAACAGAGATTTTCCTCATTCTTTTTCTATCTGCATAATACACAATTCAATCAGTTTCCATGGTTATGGAGGTTGAAAAGTCCCATCACCTGCCATTTGCAAGTTGGAGATCCAGGAAAGCTGGTAGTATAATTTAGTCTACACCCAAAAGCCTTAAGAAACCAGTTGTCTGGGCTGGGGTTGTGGCTCAGCGGTAGAGCGCTCGCCTAGCACAGGCGAGGCCCTGGGTTTGATCCTCAGCACAACATATAAATAAATAAAATAAAGATATTGTACCCAGCTACAACTAAAAAAATATTTTAAAAAAAAAGAAAGAAACCAGTTGTCATGTCCTCAGAGGCTATCACGTGTCTGCCTTTTTTTTCCCCATTCCTTCCTTCCCCACCTTTTTTTTTTTTTAATCTCCCCCTGCTGGGAGTTGAACCCAGGGCTTTGCACAAGCTAGGCAACACTCTACCACTGAGCTACATCCCCAACCCAAATGGCTCAACCTTCCCTTCCCTCCCACTTCCCTTTTCCCTTCCTTTCCTTCCTCTCACGTAATTTATTGAATACTATACTGAAAGTAAAAAACAGAATGGTTATACAGGTACAACTGTGCACCATTATAAAGTTAAAAACTCATTGAGTCAAACCACTGTAGTTAGGGACCATCAGTACAATTTTATTATACTAAATCAAAGTGCTGGCTTTCAACAGTGTTTTACTTATAAAAACAGCAAGTTCACATGGTTCAACTTTTTTTTTTTTTATAAACTTTCTCTCCTCTAAGTTGTTCTTGGTTTTTTTTTTTTTTTTTTTTTTAAAGAGAGAGAGAGAGAATTTTTTTAATATTTATTTTTTAGTTCTCGGCAGACACAACATCTTTGTTTGTATGTGGTGCTGAGGATCGAACCCGGGCCGCACACATGCCAGGCGAGTGCGCTACCGCTTGAGCCACATCCCCAGCCCGGTTCAACTTTTTTAACATGTAACAATAAAGTTTATTATTTCTTGGTTCCAAAAAGACTGGTTGCCTCAGAATAACTCTGTTCTTCAGTTACTATCACATATCACATATGCCACAAATGTAGAAAGCAGTGTAAAATGGGAAAAATAGTCCTAAAGTGAGATTTGTAAGAATAGATACATGGTATTAACTCCCTGTCACTTTACCTTTTTTTTTTTTAATACCTTTATTTTATTTATTTATTTTTACGTGGTGCTGAGAATCGTACCCAGCACCTTGTACGTGCTAGGCAAGCATTCTACCACTGAGCCACAACCCCAGCCCCATCACTTTTATCTTTTTAAAACCCAGAGTAGAGTCACAGGATCAGGTTCCTCCTTTCTAAAAGCTGCTTCTACAGAGTAGAACCAGGTGACCTGAACCCAGGCAAGAAAGGAAACCCAGACACTACTAGGCCCAGTAATCCCACCCCACTGTGGCTACTACAGGGGGCCCCTCCCGGAGAAACAGATACAACTAAAAAGGAAATACATGCTGAGAGCATTCCTTCACTAATAGACATCATCCATCCTTCACAGACACAAATGATTTCCATGATCATCATAAAAGAGAAAGGCCAAAGAGTGAATAGGGAGAGACAGGGCAGGGAAAGACATCTGAGAAGAAACCCCATCCATAAAACAAGAATAGGCCAGCTAAAAAAAGAAAGAACAAGTTATCTTAGAAATTACAAATATAATGGCAAAATAAAAAGTTAATTAGAATAATAAAATGGGTGTAACTAATTGGCTAACCCATTAGTGATGAATTTGAGAAGGAGTTCTAACTTTGAACCTTAATTAAGCAAAATGTTAGGACCCCAAAAGAATTCCTGGGGCTGGGGCTTAGCGGTAGCACACTTGCCTGGCCTGTACTATAACTTTATCACAACAAATTATACTTAATTTTATTATATTCTAAATTCAATAAAAACTTTGTGGAAATTTGTTGCCTTAAATCTAAGTATCTAACTTAATGACACTGATTTTGCCTCATGGCCCAAAAAGCCTAAAATATTTTCTCTCTGACTTTTTAAACAAGTTTTACCAATCCTATCCTAGAACATAAAGCAAAAATATAAAAAAAATTGAAAGTATGAGAAAAAGTAAGGAACACAGAAGAGTTGAGTCAAGAGTAAGTCTAGCATTCATCCAGGGGGAAAACAAGAGCAAAGACAAAACAAGAATACAAATGTCAGAAGAAACCAATGAGGAACCATTCTGTGGACAGAAAAAGCCCAATAAGAGGTAGGTTAATGTAAAAGACAAATCCTAGATACTTAGACTAGTTCTCAGAAAATTATAGAACATCAAGATGCAGATGTAGCTCAGTGACAGAGCTGGTATCTGCAAGGCCCTAGGTTCAATCCCCAGCACACCAATGGAGAAAAAAGCCTACAGAATTAAGAGAACTTGGTGGTTGGGCTGGGGATGTGGCTCAAGCGGTAGCGCGCTCGCCTGGCATGCGTGCGGCCGGGTTCGATCCTCAGCACCACATACAAACAAGGATGTTGTTTGTGTCCACCAAAAACTAAAAAATAAATAATAAAAAAATTCTTTCTCTCTTTAAAAAAAAGAGAGAGAGAGAGAGAGAACTTGGTGGCCGCAGTGGAGCTTGCCTATAATCCCAGCAGCTTGGGAGGCTGAGCCCTTAAACAACTCAGTGAGACCCTGTCTCTAAATAAAATACAAAAAAAGGGCTGGGGATGTGGCTCAGTGGTTAAGTGCCCTAGGTTCAATCCTGGTATTAAAAAAAAATAAAAATAAAAATAAGAGATCTCAAAGTTTCCAGTAAGAAAAATGAAAAGATTACCTATAATGGAAGAACACTTCAGCATTAGATGGGTCACGGTAGAAGGAAATGTGGTAATTCCCTTAAAATTCTGAGGGGAAATTACAGTTATATACTATATAATTATTTCAATCAATGACAGACCATATATGGGAAAGTGGTCCCAGGAGATTATATAACCTAGTGACATCTAGCCATCTTAGTTTGTGTAAGTACAACACTCTATGATGGTCACACAATAAAATCACTTCACAACACATTTCTCAGAATAATTCCCATTGTTAAGTGATGCATGACTTAAACTCAGAATTTTTTTTTTTTTTCCAGTACAGGGCATTGAATCCAGAGCCTCACACATGTCAAAAAAGCACCCTTGGGGCTGGGCCTGGGGGTCAGCGATAGCACACTTGCCTGGCCTATGTGAGGCACTGGGTTTGATTCTCAGCACCATGTATGAATAAATAAAATAAAGGTCTATCAAAAACTACAAAAAATAAAAAGCAGTCTTTAATACTGAGCAACACCCCTAACTATAGAAATTTAATGTAAAGGTAATGTGTCATCCAAGTTGAATACAAAATAGTTATTTTCCCACCTGCTTTGGGATCTTAACACCCTAAAAACTTAAATGCGAGTCCCTGGGTTCAATCCTCAGCACCACATAAAATAAATAAATAAATAAAAATAAAGATTAAAAAAAGATACACTATGGGCTGGGGTTGTGGCTCAGTGATAGAGCACTTGCCTAGTATGTGTGAGGCACTGGGTTCAATTCCCAGCACCCACATACAAATATATGACTAAAATAAAAGTCCATCAATGTCTAAAAAATTTTTTTAAAAATACACTAGAAGCCGGATGCTGTGGTGCACACCTGTAATCCCAGTCTTGGGAGGTTGAGACAGAAGGATCACAAATTCAAAGCCACCCTCAGCAATGGCGAGGCACTTAACAACTCAGTGAGACCCTGTCTCTAAATAAAATACAAAATAGGGCTGGGGATGTGGCTCAGTGGTTGAGTGCCTCTGAATTCAATCCCCATTACTAAAAAAAACAAAAAAAAAAAAAAAAAAAGGAAGAGAGAAAAATTCACTAGATGGTATATTCCCAAAGAAAAAGGATATAAGAGACAAAAAAGGGTACTTATTCCAACCCAGGAGGCAGAGAAAAGAAATCCCAGTGATAATGACAGTTGTATAACATGCCAATAAAAGAAAATCTTAAAGAAGATCCCATTATATAAACTACATGATTAAGAGCCCACAAGTTCTTTTATCTCTTTTGGGAAAAAAAAAAAAAAAGCAATTTATTAGAAACTCTATGGGAAAAAATTTGTTTAAAAAAAAAAAAATCACAATCCCCATGTGAAACATACAATGTGGCCCAATTCTGAACACCAGACAGCACAGACCAACACTCTCCAGTCCTCTACCCATATCTTTTTACCTACATGGTTGATTTCCAGCCCTACTAATGAGCCATGACCTACAGTTTAAAAAACTGCCCAAAGATGTGGCTTCAGCTGGTGATCTTCAGTGACCTGCATAACCACTATGCATGATGACCAAAGGAGAAACCACCCTTCCTTCTTTCCTTTCCCTCCTCTACTGCTCTTCCTCCTCAGTTTCCTCCCCCTGCTCCTCAACCCTCAGCTCACCCATTCTGCAACCCAAGCTTGTAAAGACCTATGGAACAAAAAAAAGATGCCTAAGTGCACCGCATAAGCCTACATAACCCATTTCCCTCTGACACAGCACTTAGTGCTCTCAGTCTCATGGGCACTAAGAGCCCAAGACAGTGAGGAGATCCAAGAAGGCAGCAACAGCTCCCCCAAAAAATTCTTCAAGCAGTGGGTACTAAGCAAGCCTTTGTAACCAATGATACCCAAGTAAGGAGGTCATATATGCAGCCAGGAGCAATGGCACACACTTAATAAAATCCCAGCTACCCCTAGGTTGACACAGGAAGGTCAGAGGGTTCAAGTCCAGCCTGGGTAACCTAGTGAGACCCTGTCTCAAAATAAAAAAAAAAAAAGGGTTGGGGATATAGCTCAGTTTTAGAGAACCCCTGGGTTCAATTCTCAGTACTATGCACACATACACACAAAAAGATCATATATGCAAACACATGAACACAATCTAAAAGGCTCTTTTTTTTAAAGAGAGAGGAGACAGAGAGAGAAAGAGAGAGAGAGAATTTTTAATATTTATTTTTTAATTTTTGGCGGACACAACATCTTTGTTTATATGTGGTGCTGAGGATTGAACCGGGGCCGCACGCATGCCAGGCGAGCACGCTACCGCTTGAGCCACATCCCCAGCCTTAAAAGGCTCTTAATAATACTTGTTTCTAGTGGGTAAGATTTTTTCATTGAATATATTTTGCTATTCTTCTGAGATATAGATGTATTCTTTTGTACAAAAAAATAATTTTAAGTCCACTTTGGAAAATATTCAAAAATTTTAGTAAAAACCATTTCACCCATCATGTTGGGAAACATTTAAAGGTTTGGTAATGTGCTACACAGGCAAAGATATGTGAAGGAAAAAAAACACACACTCAATATAAATTGCTTTTAAAAAAAATCAGGGGCCAGGGTTGTGATCAGTGGTAAAGCACTTGCCTAGCATGTGTGAGGCACTGGGTTCTAGTCTCAGCACCACATAAAAATAAAGGTGTTGAAAAAAAAAAATCAGTCCTATAACAGACAACAATTTGTTAATATCTCTAAAATTGCAAACACACGCTTTCCCAACAATTGCATTTTGGGGAATTAGCCTTATAGATACACTACACACACAGAAAAGTCTGGTAGAAAGTTAATTGCTTCATTATTTGTTAGAGCAAAATGACTACCTAAAAGTTCATAAAACAGCTGCAATTTAAATAAATTATAGTAATCCACAGATAAACGGGGTTGGGGCTGTAGCTCAGTGTCAGAGTGCTTGCCTAGCATGTGTGAGGCACTGGGTTCGATCCTCAGCATCGCATAAAAATAAATAAAAGTATTGTGTCCATTTACAACTAAAAATAATTAAAAAAAAAAAAAAGAAAGCTCTCCCAAATATACCATCAAGAAAAATAACCAAAAGAGGTCCCTATTCCTATAATAGAGGAGTAGGCTGTATCAGAATAACCTTCTTACAGAGTGATATTACAGATCCTAGATGAAATATGGAAACAACCTTCTGAAAGCACTGGAGATAAAATTAAAAAGAAAACTTGACCCTTGAAAGAAGAAAATATCCTTGAGCAAGACCCTTTACACTGTTTCACCTATGAAGGTGCTCCCTGGTCAAGAGGTTCAGGGAATTTTAAACAAACAAACAAAACAGCTGCAATTTTATTGTCCTGAGGGATTAAGGGAGGATTGGAGACTGCTCAAAAAGCAAGAAATCTAGGAAAGGAGAGAACCACAGAAAGAGGAGGTCCCAGTTTGAATATAAAGCTCCCCTCAAATCTTTGGCTAAACTTCGAACTGTTCAAATAGGGGTGGGATACCAAAGAGTCCAGAAAGAACATAAGAGCTTGGAGGCTGATAAAGCTGAGCAGAGATTTTAGCTGCACCCACCAACAGGGTAGACAGAGTTGAGTTCATATCCTGCCAAATCAGACAGACTTGATAAATACCTCAAACTGTCCATCTGAAACTCCAAAAGAGTCACTGAACTAAAAAAGTACATCAAGGACTAAGAGATTTACCCTAAGAAAAATATATCAACTATCAAAACTGATGTATTAAGCCAGGCATGGTAGTACACACCTGTCATTCCAGCTATTTGGGAGGCTAAGGGAGGACTGCTAGTTCCAGGCCAGCCTGAGTAACACAGTAAGACCTTATCACAAAAATAAAAATAAAAATAAAAAGTGGGGAGCAAGGAGTTTCCATGCTGGATTCCATCCCTAGCATCACTAAAAATAGGAGGGGGAGGGAGTATGCTGGGGATATACCTCAGTGGTTAAGCACTGGCCTACTATACTCCAGGTCCTGGGTTCAATCCCCAGAACAACAACAACAAAAAAGCTGATGTAACAAAGCACTATAAAACCGTACCTCCAAACAACAAAACAGCCCACCACTAATTTAATTAATTCAACACTATTCAGAAGTCAGAATCCTTAGAATCTATCATCCACAATGTCCAACACATAGTAAAAAAAATCACTACAGCTGGGCATGGTGGTGCATGTCTGTAATCCCAGAGGCTCAGGAGGCCGAGGCAGAAGGATCACAGATTCACAGCCAGCCTCAGCAACTTTGCAAAGCTCTAAGCAAATTAGCGAAACCCTGTCTCAAAAAATAAGGACTGGGGATATAGCTCAGTTGGTAGAGTGCTTGCCTTACATGCATAAGGCCCTGGGTTGGATCCCCAACACCACAAAAAAAATAAAAATAAAAAATAAGGGTTGGGGATGTGGCTCAGTAGTACCAAGCATCCTTGGGTTCAACCCCTTGTGCCAGCTCCCCGCACCCCCGAAAAAGCTGTTATATGAAGAAACACAAAAATTTGGCCCAAATTCAAGAGAAAAAAAAATGAGTCAGCAAGAGATTCACAAATGTCCCAGATGCTGAAATTATGTGACAAGAACTTTAAAAATAATTTTGATAAATTTGTTAAAGAAACTATAGAAAGTCAGCATGAGGGCACTCACCTATAGTCCCAACTACTTGTGAGACTGAATAAAGGATTGCTTGAGGCCAGGAGTTTGAGGGCAACCTAGACAACACAATAAGATTCCATCTCTGGGGGGGAAAAAGGTCTATAAAAAAAGATAGAAGACACAAGGAATTTCAAGAGAGATGTGGAAACTTTAAAAACATACACACAGAAAGTGTGGTATTACAACAGGCGGTACACACCTATAATCTTGGCAACTTGGGAAGATGAGGCAGAAGGATCCCAAGTTCAAGGCCACCACAGGCAACACAGTAAGACCCTGTCTCAAAATAAAATAAAAAGGGACAGAGGTCTAGCTCAGAGGTATAACATTCCTGGTTCAATCCTCAGTACCACAAGAAAACACAAAAAGAAGAATTAAATATAAATCTAAGAATGATAAATAAATTTGTCAAGTTTTAAATTCACAATTGAGATTGACTAATTACATATAACATAAAAAAGAACCAGTGAGCCAGGCACAATTGCAACACACCTGTAATCCCGGCAGCTTCGGAGGCTGAGGCAGGAGGATCACAAGTTCAAGGCTAAATTCAGCAATTTAGCAAGACCCTAAGAAACTTAGTGAGATCCTGTCTCAAAATAAAATAAATTAAATAAATAAACAAGGGATGGAGATATAGCTCAGTGGTAAACTGCCCCTTGGTTAAATTCCTAATACCCACTGACTCCCAACCACCCCCCCCCCCGAAAAAGGAAAAGAAAGAACATGAAGACAGAGCAATACATATAACCTAAATGGAATTACACTGACAAAACACTTAAATAACCTGCAGAGGGATTTAGCTCAGTGAGAGTTGGCCTAGCAGGTGCAAGACCCTGGATTCCATCCCTAGCACTGCCAAAAAAACAAAAACAAAAAGCCCATTAAATAACAAGCAGAGCTTCAATAACAAGTGGAACCATGCTGAGCACAGTGGCACATGCCTGTAATCCCAGCAACTCAGGAGGCTGAGCCCTAAACAATTTAACAAAACTCTTTCTCAAAATTTAAAAACTTTTAAAAAGATTTTTTTTTTTTTTTTTGGTACTGAGGATTGAACTCAGGGGACTCAACCACTAAGCCACATCCCCAGCCATATTGGGAGGCTTGGTGTACTATGGAACTTTTATTTACATAAAATACTTAATGTACCATAAAATATTTCAGCCAGGCACAGTGGTACATGCCTGTAATCCCAGTGGCTCAGGAGGCTGAGGCAGGAGGATCACAAGTTCAAAGCCAGCCTAGAACAACTCAGTGAGAACTCAACTCAGTGAGAACCCTGTCTCTGAATAAAATACAAAAAAGGCTGGTGATAGTGGTTGAGTGTCCTTGGGTTCAATCTCCAGTACCAAATATATATATTTCAAAAGTCAATCATTTAAATAAAAATAACAATGTACTGTTGGATTTATAATGTTTTCGGAAGTAAAATAAACGTCAGAAATTTCATAAAGAACAGAAGAGAGTATAAACAGAATGATACTACTTATAGGTTCTTACATTGTATAAGAAAGAAAGGACATAACGTTTAATTTATGGCATTCTATGATTTTATGCATGAATATTCTAAACCCTAAAAGAGACACACCTAAAAAGCCAATACCAACGATGTTGGTCACAGTGTTGCACATGTTATTCTATCTACTTTGAGGGCTGAGGCATGAGGATGGTAAGTTCAAAGCCAGCTAGGGCAACTTAACAAGACTGTCTCAAAATAAAAAAGGGCCGAGGGTGTAGCTAACTGGTAAAGTGTCACTGAGTTAAATCCCCAGTACCACAAAAAGAGAGAGAGAGAGAGAGAAAAGAAAGAATAAAACAGTAACACCACAGGCTTAGGCCGACTAGTTTGCTCACTTTTAGAATTCAACTATTATTTACACCTTCCTGGGTTACAAGATTATACCACCTTAAGCTGCAAACCAAAGCCAAATTCCAACTTCCTATTGTGCTTATTAAACAGGATTATTTTCATTGCACAAATCTAATGCCTGCCATCAAACGCCCTAATTCTTAGTACAATCCAAGCAGAAAACTGTTACCAACCAAGCACACTTGGGAGGAAAAAAGAAAAAGTGTCACATTTTTGGCTCACTGCTAGGAAAAAGTTTCCTGCTTATACCAAAAAAAAAAAAAAGTAATTTAAATTTAAATTAAAAAGAAAAATCTGTGCTGGGGGTGTAGCTCAGTGGTAGAGCATTTGCCTAGCATGCATGAGATCCTGGGTTCAATCCTCAACACCAAAAAAAACAGTATAACCAAATATCTATTGGTTCAACTGACAAATCCAAATGCATACTCCCTGCATTTGCATTATCATTTGAAGAAATGCTGTTTCTCTCAATCTAAGGGATAAGAAAGTCAAGCAGTAGAAAGTACACTGACATAGATCCACCTTCATGACAATGATGTGGTGTCTGTGCAGAAGACACAGCTGGGCCCACTCCTCCACCATAGATCCCTGAAGACAAAGCCTGTCCTTCACAGTGCCTAGACCCAAAATGCCCTACGAGCTTTCCTGACCACAAAGAGTAAGCTGCAATTTATGGTCCACATGGAATGTGGTATGGCCTTATCTAGGGCAACAACCCAGACCTAGTCCTCCAAACCTGCCCAGGACATTCCTATTTACAAAGTGATCTCAAAAGTTTGCCTCAAAACTTTCTAGGATTGGGTGTGGTGGTACACACCTGTAATCCCAGATACTTAAGAGGCTGAGGCAGGAAGATCAAAAGTTCAAGACCAGCCTCAGCAACTTAGCAAGACCTTGCCTCAAAATAAAACTTTTTATAAAAAGCAAATGTGGAAAATGTTGCTCAGTGGTAAAGTGCCCCTGGGTTCAATCCCCAGTACCAAAAACAACAACAATAAACAATAAAACCTGCTAGAGCTGTCAGGATGAAGTACCACAAACCCAGGACTTCAGTCACAGAGTCACAGAAACTTATTCTCACAGGCCTAAAGACTAGAATCCCAAGATCAAGCTATAGGCAGAGGTGGTTTCTCTTGAAGCCTCTCTTTGGCTTGCAGATGGCATCTTCTATGTCCTCACATGACTGTCCTTCTGTGTATGTATATGTATTGATCACCACTTCTTAAAATGATACCAGTCAGATTGGATCAGGGCCCATTCTCATGACCTCATTTAAATGTAAGCACATCTTTAAAGATAAGTCCCCCTCTCCAAATACAGTTATCTCCTGAGGTCCTGGAGGTTGAAGCTTTAGCCCATACAGGCAGAGAGCAGGGATGAGGAGAAAGTGTACATAAAACAGACTATACACACATCCACACTGTTACTAGCTGGGCATGGGTCCTTCATTTGTACTGGAAGGTTTCATTAAAAAAAAAAAAAAAAGTTTTCCTTGCTGGGCATGGTGACACACACCTGTAATCCCAGGGGCTCGGGAGGCTGAGGTAGGACCATCACAAGTTCAAAGCTAGCCTCAGCAAGATCCTGTCTCTAAATAAAAATAAAAAATGGGATGTGGCTCAGTGGTTAAGCATCCCGGGGTTCAATCCCTGGTACCAAAAAAGTTTTCCTGATCACTTATATCAAAGTCTGCTTCTTCCATCTATTCTTGGCTCAGCTTCATGCTCTGAGGCGGCAGGCTGGTCCCATGCATGTTGGTTTCCCCAGTGTCTCTACCTGGCACCAACACTCATCTCATAGATAAAAGAGTGAATAGGTGGATGCCAGACACCTCCAGTGGCAACAAGTGCACATGGACCCAACACCAAAACTCCCCCAATCTCAGTACTTAAAGGCTGTCTCCACCCCTTCTTTGCTTCTGAACTTCATTCCCTGGTCCCCACCTGGAACTGGCTGATGCTTATTCCATGTCTTTCCTAAAACACTGTAGCATCTGTTCTCTAATGATCTCTAATTTTAGGACTAAGTGGCTAGCCTTTCAAAGTGCAATGTTACTAACCTTCTTCTCACAATACTAAGTGTGCCATAGGCACTCAAGTAAGATGAGTAAAATGCTGACAGATTTATGAGATTTAATCTTAGCTGTTTAATTATACTATCAAGTGACAAAGAAGGGGCACTGCTGACAAAAATGCAGTTACCATAAGCTGGGTGCAGTGGCGCACACCTGTAATCCCAGCAGTTCGGGATGCTGAAAAGTAAATTCAGGGGCTAACTGTGTAGCTCAGTAGTATAGCACTTGTCTAGCACATGGAAGGGTTCAATGCCCAGCACTGGGTGGGAGCAGGAGTGGTCATCAAGTTCAGGCTGAGGGAGTAGCTCAGCAGTAGAGTATGTACTTAGCATGTGTGAGGTCCTGTGTTCCATCTCCAGCACCAAAATCAAAAGATGAGTGAGTTCAGGCTGGGGGAGTAGCTAAGCAGTAGAGTAATTACTTAGCATGAACAAGGTCCTGGGTTCTATCCCCCAGACAAAAAAAAAAAGTGAGTTTTTCCTCCTCTTGGGCTCTCACCCTCTTGCCTTCTGCCTGCCACCAAGGGACAATGAAGCAAGAAAGTCCTCACCAGCTGGCATACACCTGTAATCCCAGCACTGGGGAGGATGAGGCAGGAAGATCTCAAATTCAAAGTAGCCTCAGTAACTGAATTTAGCGAGGCCCTAAGCAACTTAGTGAGATCCTGTCTCAAAAAAAATTTAAAAAGGACTGGGGATGTGACTCAGTGGTTAAGCACCCCTGGGTTCAATCCCTGGTACCAAACAAAACAACAAAAGGAAGGTCCTCACCAAATACCAACCCCTTGCTCTTGGACCTACCTCCCAGACTCTAGAACTGTCAGAAATCTATTCTTTTTTTTTTAAACAACTGATATTTTATTTTTTTTATATTTATTTATTTTTTTAGTTCTCGGTGGACACAACATCTTTGTTTGTATGTGGTGCTGAGGATCGAACCCGGGCCGCACGCATGACAGGCGAGCGCGCTACCGCTTGAGCCACATCCCCAGCCCCAGAAATCTATTCTTTATGAAATTACCCAGTACCAATATTGTTATAGAAACCCAAAACAGACTAAGACACAAAGCATGTGGCTATTCCCTCTTTTTAAATTCTGGTTTAAATGAAGCAAATTCAAAAAGTAATTATTACCTCACCTACAAAAACCTCGGGCTGGGGATATGGCTCAAGCGGTAGTGCACTTGCCTGGCATGCACGGGGCGCTGGGTTCAATCTTCAGCACCACATAAAAAAATAAAATAAAGATGTTGTGTCCACCAAAAACTAAAAAATAAATATTAAAAAATTCTCTCTTTTTTAAAAAAAAAACACCTCAATATGTCTGTCAAATCAGAACTTAATAAAGCATAATACAAACTTGGGGCAAAGGGGAAGAGATGAGGGGATGGTGTATGGGGGCAAGAAAGATGGTGGAATGAGATGGCCATCATTATCCTAGGTACATGTATGAGTGCACATATGGTGCAACAACACATCCCACATCTTGTACAACCAGAGAAAAGTTGTGCTGCAATTGTGTACAATGAATCAAAATGTATTCTGTTGTCATATATGCCTAATTAAAATATATTAATAAAAAAATGCAAAAATCACACCCAACCAAATGAGCAATAATCCCCTATCATCATTTACTAGCCAGTCCTACAATTCTACTTTTTTTTTTTTTTTTTTTTTTTTAATGGTGGTGCCAAGGATTGAACCCAAGGCCTTGTGCATGCGAGGCAATACTCTACCAACTGAGCTATATTCCCAGACCCCCAGTCTTGCATTTCTAAGGAAACTCTTTTTAAATTTAAACAAGAGAAATAAATTCAATCAACACAAAAATATCTAATTTTGTTCAGTTAGAAATCATGGCCATTGGGTGGTGAGTCCTAAGGCCAGAGGCAGCAGAAGCTAGGACTAGCAATAGGGTTAAGGCCAAATGGCAATTTTGGGGGGCTGTGAGCCTCATCTGAATTGAATATAGAAACACACACATCTCAACTCAAGTATACACCTAAGTTTTTTTTGCAAAAAAGAATCACATGTTGATAGTACAGTACCACAATGCAGACTTGACTTCATTGTGTAAATACGGGCCTTATGTTCCAAGCCCCATTATTGGAAATTTCAGTATGAAAAGTACTAGTCACTCTGCAGACAGCAAAATAGGAGAGTAGCTTCCAAGTGGTCACTTCAACTTCAGGGCCCCTACAACTTTAGCACCCAGTGTGTTTCTCTGCCAATCCACTCATTCTTCCATATGCACCCAAAACTGATCCAACTCCCCAAAAGCTCCTCCAGGTCTCCTCTTGTACATCCTCATCACCCAGGGGCTTCATAGGACAAAACAGGGATCAACAAATGTTTATTGAATGAACTATAACTGGCTGGTGGTATACAGTTACCATGACCACATGTGCAGGAATAGCTTGAGGAAAGGCAGGGCTATACCTGGGGCCACTTCCATGAAATCCACTTGGTCCATCAGTTCTCTGGCAGCTCACTGATTCCTGTGTCCCAAGAAGAATGGGCATGGTAGAGCAAGCCTCTATCACTGCTTGACAAGACATCAAGACAAGTATCTGAGACCTGGAAAAAGCCCGCCAATCCACATTTTTAAAAGTTTAAATCTGCATTTTTTTTGAATGAACTAACTTAAAAAAAGAACTTAAAGCATCCAAACATTAAGTAAAACTAATTAAATTTAAATTGTGAAAAACAAATTAAAACAGGTTTTATTTCTGATTTAAGTTCTGAAGTTCATAAGTTGTAATGACCTCACATTGAATGAAGCAGTAGAAAAGGAAGGTTCTGCCAGCTTGAGATTAGTAGAGAACATCTGGTAAACTGTGTTAAGTCATGGCCTGGATAGGAATCAATGCCCCAAACCTCAATGTCTCACCTGCCTACAAAAAGTGTCAGAACAGAGAGAAAACATACAACTCCTGACTTGGGTAACATTAACAAATGATTATCCCCTCTAATAGAGGCAATAAAATTAATCACTAACCCTGTCTATGCCTAAGGTTTTTCAACTGTAAAATTCTTGATAGTTTTCCATTCCCATTCCAAAAGTTCAGGAATACCTTACTGCTTCTGTCTCTCTCAATCTTGCTGAAGGTTTAATGTTTCCACCCAAACTGGTAGAGGCTCCAAAGGAAACAGAACCATCCTTGCCTGTCACAGACACAGTAGGTGGGCCAGGTGCCCCTGTAAGTGGTGCACATTAAAGAGGTAACTGACAGTCAGGTCCCCCAGCATGTTCAACCAACTGCTGTCATTCCACAGGATAGCTGGTTCAGTTCCAGCAAAGAGCAACATCCACACTGGACATCCTGGTATCTATCTAGGCAGTCACTGGGTTAACACCTCTCTTTTCTGGCTAAATCCTTTTATCATAGCTCCTGCTTTTCTGTAGTCTAACACTTGCAGGCCAAATCACTATTTCAAGGTATTTTCCAACCTTAAACAACTTTTGCAGATAACTGTAATTGATATTGCATCTAAATTAGACACACACACGTCCCTAACACAAAACAATGAGAAAGTGAAGATGCAACACCACAGGGCTCCCTAAAGGCCACTGCCTACATCCATTTCAAATAAAGACTTTTTAAAAATGGGGCACCTCTAAAAACAAAGTGATGAGTATACGGTCAATTAAAGGACACTGCAGAATGGCAGGTAGTAACATAGGACATCAGGATCTGTTTTAAACTTGTCCATAAAAGTGAAAACACACATTTATCAAAATGAAAATGATAGGCAAGACATGAAGATTATAAGGCATTTATTTGAAAAGGATACATTTTATTAAAACCCATTTTCCACTTTAATGGTGGTTTATCCCACATCGTTTTTCCAGTCTCCTTAAAATGTTCTTTATCAACTACTCAAGCCTGTAATTAAAGCCACATTTTTAAACTACATAAACTAAAGAGCCTCTTGAACTATGTCCTAAATCCCACGCCAAATATAACGTCACTAAAATCACTCAATGATATTAGGTACAACAGACATTCAGCTAGTAATTGAGCCCCATCTTCGCTTTTACCGGACATCCAAAGACGAAGCCAAGTGGGCAGTAAAAGTCTCCACGTTAACCGCACAGCCCACTGGCCCGAGTTCCAGCCCTGGACACTTCTGTCCCCTCGCTGGGCCCACTTCCTTTGCGGCCCCAGCCCCTACGCCGGGGGGAGGCCCACCCTCAGGCCGTCTGCCCAGCGTTAGGGCGAGTCGCAAACGGGACCCCGGGAAAGGTGCGGCGTTTACTGCTCGAGAACGCTGGCCCACCTGATCACTGCCCGGGGTTCGTTAGTCCGGTCCCTACCCTGCCCTGCCCCGGTCGCCAGGACTTCACCGCCGGCCACTCCCGCCCAGCCCCGAGGGACCCCCCCACCCTTCTCGGCCCCCAGGACCCGAGCCGCGCCCACCGATCCCCGTGGGGGACGCGCTGGTGAACTCTCACCTTCTTGCCCTTCTTGCCCTCCTCTTCCATGTCGCCGCGTGCGGCCCCCGCGGCCCGCCCCGGGAGCCCCGCCACCAGCGGCCGCTACATGCTCGCCCCGGGACCGCCACCCCCGCGCTCCCGGCGCCGCCCGCCAGCCCGCAGTCTCCGCCCCGGCCGCGCCCCGCACCCGCACTTCCGGGCCGGAGGAAACCCGGCCCGCCCACAAGGACCCCGCCCCCGAAGAGGTTCCGCCCACAGCTACCCTGCACCCTGACTTCCGGGCCCGAGGGAGCTGGCAGGTTCTGTGATCAGATCCCTTCGCCTCAGGGAAGGCCCCGCTCAATGTCTGCAGACGGCAGAGAACATCCCACTGGAGGGCAGGGATCGCTACATCACCCCTGCCCCGCTCCCACGGCCGTAGAAACGCGCCTGCCCAATCTGCAGCACGCCCCGCCCCCCGCTCGCCCAGCGCTCGCCGTGCGCCCTCAGATCCGCGGGAGCGCGCACGGGAGTGCGCACGGGAGTGTCTCCAATTTTTCAATCCTGCCGCCATCTTTAGGGCGGCCAACTTCCCAGCGTTCCTCGCGTTCAAAGAAGGGGGTGGGGCTGGCAGGAAGGGAGGGGAGGGATAGGGCGGAGCGTCCAGCGGAGAATCCGGGTGCAGTGTTATTTCCTTTTTCTCCCTGGTCTCGCCTTCATTCTCTGGGCGAGGGGGAAAGCTTTTACTGAAGTTTTCTCTGTTTTAATGCCTACGTTAGACAAACACATCAGGAAACAACAACAAGGACTCTAAGGCTTACCAGAATAAAAACAGAGAGCTGGGTACGGTGGTGCACGCCTGTAATCGGGCGACGTTGAGAGGTTAAGGCCGAAGAAGTTAAGGCCAGCCTCAGCAATTTAGTGAGACCCTCAGCAACTTAGCAAGCCCTGTCTCAAAAAATAAAAAGGACTGGTGATGTGACTTAGTGGTAAAGTACCCCTGGGTTCAATATCCAGTACTACCAAAACAGAAGAAGAAAACCGAAGAACCTTAGCAGTTATCTAATTGCCACTTTTCACAGAAGTAATCAAGGGAATTAGGTGATTTACCCAAAAGCACACTGCAAAGTCAGCAGACCTTTCTTTTACCATTAAATCAAGCTCCACTAAATGCCTTACAATACAGCTGAAGGTAAACTGATACCAAAGGAAAGCAATATTTAAAAGTATGTCATTCTGTGCCGGTTATCAATATTCTGTCTCAGATCCACATGCACTTCTCATTTCCTGCCCAGAGAACGTGAAGCTGGCCCTTAAGCATTCTTCCTTTGCCGGAGGCAAGACTAAGCAATGTCAGAAGAAGGAACTTTGTTGTCAGTTGAGCCGCTCTTGGTAGTGCCTACGGATGAGAAATACCCCAGCACCAGGCTTCCACACTGAGAGCCTCTTCCTACAGTTTCAGGTTCTCCGCAGCTCGTCACCTTCCCAGAGCCAGGCTTTTGCAGTGCCAGGATGTCAGCAACAGCCAGCAGTTTCCTCCAGCATTTCCCTTGGCAAGTTTTATATCCAAGTACTTCAGTGAGACACCTGCCAGGGAACAGTCTCTTCTAGCATCCTAGAGGGTGAATTTGCAGCGAATTCTGCTAGTACTTCCTTGCCATTTGGTGAGCTGTAGCCTTTCCCTGTCCAACAAGATCAAGGTTCACCTTGGGGTAAGGTCTTCCTTAGGAGCTTTATCTCAGCCCTCAGGATGGCCCATGTGCCTTATATATACTATTCTCGTGATCTTTAATCCCTAGTTACCCTAATCAGGGGTTTTTCGGGTTTTTTTTTTGTTGTTGTTGTTGTTGTTGTTGTTGTTGGTTTTGTTTGTTTTGGTACGAGGGATTGAACCCAGAGGTGCTTTACCATTGAGCGACAACTCCTGCCCTTTAAATTTTTTTTTTTTTTTAATTTTGAGACAGGGTTTTGCTAAATTGCCCTGGCTGTTTGCCAGCCTCCTGCCTCAGCCTCCTGAGTCGCTGGGATTCCCCAGCCCCAATCCTCTCATATTTAATTCTTAATATATTAAGCCTTTCTTGTATTGTTAGATTTTGTTTGTTGCGATACTGTAAATAGAACCCAGGGTCTTTGCACCTAAGCAAGTGCTTTTAGCCCTAGCCACACCCCCAGCCCTCCTGTATTGTTTCTGTCTCCTGATTGGACTCTGATATTAATATCAAAGAAATAGTTGATCTCTGGCATTCCCCAAAGGCAGGTACTCCAGTCCTTTTGGCAGATAAAGAAGAGGTGTGGGAAACATCCTTTCAATTGGCCTTCTGCCATAATCCACATTCACAGACAAAAATGAGGCAGTGCATTTGGTTGTCATTATTCTCCTACCATTCAAGAATAGATACCTGGGTGTAGAGAATCAGATGTAATTGCGTTACTATTACTGTCCTTGATGGAGTCTGCCTGCAAACAGGATATTCTGTCAAGGTATAGATAGGTAACAGCGGACATGCTTGAAAACGAGGTGTCTGCTGTCCTTGGGAGGGCCTACTTGCAAACGAGAGGCTCCTTCAAGGTTTAGATAAGGTAACTGCGGACATGCTTGAAAACAAGGTGTCTGCTGTCCTTGGGAGGACTTGCCTGCAAACGGGATGTTCTGCCAAGTGGGCTAGGAGGGCGCTGAGAAAAATTTTATTATCTGTTCTTAACAAAGAGCAGAGCTCAGCATACTCCGGGCCGAGAATAGATTAGCCATGAGAAGCAGGTCACTTCTGATTAGAAAGTAAAACTTCTGTATCCTGTGTTTAATTAGCTGAAAGACCTGATTTATTGATGTTGGAAGGCTGCCTTCTTTGTTCACAATACTATAAAAAGATTGCTTGTACACAATAAAGGACTTTTTTTCTGCTGCTGCTTTGCTTGCTCTGCTTCTTCTTTCTTTTCCCATGCTGACCTGCAAGTGAATTACTGCAACACCTGGGGAAGGGAAGGACAGTATGAAGTGACAGACATTGTCACTCTATACACATGTATAATTACACTACTGGAGCTACTCTGAACCATGTACGGCCAGAGGAATGAGAAGTTGTGCTCCATTTGTGTATTATATGTCAAAATGCATTCTACTGTTAAATAAATAAATAATTAATTAATAAATAAAAAGAAGAGATACCTGCCACTGTAGTGGCTTATACCAATAATCTGGGCAACTTGGGAAGCTGAGGCAAAAGGATCATAAATTCAAGGCCAGCCTCAGCAGTTTAGTGAGGCCCTAAGCAACTTAGAGAGACCCTGTCTGAAAATTAAAAATAAAAAGGGCTGGGATGTGGCTCAGCGATTAAGTACCCCTGAGTTCAATCCCTAATACAAAACAAACAGGTGCCTGGGCAAGGCATAGTGGTGGATGCCTTTAATCCCAGCAGTGTGAGAAGCTGAGGCAGGAGGATGGCAAGTTCAAGGCCAGCCTCAGCAATTTAGCAGGCCCTAAGCAACTTAGGTACCAAAAAAAGAGAGAGAAAGAAAGAGATTTGATAATGTTTAAGATCTTCCACAGTCTTCTATTAATGTATATCACTTTGTAATGCAGAAAAATAGCACTACCAGAGCCTCTCTTAGCCTGATCCCTTAGGCTCCCCTACCCCTTAGAATGCCTCTGCCTCATCTCTTCATACACAAGACCATCCTTCAAGAAAAAAATCCATCTGCTATTCTTCAGATAGTGATAACTGCAAAAATAAATGAAGACAACCAAATAAGAAAAGCAGAGTCTATTTTTATAGAGCATGCTATAACAAAGGGAGTCAACCACCATCACTGCATGAGCAGAGTCAAGAGCAGGCAGAGTGAGAAAATCTTACAGTGAAAAAAAAAAAACAAACAGAAACTTCAGGAATGTCCTGGTTAGAGGCTATCAACATGGAGAAGAAGGGAGGATTCCAAGTGTTTGGTAGGGGAGCATATTTGTCTTCTCTAGTTGGTCTTAAATTGGAAGCCAGAACAAAAATTATGGAAGCTGCCAATTATTAATCAAGTTGGGACTGTTACAGAAAGTTATTGTTTGACTTCCTGGATTATCACTAGCAATAGTACCTCACTTCCTGCAAGTCTAACTTAACAGCAGGATAGCTTCCTGGGCTAGTTACTATAGATGAGGGGTTGGTTTCCCTGCAAGTAGCTGCAGGTGTGGGTCAGAGTCCAAGGTGTATAAATGATCTCATTGAGAGATTAATGTCTTTCATAACAGACAACAGTGGTACCAGCTACAATAATAACAGTGTTTTTCCTGAGGCTTCACTGTAAAATGTCCTTTTGAGTGATTACCATTTTCTTACCAATAACTTCCCTAGCCTGATTTGTGGCTCTCACCTCTTGAACAAAAATGAGAGATACTTGGAAATGTAGCTCAGTGGTAGAGTGCTTGCCTAGTGTATATGAGGCCCCCGAGTTCAATTTTTACATAGCAAAAAATAAAAAATAAATGAGATACCCAATTACTAAACTGCCCACACCCCATGGAAACAACATTCTAGAGCTGATTCTTTCTTTCTTTTCCTCAGAATTATTCAGGGTCAGCCCAAACCTTACAAAACTCTCCCTCTTATCCCTTCATAATGAGAGTCAGTCTGTCTGTCTGTGGGGTGCTCTCCCTGGTTGTAGCACATTAATAGAAACAACTTTGTTGGGGTCCTGCTAAGTTTGGTTATTAGACTTTCCCACCCAGCTCAAGTAGTATCCCCTTTTCCACTAAATCTTTGGATGCTATTTTTATCTCCTCCACCTCTCAAGAACTTTTTTTTCCTTTTTCTTTTCTTTCTTTCTTTCTTTTTTTTTTTTTTTATGGAATGCTATATCACTGAACTATACCGCCAGCCTTCAGCCTTCCTAGTTTCTTACATTACAGATGTGTACCACCACATCCAGCTAAATGAATCCTTTGGATATTCCCAAAGGACATTCAGTTTTTCAATGTCCTGTTCCACACCTCCTGGAGAGACACCTAGAAGCCTCTAGTCTCCATCTTAAGCTCAGGCCGGGACAGTGATACATGCCTGTAATCTGAGAGGCTCCAGAGGCTGTGGCAGGAGGATCTCGAGTTTAAAGCCAGCCTCAGCAATGGCCAGGCGCTAAGCAACTCAGTGAGCCCCTGTCTCTAAATAAAATACAAAATAGGGCTGGGGATGTGGCTCAGTGGTCAAGTGTCCCTGAGTTCAATTCCCAGTACCAACCAAACAAACCTTAAACCTGCTGTAGAGGTGCACACCTATAGTCACACCTACTCAGATTTTTTATTTATTCCCAGCCCTTTTTATTTTGAGACAAGGTCTCACTAAATTTCTTAGGGCCTCACTAAACTGCTGAGGCTGGCTTTGAACTTGCAATCCTCCTGCTTCAGGCTCCCAAGTCACTGGGATAACAGGCATGCACCACAGCACCCAGCTAGTCCCACCTACTCAGGAAGCTGATTTGGAAGGATGGCTTGAGCCTAGGAGTTCAACAATAGCCTGGGAAAAATAGTGCAAATTCATCAAAAATCTTGATTTAATCCAGGAATGGAGACATAGACCCATAATCCCAGATATTTGGGAGGCTGAGGCAATAGCCAAGATCTCAAATTTTAAGGCCAGCTTCAGCAATTTAGCAACACTCTGTCTCTAAATAAAAAATAAAAATGACCGAGGATGTAACTCAGTGGTAAAGTGCTACTGGGTTCAATCCCAAGTATGGTGGTGGTGGGGGATGTCTCTTCTCAACCCAGAAAACCTATTCATAAAGGTAGAAAAGGATTTTGTGATTGAATAAACATTAAACCATAATGTGCCTGGTACAAAACAAAACTGTTATGTGCATCACAAGCAACCTGCTAAAGGATCACAAGGTGGAAACATTCTATTGTACAACCTATCATGTTTGATAGGTCTTACAATTTGGAGTCAAGTGACAAGTTAGTCTTTCATCCTCTCAGGAAACTGAAAAGTTGGGCATTAAGTCCCTTTATATCATAGAATTAGTACCTGTGTGTGGTACTAAGGATTGAACCCATGCCTTGTGCATGCAAGGCAAGCATTCTACCAACTGAACTATGTTCCCAGCCCTAGTACCTGCTTTTGCTAAAAACACTGACTTTTCCCTTGGGCCTAAACTTCTCACTTAATGGCTACAAGCAGGACAAAGCTTCTATCTGCCTTCATTTTGTATCTGACTCCTTTATTACCTTAAACTTTGGGTCAGGTCCTTGCTTTGTTCTGCACATGGGCATGTTTATCACTCAAGGAGTGTAATACAAGGCTTACTGAGGCTTAGTAACCCTAAATTTATCTTATCTATATCATCCTAAAAGACTGAGGACACCAAGATAAGAGAGATGAAGGTGTTTTCAAGATTTGCAGGGACATTCAGTTTTTCAGTGTCCTGTTCCACTCCTCCTGGAGAGAAACTAGAAGTCTCCGGTCATTGCCCTAAACCTGCAGTCAGCTTGGATTCTAGGAAGAGCGGGACCTGGCACACAGATCACCTCATGATGAGATCATAATACCCCCCTCCCCCCACCAATGCCTACCCAAAGCAGGAGAAACCATCTCATGGGAACCAGATGGCCCCTTCAAGTTTATCACTTTCAGTTACCCAATGTATCCACTGGGCATCTGCAGGCCCGGAGAAGTCAGTGCTTTCTTTTTTTCTTTTTTTTAAGCAAAGCAGCCTCTCTAAGTTCCCGTTACAATTAGGGGTTTGGGGTATACCACCACTGAGCTATATCCCTAGCCCTTTTTATTTTTTTATTTCAAGACAAGATCTTAACTACATTGCTAAGGCTGGTCTAGTATTATAGGTGTGCACCACCATGCCTGGTTGGGAGGAGACTTGTTTTTAATTATATTGCATCACATAAGCAGAGGAAAGCACCCTGGAAACTTCTGAGACTGGAAGGTTGTGATTTGTTCAAGATATAGGTAAGTATTACAGAACTGTAGTGTTCTGAAGGGGTTAGATGAGGAGAGAGAGAAAAAGACTACATGGGTATTGCATATCAGACTCCAAAGGTGAGAACTTGGTTCTGCAAGTAAAAGCAGAGTAATACAACTCATGTTTTACATGTAGCATTTAGTAAATACACCCAATCATTTTACAGTATACAAATCCCTTTTCTCATAATGTCAAAATCCTAAGAGACAGAGTAGGTCTGTTAATTCCAGAACACACCTATAGACCCTGCTATTCAGGAGGTTGAGGTAGGAAGGAATTCAAGACTAGACTGAATAGCATAGTGAGGCACAGTCTCAAAGGGAGGAGTGGGGAGAAATTCCAGATTACTAACATGAAAACTAACACCCACCCAAAGAGGTTAAGTGCTTTGTTTAAGATATCCTAGGACCAGGGCTGGGGTTGTGGCTCAGAGGTTGAGTGCTAGCCTAGCAGGTGTGAGGCCCTGGGTTTTTTAAAAAAAGGTACAATACCTTTGTGTCCAGCTAAACTAAAAAGTAAATATTAAAAAAAAAAAAAAAAGATATCGTAGGACCACTGGGTCTTGACGTAGCTTGTCCTAACTCAGGGCTCTCTGCTATGAAATGAAGGAAGAGAACCAGGAAGGTAAGTAACTATGGAGTGTCAGAGTATATTTGTGACCCCAAAATTGGGTTCTCTTGATGGACTGAGCTTTCAAATAAAATGATAACCAAAAAATTCATTAGAGAAGGGAAGATGCTTGTTTTATTATCCAACTAATAAGAAGCAGTGCCAACTTGACGCAGAAGAAATAAAAATGGCAACATGTATGAAAAAAAATATTCAACATCTCAAGCAATTAGAGAAAGGCAAATTAAAATTACAATGAGATTCTCTCTCACTCCAGTGAGAATGGCAATTATCAAGAATATAAGCAACAGTGATGGCAAGGATGTGGGGGGAAAAGGTACATCACACATTGCTGGTGGGATTGTCAATTGATAACACTATGGAAAGCAGTATGGAGATTGCTCAGAAAACTTGGACTGGAACCATCATTTGACCCAGTTATCCCACTCCTCAGTTTATACCCAAAGGGCTTAAAACCAGTATACTATAGTGATGAAACCACATCAATGTTTATAACAGCTTAATTCACAATTGCTAAGCTATGGAACCAACCTAGATACCCTTTAAAAGATAAATGGATAAAGTAAATGTGGCATATATACATAATGAAATATTACTCAGCCTTAAAGAAGAATGAAGTTATGGCATTTGCTGGTAAATGGGTGGAACTGGAGACTATCATGTTAAGTGAAATAAGCAAATTCCAAAAAAAAAACCAAAGGCCAAATGTTCTCTCTGATATGCAATGCTAACAAACAATAAGGAGAGAAGAGAAGAATAGAAGTTTATTGGATTAGACAAAGGGGAATTAAGGGAACGGAGGAGACATGGGAATAGGAAAAAACAGTAGAATGAATCAGACACAACCAGTGTAACTCCACATCATGTTCAACCACAAGAATGGGATCCTAATTAGAATAAGTTATACTCCATGTATGTATAATAGGTCAAAATACATCCTAAGGGCTGGGGATGTAACTCAGTAGTCTAGTGCCCCTGAGTTCAGTCCCTGATACCCATCCTCCAATACATTCGACTGTCATGAATATCTAAAAAGAACAAAAAATAAAATATTTGTTGGATACGTTAAAAAAAGAAGAAACAGTACCAAAACATAAAGCTCACATAATCAAAGATCAGTTGCAGTATTGCAGTTCTCTTTTCTATTTTGCTGTGCTGAGGATGGAAACTAGGGCCTTGCACATGTTAAGTACTCATCTTTTGACTATAGTCATACTGAGAAACTACATGAACTTGCTTCCTACCTACATCAGCAGTATTTTAACTACTTATTGGAACACTTAAAAAAAAAAAAAACTTCCTCCAAAATCACAAAATGAGCTATTCCATTGTTCTTTTAAGCCAAGTGGCATGTGTAGGGGAGGAAAAATAATTGTCCTAAATTTCCATTAAAGCAAAATTAATGAGAGAAAAACAAACATGTATTATCATGTAGACTTCATATACGAGAGAAATATCCCCCAAAACTGGTAGTCTCTAAAAGGTAGCTTAGAATTCAGGATTAAAAACCATCTACAGCTAAAAACAAACAAGAGTGTGTGTGTGTCAAGGGGTGGGGGGTGTCAGTTATGGGAAGGTAACCAGGAAAAACACAGTAAAAGAGACTACCAGGTGTGGTGGTACATGCCTGTAATCCTAGCAACTTGAGAGGCTGAGGCAGGAGGATCACAAGTTCAAGGCCAGCCTTAGCAAAATAGCAAGGCCCTAAGCAATTTGATGAGACTGTGTTTCAAAATAAATAAAAAGGGCTGGGAAATGTGGCTTAGTGGTAAGGTGCCCTGGGGTTCAATCCCCAGTACCACAAAAAAGAAAGACACACACACACACACACACACACAAAAAGTTTTGTTACACAGAATTAATGGGCACTTTTTTTTTTTTTTTTTTTTGGTACTGACTGGGCACTGAAGCCAGATGTGCTTCATCACTGAGCTATATAACTAGAACTTTTTATTTTTGAGATAGGGCCTTGCTAAATTGCTGTGGCTGACCTCAAACTCGTAGTTCTCCTGCCTCAGTCTCCCAAATGTGATTATAGGCATTTACCACCACACCTGATTGTTACACAGATTTAAATCTGTCCCTGCTCCATTAATAACAACCTCTACTGACTTAGTCATCCTCTTCCTGGTGCAGAGTGGAAGACACCCTTTCAAATGGAGATTTATAAATGCAAATTTCCCTTCCAAAAGAGTAGCTTATGCTGTTTTCATAGCTTATGCTGTTTCTTAAAATAATCCTTACATCAATGAGGCATATTTTGGGATGGCATATTCTGGTATCCTACAGATGGACGCCTGCAAAGAAAATTAGTAACTTGGCTCTAGATACAAAACAGTTATAGCCAAAAAGATGTTATGAGGCTTGCAAGGTTGCTTCCATTGCGGGGGGGGGGGGGGGGGCACACAGGATGACTATACTTCTGAGGGTGTTTGTTATCCAGTGGAGGGTTTGGTCCTTCATAATTTTAAGGTCCAGAAACTAGATACTATAAATTAATTGAGACTTCATTCTAAAATTTACATAACACGGATTGGGGATATGGCTCAATGATAAAGCATCTGCCTGATATGATATACAGGAAGACCTGGGATCAATTCCAGCACTGAAAAAAAAAAAAAAAGGGTTTACATATCTTGACTCTCTTCAAGACTAAGGTTACCAAGGTAAGAGCATTGAAAGTCTTTTCAAGATTTGCTGGGACACTTAGGATTTGTTTTAGTTTTTTTATTTTATAGTATTGTGGATTGAACCCAGGGCCAATCTACCAATGGGCAACATCCCCAGCCCTTTCTATTATTTATTTATTATAAATATATATTATTATTTATTTCTATTATTTATTTATTTACTTGTTTATATTACTGGGGATTGAAGCCAGGGGCTCTCTACCACAGAGCTACATCCCTGTCACTTTTTATTCTTTGAGACAGGGTCTTCCTAAGTTGCAGAAGTTGGCCTCAAACTTGAAATCCCCCCCCCTCAGCCTCCCTAGTCACTAGAATTATAGATTTATGCTACTGACGGGGGACATTCAGTTTTCACAATGTCCTGTTCCATACCTCTTGGAATACCACCTAGAAGTCTTCATTGTCCTAAACCTACAGTCACCTTGAATTCCAGGAAAGGCAGAGCCTGGCAGACAGGCCACACCATGGTAAGATCACCTCCTGGCCCCACAAGCAGAAGCAATCATTTCATGGGAATTTAATTGCTCCCTCAAGGAATAAGGACTTCTCTGAAGCCTCCTAGCTGAACCAATCCTCAGATAATGATCAACCAGACCAATGGCCTGACCAACGTAAACTCCTCTGCTAGTTATGCCACCGCCCCAACCACACAGGACCCAACTCTTGCCTTTCTTCCTTTTATTTTTTCTTTTAATATTTATTTTTTAGTTTTCGGCGGACACAACATCTTTGTTTGTATGTGGTGCTGAGGATCGAACCCGGGCTGCAAGCATGCCAGGCGAGCGCTACCGCTTGAGCCACATCCAGAGCCCTTTTCCTCTTTTCTATAAAACCTCAAAGTTTCTGACGTCTCTTGAAGACAACTCTTTGGTTGTACCCCTATACCTGTTCTTCACAGCGTGGCCATGCTGATTAAAACTCCTTTCATGCCCTTCATCATTGCTGGTCTCTTTGATTGGCATAATGAGAAGGGTGGGTTGCCAGGTCTTTTGGGAAATACCTGTCCCTACCACCCGCAAGCCATGGGCCTTTACCCAAGAGCTCCAGAACACTTTTTAAGAGATGGCTCCTAGGTAATATTCCTTCCTTAAGAGTAGCCATAAGGTTATTCAGCCATTAAAAAGACTTGCATAAACTTGAAAAGGAGAGAGAATGAATCCTGAAAGGGGAGATGTGATGGGAATTTTCCTTCCCTTATTTTCCCATATGAGACAATGGGGAAATTAAATCACTAAGTCGAATTCGTATTTGCCTTTCCATCTGCACCACTCTCCCACGAGTTGGTCCACAGGCAGGCTCCTGTCCATTCCCAAGTCCCTGCGTTCAAGTCCCCCTCTTCCACAGTTACCCGACTGAGCGGCCCCGCGGGAAGGCCCACCACTGGGGCTCAAGTCGGCCAGAGGTCTGCCCTGCCCATTTCTTTGGCTACAGGACCCTTCTCAGACGACGCAGCTCCAGCCTACTGCTATTAACGGGGCACGCAGGGCAGGGGAGACGCCACCAAGCGGAAACGCAGAGACCTTAACTAGCTTGGAGTCTTCCAACCTCCGTTCCAGGATCGCGCTCAGCCAGAGCCCGAGGCCTCGCCCACATCCCGCTGACGCATCTTCCCGGAAAACACGTAGCGCACGCGCACGGCGTCTGGGGCTACGTAAGGACGTCAAGGCGCGCGGTGGCGTGGACGGCAGTATTTGTGGCTGGTGATGCGGTTTCTGGGTCTTTGCGATCCCTTCCTCGGTCCCTTCAGTATCCGCTGTCATCGAAGACCCCAGGCAGCTTGCGCTCTTTGATGAGGCCGGGTTAAGAGTCTTGGGGTTGCTGTTCAGCGGTAGGAGGCCGGGCCCTCCCCACAAGTGCTGGTCCCTCGCGAGGGCCCTGGAGGAGACTCCTGTACTGCGGGGCGACTTGTGCCTTTCTTCTGCGGGTCTCGCTCCCGAAGAAAAACGGGGTTTCTTCTGTGTAACCTAGAGGGCACCGCTAAGCGGGATGGAACCTGTGACCTCTAGGGACCTCACTGGGGATGGGGCCTATGACCTTAAGCCCACCCCTGGGTTGGGACCTGTGACCTCGTGGGAGACCCGCTTCAAAAGGTGCTGTAGAGAGGGTTCAGGCATTTGGGGATTACAGCTGTATGGTGTCCTAAAGGCGCAAACTGAAACTTCATTTGTCCACATCTAGGCAGGAGTCGTGATCAGATGACCGATCCCACAAAGTGGGAGAAGAGCTTACAGCCACAGCAGCTCTTCAGGAAGATGTCATGGTAAGTCATGTTGTGAATAGCCCAGCTTCGCCAAGGCTCACATTTCTCTGAGTAATTAAGTGTTTCTGAGGTGTCTTAGGCTATATCCTACCTCAGAAATGTTTTCCAAGATATTAAATATGTGTTGAATATATATAGGGGTGGGGAAAACCTGTTTTTCTAGAATTAGGTGATACATGGGTTATTTCTGTGGTCATGATTTTAAGAAGCACCACCCTAGATAGAGAATAATGTAAAAACTCCTGTCTGATGTATTAATTAACATTACCTTTTCCAACTTTCATTAATTCCTTAGCCATAAAAGAACATTCGCTAGAGTTATCTGTAGCCATAGACTTTTGGAGCCAAGCTCAGTGTACCTAATTCAACTCGATAGTCTGTTCGTTCTCTACCTTTGAAAGGGATTTGGGTGCTCAGGAGAGTGTTCTAAGGGACACCTGGGGAGTGGAGGATGTGGGCCAGTGAATGTGAGTAGCAAGCCTCCAGCGTGCTTGGGTCTGCAGTGACCCTGTTGCATTCCTACAGTGCTTGCCAGAACACTTTTGAAATGGTTTGAGGCCTTGCCCTGCCCTATCCAGAGCAAGGTTATAGAAATTTCAGACAACTGACTGCGCCTTTCCAGATAACGGTATGCTATGCTGAGCATTGTATAGACCTTCATAGTCTAATGTTGCAGCCGCTTGACATATACACATATAGTTAAAGTAAATAAGATGTAAAATTCATTTTCTAGTTTAGACTAGTATGGCAAGTGACTGTTGGACTGTACAGATTAGAGAACATTTTTGTCTATATGGGAGTTTGGGAGAGGGTGGCAAAAGATAGGGAAGTCATTGAATATTTAAAGTTGAAAATGCAAGTTCAGGGGTAATAAAGGTAGGAGTTAAACCAGAATAGCAAAGAGTAACAGAAGAATCCTGCCTTGAGAGATTAGTGGAAGACAAAGCCAGGAAAACCAAGGACTCAGCAAAGGAACTGAGTGCCAGGGAGTTGTTGGAGGGTTAAAAGAGTGTGTATCAATCCTAAAGGAAGGCCTCATAGAACATGTATGTACAGGTACCTTCTGACTGCCCTTTTGTGTCATGTAGGGACTGGGGCTTGGGAGGTGGTGGGAAATGCTGGTGCTGTCTGCTGCTTTTGCTGTGAATCAACTGTCCTTTGTCCTTAGGGAGTTTTTATGTTTTAAACTGGCAGGCTACCTTGTTAGCTGCAAGGAGGAGCATCATAGACGTTCCAGTTCCTAACAACTTCTACTTCCTGTGTCTCTGGCCCAGCATGTAGCAGAAGGCTACCTGCTGTTCCTTGGTGTTTCAGCAGCAGTGATCCCAGGATGCCAGAGCTGAATCCCTTCTGTAGCTACTAGGCTAGTCTGTGGCACCTGTGCAGTGTAAGTACATTATTAACTCTGACCTTCTTGTTACAAGTCAGACATTTGAGTCCCAGATAGGTTCACAGGACTTTTAGTTCACAGGACTGTCTAATGTCTGACTTGTGGAGCTTTGGTTCTTAGGGATGTTTTTTGACTGCCTTTTGTGGTTTGGATTCAACCTGTGTTCAGTCAGTTGTGTGCCTGGAAAGGGCATGCATGGGCTGCTGTACATGTGCGCCACAGAAATGTCTCAGATCACTGTGGAAGCGGGGTTGGGAGTTGGGAACTAGGATTCAGCTTTGTTACTGCCACTTGTGACAATAGGAGATGGTTGGTTGCAATTGTCCTGGGGAGCTGAAGGCATTTATAAAAGTCCCCACTTATGTGTTAACGTCACTTAATAATACACCTCCATGGCGTTTCTAATTTCATTTTTACAGATGACATGGATACTGAAAATGAGAAGTAAGGCCTGGCTGACCTGACCATGTTGACATCTAGTGCGAAGTGAAGCAGAATTTGTACCTTAATTGAGCAGATTTGAAGCCTCGTGTACTTCTGTTTTTTTTTTTTCCCTCATGTACTTCTAAAAGGGTTCAGCAGTATCTTGTTCTTGGCCTGGGCTATGTGTCTGAGAGAATTTTCTGGGTCCAGGTTTGGGCCCCATTTTTTTCTGCCTCTAGAATAAGCCTGGCTGAAGGGCCTCAGGCCCTTCTGGCATCTCCCAAATGAAAAATGAGATATTCAATAAACATGGTTTTAAATGTGTGATTCACTCCAGCCTCTATTTGTTCTTTCCATGTGCCAAATGCAAAGGTAAGAAAGACTTGCCCCTCAAAGGAGTTGTTCATTTCAAAGGGGCCCCTAGTGTCTCGTCTTGTTCTATACTTGTACCTTGTAAATGACCACTTGTAAATGATCACTTTGTGTGCATGTGCCACCTGTTACACCTGATGGGGCATGCTGGGTATTGTTCATAAAGCAAGTGTCAGAATCTAAGTAAGTATACCTGGGCATGGTTGTGCAGGCCTATAATCCCAGTGACTTGGGAGGCTGAGGCAGGGATATTGCAAGTTCAAGGCCAACCTGGGCAGCTTAGCAAGACCTTCAATATTTAAAAGAAAAAAAAGACGGGATTGGGATATAGCTCAGTGGTAGAGCACCCATCGGTTCAACGTGCAGCACTATAAAAGAAAAAGGTCTGTGAAATCCTTAGTATGCCACAGATTATCTCTTATTTTAGTTGAGAAGTAACTGATAACAGTCCACACATAGGTTGTGCCCAAGGGGGTAGGTTATCCAGCTTGATCTCCATCTCTTCCAAGGCCTGACATTTAGCCATTGACCTTAGTGCCTAAGGTCAGCTCCCAAGGTCCCTGACCCATACATGGAAAGATGACACCAAAACAAAAAAGCCTGTACCTTAAGGTGTAAGTTTCCTCACCGAGGAACTGATTTAGACCCCCTGAGCTGTTTGTGGGGTCAGGAAGCCTCATACAGGAGACACCAGCAACTCCTGGTAGCCTTCCAGGAAATGGAGATGGTCTCACTTCCAGGAGGCTCTGGGTTTGGGTAAGCTTTGTGGCTTATGTGGGTACATGTAGGGTTTCCTGGCAGCTGGGAATCATTCCCCTACTACTGACAACCATATCTATATTCTCATATGAGGTAAAAATCAATTTCGGTTACAAATCCTAAATCGTGAACTGAGAAAGGGTGCTTTTCTGGCACTAGGGATTGCTGCAAAGTAAGCAGCAGGAGTCCTGTATAGGGATTCAAGAGCAAGGGAGTCACAGCTGTGGCAATAGGGGCTCTTGCAGAGGAAGATGTCTATAGAAACTGATCTAGGTCAGATAATTAATAAAACTGCTGCCAAGGCTAGAGCCTCAGGCCCAGCAGGCTTGAGTAGGTGGCAGCCTACTAACCTTAAAAGAAGCATCCCCTGGGGACGCTGCACATGGCTACCACTTACCCTGCTTGCTGAGGACCAAAGACTGACTGCCCAGTCCTTGAAGTCAGAATAGGTAGGAGTCATTGAATTCAGTGCTGGAAAGGCCCAGGGGGAACTTCCTTCATGTGATGTCATCTCTGGACATTGGCTTCAGTAGACATGAAATGAGAATAACAGTAGCATGGGTCCTGGGAATCAAATGAGGCAACAAGAGGCATATGGTTGTGCAAACCTTCAGGGTGGAAGAGGCACAGTCATGACTGTGGTTACACCCTGGGTCATTCAAAGTGTTTAAGCTCCACCCACAGCCAATCTGTGAGCTCAACATGGTCTTGACATTTTCAAATAGGGGAAGAAAAAAACCTCAAAGTATATTTTTTGTGACAGGTGAAAAATTTGTGAAGTTCAGACTTCAGTGTCCCTAGGGTTTTACTAAAACTCAATTACATCAATTATTCTTTTTTTTTTTAATTTTTTTTAGTTGTAGATGGACACAAGAACTTTATTTTTATTTGTTTATCTTTATGTGGTGCTGAGAATCCAACCCAGGTCCTCACACTTGCAAGGCAAGTGCTCTACCACTGAGCTACAACTCCAGTCCCTACATCAATTATTCTTAAAATCATTAATACAAACCCAGGTCTGCTTGATTCTTTGGGGGTTGCAGAAGTGAAACTGAAAAGGGACTGAGACTAAGAATTCCCCACACTGGAGCTTAGGTTTGTGAAACCCTTCAAAAATACCTGCCAATGTGAAGTCAGAACCCCATTTCTGGATATGGGGATCCCCTACTCTGGGTACTGGGGATGGAACCCAGGGGTACTTTACCACTGAGCTAAATCTATAGTCCTTCTATTAAAATTTTTATTTTGTGTTTTTTTTTGTTTTGTTTTGTTTTTTGTTTTTGGTACTGGGGACTAAATCCAGGGGCATTTAACCACTGAGCCACATCCCCAGCCCTTTTTAATATTTTATTTAGAGATGGTCTTCCTGAGTTAGGGCCTTGCTAAGTTGCTGAGGCTGGCTTTGAACTTGAGATCCTCCTGCCTCAATCTCCAGAGCCACTGAGATTACAGGCATGTGCCAACGCACCCATCAATTCTATTGCCTCTTGACTAGCTGGGATTATAGACCTGCTGATCACCATGCCTGGCTGGAGCAGGGAATTTTGGGGGACCAGTGACTCCTTATCACTAATGGTACCTAGTTTTACCATGTACTTGGATAAACCCTTAAAATTTTATTAAATATGCTTTCATTTTAAGGCATTTTATAGAGATAAGAAATAACTTGCATTAGCAAACAATTTAAAGCCTAAAAAGAGAAAAGATTGAGAAAAAATTGTTAAGTGTTGGAATATAACAAATCTCAAGATGGTACACAAATGACTCCAGTTTGAGAATACTGGAGTCTGCCATCTAGACTTCCTGCTTGAGGGAGGATTGAAAGAGAACTTCCCTGTGTGCTTGCAAGCAGACCCCTCAGTCAGTAGTACTGTTGAAGACAAACCTGAGCCATGACCAACTAACTGGGCCATTATCCAAATGTGCGGTTGCATCCTCATACCTTGATGACCACAGGCTGAGATCTGTGAGTGCTGAGATGAGACCTAAGGGCTCCAGGCCTGTATGACCTCATCTACCGTCCATGAAGGCTGGATGGAAGGACAAAGCAAAAGACATGGACATAAGTCTTATTGCAACTGGCCTCCATAGAGAACTTCATAGGGGCCTGTGTCCCTCCGTGGTTGATAAAGTGGGAAATTTCAGCAACTTGAATCCCCACCACTGGAATCTCTATAAGGTAGACAGGAAGACTTTGTATCTTATACCCTGTTTGGCTAGCAGGCACTTTAAAGAATGCTATTGTTTGGTCCTCTACCCCAGAGTCTCAGGTATCAGCATCCTTTTTCATTTTTGTGTTAAGATACAATGTATATGCAGTAAATTTCACCTCTATTGAATTCTTTTGTAGGGGTGGGGTGAGGGACTATGAATTGAACCCAGGAGCACTTTACTACTGAGTACTGAGCTACATCTCTAATCCTTTTAAATTTTTCATTTTGAGACAGGGTCTTGGTAAATTGCTGGGTCTGGCCTCAAACTTGTGATCCTCCAGGCTCAGTCTCTAGAGTTACTAGGATTACAGGCATGCACCACCATGCTGGGCTCATTTAGTTTTCAGTTCTGTGTTGACAAATATGTGTGGCTGGGTGACCATGACCATGTCAAAAAATTTTTCTTTAAAGTCCCACAGCAAACCCTAACATGCAGCCAGGATTGGAAACCAACCCACAGAGTCTCTTCCGCTTGGGGGTTAAATAGGAGCTTTTGAGAAGGGCAGCAAGGACCCCTCCAGAGTAGGGAGAACCCATTAAACACAGGCTTTCCTGCTCTGGTAGCAGGAAGCAGCTCAAGCACCCCTGGGGAGGGAGCAGCAAATGGGCAGGGCCGCCCTCCCAGGGCCAGAACCCACTTCCTACTTTACCACAATGCTGTAGGAGTCTGGCAGGGGGCTGGGCCTCTCCAGGCTTCCCCTCCTGTCTACATCTTGCACAGAAAGGTCGGAGTATCCTGGCCTGAGTGTTTCCATCAGGCAGAATGGAAGATGAGGAGGGTCCTGAGTATGGCAAGCCTGACTTTGTGCTCTTGGACCAAGTGTCCATGGAGGACTTCATGAAGAACCTGCAGCTCAGGTAAATGTGGGGCAAGGGTCCTGGCCTTCCTTCCTCCCCCGCCCCAACCTCTTCCTGTAGACCTGAGGGAAACAGGGAAGGAATATGGGTCCTCATCATCAAGGAAGGGGTCAGCGGCACACACACACACACACACAGACCACACAAGCTGAAATGAGTGCCTGAAAGCATGCCCTAAAGAGATAGTGGCTGCCCAGAAAGTGACTGTCCTTAAGGGCTGGAGCTGTTCCGACCCTGCTTCCCATATAGCCCAGGCACCTGTCACCTCTTCCTTCCTGTGATTGGGCCATAGCATGATCCTCCTGGGACAGACAGGCAAAGGCATCAGGATCAGGGCTGTGTCCCCTTCCAAACCCTCCTCCCGCTGATGCTCCCACGTTTCATCTCACATAGGGGTGGCCTAAGCACTGGGGACATTGAGATGAAGTGGGCAGTCCCCACCCTTGGGTCCAAACAATCTCAATGAGTTGAGATGATGCTCTGGGGCTTGTGGGGTGTCTTAGGACACAGCTAGTAGAAGTGACATTGGAGCTCACATTGTCAGTACCGGAAGCAGAGAGAAGACAGGAATGAGCTGGGGATCTAGGGGTATGGCATGCTAGATGGTCTTGCATACAGCGGGGCTTTATGCCTGCCTCCCAGGGGAGGACTGCTGTGTGCCAGGAAGCTCCCCAGGAAAGGTAGGGGACCAGGAGCCCCACTAAGCACAGGAGTCAAGAGGCTGTGATCCTGACCGAAGGAGAGGATAAGGTAGGAAATGAGCTCAGCATTTTGTGCTCATTATCATTATTCTACCTCATTCTCATAAAAATGAGTTCATGAGAGAGGCAGTATCTTCTCCATTTTGAGGATGAGAACATTGATCCTGGAGAGGACAGTGACTTACTGCCAGCCACATGGCCTGTAGGAGTATTATAGCCAAGCAGAGGGCACCCTTGTCAGAGGCAGCGGAGGAAGAGGAACCCAGACAGGGCTTCTTGGGGAAGGGCGGGTCCCACATACTAAGGGATTCTGTGGCCAAGGAGCAGGCAGGTCAGTTCTCCTCCCAGGGGCAGAAGGCAGAGAGGTACTGACAGGCTCTCCACAGTGACTTGGTTTGTAAACAGAAAGATGGAGAAGACTGAGGATGTTCTGGGAGAGGGTCATTGGCCATTGGCCACAGGCTGGGGCACAAAGACTGTCTGTGCAGGCACATTGCTCCAACCCCTCCCTGTGGTCTGGGTGGGGCAGGGCGGGTCTCCTTCCGGCTCTAGTTCCCGCCCAGGCCCTAACACAGGAAACAACTAAGTCTCCTCCCTCTCCTCCAGCCAAGCCCCTTTCTTGCAACCCCATCACCTACCCACCCTGAAGGATTCACCCAGGAATCAGCCATGACCCTGTTGGGGGTATTGCACAAGTAGATTCCCTTTGTAGGATAGGTGGTCCTGATTCCTGGGGCTTCAGGACCCCCCCTAGAAAGTAGTGTGTGCTGGGGGCAGTCACACATGCCTGTAATCCCAGCAGCTCTGGAGGCTGAGACAGGAGGATAGCAAGTTCAAAGCCAGCCTCAGCAAAAAGCAAGGTGCCAAGCAACTCAGTGAGACCCTAAATAAAATACAAAAATATAGCTGGGGATGTGGCTCAGTGGTCAAGTGCCTCTGAGTTCAATTTTTATTTTTGGTACCTCCAAAATATAAATAAACAAACAAACAAATAAATAAAAGCCGGGTGTGGTGGTGCATGCCTGTAATCCCAGCAACTTGGGAGACTGAGGCAGGAGGACCATGAGTTCAAAGCCAGCCTCCACAATTTAGTAAGGCCCTAAGCAACTCAGTGAGACCCTGTCTTTAAATAAAATACAATAAAAGGCTGGGAATGTGGCTCAGTGGTTAAGCACCTGGTACCAGGTAAATTCAATCCCTGGATACCAAAAAAAAAAAAAAAGAAAGAAAGAAGGGTGGGGGGAGGGAGAGAGGAAAGGAGAGAGACTGAGAAAGAAAGATAAAGAAAGAGAGGAAGGAAGGAAAGAAAGAAGGAAGGAAGAAAGAAGGCTGGCTTTGAACTTGCTATCCTCCTGTCTCAGCCTCCAGAGCTGATACATACCCTACATGGTAGGGACGACTGAGAGGTTCAACTCACCCAGGATGGTACCAGGGAAACTTGAATGGACACCATCCCCTTTTGCCTTCTCTATGCTCAGCCTTTACTGGTGGGGCTGACTGGAACCCTCCCCATGTGGGTTGTGCAAAGTGGTGAATGCTGAGGCCTTGCCCACTGTGCCCAGGTTTGAGAAAGGCCGCATCTACACCTACATCGGTGAGGTACTGGTGTCCGTGAATCCTTACCAGGAGCTGCCTCTATATGGGCCTGAGGCCATTGCCAGGTACCAGGGCCGAGAGCTCTACGAGCGACCACCTCACCTCTATGCTGTAGCCAATGCTGCCTACAAGGCGATGAAGCGCAGGTCCAGGGACACCTGCATCGTCATCTCAGGTACCTGCCCTGCAATCCTTGCCTCATTTGTAAACAGCAAATGAAAGTGCTTAGATATCTCCTGCATCCTGGAGGTGCAGGCAGGGACAGGGAGCTGAGCTAAGGGTCAGAGCCTCACTGAATTTTCCATCTCCCATCTTCCCGGCAGGGGAGAGTGGGGCAGGGAAGACAGAAGCCAGCAAGCACATCATGCAGTACATCGCTGCTGTCACCAATCCAAGCCAGAGAGCTGAGGTGGAGAGGTAAGTGACTGTGGACCATGAATCTGTTGGGAAAGGGCCTGGCACCAGAAGGCAAAAGACAGGAGCTAGAGCCTATCTTAATCCATGCCCAGTAAGGAGGATTCTTGGGTCACTTCCCATACCTAGAGGTAAGTTATGGCTGAGCAGCTGGAGTTGTGACTCAGTGGTAGAGCACTTGCCTGGCATGTGTGAGGCCCTGGATTCAATTCTCAGTACCACATATAAATAAATAAAACAAAAGAGCTATAAAAAAATAAAAAGATATGGCTGAGCTACACTAAAGATCTCTTAGATAATGAGGGGTGAAACCCAGCTAAGGCACACAGGCCATTGGTTAGAGAGGAGGTATCACTGATAGGTGGATATGGAGGGGTATAGGAGATACTAGATATGGCTCAGAACAGGGCAGGGGGTGCCCCCAAGGAGGTCCACAGAAACCTGGAAAAGTTAGTAGTCTGGTCAAGATGGCGGAGCATGCCAGGCAGGCCTGTAGGCTACACAGATGGTCCTGAGGCCCTGATCCAGGAAACCAGGGATGGCCTGCCCCTTGGGGCCTTGCAGAAGCACCTTCCTGTGTCTGAGCCAGACCAGATCAGACCAGTTCCACCTCCTCAGGCTACAGAAGAGATCAGGGGAAAGTGTAGCCACAAGAAACTAAGAATAGCATTTGCTGAGCACCTGTCCTGAGCTCAGAGCTGCTGCAGACTACACAGCACGAGCAAGTCCACAAAGTGCCTTCCTGAGGCTGAGGCAGAATGATTATCACACAGCTCTGAGGAAGCACCAGGCAAGGCAGGGCCTTTTCTCCCTCTCAGTCAGTTCCCTGACTCATCTGAGATGCTATAATTTCTGTGAAGACAACTCAGGCAGAGACACTGTTCTCTAGACAGGCATCTTTGCCTTGAGCCCTGATCTCTCTATCCACAGGGTTAAAGATGTACTGCTCAAATCCACCTGTGTGCTAGAGGCCTTTGGCAATGCCCGCACCAACCGCAATCACAACTCCAGCCGCTTTGGCAAGTACATGGATATTAACTTTGACTTCAAGGGAGATCCTGTTGGAGGACACATCCACAGTTACCTGCTGGAAAAGGTGAGTACGTAGGCTGAGGAAACCCACATGGGGGACCCTAGCTGAAATCTTTCCCAGGCCTGGGGACCCCAGGAACTGGGAACACACTGACCCTGATGTTGCAGGTTAGGAAAACTGGGCTCTGTCAGTGACCCTTCTCTGAGACTCACTGTCCCTGGGGCAGCCCATCATCAGGCTGGGGTCCAACTTCCCTTCTCTTCAGTCCAGGGTCCTCAAGCAACATGTGGGCGAAAGGAACTTCCATGCATTCTACCAGGTGAGCCTCTGTATATGGGGAGGGATTGTGGGGAGAAAGCAAAGTGGGAGGAGGAAAAGAGCAAAACAGGCTGGACCCACTTTCCACCTCCCTCATTATCCCAACTTCCCCACCCTACTCCATTCCATCTGTTCCTAGACATTGTCTTTATTCCCCACCATAGCTATCCCAACCCCACATACAAGAGAGCGAGAGCTCATTGGGCATGGAGGCAGGGTATACTTAACATTTGAGACCCCCAAAATATAAGAGCTCCCTGGGACACAGGCAGTGTCTTCACAGGCTCTGAGGTCTACACTGAGGTGGAGCTCCTTGGCACATGGGAAGTGTCCACATCATCTTTGAACTACCCCTGTGTTTGTTGGTTCAAGGCTGGAGGGAAGAATGTGTTCATGTGTTATCCTGCATCTGTGAGGGTTAGGTGGGGATATAGGAGGGTCCTTGGAGCTTAGTGGCCTAACTAAGTTACATCTGCATCCTTCAGTTGCTTAGGGGCTGTAAGGACCAAGAGCTACAAGGACTGTACCTGGAGAGAAACCCTGCTGTGTATAATTTCACACGCCAGGGAGCCGGGCTCAACGTGGGTGTGCACAATGCGAGTATAAGGGGCATGGGTCTCAATCAGACTTAGGTTCAAGGTCCTGGGAGTGGGGGCAGGGAATGGGCAGCAATTGGATCAAACTAGAGTGGTGTGAACAACTTGGGTAAATGTATGTGGTGGAGGGGTGAAAGGAAAACAGCTTGGGGAGGAGACAGAGGACAGGGTAAGCAGGTACCTGATATGGAGGAATTGGGGTCTATGGATGGGACGGGATGTGGGGTAAGCAGGTGCCTGGGACACAGAGATTCAGGGAGTGCAGGGGGCCTGGGCTGTGTTCACTTGGGTGGTGAGTTTCTTCTCTCTTAGGGCTTAGACAGTGATGAGAGGAGCCACCAGGCAGTGACTGAGGCCATGAGGGTCATTGGCTTCAGTCCTGAGGAGGTGGCATCAGTACACCGCATCCTGGCTGCCATATTGCACCTGGTGAGCCTGGCTGAGAGGGTCTGGGAGTGTCTGGGAGGTCATCTCCCCACAGAGATGTCCTTTTAGGAACCACTCAGGGGCCAGGATTGGACTCACTTGAATTATTCCAGTGAAGCTGAGTTGACTGCCTCCCTTGCTGAGGTTGATTTGCTAGTGATGAGCTCAGTGGGTGTCTAATAGAGCTTGCTCTCAGGAGTCCAGACTGCAGGCTGTGACAACCAAGCATTTTGCATCTCACATTGAGCAGACTGCCTCTTGGTTAAGTTGTTCCTCAGAACCTCTCATTCAGCCTCAGAGCTCTGAGAGCCATGAGGAGTAAGTTGTTGGGAGTCCTTAGCAAAGGCTCCTGATCCCCATCTCTGCTGTATCCATGGCTTGCAATGACCAGCTAACCATGCTGTCTGAACAGGGCAAGGTCCCCTACATCCCACCCCCTGCTTCCTTTCCTTTTTCCCGTTCAAAGGTGTCTAGGCTCCTTGGAGATGAGGAGCCTGGACTGTTCATGGTACCCCCATCACCAGGGAAACATCGAGTTCATGGAGAGAGAAGAAGATGGGCCACAGAAAGGGAGCCTAGCAGTGGCTGAGGAGGCATTGGTGGACCATGTGGCTGAGCTGACTGCCACACCCAGGGACCTGGTGCTCCGCTCCCTGCTGGCTCGCACTGTGGCTTCTGGAGGCCGGGAACTCATAGAGAAAGGCCATACTGTGGCGGAGGCCAGCTACGCCCGGGATGCCTGTGCCAAGGTACTCCCCTGGTGGTTAAAAGGGGGAAACCCAGGAGGCCTTTGTAGGGGATGCCAGGATGGCAGCAGCAAGAAGTGGCATGCTCTGCCCCCAGGCAGTCTACCAGCGGCTGTTTGAGTGGGTGGTGGACAGGATCAATGGTATCATGGAAGCCCGGGGCCGTGACCCTCGTCGTGATGGCAAGGACACAGTCATTGGTGTGCTGGACATCTACGGCTTTGAGGTGTTCCCTGTCAACAGGTGAGCAATCCGGCCAACCATGTCCCCAGTTTTGACTCCCCAAATGCTGTGGACACCAAGGTCCTGGAAAGCTCAGCTGGGACTGGGAGGTAGGAATGTCTGGATTTTCTCACTGGTCCTGAACCCCAGGTCTCCTACCCTTCCAGCCTACCTTGGCTGAGTCCCTGACCAGCAGTGCCCTGATGAAAGCTAATATTTTGGGGCTCACTTCTCCTGGCCGTGAATTCCAAGTCTACATGGTGGGTAGGGTTACAGTGGAGGGTAAGCAGGGATGTATAAACTGCAGTAAAGCCTCATGGGGTCCTGGCACTATCAGGGGAAATGTGGGGGGAGGGAAAGCCATTCTACAGTACCCATGAGGAGGGAGAGACCCTCTGAAGGCCCTGCTTACCCCCAGCTTTGAGCAGTTCTGCATCAACTACTGCAATGAGAAGCTGCAGCAGCTCTTCATCCGGCGCATCCTGAAGCAGGAGCAGGAAGAGTATGAGCGTGAGGGCATCACCTGGCAGACTGTGAGTACCCTTCACATTAAGGGAACCTCCTGCAGCCTTGCGGGCACTGAGCAGGCGACGAGTGAAATGAGGTTAACAGGTAGGTGTCTAGATGGCTTCAGGAGTCTCCTGGCTGGCTGCTTTCACCCAGGTTGAATACTTCAACAATGCCACCATCGTGGAGCTGGTGGAGCGGCCCCATCGAGGCATCCTGGCTGTGCTGGATGAGGCCTGTAGCACTGCGGGACCCATTACTGACCGAATCTTCCTGCAGACCCTGGACACACACCATCGCCACCATCCACACTACTCCAGCCGCCAGGTGCTCCAGCTGTTCCTTGGGCACAGCGGGCTGATGGGACATGCCAAGAGGCACTGCAATACCTGTGCCTGGGGGGCCTTGGAGGGACCCAGCTTGGTGCCATTCAAATCACTGTGACAGTTTCCTTTGCCCAGGCAGGGTGGCTGTGGGACTGTCCACTTATGCAGGCCAAAGACCTGCCCCCACCTTCTATGTTTTGACCTTGGCCTGTCCTATAGCTTTGCCCCACTGACAAGACAATGGAGTTTGGCCGAGACTTCCGGATCAAGCATTATGCAGGAGATGTCACGTAAGTGTCCTCTGCTTCCACCTGCACTCTGGTTCCTGCATGAGCACTACTGCACATGTCACATTCCTGGAGAATGGCAAGGACCCTGCCCTATAAAGACATAGAAAACATGCCCTTCACCTAGAAGCATAGGTGTAAGACAGGACATGAGGTTTTGAGGATAGTGGTTCTCAACTCAGGCTTCATTCATTTGGAGAGTTTATAAAAAATACCCCACTCCAGTACCTATTGGTGGGGGAGCTGCAAGTTGGGTAGTGGGGCAAGGGGGCAAAGATCCTGCATTTCTAACAAGGTCCCAGGTGAGGTCTCACTTCAGTCCTCATGCAGGCTCTGAGCATCAAGGCTCAGGGTGTCCTTCAGGGATTGTCATGATGATTATTAATTTACCTGTGTCTCACCCAATCCTAAAGAGGATTCAAGGTGACTCAAAGAGAGGTGCAAGTGTCTAACATGATTTTCCCAAGGAGACTAACTAGTAGATGATGAAGACAAAGAAGCCAGATGTTAGATCTATTTACAATAATCCACACCCTGCACAGGGATTGCAGATGGAGCTACGATTTGACACTGCTTTCCAGGGGTCCAAGAAGAACATGATTCTAAGGCTCTCATGTCACAAGACTAAAGTAGACCTAAGATTCAGGAGTTTCTGGTCATAATTGCAGTCACTAATACTTATGAGGACTCACTGTGCAAGCATTTGATGTACATTGAAGCAGAGGGTTTGAATGACCTGTCTGAGGTCACACAGCATGTTCGTGTGGAGCTGGGATTCAGTATAGGGATGTGTGGCTTCAAAGCTAGGTGCTAATCCACTTGATTCATCTTCCAGGAGAGAAATTTCTCTTCAGGGAGTGAGTCTTAGGTGATGAAAGAGAATGCAGATGTGAGGGAGAAGGAGAAGAGAGAGGGCAGCAAGGAGGGAGAGAGACCGACCTCCCAAAACAGAGGCAGGTGGGGGGCCTTCAGTGTTTGTCATCATTTGAGAGGCCTGGCAGTCTAGTCCCTCCCTGATCACCTCTCTGACCCTGTACTTGGGCAGGTACTCTGTGGAGGGTTTCATTGACAAGAACAGAGACTCCCTCTTCCAGGACTTCAAGCGGCTGTTCTACAATAGGTAAGTATGTCTTGCTAGTTGTACTGGTGCCAGAGGCCCAGGGCTGGTGGTCTTCAGGGACTCTGGCACCTGATCCACTTGACAAGAGGACAGGCTACAGCTCAAGGCTAAAGCCATGCAGCAAACTAAGGGCCACACTGGGACAGGTAGGGCTGCTCCTAAGAGGGCAGTTGGGTATGCAATCTGTGTCTGCAGCTCAGATCCCACATTGCGGGCTATGTGGCCAGATGGACAGCAGGACATCACAGAGGTAACCAAGCGCCCCCTGACAGCTGGCACACTATTCAAGAACTCCATGGTGGCCCTAGTGGAGAACCTGGCCTCCAAGGTACTCCTGCCCCACCCTGACTTTCCAGATCCTTCTTTCTGTGTCCTGGGTGCCCGTCACGGAGGGTTGGCATTCTTGTATAGTGTGCTTGAACCATGTCTTACCCAAGTAGGGAACACACCCACTGCAGAAATTAGATGTGGGGGCTCAGGGACCAGACTTGATCAGTCACTGAGCATACAGTGGGATTCATGTATCCTCCCTTTGCCCCACTGCCTCTTGGGCAGGGGGCCCTGATGGGGTTGATCCAGCCCAGCCCCCACTGAGAGCCGGGATTCTTCTGGTGGCTGGGGCAATAGGGAAAAGAAACTGATACTATCTTTCTTGTGGTGTTTGGGTCCAAAGTCAAAGGGGCAATTAGTGCGGGGTTCGCAGCTGGTGGGTTTAACAACATAATATTCAGTGGAGGAGACCTGATCCTGCTCTTTTGGGCTAGAACCTGGCTTTGGCCAGACCTCCTCATGAGTCCTGCCCCATGCTCTGAGCCTCTGCACTTGTGCTATGATTTCCCTCTGCCTGACTCTCCTCTTAACCTGAGCCTTTGGGGGCTCAAGAAATCCCTTTTCAAGTTAGTGCAAATAGTGGCCACTGGCTCAGATCTCTAACCCCCACTCTGTCCCTATAGGAACCCTTCTATGTCCGCTGCATCAAACCCAATGAGGACAAGGTGGCTGGAAGGCTGGATGAGGACCACTGCCGCCACCAGGTCGCATACCTGGGGCTGCTGGAGAATGTGAGAGTCCGCAGGGCTGGCTTTGCTTCCCGCCAGCCATACTCTCGATTTCTCCTCAGGTATAGGCACCCAACTCTATCAATGTAGGCTATAAATCTTGTGTAGAGTCCAAGGGGTAGGAGAGTCCCTAAACATTTTGTACACATTGGCACAAGTGAGAGCCAGCATGCTGCTGGCTTCAAGGCACCAAAATGTCTGTTGAGGACATGTGGGAAGACATGTACATGGACATGTGTACAAGGGCACATGTGAAAGGTACGGGAGGACATGTGGTAGGGGCACATGTGTTGGACACATATACATACAGGTATCACAGCTGCTCTAGGATCATGCCAGGAAAATTCTGGCTCTGGGACTCCCAGAGTGGAGTATCTCCTCAAGTGTGGGCAGGGCAGGTTCCATGCCCTCTTCCTGGAGCCAGATCCCCATTGCTCTGTCCTGTGCTGACAGGTACAAGATGACCTGTGAGTACACATGGCCCAACCACCTGCTGGGCTCTGACAAGGCAGCTGTGAGCGCCCTCCTGGAGCAGCACAGGCTGCAAGGGGATGTGGCCTTTGGCCACAGCAAGCTGTTCATCCGCTCACCCCGGACGCTGGTCACACTGGAGCAGAGCCGAGCCCGCCTCATCCCCATCATTGTGCTGCTGCTACAGAAGGTGTGGGGAGTAGGGAGCTGCCCACCACAGCGGGAATGGGTGTCCTCCTGAATCCCACAGTGGATACGTTATCCAATCGGCTCCTGATGGTGTTCCTGGTCTGTTGAAGTCAGGGTCCTTACACTGTGTGGTCAATGGTTTGTTGCTTAAGTCTGTCTTAATCTGTGAGTCCCTAGGCTGCTTGCCTTGTAGGGTATCCAGTTTAGGTTCTTACAGTCACCATCTAGTGGTGGCCCTCTGTCTCAGGGTCTCCCAGAAGTTGTCAGATGCCCTCGTAGATGAGCAAGCACCTCCATCTGCTCCCACCTTTCTTCTTACATGAGCTTTCTCCTGAGAATCTGGGGATCCCTACAATGCCAGGTCCCAGCTTAAAAAGCCTAGCATAGTTGAGCATGGTAGCACATGCCTGTAATCCCAGTGGCTTGGGAGGCTGAGGCAGGAGGATCTAGAGTTCAAAGCCAGTCTCAGCAACTTAGCAAGGCCCTAAGAAACTCTGCGAGACTCTGAGTGCCTCAGTGGTTGAGTGCCCCTGCCCCTCAGTTCAATCCTTGGTACCAAAAAAAAAAAAAAAAAAAAGGCCTAGCACAGGCAAATTACTCTTTTCTGAGAGTCTGCAGAGCCTTGGACAGTACTCTTCCAGCCTAGCTGGCTACATGCCCAAGCTGGAACCAACCTCTGGCTGGACCTGGTTTCTGGGAGCAGGGGGTTGGGTCAGTTTCCCTAGAAACAAGCAGGGGGTGATCAGGAAAGATTCAGGGGCACAGCTGGGGTTAGGAGGTCAGGTCTGCCTGGGCCTGACACCATATCCACCCATCTGACCCACTCAGGCATGGAGAGGTACCCTGGCTAGATGGCGCTGCAGGCGGCTGCGAGCCATCTACACTATCATGCGCTGGTTCCGGAGGCATAAGGTGCGTGCTTACTTGGCAGAGCTGCAGCGGAGGTTTCAGGCTGCACGGCAGCCCCCACTCTATGGCCGGGACATTGAGTGGCCGCTGCCCCCTGCTGTGCTGCAGCCCTTCCAGGACACCTGCCACATGCTCTTCTGCAGGTACTGCCTTAAGTCCTCCTCATTTCTCATGTAGCCAGCATCCTCTGAACACTGAACCTGTCATCTTAGTACCTGGCTGGAGATATACCAGCCAAAGCAGAAAGATAAGACTGGGCCACATTAGCTGACTGTCACATCCCAGTTGGTGGCAGATCCCTGACTATCCCAGTACGGTGCTGGACATTCCAGGTCCAGGGCCACGGTCTTTGGGAGGGGAGGAGAGTTAGTCAGGGCTGGGGTTTGGGGGACTCTGCACCCGAATGGGGCCTTGAAGGCTGAGTAGAAGCTCTCCAGGAGGGGCACAGAGTAGGTGTGCTTAGAATGGGAGTGTGCTGTGTGGTCAGAGATCTTGGACCATCTTCCAGAGACAAGTGTTGAATGTGAGAAGCCAAGACCAGAGAAGCTAACAGAAGTTGGGACTCAAAGGGCAATTAGCACCAGTCTGATGACTGGCTCTCTCCTGTAGAAGGGGTTGGGGAGGGCATAAATACACAGGCTGGTGTCCTCTGACTACTTCCCTCTTCCAGGTGGCGGGCCCGGCAGCTGGTAAAGAACATTCCACCTTCAGATATGGCTCAGATCAAGGCCAAAGTGGCTGCCATGGGGGCCCTGCAGGGTCTACGTCAGGACTGGGGCTGCCAGAGAGCCTGGGCTCAAGACTACCTGTCCTCTGTGAGTGCCAGGCGAGCATGGAGCTGTGTATGGTGGGGAAGCTCGCTGCTGACAATGTGCCTGTCTCACCATGCATCCTTGCCAACCAGTGCTGACTTGTTGACCGTGCTCTTGGCCCCTGTCTTTCCCTCTTAAGATTTCATTCCTGAGGTTTAAGGGTTTTCATCTGGCTCCCCTGCCTGGGCTCTCCCTGGAAACTTGGGAATCCCATGTTCTCAGGTATAGCTGAGTGTACCTCCCTACACTATCGTGTTCTCAGATACAGCACCCCTAGTCAGGCAGGCCTGCACATACCCACTCCCCCTGCATGGCTTCCTCAGTCCTCTCCTGGCTGCTATGAGTTTGCTGTCCTATACCTGGTCTTCAGGGAATGGCAGTCCGGAGATAGGAGGCCCATCCAGGTGGACAGTTCCTGTGCCCAGGATCTAGGTTCTTGCCTGCCCACGGGCATCTCTCCAGAGAATATAGGCCTGGGCTTGAGCAGCAGCTGCCTGTTGGGTGGGTGTAGAGGGCAGAGGGTGGGGCACAGACCTGGCCTAGAATATCAGCATTTCCTGAGGTGAAGGACAACTGTGGTGATTTGCCATTAGTGAGTGTGATCCCAAGACCCCATCCCAAACATCCCCTCCCCACCATCTATTCTCAGGGCACTGACAACCCCACAGCCTCAGGCTTGTTTGCTCAGCAACTGAAGACCCTTCGAGAGAAGGATGGCTTTGGGGCTGTGCTCTTTTCTAGCCATGTCCGTAAGGTCAGTACCTTGTCTGGGGGTTTGGGGGCATGGGTTGGGGGTGCCCAGGAGAGACCCTTGAGACATATCCAGCTCAGGCACAGCTGCTTCTGAAACTCTGGAATTTGTCAGGATAGCTCAGTCAGTGAAGAGAAGAGCCAGGGAAGGGAGGAAGGAGGGATAGCTGGGGCCTGGGGCCACGAGTGGGGCAGTTGGCACGAGCCTAGGTCCAGCCACCCCTCCTGTAGGTGAACCGCTTCCGCAAGTGCCGGGACCGGGCCCTTCTGCTTACAGACCGGCACCTCTACAAACTGGAACCTGGCCGTCAGTACCGGGTAATGCGGGCTGTGCCCCTGGATGCGGTGAGTACCATGGGCTGCATATGGAGCATCTGTGTGGGGCTCTGCAGGGCCCCTGGGCTGGAAGCCTTGCCTAAGTCTCCTTCCCACTATCTGTGATGGCCTGGAGCATCCTGACACTCAGGCAGTGGCAACCCCTACTGAAAACCCTGAAGTGGCTTCCTATGGCTCATGTGGTGGAGGGTCTGACTCTGCCAGCTCTGCTGGCCCAACCACCTTGTCCCCCTGACTCATGCTCTCACATTCTGGTCAAGCCAAATGGCTCCTCTCCCCACCTAGGCCTCTCTGGGTGGTTCCTACCTAGGCATGCTAGAACACACTCAAGTGCCTGCTACAGTTCTCAACTACCTCCTGCAGGACCCTGTCCCTACCTTCTGCCTGGCTCTGTAGCCTACCTGCTCCCTTGCATGGCAGCTCTTTGTTCCCATGAATTATCTCATAGGACAAGGAGCAGCCTGGGCAGGGAATCAATGTTGGATCTGGGTCTCCCATGAGTTTGGGGGTTCTGTGACTGTCCTGTTATCATAATGCTGTCTGATGTGGTTGCCACGTGCCAGTGTGGTTATTTAAATGTAACCAAAATGAGGTAAAACTAAAAACTCAGCTTTTCAATCACAGTAATACATTCAAGTGTTCAGTAGGGGCAGGTGCTAATCTATCAGCAAAGATCTAGAATATTCCATAATGACAGAAATTCCTATGGCATGATGCCCTGCTGAACCCTCCTCTTTGCCAGCAGGTACCAGAGAGGGAAGGAAGTGGCAGTGGAGGGGTGGTTGAGGGCTGGAGTTAGCACTCTGCCAAAGGCAGGGCTTCTCATTAGGTCTTAGGAGGGGCTTCCTAAGGAGGGCTGCTGTATCTTGACCCCGAGTTTCCTGCTCAGGTAACAGGGGTGAGTGTGACCAGTGGACGGGACCAGCTGGTGGTACTGCATGCCCGGGGCCATGATGACCTCGTGGTATGTCTGCACCGCTCCCAGCCACCTCTGGACAATCGTATCGGGGAGCTGGTGGGTGTACTGGCTGCACACTGCCAGAGGTGAGTCTGGGGCCAATTGGGGATGTGGGCATGTAGAGCCTCACTGCCCTGGCCCTCTGCCTGCCCTGACCCCCTGTTCCTTCTGTTCCAGGGAGGGAAGAAACCTAGAGGTCCGTGTCTCTGACTGCATTTCACTGAGCCAGCGTGGGGCCCAACGCCTTGTTTCCGTGGAGTCCAGGCCAGAGCAACCAGAACCAGATTTCTGCTGTAGCCGTGGCAACTTTACCCTCCTCTGGCCAAACTGCTGATTTAGCCTGAGCTGGCCTGTCCTAGTCTCCATGCAGTTTCTCACACTTGGCCCTGGCCACACTGAAGGCCAGGACTCACCTACCCCTGTAGAGAGCACAGTATAATAAAGATCCTGTATCTGTGCCCAGCCTGGCTGTGCCTGGGTAGATGGACAGTGGTCACTCTCACCCTATCTGGGTGGAATACTGGGCTACCCAGGCAAGTTCTGCCTGCTCCCATAGCTAATGTCCACCCTGTGTCCGCTGCTCACCCACTGCAGGATCACCCAAACTGGAGGAGGAACTCTGGGGGCCTAGTATAGGGTAGAACAACAAGACTTAGTCCTCAGGGTCTCAGTCCAAGGACAGGCTGAATGTGGATCCCATGGTCTGAGAGAAAGGGTTCTACCTAGGGACACTTCCTGGATGCCCCAAGCTGCTCTCATGGGCTCAAGACTTCCCCATACCAAACGTAGCCCTTGGTCCCTTTCCTTCCCTACCCACAGGGTTCCTGGTCTAGGGAAGGCTTGGGCCCCAATGTCAACTTGGAGAAGTACTGGGGGGAGCACAGAGCAGCCACCCTGAGGGCTGTCAGGGGATGTGCTAATAGGCAGCCTTGGCCCAGGGCTGATGTGGTCTCGGCTACTAGCTGTCCAAGTTGGGTACTGGATGTAGGTGTCTGAGGCTGTGGGACCTTCTTCTGCAATGAGAAATCAACAAGAAATGGGGCCTAGCAGCCAGAACTGCCAGTATTGGGAAACAGGGCTACCTATGTTCAATGTTATAGGACAGCCATGCAAGGGAGGCCAGGGTAGGTACCCACCTCCATGCCTCTGGTGAGTTAAGCACTTCTACAACACTTACCCTCTTACTAGGCCCACACTCCTCTGAATCCCTCAACCTATATATAACTCTTCCGCTCTCATTCCCCTCAGTCCCTTCCCTCCTCAGCTCCTCAGTCCCCAACCCTTCAGTTACTCAGCCCAACAGTGCTCCCTCAGTACTTCAGCTCTTAAGCCCATCATATCCAAGCCCCCATCAACCCCTCAGCTTTTTAATTCTTCATATCCTCAGCCCCCATCAGCAGCCTAAGCCCCCTGCTCTCTTCTTCCATAGGTGTTTCCTTTGTCCTCACTGCTGCTTACTCTCTTGAGACATAAATTTAGCAGACATCCTTGCCTGTTTGTGCCATTTTGTTGTGGAGGTCAACATCTGTCACCATGGCTTTTGATTGTGGCATGAGGGTTTAGGAGCATCCAGAGCTCTCGACCCACTGAGGCTTCCCTGTTCATATGGTCAAGCATCTGTAGGTCTCAACAGTCAGGGTTACTTCCTGCGTGCCCTGGGAAGCCTCTACAGAGCCAAACCTCAGAATTTCTGGCAGCTTCTGGCCAGGTGGGATACTTCCCTCACAGAGTAATCAGATGAGAAGGGCCTCGTTCAATCATGGGAACCTAAACACTTCTAGATATAGGTGTGCTTCCTGCCCTTTGTAAATCACTTCATCGGAAAGCTGTATAGCATCAGCTAGCTGCTGTCCAAATTCCCCTCCCTTACACCTTGGAAGGGGCTAGAGAATACCATCCACCCTTGTCAAAATTTTCCTAGATCTTTAGGAAGCTCTACTTACAGACTGCAGGTAAGCCCCAGTGAACAAGTAAAAACTTCAGGGAAGCCCCAGAATGGGGAGTGGAACATTTGAGGTCCAGCCTTCCAGAGCCACTTCATGCCTAGCCTAGAGCCTTGAGGGGGAAAGATCACAACTTCCAGGTGGTACCCAGGCCCTGAAACCCAGTCCAAGAGGTAGGCAATATGCTAGAGATGGAAAGGCCACAAAAGCTCTTCTAGTGAACTCTGACCTCGAAGAGGCAGTTCACATACACCATCCATCTCTTTTGATAAACACTCTAGGGCTTTGCAAATATCCCTCACTAGATACCTTTGAGGTCAGCGTTACCATCATTACCCCAATTCTAGGTGATGGAACAGTTTCCATAACTTGCCTGAAGCCCTCATGCCCTGAGGAGCAGAACCAGGACTCCCAATGCCAGTGGGCCCAAGAGCAGTCACACACCTCATGTCATACCAATACAGGTGGCTCAAACAGAGCATCACTTTGCAGATGGGGAGTAATATCTGAATATGGGGATGTGGTCACTGGCTGTTGAGAGACAGCGCCTTGGTCTGAGTCCAGCCTCTCTACTAGTCCCAGCCCATCCCCATTTCCTATCAAAGAATGAATTTACGGGCTGGGGATGTGGCTCAAGCGGTAGTGCGCTCGCCTGGCATGCGTGTGGCCCGGGTTCGATCCTCAGCACCACATACAAACAAAGATGTTGTGTCCGCCGAAAACTAAAAATAAATATTAAAAAAAAAGAATGAATTTACTAGAACTGTCCCCTCGAGTTGTTATGAGGACTGCACAAAGTTTTTTTTTTTTTTTTTTTTACCATGTACACAGAGGCAATCCTTATTTTGGGATGTCAGGAGAGGAAAATCACATACATGGGCTCAGGGGTGGGTTTCCTCACTTCAGTGCCTGGTCCCCCAGCAGACCTGAGAGCAGGAATAGCCATCTTAATTTTGCAAATAAGGAAACAGAACTATAAAAGTGGCCTTTTAAAAAATATCTTTATTTTATTTTTATGTGGTGCTGAGGATTGAACCTAGTGCCTCATGCATGGTAGGAGAGCACTCTACCTCTGAGCCACAACCTCAGCCCAAGGTGGCCTTTTTTAATTGAAGTTAAATTGGTCTCCCCTCAACAAATGCTTAGACTTAATTATTTAAATTATCTTTGCATATGCTCCTGCCACTATTTTATTGAAATACAATTCATATACCATAAAATTTACCATTTGAAGACACAATTCAGTAATTTTTAGTAAGTATACTGATAAAGTTGTACCACCAACCATCATCACTATCTAAATTTAGAACATTTTCATCTCCCAAAAAGGAAACCTATACTTATTAGTAGTTATTTTCCATTACCTACCTTCACTTCCAGCCCTTAAAACCACTAATCTATGTTCTGTCTCTACAGATATACCTATTCTGGATATTTTATTTTATGTTATTTTATTTTACATAAGTATGTACTTGGTGTGTTACTGGGGATTAAACCCAGGAGCACTGTACCACTGAGCTATATCTTCAATCTTTTTTTTTTTTTTTTTTTTTTTTTTTTTTTTTTTAGAGAGAGAGAACTTCAATATTTATTTTTCAGTTTTTGGCAGACACAACATCTTTATTTGTATGTGGTGCTGAGGATCGAACCCGGGCCTCACGCATGCCAGGCGAGCGCGCTACCGCTTGAGCCACATCCCCAGCCCCAATCTTTTTTTTTTTTTTGTAAACTTTCTCATCTTTTTTTCTTTTTTTTATTATTAGTTGTTCAAAACATTACATAGCTCTTGACATATCATATTTCATACATTTGATTCAAGTGGGTTATGAACTCCCACTTTTACCCTGTATACAGATTGCAGAATCACATCGGTTATTAATCTTTTTTTTTTTTTTTCTTTTTCTTTATTTTTAATTTTATTTATTATTGTTGTTATTGTTATTATTTTTTTTTTGAGAGAGAGAGAGAGAGGGTCTCTATTAAGTTTCCAAGGCTGACCTCAATCTTGAAATCCTCTTGCCTCAACCTCCCAAATAGATGGGATTATAGGTGTGCATAACCATGCTCGGCTTGGATATTTCATATATGTGGAATCATGTGGCCTCTTTCATCTGGCTTCTTTTATTTAGCATAATGTTTTCTGGGTTCAACTATATTATATATCAGTATTACATGGGCAAAGGATATTCTATTGTGTAGATCTATGACAGTTTGTTTATGTACTTATTAGTCAATAGTTTCTGGAGTTTTTTGTTTGTTTGTTTCTTTTGATAGCTATCCTAGAGAATGTGAAATAATATCCCATTGTGGTTGGTTGGTTTGTTGTTTCCGTACTAGGGATTGAACCCCGGAGCACTTTACCATCAAGCTACATTCCCAGTACTTTTTTTTGTGGTGTTGGGGATTGAACCCAGAGCCTTGTGCATGCAAGGTAAGCACTCTACCAACTGAGCTATATCTTCAGACCTATTCCCAGTACTTTTTACTTTTTATTTTGAGACAGGGTCTTACTAAGTTGCTGAGGCTGGCCTCTAACTCCTGGGCTCAAGTGATCCTCCTTTTTTTAATTTTTATTTTTGGTACTAAGGATTGAGCCCAAGGGCACTTAACCACTGAGCCACATCCCCAACCCTTTTTAATATTTTATTTTAAGATAGGGTCTCATTAAGTTACTTAGAGCCTTGCTAAATTTCTGAGGCTGGTTTTGAACTCATGATCCTCTTGCCTCAGCCTCCTGAGTGACTGGCACTACACTGTCCCAGCGGCTGCCCTTCTTTATTTTATTTTATTTTTTTCTGAGGTGCTGGAGATCAAATCCAGGGCCTATACATGCTGAGCAAAAGCTGTGCAATGGAGCTATTGGGCTGCGGATATAGCTCAGTTGGTAGAGTGCTTGCATCACACGCATAAGGCCCTGGGTTCAACCCCCTGAACTACCAATTAAAAAAAAAGTCAGTGAGCTAAACCCCCAGATGTGCCACTTTCTTTCTGTTTTACAGTCCTGGAGATTAAACCAGTGGTGCTCTACCATTGAGCTATATCCCCAGCCCTTTTTTATTTTTTATTTTGGGACCAGGTCTCACTAGTTGCCCAGGCTGGCTTGAACTCATGATCCTCATGCCTCAGCTTACTAAGTTATATAGGGGTATATCACTGCACCTGGCCACACCACTTTCTTATAAATAAAAATTTAAGAATTTTTTTTTTGTACTGGGGGTTGAACCCAGAGGCACTTTACCACTAAGCCACACCCCAGACCTTTTAAATTTTGATTCAAGGTATCACTTAGTTGCTTAGGGTCTAAGTTGCTGAGGGTGGTTTTGAACCTGTGATCCTTCTGCCTCAGCTGCCCAAGTTGCTGGGATTACAGGCATGCTTTACCACTCCTGGCTAAGGCTGGTTTTTATATTGCTCATACTATAAAATCAAAGTCACACTGAATATTGGGGGCAGACCATCAAATGTGTGTTTGAAACAGGAGGAAACAATCCATCTCTCAGCCCAAAGCCAACATCCTGACTGCAGATGAAAGTCTAATCCAGGTGTTTCCCTCTTGGCTTGTGAGAAGAGGTTGCCTAGGAGAGGAGTTTGACTTACGGAAACATCGTTTATCTCAGACAAATTGTGCATGCAAGGATATTGGCTGTTCTCTGGCAGCCACCAGAGTTTTCCTTGTCCAAGCAGGGATCAGCTGGTTGTATCCTCTGCTCACTGAGACCCTTTCCCACCCAGTAGTGTGAGAATGGAGGGGAAATGCTGCAGCTTCCAAGGTCATGTGGGCATATTTGTCTCAAAGGTAGACATGGAGGAACTCCCTGTCCTCCCCCAAATCCCCTCCTAAACCCTGGAAGGGATGAAAGTTTGCTCACACTGGAAGTACATCCTCCTCTAGAAGACAGCAGTTTTCTGGAAGCTCTATCACAGCTGCTGGTGATGCTCAGCCCTGAGGGCAACTGAAGAATGTGGTAGAGCAGGGTCCTTTGGTCTAATATCCCTCCATTGCAGGTCCACAAGCCATTCAGAAACAGAGTCTATCACAAGCACTGTCCCATATGGTGCCTCCCAGAAGTGTCCTTCTGCTTTGGTGAGTGAAAAGCATGTAGGGACACTGCAGGGGGTGCCTGGAGAAAGGTGGTGTAGGTCAGGGATGGTCATAAACAAAATGCCACAGGGAATCCAAGTACCACAAGAATGCATTTTGTCTGTCTGCTTATATAGAAAACAGATGGAAGGAAATACCATAATGCTTGGCTGGCAGGATTACAGCTATCCTATTTTTGCAGGTGTTTTTCTATTTTATCCCAAAATTCCCATAGTGAAAATTACCACGCTGTTTAGGCATATGGGTGGGAGGGTGTAATGCAAACTGCATGCAGTCAAGGCCATGAAGTTAGGGGCCTGTGGACAGGCCCCACCCTGACCCACATTCTGAGTTTTCAAGGGTGGGGCATCTTCCTGTTCACCCACAGTGGGCCCCTGGGCTCATTAGCCATAACCGTTGTTTCCATTTGTATCTGGAAGTAAGCAGGCAGTGCTTTTTGAGTCTGGGCTTGAAAAATTCAACTTCCTGTGGCCAGTGTGCACACAACATGTAGGAATCAATCTCATCTGTGATCTAAGGGGCAGGAATTAGGAGGGGCTTTCTCCTGGCAGGGAAGCTCACAGCCACCATCTCCTACAGAGCAGGGTCAGGGAGGGGTCCTGAGACTCTAGACATGCACAGTCCACCTCAGTAAACACCCACTACAACCAAGGTGCACTGAATTTACTTTGGCTTAGGGGAGAAAAGGTTAGAATATTCCAGAAACTATATCTGAACAAGCATAACCATCTGTTCAGTCTAAATCCTCATTGAGCTGAACAGACAGGAGAATAATCCTACAGCCAGAGAAAAAGCATAAATCACAGGCTCCTGACATAGCACTGTGGGATTAGCTTCCCCAATTCCTCTATCCATACACCACCCACAACTTTTCTGTTTATCAGGAATGAAAATGTGCCATGAAGTAGTCTATACAGATTCTAAGTGATCAAGACAGAAACTCCACAACATCACAGTTCTTCTTCCACTATAAGTCAGACTGTGGTGTTCCTCCACAGAGCAGGACTGACCCCACCCACTGCCATAGCTCCAGGTTGAGCAGAGGTAGTCACAAGTGGAGATGGGGAGGGACTTGACCATAGATGCTGCAAGTCAGGTTGGGAATGGAGGTGACAGCATGCATAGATTCAACAGCAGCTTTGGGAGGTAAAAAAACCCAAAAGAATTAATTACTCTTGGGAATTAAACTGGTGACAAACAACATGGACAAACAGGACAGGAGTGAGCTTGGAGCAAGACTGGGGATTCCAGAGAGTGGCTGGAAGTTTGGAAGGCCAGGACAGTCCAGGTGATGGTGATCAAGCAGCTGTCCAGGACTTGTCTGGAAAAAAAAATGTGTTGCTAGGAGAGGGATGATGCCATGGTTTAGATGTGTCACCTCCAAAATTCATGTGTAGGGTTTGGGGTATAGATCAGTGGTAGAGCTCATGCTTAGTATGCAATAAGTCCAACATCAAAACCCAAAATATGGAAAATGCAAAACCAAAAATTCAGGTATTGCCAATGTAATGGTATTAAGAAGTGGGGCCTTGCTGGGTGTGGTAGTGAACACCATAATCCCTGTTATTCAGGAGTCTGAGGGAGGAGGATCCCAAGTTTGAGATCAGCCTCTGTAACCTACCAAGAACCTGCTTCAAAATAAAATAAAATAAAATATAAAAAGATCTGGAGATGTAGATCAGTGGTAAAGTGCCTCTGGATTCAATTCCTAAAAAAAAAAAAAATTAGGCCACAAGGGCTCCTTCCTCATTAAAAGAATTACAGTCCTTAAAAATAGGCTTCACACAGGTTTCAGCTAGCTTGTGCTCTTACCCTGCTGCCTTCTACCATGTGAGGATGCAGCAGGAAGCCCTCACCAGATGCTGATGCTTTGATCTTAAGACTTCCCAGTCTCCAGAACAGTGAGAAACACATTTCTGTTTTTTGGTTTTTTGTTTTTAATAAATTACCTAGTTTGTGATATTTTGTTATAACAGCACAAACAGATGAAGACAGAAGGTCTGCACAGATCTTCAAAAGAGGAGTTTAAAAAATTTGGCAGTAGCCAGATGAAAAACAGTATGTCAGTTCCTTGAAAAAAAATTTAAAAATGTATCCATGATCCAGCAATATGATCCCGCAATTCCATTTCTGAGTATATGCACAAGATAACTGAAGCAGGATTACTCCCCACCCCTGAATTAGTGATTGAACCCAGGGGTGTTCTGCCACTAAGCTTTAGATATCAGTTACCCAGCCCTGCTCTCACTAAATTGTCCAGGCTGGCCTTGAATTTATGAACCTTCTACTGAAGCCTCCCCAGTAGCTGGATTACAGGCATACACCACCAAAACCAACTGAAAGTAGAATCTGAAAGAGAAAATTTGTACATCCATGTTTATAACAGCCTTATTCACAATAGTATTAAAACATGGAAGCAATCCAATTATTTATTGATGGATGAATGAAAGGAAGCCAAGTGTGGTGAGGGATGACAGGTCATCCCAATGACTTGAGAGGCTGAGGTGGGAGGACTGCTTGAGGCCTTGAGTTTGAGACCAACCTGGGTAGCCTAATGAGATTCCCTTCCTTTGTGAAGGGGATAGGAATTCCGACGCATGATACCACATGGATGAACTCTGAGGACATTAGGTTGAGTGGAATAAGCCAGTCACAAAAAAAGACAAATATACTATGATTCCAAGCATAGGAGATTCCTAGAGTTGTCAAATTCACAGAGAGTAGAATGTTGATTGCTAGGGACTGGAGAGCTATTGCTTTTTTTTTTTTTTTTTAGTATTGGGGATTGAACTCAGGGGTGCTTAACCATTGAGCCACATCCTCAGCCCTTTTTTATATTTTATTTTGAGACAAGTTCTCATTAAGTTGCTTAGGGCCTCACTAAGTTGCTAAGGCTGACTTTGAACTTGAGATCCTCCTTCCTCAGCCTCTCAAACTGCTGGGATTACAGACATGCACCATCTATGGATTTTTAAAAACAAATAACTTATTTTTAAAAAAAAAGAATTTGACACCTTAACCCATGAAACTATTGAACATTCCCTTCCCTCAGGCAGGGAAGTGTGCTTAATACCTCATACGAGGTCAGCCTTCCTTTGCTGTGATCTGCTCACCAAGTGGCTTGGATGCTCTAGCTACAGGTTGCAGAGAGCCTCACTTACATTCTCTCTGGCCAGGTGGACACACTAAACCAGAGTGCACTGTGAGAGTTACTCCAACCAGCATCCAAGGGACTTTTTGCTAAAATGCCTTAGCTCTACAGACACAGGCTGGTGTCATATATGACTTCAAGTATCACATCCTAATGTGGTTGCATCCAAAGGAGGTCCCTCTTGCTGCAGCCCCTTCTTATTTTTGAGACCAGGTTTCACTGTGTTGCCCAGGTTGATCTAGAACTCTAGGGCTCAAGTGGGTCCTCCCACCTAAGCCTACTCAACCAACGATGAACTGTCATTTAAAATATATATATATATTAGTTTTAGTTGGACACAATATCTTTATTTTATTTATTTTTATGTGTTGCTGAGGATCAAACCCAGTGCACATGCTAGGCGAGCGCTTTACCACTGAGCTACAGCCCCAGCCCCCTATCTGTCTTTTATTATTGTGCATACAATGAGCATTTATTCACTGATCCAAAGTAAAAAGAAAAAAGAAATGGGGGATGTTTTTCAATGTCTTTTCTTCATGGTGTCTTCAGATAGCCACCTTCTATGTCAATGCCCAGACCAGGATCTGGGATTTCATGCATCTCTCCCAGGAAGCCCCAGTCCAGGTCAGAGTTTATGCCTCAGCCTAAGCCCATCACCAGCAGGGAAAACTATATGTGCACCATCAGTGTGGAAATAAACAAATAAGAAAAGCAGAGGCTGTTTATCCAGAACTGCTACAGCAAGGGAGCCAGCCACGTTACCACATGTTGCTGAGACTCCCAGTCAGGCAGAGGGGCAGGACAGCTTCACCGGGGAAGCTCCCAGTGAGTCCTCCTGGAGGCTGCCAGCCTGACAAAACTGTTGGGCTTTCTAGGAGGTCATCCACCCTGATTGGTTAGGGGAGTGTGTTTGGCTTTCCCTGGTTGGTCCTCAGCTGAAAGTGGAGATGAAAATTCAGGAAACTGACAGTTAACAATCAAACCCTGGCCATTTGGGGATAGTTATAGAAGCTATTGTTTAGCTTCCTTGAATGTTTTACCTGAGGTAGCACCTAGCTTTCTGTGAGTAATGACAGCATGCTGACTTTCTGGGCCTATAGATAAGGGTTTGGTGTCCTAGGCAGGTAGTGTCTAGTGGGGCTTAGCATTCTAGCTATCTAAATGGTCTGATTGCTTGTATATTCAGTCTCTCGTTGGTTTTGTGCCTGTTTGGGTGAGGAGTGGCTTTCCTAAGTACAGGGATCAACCTGATTACAAGCATGGGAAGGGAGACCATGGTCACAGGGATCAACCATCTCACAACACTCCTGGATCTCATGAATTACAAGCAAGACTATTCCAACCACTAGAAAAAGTGGGTCTTGACAAAAGGTCACCTAGTTAATAAATTGTACCTTTACCTGTTAGATTTGGTTAGAATGAAGCAGTCCCAAAAGCCTGGCAAGCTTTGATGATCCAGCAAAGACAAGAATGAGACCAGGATTTGGGAATAAAGCCAAAGTCTCAGTGAAAGGATCTTCCTGGAATGAGGACCAGTTCCTCTAAAATCCATCATATGACATCAGAATTTCAACATTTACAGTGGATGAGGGGGAAATTCCTTTCAGATGACACAATTACTTTATTTTTATTCTTGGCAGTGCTGTAGATTGAACTAAAGAACCAAGAGTCTTGCACATGCCAGGCAGATGCTCTACCACAGAACTACATCCCCAGTTCCATGATACTTCTAAACTATAACAGATTTCAGTAAAATCAATTAATAATTGATTTAAAATTATAAAGTACTAATAGTTTACATTTTTGAAAAATATAGCTATAAACATGCATATAAGAGGGAAAAAGGACAGGAAAGGCTTCAGCTGTTACTGGTGACTGTCTTTTTGTGCAATGACATTTGTATTTCTTTTTTTCTTTTTTGTAGTTATAAGTGAACAGAATGCCTTTGTTTATTTTTATGTGATTTTGAGGATTGAACCCAGTGCCTCACAAATGCTAAGCAAGTGCTCTGCCACTGAGTAGAGCCCCTCATTTGTGTTTCTTTACCTCTTTTTGCTCTTCATCTTCTGAAGTTTCTACTCTGCAACATATTTTATGTTCCAATAAGAGAAATGATTGGGGAATAGGAGTGTAGCTCAGTGGTAGGACACATACTTAGCAAGCATGAGGCTCTAGAATGAAGAACAGAAGGAAAAATTTGAAACTGTATCATACCCTTCACCAGAGCTGCTGGGAAATGCCATCTGCATTTTCTCTGTACAATGGGGAGAGCACCTGTTTCATGGATGCTCTAAAAATGACATAGACCAGAGATGAACTGTCTTAAAAATATATATATATGTATGTATATGTATATGTATATTAGTTGTAGTTGGACACAATATCTTTATTTTATTTATTTATTTTTTTATGTGGTGCTGAGGATAGAACCCAGCGCCTCACACATGCTAGGTGAGCGCTCTACCTCTGAGCTTCAGCCCCAGCCCCCTATCTGTCTTTTATTATTGTGCATACAATGAGCATGTATTCGCTGATCCAAAGTAAAAAGAAAAAAGAACTGGGGATGTTTTTCAATGTCTTTTCTTCGTGGTGTCTTCGGATAGCCACCTTCTATGTTCAATGCCCTATCTGCTTTCTGGGCAGGACTGAAGTCATAGTTTAAGCTTTAAATTTGTGAAAAGGGAGGAACATTTGGCCCTATATGGCCTCATTGGTCCATTTCAGTTTGATGCCTTTCATGGGAACTTTGGTTTTTTCAAAATCTGCCTTTCTGGAAGGCTATGTCTAAACACTAGTTCAAGTTTTGTGGTGTGTGTGTGTGTGTGTGTGTGGTGCTGGGGATTGAACCTATAGCCTTGAATATCTAAGCAAGCACTCTAGCACTAAGATAAACTCAGCCTTTTGTAAAAAAGAAATTCTTTTTGAGATAAGGTCTTGCTATGTTACAAAGACTGGCCTGGAAATTGCAATGATCCTTTCTCACCTTACCAGTCGCTGGGATTTCAGGCATGGGCCACTGTAGCAGGCGTTAGTCCAGTCTTTTAGTCCAAGCCCAGAATCTTCTGCATGCTAGGCAAGCACTCTACCTCTGAGTTACGTCCCCAGCCCTACTTCTTGCTTTGTTCTGTGAAATAGATCTGCTCATGGAAAACAATCCTTTTCCTATCACAGTGGGAGCAGGCCTGGAGTGGGTGGGTCTTCACTCTGTTACTCAGACATTCAAATATGTGACCTTGTTTGACATCCATTCCAGCCCTCTGAGGTGGGGCCTGGTATCCTTACTCTTTTATAGACCAGGAAACAGACACTGAGTGATTTAATTCTATCTAGTTGCCTTGAATGATCATTTGGAACAAATCCTGCTACTGCTTAATGGATGGAGATTTTTATTTGCACAAGCAAAAAATAGAGTCCTCTTCTGATGCATTATCGTTTTTTAGAGTAATTAGTCATAGCAGGTGGCATTTTCCTAACTAATGTACTGCAGGTAACTAAGGAATAGCTAAGATAAGTAAAATAGTCTCCAGGTGAAATTGTGGAGGAATAATGCTTGTTTTCTTTCTGTTTGAAATGAACAAATAGATGTTTTGTGATGCAAGAATGTGGGGAAGAGGGCTTTCTGAGGCATAGCTGGTGTGAGCATAAATTGATTTAGTCTAAAGGTAACTGATAATATCCATAAAAATTAAGAATTTCTATAGCCTGATTCATATATAGATATAGTAGCACATGCCTGTAATCCAAGCAACTCAGGAGACTGAGGCAGGAAGATCATAAATTTGAATCCAGCTTGGTAACTTAGCAAGACCCTGTCGCAAAGTAAAAACTAAAAAGGACTTGGGATATATCAGTGGTAAAGCATCCCTAGGTATAATCCCTAGTACCAAAAAATAAAATAAAATAAATACATGAATAAAGGTGTTCATCATCATATTAATGATGAAAGTCCATCATTTAGATAAAGTCATCATATTTGTGGTGTTTAGCAGTAGTTGTCCTGTTTTTGTAACTCCGTAGTATTCCATTGCATGATTATTTTATTCCATTTTTCTCCTATTGATAACATTTGGCTGTGTCAGGTCTCTGGCTCTGACAAATATTATTATTCTTAGGTGTGGAGTGGTTAAGTCCTAGAATGTGTGAATATTTATCTACTAAACATCTATAAACACCCTACAAAGCTATGTCAGCCTTTTTCTTTTCTTTTTTTTTTTTTTTTTTTTTTGGTACCGGGAATTGAACCCAGGGGCTCTTAAACTCTGAGCCACATTCCCAGCACTTTTTATATTTTATTTTGAGACTGGGTTTCACTAAGTTGCTTAGGTCTTTGCTAAATTGCTGAGACTGGATTTGAACTCAGGATTCTCCAGCCTCCCGAGCTGCTGGGATTACAGGTGTGTGCCACTACAGACGGTATTTTGTTTTATTTTTAAAACAGTGTTGAGGATTGACTCAAGGGCCTTGTACATGCCAGGAAAGTGCTTTCCCACAAAGTACATCCCCAGCCACGCTGAACTTTTTCATGTGGTAGGTCCATAGTGGTATCTTTAAAAAAAAAAGTTAAAAAAAAAAAAAAAATATATATATATATATATATATATATATATATATATTAGTTGTAGTTGGACACAATACATCTATTTTATACGTGGTGCTGAGGATCAAACCCAGGGCCTCACACGTGCTAGGTAAGCACTCTACAGCTGAGCCACAACCCCAGCCCCCATAGTGATATCTTTTTGTGGTTTTAATTTGCCTCTTCCTACTTACTAAGGAGATGGAGTACCTTTATGCATGCTCCTTGGCTGTCTGGTAGTCTGCTTATAGTGTGTATGGCTGAAGGAAGGCCCAGTTATTGACCTAAATCCATCTTGACTTCATCTTGCCTCTCTGACTTATTTTTTTATTTTCTCCTTCTGAGTTCTCCTGAGCCATTCTCTTTTGCAGTCTTCTTGGTTTCCAGAAACAGCAGGTCTGATGGATAAACATATGTGACAAGAGTTAACATTATGCTAAGGCAACAGCAACTTTCTTATCATGACAAATCCTACCTGACCAATTTTGAGATAATGATGGACCAGACCACACCAGACCAAGATCAATCTGCTTTGGCAAGTGTGCAAAACGAGGCTGAGGCAGGAAGATCATAAATTTGTTGTGCAAAGCCTTGGGCTATGCAAACCCCCAATCCTTGTCCTCATTCCCCTCTTTATAAAACCATAGTCATTATAGGCCCCTTGAAGACAGGGCTAAAAATACAGGTCTCTTGTCTTCCCAGTGTAGCTACACTGATTAAAACTTCTCTTTTGCTTTTCATCCTTACTTTTTCCATTTGGTTTTTGGAGTGAGTGGCTGAACCTGATTTGTTGGAACACCCAGAGCTGAGCCTCTGGCTTGGGACTCCAGCAACATAGCCTTAACATCCTTTATGACCTCTAAATTCAGTTGCTTCCCCTGAATCTCATGAATAAGAACATTCAGGGGTGAGAAGATAATAGTAAAGTACCTGCCACCATCTTCAGTGACCTGCCCCCTCACCTAGCCTGTATCCATAGCTTCCAATTCAGTTCCTGGCAGGCAGCAGGGACACAGCCTGTATCAACATTGGGTAGTCCCAAGGGTGATTACAAGCCCAGAAGGTCATGACCAAGAATGTGGTGCATTTATGGAAGGTACTTAAGAGAATTCACCCTGCACTCAGAAATGCTATAAGTGCTCAATGACCTGTCGAAAATGGAAATAGGCGAGTTTTTCCTTAAGCTCTGTTTTCTGACCATGGCTTCCTGCATTCTGGTATTAAGATTGTCCTCTCGGGCTGGAGTTGTAGCTCAGTGGTAGAGTGCTTGTCTCACATGTGTCAGGCCGTGTGTTCTATCCTCAGCACCACATAAAAATAAATAAATAAAAATAAAGATATTGTGTCCATCTACAACTAAAAAAAATATTAAGAAAAAAGATTGTCATCTCTTTCTCATAAGATGAGAGCAATACTTTAAAAAAAACACCATTATTTAACCAAGTAGAAAGTTGGTAGTTGAAACTTGGAGGATTTTTGCTTGTCCTTAAAATCCAAATGTATGGGAACTGATGGTCAAGAATAGTGCTAGCTATGGGGCTGGGGTCGTGGCTCAGCAGTAGAGTGCTTGCCTAGCATGTGCAAGGCCCTGGGTTCGATCCTTATCACCACATAAAAACAAATAAATTAAATAAAGGTATTATGTCCAACTACAAATTAAAAAAAAAATAGTGCTAGCTAATAGAAATAGAAATCGATCCACATATGGAATTTCAAGCTTTTTAGCAGCCACATTAGAAAAGAAAGAAGAAACAAGAGAGATAGATTTGAATCACATTTTACTTGGCATTACTTATCCAAAATATTATTGCCATGTGTAATTAAAATTTAGAATGATTAATACTTTATTTTAGATTTTTATACTAAGTCTCTGACACCCAATATGTGTTACATTTACTGCACATCTCAATCTGCACTCTCTACACTTCAAGTGCTCAGAAACTGCATGGCTGTGGTAGTGGACAGTACAGCTCCAGAACTCTAGAGGTCCACTGGTACTCAGCATGTTTTACAGAAAAGAATGAAAGGCTGCTTTGCCACAGACTTCCAACAGGAAGGATGGTTCCTATGCCGGCCTCATCAGTGAAGGCCACCAGGGGGCGCAAGAGTGCTGGTGGACAGATGCCTTGTGGCATCCTCGACTTGAGCCCTGGGCTAGGGAGGGGTGTTGTGTGGAGCCCCCTCAGCAGCAGGACTCACAGGATCCAGCCATCTAGGACCCTGGGATTGGGTCCCCAGGGCCCTCATCTGATGTGGGCATCTTTCCTTTTCTTTGCTTCAGCCATTTTCTGGGATGGAGCGGAAGGAGGGTCAGTCCTGGCCACGAAGGAGATGGAGAGAGTGTCTCTGAAAAGGGCCACTCTGACTACGCAGGAAGATACAAACCCCCTCGGCTCAACAAACCTGAGGGCTGGTTTCCACTGAGTCAGACAGAACAGCTGGGACCATAGCGAAGTTCACCTTCCTCATGCCTCTGGCTCTGACAGTGGGAGAGATACTCTCTTTCTTCCCAGGGCAGATCTACTAAAGCAGTCCACCTCTGCTGCCCCCTGAACAACTAGGCTCTCAGCTAGCCTGCAAGCCTCATTTCTCTTCCATCCCTCAATCCTCCAGAACACTCACTTAGTTCGTGAGAACACCCTACTCAACCCTGCCCCACATGATGTCTTCTGCTTTTCCTGAGTGTTCCCCAACCCTGGGGTGCTTACCTCAGGTACTCTTCCCATAAAAGGCATCGGTGGTTTTTACTCTATGGAATCTTGGGAAACTCTCCTAACTGCTTCTGGTTTTCTATTTTTGTATTTGTTTGTTTTCCTTTTAGTTTTTGTTTTGTAGTGCTGGAGATGGAACCTAAGGCTTTGTGCACATTAAGCAAGCACTCTACCACTGAACTACACCCCAGTTCAATTTCTCTTTTTTATTCAGCTTTGCATGTTAGTGTTAGACTCTTCTTTCTAAACTGAAGCTCTTAAGGGGAGCTAGTAGCAGGGATGGTGATGGGGGTGGGGATCTTTCATGCAAATACTTAAAATTCTTTCCGGAGCATCTCCATCCACAGGAAACCCAGACATCTAGAAGTGGCCTGCTTTTGGAAATCCTGGATGCAAATGAACTTGTCTGTCTTCCTCACTAAAGGTCAGTTCACCTTTCCAAAAGGCTACACTTAGCAGGTGGTCAATAAATATTCATGAGCTAACATAATGCCACACCTAGTGGGAGACCAGACACATGGGATGAATGAATGATTTCTTCCACACCTGAGTATTTGAACTCAAGTGCAGAGCTTGCCCAACACTAAATTTAAGGATGATTCCACACATTTTCCAAGCATTATCACACACAATTCAGTTCACCTTCAAGACTAGCCTTCAAGATTTAGGTGGTAAAGTCTCATCTCTCAATGGAGGGAGTCTAGGCCTGAGATGCTAAGGGAAGGGGCTTGTTTTTGTCAGTTTTTGGATCACTGTGACCAAAATACCCAACAAGAACAATTTAGAAGAGGAAAAGTTTGGGGGGGGGCTCCCAGTTTCAGAGGTCTCAGTCCAAGGATGGCTGACTCCATTGCTCTGGGCCTAAGGTAAGTCAGCACATCATGGTGGAAGGGTCCATCAGAGGAAATCTGCTCAGCTCATTGTGTGGTCAGGAAGCAGAGAGAGGAAGGGGGAAGAAGTCATGGGGAAGTTTCACCCCTCCAGGGTATGCCCCTGGTAACCTACCTCCTTCAGCCTTGCCCTACCTATCTACAGTTACCACTCAGTCAGTGCATTCGAACTAGGATGAACAGATTAGGTTACAGTGCTCATAATCTAATCATTTCACCTCTCACTATACTTGCATCAACAGGAGCTGGTGGGGGACACCGTATATCCAAACTATAACAGGGATCCAGTTCTTCCCACCCAACCCAGTGTCCCCAGGTCTGAGACCCTGGGGACACTTGAGATCCTCATAAGAAGGATCTTGTTTATATATAGTTTAGATATAGTTCTAGTTTAAATATAGTTTAGACCTTAAATGGGTGAATCATTTTTTTCCAATTAAGTCTTTAACATTGCATTTGTACATTAACTATTGCCAAAAATAGAATAACAGAGTTTTTATAATTTTTTTAAAATATCTATTACATTAGTCATGGGAGAGTTTATATTATCTGATGGGAGAGAGATTAAACTTGGGTCCTTGAATATGCTAGGTAAATGTCATACCACTGAGTTATATTCTTAGCCCTTTTATTTTTTTATTTTGAGACAGGGTTTGCTAACTTGTCCAAGTTGCCCTCAAATTTGTGATTTTCCAGCTTCAGTCTGCAGAGTCAAGTGGGATTATAGGCATGCAGCACTGTACCTGGCTACTATATTGCCTGATTTTAAAAAAATCAAACTACTCTGCCAGGTACAGTGGCACATGCCTGTAATCCCAATGACTTGGGAGTCTGAGACAGAAGGATCACAAGTTAGAGGCCAGCCTCAATGATTTAGTGAGATCCTGTCTGAAAAAAGTGCTGAGGATGTAGCTCAGTAGTAAAGTGACCCTGGGTTAGATCCGCAGTACTGCAAAAAAAAAAAAAAAAAGAAAGAAAGAAAGAAAAGAAAGTCAAATTACCCTATCAGATTTAGATTTACCCAAATCCCTTTATTAGACTTCTATCTGGCACAGTATGTGGCTGTGAAAGCACTGAGTCTGCGGTGCAAACCATAATCCTAGTTTCTTGGGTGGCTAAGGCAGAAGAATGGAAATTCAAGTCCAGCCTGGGCAATTTTACCAAAACTCTGTCTCAAACTTTAAAAATTTTATAACCAGCTGTGGTGGTAAACACCAGTAATCCTGACTTGGGAGGCGAAAACAGGAGAATCACAAGTTTGAGGCCAGTCTGGGCAACTTAACAAGACTTGTCTAAAAATGAAAAAGAAAAAGGGCTGGGGATGTAGCTCAGTGATAAAGTGCTACTGGATTCAGTTTCCAGGCCCTTAATAAAATTAAAAAATTTAAAAGGGCTGACGATGTAGTTCAATGGAAGAGTGCTTGCCTAGCATGTGCAAGGTTCTAGGTTCAATTCTAGGAAAGGAAGGATAGATTGGAGGTCAGCCTTCACCATTATATAGACTGTGTTTCTATGATTCAAGACTTTCCTATACAGCATAACGAGCCACAAATGTCTATTTTACAGGTTACTTCTCCCAAACAAAATCACACAATGCAACATAAGCTGGGTGCAGTTACTAAGGAGCACACTTCCTGGGAGGGCCCCAAATGGGTGCTCGCGTGCATTTGAGGACTGAAATGTGGGCCAGGAAGAAACCACATCCACAGCACAGAGACACAGCTGCAGCATTTCTGATGAAGGCCTGTTTTCACTCAACCTCATATCCATAAGTCTTTGAAACATTCGTTCACCAGAAGAGTCAAAATATGGGATGTTCAGATGATTGGATTTGAATATATTGAAGCTAGAGATCTAAACTGAAATTAAAGTAAAAAGGAATTACAATTGTTTTCAGTTTCTTTTTTTCTTTTTTTTTTTTTTTTAAAGCATAAAAGTCATGCGTGCTCATAAAAGGGCCCTGCTCAGGACCAGCTTAAGACATTCACTAATGATTGCGTTGAAGTGGAAATGACTAAGGAATGACATAGGTCATCGAAGGCCAGATGGCTCTGCCTGGCTCTCCTCCTGCCATGTTCACCCTTGGAGGCTGCCATCATCTTAGAAAGAAGTACAGCCCCCCTGGAGAGGCCACAGATGTATTTGGCCAGTAGTCCCAACTGGGGAGGTCTCACTGTGGTTGGCATGTAAGAGACACATTAAATGGCTCCAGCTCCAGCATTAGCTGTCCTGGCTGACGCTGAGCAGAACCAAAGAGCTATCTCAGCTGAGCCCCCATAAACTGCAGATTTGTAAGCAAAATCAATGTGGTATTGCTTTTCAATGATAAGTTTTGGGAGGCCCTGGGGCCATGGAGTAAGTGATGTCAAAGGGTAGATATTGAAGACACCAGAGAAAGAGGGAAAACAGGGTTTGAGGATACCACAGCAGGTGCAAAGCCTGAGAAGGGGGCACAAGCGGGGATCGTCAGGGCTTTTGAACCAGGCTTGAATGCCTGGAAGAGTTGAAAATCTAATTTTAATGTTGCTGTTTGAGTGTACTTGGTCAGAAAACAATATTATGAATACAAACTGAGTTACCTTGCTGGCCACAGCCTGCTAAGATGACTAGACACAGTAAGACAAGGTAGATACTGCCTGTATACCTTGATTGCATTCAGGTTTTACTAACCCAGAACCCAGGTACCAGTAGGTGCTCAATGACTGTAGGTGATTTCTGAGTGGTTCTATATCTGAGTGCCCCCACAACTGATGGCAACAGCTGGTGTTAGTGTCCCAAAGTGTGCATCAAGCAAGTCTCTCTAATGGTTTGTGTATTAAAGCCTTACTGCATAGGAGAGCCCTAAAGTGAGTCCAGATGGGAGCCAGAAGTCAATGACTTCTCAACAGGAAAAGGTCTTTATGTGGACAGCTGAACTGAAGATGGGGCTAGGCCTGCAGAGGAAGAGGCCTAAGCAAATCCAGAACCTGGATTCCCTCTACTGTCAGAAACTCTCTCATCTGGGGCCTCCAATTTATTCTTTTTTCCCGAAAGCAGGTATGTGTCTTCTGGTATCCAGATCTGATGGGTGGGAGGACACCAGCACACAAGTAGAGAGACTTTTCACCATGCCTGTTTCTCAGCTACAAGGAACGAGCTGTCCAAGTAAGACGCCAGATAAATGCAGGCTGACTTGTTCATCTGAATTTCAGATGAGCCTTGCCTCATGTGAACTTGTGATACTTCAATTTGCTGAATCTGGCAAACCTGTGTTGAAGGTCACATGGCCGGTGGAAAGCAGAGACTGAGGTCTCTAGAAATGGGGCTGGTGTTGGCTGCACCAGTGCCCTAAGTGTGGAGCCCTGCCTCCTACAATTGCACCCCAACAGCATCAGGAACAAGGCAAGACCCTGGCTCTCTAAATTTTATTTTATAATTGAGATTTTATTTTTAAAGGTTTATTATTATTTTTTATTTTGTTTTGTTTGTGATTCTTGAAATTAAACCCAGGAGCACTTTGCCTCTGAGCTACATTTTTATTTTTCTTTTGAGGCAGTATCTTGCTAAATTGTTGAGGATGGCCTTGAACTTGTGAACCTCCTACCTCAGCCTCCCAAGTCACTGGGATGACAGGCATGTGCCACCATGCCTGGATGTTGTTTTTTTTTTTTTTTTTAATATTATTTATAGTAGATGGACACAATACCTTAATTTTATTTTATGCCTGGCGGGTTTTTTTTAACATTATTCATAGTAGATGGACACAATACCTTTATTTTATTTTTATGTGGTGCTGAGCACGGAACCCAGTGCCTCACACACGCTAGGCAAGTGCTCTACCAACTGAGCTATAACCCTAGCCCGACTGGCTATTTTTAAAGAATTGCCACCATGCCCAGCTATTTTTAGAGTATCTTTTTAAAAAGTGTTTAAAATGTTGTTGTTGTTTTTTTTTTTTTAAATAAACAGTAATCCCAGCAGCTTGGGAGGGTGAGGCAGGAGGATTGCAAGTTCAAAGCCAGCTTTAGCAACTTAGCAAGGCCCTAAGCAACTTAGCAAGACCCTGTCTTGAAATAAAATATTAAAAGGTGGGTTCAATCCCTGGTACCAAAAAAAAATTTTTTTTTTCCAGTGTAGCTCTGCTATACAACATACTTGAGAGGTGCTAACATCCTGGGTCCCATGCAGAGTTGACACTGTGCTCTCTGGGCATGCAAGCTTGACAGCATGCATAATATGGAGGATAGAAACAGGGCTTTGGGGACTTAGGACAAGTCTCTGGGCATCACTATTTCCTGAAGTTCCAAAGAGTTGAGTTGACACAACTCGAGACTAGCAAAGTCATAGGAAGAAATTCCCAGAATTGGGAAGGGTATTTCCAGGATTCATGGGAAGACCATGGAACTGGGTCATGAGTCACTGAGTGGAAGGCCTGGTTGCCGTGGCAGGCAGGGCCCCTTCCTGGCAAGGCCCTACAAGGGTTCAGTCTCTGCTGGTCCTCCTACCCTTCTGCCCACAGACCCAAGACCACCCACCAGACCACTGGCCAGAGATCAGGAGCAACTCACAGACAGCCGTGACAATCACCCCAGGCTAAGGTCCCCACACAGAGTCTGAGCTTCAACCTCTCTCTGTCCCTTGGAGGGGCTACCTTGCCCCTTGGCCTTGTAGCTTCTCTGCCAGGACTAAGTTCGACCCTATCTCTGACCCCTGTGCTTCTGCCAGCATTTAAGATCAAGTCATGAGTATTTCTCAGATTAAACTGTCACTATCTAAATGAGCCCCCTAGCTTCCTTGTAATATACTTTTTTATTTTTATTTTTTTTTGTACCAGATTTTGAACCCAGGGGCATGTAACCACTGAGCCACATCCTCAGCCCTTTTTTATATTTTATTTGGAGACAGGATCTCGCTGAGTTACTTAGCAACTTGCTAAATTGCTGAGGCTGGCTTTTCACAATCCTCCTGCCTCAACCTCCCAAGACACTGGAATCACAGGCGTGCACCATAGTGCCCAGCTTACTTTTTTAATTGGAGAATGATTCATACTCCAAGTATTCTATCAGTGATCCACATGGAATCAGGTTTGTCACTTTCATATGCTGTTTGTCACTTTCATATACTGTTTGTCACTTATATATTTATTTTGGAGAAATGTCTATTCAGGTCCTCTGCCATTTTTGCATTCTCTTTTTTTTTTTTTATTGAGTCTCAGTTCTATAATTTATAATTATTCTGTTCCATTCTTGGAGTTATCTTTTCACTTTCTTTGGTGCACAAAAGTTTTTAATTTTGATGGCATGACCCAGCATTTCTCTTCTTTTATTGCCAACTTGGACTCTCATCTTCCCACCATGGTTCACGTGTCCGTCTTATAGTGGCGCACCTAAGGCCCAGTTTGCCCCTTTTCCACCACACACACTAGGATTGTGAGCCCTTACCCTTTTACACTTTCTTCTTCTTCCCCTTCTTTTCCCCTTTTCATCTTCTCCCTCTCTCTCTCTCTCTCTTTTTTTTGAGACCCTGGGGACCCTGGGGACTGCATCCAGGGCTTCACAAAATGCTAAGTAAGTGTTCTATCACTGAGCTACGTCTCTAGTCCTACATGTGCCTTCCCTTGAGCTGCTCAGTCAAGCCTTGTTTGTTTTAAAGGATTATTTTATTCTTAGTATATGCAGTGTATCTATACTGGGAAATATCTAAGGGAATTTTAAATAAAAGGAAAAAATCACTAACAATTTTACCCCGCCTGCCAGTAATATTGTTCCCTCTCTGTCCTGCCTTTGAAACTCTGTCTACATCCACAGATAAAGTTTAACAATCATTGTGGGGTGCTCTGCCTCATACAGAGGTCTTTACCTTGATGGTCTCTTGTGGTCTTTTCAAATCCTGATTTATTTTTTCATGTCAGCTATTCTAGCTCAGTTTAGCTCATCAGCATATTTTATAATCATGCTTTTTTCAAGTTTTGTCTAGAGGTGCTAAGTGGAACTGATCAGGTAGAGAGAGTGCCAGGGACCTTGAGCTAGAGCAGGACTGGACAGTGGCCCTGGGCCACATGGGAGGCAATTCCCACAACACAGCATGTGTTGGGGAACAGGGCCCTTGAGAGCCAACATTGCATGTTCTCCTTCCTATTTGCATTTCAATTTTCTCCTCAAGTTTTCCAATGATATTATTTGGCAATCTCTTAAAATATATATATTTAGGGGAAAGTAATCAAACTACAGTTTGGGGGAAGCGAATTCAGAGATCTATGGAGCCAGGTAAGATGGTACATGCCTGTAGTCCCAATTACTTGAAAGGCTGAAGCAGGAGGATCTGTTTATCCAGGAGTTTGAGACCAGCCTGTGTGACACAGTGGACCCTGTCTTAAAAAACAAAAAACAGAGATCCACAATGTGTGATGTAGAATGTGTGTGAAACTGTGGTGGAGAGACAGGTTTCCACTACACTTTATACCTGCTGGTCAGCCCTGCAGAATTACTGAATTAAAAACAGTTGCTTGGGGCTGGGGTTGTGGCTCAATGGTTGAGCGCTTGCCTTGCACGTGTGAGGCACTGGGCTCAATCCTCAGCACCACATAAAAATAAATTAACAAAATAAAGGTATTGTGTCCATTTACAACTAAAAAAAAAAAAAAAAAAACAGTTGCTCACCAGGTGCTATGACACACACCAGTAATCACAGAGGCTTGGGAGGCTGAGGCAGGAGGATTGCAAGTTCACGGCCAGCTTCAGCAATTTACCAAGGCCCTAAGCAACTTAGCAAGACCATGTCTCAAAAAAATAAAAACATCTGGGGATATGTATCAATGGTTAAGTGCCCCTGCGTTCAATCCCTGGCACCAAAAACCAAAATAAAACAAAACCAAAATCCCCCCAGCAGCTCATGTAAATGTTCTTACAACAAAACAAAAACTGGAAATGATCTAAATTTCCAATCCACAGAACATGTAGTTTCATAAATTTCATAAAGCTCATTTAAATTGATGATCACTAAGACAACAGAAAAACACAGCAACATATTTGTTCAATAATGTACTGTCAGAGGGAAGGAAAGAATTGTTTTGTTTTCAATCTCCTACATATAACATACTATATAATTACAATGCAGAAATAGACGTGTTGGTAGAAAGTAGAAGCGAAGTGGAGAATGATGGGAAACAAGTGCACTGGGGTGACAGGACTGTGTGAATTTTCATTTTAAATTTCCTCTAGTATTTTAGGAAGTTTTACATAAAGTATACTTTTAAAAATTTTTTAGTTATAGATGAACACAATACCTTTATTTTATTTATTTATTTTTATGTGGTGCTGAGGATCCAACCCAGTACCTCACACATGTGAGACAAGCGCTCAACTATTGAGCTACAACCCCAGCCCTAAAGCATACTTTAAAAAAAAATTTTTTTTTTTTTTTTAGTTGTTGATGGACCTTTATTTATTTTTATGTGGTGCTGAGGATCAAACCCAGTGCCTCACACATGCTAGGCAAGCAGTCTACCACTGGGCTCCCCAGCCCCCTAAAGTATACTTTTAAAATATTTTTACTGCCTGAATTAAAACTTGAGTTAAGTGAAAAATTCATTCAACCAGAGGAGGACAAAAAAGGTGAGGGATATCATGGTTTATCTCATCCAGCAGGCAGGAAAATACTCCTCTGTTAATTTATCAAAAAGGAGAGAGTATGAACTCTCCCTGAAGGAGAGTGGACCATTTCCTACTCTGAAAACAGGAGAGAGCAGCCACACTTTGAAAATAAGAATTTGGTGGATAGACTGCTCTGAGGTAGCAGCTCCATTTCGGATCCTGGCTAAATCCAGACAGGCTGGCGCTGGAGAGCAGATGGCTGGACAGCCCTCCAACGTGGGGACAACCAGCCTGGCTGGAGGGAGCCGGCAACTGGCCTCAAGCACAAGGATCGGAGATGGAGGCGACGTGTCCCACGCAGGCAAAGCAAGCAGGAGTCCAACAGCGACAGAAAGACAGGGCTGGCCATCTGGAAACAGCCCCACCGCAAAGCAATTAAAGCTCAAAGAACTCATCAAATGTTCAAGGACAAGCATGAAGGGCCACTGGCCACCTAAAGAGTGGCAGACAGGAGGCGATGGAGCAGGCACACAGGTGGTGTGGATTCAGGAACAGCTCTGCCAGAACCCCAAGTAGGGAGAGCCCAGGTGTTGGTCAGCAGAAAGGTGGTGCCTCTGGGAGCGCATGGTGTGCAGGGTAGATGGATGTCAAAAACACTGTCCCTGCTCCTGCTCTGTTGGGTCTTTCTCAGCAATGAAGCATCTATATACTGTTTGTTTAATTGAAAAGATGATAATTGCACCTCAGTCTGGAGCAGAGGGAGAGGAACATATGACACACCAGGGACTGTAAGACTGTTGCTACACCAAAGGGCCCAAGCACAGGGCCCAAGCACAGGGCCCAGTGTGTGTGTGTGAGCCAATGGTTCTCAGTTTCCAGTTGATTTAAAGGCTGGAGGATTCCCCAAGTGTATCCTATATCCATCCCCTTCTGGAACTGCCTGAGGGCTGTCTTAATAAATACACATTTTCCCAATTTCCTACTGGAACTAATAGCTTCTTAGCCACAGGAAGTGCTTCACGGCCGTCCAATCCAGGCACAGGTTAGAACCAACTGGAGACTTCTGCAACAACCCAATGGCCAGGCCTCACCCCAAACCAACTAAATCAGGATGTCACACCCTCCCCGGGTGATTCTGATATGAGAACCAGGGATCCTATGGGATACTCTACATTGTTTGAGATATATTGGTAAAAGCTGTCATTAGGAGTCTCATGTAATCCTGAAGAGTCTCATGTAACTTCTACAGGACGGTATGAAGTTTCCTCAAAAAAATTAAAACTAGAACTACCATACCATCCAGCAAGCCCCACTGCTGGGTATTTATCCAAAAAAAATGAAAACAGCATTTTTATTTTTTTGTACCAGGGATTGAACCCAGGGGTGCTTAACCACGGAGCCACATTCCCCATCCTTTTATTTATTTATTTTTATTTTGAGACAAGGGTCTCACTAATTTGCTGAGGCTGCCTTTGAATTTGTGATCCTCCTGCCTCAGCCTCCAAAATCACTGGGGTTACAGCTTGCACCATTGAGCCCAGTGAAATCAACATCTTGAAGTGATACACGCACTTCATGTTCACAGCAGTATTATTCACAACAACCCAGTTATGGAAACAATCTAAATATCCCTAGATGGATGAATGGATAAATAAAATGTGTTATACTATGTCAATAAGCCTTAGAAAGAAAGGAAATTTCACAATATACAGCAACATAATGAACCTTGAAGACATTATGTAAAGAAAATAAATGAGTCACAAAAAGGCAAATACTGCATGATACCACTTACATAAGGAATCCAAAACAGTCAAACTCATAGAAACCAAGAGTGAAATAATGTTTGCCAGGGACTGAGGGGTTGGGGGAGGGAGAGTTGCTAATCAGTGGGTATTAAGTTTCAGTTAATATGCTTACAACATTGCCCCATGGTTAATAACTCAGTATTATGTACTAAAAAGTCTGTTAAGAGAGCTGATCTCATGTTAAGTGTTCTGACCACAATTAAATAATTTTTTTTTGAGAGAGCTTTAATATTTATTTTTTAGTTCTCGGCGGACACAACATCTTTGTTTGTATGTGGTGCTGAGGATGGAACCCGGGCCGCACGCATGCCAGGCGAGCACGCTACCGCCTGAGCCACATCCCCAGCCCCAATTAAATAATATTTTAAGAAATATTTTTTAAAAAGGATACTCTTAAGGAAGTGAAACACAAACTATCAGTGGGAGAAGACATATCAGTAAATGACTGTGTTAAGGGGATGTACAGAACTCCTAGCCCAGTAGAAAAAAAACAGGCAAAATTCATCGGTATTTTACTAAAGAGGAAACACAGCTACCAAACACTCAAAGAGATGCTTGACCTCCTCAGAATCAGGGAGACAAACCAAGGCAGCAAGAGATAGTACTTTACATTCCAGTGGCAAAAATTAAGAATTTGACAATAGAAAGAGGGGACATAGATCAAAGAGAGCTCTTACTTACATAAATTTGCAGGGACTGAAACAGGTATAAGACTTGGGAAAATTTGACATCTCTTTATCAACTCAGTCAGATGCCCATCAACTCAATAGACACCACTACTAGATATATACCTAAGACAAGCCCCACATATCTTCCCAAGGAGACAAGCTCCAATAGGTTCAACAATCTGTTTGTGAGAATATTCATGCCCTAAGGACTATGGGCAGAAAATGGATATTTGGTGGTGATATTTGTCTACAATAAAATATTATGAAGCAGTGAATATGAATTAACTCCAACTAAACACAAAACATTCCATAATGTGGAGTGAGAAAAATCAAGTTCAGGAGGCTATGTGCTGGATAATTTTATGTGTCAACTTGGCTGAACCATGATACCCAGTTTTTGGTCAAATACTAGTCTTGTTGCCATAGGGTATTGTTTTAGATGAGAAAAAGATTTAGCCAAGCGTGGTTGCACATACCTGTAATCCAGAAATTTGGAAGGTTGAGGCAGGAGTGCCACAAATTTGAGGCCAGCCTCAGAACTTAATAAGACCCTGTCTCAAAATAAAATAGAATATTCCTGGGTTTGATTCCAGTGCTTGGGGAGGGGGGCGGAGATTCAAGTCAGTAGTATTTTGTGTAAAGTAGATGATCTTTCATACTGTGGGTGGGTCTTATCCAATTAGTTGAAGGCCATAAAAAGAAAAACAAAAAACTGAGGTCCTCCCTTGGGAATTATGCCTCCAGACAGCCTTCAGATTCCAGCCACAACATCAACTCCCTGGGCTTCCAGCCTGTGGCCTGCCTGAAGATTTCAGACTTCCCAGCTTCACAATAGTGTGAGCCAATTCCTTATGATAAATCTGTCAGATAAATGGATAGATCTAATTCTGTGCACAAAATAAAAATTGAACATTATATATCAGCATGCATAATAGGATCTTTGTTTTGTAACACAAATGTGTATTATATGCACACTTACATGTAAAATTGCATTAAGTTTTTACATAGGAATAAGAAGGATAGGCAGTAAATCTTTGGTTGGCAAATGGCAATCTGAATCATTTACATTTTCCTATTTTTTTCTTTTCTTAATTTTCCAAATTCTCTACAATAAAAACTTAATTTAAAAAAGAGAACACTGTGCTAGGAATTGAACCCAGAGCCCCACACATGCTCTGAAAGTGTTCTACCACTGAACTACATACATCCTCAACCTTTTTCTTTTTTTTTAATATTTATTTTTTAGCTGAAGTTGGATACCATACCTTTATTTTATTTATTTATTTTTATGTGGTGATGAGGATTGAACCCAAGGCCTCACACATGTTAGGTGACTGCTCTACCACTGAGCCACAACCCCAGCCCTATCCTCAACCTGTTTCAAAATCTTATTTTTGAGAAAGTGTCTTACTAAGTCACCCAGACTAGCTTCAAACTTAGGATCCTCATGCCTTAGCCTCCCAATTACAGGAGCTGGGATTATAGACATGCCACCTCCCTAAAATGAGAAAATATTTTTTAATAGGAGGAAAAATAGTGACACATTGGGATGACCAGTTGTAACTCAGTTATGATTGTTTAATGTGTGTTCTGTTTTTGTACTTAATAAATGACTCCCCCCAAAGAAAAGGAAATTAAAAACTGCACACTTCTTGAATTCTATTCAATTCCACCAAGTATTTACTGTTTTACTATAAAAGAAACACAAAAACAAGGTATAGTTCCTGACCCAAAGGAGTTTGCAGGTATGTATGTAGAAAAAGAAGATTCAGAAGTAGCTGCTCTCCAGTGCAGAACACAGAAAGTACTTAAAAGCATCCCGGATAATAATGTGAGAAGACAGCCTACAGACTGGGAGAAAATCTTTACCACATGCACCTCCAATAAAGCATTAATCTCTAGGATATACAAAATACTCAAAAAACTTAATACCAAAAGAAACAAATAACCCAGGACTGGGGTTGTGGCTCAGCAGTAGAATGCTTGCGTAGCATGGGCGAGGCTTTGGGTTCAATCCTAAGCACCACATAAAAATAAACAAATAATTAAAGATATTGTGTCCAACTACAACTAAAAAATAAAATATTTAAAAAACCAAATAACCCAATCAATAAATGGGCCAAGGAACTGAACAGACACTTCACAGAAGAAGAAATACAATTGATCAACAAATATATGAAAAAGTGGTTCAACATCTCTAGCAATTACAGAAATGCAAATCAAAACTACACTAAGAGTTCATCTCACTCCTGTCAGAATGGCAATCATCAAGAATACAAGCAACAAAAAATGTTGGTGAGAATATGGGGAAAAGGTATGCTCATACATTGATGGTGGGACTGCAGTTTGGTGCAACCAATATGAAAAGCAGTATGAAGATTCCTCAGAAAACTGGGAATGGAATCACCATTTGAACCAGCTATCCCACTTCTTGATTTATACCTAAAGGACTTAAAATCAGCATACTATAGTGATGCAGCCACATCAATGTTTATAGCAGCTCAATTCACAGTAGCTAGATTATGAAACCAACCTAGGTATCTCTCAATAGATGAATGGATAAAGAAAATGTGGTATATATACTCAATGGAATATTACTCAGCTTTAAAGAAGAATGAAATTATGGCATTTTCCACTAAATGGTTGGAGTTGGTGAATATCATGCTAAGCAAAATAAGCCAATTCCAAAAAACCAAAGGCCAAATATTTTCTCTAATATGTGGATGCTAATTCACAATAAGACAGGGGGCACTAGGGAAGAATAGCGTTACCTTAGATTAGGTAGAGGGAAGTTATGGGAGGGGAGGGGAGAGGATGTGGGGATAGGAAAGAAAGTAGAAAAAACAGACATTCTTACTATATGTATATATGTGAGTACATGACCAATATGATTCTGCAACATGTACACTCAGAAAAATAAAATTATATTCCATCTATGTATGATATATCAAAGTGCATAAATGCATTCTACTGTCATTATAACTAATTAAAACAAATAGAAAAATTTTAAAAAGCATCTTATTTATTTATTTATTTATTCTATTAGGTATATATGACAGCAGAATGCTGTCATATATACCTAATTAGAATAAATAATAAAATAAATAAATAATAAAATATATAAATATATATAAATAAAAATATATAAATAATAAAATAAATAAATAATAAAATAAAAAAATAAACTTTTTTTTTTAACTTTTTAGTTGTGGGTGGACATAATACCTTTATTTTTATAAAGGTATTATGCTGAGGATCGAACCCAGTGCTTCATGCATACTAGGCAAGTGTTCTACCTCTGAGTCACAACCCCAGCCCCCCCACCCCCGGCAGAATGCATTTTGATTCACTGTACACAACTGCAGCACAACTTTTTATTTCTCTGGTTGTACATGATGTAGCATTGCACCATATGTGCAGCCATACATGTACCTAGAGTAATGATGTCCATCTCATTCCACCATCTTTCCTATCCCCATACCCTCTCCCATCCTTTCCCTCCCCTTTGCCCCATCACAGTTCCTCCATTTTGGCTTGCATAATACCTTTATTTATTTATTTATTATCATATGGTGCTGAGGATCAAACCCAGCACTTATCCTTGCCTGTGCTAGGCAAACACTCTACTGCTGACCCAGCCCCAGCCCCTTGGCTTGTATTTTTTTATAGGAATACTACAGACCTGAGGCTGATTCTTTCTCCATATTATATCAGGCACCTCATGATGTCCATTGTCCCACTTTTGCTGATGTTAACTGTGATCACAGTCATGTTTACTGAGTTGCTATTTTTCCCATGTAATTAATAAGTATTTACGGGGAGATACTTTGAAACTATGTACACATCCACTTTACTCAGCAAACTTCCACCCACTGGTTTCAAATTCCATCACTCTTTCTATATTTATCACTGTGTTTCACTATAAGGAAGAGCCTTTCTGGCTCTCATTTATTATACCTGCATGCATACATGGATTCTTATTCTGTGGCTGATAATCTGTTACTATCACCATTTATTTAATTATTAAATTGTCTCATATTTAGTTAATATGAGTATCCTTCTAACATGTCCACTTTTTGAGTGCTTACTTTCTGAAATCAATAGTCCAAGTTTAACTTGTACTTTCTTCTCTTCCAGTCCTGTAATCAACCATTTCTCCAATGAGGTCTGGCTCCTTTCAATAGAGAATAGTATTAAGAAACAAAGATCGGGGTTCTGGTTGTGCTCATTTCCATTGGGCATCATGCTTCTAGGAAATATATATCTATACATACACACACATTCACTGGACATGTTTGTGCACACCAATAATTCCAGCAACTTAGGAGGCTGAGGCAGGAGGATTACAAAACTCAACGAGACCCTGTATTAAAAATAAAAAATAAAAAGTGCTTGGAATGTAGCTCAGTGGTACAGCATCCCTGGATTTAATATCCAGTACAGGAAAAAATATGCTCATATCTATGCCCATCTGTGTTTATATCTAAATTTATCTGCAGGTATATATGTATATTTCTTTATCTGCATGTGCACATATTATTTATTTTGATATCTATCTACCAGCATTTGTGTGAATGTGTTTTACATCTATCTGCATTTGTGTATATATGTTTATGAATTTCTATATCTGTGTATATATATGTCTCTAAGTATGTGAATATATATTTCTATATTTGCATGTGTATGAATATGAACATATGTGTGTTTCAATATTATCTGCATGTGTGTGTACATGCGTGTAATACAATCACAAGTTCATACCAACATCTCTGATTTCAATCCACAGGGTTTGTCTAATCTTTCCTCTTTCTATATTTGTAACTTCCTTTAGATAAAGATATTTTAAAGGCTGTGAATATTGTTGAAGCCATCATCATTAATAGCCCACAGAAATATCCTCCTTCATCACATGGCCTTGCTTTGTGCTCAGTGCAGACTTGGGCATCATCCAGCCTATGTGAGACCCTTGCTCTAATCAGGCAGAAGGGCAGACGGAGTAACCAGGCAGGGGCCGGTTCTGAGCCAGAAGGCCCTTCTGGAAGGTTCAGGGGAGGCAGAAATAGAATCCCTGGGAAGTGGGGGGAGGGTGCTGGTGGGTGTGGGGGAGTACTGGGATTTTCTGGGTGAGTGAGAAACCAGAACAGATGGGCTCTTGGCTGGCTCCATAGAAAGACCACAAGTGACCTATGGGGCGCTTTGAAAGGGCAAACCTGTTCCCCACAGCAGCTGGGGCAAGAGTCCTAACTGGAGGCTTTGTTGGCACAACAGCTGGCTCCAGCTGGGGCTGGGCAGCTGGAGTCTAGGAGGAGGCTCTGCACACTCAGCTGTTGGCTGAGGGAGCCCACGAGAGGAAAGGTCACCCTATGAGAGGTCCTGTGTGTCAATCTTTCCCCTCCTGTTTCAGGGTATAATTTGCAGGGGGGAGTTCAAACCCCAAAGACCCTAGTTTTGACCTTTTCCTGTCTAATATTCTGATATTCTCTTCAAATTTGGAAGTTTCAACTCTCTTGTCCAACAAAGATACTTCCCACAGAATGACAAAAATACATCAGTGTTTTATCTGTATGTTCTTGTAACTCAACATTAGCTGAAGTTAGTAGGATCTTTCTAGAATATGGAGTCAGCCAGGAGATTTGTGGAGGTTTTCAGTCACCTTTATGAATAATATCAACAATAACAGCAATGTCTCTGAGTACAGATCCACATCCACCAAGCCATTTGCATATGTATTCCCAACAGTTCAGAGGAGCTCTCTGAGCCGCATGTGAGCATCTTCAATTTACAGGTGAGAAGGGGGCGTGATCCACAGACATGAGTTAATTCAATCCCAGGGGCCTAGGCAACAGGGGATCAGGTACATTCCAAGATTCTGGTTCTGTAACATGTACATTCTCCAAGGGAGTAGTTCAGGTTGAACAGGGCATTACAGTCTTACTTAAAATGGCCTTTCCACCTCTGGGGTGCTCAGAGAATTGTAAATTGTGGGTTGGGGGTGACAGAGTGTGACTGCTAAGCCTTGAGGCTGAGAAACAGTTCTCTTGAGAACCTAACAGTCATGCAAGGAATTGATTTTCCACCTCACAGAAGACAAAAATTCCCCAAATAAACAGCAGGTGCAGCCTTCCATCCAGAGCCAAGATGAGGCAATCTCTTAACTGTGGAAGAAGCACAAACTTGCTTTCAGCCATACAAATCTAAGATGTCATTGGAGTCCTCAATGGGATATTTGGTCCAGAAGTGTGAAGTTGCCATGCATGTGTAGTGTGGTGGGGCTGGTCTGGGAGTCTCAAGCAACTCTGCCAGACTGGTGGCCTGCCACACTGGTTGCCTGTAAGCTGTCACCTTCCTAATTCCCTCCAGTCTGGTTTCATCCTGAATGGGAAAGAACAGAAAAGACCATAAAACCCACAGCTTCCAAAACAGGACAACTCAAAACAGGAGGGCCTGGAGTAGATGTAGTTTTCACTATGTTTGGTCATGAAACCCTTTTGCAGGTCCCCAGGCCCCTTTGCCAGCCCCTGACTCTGAAACTTCAAAAACCATCTATCCCCATCTTCCCCCTGGCTTCAGGCACAGGCTGGGTTGGCATATGAGCAGCCTTTGCTTGCAGTGGGGGGACTGGAACATCTAGAGTGGCAGACAGTTCCAGAGGGTTGTCAAGAAGCATCTCCAGATCCAGAGAGGTGATCTACAAAATACCAGTTTTCACTCTTCCAAATGTGACTGATGCAGATGAACAGAGACCTAGGGTTGATTCCAAAGTAGAGAGAAGGAGATGTAGCAGCTAATGCTGTGGGATTCTTCCAGGTTGCAGAGGATGCAGTCAGGACATTTGGGCACAAAATGAACAAAGTACACAGATAACAGCACACTGCCTGTGCTACTTTCTTGATTTTGATAATGCTGCTCCAGTGCAGTAAGAGAAGGTCCTTGTTTTGGGAAATAGATACCAAAGTATTTAAGGGTAAAGAAGTGTCATAGTCTTCAGTTTACTCTCAAATGGTTCAGAAGGAAATATAAGTATAGACAGAGACATTGAGCCAGAGATGGAGAGAGACACAGGAAGGGAAAATAAGATGGCATAGGCAGACACAAAGAAAGGCAAGAGAGACAGAATGCTAAAGCAAATAAGGTGACATGTTAACATTTGGGAGAATTTTGGGAAAGTTTTTTATTTCTTTATTTTTTGAACCAGGAATTGAATCCAGGGATGTTCTATGTTCTACCACTGAACTATATCCTCAATCCTTTTTGAATTTTTTATTTTGAGACAGGGCCTTACTAATTTGCCCAGGATGGCCTTGCTTAAGCAGAGGATGCTCCCAAGTAGCTGGGATAAGAGGCATGTGTCACTGTGCCTGGCTTGAAGAGGCCTACTCTTACAACTGTTCTTTAAATTTAAATTTCAAGTTTAAGAGGCAAAAAATGCAAAAGGCATGCCTTTCCCACAATATGTGAACCCTCCCTCATTCTTCTGGTTCAGCTCCCTCCAATGCCACAGCTTGGCCCTGCCAAGGCTGGTCATCTGAGGTCACCATCCCCAGGCCCTGGCATCCCCTGCCCCCTTACCATCTCTCAGCCCTGGCAAGATCCACTTCCATCTGCTGTCCTAAGCCCAGCCTCTACACTCCTCATGGTGTGTGAATCAAGGACACCCTGCTTCTACCCCAGTCTTGGCTTGCTAGGGTTGCTCAGCAGGGCTCCTAGTCCAGTCCAGCCTCCAGCCTCAGGTTTTGGGTCTTTCTTGCTTCCTCCTCAGAAGGAAGGCCCTCATGTGTAGTGTGGGGGGCCTGGTCTGGGAGTCTTTAAGTATGGCTGTAATGCCCTGTTCAACCTGAACTACTCCCTTAGAGGGTGTACACGTTACAGAACCAGAACTTTGCTGCCCAGTCCCCTGGGACTGAATTACCTCACCTGTAAATTGGAGATGCTCACATGCTGGCCTCACTCTTGGGCTCTTTCGGAATCAACTGCTCCAATTTCCCTCCCTTCCACCAGAGGCTCTTGGGTCTCTTCTTCTGTTCCTGGTCTCAGAAGGAAGATAATGCTTCTTACTTTTCAGGCCTCCATCCCTTTCCCATGTGCCCGTCTCCTGCACCTGCTCCAGGCCTCACTTAAGGGCTCTGTCAAGACCCATACCTCTTCAGTCTGGGAGTAACTTCACTCTCTTTGGAATAGAACAGCTTCCATCTTGCTTTCCTTCACACATTCCCATCCTTTTCTGGCCTATCACAGGATGGTTCCTCCATCCACACTTCCTGCTCACACATTTGCTTGTGAGTGCTTTGCCATTTGGCTTCAACCACCTCCCCGATTCCCAAAGTGAAAGCATCAAGAACACAATATTTGGAAGGGGGAACTTGAGATTCAGTCTATGATCTATCTCCTAAGAGCTGTGTGATTTGTGGTGGGTTTCCAAGACATGCAGGAAGCCCATGTGCAGCTCAGAATGAACTAACACATGTGACCTCCAATTATTCGTTCTCTCTCCTCATCCAGTTCACCTGTCCCTAAATTCTCTACACAACCTCCAAAAGTCTGATATACAATCCACCTATCTGGTGACAGCACCTCAATCTGCATCTCTGTCACACACCCCTGTACTGGACTCCACCTGAGTCCCAGAGTCATAAGGACATCTTCCCACAGTCAGCCAGTCAGCCTCTTGAGTTTAACTAAATAAGTAAATTTATTCAATTTACTCATTCTCACTCATGCTCAATTTATTAAAAAGCAGGAGCTTACAGCTGTCAAGAAGGAATAAAATGAAGAAAGAAATTTGACATTCCAAAGATGCATCAAAGCAGCACATTCTATTGTGCTCCATTATTGTGAATTATACTGAGAAGTACCTAACATCTGTAGCACTGGGAGCCTCTAGAAGTCTCAGCTCAGTACTGGATATAACCTTTATCCAAAGAACTCTTGCTCTTGAACATCATTGTCTGCTAAGGTCAGCCCCTGTCTCTACTCACTCAAGAATTTGCCTCAAAATATTCCTCCACTCCTCTCTGGTGGCCCCATGTTGTTTTTCAATCCTGACCCTCCTGCCCAGCCATGGCTAGTCCTTGCTAGCCTGGTTCATAGCAGTCATTTCCTCTTAACCATGGGCCCATCATTGGTCCCACTTCTTCCCACTCATGCTATCTTCTGCCATGCATCATGTCCCCAAAGCACATACCCGAATGTACCATGCTCCTATTTATATAGTTATGGTGTGTCTCCCCCACCCAGTCACTCTTAACCAAGCCCAAACTCCCTGCTTGCAAAGTCAAGGGCCTCTATCAGCCCAGGTCCAGCTACCTCCAGTTCCATTGTTCACCATCCATTCCTCACAGACCCTGGGCTCCAGCCAAATCATATTCTCACCATCTGGGGACATATGTTCCCTCTGCCCAAAATAGCATACCCCTATCTCCACCTGTTGAGATCCATCCTTGAAGGATTATTCAATAAATAGTACTAGGACAATTGGTTACTCATTTGAAGGAAATTTTTTAGATTCTTCACTTCGTGCTACACATCAAAATGTATCCCAGATGAACTGGAGTTAAATATAAAACTATAATTACATATATTCAAAATAAAATCATAAAACGTCTCAAAAATGTGGGACTGGGGCTGTAGCTCAGCAGTTGAGTGCTTGCCTCGCATCCGTGAGGCACTGAGTTTGATCATCAGCACCACATTAAAAAAATAAATATATATTTTAAAAAGTCTCTTAGTGGCTGGGGTGTGGCTCAGCAGTAAAACGCTTGCCTCCCAGGTGTGAGGTACTGGGTTTGATTCTCAGCACCACATAAAAGTAAATCAACAAAATAAAGATACTGCATCCATATACAACTAAAAAATATATTTTTAAAAAAGTCTCAAAAATGTGATTATTAAATATCTGAAAGGGGAGAAAATGCTAGGCTTTTATCAAAGAATAAAATTTCAAAAAAAAAAAAAAAAACAAAAAACAGATCTGACTCACTAAATAGAACTGACTCATTAAAACCAAACTGATAGGCTGGGGTTGTGGCTCAGTTGTAGAGTGCTTGCCTAGCACATGTGAGGCATTGCGTTCGATTCTCAGTACCACATATAAATAAATAAAATAAAGGTCCATTAACAACTTAAAAAAATATTTTTAAAAAAATGAACAGAAAGGTAGAGTCATTTGCTTGAACTGAATGTTGGGGTCTCTGACACAGGGAAATCAGAAATCAGAAAGTGGTTTGGTTAGCAAGTTACAGGAGATGGGTGCGTATCTTTCATGAATGTCTAGTGATACTTGACATTGCATTCCTTCCCTAAGAATTTGAAATGTTAAAATCCTCTCCAAGGGTAGATATGTCCAAGACCCAAATTTGACTCTCCTTCTCCTAGAAGCTTGACATTAAACCCACCCTGTCTGCTGGAGGATCTCAACCTGATCTCCATACTTATTACCCTTTTCTGAACTCACTCCTGGGTCCACTTATTAAGTACTCACTATAATTTAGGTATTATGCTAAACATTTTTCAAGGATTATGTCTGACAATCCTACAAGGTATTTTCTTAAATGTAGATCTCCTGAATATCCTCTTTAATTTTTTCTTTTCCAAAACCAGTAACTACTTTATAGACGTATAATCTAAAATAAGCTGTATATATCAGTGACTTTTTGGCACATCTGTGAAACTACTACCACAAAATAAAACTTCCACCCTGAAAGTTCCCTGATGTCCCCGTCCAATCTATCCCTCCCTCTATGCCCAGGCCACTACTTATTTGCTTCCATACACACACACACACACACACACACACATATATACATGTACATATTCTTATATAAGGCTTCCAAGAAGGAATAAACTGGAGAAAGAAATTTGACATTCCAAAGATGCATCAAAGCAGCACATTTTAGCAGAGCAGTCTAGCAGAGCAGCTTGAGAATCTCAGACCAGCCCACCCCCACTAGGTGTGTGTGTGTGTGTGTGTATGTGTGTGTGTGTGTGTGTGTATATATATATATATATATATATATATATATACACATACATATATATATGTTTATACATTATTTTCTAATTTTTTAAAGTCATACAGTATGTTTTCTATGGACACACTTTTATTTTCCCTGGGTAAATACTTAGCAGTGGAACAATTAGGCATTATGGCAAGTATGTTCATAATTAACTGCCTAAACAATGTATCCAAGTATCAAAACATCACATGGTACCCTACACATAGGGACTATTACTATGTGCTAGTTAAAATTATTAAAAAACAACCTACTAAACTGTTTTCCAAAAATGTCACTTTACATTCCCACCAGCAGTATGAGAATTCCAGTTTCTCCACATCTTTGCCAACATTTGATTGTCAGTCTTTTTAAATTTTAGCCACTCTATCGTTTAGTGATATTTAATTATGATTTTAATTTACATTTCCCTAAGGATTAGTGATGCCAAGCATTGTTTCATTGTTCTTATCAACTACTGTATATCTTCAGTGGCAAAGTGTCTGTTAAAATATTTTGCCCATGTTTTTATACTGTGTCGTCTTGTTCGTAAGTTCTAAATGTTCTTTATATCTTCTGGTCACAGTCCTTTGTCAATTATTATTTGTTAATAACTACATTTAAGGATGAGGAAACTCTGGCTTGGGAAAATTAATAACTGGTCAATGTCACTTAGATTCAAATCCGGACCGTGAGACTGCAATGCTTCTTTTTCTTTGTCTACATTTCTTTGACACTATTTAAATGGAGCCTCTTTTTATTCTTTTTTGCACCTTAAAGCAAAAGGTCGAATCAAAGTTATTCACATCTATTGATAATGAAATTAAAGCCTAGCAGGGTTGATTTCCTTAACCCTTTAAAATGACTAGTAAGTGCATGGACAAGAAGAGCTTGTTTATTTAACTATGGATTCAAAAATCTCACGTCATTCAACTACCTTCTATATTTTACCCACGATCTTTCCAAATTGTGAATCTGATCACATATGAGATCTCTAGACTTGGGTGTGCACTACAGAGGGCCTTCCTTGAGCTATCATAACCTCCAATGTCACCTACGGTCACTCCACAGACCCAAACACCCCCACCCCAGCTGTCCTCAGCTCCCAGCGCAGATTCTGTGTCCCTATGTACTCCTTCCCATCTGCTAGGTAAGCTCTTCTCCAACCCCCGGGCCACCACAGCTTGTCCTTCAGTCTCGTGTCCTGACTCCTCTTAAGACTCACAGACCCATCAGCCCCCACTTCTGGCTGCTTCAAAGTACGTTTCAGCCCGGTTGCCGTAGAGCTCCAAGAACGGGGCTGCGTCCCGTCCACAGTGCAGCGGGACGTGGGGGCGGGAGCTGAAGGTGCCCGTAGGGCGAAGGGATAAGGACTTTATTCAGGTGTAACAAGAGAACGCGCCACAAGCACTAGGGCACAGAGGTAACTGGCCGACTACTCAGAGGCCAGCAAGGCCCACTTTCACCGAGCCTCCCGCCTGGCGCAGCCCGTGACGTCACACCTGCGCCGCGCCGTCGTGGCGCACGGCGCTTCCGGCCGAGAGGCGGTGGCGGGCGGGCGGAGTGACGTCACGGGAAACCGCGCGCCGGAAGCGGGCCGTGCTGCGCGGAAGCCGCGGGGGCGGGGCGCGGAGGCGATGGGGGGCGGCGGAGGCCGGCGATGAGCGGCGGGCGCGCGTGAGGAGCCGCGGGCGAGGCTGGGGGGCCCCCGGAGCGCGAGCCGCAGGGCGGAGGGCGGGGGCGCGAGCGCGGCGGGAGGCGGCGGCCGAGAAGATGGCGGACGGCGACAGCGGCAGCGAGCGCGGCGGCGGCGGGCCCGGCGGCTTCCAGCCCGCGCCTCGCGGCGGCGGCGAACAGGAGACGCAGGAGCTGGCCTCGAAACGGCTGGACATCCAGAACAAACGCTTCTACCTGGATGTGAAGCAGAACGCCAAAGGCCGCTTCCTCAAGATCGCTGAGGTGGGCGCGGGCGGCTCCAAGAGCCGTCTCACGCTGTCCATGGCGGTGGCCGCCGAGTTCCGTGACTCGCTGGGAGACTTCATCGAGCACTACGCGCAGCTGGGCCCCAGCAGCCCCGAGCAGTTGGCAGCGGGCGCCGAGGAGGGCGGCGGGCCGCGGCGCGCGCTCAAGAGCGAGTTCCTGGTGCGCGAGAACCGCAAGTACTACCTGGACCTGAAGGAGAACCAGCGCGGCCGCTTCCTGCGCATCCGCCAGACGGTCAATCGCGGCGGCGGCGGCTTCGGCGCGGGGCCCGGGCCCGGCGGCCTACAGAGCGGTCAGACCATCGCGCTGCCCGCGCAGGGCCTCATCGAGTTCCGCGACGCGCTGGCCAAGCTCATCGACGACTACGGCGGTGAGGAGGACGAGCTGACCGGAGGTCCGGGGGGCGGCGTCGGCGGCCCCGGGGGCGGCCTATACGGGGAGCTCCCGGAGGGCACCTCCATCACGGTGGACTCCAAGCGCTTCTTCTTCGACGTGGGCTGCAACAAGTACGGGGTGTTTCTGCGTGTGAGCGAGGTGAAGCCGTCTTACCGCAACGCCATCACTGTACCCTTCAAGGCCTGGGGCAAGTTCGGAGGCGCCTTTTGCCGGTATGCGGATGAGATGAAAGAAATCCAGGAGCGACAGAGGGATAAGCTTTATGAGCGCCGTGGTGGGGGCAGCGGCGGCGGCGACGAGTCCGAGGGTGAGGAGGTGGATGAGGATTGAAATGGGCAGCTTCCCCTACTGGCCTCCCCTACCCCACCACCATCCCCTTGGCTAGAAAGTTCCCTTTTCTGCTCACCTCCAGTGAGTTAGTGCAGAAGGGAACAAGGGAGGCTGCAAAGGGAGAAAGCAAAATAAAAAATAATATAGTTAAGAAAAATAACCGTAAAAGAACAGTCACGGACAATTAGAGAAAAGCAGTAAAGTTCCAAGGAACTGACAGCAACCTGCAAAGAGAGGACAACAGCGTCTCCTCACCCGCGCGAAAGTCTCAGCTTCTGTTGTTTCCCAGCCGAGGTTCCTAAAGCCATCAGGATAACCCTGGAAGGGATAGATCTTCAAACGTCTGGGCCCAAAACACGTCTGAGTCACCCAGACCCACCCATTGATAAAGTTAAGTTTGTGTTGTACCTGGGTAATCTAAAGGTCTCTCCAGGCCTCACTATTGCAGTATCTATCCCTTTACATCCATTGAAATCAGCGTTTTGGATCTAGATCTTAATGGGATCCTTGAGAAGAAAGGCCTTTGCATTTACCCAGTTCTGAGGGTACAGGTTTATGAAAAGGAATGCAACTTCACATAATCATGGACAGGGCAAAAGAATTAAAGAAGCCATTGGAGAATATAGAAACAAATTGGATCCATTTTTTAAAAAATGGTTTTGCATGGAACCTGGACCAAGGCCCATGTCTTTTCTTTGCAGAATTGTTTTCCGGGATGCAGATAAATTCTGATATCAATGCTTGAACTAGAATCCATTACTAAAATAGTTTAAAAGTTTGCAAATTTTTTAAAAATAAAAATTTTACATTGGGGATTGCTGAGGTAGGCACAAGAAGTCAGGCATAAAGCACAAGGCAAACTGTTTGAGTGGATTGGTTGCTGCTCACTAAAGTTCTTCCCTTGATCTCTAAGTATGGAGGTCATTACCAAGAAATGGCTTAGGTATGAATGAGAGCCAGATCCCTATGGCTCCCATATGAGCCAGTGAATTATGGCTAATTCGGCTGTTACAGCCACTGGTTGGCTGCATTTTAAACCGTAAAACTTGACAAATACCTGTTAAAGGAACAGTGTGGCTACAAGCCTGAGCTTTAATGGAATATACATCCTCACAGAAAAGTTGGAAATAACCAAAACTGAAGTCTTAATTTACCTTCAGTTTAATCTGTGGATTTGTTCGATACTAAAGATCCTCAGGTCCAGAATTCCAGCATCATTTATTTTAAAATAAAATTTTAAGAACTTGATCCATTGTATCAGTACCTCACAATCAAAGTTGGCAAATGATGGATGAATGATTCAAGCAGTGCTCCCGGTGGAAGCTGAAATCCATCTGTGAATGGAACTGAAGTGAACGTGAATAAGCTGACTTTATCCTGGAAGCATTTTTATACCATCTTGAAATTTCAACAAACTGGCTTTTGCCAGTTTATCCAGCTGTCTTTCAAGAATAAAAGTTGGGGTTTTCAAGGATCGCCTCTTCTATATTTTAAAAGGATTTTCAGTAGAAATGATTTTTACTAATCAAGTTAATCCCAACCCCATCAAAAGGTATTCCTAAAAGTGTCATAGACCTAGGTAACTTTGAATTGAATGGGGGCTAATGTTCTTTCCAAAGTTTTCAGGTATTCTTTGTGTGACACCTTCTCAACCAGGAGGCAAGTAACCCCACCTCCACAATCTTAGTATTTTTTTTAACTGCATGCCTGCCCTTTATTTGAGCTGCCTTTTTAATTTATTGCATATCCTTTTTATTATCTTATTTTGGTATTATTCAATCTATACAATCTTTTTGTATTTATTGGGAAATAAGTAATATACAAAAAGGTCGTTTCATGTATTTGTGGCTGAGAGGGAGGGAAATAATTGTGTATATAAAATTAGGCTTTTTTAAAACATAGACTATGATTCAGAATATTGTTGATCTTAGATTTAAAAAAAAAAAAAAGTGGAAGAGCCACAAACATTGGTGCCCTTTTCAGACTATTTCTCTACTCTCATCATCCACAGTAGAATTTTTAAACAGATTTTTTTAAAGCTTTTCTTTTAAATTTTTCTCCGTTGCAAAGAATGTTTCCTAAATTGTATGGGAGCAATAGTATTTTTGATGTTTTAATGACATCCGTATACTTGTACTGTATTTTGTACTACAAGGCAGCTGTTTTCAATAATGTCCTGCTGTATTTACCTATGTGTTTTGAGTGTTCATTTCTTTGCTGCGGAGAACAAATTCCTAGTTTTAGTAAAGGAGCTAAGAAGCTAGCATTAGGTTTGCAGAAACTTAAGTTTCAAACTCTGAGGCAGCAATGAAAATTAAGGTTGCAGCTATTAGTTGATTGCTGTAACTTTTTCCTTTTCAAACCATGTACAATTCCTGTATAGACCAACTTGTTTTCTTGCTTCAGTGGTGGTTCTGTTGCTCAGCTGCAGTGAGCCAGTTCAATTTTGCAAAGGTGCAGTACCTCTCCTTTTCAAGGGGTTGGTTTATTTTTTCTTTTCTTTTTGTTTGGCTGAATTGCAGTAACTAGCCTTGCCTTTCTATTCTGTAGAAATGACAGGGTCTTCACAATCCTTCACCAGTGGCTACTAAGCTATAATTAGCTGAATAGAAAGAATGTGGAAGTGGTCTGAGGCATATAGAGTATATGCCAAGAACACTACCATATATGGCATCAGCTTTGGTTACCAGAGAAATTTTCTTAGTCATTAGACCATATAACAGTAATATATCATATGTAAATCTTTAGATATCAATTTGAGAATCCTCCAAAAAAAGGAGCAAAGAATGCATAAGCTATGTGTTGGCAAAAGTAATTTATATTAAAATTTTGACCTGCCTATGTAAGATTAAGTGATAAATGTCATAGTGGTGGGTTTTTAAGTCTTAACCAATCTCTAAGGTTTATTTCTCCTGCAGGGGGTGGTTCATGGCCTCTCTTCCCACTGTAGGAAGATTGCAGAAGGATGTGGATTAATTGTAGCATTTCACTGATCCTTATTCCAGTGACTAGGGGCAATAGAAATCAGCAAAGTATAGAGATTCATTCATAAATATTAGCTTATTGAGAGAAATGGTCTTTGTTGGTTTCACTCAAATAATGGCATTGTATAAACTATGGGAAACAACCAGCTTTTTTGTTTTGTTATTCAACTGCTACTATGAACTATTTAGAGGTTGTGTTTTAATCTGGCAAACATCCCAGATAATCAAAATAGTATATTCCTGAAAAGCAGGGAACTAAAACTCCTTTTAAAATAATTGGTGGAAAGTTTGTTTCTCAAACTACCATTGCTACAGAGATGAGAATTCAACTTTTAGGAACAGAATCAAGAGTAAAAATCTGTGAAGAGATCTTATTACTCCTTTCTGGTTTCTATTGTCCTTACCCATCATTTTAGCAAGTGGAATAGCAGTTCTAGTCAGCAAGTTTTTCAGTGCATATGCTGCACAAATCAAAATATAAATCTATATGGCACCAAAAATCTATAAGTGAAAACCAAACCAAAAACCCAGACACCCTATGTAACTGTTGGAGGCATGTAGGTGGTATAAATGACTGTAGCTGTGATACACACATGGCTACTTGTCATGTCACTTTCCATAATTATTTACTGCAAAATGATTGAGAGGCTTTTGGTGCAGGCAGCCATTAACCTGATTCCTTTGTTACCTCTGGATCACTGTGCAGTAAATTGCAGGTCTTTTTAAGAGATTCAAGCTTCGGTTTTCTCAAAACAAAACAATTATCCTGTCTTATCTGAAAATGCAGGGTTGTGGGCAAAAGAGGCTGGTTATAATAATGCCCTCATATTGAGTGGTCTGTAAACGGCTGCACACTTCAGGCACTAGTTGCTGAGGATGCTTTGTTAAATGTGACCTTGACTGGCTTTACAGGGGTGTAGAATGTAATCTACACAAGATGACTGTTTGCATCTACCTTGCTCTTGAGGTTGATGAAATTAAGAAGCTGGAGTGTGTAAGCCATGCACATAAGTATTCTTCACTGTAAATTTTGTTTTCATTTTTAACCCAATTATGGTACTTTGTCCAATGCACAACTGATCTCTCAGTAGATATTCATTTGAAAATAGTGTGGCCTTGATCAGTGAGAAGGGGAAGGAGAGAAGTGACTTTTTTGCTTATGTAGAAATGACTTGTTTGCTAAGAGTTGTTATTCTGTAGCACTCTTAGTATAATGTGTTTGATCAGTCTCCTTTTTGATTGGGGAACGTTAATGTTTTTGACCCTGGAGTTAATTCAATTGAGTTTTCTTCTATTTTTAGGAAGTATCAGAATTGCTCTGATGAATGACAAAGTTGACTGCTTTGATGTCCAATCTCAGGTTTTAGAATTTAGTGGTGAAAAAATCCACTATTATTAATTCTCAAAACAGTTTTAATTTAGTGTACCCTAAAAATTACATGCATAAGGCCTGTTCAGAGAGCAGAGCCTTCATCTTTTTGCTCCTTTTCCACTTTGTATAATCACTTGAAAAAGTGTCAAGTGATTTTGCATTGTATATTTCCATTTTAACCCTGACACAGTTCTCAAAGATAAAGCACTTTTTGATCATGAAATACATGGAATCCTTGTGTGATGTGGATCATGGTTTCTCAGGCTCCCCTAGATAATCTGCTTATGAATATTGTTCTGACTCTATGTAAGAAGAGTAGAAATCTTTGCTAGTGTTAGAAAGTTTGTATTATTGATCCAGAATGCATTTTGCTAGTTTCCAATGGATGGGAGAGTAAATAATGCTGCATTCACAAATTAATAAGTTACTTTCCCTTGAGCCTTAAGGTAACTTTTTCTTTTCTGTCAACAACAGCACTGAAGTTATGGTAAATGAATGAGATTATCAGTTTTCAGGGTTAGTTTTAGAGTACTGTAAATCAATTAGCTGTCTTCCTAAAGAGTTAAAACTCCCATTCAATATACTGAATAATGAGTGTGGGGGTGGGGCGGGGGGGGATAGTTTGTAGAAAAGAAAAAAGAAAAAAAGAACCATGTTTACCTTAAGATATAGACTCAAAAGAGAAAAAGTTCATGTCATATGTCCCACTTGAAATTCCAGATAGTAAGGTGGAAATGTGAATTATAACTTCATTTCCCATTTTTAACTTAGAAAAACAGACATTAATTTTCAAATGTTAGCCCCGGAAGTTTCAAGAAATAGCTGGACTCTTGAATGGTGAGTTCTGTTGATATATCTGATTTTGCTATTTAAAGTCACCTTTCCCAGTCCTCAGTTTCAAAACCTAGTCTTTATTACTAATGGATTTTACACACTTTAACAAATATGATCCATTTGTCAGTACTGAAAATTTGGAAACAGAAAAATTGCATCCCAAAGACCTATACCCTAATGATTCCCAATTGATATCTGTACCCCTGATCTAAGTAAGGCCTTTTTGAATGTATTTTATATTTTTGGATGTAGGGAATATGCCATCAGTGTAATCACCTCTATTCACAATCTTTTACTTTCACTTGAAAATCTAACTCATGCCTCTTTAATTAGACATTCCATTTGAGATAGGTAGACCTATATTGAAACAACAGCAAATTCCATATTGATGGTTTCACTTTTCAGTAAGACTTCTAATAAAGGGAGAGCAGAGCTTCATTAGAAGCTAAAAACTATCATTTTTTCCCCATAAGTAATTCTAACAAAGTTTCATGAAATATTTTAATTAACAGAAATTTTGAATAGGCAAATTTTATTTCCCTGTGTTGTATCTAATACCCAGTAACTTGGATAAAAGGTGGCTGATCATACCTTTTTTTGTGTGTGTGCGATGAAATGTGGGTCCAGTGTACTAGAGAGAAAGTAATAGACCTTTTTGGTGTCCACTAGCATATTACAGAAGGCATGAGTTTAACCTTTTTTTTCCTACCTTCAATAACTTTAATGGCTGAGTCTTTCAAGAAAAATTAGTTAGACCATATATTAAAGGCAAAATGTTTTGTACACTGTGTTGCAAGATCAGGCTGGTTAGTAAAATCTTAATATTTGGAAATAAAATAGCAAGTGGTTTGTTTCTTCCCCCTTTAAAATTTCTTTTTAAAAAGCAAAAATGTAGGAAGAGCCTCAAGAAAATTAAAGAACATAATTATGTCGGTAAATGCGTTTGTGTTGTAGGAATTTGGGAGTTTCATTTTAAACTGATATTAGGCATAAGCCCTTTTCTCCCAGCCCACGTCTCCCCTGTGTACAAAAGTTCTCAGAATTTCTAAAAGCCAATATATAACCGCAAAAATCTAGAAAGTGACTTTAAATCAGTATCAATATACATTATAGAGAGTCCATGGTTTTGCACATTTTGGTAGCAGGCAAGTTTATTTGAGTTATTTTTCAATGACATATGAATAGTAACTATTATCAACAGTGTATTTGAACTTTTTTTCTGAAGTCTAGAATAATTTTATTAGTTGGCATTTATTCTTCCTTTTGAATCTTCATGCAAATGTGTTTCCAAAATCACTTTATAAAATCCCCTGTCTTCTGATATAGCTCCAGATAACACACTTTCTGTTTAATAGAAATCTTCACTGCCAATCATGTCTACCAGTGACTTCCTTAGACTAGGCTCTTCACTCCAAAGCTGGGACTGGTGTCCTGCCAGTAGAGAATCTACAGAAATAATTTGAATGATTTAAAACCAAATCTTGGTAGCAGGAGACAGCTTCCTGATCTAGATGTACAATTAAGAGTTTAGGTTGGAAATTACTTTAAAAGGGTTTTTTTGGGGGGAGGGGGGAGGATGTCGTCAGTCTCTGTAAATACCAACGTGCTTATTATGCATTGTAAACCAAGTGTGTATGCCTATGTATAAATTTGTAGAGCTGATTTCTGCTTCAAGTGAAGCTGCACCTTTAATTTTATAAGGTCCCCTCCACCTGTAACTCTAAATGTTTGTAAATAGAACACTAAAATTTGTAGTGATAGGATCAATTTGGGAATATCTGCTGAGAGACCAAAAAGTTCATTTTTTTAAGTACCTTGGTTAAAGAGTAAAGATTATTCCTCTTGCTTATTTTTTAAAAGAAGAATGCACTTTAACAAACATAGAGCTGCATGGGCAATTCAAACAAATCCGTGAAGTGCAGTACCCATTCAGAAATCACACTTCCTGAAAACCGTTCAAAAGCAGAGTCCAGACGGGCTGTTGATCTCACTGCCTGTAGGTTGAAGCTCAGATTCTAATCAATTTTTGAGACGAGCAGGGCTGCTTCAAAAGAGCAATGTGAATACAGCCAGAAGCTTCAGACAGGTCTGTAAAATGGCGGGTCCCGTATTTACCACTAACTAGCAAAACTGACAGAAAAAACTCATAGAGAAAAAAGTTTAAGAATCCTTCCTGCTGGTGTGCACTCCTTACAATAGCAGACTTTTGCAAATGGAGTTTTACAGTCTATATTTAAAAATTGTATGTTTGTAACAAATAAAGTATGCAGAAAAGTGAATGACAATTTTGTGCCAGTGTCTCTTATTTAAGGAATTACATGGTGATTGGGGGTTGGAGAATACCATCTGTGGAGGCTCACGAATGGGTATGATTTTGAGGGAGTTCCCACATGCTGTGACTTGAAAATCATTGCCCATTTTATCTGAACTATAGCCGGTTCTAGAACTTCTGAGTTCCTATAACACTTTACTAGTAAGCAGGTTAGTTTTGTGCTTTAGTCTGAAATCCAAACAGGCCACTTTCACCGTTTTTCCTGTCATTTATAATAGCTACCAAAAAAAAATGCTGTCCCAGACATTCCCATATTTTTCAATATTATAATTGCATAAGAGGCAGTTACAATATTGAAAAAGGAAAATTGAAATTATGTCCCTAGATTTGTCCAGAGAATCTCAAACTTTGGTCTCGGGAACTCCTTTACACTGAATACCCCAAGATTTTATCTTTCTAACATGTTAGAAATTGAAAATTTTTCAAGACAATAGCACACATTCCACTCACTATCAGAGCAATGGTTTGAATTTTTTAAATATGGTATTTGTCACTGCCTTAGTTAAGGAACATATAGTCACACTGTGGCCTGAAGAGCTACCTCAAGAAATAGGAAGGAATTCTTTGTAGTTTGGGTATTGTTAAATTTGTAAGCTAGGTTCTATCCCTGACTGTTCAAAACTTCTAGTGTGATTCTGTGTATCTTTCACACATAAAAATTCTTAAGGTCTGAAGGAGCGTTCAGCCTCGCAGAGAAGCCAGTGGGAGTTGAGAAAGGAGAGCCACCTAGTGGTCAGTATCAAAATCTTAAAATAACCATTCTTAGGTCAGAATTTGTCATTCAATTAATAATTGGGTAGCTATAGTAGGTGTGGAACATGTGGTCTGTAGTTCAAATGGAACCTTCGGTTAAAGAGATACGGAGAAGGTTTTGTTAAGAACAGTCTCCTGGGTTGGTGATATGGCTCAGTGGTATGGCATGAGGCCTGGATTCAATCCCCAGCACTACCACTAAAAAAACAAGTTAGGCAATTCCTGACCCAGGCCTTAATTCCTTTCAAGAGAGCCCCATTGAAACTATAAAATGAATATTCTTCTCACAAGATGTAACTTTTTTTTTTCTTTTTTTTTTTAAATATTTATTGTTCAGTTTTCGGCAGACACAACATCTTTTATTTTTATTTTATGTGGTGCTGAGGATCGAACCCAGTGCCCTGCGTATGCCAGGCAAGCGCGTTACCACTTGAGCCACATCCCCAGCCCCCACAAGATGTAACTTATCTTCCATGTCCATGGTACTTTATGTAGCCTTCTCAGTGGACCCAATTAAGTTCTCCATGTTAGTAACGAGGGAACATACATCCAAGCCAGCTCTCTTAACCTGTTATCTGAAACAATGCTGCCACAGAAAGGGCAAACTTCTCATTCCTTCCTATGCTGTGCGCTTGAGATAACACACAAATCCACAGGTATTCCACAAAACTCTGCAGAACCTCAGATACTGCAGAAAGGCAGGCAGACATAGAAACTATGGGTCCCACTTAGCAACGTTTTCCAGATAAGGTATCTGATTAAAAAAAAAAAAAATAGTTCCCCAAGGTAAAAGAGAGCATGCTGATTTGATTCAGTTGGACCAAAGATCAATAAAGAAAATGCTATTGTCTTCTATCAGAGTGAATGGCCTAGAATACCCAACTCAATTTAAAGTACCAGTTTGTACCTTTAACAGTTTATATTAAATCATGTTTTTCTTTACCCAGGCCAAATGGTTCTAAAGTCACATTGCAAAAAACAGAAACTCACTATATAATTGTGATAAGGAGAAAGACCTAAAAATAACCTTTTCTCCTACCTTTACCCCATCCTTGGTCTCTAACCAAGAAATAGTCAAGTTAATAAATACGAATAACAATAGTCCATTTATTCAACCACAGACCAGAAGTCCCACCCGTAATCTGTGGAATTGAGGTTGCAGAGGATGGACTAAGTCTCTCAAGCCTGTAGGAATCACAGGTCTGGCCTGAGACACACCATCACACAGAGACTTCTTCATCTTCAGGACTCTTTCAGGAAGCTCTCCAAGCAGCCCCAGCTGTCCTCCCACTTTTGAAATCAGCCTATCCTTTACCTCAGTTATTCAGTACCCACTTATAATTGATGGGCACTTACTTTCTTCCTTCCTCCTCCGACCCCTTGCCCACTTTCCCCTGCCCTGGTCTCTTTCTCTGTTTCAGTTTCTCTGTAGTTATATTCTCCAAATTTTTTAAATTACAGAATGCATATTCATTTTAACAAATGTGAATATTATAGAATAACCATAAAGAACCAGATGAATATGCCCTCTTTCTCTAAACCCATTCCTTAAGGATAAGCGTTGTTTTTAAACAATTTAGCACACATTCTTTCAAAAAATTTTGGTGGAGGATTTTTTAAATCTCAACAATGTTAAGCGGTGATCACATTTATGTGATGTGTACTGACATGCTGAGAAAACTTATTAACTAAATAAGTTAATTGATAAAGACTTCATATTAGGCACATTGATGGCCATTTCCTAAAGTGTTTTCTAATGCATGCTTTATCATTAAACTGTGTCATAAGATCCACAACTCTCAAGCAAGGGCTGCATCCTGACACCAGGAATGCACTGACACCGGTTCCTGGAAGCTGAGCCGAAACCCTGCCGCTGGGAGCAGCCACCAGCCCTTGGGGACCTTCGGCCTTGGCCCTGCTGAGCATTCGGCTCTGGACCAGAGACTGGACAGGCTGACACTGTCCTCTACTGAGACCTGAAAAATGGCATCCAGGCAAGGCCCAGGTCCTCCCAGTGAGGAATGCGGAGAGCCGACCTCCGATTCTGAGCAGCAGGTAGCCCGGGACAAGGAGGAGGTTTTCCGAGCTACGTTTACTACCGTCACCGACAGAAGCAGGAGGCTGAGGGGGCAGCTGCCCCTGTTGACCCAGAGATGGTCGCCTTGGCCCTAGAACCTACCAGTACCATGGGGCAGGTGGGTCTGCAGCTCGCTGTGATTGGTGACGACATCAACCGGCGCTATGACTCCGAGTTCCAGAGCATGCTTGAACAACTACAACCTACAGCTGCGAATGCCTATGAACTCTTCACCAAGATCGCCTCCAGCCTGTTTGAGAGTGGCATCAACTGGGGCTGTGTGGTGGCTCTCCTGGGCTTTGGCTATCGCCTGGCCTTACATATCTACCAGCGTGGCCTGACAGGCTTTCTGGGCCAGGTGACCAGCTTCGTGGCCGACTTCATGTTGCATCGCTGCATTGCCGGGTGGATCGTGCAGAGAGAAGTAAGTGGGCATTCCAGCAGAGGACCCCGTCCAGGGGTTATTCAGGCTACACAGGTACCCCTTAGTCCTATCTTTAGGGGGCTGGGGAGACTGATACCTTAGGGAGGCAAGAGGCTGGGAACCACTTCTTCCCAGGAAGTTCTAATGGTTTTAGCTTTTTATATACCCTTGGGAGGACCCATCCTCTTTCCTACCACTCTGTCCAAGGTCAGGATATCTAGGGTATGCTGGTCAGTGGATCAACCCTGTGCCCCCAGGACTCAGCTATTCTGGAAGATCAGAGCCTGAGAGGTGGGACTTGAGCACAGTCCTGGCCCTCCCTAAACATGGCTCCCAGGAGCAGGACTGGTTGGTGTAGGGGGTCAAGGTCCTGCTCAGCTCTCCTCCTGCTCCCACTCCCCCACACCATGTTGGCCTTGTAGTTGGACTCTCAAGGATTCTGGACCTGGGGTGTGAGGCAGAGGTAGGATTGGAGGTGGCAGTGCAGATTAGAATGTTCTGAACATATCCATCAGGACCCTCCAAGCCTGCCACCCACCCACCCCCAGGTCCTCTCAATTCTTCCCCTTCCCCTCACCTGAAAACCACTTGCTTCCAATCCAGTCACTACAGGTAAAGACTCCTCTGGGTCCTTGGGTGAGCAGGTGTGCTGAGGCCCCTGCTTGCCAGTTGCAGGGCCTAGGGCTTGGTTTATTTTAAGAAAAAGGAGTAGAGAGCTCAGAGGCAGTGTCTGAGTAGGAGAGGGTCTTTATCATCAGGAGCCATCCTGAAGCTGGAATTGCCTCAAGGCCTGGGCACAATGTAATCCCACACTCCATGCTCCTTGCCTGCCTAGGCCCTTCCCGGAGGCAGTGGCAGTACCTTCTCTATCTTGCACAGCCTAGGAATTTGAGGACAAGGGGAGGGAAGTTGTTGATTAAACCAAATGCAGGGAGGGGATGCAGATGAAGACTGATGGCCACCTGACACCCTGTCCTCTGACTGTGTTTGGAAATAAACTGTGCAATCTCCCCCCACCCCTGCAAAAAAAAAAAGATCCACAATTCTTATGCAGAAATTAAATTGAAAAATAATTATTGTTTTAATTTACACTCAAACATGGGAAAATACACCTTCTATATTGAGCCTCTGGAGTTGAGAGAAAAATGTCTTTATTTCATGAGTTCTGATGTATAGAGCATTTTCTATTTGGATTTCATGTATCTGTTTTTTTTTTTAATTTTTTTATTGTAGTTGGATATAATACCTTTATTTTGTTTATTTTACTTATATGTGGTGCTGAGGATCGAACCCAGGCCTTTACACGTGCTAGGAGAGCACTCTACCACTGAGCCACAATCCCAGTCCCTCATGTATCTATGTATTCTGTAAAGTGCATATTTCCTTTTCAGATAAATGATTTTCATTTAAAATGAACAAGTCACTAAGTAAAGTGGTTCTCTGATGAGAATTCATTAGCTGGAGTAGAACTGGGATCCAGTTGTCCTTAGCTTCTGTGTTAAGAGACTAGGGTTAAATTGAAAAATAAGAAATTATATGACCTTCAGTGTCTGTTCCTGGTGACAAAGCTTTGACCAGGAATTAACCAAAAAAAATTTATGTTCATTACTTTTTTTTTTTTTTTGTGATGCTATGGATTGAACCCAAGGTCTTGCACATGTTAGACTGAGCTGTGCCTCCATCCCTATATTCATTTACCTCTATTGGGTCCTCTATAATGAATAGTTTAGAACAAAATGGCAGATTCCTCACCTTCTAGATGCATACACCTAGAATCCCATGTTAGGTACTCTGAAGAATGGCAGAAAACAGTCTTCTGAGAGAAGAAGAGCTGCTGTCAGCAATCCAGAATGTTCCAGTGCAGCAGCTGCTGAATTCCTGGCAGTGAAAACCCAGCTGGTGACATCATTCAGGGAAGTGATTCATCAGGACAGTATGATCTCATTTGTCTGCTCCTCATCTGACACCTTACCTTTTCTTGTGGAAGACTGCAAGCTCTCTTTTGGATTCAACTGTTGTTACTTCCCAAGCCTTCACCAGTTTCAGGTGTTGTCCCTTGTAGACAAGACTTAAGACAGAAACAAGTGTGTGGGGAATTCTTGTGGTTTTCATAGCAGTGCTTCTACCCCATACCCACCAATTGGCTTTCAAAGGCCACCACCTGTAAGAGAACGGTCTCTTCCATTTTCCCTGCAAACTGCTTTTATTTACCCTTTAAGTGCTAGACCTGACATTATTGCTAGGGTGTGTTCTAGAGAAGAGCTGGAGATGACAGCCATTCTTCAAGTCATTATGCCCAACAATGGACAAGTACAGCCTTTTGTTTTACACTGGCCTTCCCATGCTCCCATTGAGCCCAAATCTGATCTTTCCAGGATTATGTAACTAGGAAGAGTGATGTTTTCATTGTACTAATCTTGCTACAAGGAACACAATTCACCTATAATCAGAAAAGTCATTTAGTGCCCAGAAGAAGAAAGTACTAAGTGCTGGGTATGGTAGTGTACCCCTGTAATCCCAGTGACCCACGAGGCTGAAGCAGGAGGATCAAAAGTTCAAGGCTAGCCTCCAAGAAATTAGCAAGGCTCTCAGCAACTTAGACCCTGTCTCAATTTAAAAAACAAATAAAAAGGGGCCTGGGGATGTGGCTCAGCGGTAGAGCGCTTGCCTAGCATGTGCAAGACTCTGAGTTCAATCCTCAGTTCCACATAAAAAGAAATAAAGATATTGTGTCCAACTACAACTAAAATAATAATGATAAAATATTTTTTTATAAATAAATAAATAAATAGGACTGGGAATATAGCTCAAGGATAAAGTGTCCCTGGGTTCAATACCTAGTACTGCCCCTTCTCCCCCAAAAAAGTGTTCTATTTTTGGTAAATTTTGACAAATACCAACAGATTCTAGGAAGGCAGTGTTCCAATTGCAATTCTCCAGATTGATGCAGGTTTCCAGAAGAACTGAACTACCTTCCACAACTAATGTTTCAGTGCCCTGTGCTAGAATCATTCTGTGACATTGGAGACTTATGGCTGAAGAATGGCAACAGTAAAGAATATGAATATTCTGCCATGGCAGTTTCTGGGTCTTTTGTTGTTCATTTATTTTGGTTCTGGTGAGTGAACCCAGGAGTGCTTAACCATTGAACTACATCTCCAGCCCTTTTAAAAAATTTTTTAGTTTTTATGTTTTTTGTTTTTTTTTTTAATGGCGAGTCAGGGTCTTGCTAAGTTGCGTAGGACCTCGCTAAATTGCTGAGGCTGGTCTCAAATTTGCTGTACTTCTGCCTCAGCCTCCCAGGTACTGGGATTATGGGAGTGCCCCACCATGCCTGGCTCAAAAATATTTTGAGTCCTAGAGATTCTGGATACATAAAAGTAAATCATAAATTTACATGAGATAAGTACAGAAAAATTCATAACAAAAGAGATACAAATGGTCCATAATAATCATGTGAAAACATGTTCAATCTTACTCATAAGATAAATGCAAATGAAAACTATGAAGATACTATTTTTCATCTATCAGATGAGAAAAAATACAAATAGTCTGATAACAAACTCCACTAGTAATTCTATAAGGAAATGGGCACTTTCACACATTGCTGGGAAAATGCACAATAACCTATGAAATAATTTGGCAATATCTCAAAAATTATCTAAAAATTTATCCTTTAGACGAGGCAAGGTGGTATATACTTATAAACCCACCAATTTGGGAGGTTTAGGCAGGAAGCTTAGCAGGGGCAAGGTCAGCCTGGACAATCAAGTGAAACCCTGTTTCAAAATAAAATAAAAAGGTCTGGGGATGTAGTCCAGTGGTAAAGCACTTGTCTAGCATGAGTGAGGCCCTTGTTTCAAACCCTGGTATCCCCCCACCACACATACACATTTCCCTTGAAGCAAGCAATCCCACTTCTGGGAACCCAGCCTGAAGATACAGTGGCAAAACTGTGTGAAAAGCACAGGAGCTGGGGCTCTTGATCCTTTTTTCCCTACAGTGAAGAACTGCAAAATGAATTCTTATGACAAATGCTTAGGTTTGTTATGCATTACTGGCCAAAGATTTGTGTTAAACTATTATAAATATACCATTGTCCTAACCTTCTTTTCATTTATAGCAAGCTGAGAAATTTTTTTTTACTTGGTATGACAAGGCAGTTCTGTGTGTGTGTGTGTGTTGGAATTTTTTTAAACTTTTAAATTTTTCATTCTAATTTGTTATATATGACAGCAGAATGTATTACAATTCATATTACATATATTAGCACAATTTTTCATATCTCTGGTTGCATACAAATTATATTTTCACACTCCTTTTGCGTTTTTTTGAGGTTTTTTTCCCCCTACATTAAAAATTTTTTTTAGTTGTTGATAGACCTTTACCTCAGCAATTTAGCAAGACTCTCAACTACTTAGTGACAGCCTGTCTCAAAATAAAAAATAAGGGGCTGGCTGTGGCTCAGCAGAGCGCTCGCCTAGCACGTGCAAGGCGCTGGGTTCAACATTCAGTACCACATATAAATAAATAAAATAAAGGTATAAAAAAAATAAAAAGGACTGGGGATGTAGCTCAGTGGTAAAGCACCCCTGAATTCAATCCCTAGCACACACACACACACACACACACACAAAAAAAAAAGAAAAACAAAGGAAGGAAGGAAGAATTATAAATAGTGTCAATAAAAATCAGATAAATTGAAGGGAGATCAGTGGAGTAGACAAAGGGGATCAGGGAAATAGAGGAAAGGAGATAAGGGAAAAGTAATGGAGTAAATTATGTTCTGTGCATGTATGAATATGACACAATGAATTCCACTATTATGTATAATTAAGTACTAATAAAAACATTTGAAAATGAATAATTATAGGCAAGTAGCCCTTTTTTAAAAAAATAAACATATGCCCAGAGATGTTGGTATTCTGTACACTGTTCTACATCTTGCTTTTTGTGGTCCATCTTTTAAAATAGACAATACATTTACATGGTTCAAAATTGAAATAATATAAAAAGGAAATCAAGAGGTCTTCATCCCATCTTGCTATCCTGTCCTTAACTCTAAGAGTAGCATTTGTCCTGGACAGTCCTGTTTTGACTGTTGGCTTAGTATCCCATCTATTTAGCATTTGTTCCAGTTTACTTTATTGTTGGGGATCAAACCCAGGTCCTTATGCATGCCAGGCAAGTACTCTACCCCAGCTCCAGGTTTTTCACTATTTACAAAGTAATGAGATTTTCCTTTTATTAAAATAAACATGGATGTCTGCTTTGTATTCTTAGTTTGTCATGCTCTTTTATTGTATTTAATGAACAGAGTTCTCATTTGAATATCTGGTTAAATTTGAAAAAAGACCAGCAATAACCTATCTGTGACAGACATTTTTCAAACTTCCCTCTCAAGTCAGCATGGAAGGCACTTGCTGATAGAACAAAGTGCACCTGGGGTGTCTGAGGACACCTGATTCCTTCTGTATTGATGGTGATTGGAGAAATGTTGAGGTGTTGTCTGGGATCAATGTGTGAACTATGTAGAGAGAACTCTAAATGTACTTACTACAGTGATTTTTATCATTTATTATGTGGTAGATATCTGTAGCTATTTGTTATATGATAATACTTTTTGATTTTGCAGTAAACCCTTTTGGTAACTCTGAGTTAAAAAAAAAATATTTATCTAATAAAAACTGAGTGTGGCTGGGCACAGTAGTGCATGCCTGTAATCCCAGTAGCTCAGAGGATTGAGGTAGGAGGATTGAGAGTTCAGAGCCAGCCTCAGCAATTTAGCGAGGCCCTAAGCAACTTAGTGAGACCCTGGCTCTAAATAAAATATTAAAAAGGGTTGAGGATGTGGCTCAGTGGTTAAGCACCCCTAGGTTCAATTCCCAGTTTAAAAAAAAAACTGAGTGAATACTGAATTTCTGTTACTATGTGTAACTTGCACAAAATATTTGTAGACACAAATCATTTGTACCTTATCAACAACCACAGGAAAACCAGCAGACACAAATCTGCTGCAGAAGTATGAGTATCTACTTCAAAAATTAGTGATTATTTTTAAAAACTTTGCTCAGAAACAATGATTTAAATCATTTAGAAGGTACATTTATGAATCACTCTGTGAAGCAAGAATTCTCACTTAAATTAACTACTTCTTAAAATTAATTCACTCATTTTCTTTTTTCGTTCTGTACAGGGGATTGAACCCAAGGGAACTTAACCACTGAGCCACATCCCCAGCCCTTTTTTATTTTTTATTTTTTTTTAAATATTTTTTTTCAGTTGTAGCTGGACATATTTATTTATTTTTATGTGGTGCTGAGGATCAAACCCAGTGCTTCACACATGCGAGGCAAGCTCTCTACCACTGAGACACAGCCACAGCCCCTTTTATATTTTATTTTGAGACAGGGTCTTGCCAAGTTGCTTAGGACCTAACTAAATTGCTGAGGCTGTCTTATGAACTTGAAATTCTCCTGCCTCAGCCTCCTAAGCTGCTGAATTACAGGGATGTTCTACCACACTGGGCAATTTCACTCATTTTTCTTATGCCTATACAACAAATAAAGTAATGGCTATTAATATGTAGTCTACTTTGACAAAAGAATTTCCAGATATGTGATTCCAATCTTCTTGTTTTTTTTAATTAAAAAAATCGATTTCATTAATTCTGGTGAAGTTCAAAATTTTTACTCAGTTCTCATAATCAAATGTTGAAGGTGAAACAACCTGATATTATTTGAATGTTATTGTAAAGTTAGTTGGCTAGATGAGGTGGCACTTGCCTGTAATCCCAAGTGAGTCAGGAGGCTGAAGCAGGAGAATTGCAAATTTCAGGCCAGCCTCAGCAACTTAGTCAGACCCTGTCTCAAAAATATATATATACATTTTTAAAAAGGGCTGGAATGTAGCTCAGTGGTAGTGTGCCCCTGGGTTCAATCCTTAGTAGTAGAAGAGGTAAGAATTAGTTAAAAAGTTCAACAATTAAGATAAAATTCCTTTTGTTGCTAGTACCAATTTAACATTGATAGTATTGTGGTACAAATTATACTTAATTTAAAAATCTATAGAGAATGTTATGGTTTGGATGTAAGGTATCCCCCAAAAGCTCATGTGTGAGACAATGCAAGAAGGTTCAAAGAAGAAATGATTGGGTTGAAGGGTCTTAGCCCAATCAGTGAAATAATCACCTGATAGGATTAATCAGTCATTGAAGGCAGGTAGGGTGTAGCTGGAGGAGGTGGAGTATTGGGGGAGTGGCTTTGGGGTATATATGTGTACCTAGCAAGTGGAGATCTCTCTCTCTCTCTCCCCCCTTCCTGATCATCTTGTGAGCTGCTTTCCTTCCTCCCTTCCACCACACTCTTCCACCATGATGTTCTGCCTCACCTGAGAGCCCTGAGGATTGGAGCCAGCTATCCATGGACTGAGACCTCTAAAACCATGAGCCCTCAAATAAAGTTTTCTTCCTGGTTGTTCTTGTTGGGTTCTTTAATCACAGCAGTGAAAAAGCTAAAACAGAGGATAAATGTACTTCAGGAGCTGGGGATGTGGCTCAGTGGTAGAGTGTTTGCCTAGCATGCATGAGGCCCTGGGTTTGATCCTCAGCATCACAATAAATAAATAAATAAATAAACAAATAAATAAATAAAATGGATATAGTGTACACATAATTCATAATGGTATCTGGGGAAGCTATAATATATCAACTAAAATAGAAGGTATAGGTATTGAATATTAGTAAGCTTTAGAGTAGCTAAAATGCAAACGTGTTGTGGGCTGGGAGTGTAGTTCAGTTATAGAGTGCTTTCCTGGCATGCATGAGACCCTCATTTTAATTAGCACCACAGGGAGCAAGAAAAGCAAAATTACTGTGATAAAGTAAATATTGAACCTAAAAAGTGCCTCCACATGGCAACTCAGTTTTCTCTCTTTGCTGACCATCATTATTCTATTTAGAAATATTTGAGCCTTTGAAAATTAACCTGTTCTGTATAGATGTGGGGTTTTTGTTGTTGTTGTTGTTGTTTGTACTAGGAATTGAACCTGGGGGCGCTTAACCACTGAGTCACATCCCCAGCTTTTTAAAATATTTTTTTGTAGTTGTAGATGGACAGAATGCCTTTATTTTATTTATATATGGTGCTAAGGATGGAACACAGTGCCTCATACATGCTAAGCAAGTTCTCTTCCACTGAGCTACAGCCCCAGTCCCCCAGCCATTTTTAAAAATGTATTTTATTAGAGACAGGGTCTTGCTGAGTTGCACAGGGCCTTGCTAAGTTGCTGAGGCTGGCTTTGAATTTGTGATCCTCCTGCCTCAGCTTCCCAAATTGCTGGGATGACAGGTGTGTGCCACCATGCTGACTTTGTTGTATTTTATTTAAAATCAGTTGTAAATGTTTCATCCATACATTCAATGAATTGAAATATAAGGAAGTTCAGTTTTTGAAACCTTTGGTGAGTTGTGACTGTTGAAAGTAATACTTGAAAGTTTTCAAGTATTACTTTCAACAGTCACAACTTGATTCCTACAAAGTACCACTAAGCCACAACTTCAGTTCTTTTTTACACTTTTGTTTGTATATACTGCATATCTCTTCAAATGAAAGAAAGTGTAGCTCTACATTAGATTCACAAAGGATCTTCAGAATCAAAAAGTAAATGCCTTGACTTGCCAGGTGCGGTGGCCTGTACCTATAATCCCAGCTACTTGGGAGGCTGAGGCAGGAAAATCACAAGTTCAAGGCCAGCTTGTTCAAGACTCTGTCTCCAAAAATGTACAATAAAATGGCTTGGAATGTAGCTCAGTGGTAGAGCACTTGCTTTACATCCTCAAGGCTCTGAGGTTCAATCTCCAGTACCAATAAATAAATTTGTAAATTATGATATATTGCCAGATTCCCTAGTGGTAGTTTTTTTTGTTGCTGTTTTTATATTTTTTTAGATGTTGATGGACCTTTATTTTATTCATTTATTTATATGTGGTGCTGAGGATTGAACCCAGTGCCTTACACATGCTAGGCAAGTGCTCTACCACTGAACCACAACTTTGTTCTACATTCAATAAGTGGCCAGACTATCCAGTAAACCCTATTTTAAGTATCTTATACTTTGAACACAAATTTTACATATATACACTTACTATAAAATATTCAGACAATAACACAAGGCAGAATGTGACATAGACATGAGGCCCTGGTGTTTTAAGACCCAGCACTACAAACAAAACAAAAACATAATGTATACATCATCTTCACTTCCACAACTTTACTCCAAGGTAATCATTGTCAGCAGCCTGATGCAAAGCCTATAAATCCTTTTTCTGTGCATTCACAGAGATACATTTATATCTACCATCTGGAGTTTATCTATTTAAATATAAATTGAATTATAGTGTATGTGTTATCCTGCAATCTTTTTCCCCCCACTGAACAGTTTATCTTTGAGATCTTACAGTATACGTAATTTGAGCATACTCGTTTTAACAGTCAAGGTTCCAAAGCATGGATACACAAAAATTATTTATTCAATCACTTCCAAAACTTTTTTTGGTGCTGGGAATCAAAACTAGGGCCTTGTGATACTACAAAAGCTCTCTACTGCTGAACTACACCCTTAGCCTAGGAAATAACATTTTATTGTGAATAAATTATAATATAAAATGGTATGACATGATAACTAGATGTTTAAAAGTATTAGAGCACAAAATATTTACCAGATTTGGAAGTTCATGTGTACAAAGCATATTTAAATGTAGTTTTCAGTGCAGGAGGTGAAAAGCAAATGGACCTTACAGCCAGATAGATTTGTATTACAATACCGGTTCTGACTGGAGAAAGATGAAACCTTAGTTTTGATTTGCATTTCTCTAATTGCTAGAGATGTTGAACATTTTTTCATATATTTGTTTGTTGATTGTATTTCTTCTTCTGAGAATTGTCTGTTCAGTTCCTTAGCCCATTTATTTACTGGGTTATTTGTTTTATTGGAGTTAAGTTTTTTGAGTTCTTTATATGTCTGGGAGATTAATGCTCTATCTGAGGTATATGTGGTAAAGATTTTCTTCTATTCTGTAGGCTCTCTTCACATTATTGTTTCCTTTGCTGAGAAGAAGCTTTTTAGTTTGAAACCATCCCATTTATTGATTCTTGATTTTACTTCTTGCACTTTAGTAGTCTTGTTAAGGAAGTCACTTCCTAAGCTGACATGGTGAAGATTTGGGCCTACTTTTTCTTCTATTAGGTGCAGAGCACTCTAATCTGAATGGCAATTATCAAGAAAACAAGCAACGATAAATGCTGGTGAGAATGTCGGGGAAAAGGTACACTCATACATTGCTGTTGGGACTACAGATTGGTACAACCATTATGGAAAGCAGTATGGAGATTCCTCAGTAAACTTGGAATGGAACTACCATTTGACCCAGCTATCCTACTCCTCAGTTTATACCCAAAGAACTTAAAATCAGCATACTACAGTGAGACAGCCACATCAATGTTTATAGCAGCTCAATTCACAATAGCCAAACTATGGAACAAACCTAGATGCCCTTCAACAGATGGATAAAGAAAATGTGGTGTATATACACAATGGAATATTATTCAGCCTTCAGGAAGAATGAAATTATGGCATTTGCAGGTAAATGATAGAACTGGAGAATATCATGCTAAGTGAAATAAGCCAATCCCCAAAAAACCAAAGGCCGAATATTTTCTCTGATATGGGGATGCTAATTCACAATAAGTGAGTGGGGGCTAGGGAAGAATAGATGTATTTGGGGTTATACAGAAGGGAATGAAGGGAGGGGAGAGGATATGGGGGTAGAAAGATAGTTGAATAGTTTGTACATTATTACCTTATGTGCATATATGATTGCATAATCAGTGTGATTCTACATTGGGTACAACCAGAAGAGTGAGAAGTTGTACTCTGATATGTATGATGAGTCAAATGCATTCTACTATTATGTATAACTAATTAGAACAAATAAAGTTTAAAAAAATCCCCATGTCTGTCTCTTATCAACCATGTAACTTGAAATAATTCACATTACTTCTTTTTGGTATCCGGGATTGAACACAGGGTCACTCAACCACTGAGCCACATCCCCAGCCCTATTTTGTATTTTATTTAGAGACAGGGTGTTATTGAATTGTTTAGCTCCTCAATTTTGTTGAGGCTGGCTTTGAACTTGTAATCCTCCTGCCTCAGCCTCCTGAGCTGCTGGGATTACATGCGTGTGCCACCGTGCCTGCCCCACATAACTTTTCTAAACCTGTTTTCTCATTTTTAAATAAAATAATAGAGTCTACTCTACCTATTTTGTCTTAAGGATTAAAAACGGATATAGAACAAAGTACTGGAGATGTAATTCAGTTGTAGAGTGCTTGCCTAACATGTGGGAGGCCCTGGGTTCAATCCCTAGCACTGCAAAAATAATACATATAAATAACTAAATAAATAGCATGTATCAAAAGTACTCAACACAATGTCTAGCACATAGCAAATATTCAAATTAAAAGGATAATGAGTTTAAATTGTTCAAAAAACTTGGTCATTCATTCTATTTTCATATTGATTCTATATTTTCTCCCACTTGTAAAATTGAAATATTATTTTATTTGTTTATTTATGTATTTATAGATGGAATCTTCATGTTACCCATGCTTGTCTTGAACTCCTGGGCTCAAGTGACCATTCCTTAGCCTCCCCTAAGGTACTGGGACTATAGGTACAAGCCACCCACCCAGTGAAATATTTTTAGAACAATTTTTTATTCACTAATAAAGCCCACTTATAGGTATTTATTTCTCATGTATACTTCATTTGTTTTATTAAAAATCAAAGCCTTAAAATGGGAGACCCTGCTGGTCCTCAGACTCTGATCCATCTTCATCTTGACTAATCTGGAAGTGGATGAAGTTCATAAGTTTCCTTGTCAGATTCAATACATGAAGCCAATCATGAAGATTCTTCTTCTTAAGGTATTTCTTGGTAAGATATTTCAAATACCTCTTAAAGAACAATTTCACAGAAACAGCTGTGATTCTATTCTTGAAACGTTCAACATGTACAACATTCCCAAGATTTTCAGTTTTTCCATTGACTTTAACCTCCCTCAAACTGTTTTTATTTAAAAACAGAAAAAAGGCAAAATCAGTGCAGAAAACCCTACTAGGGAAGGTACCAAAGTTTACAAAACCAAAAATTCCACTTTCTAAGGAATGAGGGAGGTCCAAATTAAACTTCCAAGAAATGTCTTTCTGCTGGTAATGATTTGACTCTTTAACTAAGACCAATTGTTCCAGCTATCAAGAAAACATGGCACAACTTGACAGCTGACCATGTGATCAGAGAGCTGAAATATTATTTTAAAATATCGTCTTTTCTGATTATAAGGCTGACATATAGTCTAAGAAGCCAACATAGAATATATTAAAAAAGTATTTCTAAATGTACAAATAATCTCATCACCCTAAATATTTTATTGTTAAATGTAGATTAATTTCTGGGCAATCTATTTTCATGGAAGAGGAATCGGAAAGAAAAGAGAAAGGAAGAGAAGAAGTTGAGAATGGTGGTGCACACCTGTAGTTCCAGCTACTCAGTAGGCTGAGGCAGGAGGATTGCTTAAGTCCAAGAATTCATGGCCAGCATAAGCAACCTAGCAAAATCCTGTCTCCAAAAAAGGGCAGGGGAATAACACCAGAGTTTTGAGATGAAACTAGATTCCCTCCTTCTGCTGACAGATGGGTTTTGTGCATGTTGCAGGCTTTTGAACCACGATGCAAGAAAAGACCACTGACTCCAATTTTAAATCAAATTAAAGCCAGCTTGTATTGTGTACACAAAAGCTGGCCAGTGACTGTCTCACCTGAAACCTGGGCCAGAGAAGACACCCTCAGCTCTCCAGGAAAAAGGTTTTATAGCACAAAGAGTTGCAAAGGAGGGGGGGAGAACTTACAGCTAACAGGATTTTGATTAAACATAATACAAAGGTAGATAGCAGGTTAATGATCTACATGGATGATATTTTAAGATAGGGAGTAAATTCAGATCCCAACATCAGAACTTATGAGGTGCCGCTGAGGTTTCAGAGAGGGTTGTTATCTGGTCAGGGGGAGCCAGGATTTATGAGGCACCACTAAGGTTTTAGAGAGAGAGGGTTGTTATCTGGTCAAGGAGACCCAGGCATGGGTGAGTTCAGAGAATGGGCAGGAATTCCAAACAAGCTTGGAAATCTCAGTAATTTATAGTAAAACAGAAATTAACTTTTCATGACTTTGTGATGAGATGGCTCCCAATCTTAAAATGGAATTAGGCTGGGTTCATCACAGGCCTCACCAACTTCCTTTTGGATTCTTCAAATTTGAAGAATAAAATCCTCAGACAATAAAGGTATATTAAGAATTGTAATGCAAAAAACAACAACAACAATAATAAGAGAGCTCATGTAAAATAAATAAATAAAATTTTAAAAAATAACAAAAGGTAGAGTGAACAAATTAGGATTTAAATGGGGGGAGAGAGAACTGAGATTACCGAAGGGAAAGGGGGATGCTTTCAAGGGAGAGAGTGGATCCTCTCAGAAGAGAGGGACAGTATTTCTCTCCTACACTAATTTTATTGGGGGATCCCAGAGAAATTTCCAGAGAGCCCCATCCAAGTTCAGCTCTTGATTTTTGACTGACAGAAGGATGACATCAGACTTTTAAATCCCCACTGCCATAACAACTCTAGGTCACTTTGGCCTATGCAGACCAGTTCTAATTGCTTTTTTTTTTGGCACCAGAGATTGAACACAAGGGCACTTGACCACTGAGCCACATTCCAAGCCCTATTTTGCATTTTATTTAGAAACACAGTCTCACTGAGTTGCTAAGCACTGAGTTGCCGAGGCTAGCTTTGAACTCATGATCTCCTTCTTCAGCCTCCTGAGCTGCTGGGATTATAGGTGTGCACCATCATGCCTGGCTCTAATTGGATTTTTAAAAAATTTGTTCTATTTAGTTGTACATGACAGCAGAATGCATTTCAATTCATCATACACAAATGGAGCACAAACATTTCAATTCTCTGGTTGTACATGGTGTAGAGATGCACCATTTGTGCAACCATACATGTTCCTAGGGTAACGATGTCCATTTCATTCCACCATCTTTCCTACCTTCATAACCCCTCCCCACCCTCCTCTTTGCCCAATCCAAAGTTCCTTCATTCTTCCCATGCCCCACCCATCATAGATCAGCATCCACTAATCAGAGAAAACATATGTCCTTTAGTTTTTTGGGATTGGCTTACTTTGCTTAGCATAATATTCTCCAACTCCATTTATCTGCAAATGCCATAATTTTACTCTTTTTTAATGCTGAGTAATATTCTATTGTATATGTATACCACAGTTTCTTTATCCAACTATCTATTGATGAACATCTATGTTAGTTCCAGTTTAGCTATTGTGAATTCAGCTGCTATAAACATTGGTGTGGCTATGTCACTATAGTATACTAATTTAAACTTCTTTGGGTATAGACTGAGGAGTGGTATAGCTGGGGTCAAATGGTGGTTCCATTCCAAGTTTTCTGAGGAATCTTCCCATTGCTTTCCAGATTGGTTGTACCAATTCACAGTTCCACAAGCAATGTATGAGTGTAACTTTTTGATTCTTAAACATATCAAAAACATATCTATAAGAATATAGATTTTATAATTAGTAAGAATTATAGATTATATTTATAGTTAGTAAGAATTATCCTTATCTCTCTGAGTTCCAGGATCTGGTCTGTGAAAAGGGTCACAAAATTCTCTCCCTTCAGGGTAACTTGAGTTCCTCTTATCAATGTTATTTTGGGCCTACATTTCTTTTGCAGATAACAAGTAGTTTGCTAAGGAATGTGACACATCCTGGTCAGTCTAGCGAACAGTCTATCAGTTTTGCAGAAACACAATGAACCACCTTTTTGCCTGTCTTTTTTATATTATTTTTTCCTATATGCTGTTCTACTTTATTCTTTTCAATCTTTTTTTCCATATTTTTTTAGTTGCCAATGGACCTTTATGTATATGTGGTGCGGAGAATTGAATACAGTCCCTCACACATGCTAGGCAAGCACTCTACCACTGAGCCACAATCCCAGCCCCTCAATCTTTTTTTAAACCTTCTGTTTGTTTTGCCTTTAATTTGCTCCTTTTTGTTTTATTAAGTAGATAATGTAGGCTCATTGAAAAATTCAAGATGACCCAAGATTTTTATAAGAAAACATTTTTTCAAATAAAAACATTTACTTTGGATTTATTTCAACATAATCCAGTGGGGTGGGGTAAATGGGGATTTGAATACAAATACAGCAAAAGTATCCATAAGTTGATGATTTTTATAGCTGTGCAAGGGTACTTAAGGTTTATTTTAGTATTTGCTTTACTTCTGTTTTCGTTAAAAATTTTACATAACAAGGGCTGGGGATGTGGTTCAGTGCTTGCCTATCACTTGAGAACCCCTGGGGGGTTCATTCCCCAGTACCTCAAAGAGTTAAGCCCCTACACTCATTTTTTAAAAATATTAATATATATATATATATATATATATATATATATATCAGAAACTTTAAAAACAAACAAAAAAGTATGCTGTGTCATATCATATAAAAGTTCATTCAGGTTTCAGAAAACTAATTTTTTGAACAGAGAACTAATATAATGTATTGTTAACTGAATATAAAATTAAGCACTGAAGTGTAAAAAGAGAACTCTAAAGTATTATGGAGGAAGGTGACTAGTAGTTAGAAAGAAAGAAGGAAGGAAGGAAGGAAAGGAAAGGAAAAGAAAAGGAAAAAGAAAAAAATCTTAGAGATGAGGCACTGTAGAACTGGAACTCAAACCTCTGAGGAAAGAGTTGGTTAATGCTGGTGAGACGGTTGCGGATAAAGGGGCTAGGTCCACCAGTTAGAAAAACCAATCCAGCCACTGCTACCAAAGGAATTGCTACTGCCAGAGTAAAGAAGTATTATTGCTTGTGACCCTCAGAGGAACAAAAGTAGACAGGAAGGAGCATCTCCCAATGCCATTTTTCTTGAGTACTCCCTATTAGCAAAGCCTAACAGGGAAGCAGAAGGTAAAACAGAAACATTTGCAGAATTGCAACATTTATATCACAACACTGGGCATACTGTGGGAAAGATGTGTGTATGGTGTGGAGGAGGGTAAAGAACGGTGGATAGGGGAGGTTGGGTTTGATCAGCACATGCTGTACACATGTATGAAAAATATCACACTGAATGCCATTAATAATATAATTATACATTTCAATAAACATTAACTAATTAATGGGGAAACAGTATACTGGTACATTATTGCCTTTGCAAAGGTGAAATGGAGGCTAAGGGCAGGGACAGGAAGAGTTGCTTCCCTGTACCTTTCATACCTAGTGGATTTTGTATGTGTGAATATCTCACCCACTCAAAAATGGACTAGTTTTAAAGAGAAAAGCAAAAAAAAATTAAAATTGATTAATATTATTTCAAGAAGTATAATGTGGACCAGGTGCAGTGATGCATACCTGTAATCCCAGTGGTTTAGGAGGCTGAGGGAAGAGGACCATAAGTTCAAACCAACTTGGCGAAGCCATAAGCAACTGAGACCCTGTCTCAATAAAAAAGTGGCTTGTGGTTCAGTGGTTAAGTGCCTCTGGATTCAATCCTCATTACCAAAAATATATATATATATTTTTTTCTCTTATTTGCCAATTGACATTTATAGGGTACTAGGTACTATACCAAGCACAGAATAATGACCTAAAAAAAAATTCTGTTCACTGAGTCTTTTACAATTAAACCTAAAGATTGATGACAGCAATATACAATGGGTACTGCAGACATACAGAAGGACATTTAGCACAAATTAGGATGCCACGGGAAGGCATTCTGAAAAACAATGTCTCTTGAGGAGATTAAAAGGGAAGCTCAGATGGAGGATTGTTTGAACTAAGGGCAAAATCCCAGGCAAAAGCAAAATGAAATTTAGGGTATAGTGAGGGAAGTGACAAAACACAAGTTGAACATAAGCCAGAAATGTAGAGCCTTCTACACCATGCTAAAGATTTGGATTTTGTCTTGAAATTGATAAGGTTAAATGAAAATGATAGTAAGATTTGCATTTTAAGAAAAAAACAGATGATGTAATGAAGTATGAAAAATGAACAGGATGCTAATTAAGAGACTTTTCCTATAATCCAGGAAAAAAATGGCAAGGCTAAATTGAGTGTGGCAAACCAAAATAGCCAGATTTTTAGATATTCAGAAAAAAGATGTGGTAAAAGCTATACCATCAGATACTAGCCTTCTTTCAGACTTTTTGTGATAACAAGTCTTTGTTACTTCAGGGACCTATACATATGCTCTTCTATGGGTGGAACACTGCCCATTCTATCAAAACCAGATTCTTTATTTCTCTCTAGCAGTATAGTACCCTCTTCTTTTCCTTCAGTATACTTAGTACTTATTTTAATTCACACATTTGTATGTTTACATTTTAAACATATAACTCCTGCTGTAGAGGAACATGAAGGCAGGAACCATGTCTAACTATTGAATCTCCAGTATCTAGTACAGTGTCTGCAAACAGTAGGCACGAATGATTTGTTCAAGGAATAACTCATATGTTTATAAGTTAACATACGAGTTATTCTGGTCTTAGTGAATAGCATTATCCATCTATCAAGAAAGATGGATAATGATATTCACTAAGACCAGAAACACAAAGGAGGGGCAGAAATTAACAATTAGCTATTGCTTACTTTCAGGGTCCCATTAATCTAGGCACCTTGCTCCTCCAATTTCCCTGAACCTTCTCTCTTCCTTATTCTTGTCAATATCTTCCTAATTTTCTAGTCTTGTCGAAAAGCTCACCCTTTCCTTTTTTTCAAGTTACATTTCCTTAGAGACTTACTTCCCCCAAGTTGCTTCTTCTGACTGCCTCCAAAGTTACAGTCCCTGTCAGAAGAAAGAAAATTCAAAGTTTGGCACATGTATTGCCTACCTGGTGATAAATTTCTGAAATGCCAGCCTAGGAAAATCCCACCATAAACATGGAAACTCCATCCTCCCCAACACCTAGAACCCAGCATTGTCTGGGCAACTGTTTAAATGCAAGTTGGAATGAATTAGAAAAAACATCTAAGACTGTATCCTCGTTATCTATTGATTGTGTTAGCCCACACAATTGACTATGTTCGTATAAGCTCATTTCTTCAACTGTGAAATGGAGCCTACTCTCCTCAAAAGCTCAGATTGTCCAGGTCCAAACAGGTTGTGGACCAGAGAAAAAAGATCGCTCGGGCGCTAAGTGTTAAATGCATTCACATTCATTCTTAAATCTTCACAACAGTTCCCGAGGGATGTAAATTCTGCGTTAGAATTTTTCTTGTGCTCGATTCAGCATTTCCCTCAAAACTTTAACCTAATGCGTAAGAAAAACAAGGCAAATTAAAGAGGATTAGCGGGCCCCTGTCAGGGATCGGCGCCTGAAGAGAACATCGAGCTCAGTCAGCCAAAACAGCGGTTCAAAGTGTGGATCGCGCAACCTTGAATCTCAGTGCCCGCGGGATGCGAGTCCCGGCTGAGACGAAGAAATCTTCAGTCTTTAGTAGAGTCGCTTGAAGAAGGGCCCCCTACAGCTTATTCCTACCCAAACAAATCTCAGAACCGACACTGAGAATGGGCGGGAAAGTCCAGACGCCAGAAATTACGCCACCGTATTGACCAATTCCGCTGTCGTTCCCAGTGTCCAGCCTCCTTAGCTCGCGGGCGATGTTTTCATTGGCTCTCCTTCGCTTTCATTGGTTCGCCCTCCTGTTCGTCAGGCTCCGCGCGCGGTGAGAGGTGGAGGGAACGTCAGTGTTGGGGCTGTAGGCCCCGCCTCCGCGTGCCGTGTGCAAAAACAAACAGCCGTTAGGGAGGAGGTGCCGGGGGCGGGATTCTAGTTAGAAAAAGGCTCACTATTGGGCAGATGCCGGGGTTCAAACCAGCAAGGTGGGCGGCCATTGGCCGCAGTGGCGCGAGGCGGGCCCCGGTTATTGTCCCGACCGGCGGCGGCGATCGGAGCTGCGAGAGCGGCTGCGGCGGCGCGGGGCGGCAGCGGGTGGTCGCGCGGCCCAGCGAAGGCAGAGGCGGCCGAGACCATGGTGAGGGCGGGCGAGCGGCGAGGGTGTCGGCGCGGAGGCCGGCGTCAGTGTCGCTACCTGTGGAGTCGGGAATTGGCGGGCGTCGGGGCCGCGTCCGGCGGAGCCTCTCCCCGCTCTCTGGGGGGCCCGGGCCGCGGAGTCCGTGGTGGGTGGCTGCCTGATCGCTGGGCAGGGCCAGGTCGGGTGCGTATTCTGCCCCGAGCAGAGCAGATCTGTCCCGATCCGGTCGGCCCAGCGACGACAGAAACGTCAGAAACGTCGCACGCCAATCTGAAACGGGAACGCCAGAACCCAACGGCCGGATCTGGCTTGGAAAGACAGAAACAAGTGCTAGTGCGCTGACGCACGAATGAGGTCAAGCAGGAGCCGCTGTACAAGTTAGAAGTCTTTGGCGTTGTTTGGTTACGTAATCTCCGGGCCATAAATTTGAGGTTTTCTGCGAAAGGAGCTTGTATTCGTGGTCCTTTGAGTCAGAAAGAAGGGTATTACGAACCAGAACCTCACGATTTGTTCTAGGTGATTGCATGGGTTTGAGATGAACGGCCGTTATCCTCTTGACTCCCTTGCAGTTGCTGTTTATTCACTGTACAACAGTGCTTCCTTTGCCTCTGCTGATTTTTGATCTTACATATTTTTTATTATGAAACCCAGATCTATTTAAGACAAGTGAGTTTTTAAAAAAATGGAAGTAAATAAAAACTTCATTTCCTTTGTAAAATTGAGGAAAGGACAAAAGTGTCAAAGAATAAGCTGTATGCATTGCATTTAGTCTGTAATAATGACACTTGCGGAATCTTATTTATGCCGGTATTCCTGCTTTAAGCATCCTAGGACACGTAACTTCAACTGGAGAGGCCTGCTTAAAAGTTAACCTCAGGCTTTCATTTGTTTGTGGGTGTTTTTGTTTTGCAGTGCTGAGGATGTCTTTTCTCATACCACAGATAGTATTAGATGACATATCCTATCCTATGCTTGAGAATGACACGTGTGGAATTTAATAGACTAACACCTAACTATAAGCAGATTGGTCAATTGAGGACACAGGTTTTGGTTATTGTAAAATTCTCAAAAGTAGAATTGAAATAGAACTTATGAATAATTGCATCCAACCTCTGGAATTTATAGTTTCCTATTATATTTCACAAACTGAAGTGCAGGTTACATCTAATCTGTAAATTGCCTCAAGCTGATGATTTTCATGAACCTTGCTAATTTTTAAAGATGTTTTTCCATCTGTAGTTATATGTATTAGATATACATTTACCAGTAGCTAAAAATACATAATCGTTAACATAAAAGTATTGGAGGCATGGAGTTGTCATTCTTGAAAAGATTTTAAACTTGAGGGGGAGTAAATATGTATCTATTAAATCAATATGAAAATATCCAGTGTCCAAGTTTTTCTGAGTGAAATATACTCCAGCGTGCACCTTATCCTTCATATATATAAATAAATTTTAACCAAGGGGCTTAATGCATTAATGATACATTCATTTCTTAGAATAATAATTTTTATGTTGCTTATTTTTGTTTCCTCAGTCATCAGCTATATGAATGTATACAATTGGGAGGATAAACAGTTTGAGGGGGTTTTAGAAAATAATTGTACAATTATTGTACAGAAAATTGTACTTATGTACAATTTTATATTCAGACAGGTTTAATACCATAAAGATTTGTTTTTGTTAAGTGTAAAAGATATATCTGGAAGGCTAAGATGGGAGGATCACAAATTCGAGCCTAGCCAGTCTCAGCAATTTAGCAAAAGCCTACCCTAAGCAATTTAGACCCTGTCTCAAAAAATGAAGAGGGCTGAGGAATGTAGCGCCCCTGGGTTAAATCCCTAAGTATCAAAAAAAAAAAAAAAAAAAAGAAAAGAAAAGAAAAGAAAAAGAAAGTAATATCTGTGGAGTCTCCAAACCTTGGAAATAATCATTTAATAATTTAATGCACTTGATGTATTGAGGGTTTGTTTTGTTTTGTTTTTAAAATGGGATCTTGCTATATTGTCTAGGCTAGTGTCCCTGGGTTCAAGCAATCCTCCTGCTTCACCTTCCCAAAGAGTTGGGACTATAGGCATGTGTGCTATCACACCCAGCATATATTAAGGCTTTTAAAAACTGATTATAGTCAAGCCTGGTGGTGCTTGCCTGAAATTCAAATGACTTGGAAGGTAAAGAAATAAGAAGATCGAAAGTTAGAAGCCACCTTGGCAACTGGTTGAGACCCTGTCCCCCCCAAAATAAAAAGTATTGGGAATGTACTCAGTGGTAAAGCAACCCTGAGTTCCACCCCAGTACCAAAAAATAAAAGCTGATTATACATCTACTTCCTTAAAAAGCAAATAGAATGGCAAATAGAACAAATTTAAAACAGGGTAAAATTGCTTAAGCAGAGTAATTATAACTATATAAATTGAGAAGCCTGGGGAGTTTTGTGGTTAGTAGCTTTTAGTTAATAACTAGTTCTTACTTTTTTTAATCAAGTTACGAGGAGACAATGATTATAATTTTAGATTCATGTACCATTTAAGAGGTTTTTACATATTTTTTACTTGTATAAAGATGAAAGGGGTTTTTTAAATTTAGTAGATGAGAATATCTTATTAATGGAGATGACTTCAAATAAAAGATGATGCAGTATCTTTTTCTTATGTAGCAATATAGTCAGAAATTATTAAAATACTGAGGCATCCTCATAGAGAAATCTGGAATTTAAGTTCTCCCTAGTAAATGTAAATCTTGCCGAATTGTTTTAATGTAAGAAAGAGAATGTGAATTGATTTGTAGATGTTTTTTTCCTGCTAATACCTGCCCAGATGGTTCTATTTCATTCTACACCCCACCCCCACTATCAAAACACACGGGATTGGGGGAAATTAGTGTTTGATCCATTGAGACTTGCAGACAAGACGAGGTTGATTATAGATAAAAATAAATTTTTAAGGAAGGCATTACATAGAGAATATGCCATCTCAAAATTTGCCTTTTGGGGCTGGGCCTCAGTGGTAGAGCGCTCACCTAGGATATGCAAGACACTGGGTTAGATCCTCAGCACCACATAAAAATAAATAAATAAAGGTATAAAAAAAATCACATCAATATTTTTTTTTAAATATGCCTTCTACGTTGAAAGTATAGACTCTGAAGCTACCAACCCTGTAAACTGACTATTTTTTTTACAGATTTAAATGGCAAAATCAAGCCAGGCCAATGGCACATGCTTGTAGTCCCACCCACTTGGGAGGCTGAGGCAGAAGGATTGCAAGTTTGAAAACAGCCTTGGCAATTTTGCAAGACCCTATCACAAAAACTAAAAAGCGCTGGGGATGTGCCAGGGTGATAGAGAATCCTTGGGTTCAATCCCCTGTACTATTAGAAAAAACAAAAAAAGCAGAAGCAAGTAATAGAAAAAAGAAAATTGAGTTTCTCTCTTAAATGAAAGCTCATAGCTTTTGCACATACACTGCCTTTGTTGCATAGAAATAGGATTTGTAGATTCTGTATCATTATACACACACACACACACACACACACACACACCTCATTTGTTATAACTGCTTAGTAATTCATTGTATTTAGATACCATAATTATTTATATAATTCTCCTACAAAGTGGACATTAAGGTTATTTGAAAGCATTTATTTTCTATCAATCAAAAGTAGGATTTGTTTAATCCCTTTAATAGAAGTTTATGTATGTGGTAAAATCTATAACAAAATTTATTTTTTTAAACTGGGAATAGAACCTAGGTATACTCTACCATTGAGCTATATCCTCAGCCATTTTTTTCTTTTTTTTTTTTTTGAGACAGGGTCTTGCAGACTCGCTCAGGGGTCTTGCTAAAGATTACCTTGAACTTGTGATCTTTCTGCTTCAACCTTCCTAGTCACTGGGATTACATGTATGCAACCATGCCTGGCTCCATTTTTAAAGAGTACTGTTTAGTGATATTAAGTACATTCACATTGTGCAGCTATCATCACCATTTATATCAAGAACTTTTTCATCTTCCCAAACTGAAACTACCATTAAACAAAAATTCCCCTAGCCCCTGGCAAGAAATTCTACTTTCCGGCTATGAATTTTACTACTCTATGATCTAAGTGGAGTCATGCAGTATTTTTCCCTCCTCCGGCACCCACCCACCTTTTTTTTTTTTTTTCAAATGGTACTAAGGATTGAATCCAGGGCCTTAAACACACTAACACAAGCTCTACCACAGAGTGATACCCCTTTTTATTCTGTTTTGAGACAGGATCTCACTAGGTAGCCCAGGCTGGCCTTGAATTTGGAATCTTCCTGCTTCAGCCTCATTAGTAGCATATACCACCACACCTGGCTAGTATTTTGTCTAATGGCTAGATTTCACTTAGCATAATGTCCTCAAGTTTCATTCATGTTGCAGCATGTGTTGGGATTTTCTTTTCAAAGCTAAATATTATTCTATTATATATTTTATTTTGTTTATCAATCAATGGACAGTTTTATTTTTCCTTTTGGCTACTGTGAATAATGCTGCTGTAAACATGGATGTATAGATTCCTGTTTTGAGTTCTTTCAATTTGGGGGCATATACCTAGAGGTAGAGTAGCTGAATATGTTTTATCTTTTGAGGTTTATCCTCTCGCCCCCCCCCCTTTGGTAACATACTTATTTCTTCCAGAAGAGCTACAATTTAAATGTTTCTGTGAAAATAATGTTATATTGACATTTTAAAGAAAGTTTTTAAATACATAGTATTTCAGGTATGCATAAAAGTTACTGATTTGTAAGAGTCATGGATCAGAAAGTTGAAAAATATGTTCAAATTCTAAAATTTAGAATTTTGGAGTATTACACTTTCAGTAGATGATAATGTTTGATATCTTTGTATATAAGTTAATTAAAGGAGATATATTTACAAAGGAAGAAAGGAGATCACCTAGATATTTTTAACTATCTAAAGTAAAAGTTTCCTTTTTTTTTTTTTTTGAAGTAGCATTTTAATTCTTCATCCAATACTTTTTTTTTTTTTTTTTTAATGTAGGCTGGAGGCAAAGCTGGAAAGGATAGTGGGAAGGCCAAGGCCAAGGCAGTGTCTCGCTCACAAAGAGCTGGACTACAGGTAATGAATGTGTGCTGTTATAGTTCATTTTTAAATTATTTTCTTTATTGTTGTATTTCATGACCCATAAGAACATTTTTAAACATGGAAGTTGGAAGTTCAGACTAAAATTTAAGTTTAGTTTTATCCTTTTGGTAATGGTGAAAGTTTGAGCAAATGGGTGACATAATCCAGGTGACCCTAAAGGAAGGGGGAAGGGAACTTAAATTTGATGCACACATTGTGTATTTTAAGGCACCATGTAAATTCTCAATTAGAATTTATTTGAAGCATATTTAATGTGAAGTGTTATGGAAGTCAGATGGTTTAAAAACAAATTAACATGTACTTAGAGTGGGATGAGAATGAATAAAAAGCATGTGTGCAGAAAATGGAGAATAAGGGTTTAAAGGCTTAGAACTTAAGGCACATAGACATTTGTAGTAGGGTTATATTATGAGTTAAATTTAAGTGGGATTATTTTGAAGTTCACCAAAACATCCATGTGGAAATGTCCAGAAGTTGGAAACATGAGTCCAGCTTTCTAAGACTAGTGATAGAATTACAAACTTGAGATCATTTGTGTAAAATTGATAATTCATTCTGTAAAAAAAAGTTTCCTAACCTGTAAATGAGAAAGGAATACAAGGATTCATTGGTGGATCCAAAGACTGAGGAATCCTCAAGAGGTAGTATTAGAATACCAAATAAAGCAGGATTTAGACTACAGTATTACTGTAGCACATATACATATGAAGTGTACATATACATATGTAAGTGTAATATGTAATACATTTAATGTGTACACTTATATATGTAGTATAGTAGTACTACCTATTCTTATTAAGTATGTATACATATTAAGTGTACATATATGTATGTGCACTTAAATACTATGTTATCATTCCCCCTGCTCAAAATAGAGTTCTTTCTTAATTATAGCTCTCTGTTATATACTGACTGCTATAGCAGATACACAGTTCTAATGAGGAAGAGAGAAAATAGCCAGGCACCATGCACCTGTACTGCCAGCTACTTAGGACAGGCAAGAGAATCTTAGGTTTGAGGCCAGTGTGGGCAACGTAGCAAGATTCTGATTTTTTAAAAGAAGTCAGTGATGACCTCTGAGTAGTATTGATGCCTACAAAGAAAGATTTTGAGATCCTACTATGTGCCAGACAACGTACTACTCACTAAGAATGCAAAGGGGAATAAGGTATGGATTTTGCTTTTAAGAAGCCTCATAATCACTTAGTTGGAGGAGCGGGGAATGATTTTTCTCCTTATCTGGAAGTGACTGCTAGACTTCAAGGGCAATATTCTTTAGAAGTCAAGTCTAGGTTGGGAGAAATGATGACAAGAAAGTAAGGGATTAGGGAATTTTTTGGTTTTTCTGTTTTTTGCCGTATTAGTGATTGAACCCAGTGCTCTCTACCACAGAGCTACATTCCCAGCCCTTATTTTTAATTTTTTAAAAAATATTTATTTATTTATTTTTTTAGTTTTCAGCAGATACAACATCTTTGTTTGTATGTGGTGCTGAGGATTGAACCTGGGCCGCACGCATGCCAGGCGAGCGTGCTAATGCTTGAGCCACATCCCCAGCCCTATTTTTTAAATTTTGAGGCAGATTCTTAATAACTGTGGAGGCTAACCTCCTGTGATCTTCCTACCTTAGCCTTCCAAATAGCTAGGATTATAGGCATATATCACAGTGCCCAGCAGGGTTTGGGATTTGTTTTTAAATTTTTCCTTTGAAAGGAGATTTATAGATCAACTAGAAGTAGTTGCTGTAGAATGCGGGAAAATTTTAAGTGAAGTTTCAGAAAGAAAGGAGCCAATGGAAAGGAAATTATTGGAGTTGTTGAAATAAAGGGATAGTGAAGGGGTGAGGAAGATAATAAATGATGGGAGTGATTGAATGGTGCAGCTCGGTGGTAGTGTGTGTGCTTAGCATATGCAAAGACCTGTTTTAAATCCCTAGCACCAACAGAAAAGGGAAAAAAAAGAAAGAAGGAAGAAGAAGGGAGTAGGTAAGTCAAAGGATAAATGGAATTAGGATACTTAGTTTAAAAAAAAAAAAGAAAAAGAACCACAATGAGAATATGGTATTGATTTTTCTTAGGTGTCAGGTCATCTCTTAAAACTGAGGAACAAACAGAGTTAGGGTAGAGGAAGGTAATGAAATTTTAAAGTCACATGTAGTTGTGTGAAGGAATTGACTAGATATGAATATGATCATTGTGCCATGTTCGACATGCAGTTGATGATAGCACAGTTTCTCTTTATTATATAATTAAACTTTCTATATTGTACAGGGGCATATTACTAGGACATATAAAAATAGTCCTTGGCAACTATTAATTGCCAGATAGGTTTGACTTCCAATACATGTGATCAAGTTTGTTTGTTTGTTTTATTATTTTATTTATTTATTTTTCATGTCTTCATACATGTACTTTGGATAATGATGTCCATCCATTCCACCATCATTTCTAACCCCATGCCCCCTCCCTGCCCCTCCCACCCCTCTGCTATTTTTATGATTTTATATTGTATTCATATTATTAAGCCTTTGATTACAGCTCAGTGGTGTAAAGTTAGAATTGTATAGTGCTTCCCAATGAGATATTTCTCTTTCAGTTTCCTGTGGGCCGCATCCACAGACACTTGAAGACTCGCACCACAAGCCATGGACGGGTGGGTGCCACTGCTGCCGTATATAGTGCTGCGATTCTGGAGTACCTCACTGCTGAGGTTTGTTGGGGCATATCTTGTATATGGGATTCCAAAACATTTTCTAAACTAAATGGATGAAACCATCAAATATATATCCAGAAAGACATATGTAGTCTTTATTTTTTTTCCTTCTTTTTTATTTTTGCCTTTATTTTATTTGTTTATTTTTATGTGGTGCCGAGGATCAAACCCAGTGCCTCATGTGTGCTAGGCGAGCACTCTACCACTGAGCCACAACCTTAGCCCCCCTTTTTAATAGCAGTTTTAGATGTATCTTATAGGCCTGTCACCCAGTGTGTGTTAAAAAGAAACTTTGTATACTTACTTGTACAGTTAAGCAAGGTCCAGGAGTCTATAGACTTTTTTTTAAAATATTCAGTTTTTAGTTACAGGCGGACACAATATCTTTATTTTATATTTATGTCATACTGAAGATCAAACACAGTGCCTCACGCATGCTAGCCCAAAGCTCTACCTCTGAGCCACAACCCCAATCCCAGGAGTCCATACTTTTAACTGATCTGACTAGGGTATAAAATACTGTGCTAATTAAGTAAACTCTGAAGTATATATATAGTAGAGTCAACAGTAAATATTTGTGATATTTAACAGTATAACCTCTTAGTTTTATGAAAATTGGAGTGGGGTAAAGATTTGCCAAAGTGATGATATATAAAAATCAAAAGGTGGAGGGAATATAATATAGTTCAGTGATAGAATGCCTACCTAGCATGTGCAAAGCCCTGAGTTCAATCCCCAATATTGCTTAAAAGAAAAAAAAAAAAAAAAAAACTGGATGCAGTGGTGCACTCCTGTAATTCCAGCCGCTTGAGTGGCTGAGGTAGGAAGATCATGAGTTCAAAGGCAACCTCAGCAATTAACAAAGCTCTGTCTCTAAATAAAATATAAAAAAAAGGACTGGAGATGTGGCTCAATGGTAAAACGCCCCTGGGTTCAATCCTCCACCTCACAAAAAATCACAAATATATTATGATGATATCAGAAATAAAAGACCTGAAGATCTAGTCAGTCTTGGTTCTCTGCATGGTTGTACATAGATTGATATTTTAGGAAGATAGATTATTTGGGCAAGAGTTTTTAATTCTTGGATCTTGGATTACCACTTTCGTCTGCAATGAAACTCCTTCAGCTACATTCCAGACCAGGCAAGTAATTTGAGTAGCCAGCAAGTCAAGTGGTATGGATAGATAGCAGATCTATAAAAAGGGAAAGTTCTTGCTTGATGGTGTGGATAACTAAACAGGAATTTAGGTTTAACCTGTGTGTCAGTTATTGTTGCTGTCATTTCATTATCATCTTCAAGTCATCTCTGTTCCATTGGAGATATAACATTGAATTACAGATAGTTTTAATTTTTTTTAACTTTTTTTAACTTTGTTGTGTCATAAGCAAGGGGTTTTACATGGGCCCTATAATGTTAGTTGAGGAGCCCTTTCTCCCTTCTCCATCTTGCACTAGTTTTTGTTTAGCTACAGACTACACAAAGGAGTAATTGTCCAGTAATGTTGAGGCATAGTATTGTGGCTTATAATGTTCAAGTTGCATCTAAATTCCCATTTTCTTTATCCTTTGGAAATGGTTAAATTCTTTTAAGTTAAGATTAAACAGGCTATGGGTGTAGCTTAGTGATAAAGCATATAACTAGTGTGCTTAAAGCTCTGGGTTCAATCCCAGCATAAAAAGAAAAAAAAGATTAGAAAATAAATATACTTTTAAAAGCAATCAACATATTCCAGATATTTAAATTTGGAATTTTAGTCATTCAGTAGAGGTAAATTACTGAAATCTAAGCCAAGAGTTAGGGTCAGGAGTAATCACTTTTCAATCTTTGCTTTGCACTAGAGTCATTTGGAGAACTTTCAAATGGGCTTCATTTCTCAAACCAATCAGAATCCCTAGAGAGAATGGGGAGGGTACTGGTGGTTTTAAAAACTCAACAGTTGATTGTGATGTACACCTAGTCTTAACTACTGCTCTATTTAAATGAGGAGGCGCTGTGTTTTTTGTATTACTTTCATTAAAGTTATGATAATGCCAGTATAACAAAAATGCAGTGTTACAGCTAACTGAAACTTTGAAATTTCTCTAGTTAAAAATTCCCATTATAGTGTGAAAGGATTCTAGCTTATAGCCTATGGATTTATAGAGATCATTAACATTAAAACTTGTGAATAAGAAATTATTTTAAATTACATTTTTAAACTTTCCCTTTTTTTGAGTATTAATAAATAAATTCCAGCCACTAAAAGAAATGAACCACCAGATAGACTACATGATTACCTTTAATTTCTTTCTATATACAAATAGGCTTTGCTCAAGTTTCTGTTTGTTTCAGAGAACGAAAAAGGGTCAAGTGAATATAAAAAGGGTCAAGTAGGGGCTGGGGTTGTGGCCCAGTAGTAGAGCGCTCGCCTAGCACATGCAAGGCCCTGGGTTAGATCCTCAGCACCACATAAAAATAAATAAATAAAGATATTGTGTCCAACTAAAAAATATTAAAAATATTTTTTAAAAAGGGTCAAGTAAAATAATGAGAGTTCTATGAAAGCATCATAGCAATATAGGAAAGAAATAGTGCATTGAACTCTTTAAACATTTTGTCCTTCATTTGATAAGTTATTTCATGATATGCCTTGTAGGTGCTGGAGCTGGCAGGTAATGCTTCCAAGGATCTCAAAGTAAAGCGTATTACTCCACGTCACTTGCAGCTTGCAATCCGTGGTGATGAAGAGTTGGATTCTCTTATCAAGGCTACCATAGCTGGGGGTGGTATGTATTATTAAACCTTGATTGTTATTGGTCTTTCTTACAAGTATATCTAGATCAATGATCCTTTGCATTTGAATGACTAACTAGAAAGCATATAAAATTTAGTTCCCCAAATCTTAAATCTGTTGTTCCCCAAATCTTAAATCTGTTACAGTTCTAGGCTTCTTTTCATGATGATCTGAATAGATCTGAATAAATATTTGTTCTCCTTGTAGTCACATATAATACTATTTTAGCCAGTCTTTATCTAATGTCATATATGGTACTTTAAGCCTGATGCTTAAAATATTTTCCATTATCTTTAAAACTATTTTTTTTTTAATTATCTTGAGAAATTGCTTAACATGATACCTTTGAATGGGCTAAAATACTGGAAATAGGTCAGGATCAACAAAAGAGGTAATTTGGTGATTCTTAATTTTTTGGGATTATCCTTATAGAACCTCATGAAAGCTATTGTTACTCATTTCTAAAAATTCACATTAAATCAACTTTACTTATAATTTTAGAAGGGTTCACAGATCCTTGGGGGTAGTACTTAATGTAGATACCTTAATAGGAACAGAATGTGGAAAGGGACTTAAGTTTTTTTCTTTGTATATTTGCTCTTTTTTGCTTGAGGCTCTAAGGGTTAAGATGTAGCCATCTAATCTAGGCATGGAGAAGGCATGCCCAATGGCTTGGGAGACTGAGGTGGGAGGATAGTAAGTTCAAAGCCAGCCTCAGCAATCTAGCAAGGCCCTAAGCTACTAAGTGAGACCCTGTCTCAAAATAAAATATAAAAGGGGCTGGGGATGTGGCTCAGTGGTTAGGCACCCCTGAGTTCAGTCCCTGGTACCAAAAAAAGAAAAACATGTAGCCAACTAAAAAATATTTTTAATAATAACTTGTTTTACTTTAATTTCATTCTAGGTGTGATCCCTCATATCCACAAATCTCTGATTGGAAAGAAGGGACAGCAGAAAACTGCTTAGAGGGTTGTTTTAACCAATCCTCTTCCTCCCGTCATTGTACTGTAACTGGGACAGAAGATAACAGTGGGGATGTGTGGAATTTTAAAAAACAGTTAAATGGAAAGGCATAGACAATTACTGTAGACATGCTAAAAGAAACATTTGTATGTTCTTAGACTCGAAGTTTGATAAAGTACCTTTTCATGTGGTGACAGTGTGTGTTGATTGGCTAGGTTTCTCCCATATGTTTTATACAAAAATGGAATTGATAAACCATTTTTTACAAAATTATTGTCTCAAAATTGTTCTGTTCATGATGTATTGAAAATATTTTGCTCAGCTTTTGAATTTTTTTAAAATCATAATCATTATTCAGAATAGTCTTAAAGTAGAAATTGGGAATATAGCTTTATCATGATTGATATTCCATGTTGTATTGAATGTTAGATGCTATCAATTTGTTATAATGCTCCATTATCCTATTATATACCACTAAGGAAGGAAAACTCCTTGAATTAATGCCATCAATTATAGGATACATCTCAATTTCAGAGATGTTAGAATATGGAAAAATATGCATTTAAGACCGAAATGGGGTAGTAGATTTACTGGAATCCTTTACTGAATACTTACCACGTGCCAGGCCCTGTGGTCAGTGCTTTACTAATCAAGAAATCTTATCACATTATAGACATGGTTCCTGAGGTTCACAGAAATTAAATGATCTGCCAAAAAATATTTAGGACTAACAGAGCAGAGCTAGAATATACACCTAGATCTTATTGACTCTAGAGCCCACACCCTTACCTAGATTTAATGTTAGATTTATCAAACATTTCTGCTTTTGGCTTAAAATTCCAACTTTTGGTGGTCTTTTATTGATATAGTAACAGTAATTTGTACAATCTTTTAAAAATTATTTTTCGTTGTCAGTTTCTAAATAACTGTTAGAAGATTTAAGTTAATGTACTAATTAATGGTCCATCAGAAAATTCTATTTTTCTGTCTGGAAATCTTCATAAAGAAGGAAATTTTTGATGTTTTATAGTATAACACTATCAAAACAAAACTCAATTTTAAAAATATTTTATTATGGAAATCCTCACAAATACACAAAAATAAAGAGAACAGTATGATTAAGCCCATCTTCCAACTTCGGTAGTTGTGGTCAGTCTTATTTATCCATATCCTCACCTGCTCCCTACCAAATGGATTGGTTTGAATCTCATTATAGTTATAATGTTCTCATATCTGTATACTTTAGAGAAGTACTTAAACATCTGTGTAAATGAGAGACATTGTCTTAAGATGACTAAAACATTTTTTAAAATGATACCGTACATTCAAATTTTCCACTGTTTTTGTGTATGTGCAATACTGAATATTGAACCCACAGCCTCACACTGGCTAAGCAAGTGCTCCACTGCTGAGCTACATCCCTAACCTTTTTCATTTTATTCTGAGACAGATTCTTGACAAATTGCCCTGGCTGGCCTTGAACCTAATATCCTCCTGCCTCAGCCTCCTGAGAAGCAGGGATTACAGAGTGTGCCAGTACACCTGGCTATCATACTTTTTTTTTTTTAATAGTTGATTTGTTTGAATCAGGATCCAGATAAATCTCTGTATCTTAGATTTTGTTGGTATCTCTTAAGTTCCATTTTAATTTTATTTGAAGAAACTGAGTTGTCTTATAGAACTGTCCCTTAGTGTGGATTTTACTAAACACATTCTAATGATGTCATTCAGATTTTCCTGTCCTCTCCTTATATTTCCTGTAAAATATCATTAATCTAGAGGGCTTTTGTTGTTGTTGTTGTTACTTTTAAGATTGATGATGAGTTCTGATACTGCCAGCCCATTAAAAGTTCTGTCAGCTTTTCCCCTAATGGTTTTGGCTACCATTAGTGATACTTGCCCAGATCCAGGATTCCATTAGGGGTCGCCAGCCAATGATATCACATCATTCCTTCTGTATCTATTAGCTGAAATGCTTATGAACTTTTATTTATCCATTTATTTTTATGTTTATTTTTTATTTTATTTTATTTTTTATGGTTCTGGGAATTGAACCCAGGGCCTTGTGCATGCGAGGCAAACACTCTACCAATTGAGCTATATTCCCAGCCCTACTTATTCATTTATAAGGCAGGGTAAGATAGACATTTCAAATTCTGACCATTCTCTGGGCCCACATTTTCAAGTTTCTTTATGAAGAGTCATGTGTGAGGTTTGAATAGTTTTCAGAAACACAAAGCAGTAGAAGGTGAAATAGCACACCTTTGAATCACTTGCATAAAGGCATTTTTACTAGAGTTATCTAGTTAATTGCTTCAAGTGAGTTTTTGTACCTTCTGTATCCCCAGGATTGTAGTTTATCTTCTAACAAATGTAGAACAAAGGGCTGGAGATGTAGCTCAGAGGCAGAGCTCTTGTCTATCGTGTGAGGCCCTGGATTGAATCCTTAGCACCACAGAGAAAAAAGAAAAAGTGTAGGATAATTAGGCCATGTACACAGCCTAGCTTCTAGTTAAGTCATTCATGTTGCATCCAACCCACTGGGATATTTTAAAGTGTGTTCCAGCTGTTATGTCACTTCATCCATATTTTTTTATTTTTTGGAGTGGGGCTACTAGGATTGAACACAGAGATGCTTAACCACTAAGCCACATACTCAGCCCTTTTTATATTTTATTTTGAGACAGGATCTCTCTGAGTTGCTGGGGCTGGCTTTGAACTCACAATCCTGCCTCAACCTCCCGAGTTGCTGAGATTACAGGCATGTGTCAGCTCCAAGCGATACCTGTTTTAAATAATTTCAGATTTGTATTTTAGATCAGTAAACTCAGAGAAGTAGAGGGGAAAAAAATTTTTTTAACAAAAGGTAGAACTTAAATGACCTAGAAGAATGGGAAGAGTCCAGTAGGGAAACAATATGAAAGAGATCTTGGGAATAAAGAATGGCATTTATATGAGGAGTTATGAAAAATGGTCTGAAGAGTATCTGATGTAAGGATGGAAATAAGAAAGGTAATGCTGGCTTTGGTGCCTGAGGCTTTATTGCAAAGGTTCCTTTTTTTTGGACATTTTTATTATGAAAGTTTTTCTAATATGCAAAACCATTAAGCAGTGAATAATTCTTATACCCACTACCTAGAATCTACAAATAACATATCACATAGTTCATTTGTGGAATGGCCCTTATTTGCTCCTTGTTTTTATTCTCTTGTCATTTCTTGGAGAAAGTGTTCTTCCATCAGATGAGGTCATCATGTAGGATGATTAGGAGGTCTGGGTGAGTATAATGGGACTTAATAAGTTGCCTCTGGAATAGGAGAATTGTGGCCCCCATGACTTCCCCTCCTGTGATATTAAACTTGTATATTGCATTATGTTGTTAAAGGGGCTTTGCAGAATATGTGGACATTTGCTTCTCAAGTAAATCCAATTTTAAGCAAGATGCTTGATCTGCTGAGGTGGAGCATTGATTTAAAAGTAATTTCAGATTTAAAGGTAATTTGATCCAGCGACTTGGGAGGCCTAAGCAGGAAGATCTCAGGTTCAAAGCCAGCCTCAGCAATTTAAAGAAGACCTGAACAGCTCAGCGAGACCTGTCTCTAAATAAAACAACAACAACAAAAAGAAGGGGGCTGTGGATTTGGTTCAGTGGTTAAGTGCCCCTAGTTTCCATCCCCAGTACCAAAAAAAAAAAAAAGGTAATTTAAGAGCATTTTGTGTGTGTACTAGTAGTTTCCTGAATGCATAAAATGTTCCATTTACACATTTGGCCTTTTGGATAAGCCACATTGCTATAGTATCAGCCATGCCAACATCTCAAGGGAAAACTTGGTCTGGGGGGCCTTCAGATGCTGGTCAGGTGGGAATTCAAGTGGAGTGATATATGTGTAGTGTTCATTTCTCAGTTTTTGTTTCATAAGGGAACCCCAAGTCAACCAACCTGAAATATGTGAAAATTGAAAACCATCCCAGTAAAAAATATACTTTTCCGCAATCTACCATGAACATTTTGGGGGGAACTGTATTGAACCTAAGGGTACTCTACCACTGAACTACATCCCTAGCCCTTTTTACTTTTGAGGCAGGGTCTCACTAAATTGCCCAGACTGACCTTAAATTTATAATCCTCTTGATAGCCCCCAAGTCACTGGGATTTTAGCACAGGTTACTGGATCCAACTATTTTTTTATTTATTTTTGTACCAGAGATTGAAAACCAGGGGCACTTAACCACTGAGCCACATGTCTAGCCATTTTTTATTTTGAGACAGGGTCTTGCTAAGTTGCTTACAATCTTGCTAAATTGATGAGGCTTGCTTTGAACTTTCGATCCTCCTGTCTCAACCTCCCAAGCTGCTGGGATTACAGGTGTGGGCCACCATGCCCAGCTAATATTTATCTTAAAGTGCAAATACATGGTGCTAATGTCTTTTGGGGTGAGACCCAACCCAGCTGCTGGAATTGTTTGGACATCTGGCAGGGGGAAAAGTATGTTGGAATATTTTTGAAGGAACAGGGCATTTTGCTTTGAGAGCTGTAGATATATGAGAGATTTTTTTTCAAGAGGAGAAGATAGGAGAATTGTGGCCCCCATGACTTCCCCTCCTGTGATATTAAACTTGTATGTTTCAACATGTAGTTAAAGGGGCTTTGTAGATGTTATTATCTAGACAATTAGCCTTAGAAGCAGAAGAGGAAATAGGAGACAAATTCAGAGTACTAGCAGTACCACTGCACCTGAAGATAGAAGGACTACACGTAGAACAGAAGGAGATTAATCCTGCTACTAATCAGTGAGTTTGGAAGAGGACTCTGAGGCACAGAGGAGAACATTGGCCTCAGTCAATGGCTGATTTTAGTTTAGTGAGACCATGAGCATAGAGTTAACTATGCTGCCTCAGACTTCTGATCTACAGAAACTTGCTGAAAGCCACCAGGTTTGTGATCATTTGTTACAACAATGGAAAATAGAGGAATATGTCCCTACAGGATTGAGACTAAGACTTTAGGTCCCTATGGGATTGAGATTTACGATTTATTATAAGAAAAGTCTCTAAAATCCTTTTTTTTTTTTTTTTTAAGTTTTTAAGTAGTTCTGGAGTCAGATACACCTGGGTTCAAATCTTTGTTGGCTGGTTCCTGGTTTTGTGGCTTCACCCCTTCAAGTCTGTCTTCATCCCTAAAAGACAGCTAGCAGTACCTACCTACCCCTTGATCTCTCTGAGAACACATGCATCACATACAATGCCTTGTGCCCAAAGAGTTCCAAGCCCCCAACCCCTGCCAAGTGTCATGGCCTCTTGGTTTTTCAGTTGGTATTTCTAAGCCTTTATTACTAGAGGTTCAATGAGAGTATGCACAAATTAAACTCAAAATACAGAATATGAGAACTGGTCCTCTTATGTCAGCAGCTTAGAAAGGTACTTCAGGAAGTACCAAGGTTAATGCTAAAAGTCAGTGCTGATAAAGTATAGGAATCTGTAGATAAGATGTGTCAGGATATCTTCCATAACCCCAAATTGGAAATGCATCACATTGCGTAGTCTCATGAAACCTTTGAAGAGCATACCAATCACCAGTAATGTGTAAACTAAGAAGAAAAATAGCTACATTAAGCCAGGAACAGTGGTGCGCACACCTGTAATCCCAGTGGCTCAGGGGGCTGAGACAGGAGAATCATGAGTTCAAAGCCAGCCTCAGCAATGGCGAGGTGCTTAGCAACTCAATGAGACCCTGTCTCTAAATAAAATAAAAAATAGGGCTGGGGATGTGGCTTAGTGGTTGAGTACCCCTGAGTTTTAAGCTACTTAAAATATGGATGCCTGGGCTGGGGTTGTGGCTCAGTGGCAGAGCGCTTGGCTCCCACATGTGAGGCACTGGGTTTGATCCTCAGCACCACATAAAAATGAATAAACAAAATAAAGATATAAAAAAATATATGGATGCCAAACAATTAGCTCTGTTCTTTCATCTTGTCCTTTAGCTGAAAGCAACAGATATTCAAATGATGCACCTAGAATACTATAAAAAAATGTATATCATGAACCTTCTAAATAAATACATGAAAATTAGTGAAACCAAGAATACAAACTCTGTCTGCCAAAGACCTACTATATGTGTGACACAAAAGCCCCATGAGCTCCACAGAGATGTCTCTACAGATGGACCCTCCTTTCAGGAGCTGGTGGTAAGAAAACAAACTGGCCAGCGGTATCAGTAGCCGAGACTATCTTCTCCAGTGGCATGGATGCCGTGAGATTCTGTGAATCAAACCTTTTACCAGATTGAATTTCTTAGCTGGTTAATGATTACACAAATTTTCCTCAGATTTTTTGAACCATTTCAATTCTGTAAGTAAACTCTAACATTGTACTTTTTAAAATATACTTTTTAGTTGTAGATGGACACAATACCTTTATTTTATTTACTTATTTTTATGTGGTGATGAGGAATGAACATGTGCTGGACAAGCACTGTACCACTGAGCCACAACCCCAGCCCTCTAACATTGTACTTTACAGCCACCATACAACTAAAATCCCAACCCTGGAGATTAGACCAGTTTCTTCCAGTTGGCTCATTCTTTAGGGAAACCCAGTTCAGTCAAACAGCTCTTTGTCCAATCCTTACTTGGTTGTTTCCTTCCACCTTCTCTTTAACCATGAGTCCTTTATTCCTGGATGTGCCCTATTTGGGAACTTCAAGAACTAAGTTCTACAAATTCTGATTATTTGTAGAGTCAGAAATGTTGGATAACATGTTAAAGTATATTTAAACTCCAAGAACTTTTGCCATTTGAGTTGTATGCCTTTCAAACTTCAAATGTCCGCATTTGCTTATAACAGAAATCATTCATTTTATGAATAGATGATAGGGGTTCCCACATTATTTTTTTCACAAATAATTCATTACCTAAATAAGTATGTTAAATAATGAAACTGAATAATGTCTTTTTTTCCAAAATGTCAGAAAAAACAAGTTAGTTTATTGTCAATTTTAGTTTTTTCTTAAAATTTTTCAGTACTGCTTATCAATAAAAAATGAAAGGGTAGTATATAAATTCTAATGGAAATCCTGAGCAAATTTGTTTTGGGGGGGTGAATATTGTTTGTGTTTATTTTTTGTGGGTTTTTGTTTTGTACTGGAGATTGAACCCAGGGGCACTTAACTGAGCCATATCCTCAGCCCTTTGTAAAAAAAAAGGGTTTTTTGGGGGGATACCAGGGATTGAATTCAGAGGCACTCAACCACTGAACCACATCCCCAGTCCTATTTTGTATTTTATTAGAGACAGGGTCTCACTGAGTTGCTTAGCACCTCGAGTTGCTGAGGCTGGCTTTGAACTTGCAATTCATCTGTCTCAGCCTCCTGAGCTGCTGGGATTACAGGCGTGTGCCACTGGCCCCTGCCCTTTGTAAAAATTTTTATTTTGAGACAGGGCCTAAGTTGCTTAGGGCCTTGCTAAGTTGCTGAAACTGGATTTGAACTTGTGATCCTCCCGCTGCAGCCTCCTAAACCACTGGCATTACGGGTGTGTGCTACCACGCCCAGCCTGAGTATATTTGTTTAATTGAAATTAATTTTCCTTGGAGATGTATACTTGATCTTTTACTTATTGCCTGTGTTCATCATCACATTTTTTGTGGGAAAAGTTGTTTTTAGTTTATATGGTGGAATTAAATATATTCTGTATAAAGACAGGTGGGCTAGACTAATCTCTGGACAATCAATTTCAGTTTTAGAAACTATGAGAAAGTGAGTCTCTTGGTACTGAAGGTATTGGAGAAGGGCTGACCTAATCAGACCTGGCCACACTGAGCCGTGTGGTGCTAGCACTTTGAGAGCCTCATGGGCTGCTCGTGGTTTTCCATCTCTACAGCAGGAAAGTGATCATTAGCTGCTGCCTGTGTGTGTGTGTGTGTGTGTGCGTGTGCGTGTGTGTGTGTGTGTGTTACCAGGAATTGAACCCAGGGCCTTGTGCATGCAAGGCAAGCACTCTACCAACTGAGTTATATCCCCAGCCCATCCATCATTAGCTTCATTTTATGGCAAGGAAATTTGGGCAGCAGATAATTTAACATCCCAGGGCCACATATCTAAAGTGGAAAGGAATTTAATCTGTTTAGCTCTAAGACTTAGAACTTTTTTCTATAGATAGGGAAGGCCATTAAACATTTTCTTTGAAAACCTACCAACATGCCTTATGCAGATTTGTCTCAATCTGCTGAATAAATCTAGGAAATTGATACCAGCCTTATTTTACAGTTGAAGATATTCTGATTCAGAGATGTCAGATTGCCACACCCAAAGTCACATGGCTCCAGTGGGTAGCACAGCTGGAATTTGAATCCAGATCAATTTGACCCCCAAGTCCAGGCTCTATCAGTGCAAAGAGCCCCACAATATACAAAAGGGTCTCCAGCCAGCCATGGATGTGCAGCTGCATTTATAGTCATTGTTCTGTTTTGCTTAAAGCTGCAGGTAGAAACTAACTCTAAAACCCTCATCCTAATGTCTCATTGAGAGACATGTGGCCTTTGGAGCTATCAGTTGGTATCTATCTTCTGGGCTTTTGCAAAGAGTTCATATAATAGGCATATATAGATATATACGTATCCCCTGGAAGAGAAGAGGCTGTGGCTCCCTACTTTGTATGAAGCCAGAAAAAAAGGCACTTCTGTGAATAGGCAAGTCTCCAGGCCTATAACTCTTTCAATTCCTGAGTGTGGTTAGTGGAGAAGAGCATGCTAGGAACTGACCAGAGGCCTATAGATTCAAGCTTCTCATGTGAATGAGTGTGATTATGGATATAAGAACAGAAGCTGAGGAACTCTGCCCCCAAAGCCTTTCTTGTGGAATTTAGCAGCATAATCCTGTGTTCCAGTCTTTATCCTGGCAAAAAGCTTGCTTCCTGCCCCCTCCCCATGGCCCAAAATGAGCTTCCCTGTCCCAACTCCACTTTTTCCTCCCTCTATCCACTTTCCTCCCCCATCGTCTTCTCTAGCTGTGAGTACAGCCATGTACTTCCGGAGCCCATACTCTTCCTGGTGGGCACAGTGGTGCATACCTGTAATTTCAGCAATTTGAGAGGCTAAAGTAGGAGTATTACAAATTCGAGGTCAGCCTGGGCCACTTAACAAGACCCTGTCTCAAAAAGGACTGAAGAAAAGAAGAAAGAAAATACAATAAATAAGTAGTTGAGATAATAAATACAAAAATAAAAAGGACAGAAGGTTTACCTTAGTGGTAGTGCACCCCTGGTTTTAATCTGTAGTACCAAAAAAAAACCAAAGTCCATTCATACTCTCACACTGGACAAAGTACACATTCTGACCTCCTGCAGTTCTACAATTCTTCCTTCAGATTTTCACAAATCGTTTTCCACTCACTACCTAGGCTTTTCTGGTCACTTAACCTGTCTCCCAATTTTAGCCCATTCTACAGACTATGGTTAGATTGTCCCCAAAATTTGTCCCTTTGGATTTGTCCAACCTGCTCCAGTGCTTCCAATACATGCATATGCCATTTTCATCCAGGGATGATGAACGCTCCTCACTAAGGCCTTGCATGTGTCTGGAGACTGATACTGAAGCTGCTTTCTCTACTTAGTCCTTTGTCACCAAGTTTGTTTTCTCCCATTAGTAAGTTGGATTTCCTTCATATCTCTTCCTCGGAGTTTGATGTATTGAGAGTCTTCCATGTGCTATTGCAAAGGGGTTGTTAATGACACAAAAGACTATTTTTCTCTGGATGCCACCCTCAAAAACTCAACTTAAATGGAGAGAGGAGAAATAGGTGTGTAGAGAAAGATTTCAAGCTCAGGCATATTGAATATATGATAAGGTGCCAGATGAATGGCAGAGGTCTCTTCCCATTCAAAGGAAGAATGAAGGTATCAGAAGACGGGAACTGACTGGGGTTTGTTCCAAGTACAACTTCCTTGTGAATTTTACAGGGCTCCCATTGCTTTCTAGCAACAGCTATGTTACTGTGCCACAGCTCTGAGGACCTGTGCCTGGACTAAGTCTCAGGGCCCAGGGTCCTCTCACAGCCTTGACTCCACTGGTTGCAACTCTCCCTGGTTCAGGAATGGGTCTAATGACCTTGGATTTTTTTTCCCCTCACTATCCATGGATTTTTTTTTTTATACTGGGGATTGAACCCAGAGGGGCTTAATCACTGAGCCACATTCCCGGTTATTTTTTTTTAATCTATATATTTTTTAGTTGTATATGGACTCAATTCCTTTATTTATTTTTATATGGTGCCAGGATGGAACCCAGTGCCTCACACATGCTAGACAAGCACTATAACACCACTGAGCTATAATTCCAGCTCCATCTCCAGTTCTTTTTATTTTTTATTTTGAGATAGGGCCTCACTAAGTTGATTAAGGCCTCAATAAGTTGCTGAGGTCGGCTTCAAACTTGTGATCCTCCTGCTTCAGCCTCCAAAGTTGCTGAGATTACAGATGTGCACCACTGTGCCTCGCTATGGCTTTATTTTTCAAATAACATGTATTAGTATTTTTGTAAGTGTTTAAAAGGAAAATTTTAAAATATAAGTATTCATGGCTGGGGCTGTAGCTCAGTGGCAAAGCACTTGCCTAGCATTTGTGAAACACTGGGTTCGATCCTCAGCACCAGATAAAAATAAACAAATAAAATAAAGGCATTCTGTCCATCTACAACTACAATTTTTTTTATTTTAAATATTCAAAAGTATCCATGTACAAAACCTTCAGGATTCAGAGGAAATTTCCAGTGAGTGGATAGGAGTATTCTGGGAATGAGAAAGAGAGGCCCTTGGAAGAGGGAGGATCCAATCTAGGGGAAAGAGGAAAGGAGAGAGGAAGAAATGGGGAGGACAGAGGTGGGAGGAGGATGAAGGGAAGACAAACAGATGATCCAGAATATCCAGAAGAGAATAAAAGTTGAGGCAAGTTAAGAGTCTGAGTGGAAAATTCTGTCCTGAGAGCAGTAGGTAGTAATGACTGAGAGGGAAAGTGAGCTATGGAGAGTGAAGTTTGCAGAGCAAAGCTTAACCTGCCTACATGCTGTTCCCCCATCCATACCACTAGATGATGAATGCTTCTCACACATGGTGACCCTTTGAGGATAAAGATGAGTCTTTTAGCAGTGTGGAGAATGAGCTATGGGAGAAAGCGTTTAGGACAGATAATCTGAAAATGAGGAACATAGTTGGATCTTGATTACATAATGTTGAGTCTGAATAGTTGCATCTCAACTCTGCTTCAAAGGCATGTGACAACCCTGGACCAGCAGAAAAAGTACCAGACACAGAACCTCTTAAAGGCAAGGTCATTAGACCTATTCCTGAACCAGGGAGAGTTACAACCAGAGGGGTCAGGCTATGAGAGGACCCTGGGCCCTGAGACTTAGCCCAAGCACAGGTCCCCAGAGCTGTGGCACAGTAACATAGCTGTTGCTAGAAGACAATGGAAGCCCTGTAAAAATTCACAAGGAATTTGGGCTTGGAACAAATCCCAGTCAGTTTCCATCTTTTGATACCTTCATCTTTCCTTTGACATGAAGAGAAGAAAATAAAACTTCCTGTTTCTCCAGCCTACTTCTGAGATGGACACTCACATTTGCCCACCTTTCTGCAAGGTCCTGGATCCAGCCTTCTACAAGATTATTACGGCTGGGCACAGTGACACATGCCTGTAATTCCAGCGGCACAGGAGGCTGAGGTAGGAGGATCATGAGTTCAAAGCCAGCCTCAGCAATGGTGAGATGCTAAGCAACTCACTAAGACCCTGTCTCTTAAAAAAAAAAAAATACAAAATAGGGCTGTGGATGTGGCTCAGTGGTCAAGTACCCTGAGTTTAATCCCCAGTACCCACCCACCCCCTGCCAAAAAAAAAGATTATTACATATTCTCTATATGGTCATTGATCCATCATTCTACCAGCCATTGCTATAGTTTGGATGTTGGATGTCCCCAAAGGCCCATGTGTTGAAGCCTTGTATCAGAGCAACATTGCTGGGATGTGGTGGAAATCAGGAGTTGGGACCCAGAAGAATGTATATAAGTCATTGGAGATGAACCATCACAGGGGATTGTGGGAACCCAGCCCCTTCTTCTTCCTCTTTTGCTTCCTGTCTGTAGGGTGAGCAGTTTACTCTGCTACATGTTCCCCTGCCATTGCCACCAGGCACCCCTACCAGAGGCAATGGGTCTGAAAGAAATGGGTCTTCCCAATCATGTTCTAGAACCTATAAAATCTTGAACCAAAATAAACCTTTGCTATTTATAAATTAATAATCTCAGATATTTTGTTATAATGATGAAAAGTTGTTTGACACAGTCATTGATCCACCCTTCAATGAGTTATTTGAACCATCACTTCAAGGCCACTGATCCATCATTAGAAACAAGGTCATCATCGATCCCTCTTCCTACAGGCAGCTGACTACACAGGGACACATGGTGTTCAATGTTCTTCCTCATTAGTGCCAGAAGCTGTGTTGCTGTGGGAAGATCCCCTTCCTACTCCAAGCACATAAAAAGATTACAAGATTATTGCCAGAGTATATGAAAAGAAAATATCAGGGATGAGTAATACAAATGAACTATTGCCAGAAGGTTCAGTGGGAAGTGAGTGGAATTAAGGAACTGAGTGTGGGGAACTGATGAGGACTCAAAGCACATTAAAGAAGAGTCCAGACTTGACTCCCTGACCATGGGTTTAGAAAAGACTTGTGTCTTTACAGTTGACCTAGATAAATGACACAAACACCCCAACAGGAAATACAAGAAGTTTTTTTTTTAATATTTATTTTTTAGTTTTAGGTGGACACAATATCTTTGTTTTATTTTTTTGTGGTGCTGAGGATTGAACACAGTGCCTCATGCATGCTAGGCGAGCACTCTACCACTGAGCCACAACCCCAGCCCCTAGAGGAAGTTTTCATCTGGCCAGCATCACAGATGCAGAAAAAGAAAAATTCTGAGTTCATACTGCCATGTGTTGTGAGAGCCACTTTCCCTCCCCAGAAGACCAGTAAAAGTAGTACAAGATCTGCAGGATGTGAACTAGGTAGACTCAACTACAGGGTAAAATTGTTTCTTGGGCTGGTATGGTAGCACATATGCCTGTAATTCCAGCAGCTTGGGAGGCTGAGGCAGAAAAATGGCAAGTTCAAGGCCAGCTTTAGCAATTTGGTGAGGTTGTAAGCAGCTTAGTAAGACCCTGTCTCAAAATAAAAAATAAAAATGGCTAGGGATGTGGTTCAGTGGTTAAGAACCCTTGGGTTCAATCTCTGGTACAAACACACACACACACACATACAAAAAAAAAAAACAAAAAACACATACCATACAAGAAAGCAAACCACATATAAAAAGCATTTGAATTTTAAAAAGAATTAGAAATTTCAGAAATGAAAGATATAGTCATTGAAAATAAATCCTCAGGTTAAGTAGTTGGGGAAGAACTACTTAACTGAACTGAGAGGCAAATCTAGGATTACCTCCCCAGGCTGTGGTGAGAGAAAGAACCCATTTTGGGGGTTGGTATTCCATAACTTCTGACTCCATGCATGTGGGGGTGACCCATTAAAAATAAAATTTCTGGACTGAAGGTGTAGCTCAATGATAGAATCCATGCTTAGCATTCCAATGCCCTGAGTTTAATTCCCTGCACCACAAAAAATAAAAATAAAAATTATTATGATAAATATTTAACTGGATTTTATAACTGATTCATTAACTGGGCATTATCTTATTCTAAAAAATAGAAAAAAAGTGCTCTGTGCTCTGCTCGGTGTGGCAGAACAATTGATTTTGATATAGTAACTAAATAAGGACCAAGGAAATGGAATAAAAAAAAAAGAAGGTGATTGGGCTGGGATTGTAGCTCATTGGTAGAGTGCTTGCCTTAGCACAGGTAAGGCCCTGGGTTTGATCCTCGGCACCGCATAAAAATAAATGGAAAAAAAAGGTATCGTGTCCAACTACAACTAAAAAAAATTATTTTAAAATAAGTGGATTGATTAACTCCATGTTACTTTCCTTGTAAAGGTTAAAGTAAAGAAAACTTCCTTATAATACTGGCTCAGGCAAGGAGCTCTTTTTGATTGATTGCTAAGCATCTCATGTTTTTTAGGAAAATTTGTTCTGTTTGGGAATTTTCCAACTTCCTTGAAAGTTCAGTTTGTATGGCAATTAGCACAAATGACTCCATTTTGGTCTGGTCTGTTGGGCCCTAGTTCAAGAGCTCAGTCCAAAAACATTGATCTCCTATAATTTTATGTAATATAACAAGCCTCTTGGAGAGCCTTTGCCAGCTCTAGGACCACACTTGGAGAAACAAGGTTCTAGAACAGACGATGAACATCTGCTAACGGGCAAGCACAGGAGAAAAGCAGAGACAAGTAAGGAACAGTGGTCCAGAGCCTTGCATTTGCATCCATGGATGCAGCAATGGGATGAGTTTGAGCCACAGTCACCTCCTCAAACTCCAACGTTTACTACGGCCTGTCTGAACTCCCTCCCCAAGGCAGACATATGCCTGCTAAGTGGGAGTTCTAGGTTGGGACCTGGGATTCTACACTTTGAATAAGAACATCAGTTGTCCTAACTAGACTATTGGTTGTGAACCCCTGAAAAGAGACACACAGAAGCTTTTGCCTTTGTTCTCTTATTGAAATAGTTACCAGATGATTCCTTCTCAGCATAAATGGTTCTGCTGTCCAAATTCCGTTTCCAAGAGACTTTAATTTGTGATAAAATATTGACACAAGATATTAAAATATGCTATTAAGATAGGAGTACTACCTTAATTCCTTGGAGCATATTGTAAAATTTGGATATAATAGAGGTTGGCCTCCACTCCTACTTACTTGAAAAAATTTGGTGGATAAGTTCTTGTGGGAAAAAAATTAAATATCAGGTCCTTCCTGCTATAGTTTGAGATATTAAATGTCCCCCAAAGGCCCATGTTTTAAATGTTTGGTCCCCAGCTTGGTGCTACAGGGACTTGATGGAACCTTTAGGTGCTGGGGCCTAGTGGGAGATCCTTAGGTCGCAGGAAGCATGCCCTCAAAGGGGACTGGGAGACCTCTTTCTCTCTGCCACTTCCTGGCTGTGATGTGCTGCCATAGGCCCAAAGCAACAGGATCAACTGTTCATGGAATTTAAACCTCCAAAACTGTGAGCCAAAATAAGACCTTTCTCCTTATAACCTGATTATCTTGGGTATTTGTCATATGATAAAAAAAATGACTAAACACTTTCCTTAAAAGTCTTTTAATCTCAGTGGATCTGTTCTGTCTAGAGTAATCTTTTGGGGAAGGGTCACCTGGGATAAGCTGTCTTGGGGAACCACTCCACCAGAGCCTAGAGCCAGTGAAGCATCAAGGTCCCGCATATCTTTCCACTGCTCCCAACTGTGGGTTTTTCTATTGTTGGGGTTTTCTGATACATCTTAACTCAATCAAATGTCACATTGGTATGACCTCAAGTTGTGGGAGAACAATTGGAGGTGACCTTTCTAGCAACTTGAATTCTAACAATTTGAGATGACCTGCTAATGCTCCACAGAAGGAAGCAGCATCCTTTCCCCGCCCCCTTTTTTTTTCCTCCATACTGGGAATTGAACAGAGGGGTACTTTACCACTGAACTATATGCCCAGCACACACACACACACACACACACACACACACACACACTTTTTAATGTATTATCTCTTTCTTTTTTTAATACCTTGATGTGTTTATTTCTTTTTATGTGGTGCTGAAAATCGAACCCACTGCCTCACATGTGTGAGGCAAGCACTCTGTCTCTGAGCCACAACCCTAGCCCCCCAGCTCTTTGTATTTTATTTTGAGACAGGGTCTTACTATCCCCCAGGCTGGCCTCAGATTTTCAATCCTCTTCCCTCGGCCTCCCAAGCTGCTGCAATTGTAGGTAAGCACCATCTCACCCAGTTAATAGAATCCCTTCCTTTTTAAAAGCTGTGAACTTGGGCTGGGGTGTAACTCAGATTTAGAATGCTGCTTACTTGGTGTGTGCATGGCCCAACACTGAAAAAAAAAAAAAAGAAGTTGTGGACTTGAACATGAGGTGAAGGACTTGAAGTCCACAGGCACAGTAGACAGGAGCTAATCATGTGACAAGTGCAGTATAACCACTGTGGTTAATGATATTCAGGTGAAGTAATTAGGAACAAGGGGAAACTGTTTATGCAATGAGTGCAGATAGTATGGCTCTTACACAATTAGGACTGATTCTTAGTGTCCTTTTTCATCCTTCCATGTTAATAATCAACACCAATAACGCCTCAGGCAGGCCAGTTCTGAGATGACACCTCATCTGGCCACATGAAAAGGTCCTGACCAGGCATGGTGGTGCACACCAGTAATCCCAGCTACTTGGGCAGTTGGGACAGGAAGATTACAAATTCAGCCCTGGCGACTTAGTGTAAGACCTTGTCTCAAAAAGAGGTGGGGGTTGGGGATGTAATCCAGTGGTAGAGTCCCTGGGTTCCATCCATAGTACCACAAAAAGATAGAGTAAGCCCTGGATCTGCATGCCCCCCCCCAGTCTCTTCAATACCAATACCTCCTTCATACCCCTGTGGTCAGAACAGAAGCCCCCAGTGACTCTACCTTTGGCTGCCTTGCTGTCCCATTGGGAGCACCCTGAGCCCCAACCTGGAAATACCCCACATAGAGGGAGTTATGAAGTGCCCCCTCCAAAGCTCATGTGTAAGACAAGAAAGTTTAGAGGCAAAATGATTGGGTTATGAAATCTTAACCAAATGAGTACATTAATCCACTTAAATGAATTAACTGGATGGTAACTATAGGTAGGTAGGATGTGGCTGAAGGCGGTGGGTCACAGGGATCATGCCTTTAGGGTATATATTTTTGTCCCTGGTGAGCAGAACACTGTCTCTGCCTCTTTGTTGCCTTGTCCTGAGCTGCTTTCCTCCTCCCCACCCTTCACCATGATGTTCTGCCTCACCTCAAACCCAGAGCAATGGAGTTGGCTGTCTATGGATTGAAACCTCTGAAAACCATTAACACCAAATAAACTTTTCCTCATTCAAAATTGTTCTTGTTGGGTCTTTTGGTCACAGCAGGGAAAAAAAAAAAGCTGACTGAAACAGAGGACCCTGATTACCCTGACTGAGTTCCAGTACCAGCCCTGCAAAAAAAAAAAAAAAAACATCAATAGCCTGCCATAAGCTCCAACCTGGAGATGATCATGTGGAGCTAATGCACAGGGAGAATAGGCTCTTCATCTCCCATGGCCTGAATCTTTAAATCCCTGAAGGAGGTTAGGACTAGTGGCAGGGTGAGGTGGACTTGTCTTAGAGATGGAACTGGCATGAGGGAATCTGCTGCGGAGTCCAGGAGAATAGGGAGATTGGATTCAAAAAGAGCCCTGGTGGACAGGAATTGTGGCTCAGTGGTAGAGCGCTTGCCTAGCATGTGTGAGGCCCTGGGTTTGATCCTCAGCACCGCATATAAGTAAATAAGATTAAAAAGATCCATTGACAACTAAAAAAAAAAGAGCCCTGGTGTTCTGGCTCCATCCCCACGACACATCCCAGAAAGACCAATCAGGCTGAGGACATGGCTGACCTCAAGAGGAAAAAAAATGCCTTATTTTCTATAGCATACAAAGTGCTGGTATGGTTCCTCAACCCCTCTATGTTATTTTGAGATCTCTCCAGCTTTTTAAGTACCTAATAGGTGGGAACCTAGATGCAGCTGAGAGTCTGGACCTGAGTGTCCCTAACATCACACATGCCTCTACCACTGTTCTGCTCCACTGGCCAGTGTGGACTTGAAAGACCCAGTGGGGAAATCTCAAAGCCCAAAAAACACCATCTAAGGTCTCCTTAGAGGAGACATTATGCAATGGAGTCTCCTTAGAGGAGACATTATGCATACAAACTTATTAAAAAATTATAATCTAGAGATAGCAGCATTTGGTGGCTCGCACGGGGAGCGACTGAGGGTAAGTGAAACTGCTTGCCCCTGAGGGCAGGGCGAGGGGATGGGTAGCCATTTTAAGATTCCTCTTTTATTTTGCTTCACTTTTGTTTTAAGTTGCCTGTCCCTGGAGATGAGTGAGATGGAAGAAAAACAGCTCACATCTGAGGAAAAACTATTTATGTCTGAGGAACAGATAGGGAGAAAGGACGGATGCACATGTCAGGAGGATAGAAAGGCTATAATGACTTTTTGTTGTTCCCTTTTTATTTCATTCTGTCTCGGTTTTGTTTGGCGTCATCTTGTTGGGTTGTATTATAGTAGAAATACGGGATCAGAAATTAGTAAAAAACAAACTGAAAGAGTGTTAAGTAAATTATTAGAGGAAGGAGGCATCTCAGTAAAATCAGGAACAATCAGGGCATACGTTGATACAATACAAAAATGTAGCCCATGGCTTTTTAAGGAGGAGTTGTTAAATATATCACAATGGAACCATCATGGTGAAGATTTAAAAAGAATAGAAAAGAAAAGCCCAGGGACTCTGCCAGTTGGCACATTGCCATTGTGGACGTTCATATCTTGTTTGCTTAGTCCAAAGCCTTCAGTTCAGACAATGGTAGAGGAAGGAGAAGACATAATGATTCAAGTAAAAGAGAAGGTCTCTCAAGTTAGTCAGACAGAGGAAAAGATTCAAGTAAAAGAGAAGGCCTCTCAAGCTAGTCAGACAGAGAAAGAAAGTGTAAAACAGAAAAAGCCATCAGGGGGAAAGTTACAACAGGAGACTGCTATTAACACCTTTCTATCACCAGAGGACGTAAGTGTCCAACTAACAAGGCCACCTCCATATGCTGGGAGGCCCCCAACCCCCGCAGTTGATAGTGGGGATCCTGAGACAAGATCTCAAATATTAACATGCCCTGTATTTGAGGCAGGAGGGCAGCGATTTTACCAAGTTTTAAATTTCAAAACAGTGAAGCAGCTAAAAGAGGCTGTAACAACCTATGGTCCTCAAGCACCCTTCACTGTAAGCATGGTCGAATCCATTAACAACTTGAACATGACGCCAGCAGATTGGGCTAATATGTGTAAAGCTGTGCTAAATGGAGGACAATACCTGTTATGGAAGGTTGCCAATGAGGAATTTTGCAAGGAGACGGCTAGGCGAAATGCAGCAGCTGGTTATCCTCAGAGAAATCTAGATATGTTGTTAGGAAAGGGACCTTATGAGGATCAGCAGCAACAAATTGCATATGATCCTGGTGTATATGCACAAATTGCTGTAGATGCAATTAAGGCATGGAAGACTTTACAAGGACATGGAGGTTTACAAGGTCAATTATCTAAGGTAATACAAGGAGCTAATGAACCTTATGCTGAATTTGTAGATAGGCTTATTCAAACAGCTACCAGAGTTTTTGGGAATACAGAACAAGCAATGCCATTACTAAAACACCTGGCTTATGAGCAAGCGAATCGTTGGTGCAGAGATATCATTAGACCATGGAAACATGAAGATTTAAACACATATATTAAATTATGTAGAGACATTAATGAACAAGGGCAAATTGTGGCAGCTGCAGTAAAACAGGCTTTAGATGCCAGGCCAAGAACATGCTACAATTGTGAACAAACAGGACATTTTAAAAGGAATTGCCCCATTGGAGGAGGGTTTAACAAAACTAGGTATCAAAGGAGTAGAATACCAGGTATTTGCCCACGATGCCGTAGAGGGAGACATTGGGCTAATGAATGCCGTTCTCAAACCACCATAGAGGGTACTCCATTATCAAAAAACGAACAAGGACCAGGTGTTTATCCACGATATCATGGAGAAAGGCATCGGGCTCCATTGCCAAAAAATGGACAGGGGGGCCCAATGCTCCGGGGCCCAAAACCACAAATATACAGAGCACTGGAGGAACCCAGCAACCCCATCAGAGTAGTGCCCAGGACACATTGTCCATCAGATCCCTCATCAGACAAACCAGAGGGAGCGCAGGGTTGGACATCTGCGCCTCCGCCAGAGCAGTACTAACTCCAGAGATGGGAGTTCAAATCATTCCCACAGGGGTGAAAGGACCTCTTCCCAAAGGAACAGTAGGCTTATTATTGGGACGCAGCTCTTCTACTCTAAAAGGACTTATGATAAGTCCTGGGGTAATTTATCCCGATTATGAAGGTGAAATAAAAATTATAGCCAGTTCTCCAAAGGGTATATCAGTAATTTCACCAGGAGATAGAATAGCACAGTTACTAATAATACCCAGCCTACATGATAAATTTTCCAGTCGTACTGTAGAAAGAGGTTCCAAGGGATTAGGCTCCACAGGTGTAGATTGGGCTATGCTTTCTTTAAATTTAGATTCTCGCCCCATGCTAAAACTAAATATTCAAGGACATGAATTTAATGGGATACTGGATACAGGTGCAGACCTTAGCATCATCTCTCGTCAAGAATGGCCAAAACATTGGCCATTACAACAAGCCACTCAAACGCTTCGAGGCCTAGGAGTGGCAACTAATCCCCATAGAAGTGCAATGGTATTAGATTGGAAGGATCCTGAAGGATGTGAAGGAACTATACAGCCATATGTATTGGATCATCTTCCTATAAATTTATGGGGACGAGATGTCCTAGATCAATTAGGTTTGACATTAACAAATAACATCAACCAAAATGCACCCACTATTATGACTAGACAAGGTTTTAGGAAAGGAAAAAGATTAGAAAAACAAGAACAAGGTATAGCAGCACCAATACAAATAGATCAAGGAACAGACAGACATGGGTTGGATTTTCAGAAAGGGCCACTGAGACAATAAAAATTACTTGGAAATCAGAAAGACCAGTATGGGTTCCTCAGTGGCCCCTGACTAAAGAAAAGATACAAGCAGCCCATGACCTGGTCAAACAACAATTAGCAGAAGGACATATACAACCTTCTGTATCTCCCCATAATACTCCCATTTTTTGTCATCAAAAAGAAATCTGGTAAATGGAGATTATTGCAAGATTTAAGAGCCATTAATAATGAGATGGTTATTATGGGACCTGCTCAATCAGGGATTCCTCAGTTGTCTGCTTTGCCAAAAACCTGGTATGTTTTAGTTATAGATATTAAAGATTGTTTTTTGTCAATTCCAATTCATCCTGAGGATAGTCCACGTTTTGCATTTACTATCCCTGCACTGAATCATGAAGGTCCTGATCAGAGATATGAATGGAAAGTACTCCCTCAAGGGATGGCTAACAGCCCAACTATGTGTCAAATTTATGTTAACAAAGTAATCCAGCCACTTAGAAATCAAAATCCTGAACTACAAATATTTCACTATATGGATGATGTATTATTAGCACACAAAGATAAAAACACATTGCTAGAATGTTATGCCACACTTACAAACTTATTAAAAAATTATAATCTAGAGATAGCAATAGATAAAGTACAATTAAATTTTCCAATTAATTATTTAGGAGTTCTATTATCCTCAACCATAGTCCGTCCACCAAAAATTCAAATACGAGTAGATCAACTCAAATCACTTAATGACTTTCAAAAGTTATTAGGAGACATAAATTGGATAAGGCCTTATTTAGGTATACCAACAGGAGAGTTGGGACCTTTATTTGATATCCTAAAAGGTCCATCAGATCCAAATTCACCCCGAATGTTAACGCCTGAAGCAAGAAAGGCATTAAAAATCATTGAAACATATATGGAAAATATGCATTTGGATAGAATTGATATAAGTTTGCCTTTATTATTTATTGTACTACCAACAAAAAATATTCCTACAGGAGTATTTTGGCAAGAAGGTCCATTATTATGGATACATTTATCTTATTCTCCTAACACTATTCTTACTAGGTATCCTGAGGCTGTAGGACAATTAATACTCAAAGGAATAAAAGCAGCAAAGGGAGTGTTTGGAATTTCTCCCAATAAAATTATTACTCCATATACTATGAATCCAATTGATGAGTTAGCTAATGAGTTAAATACTTGGGCAATAATCATGTGCAAATCTAATGTTTCATTTGATAACCACTTACCATCTAATCCTTTATTGTCTTTTTGGTCATTGCATCCTGTAATTTTTCCAAAAATGACAACAAAAACACCTATCATGAATGCTCCAAATATATTCACTGATGGGTCAAATAATGGTACAGCAGCAGTCGTTACCCCTGATCAAACTTTTACATTTTTAGTACCCAAACAATCAGCTCAAAAGGTAGAGCTTAATGCAGTTTTACAAGCTTTTGTGATGTTTAAAGATTCTGTATTTAATTTATTTTCTGATAGTCAGTATGTAGTTAATGCTATAGTATCTCTTGAAGATGCTGGTAGGATTTCCCCTTCTTCTACTGTTTTCTCTTTGCTTTCCACTATACAAAGTCTAATCTGGGACAGAAAAGATCCATTCTTTATAGGACATATCAGGGCACATACAGGATTGCCTGGAGCCCTTAGTTTGGGCAATGATTTAGCAGATAAAACTACACATGACATACATATTTTCTCTACACTAGAAGAAGCTATAAATTTTCATAAAAAGTTCCATGTCAATGCTAATACTTTACAAAAGCGTTTTAAAATAACTAAGGAACAAGCTAGACAAATAATAAAACAATGTCAAAATTGTGTGACCTTTTTACCACAAGTTAATCTTGGAGTCAATCCTAGACGATTGATACCTAACCATATTTGGCAGATGGATGTCACACACTTGCCAGAATTTGGAAAATTAAAATATTTGCATGTTACAGTTGATACTTCTTCTGGATTTTTGATGGGCTCCCTTCATGCCGGAGAAAAAACTAAAGATGTTATAGCTCATTGCTTACAAAATTTTGCCACTGTGGGTGTTCCAAAACAGTTAAAAACAGATAATGCCCCTGGTTATACTTCTACCTCTTTTAAACAATATTGCTCAACATTTGGCATTACTCATATAACAGGAATCCCATACAATCCACAGGGACAAGGCATAGTTGAAAGAGCTCATCAAACTATTAAAATGTACTTATTAAAGCAAAAAGAAGGAATTGGGAAGGGGTATATATTCCCCAAAGATAAACTTAAAATAACCCTTTTTACTCTAAACTTTTAAAATTTGGATTCATCAGGACTTAGTGCTGCGGAAAGGCATATGTGTCCAAAAAATGTGCATAAGCCCAAGGTACTTTGGAAAGATATTCTAACAGGACAATGGAAAGGTCCTGACCCAGTGATTGTCTGGAGTCGGGGGTCTGTTTATGTGTTTCCACAGGGAGAACAGCAGCCGATTTGGATTCCAGAAAGATTAACTAAAGCGATTTCTACAGACCAAAAAGAAGATGATTTAGCTCAAATCCATAACAACTGATATCCAAAACTCCAGTTTGGCTATTCTTACATCTGCAACAGAACCAGGATGCTTTTTTCAATATGTATTTTATTATTGCCCTTTGCCATATCATGAAGTTCTATTTTGTTTTTTGAGCTCATACAGACCTAGGTTAATGTTTTGCTGATCAGTTCTATTTTTTGACTATAGAGTTTTTAAACATTGCAATGGAGATTTCACCTGTAAAAAGTTATAAGGCCTTTACTATAATGTTATGTGTTGTATGTATTCTATTATGTGTGCACACTTGTGTTTTGTGTTATATGTTTGAATGTACGTATGTCCATATATCATATATGATGAGCGCTCATGATAAAATGGATCCAAATTTTTTTTTCACGTGATTTATATGGTTTAATTTAAATTGGATAAACAACTGTTGAGGATTGTTTTAATATGTAAACAAAAAAGAAGGTTAACAGATCTGTTTGTTTACTTTCACCTTTCCTTTTCATTATATTTAATAATTCTCTTAAAGATAATGTAAATTGTTAAGAAAATTGTTTTCTTTTAGTGCCTTCTGTAATGTTACATAATTTTTTCTTTAGCCATTATTGCCAGAATTCCTATCTTCATCCCAGTGCTGGTGAAGTCAAAGATAAAACCAATCTACAGCTTCTGCAATAGCCATCACTGAACTGCTTGCAGAACTTGCCTGGACACATTGTGAGCTCACCTGTATGCATTGTGAACTATCTGTTGGTGCAGCGACTTGTGGTAGTGTTGGGGTATTTTTGCTGATGATGTCATTGGTGGTACAATTTTTCCAAAAGGAGCCGTCAATTGGCTTGGTGTATCTTCCTCCCTTCTGCTTGTCATGATCGTCCAGCTAAAATTTGGGGGCCAACAGAGGGGAGGCAAAGAACCTCACCCCCCCGCTGGTACAAAGACCTCTCCACAGGTGTGGCTGTATACTGGACCGGTAGTCAGTGACGGGTAAGATCCAATTGCAATGGTACCAACCTAAGGACCATATGTACTATTGGACAACCTAAGGCAGGCACGGTCCCTAAGCCACATGCTTGTTGTTTAAACAGAGAGGGGGAGATGTTGAGAGCCACAGCGGAAGGGGCCCCAGCAAACTTCCAGCTGCCAGAAAACTTCCAGCTGCCGGCTGATGATTGGCTCACAGCGGCCCCAGCAACATCTAGCTGATTGGCTCCTCTGCGGTGATGCTCATTGGGCTGTTTCCCTGCCCTTTCAGACCACGGAGCTGCTCATTGGGGGACTTTTTTGGCTCCGCCCATGTGACCCAGCCAATCGGCCTCAAGAGCAGGAGGATTGTGGGAGGTGGAGAGAAGCTTGTGTGGGAGAAAGAGGCTTGTGGAAAGCCGGTGGTGGCAGTTGAGGCTCTGAGGGTTTTTCCTGAGAGGCTGTTTTGTTTGGCGTGTGTGGTTCTAAAAATAAAGTTAGTTTCTTTTGACAAGTGGCTCCTGATTGTGCCCAGCCAGACTGCGGCACCTCGCAGGTCAGAGCAGGAATTTACATAGTATCCTGTCAGCCCAGTTGTGGGAGAAAGAATGAAATTCTTGATTGGTCTTCCCTACTTCACAACACATCACCTCTTCCTAGCATTTTGTTCACCTCCTACCTACAGCTTTCTCACCAATTCCCTACTCCCTCCCTCCTCTCTTTCCCTTCCTTCTTTCTTTTCTTCTGTAAAAAATGCATGGAGGTCTACGAAGTGCCAGGTACTCTGGTAGGTACTGGAAATACATAAAGATAAAAGTAAAGTTTCTGGCATCACTGGCCTTATGTAAACAAGTAACTATGAAATAATGAGTTAGATGCTTTAATAGCAGATCTTGTAAAAAGTGCTATGGGAGCACAAAAGAGGAAGCAATTTATTTTTTCCCCCATCAGGACAGTCTAGACAGGGGTGGGTGGTGCACACATAAGTCTCAGCTACTGGGAGGTAGGAGTGCTAAGGCAGGAGAATTGCTTGAGGCCAGGAGTTCAAAATCAGCCTGAAAAACACAGCAAGACCCATCTCAAAAAAAAAAAAAGGGTAAAGGTAGTAAAATTTAGGGTGGGATGTAGTCAGTGATAGAGTCCTTGCCTAGCATGCCTTCGACTCCGAATTCCATCCCCAGCACCACAAGAAAGGAAAAATTGACTAGTACTCAGGGCAATCAGGTCCTCTGTTTTAGTCAGCTTTTTTGCTGCGGTGACGAAAAGATTGGACAAGAACAATTTTGGATAAGGAAAAGAAGAAAACTTAGGTATCTTTATACCTACAATAAAGACCTTAAAAAAGGAAAAGAAGGGCTGGGATTGTTGGCTCAGTGGTGGAGTGCTTGCCTAGCATGTGCGAGGCACTGGGTTCAATTCTCATATAAATAAAATAAAGGTCCATCAATAACTAAAAATAATTTTTTAAAAAAGGAAAAGAAAACACTTCCCAGTATAAGAGAGAAAATAGATTTTTAAATATCCAAGTGTACTTTATTTTTTAATACTTATGTTTTAATTGTAGGTGGACATAATATCCTCATTTCATTTTTATGTGGTGCTATACAGACACAGTTACTGAGAACAGGCAGTACCAGAAGAGGTGGGTACTATCATTATAGTCCTTTTACAGATGGGGAAATAGAGACTGAATAAATCACTCTCCTGGCAGGCACTGTGACACATCCCTATAATACAAGAGTGTCAGGGGGCTGACGCAGGACGATTGCAGGTTCAAGACCAGCCTCAGCAAGACCCTCAGCAATATAATGAGACTTTGTCTCAAATTTTGAAATATCATGGTGTAGTGTATTTGGTAAGAGTTATATGATCTAAGTGTATTATGTATACCAGATAATGATGTAAAAAATGTGTTTATTTTATTCGCAATACTAGGGATAGAACCCAGGGGTGCTCTACCACTGCATCTCTAGCCCTTTTCATTTTTTATTTTGAGACAGGGTCTCACTAAGTTACCCAGGTTGGTCTTGAACTTGCAATCTTCTTGCCTAAGCCTCCAGTCTCTAGAGATTACAATAACACACTACTGCACCCAGCCAATGTAAAATATATTTCTCTCTTGGGATAACAGTCAAAAACTATTGCCTAGTTCTTCATTTACTGAGAATCAGTTATATTTCTTCCCAGATCTGCTCATTATGCCTATTTTTTCTTTTTTCTCCACATTTTTATTGGTGCATGATAGTTATATATATCGATGAGATTTATTGTTACATTTTATACATGCACACAATATAACAATTTAATTCGGGCCAGGTCCAGGGGTGCACACCTGTAATCCCAGCAGCTTGGGAGGCTGAAACAGGAGGATCTCGAGTTCAAAGCCAGCCTCAGCAATGGTGAGGCACTAAGCAATTCAGTGAGACCGTGTCTCTAAATAAAATACAAAATAGGACTGGGGATGTGGCTCAGTGGTTGAGTGCCCTGAGTTCAATTCCTGGTACCCTGCCCCTCCCAACCAAAAAAGAACAATATAATTTGGCCAATTTCACTCCCCAGCATTTCCATCCTCTTTCCAGATTCCCACCCCTTGGTCCCTTTCCTCTAGTGATCTCCCTTCAATTTTTAGGAGATCCATCTCTACCTTTGTTTAATACCTATTTTAAACACATAATTCAGTTAATAGTGATGTAAACATATTATGAAATAAATGTGAAAACAGTTATTTCCATCAAAAGCATGTCTGGAAAAAGTAGATTAACATAAATTGCTTTTTTTTTGTACTGGGAATTGAACCCAGGATGCTCTACCACTGAGTTGCATACCCAGTCCTTTTTATTTTATTTATTTATGTTTTTGATTCCAGGTACCAGGGATTGAACCCAGGCATACTTAACTGCTAAGCCACATCCCAAGCCCCTTTTTTTTATTTTTTATTTTGAAACACGTTCTTGCTAAGTTGCTTAGGGCCTCCCTCAGTTGCTGAGGCTGGTCTTGAACTTGTGATTCTCCTGCCTCAGCCTCTGGAGTCACTGGATTCATAGGTATGCATCACCACACCCGTGACTTGTTTGTTTTGAGACAGAGTCTTGCTAACCTGTCAAGACTGGCCTCCAACTTGTGATCCTCCTGCTTCAATCTCTAGAATAGCTGGGATTACAGGTATGTGCCACTGTGCCTGGCTGTATCCGGTCTTTTTTAACCAATACTTTTTAATTTGCTACAGTCCAGCCTGGTTACCAGAAGAGGATGTCCCTTGATTTCCCTCTATAAACAAAAGATTAACGGTTTAACCTCTGATGAAAAGGCTATTGGATATGAATAACCAAATGAGCAAATAACAAATATAAATTATTTAAAACACTCAATAAGGGCTGGTTGTTGCTCAGTGGTAGAGCACTTGCCTAGCATGTGTGAGGCACTGGGTTCTATTCTCAGCACGGCATAAAAATAAATAAATAAAATAAAGGTCTATCAATGACTAAAAATATTTTTAAAAAATAAAATAAAACACTAAGAAGAATTTCTAGGGCTGAGGTTGTGGTTCAGGGCTTGCCTAGTATGTGCGAGGCCCTGGGTTCGATTCTCAGCACCAAATAAAAGTAAATAAATAAAATAAAGATATTGTGTTCATCTACAACTAAAATATCTAGATAGAGAGATAGGACAAATCTTTAAAAAAAAATTCTAGCTGGGCCTTGTGGTACACACCTTCAATCCCAGTAGCTCAGGAGGCTGGAGCAAGAGGATTGCAAGATCAAAGCCAGCTTGGGCAATTTAGTTAGACCCTGTCTCAAAAAATGAAAAAGGCTGGGGTTTTTAAGTGGTTAAGCCCCTCTGGGTTCAATCCCCAATACTGAAAAAGAAATGATTTCTAACACTGTTTTAGAATACTGCCTAATAACTAATGACTGTATCGATGAATGGAAAAGTCTAAGTTTTCAGCAATATCTTTGTTTACAGTAAGTATTCTGAAGTGAGCTCAATACTATTGATTCATTTTTTATATGTATTTTTAAACTTTTTCATATATATGTAATACAGGTAAAAATTAGTCCTCACTGTACACAGCGAGATTATATCTGGAGTCATTCACTGTGAAACATTTCTTCTCCCAGGGATATTCTAGGCTTGTACTAGCATAAAGATAACCCTTGATTTTACTCTTCACAAAGTCTAATTTTGAGATGTACTACATTGTTCTTTTAATAACTACATCCTACTCTTTATGCCTGTGGTTTTTAGACGGGTGGCAAAACTCCAGGAGGCACTCTGGAAATTTGTGGACTTCTGATAGTGATGCTAACATCTTGAAATGCACTTCTTTTTTGGGTGGGAAGGGATACTTGGGATTGATCCCAGAGGCACTTTACCACTGAACCACATCCCTAGTGAATTTTATTTTTTTACTTTGAGACAGGATATCTCTATGTTGCTTAAGCCCTCCCTAAGTTGCTAAGGCTGGTCTCAAACTTGTGATCCTCCTGCCTCAGCCTCCCAAGTAGCTGGGATTACAGTCGTGCACCACTGCACCCAGGTTGTAAAGTACTTTTAACAGCACAGCCCACATGACTTCTGAATGTTCAGGAAGACATTTATGTGCATGGAAAACTCATTTGTCATTATCTAAGTCTAGAACTGCATTTTCCACATAAGACAAAGGGATTTAGTTTTAGTTTGGGTTGCTGAAAATTTTAACATCCCCAGCATTTTTCAGGCCTGCAACTGCTGGCTAATCAGAGATAAGCATTAATTTTGTAGTTTGGATCTATACAGAAATTGTTCATCATTTCCAAATGTCACAGTATTACCCAAGACATTGATCACACTCAAATGGCACCCCTGTTCTTGTTTGTAGACAAAGGTGCATCCAACTCCACATGGTGCGCTACTGAGCAGTCATAAGACCCTGAGCATTATACTCAGTGAAACTCATGTTATTTCATTATCAGGAATTTCCTTTTCCTTTCTTTGTTATTGTTCAGTCGGATATTACTAATCTTTAAAAATGATATATGTAGGACTGGCCTTGTAGCTGAGAGGTAGAGCACTTGCCTGGCATGTGCAAGGCCAGAAGTTTGATTCCCAGCCCTGCAAAAAAAAAAAAAAAAATACATTCAGGACAGTAAAGTAACATTGTTACAAAGGGGGTTATCCTATCTAAAAAGCTACTATAAAGTAGTAATAACTGTAACTTATTTAAGAGTCCTCTATGAATATTTACAGTGTCTCTACTTTCATTCATTCAGAAGCCTTGATTTGGACAAAACAAGAAAAACCTGAGACTCGAGGGCTGGGGTTGTAGCTCAGTGGTAGAGCACATGCCTCAAATGCATAAGGCACTGGGTTCAATCCTCAGTACCACATAAAAATAAATAAATAAAGATATTGTGTCCATGTACAACTAAAAAAAAAACTTGGGACTAGAACTAGATAATATTTCAAAGAATTCAAAGTCTTTAAGATAACTGTCATGCTCTGCTTCTTGGTTACCATGAGGTGAGCAGCTTTCCTCTGCCTTTCCCTTCTGCTATGATACTCCACCTCAGGCCCACAGGGATGGATTTGGCTGACCATGGACTGAATCTCTGAACTGCTGACCTCAAACTCACAATTTTCCTGCCTCAACTTGATGAGTAGCTAGGACTCCAGGATCATTGGTTTGATAGCACCATTTTCAAGAAACCCAAAAAACTTTGCCTAACTATTGGGGTGTTGGTAATTTTGAGTGAGCGAAAGATCCAGCAGACGTGTGAGATGCTACAGTGCTATTAAAAGAAGTTCATTAATGACATTTCTGGGGGATAATCCTTGGAAGTAGAGATGACAGAGATAGAATACATGAATGACAATCCTGGTAGAGTGAATATTCTTTTTTGAGAGAGAGAGAGAGAGAGAGAGAGAGAGAGAGAGAGAGAGAGAGAGAGAGAATTTTTAATATTTATTTATTTTTTAGTTTTTGGCGGACACAACATCTTTGTTTGTATGTGGTGCTGAGGATCGAACCCAGGCCGCACGCATGCCAGGCGAGCGCGCTACCGCTTGAGCCACATCCCCAGCCCCAGAGTGAATATTCTTTATGCCAACATGAAAAATGACTCCAACAAGCAGCAGAAATTAATTGATCAAGAGCTGGAACACTCAGTCATCTGGACTAATAGTGAAAGAGTGGAATCGTGTAAAACTGCCTGCTACAGCCAGGAATACATCATTTAGGAAAGATCCTGGTGCCGAAGGTAGGTAGAATCTCTACACAGTGGATGGCAAATCTATGTTTAAGGAAAGAGAATCATATGATGGCTGAAACATTTTAAAGTTGTTTGAGAACTTCTACTTTGGTTCCCTAAAGTTCAATTCCATTTACATCTCTCAGAGGTTGACAGTGAACAATTTTGGAAACTACGTCTCCTATGAAGAAATCAATTTCTCCTGAGCTAGATCTTGGAAAATATTGGAAATTGAACACCTCTTAAGGATACGAGCAAGGAAACAATGCTGATATCAGAAGGACTATAAAGAAGAGTGTCAGCAGCAGAAGGGACTCGCTTCTTTGGGCAGACCAGCAGCAGGGGGAGTGCTCCCAGTGTAGCTTTGCCAAGCTGTCCCCATCAATTCTTCCAGGTACTCTGCTAGCGAACTGCAACCCCTCCTCCTCCCTCATCACATTTTTCTTCCCTCCATGTCCTCCCTTTCTCATTCTTCCATTCTTTATTCTTACCTTAATTCTTACTTTTTGTTAAATCTGCTCTGAATCCTTAAGTGTTAAGGCATCTATGTTGTGAGACTGTGTCTAACCACATTCAAAGATTTATCCGTGAAGTTCGGCATGGTGGCACACACCTGTAATCCTAGTGGCTTAGGAGACTGAGGCAGGAGGATCCTGAGTTGAAAGCCAGGTCCTAAGCAACTCAATGAGACCCTGTCTAAATAAAATATAAAAAAGGGCTAAGGATGTGGCTCAGTGGTTAAGTATCACTGGGTTCAATCCCCAATACCTGACTCAAAAAAAAAAAAAAAAAAACCCACAGATTTATCAGTGGAACTACACAGATTATTTGTGAATAAATGAATCTCCAAAGTTAAAAAAAAATAATAAAAAGATAGCCGGGAGTGGTGGTGTATGCCTATAATCCTAGACACTCAGGAGGCTGAAGTAGGAGGATCCAGAGTTCAAAGCCAGCCTCAGCCAGTGAGTTCCTGAGCAACTTAGCGAAACCCTGTCTCTAGATAAATATAAAAAGGGCTGATGGGGCTGGGCTTGTAGCTCAGTGGTAGAGCGCCCACCTCGCACATGTGAGATACTGGGTTCCATCTTCAGCATCACATAAAAATAAATAAAATAAAGGTATTGTGTCCATCTACAACTAAAAATATAGGATTTCTTTAAAGGGGGCTGGGGATTGACTCTGTGGTAAGTGTCTCTGAATTGAATCTCCGGTACAAATAAATAAATTAATTAAATGACCTATCTCTTTTCCTCTTGTATTTAAAGCAACTTGCCTTTAAAGCAAATGGGTTCTTCTTGTTTTCTCCCCCAACCCCGACCCATGCTGGGGATCAAAAATAGGGCCTGGGCATTTAGGGCAAGTGCTCTACCGCTGAGCTATATCTTCAGCCCCCTGTACTTAATTTTCACCACGAGTGTTACTACCCTGGCCCAAGCTCCATCCCTCACTGTAAGTGACATAGTGGTCTCCATTCTGCCACTATCTCAATACATTGCTACAAAGGGGTCCTTTCAAGATGTAAGGAAATGCTGTCACTCCTCAGCTCAGAGTTCTGTAGGTATAGGAATTTTATTTGTTTGTTTATTGGCACTGGGGCTTGAACCCAGGGGCACTTAACCACCGAGTACATCCACAGTTCTTTTTTTGAGTCACGGTCTCACTAAGTTATGTAGGGCCTGCTAAGTTGCTAGGGCTGCATTTGAACTTGCAGTCCTCCTGCCTCAGCTTCCTGAGTTGCTGGGATTACAGATGTGTGCCATTGCACCTGGCCCTTTTTATTTTTTTGAACATGGGGATCTTGCAAAGTTGTTTAGGGTCTCACTAAAGTTCTGAGAATTTTTGCCTCAGGCCCCCTAGTCACTGAGATCAAAGGTGTGCACTGCCCAGCAGTATATGAATTTTTATTTGGATCTTAACAAATAAGCCAACTGCAGGCAAAAAGCATTTATAAAACAAGAAAAAATGAACGATTTGAAATTTAATGATATTTAAGGAATTGTTATTTTTCAGATAATAGTGGTATTGTGTTTGTTAAAATAAGAATTCATATTTTTATTATTCTGTGTGTGTGTGTGTGTGTGTGTTAATGGGGATTGAACTCAGGGCCTTGTGCATGCTAGGCAAGTACTCTACCACTGAGGCACACCCCAACCTGAGTTCATATCTTTTCAAGACAAACCATCTAGCAAAATATTTATGGGTATGATGATATATTAGGAATTTTCTTCAAAATAATCCAGTTGGAGAATGGGGACTGGTTGGGAAAAGAGAATCAATGAAACAGGATTGTATGTGAGACAGCATAAATATAAAAGAGAAGTTTCTTGACTTCAAATATCTCCATTTTGAAAAAGTGAATGCAAATCGGGAAATTATAAATTAAAAACTATAAGGAAGAATGTATACATCTTGAGTACACAGATAAATTGAGCTCATACATCTACCTTTTCTCTCTTCTGAAATCCAATTAAAATTGCAGTAATAAGTCAAGGAAAGACTCAAAGACTTAACAGGATCATGTAAAAAGAACAGAGGTCACTTAGAGGTGCTTGTTCTGGCCAAATTTGAGATGATTTGAACAGCAAAAAAGAATGAGTGTACTTGTTTAACACATTGCTATGGTAGGGATATGGTTTGAGTGTCCCACAGGAGTTCATGTGTTGAAATTTAATCCCCATTATGAGGTTTTAAGAGAATGGAATCTGACTATGGTTTTTTAGAACTTTGGAGGTGATTATAAGTGGGTAAGTTCATTAGGATGGAGTTCCATTGGTTGAATCTTGGTGGCTTTATAAAAAGAGAAAGATCAAAAGAGACACAAATATACCCACATTCTCCCTATTGCCACGTGATGCCCTGTACTACCTCAGGATTCTGCCAGCAAGAAGGCTATCATCAGATGTGACCCCTTGACCTTGAACCAGAACCATGAGCCAAAATAAACCTCTTGTCTTTTTTAAGGTTACCCAGTCTCAGGTATTTCATTATGCTTATGAAAAATGGACTAACAGACACATTGATTAAGAATCCATGAGTCCATAGCGATAGAAGGAGGGAGGGACTGTTGCAAATACGAAGGAGATCAATTGATTCAGTCAACTATCATTAATTGATGCCAAAATAAGACATTATCAGGTAAAAGGTCTGGGGACAAAGCATCACCCCTCAGGTTGCCTACTCCTCAGGAAGGGTAAAAGATACCTTTATGGTTGGGAAGTTTGAATTTAGCTTCATTGCTGAGTCAGAGATTTTGTGCCACCCATTGTGAAGAAAGATTGATCATATGCAGCATCACCTATGTAATATTCCTGCTAAAAATGTTAAATTTGAGAGCTAGGGTTATAGCTCAGTTGGTAGAGTGCTTGCCTTGTATGCACAAGGCCCTGGGTTCAATCCCCAGCACCACCAAAATAATAATAATAATAATAAATAATATTGAACTTGAGTTCAGTCAAGTTTCTAGACCTACAGTCTTAGTAAAGCACTTAAGCAACTTAGTGAGAGAGACCCTGTCTTAAAATAAAATATAAACAGGGTTAGGGATGTAGCTCAGTGGTAAAGTGCGTCTAAAAAAAGTTTCTAGGACTAATTTTTATTTTACAGAATATACAGGAGCTGTTTTATAGAATAACAGACATTATACAAAGTCAAAATCCTGGACTCTTTAAGTAGATACCACTGCCTATAATCCCAATGATGGGAGGCTGAGGCAGGAGGATGCAAGGTCAAGACCAACCTCACAACTGTGCAAGAGCCTGTCTCAAAATTTTTTAAAAAGGTAGTTTTACTTTAAAAAGAAAGTGGAAAAGCAAAGACCATGTAGTATATAGTCCAATTTATAGGAAATGCCCCCAAAAGGAAAATCTTATCTGGAAACAGAAGGTAGATTATAGTTACCAGAGATTGGAATGGAAGCAAGATTGGCAGCAAGAAGGAATAGGAAGGGATCGTACTGGGGTGATGGAATGTTGTAAAAATGTATTATGATGATAGTTACACAACTCAGTAAATTAAAAAGTAATGAGTTATACTCTTGGATGGATGAATGTTATCTTATATAAATTATCCCAATAAACTTGTCTTTTAAAAAGCGAATAAACATAATGGGGTATATTTAATGGTAGGGTGCTTGTCTAGCATATGTGAAGACCTCTAGCACTATAAAAAAAAACCTTAATAAATAGAATTATACTTTTTTTAAAAAGGTGAAAGGATTGTTCTAGGTTAAAAGACTAAAGACGCATAACAGTCATATGTAGTGTGTGAGCCTCAGTTGGATCCTGAGGGTGGTAGAAAGGGAAGGGACAATTATAATTATAATTACAATTATAAAAGATATTCTAAGGGCTGGGGACATAGCTCATTGGTAGAGTGTTTGCCTCACATGAACAAGGCCCTGGATTCAATCCCCAGCACCAAAAAATAAAAATAAATTTAAATATATATATATATATATATCTCAAAATAATATATATAAATATATATTCATTCTAATTATATGTAAATTATACTTTAATAAAGTTGACTTTTAAAACACATCCTTAGAACAATGGGCGAAATCTTAATATGGACCAGACTGTAGATTTTACAAGCTTTCTGAGTTGTGATAAGGGCATTAGGTGAACACAACCTTTTAGGGTTCATGCCTAGGCCCTATAAGGAAAAGTTTCCTTTCACAAATCACATGCCTGTAATCCCAGCAATTCAGGAGTCTGAGGCAGGAGGATGGTAAGTGGAAGGCCAACCTGGAAAACTTAGACCTTGTCTCAAGATAAAAATAAAGAGACCTGGGGATTTAGCTCAATTGTACAGCACTCATGGGTTCAATCCCTAGTACAATAGAAAAAGAAAAGTCTTTGACCCATTTCCCTAGAAGTGGTTCCTATGTTCTCAGGCTCTTAGGGACCCTGAAGCCACATGGTAATTGTCCATCTTACCTTCTCCTATGGCCTTTATCATAGAAGGCAAATTTACCTTTTCCTCTTTTAGGTTTGTGCTTGCTTCTCACTTTTTTAAAACTAAACAATATGTTCTTAAGAACATGCAGAAGTGCTAGGGATTGATGAATGCAAAAATCGGGATAAGTTACCTCTGGTGAGGGAAGAAAATTACATAACTGAGGACTCACAAAGAATGTTTCTGGGGTACTAGTAATACTAGACACACTAAGGTTCTTATTTCTGGTTTTAAAACTTTTTATAGAGTTTTTTTAAAAATATTTTTTTAGTTGTAGACGGACACAATACCTTCATTTCATGTTTATTCTTATGTGGTGCAGGGGAGCAAACCCAGTGCCTCACACATGCTAGGCAAGCGCTCTGTCACTGAGCCACAACCCTGTCCCCTTTATAAAGAGTTTTGTAGACATGTGGTAGGCAACTTTTCAAGATTGCCCCTGAGGTTGGGGATGTGGCTCAAGCGGTAGCACGCTCGCCTGGCATGCGTGCGGCCCGGGTTGGATCCTCAGTATCACATACAAACAAAGATGTTGTATCCTCCAAAAACTAAAAAATAAATATTAAAAAATTAAAAAAAAAAAAAGATTGCCCCAGATACCAGTCATGGTGACACACAACTGCAATCCTAGCAGCTTGGGAAGACTGAAGCAGGAGGACTGAAAGTTTTAGGCCAGCCTCTCTCAAAATAAAAAAATTAAAAAGGGCTGGAGATATGAATCAGCAATAGAGTGCCCCTGGGTTCAGACCCCAGTACCAAAGAAGGAGGAGGTGCGGGGGTGGGGTGGTAAAGGGGGAGGAAGAAGAGATGAAGGGATGAGGAGGAGGAGAGGAGAAAGAGGAGGAGGGGAAGCAGGAGAAGGGGAAGAAGAGGAGGAAGAGAAAGAAGAGGGAGGATGAGAAGGAGAAGAAAAAGGAGGAGGAGGACGACGACAGCCCTTTACAGATATACTAAACAACAGTGGTTGTATAATCTTTTCCCTTAAATATGGACTGGACCCTCTCACAGAACACAACAAGAATACAGCAAGAGAGATAAACTGTTATTTCAGACAGAGCTATTAAGTTATAAGATTACAACTTTCATCTTGCTGGGCTCCACTGCCTTTCAGCTTGCTTATTTCTATAAAGCAAGCTGCCATTTTGGGGAAGTTTTTGTGAAAAGAATCTCAGCATAATCTATCAACATCCCACAAAGACTTGAATGTTGCCAAAATCCACAAGAGTGTGCCAGGAAGCAGATCCTTTCCCACTGGAGCCTTGTGACAACTATGGGAAACCTTGACTGCAGCCTGCAAGAGACCTCGAAGCCGAGGATCTAGGTGAGCTTAGGTCTTCCTTGACCCACACACATTGAGATGTTGCCTAGTCACTAAAATTTTGGACTAACTTGTTACATAGCAACAATCAATATACTTTGTATGACTCACAGGACAAGAATTTTAGGTCCAATTCTGAAATATTTAAAACAGGACTTTTCAGGGGACCTATATTCATTACTGTTTACTGAACCATTTCTTGTGAGCCTCTCTGGACCAAGCACTGGTCTAGGTGCTGGGACCACTGGTGAACAACCTAGACTGTCTCTGAGAAGATTTTACATGCTAACTGTTCACACACACACACACACACACACACACACCATGTGCAAGCCACTCAATTCATTTGATCCTCAGAGAAGGAACTGAGTCTCTTATTCACTGTATTATGAGGCATGGTTATACACATTGCCACAGTTTTCAAAGGATGGGTGAGGCAAACCCACACAGAGCTTGGAAATTAATTCCCATGGGCATCCATGAACGCCTCCAATGGAGAAACAGATTCACTTGGTTACCTCTCCTTCCCTTCATGTGCCCCTTTTACTTAGGGCTGCCACTAGAGAATTTTCTGATCAGGTAGTCTTAACCAAACATTGGTAACATTGCTAACTTGGCATCTGATCTGCCTTCCCCCTAAAAGATCTGCAAGGGAGGAACCTGACTACTTTGGCTCAAGGTCCTTTTTATAGTACCCAGTATGATGCTTGATGTCTGCTACTGAGTGCAACAAACACTTAAGTTGACTAGTTTTAGTCACAGAGGACTAATCTATATATCAAGACAAAAAAAGATTTGAGTTGTCAAAAGTAAGACAGGGTAGAAGAAATGATAGGTAAGAGACTTAACAGGAAAGACTTAAATCTAGAAAAGCTCCATGAACACCTTCCCTTTTGCTCCTATTTTCCTCCAGGTTTGAATTCTTCAATAGCCTATGAATTTTAAATTCTGAGTCTATATACCTACATACATTGCTAGTTTATACATTCTTTAGACTAAAGAAAGCAAAGTAGAAAATATTGAGACATGTAAATGCACATTCCAAACATTATTGACTAGATTATGTCAACTTGGAGCTCCTAAAAGAACTAGACCACCAGGACCCAATCAGTGGTTCATGATTAAAAACTGAGCTCACCAGGGTGACATCAACTCCAAACACATCTCATGTTCACTAGTTGAAAGTTTCCTTTATCTTTCAACACTCTTTGTGCAACTTGCTTATTGCTTGCTTTCCTAAATAAGTCTTTGTACCTGCTGATGTATCTTAAAACTATTTTCAGTGGTTTAAGAACCTGCTAAGGGGTGAAGCTGAAGTCCCCTTCTTCCTCCTAGGGGAACTTACTTGACCCCTCTCCAATGACCAAAGGATTTTCTAGGCCTGAGCCAAAAGCACATACTGTCACCAACCCTTGCAAATAACCCAGAGCACTTAAGCATTAAGCCATATCCCCAAACTTTTTGGAGACAGGGACTAAGTTTGCATATTCCTGACATCAGAGTGTGGAACATCTTCTCAAATGCTTATTTGCTATATCTTTCCCATTGTCTTAAATTCTGAGCTTTTTGCTAGTACTGGATATTGATCCTAGGGGCACTTTACCACATCTCAACCCTTATTATTGCTGAGGCTGGCTTTAAATTTGGGATCCTTCTGCTACCATGCCCAATTAACAGAAAATGTTTTTGACATTCACAGGGGACTTGGATGGCACACAATTAAGAACCAGCAGGCAGGAAGCTCAAAATTTCTGGAACACCTCAGTTGTCAAGTGCAAAATCCCACCATTAGAATAGACAAAACACAAATGCTAAGGCCAATTAAAGAGGTCAGTTTAGGTGAACACTGATGCCCTAGAGGTTGAGGTATTCTTAGCTTGGTCTCTAGATATATAGCTCTGTAAGATCACTTGCCTAAGCATGCATGAGATCCTTGATTTGACCCCCAGGATGACAATCACTTTATATTCAAACTGAAATAGTTTTACTGTTCCAGGAACATGAATCCAGGAATCACTGTTTTAGAGGTTGAATCCTGACACATTCCCTCAATGAATGCAAATGCTCAGTTTTAAGTTAAGCTTTAAATGTACCAAGTAGAAATTTCCCACTGCTGTTACAGGAGCACTGGCTAACCTGGTTATAATCTCTTATATGCTCAGTATCTAAGTAACCTATGGATATGGGCTATGGATGTATCAGTGTTAAGGCACTTGCTAACATGGGAGATCCTGGGTTCAATACCCAGTACCACACTATTTAAAAAAAAAAAAAAAGTAACCTGTTGCTGCTTAAAATAAAACCTACACCAGCACTTTAACCCAAATAAGGATAAACAAATGTCATTTAGTTTTTATTCATAATCATAAACTTAACTCTGCAATCCAGCTAGACTTGGGAGGGGAATAAGGAAAATATGGAACCCAAAGAACTGCAGCGAGAGCACAAAGATTATGGGATATTGCGAGCAGATGGGATGGAGGGGTGCTCTCGTGAGCTACAGAAGGAATGGTTTGGTGGTTAAGATAAACACAAGTCAAATGTATTAGAGTTGTCCACAGTCGGAAATGGTGATCTTCTTGCTGGTCTTGCCATTCCTGGACCCAAAGCGTTCCATGGCTTCCACAATGTTCATGCCCTCTTTCACCTTCCCAAAGACCACATGCTTGCCATCCAACCTGGAAACAAACAACAATTATTAATACCAGTGACCATTTATGTAACCAATAACCAACAACTCTGAAGCAATCTGAAAAGAGGCCCCTACGCGCGCAAACACAAACACAAGGCCAACTTATCAACATACTAATTTTACAAAAGCAGCACACTCTGGTGGAGCTTAAGTATTAAGTACCCAGTTTCGTTTTTATGTTAACAATTGCACATATTGATGGGATCTGATGTAACATTCGTACATGCACACAATATAATTTGGCCAATATCACTCCTTAGCACTTCCCACTTCCATCTCTGCCCAATTTCTTATAGTATCACATTGGCCAACTCTTGTACCTATGCATGCCCTTCTTCCACTACCTTAGAGATGGAAACATAAAGGAAAGGTTTAAACAAGTTAACTAGTATTCCCAGAGTTAAAAACTCATTTAGTTTTTTTGTTGTACTTGTTGTGTTTCATTCTTACCACTCAGTCTTGGCAGTGCAGATGAAAAACTGGGAACCGTTTGTGTTTGGCCCAGCATTTGCCATAGACAAAATGCCAGGGCCTGTATGCTTTAGGATGAAGTTCTCATCATCAAACTTCTCCCCGTAGATGGACTTGCCGCCAGTGCCATTATGGCGTGTGAAGTCACCACCCTGTGAACATGATAGGAAACCATTTTTGGCAAAGTAACCAAAGACATGCCTAATCTGCAAAGTTCAAACTTGAAAACTCAAGTTCAAACTGAATACACAATCTAAATAAAACCACTATGTCATACCTGGCACATAAATCCTGGAATAATTCTGTGAAAGCAGGAACCCTTATAACCAAATCCTTTCTCTCCAGTACTCAGAGCACGAAAATTTTCTATTAAAAAAAAAAATACATGTTTACACACACATACACACAAATTGTATTCAGAATACCACTGTTAAACTTAAGAAAATGGAACCAACCTGCTGTTTTTGGAACTTTGTCTGCAAACAACTGCAAAAGAAAATGAATTAATTAACAACATATGCTTACATATTTTGTTGCACAGTACCCAGGTCTTTAGGGGCTTCTGAATCATAAATTCATTCTCTCACTGGAAGAGAATGCTTCCTCAGGAATTACTTTGAATCCCAAATAAGAGCTGCTTCTAGTCAGCCTTAAGATCTTGTGGACTGAGCTGAGAAACATGAGACCCAAAGACATGCCAAAAATCTAGAACCAGTAATGACTGAAATAGTGAGACTCCTAAAAAGTGACTCAGAATTTTTAATATATCACACCTACTTCTGAACAGATATTTGGCTTCTCAAATGTATATCACCTCCGACTTCATGCTGGAACCTAAGAACACTATTCTTAGGAACAGCAAGCACCACTGCATTATCAGAAGTAAACAGTAAAATGTTTTAGTCACTGGCAGTGAAAATGCTATTACCTCCAACCTGTTTACATGGCTTTACAGATTCCAGTCATTTTATGGTTTCCAGGTCCCTTACCTATTAATGGGGTAAAAAATAAATTCTGGATTCTAGCACACCTGCTTTCAATATGAAAAACATGAGGACTAGAGATCTTTGTGAACTATATTCTTATAGCAATGTATTAATGTCTTCAAGTATTTTACCTAGAATATATGAATTCTTTTAAAACCTTTGTGGCAGTAAGGATTGAACCCAGGGGTGCGTAGCTACACACCAAATACTTTTTGAGAACAGCTGATAGTTGCTGAGGCTAACCTCGAATTTGATCCTTCTGCCTCAGCCCAAATTTAAGTTACTACAGCTTCCCTTTTAGACCTTAATAAGTTAAAGCCCTCTTTGGCAGTTCCACCTCCATTTTCACTAAGAAACCTGTAGGAGGTCTTGTCTCATTTCCATTAAGCTCACTGGCTGACCTGATGCTAACTTGCTGCCCAGCATTAAGCTCCAGCCAAGTTTCCACAAGGGCCCTTGTCAATTATCAGCTCTGACCACAGATAAAAGGGTGAAAACTGATTAAGATCTAACGTTTCTCCAATAAGTGCCTACTATGTGCCAGGCACTGTGGACAAGGTAGCCAACAAGGAAATTCCCACTGCCTTCAGGAAGACTGCACTGGGGGAAATCCTATTTTTAGAATAAAGCCCTAAAAACCTACACTGGCAATATTTTGCTTAGAGGCTTAAAGGAATACCACTAGGCAATATCTTTCTTCATTACACTCTAAGCCTATTCATATTGGGTTTACTGGAACAGAATGGAGTACTTGTAAAATAAATACGCCAAGTTGTTAGATATTTCGATATGATTACTAGCTGATCTCTAAGTAGTCATTTAACACCTTCAAAACTAATGAGGTAACCACTGGTAATCCACCTTGGTCAGAGAGGGCTGCTGCGCGGCCAGTCTCAACATGCCTGTTATATAGAGGGACAGCAGGGAGGGGCTCACGAGCGCCTCCCTGCCCGCGCAGTCACTGCAGCGGAAGGCGGTCCTCGGGCACCAGCAAAAGCCAGGCCCGTGTTCCCATTTCCGCTCGCGGGTGGGGGAAGCGGAGGGATGTTCGGGCCTATATCTAAGTTTTCTATTTTAAACCAACTGGGAAGCAGTTAAGTCACAATCAATCATACCCTCTTAATAAACCCTGCATTTTTTGCAGTACATCCAGGATTATGGGACGACTATATTAATACGAACCGGCGCACGTTGCGCCTTGGCTCTGGAAAGGCCAAGACCTCAGGAAGGTCGCTTCCCTCCTTCGGCTGAAGGACAACCAGTGACCCCCGATGGGACCCGAGGTGGAGCTTCCAGGGAAGCGGCTACCAGGGCTCCGAAGCCGTCCGGATCGGCCGAGCATGGAAGCCAACGGCTCGCAGGCACCAACCCGAGAGCGATGGGCGGGAGCGCGGCGACCGAGCACGTGCGCTGGGTGGGCAGGGCGCGGCCACGTGGGACCGAGGACCGGCGGGGGAGGGCAGGAGCGGCCCCCTCCCCCAACGGCCGCCCCACCCGCCTTTGTCCGCCACCGCCCTGGCCTCCTCCCCGCGCATCGCCGCCTCCCAAAATGGCCCCTCGTCAGGAAATGGCGCCACCGCCCGCGCCCACACCTCGAGAGGGTCACCCGTGCCCAGGCCTCGGGTCGCCGCACCGACCTCACCCTCCCCCTGCTCCCCGGGCCCCACCCTGGCGCGCCGCTGCCCTCCAGACCTCGAAGGAGACGCGGCCCAAGGGCTCGCCGTCGACGGCGATATCGAAGAACACGGTGGGGTTGACCATGGCTGACAGAGAACGACCACAGGCGACAGCAGCGTCTTGAAAGCGGCACGAGCCCGGACGCCCGCTTATTTTATAGCGGGATCCGGCCCCGCCCATAGCCCGGTCGCGCGCCTCAACTATGACCAATCGTGACCGCAAACATGCCAGAGTGGCGGTGCTGTTGGCCTATGGGCGAAGACAAGCGCTGCAGGGCGGGGCAGGCGGCGCGCGTGCGCCCTGGAACGCGGAGGCAGTTCCCGCCCGCGGGCTCCGTCGCGGTGGCTGCGGCGCGGGCAGCGGCGTGGTCCGCAGGGAGGGTCCAGGCGTGGCCAGGGAAGGGCTGCGGAGCGTGTTGGCAGAAGGCCGGATCCCTGCTCCACAACAGGGCGAGGCTCCCATTGCCCAGAGGGAGCAACTGAGGCGAGTGCAGGCCTCAAGGTCGTGCTGCCCGTCAAGGTCGAGCGGGGTCCCACGCCCGACCCCGCGCCCCGCGGCGGAAATGTGAATGGCTTCTCTAGGCTGTGAGCCCTGCTTTGCGTCCTCGTCTTGCCCAGCGACCGCCACTCCCGGCATTGCCAGGCTATGGTGAGGGTGCCTTGGAGAATCACCGGTTTCTCAAACCCTCAGGAGGAGTAAAAGCTGTCCCCCATCTGAGATTATGAAATACTTTAAAAATGCCCTACTTTCCGAAAATATCTTGCACACTCTGCTTGAATTTTATCCAGGAGGCAGCCATTAAACAGGAGCCTGTCCAGACCCTTTACCTGAGAAGACACATTGTACACATTTTTACTGTCTTTAAAATCTGTGCTCTGTCTGCCTACCCAACCCCCCACCTGGCCCTTCAGGGGCAGATTGTGCTCTGATTTCTGGGTGAAGCCACGATTTAAAAGTGAGTTGTTTTAGGTAAAGATATTAATGATAATTTTATTAAAATGCATTTATGAGACGTCTTTTTTTCAGACAATCTTGAAAAGAGTATATATTTCCAGATGCCACTTAGTTGCAGTATTCAGAATATCATTCTTCAAACACATTGTCAAGCTTTTTTTGTTGTTGTTTTTTCCTTTTTGGTACTGGGGATTGAACCCAGAAGCACTCCATCACTGAGTTACATCCCAGCCTTCATTATTTTTTAATTTTTAGACAGGATCTTGGTAAATTACCCAGGCTGGCCAGCTTCTGGAATTGCTGGGATTACATGCATGTACCACCATGCCTGGCTCTAAGCACATTCTCTAAATGAGTCCCTAAAACTGAGTTTCTTCATCTGCAAAAGCAGAATTAGACTGGGTTATCCCAGTGGCTAGGGAGGCTGAGGCAGGAGAATTACAAGTTTGAGGCTGGCCTCAGCAATTTGGTGAGGCCCTGCCTTAAAATAAAAAATTAAGAGAACTGGGGATGTAGCTCAGTGGTAAAGTACCTTTGGGTTTAATCCTTACTACCCAAAAAAGTGTGTGTGTGTGTGTGTGTGTGTGTTTGTGTGTGTTTAAACAATAAGGTTGTGGTGAGGCACAGATGAGAAGTAATAAAATGGTGAAGTCTAGTGTCACCTCTTGCCATTGTTATTCATCATGACCTTCATGTGCTAGGAATTTATACTGTGTAGTTTTGTTATCCCCATTTTGCAGATGTGAAAAGTAAGACTGTGGCTCCTTGCTCAGAATAGTCAGTTTATGTGTGTTAGAAAAACCAGAACTGCATTTTTTGTTCACTTGTCATACAGTGCTTTGTGACCTTCAGCAAGCTATTTGTCCTCATTTGACACTGAAAAAACTCGCCCAAGGCCATGAGGCATGAATTCCCTCAACTTCTCTGTCCTCCATCCTGACACAAAAGTTAGGAACACCTCCAAAGAACTAAATTCCCCCCCCCCACCATGTTTGAAGTCCTGCTTTCTCATTACCATCAACATTGTCACAGCAAGGTCTTCTCATTTTATCACATGGGGCATAGGCGGTGTGTACTCAAAAATACAAAGGCTCACGGATTTTCTTTGTTAATGGAGACAGCCAGTGTCATAAAGGATCTTTCACGGGCTGGGGATGTGGCTCAAGGGGTAGGGCACTCGCCTGGCATGCGTGCGGCCCGGGTTTGATCCTCAGCACCACATACAAACAAAGATGTTGTGTCCGCCAAAAACTAAAAAATAAAAATTAAAATTCTCTCTCTCTCTCAAAAAATAAATAAATAAATAAATAAAATAAAGGATCCTTCACTAGCATTATCTGTAGAACTGGACTTCCTTACTATAAAGAATCAGCAGCACACAACCTCAGGAATGTGGGGCTGCCCATGCCTTATTTGGATGAATCAGACCAAAAGCAAATCCAACTGAACTCCACAGTGCCCTGATCTAACTAGCTGGAAATGTTCTATACCAGCAAGTAGAACTGTTTAACTCAAGTGTAGCTTTTCTTCATATAACATTTTATAAACAAATGCTTAATTCAAAAATGTCTCTGAGCCAGAGAGAATGTAATGGGGGGAAAATCAGGATATTAAAAATTATGAAAATAGACTACTTTGGAAGAGAGTTAACTTGTCTTATGTGTGCCTCTTGCCAGAGACCTTGCTTAGCACCTCTATGCTTTCTTGCTTCTGTCTCAAGTACAAATGATAATGTTCCTGCTGAGACCATCAGGAAATATATCTGAATCAGGCATATTTCACCACTTCATGCTTGAAAAGCTTCCTTTCCTTCATGGCTTTAACTTTTTCCGTGGTTCTTCTATCTCTGACCATTGATGGGTTGATTCAGATAGGGTCTGGCTATGTTGCCCTGGCTGATCTTGAACCCTTGAGCACTTGGGCTCAAATGAACCTCTTGCCTCAGGCTCCCCCCACCAGAAGCTGGAACTACAGCAACAATGCTAGCTTACCCTTTCCCTTTAACTATTTCACAAAATTCTCCTCTGTCAGAGTTAAACATTTGATCTTGTGTTGTTTCTTCATGAACCCTCCATTTTCAACCTAATACGTTCCATGGTGCAGATTGTCACATGACTAAACTATGCTTTCTACCTAAACTCACTCCAGAGTTCCAGGTAGATTCTCCCTGACCACTGGCTTCTCTCCATAGCAGCACTGTCACTTCTACTTCTCCCATTCCCCAGGACCCCTCTCTTCCTCTTAACCATCCTCCATATCTTCTCCATCCTAGGCCTCCTCACCCACTTCCCCTGGCCACTCCTGCAGCTCTTGCTTGAGCTTTCATAGCAGTCTTCTGATTCCTCAACCCCAGTCTTTCCTGATACTTCTAGAATGGCCATTTCCCAAACTATATGATTTTGTAACTCCCATGCTAAAACATGGGAGAGGGCTTCTGTACGGAATGTAAACTACTCCTTCAAAATCTGGTCCCAAATGGACACTGAATTTCTCATCCTTCCATCCACCCTACCTAACCACTGTCAGCTTTCCCAAAGCTCATGCCCTTGCCAATGCAACAGGGTCTTCCCTGAGACACATCTCTGTGATCCCTTCTGAGAAGCATACTGTAATGTTTCCAGGACAACCCATTCTGGTCTGCTAACAACACCTGGTCCATCTGTGCATACCTGATCCCCATATGCTATCAACATCACAACTCAGTAAAAGTTTGTTAAATGTTGAATGAGTGAACAGCCTTACAAGTAGGTTATCAAAGAGCTAACAAAATCCTAGGCCCTGGACTCTGGGTATAGCATGTAGAAATCCCTGGGTTTGATCCCCAGCACTGCACCCCTCATAAAGAAAATAAATCAGAAAAGCTGTGTAAAATAACCCAGATTCAAATAGCATCACATTACTACCCCTAAGAGTTGGGCAGACCCAGAAAGTATATTTTTAAAAAATCAGAAAGCCTGTCAAATTCATACCTGGTCAGAGAGAAAAAAAGACTTTCATGGAGGATTGGGGTTGTAGCTCAGTGGTAGAGCTTGCCTAGCATGGATGAGGCACTGGGTTCAGTCCTCAGCACCACATTAAAAAAATAAATAAAAAATAAAAGTTAAATTCTTTAAAAAGACCTTCATGGAAATGATAATTTTATAAAGTAAAAAGATACACTGCTTTACGTAGCAGTAAAGAAGCAAAAATTACCCACACATCCCACCCAAGGTGCATTGTAGGGAGACAGGACTCTGCAGGCCCAAATAGGAATCTTTCTAGGAAAGGTTCCCAGGAGTAGCCAAAAGGGCTCTGTCTGCAGCTAGGCCAGAATGTTGTTGCCAGACATCCCAGGTAAGTGGTATATGTAAGAGAAGATGGATTGCAATTTCATTTTTAAAATAATAGATATTGCTATTTAATTACAAATAAAATGTACAGTAACCTTTTCTCACTTTGGTTTATATATGCATTTTCAACAGCTTTTTCCTTGCAGGGGTATTGGGGGGGGGGCGCTGCTGGAGATGGAACTCAGGGCCTGGCATATATTAAGCAAGTACTGTATCACAACTCAACAGCTACCAAGGATTCAACTCAGGGGCACTGCAGCCCTAGCCCTTTTTGAAAATACTTTATTTAGAGACCAGGTCTCTCTGGGTGGCTTAGAGCCTTGCTAAGTTGCTAAAGCTGCCTCTGAACTCACAATTCTCCTGCCTCAGCTTCCCAAGACACTGGGACTATAGGAGTGCACCACCTGCCTGGCTCCACAACAACTTTTTGAAATATACTTCACATACCATGAAATTCACATTTTAAGGGCTGGGGTTCTCCCTCATTGCTACACAAAATTACATATAAGAGGTTGTGAGGGGAATGGGAAAAAAACAAGGAGAGAAATGAATTACAGTAGATGGGGTAGAGAGAGAATATGGGAGGGGAGGGGAGGGGGGATAGTAGAGGATAGGAAAGGTAGCAGAATACAACAGTTACTAAGATAGCATTATGTAAAAATGTGGATCTGTAACCGATGTGATTCTGCAATCTGTATTTGGGGTAAAAATGGGAGTGCATAACCCACTTGAATCTAATGTATGAAATATGATATGTCAAGAGCTTTGTAATGTTTTGAACAACCAATAAAAAAAAAAAGGGCTGGGGTTGTGGCTCAGTGGTAGTGTGCTCGCCTAGCATGCATGAGGCACTGGGTTTGATTCTTAACACCACATAAAAATAAAGACAATAAAGTCCATCAACAACTAAAAAAAAGAAATTCACATTTTAAACATGCAATTCAATGATTTTAGCCAATTCCAAGATGTACAAACATCATCCACAATCTAATTTTAAAAATTTCCCTTGTTCCCCCAAAGAAATCTGTGCCTATTTTTGGTAACTCCTTGTTCCCACCCAGTAATTCATTTTAAAATATGTTCTTAAAAATTGATTTAGACTTGTGATTTTGGTTTGGAATATTAGCTTACATTGCATTTTAACCCTTAAAACACTTAAATAAGTTCAACATATTTAAAAGTTTATCTGTATTATTTCATATTCACAGAGGTTTTCTTTGTTAATTTGGACAACCAAGTACTCTTTTTTTTTTTTAATACTGGGGATTGAACCCAGGGTTTATTTACCACTGAGCTTCATACCTAATCCTTTTTATTTATTTATTTATTTTATTTTGAGACAAGGCCTTGCTAAGTTGTTGAGGCTGGCCTTGAACTTGCAATCCTCCCACTTTAGATTCCTGAGTTGCTGGGATTACAGGTTTGTGCCAATGAACCCAGCTAGATAACAAAGTATTTTAACAGGAAATCAAATGTATTACATTGACAAATGTAGTTTAAAATGTTTGAATATGTATTAAAAGAACTCAAATTTGCTATATTTACAAGGAGATTAATATGATTTGTAAGCTAAATTTATTTATGTATTTATTTATTAATACTAGAATTGAACCAGTAAACTAAACCTAAAACCAAGAAAAGAAGTAGTTGTTTTTTTTTTTTAATTTTGGGGTTTTTTGGGGGGTACTGGGGATTGAACCCAGGGATACTTTACCACTGACCCACATTCCCAGCCCTTATTTTATATTTTATTTTGAAACAGGGTTTCAATAAGTTGCAGAGGCTGACTTTGAACCTGTGATCCTACTGCCTCAGTCTACCATGCCACTGGGATTACAGGCATGCGCCACTGCACTCAGCAAGAAGTAGGTTTTAAAATAGTAACTTTAATCCCAGCGATTTGGGAGGCTGAGTCAGGAGGATCACAAATTTGAGGCCAGTCTGGGCAACATAGGGAGATCCTATCTCAAATAAAATAAAAAGGGCTGGGGATGTAGCTTATTGGTAGAATGCTTGCCTAGCATATGAGACCCTGGATTCAATCCTTAGTATGGCCAAAAAATATATGTTTGTATGTATGTGTGTGTGTGTGTGTGTGCGCGCGTGCACTCACATGCACTATTATGTATATAGTAGCTTAAATAGGGACTTAAGCATGGAAAATATGCACAATATAAAATTAATGATTTTGATAATTTTTAAGTATACAGTTCAATGGTATTAACTATATTCATACTGTTAGGCACTTACCATCGCTATCCATGTGCTCCTGTTGGAACACTTTTCATTTTTCCAGGCTGAAACTCTGTATCTATTAAACAATAACACCCCATTTCATCTACCTCTAGCCCCTGAAAACCACCATTCTGCTTTCTGTCTCTATGAATTTGACTCTAGGGTACCTCACATAAGTGCATCCTACAGTATTTGTCCTTTTGCACCTGTCTTATTTCACTCAGCACATTTTTCAAGTTTCATCTATGCTGTAGCACATGTAAAAATTTCTTTTCTCTTTAAGGCTGGATAGTAATTCATTGTATGTCTAAACTACATCTTGCATATTCATTCATATTGACATTTGGGTTGCTTCCATCTTTTGTGCTATTGTAATTCTATTATGGACAAATACTGCCATCTTTGGGGGAGGGGTACTGGGGATTGAACCAAGGGGCATGTAACCACTGAACCACACCCCCAGTCTCCCTTTTTAAAATTTCTTAAATTTTGAGATAAGCTTTCACTAAGTTGCTTAGGGCCTTGTTAAATTGCTGAGGCTGGCTTTGAAATTTGTGGTCCTCCTGTGTCATTCTTCTGAATTGCTGGGATCACGGGGGTACACTTTTTTTTTTGGTACTGGAGATTGAACCTGGGGGTGTTTTACCACTATATCCACAATCTTTTATTTTTTATATTTTAAGACAACATCTTGCTAAGTTGTTGAGGGTTATCACTAAACTGCTGATATTGCCTCCAACTTGTTATCCTCTTGCCTCAGTCTCCTGAGTTACTGGGATTACAAGGGTGCCCCAGTATGCTGGGAGCTACTTTCAATTTTTTTTTTGGCAATATATCCAGCAGTGAAACCATTGAATCAAAGAGTAATTTTGTGTTTATTTTTTTTAGGAACTTCCATTTTTTAAAATTTGTTCTAATCAATTATACATGACAGCAGAATACTTTTCGATTCATTGTACACAAATGGAGCATAATTCTCTGGTTATACACTAAGTAGGGTCACACCATTTGTGCAATCATCTAGGATAATGATGTCCATCTCATTCCACCATCTTTCCTATCCCCATAACCCCTTTCCTCCTCTCCTTCCCCTTTTCCCAATCCAAAGTTCTTCCACTCATCCCATGGCTCCCCCATTATGGAATAGCATCCATTTATCAGAGAAAACATTCGGCCTTTGTTTTTTGGGGGATTGGCTTACTTTCAGCATGATATTCTCCAACTCCAACCATTTACCTGCAAATGCCATAATTTTATTCTCTTTTATTGCTGAGTAATATTCCATTGTGTTTATATACCTCAGTTTCTTTATGCATTCATTTATTGAAGGGCATCTAAGTTGGTTCCATAGTTTGGCTATTGTGAATGGTGCTGTTATAAACATTGATGTGGCTGTGTCCCTGTAGTATGCTGTTTTTTTTTTTTAATATTTTTTAGTTGTAGGTGGACACAGTACCTTTATTTTTATTTATTTATTTTTATGTGGTGCTGAGGATCAAACCCAGTGCTTCGCACATGCTAGGCAAGCGCTCTACCGCTGAGCAACAACCCCAGCCCCTAGTATGCTGTTTTTAAGTCTTTTGGGTAAGAACAAGGAGTGGGATAGCTGGGTCAAATGGTGGTTCCATTTCAAGTTTTTAAAGGAATCTCCATACTGCTTTCCAGACTGATTGCAGCAATTTGCAGTCCCACCAGCAATGTATGAGTGTGTCTTTTCCCCACATCCTTGCCAACACTTATTGTTGCTTGTATTATTGATAACTGTCATTCTGACTGGAGTAAGATGAAATCTCAGAGTAGTTTTGACTTGCATTTCTCTAATTACTAGAAATGTTGAATAATTTTCATATATTTGTTGAGTGAGTCTGAGAAGTATCTGTTCAACTCCTTAGCCCATTTATTGATTGTGTTATTTGTTTTTACTGTTAAGTTTTTTGAGTTGTTTATATATCCTGGAGATTCGTGCTCTATCTTATGGGTGTGTGGTAAAATTTTTCCATGGTACCTATACCATTTCCATCAGCAATGCACAAGGGTTCCTGTGTTTCCACATTTGTATCAATATTCATTATCTTGTGTTTTAAACACATATATAGGCCATATACAATGGCATAATGCCTATAATCCTAGCAGCTTGGTAGGCAGAGGCAGGAGGATCATGAGTTCAAAGCTAGACTCAGCAGCTTAGCAAGATGCTAAGCAACTCAGAGAGACCCTGTCTCTAAATAAAATTCAAAACAGGGAAGGGGATGTGGTTCAGTGGTCGAGTACCACTGAGTTTAATCTCTGGTACCTGCCCCCCAAATATGTACATAGTAACTATCCTAATAGGTATGAGATTTTATCTTACTGTGGCTTTTTTTTTTTGGTACGAGGGATTGAACTCAGGGGCATTCAACCACTGAGCCACATCCCCAGCCCTACTTTTGTGTTTTATTTAGAGTCAGGGTCTCACTGAGTTGCTTAGTGCCTTACTGTTGCTGAGACTAGCTTTGAACTCACAATCCTCCTGCCTCAGCCTCCCAAGCAACTGGGATCACAGGCAAGTGTTACCATGCCCAGCAGCCCTTCCTGTGGTTTTTGATTTGTGCTTCTCTAATGATTATTAAAGCTGAGCATCTTTTCATGTGTTAAGTCATTTCTAAACTCTTCTTTGGAGAAATGTCTCAAAAACCTTTACCCACTTTTTAAATTGGATTGTTTGGTTTCATTGTGATTGAATTTTAGGAGTTCTTTACATATTCTAGATGTTAACCTCTTATTAGATATATGATTTACAAATATGTTCCTTCATTCTGTAGGTTGCCTTTTCACTCTATTGATAATGTCCTGATTTTTTAAATTCAATAGATTTTTTAAATTTTTTGTACTGAGGATAGAACCTAGGGGTGCTTTACAACTGAGCTACATGTCAATCCTTTTTATTTTTTATTTTGAATCAGAGTAATGTTAAATTGCTGAGGCTGGGCTCCAATTTGTGATCCTCTTGCCTCAGTCTCCCAAATCTCTGGAATTACAGGTGCGCACCACCACACATGACTCTGATTTTTTCCCCCTGCAGAACTAGGGATGAATCCAGACCTCTCAGATGCTAGGTAAGCACTCCACCAGTAACCTACAGCTCCAGCCTCAATGAAGAGTTTTCTCTTCTTTTCTTTTCAGGGGCACTTTATCACTGAGCCACATCTCCATTTATTTATTTATTTATTTTAGTTGTAGATGGACACAATACCTTTATTTTATTTATTGTGATGCTGAGAATTGAACCCAGTACTCATGCATGTTAGGCAAGCATTCTACCTCTGAGCCACAACCCCAGACTTCCCCAGCCTTCCCCAGCCTATATATATGTTTTTTTAATTTGTTTGTTTGTTTGTTTAGAGACAGGGTTTCACTGAGTTGCTGAGGCTGGCTTTGAATTTTCAATTCTCTTCCTACCTCAATCTCCCAGCCTGCTGGGATTACAAGCATGTGTCACTGCACCCGGCCCCATTTGGCTATATGTCACGTTTAGCTCCATAATAACCCACTTTTAATTCTGGTGTGGATTTGGGTCCTACCACCAAATGTAAGGTCAACATTTTCTACAAGACTCTGTTCTCCAGGCTGCTGGGTGATTTTGACAAAGCCCTGGCCATGACCATCTTGACCTCTGCTGCTGAAGGCAGAACTGCAACAAGTAAGGACAGAAACAGGGGAAAGAAGAGCAGAGGGAGATTCAGTCTGCTGTTCAGGAGCAACTACACCACGTGTGGGACAAAATGAAACGTGGAAGCACCTGTTTAAAAATGGTCAAGAGGCTTAAAAGCCGCAAGAGAGAGGAATCAGATTACATATAGAGGGAGACCAATTTGTATCTCAGCAGATTTTTCAACCCAGACCCTCAAAGCCAGGAGATCATGGAACAACCTATACGAAGCTCTGAAAGAAAATGGATGCCAAACAAGAATCTTATATCCAGTAAAACTAAACTTTAGATTTGATGATGAAATAAAAACCTTCCATGATAAACAAAAGTTAAAAGAATTTACAACTAGAAAGCCTGCACTACAGAACAACCTTAGCAAAATATTTCAAGAAGAGGAAATGAAAAGCAATGATGAAAATCAGCAGAAAGAGGTGTTACACTAAAGGAAAATCTAATCAGAGGAGAAACCAAGTCACATTAAATACCAAAAACAAACAAAAATTCCTGGGAATACAAATCATGTATCAATAATAACCCTTAATGTTAATGGCCTAAACTCACCAATCAAAAGACATAGACTAGTAGATTGGGCCAAAAAAAAAAAAAAAAAGACCCAACAATATGCTGCCTCCAAAAGACTCATTTCATAGGAAAAGATATCCACAGACTGAAGGTCGGGAAAATCATATCACTCACATGTACTGTGGAAGCAAGCAGGGGTTTCCATCCTCATATCAAATAAAGTAGACTTCAAGCTAAAGTCAATCAAAAAGGATAAAGAAGGACAGTACATACTGCTCAAGGGAACCATACACCAACAAGACTTAACAATTATAAATATATATGCCCCAAACAATGGAGCATCTATATTCATCAAACTCTTCTCAAGTTCAAGAGTCAAATAGACCACAACACAATAATTCTGAGTGACTTTAACACACCTCTTTAATCACTAGATAGATCTTCCAAAGAAAAGTTGAACAAAGAAACTTTAGAGCTCAATAATACAATCAGTAACTTAGACTTAACTGACATATATAGAATATTTCATCCTTCAATAAGAGAATACACTTTCTTCTCAGCAGCATGTGAATCCTTCTCTAAAATAAACCATATATTATGCCACAAAGCAACTCTTAGCAAATATAAAAAGTAGAGATACTACCCATTCTATCAGATCATAATAGAATGAAATTAGAAATCAATGATAAAATAAGAAATAAAAGCTACTCCAACACCTAGAGATTAAATATTATGCTACTGGGGGCTGGGGTTGTGGCTCAGTGGTAGAGCACTTACCTAGCATGGGTGAGGCACTGAGTTCGATCCCCAGCACCACATAAAAATAAAACAGATAAACAAAGGTATTGTGGCCATTTACAACTAAAAAATATTTTTAAAAATATGCTACTGAATGAACAATGGCTTGCAGAAGACATCAAGGAGGAGATTAAAAAATTTTTAGATGTGAATGAGAACACAGATACAACATATCGAAATCTATGAGACACTATGAAAGCAGTTCTAAGAAGAGAGTTCATTGCATGGAGTTCATTCCTTCAAAGAAGAAAAAGTCAACAAATAAGTGACTTAACATTACATCTCAAAGCCCTAGAAAAAGAACAAATCAACACCAAAAGCAATAGAAGACAAGAAATAATTAAAATCAGAGGCGAAATCAATGTAATTGAAACAAAAGAAACAACTTAAAAATTGACAGAACAAAAAGTTGGTTCTTTGAAAAAAATAAATAAAATTGACAGACCCTTAGCTACGCTAATGAAGAAAAGGAGAGAACTCAAATTACCAGCATATATGATAAAAAAAAGTAATATCACAACAGACACTACAGAAATACAGAGGATAATTAGAAATTATTTTGAAAACTTATACTCCAATAAAATAGAAGATAGTGAAGGCATCGACGAATTTCTTAACTTATACATCTTGCAGGTTGAATCAGGAAGATATACACAATTTATTTATTTTTTATTTATTTAAAAAAATTTTTTTTAGTTATAGATGAACACAGTATCTTCACTTTTATTTATTTATTTTTATGTGGTGCTGAGGATCGAACCCAGGGCCTCATGTATGCAAGGCGCTCTGCCACTGAGCCACAACCCCAGCCCCAGGAAGACATACACAATTTAAATAGACCAATATCAAATGATGAAATAGAAGATGCCATCAGAAGCCTACTAACCAAGAAAAGCCCAGGACCAGATGGATACACAGCCAAGTTCTATAAGATCTTTAAAGAAGAACTAATACCAATACTCTTCAATTTATTTCAGGAAATAGAAAAAGAGGCAGCACTTCCAAACTCATTCTATGAGGCCAATATCACCCTGATTCCAAAACCAGGCAAAGACACATAAAGAAAGGAAACTTTAGACCAATATCTCTAATGAACATAGATGCAAAAAGTCTCAATATAATTCTGGCAAATCAAATACAAAAACATATCAAAAAGATCAAGCACCATAATCAAGTGGGATTCATCCCAGGTATGCAAAGTTGGTTCAACATAAGGAAATCAATAAATGTAATTCATCACATCAATGGACTCAAAGATAAGAATCATAAGATCATCTCAAAAGATGCAGAAAAAGCATTTGACAAAAATACAGCACCCCTTCATGTTCAAAACATTAGAAAAACTAAGGATAACGGGAACATATCTCAACATGGTAAAGGCTATCTATGCTAAGCCCCAGGCCAATATCATTCTAAATGGAGAAAAATTGAAGGCATTCCCTCTAAAAACTGGAACAAGACAGGGATGCCCTCTTTCACAACTTCTATTTAACATAGTCCTTGAAACACTGGCCAGAGCAATTAGACACACAAAAGAAATTAAAGGGATGCGTATAGGAAAAGAAGAACTTAAATTAGCACTATCTGCTGACGATATGATTCTATGCCTAGAAGACCCAAAAAGCTCCACCAGAAAACTTCTAGAACTAGTAAACGAACTCAACAAAGTAGCATGTTATAAAATCAACACCCACAAATCAAAGGCATTTCTGTATATCAGTGACAAATCCTCTGAGAGGGAATGAGTAAAACTACCCCATTTATAATAACCTCAAAAAAATAAAATAAAATACTTGGGAATCAACTTAATGAAAGAGGTGAAAGATCTATACAATGAAAACTACAGAACCCTAAAGTAAAAAAAAAAAAAAAAAGACCTTAGAAGATGCAAAGATCTACCTTGCTCTTGGATAGGCAGAATTAATATTATCAAAATGTCCATACTTCCAAAAGCACTATACAGATTTAATGCAAAATCCCAATGGCATTCCTCATAGAAAGAGAAAAAGCAATCATGAAATTCATCTGGAAAAATAAGGAGACCCAGAATAGCTAAAGCTAACTAATAGTAACAAAAGCAGCATGGTATTGGCACCAAAACAGACTGGTAGACCAGTGGTACAGAATAGAGGACACAGAGACTAACCCACGAAATTACAATTATCTTATATTAGACAAAGTCTCCAAAAACATGCTTTGGAGAAAAGATAGCCTCTTCAACAAATGGTGCTGGGAAAACTGGAAATCCATATGCAACAAAGTGGAATTAAACCCCTATCTCTCACCATGCACAAAACTCAACTCAAATGGATCAAGGACTTAGGAGTACAACCAGAGACCCTGCGTCTAATAGAAGAAAAAGTAGGCCCTAATCTCCATCATGTGGGATTAGGCCCCAACTTCCTTAATAAGACTCCTATAGTGCAAGAATTAAAACCAAGAATCAATAAATGGAATGGACTCAAACTAAAAGTTTTTTTTTTTTTTCAGCAAAATAAACAATCTGTAAGGTCAATAGAGAGCCTACATCTTGGGAGCAAATTTTTACCCCTCACACATCAGATAGAGCATTAATCTTTAGGGTATATAAAGAACTCAAAAAGCTAAACACCAAAAAAACAACAAAAAAAAAAAGAAAAAAAACAACAACAAATAACCCAATCAATAAATAGGCCAAGGACCTGAATAGACAACTTTTCAGAAGAGGACATTCAATCAATCAACAAATATATGAAAAAATGTTCATCATCTCCAGCAATTAGAGAAATGCAAATCAAAACTACTCTAATATACCATCTCACTCCAGTCAGAATGGCAGCTCTTTTGAAGACAAATAACAATAAGTGTTGGCCAGGACGTGGGGGAAAAGGCACACTCTTACATTGCTGGTGGGACTGCAAATTGGTGTAGCCAATATGGAAAGCAGTATGGAAATTCCTTGGAAATCTGGGAATGGAACCACCATTTGACCCAGCTATCCCTCTCTTTGTTCTCTACCCAAAGGAGGACTTAAAAACAGCATACTACAGGGACACAGCCACATCAAAGTTTATAGCAGCACAATTCACAATAGCTAAACTATGGAGCCAACCTAGATGCTCTTCAGTGGATGAATGGATTTAAAAAATGTGGCATATATACACAATGGAATTTTACTCAGCAATAAAAGAGAATAAAATCATGGCATTTGCAGGTAAATGGATGGCGTTGGAGAAGATAATGCTAAGTGAAGTTAGCCAATCCCCAAAAAACAAATGATGAATGTTTTCTCTGATATAAAGGGGCTGACTCATAGTTGGGTAGGGAGGGGGAGCATAGAAGGAATAGATAAATTCTAGATAGGGAAGAGGGATGGGAGGGAAAGGGAGGGGGCACGGGATTGGCAAGGGTGATGGAATGTGATGGACATCATTATCCAAAGTACATGTATGAAGACATGAATTGGTGTGAACATACTTTATATACAAACAGAGGTATGAAAAATTGTTCTATATGTGTAATAAGAATTGTGATGCATTCCACCATCATGTATTTAAAAAAACAAGGGCTGGAGTTGTGGCTCAGTGGCAGAGCACACGCCTAGCGTGTGGGAGGCCCTGGGTTCGATCCTCAGCACCACATAAAAATAAATAAATAAAATAAAGCTATAAAGAAAATACAAATAAAACATAAAACCAATAAAAATTTTTTAGTTGTTGATAGACCTTTATTATTTTTTACTTATTTACATGTGATGCTGAGAATCAAACCCAGTGCCTCACACATACCAGGCAAGTGCGCTATTGCTGAGCCCCAGCCCCAGTCCCTTAACAGAACTATTAACCATGATAAGCCAGGCACACTGTTAACACACCTATAATCCCAGCGGCTCAGGAGGCTGAGGCAAGAGGATTACAAGTTCAAAGGCAGCCTCAAAAACTTAGTGAGGCTCTGCCTAAGCAATTCAGTGAGACTCTGTCTCTAAAGAAAATATAAAAAGGGGTGGGGAATGTGGCTCATGGTAAAGAACTCCTGGGTTCAATCCCTAGTACAAAATAAAATAAAATAAATAAAAAGATAAATACATCACAGGATGTGGGTGGCATGCATGGAAACGATAGGATATTTCAGGAGAGATACAGAAACAATGAAGAGCCAAAGGGAAATGATGCAAAAGAAAAATATGATATCAAGATGAAGGAATTTTTTTATAGACTTGACAACAGACTGGGCCCAGCAGAGAAAAGTATCATGAAGTTGAAGACAGTTAACAGAATTTATCCAGCTTGAAACACAAAGAGAAAACATAATGAGAAAAAATAAGACAACAAACAAAACACTCAAGATCTAGGAGACAATATCACACAGTCTAACTTACATGAAATTGGAGTCCCAGAAGGTCAAGATAGAATGAAAAGGGCAAAAGAAATATTTAAACAGTTCATTTCCTAAAATTAATGAAATATACCAACTGATTCAAGAGATCAGTATGGGCTGGGGGTGTAGCTCAATGGTAGAGTGCTTGTTCAGCATGCCTGGAACCCTGGGTTCAATCCCCAATTCTACAAAGAAAAAGAAAAAAAAAACATTATATTTAGGTACATCATGATAAAATTACTGGACACCAAAGATAAAGAGAAAATCTTGAAAGCAATGAGAGAATAAAAGACAAAACCAGTAAGAATATGGCTGTCTTCTAGTCAGAGAGTGTAGAAAAGCACTTTTTTGGGGGGGTGCAGGGGACTTAACCCAGTGATGTTTTACCACTGAACTACATCCCCAGTGCTTTTTATTTATTAAAAAATTTTTATTAGCCCTTTTAATATTTTATTTAGAAACAGGGCCTTGCTAAGTTGTGGAAGCTGGCTTTGAACTCACGATCCTCCTGCCTCAGCCTCCCAAGACATTGGGAATACAGGTGTGCTCCACTGTGACCAGCAAAAAGCCCTTTTTAAATGCTGAAGGTGGGGAGGGGGGAGACTGTGAGAAGAGAATGGAATGCACATTAGTGGTATTGGGACATCTTTTTAAGAATAAAGTTGATTCTCGTGAGGTCATGTTTACTACTACAAGTCATTGGAGAGCTGGCTTACTTCTGGATTTCCCTTAACTCTGCAGTGCAGCTTAAAGTTCTTGGGGAGGGGGTGTCACAGTCCCTACCTTGAATGGCCCTGAGCCTTGACTTGGATTCCTCTGTCTAAAAAGACCAGAAAATACCCATCCTGTTCTGCAGCTCTTTTGGGGGAATTGGCAAATGTCCTCAGGGAAAAAACTCAACACTAATGTTAGATTTACCTCTTTGGGTTCTTGTCTTCTTCTCAGTCTTGGCCTGATAACTCCACATCACCTTATCACCCTATCTTAGACCTTTTCATGTTGCTATAACAGAATACCATAGTCTGGTAGTTTATAAAGAGAATACGTTTTTTTTCCTCACAGTTCTGAAGACTCAGATCAAGATGCCAGTATCTGGTGAGGGCCTTTTTGATGCATCATCCCATGGTGGAAGGTGGTAAAGCAAGACAAGAATTAAGAGAAGACTGAACTTTCTTTTATAGCACTCTATTTGTTACCAGAGTCTAAAGCCAGAACCCTAACTCCTGGGATCTAACAAACTATATCCAGTTACTCACCACAAAAATAAATAAAACAAAAAAGGTAATGGTGAAAAGCATGGGAGGAACTTTCATCAGTGTAGCTACACGAGGAAGACAAAGGACCAGCGTGTCCTTAGGCCTGTCTTCAAGGGATTGACAATGATTTTTAGGTTATATAAAGAGGGATTTAATTTAATTTAATTCTTCTTTAAAGCTGAGTAATATTCCATTGTGTGTGTGTGTGTATATATATATATATATATATATATATATATATATCACATTTTCTTTATCCATTTATCTGTTAAATACATGTAGGTTGGTTCCATAGTTATTGTAAGTTGAGCTGCTATAAACGTTGATGTGGCTGCATCACTATAGTATCAATTTTAAGTCCTTTGGGTATAAACTGAGGAGAGGGATAGCTGGGTCAAATGGTAGTCCCATTCCAAGTTTTCTGAGTAATCTCCATATCATTTTTTATAATGGTTGCACTAATTTTCAGTCCCACCAGCAATGTATGAGTGTGCCTTTTTCTCCACATCCTCACTAACATTTATGGTTGCTTGTATTATTGACAATTGCCATTCTAACTGGAGTGAAATGAAATCTTAGAGTTGTTTTGATTTGAATTTTTCTAATTGATAGAGATGTTGAATATTTTTTCATATATTTGTTGATTGATTGTATTTCTTCTGTGAAGTGTCTATTCAGTTCCTTAGCCCATTTGTTGAGTTATTTTATTTTTTGGTGTTAAGTTTTTTGAGTTCTTTATGTATCCTGGAGATTAATGCTATCTGAGGTGCATGTGGTAAAAATTTTTCCCATTCTGGTAGGCAGGAGGATCTCCAGTTCAAAGCCAGCCTCAGCAACTTAGTGAGGCCCTAAACAACTTACAGAGACCCTGTCTCAAAATGAAAAATAAAAAGGGCCAGGCATGGTGGTGCATGCCTATAATCCCAGCAGCTTGGGAGGTTGAGGCAGGAGGATCACGAGTTCAAAGATAACCTCAGCAACAGCAAGGCAACTTGGTTAGGCTCTGTCTCTAAATAAAATACAAAATAGGGCTGAGGATGTGGCTCAGTGGTTGAGTGCCCCTGAGTCAATCCCGGCTACCAAAAATAAAGATAAATTAATTAATTAATTAATTAAAAATAAAAAGGGGACTGGGGTTGTGGCTCAGTGGTAGAGCACACACCTTGCACATGTGAGGCACTGGGTTTGATCCTCAGCACCACATAAAAAATAAATAAATAAAAATATTTTAAAAATAAAAAGGGCTGTGGATGTGGCTTAGTAGTTAGGTGTCTTTGGGTTCAATCCCTGCTACCAAAACAATAATAAAAAAATAAAAATTAAAAAAAAATTTTAAAGAACTGGGGCTATAGCCCAGTGGTAGAACACTTGCTTAATGTGCTTCAAGGCCTGGGTTCATTCCCCAGTACTGGGTGGGGCAAAGGAATAAGGAAGGGAAGAATGTTCAGATCTCATCAGGGCATAAGCATTAGGTCTTTTACCAGGTTGACAATCTGGAGAAAAGAACCTTGAGGCATATGATATTTTATCACATCAAAATGCCCTCTGGAAATTTGCCCTGACAAGATAATAGCAAAGTTTTATATGAAAAACACATATATTCATTGTACTACTATTTATAAGAGCAAAAAGTTGGAAATAACCTGAAAGTCTTGAGTTTTGTTTGTTTGTGATGCGGGGGATTGAACCCAGGATCTTTTTTTATGCTAAGCAAGCACTCTACAACTGAGCTATACCCACAGCTCCTAAATGTCTGTTAGTATGAGGTTGGCCCATGAGCTATGGCCTATACTTACAATAGAATATTATGCTGCTTTAAAAAGGAAGGGTCAGAGCTGGGCACAGTGGTGCACATCTGTAATCCCAGTGGTTCAGGAGGCTGAGGCAAGAAGATGGTGAGTTCAAAGCCAGCCTCAGCAAAAGCAAGATGCTAAGCAATTCAGTGAAACCCTGTCTCTAAATAAAATACAAAATGCTCAGTGGTCGAGTGCCCCTGAGTTCAATTCCCAGCAATCCCCCCCGCCTAAAAAAAAATAGAAAGAAAAAGAAAAAGGAAGGGTCTGGATGTGCCCATGATGTGATCATATGTTTGCAAAATACATTGGTGTTGATATGGAATCTAAAATAATGTAGAATGAGGGTGAGGAAAGGAGAAAGTAAGTTATGAGGAGACTTTGATATTCTCAGTATTATTAGAATCTTATAACAAGAGTTCAATTCATCAAGTCAATGAATACATACTTAATGTCTGTTCTATGCTGGCCACTGTTTACATATATCATAAAAAACAACAAGAAGAAAGTTGTGTGTGGTTGTGTGTTCCTGTTATCCTGGATACTTGGGAGGCTAAGGTGAGAGGATGGCTTGAGCCCAGGAGTTTGAGGCCAGCCTGGACAACACAGCAAGACAATAAACATCCAAACAGTGATCAGGTGTCCACTAAAAGTCCAACTCCTCAAGAAGTGAAATAACTGGCCACAGAAGACAGCACACAACAAGTAATTTCAGGGACAGTGAGGGATCAAAAAAGTGATGTTTAAGCAGAATGTTGAAGGAAGAAATGTTGGCTGCGAGGAGACAGGGCAACCTGTCCCAGGTCTTTGCCAGAGTAGGGTTGGGGAGGAAGGACAGACGGATGAGGAGACAAGAGCTATTAGCTTCCAGGCCTTTGGTCAGTGATGGGCCTAAAGGTGCCCTCTGGTGACCTGTCCAGGGTCAAGGCTTTCTTCTGCCATTCTGTTCAGATTCTGAGGCCACCATTCAACCTCAGCTACTGGAAAACAAGCAAGAAACAGCCCAAGCCTTTGTCCTCCTCAAAACTCCCCAGAATGCTGCCTGCTCCTTGTCCTTCCTCCCTCCTCCAGCTAGCCTCACTGCCTCCCACCAGGGGTCCCTCCCAACCCATGGTCTCTTGGTCCCTGCAGCCCTGTAAGCAGAGACTCAGTGTCCAACAGCCCAGAATTCTACCCTGGCTCTCCTCCTTTGGTGGGGTCTGAGGCCCTGAGGCCAGCATTGTCAGTCAGCAGCCCCTGCCCAGTACCCAACTGACTCAGGCCCCATGCGTAGGAGGCAGCAGGGAGTGGCCATGAGCAGGGCCCATTGCTGGCTGCCATCCATGGCAGCGTGGGGGGGGTTAATAGGGAGCAGGCCAGGCCTTGAGGACCACTGGAGGCAGATGAATGATGGCCCCTGGGGATGCACATTGAGGCAATCTCCTACCCCCTGTGACAGTCCTGGCTCGGTGGGACTGGGGACCAGTAGGGCTGAAAGTTGATGATCCACTCACTCCTGTCTCTCCCACAGATTGCCGTGTCTATAGGGTCTTCTTTAACTATGAGGTCTCCCAAATTATGAGAAATAGATTTCTGTTGTTTATAAATTACCCAGTCTAAAAGTTTTTGTTATAGCAGCCAGAATGATGAAAGACATGGCCAATTCTAGGTTTCATTCATCTCCATTTTTTTTTTTCTTTTTTTTGTACCAGGGGTTGAACCCAGAGGTGTTTAACCACTGAGCCATATCGCCAGCCCTTTTTATTTTTTTATTTTGAGACAGGGTCTCACTAAGTTGCTTTGGGCCTTGGTAAATTGCTGAGGTTGACTTTGAAATTGCAATCCTCCTGCCTCAGCTTCCCCAGCCACTGGGATTATAGATGTACGCCACCACATCCAGCTTTATTTTATTTTATTTAATGTGTTTATTTTCATTCTTTTTGCAGTACTAGGTATTGACCCCAGGACCTCATGCATGCTAGGCAAGCATTCTAACACTGAGCCACATTCCCCTCCCTTTTCATTTTTTTTCAGAACAAATCATTATGTGCAATGTTGGATCCTATTTCTTCAACTTAATCTTGGAAGCATTTATTTTGGTTCCAATTTCCTGGGTGATCTTTGTACATTACTGGATAATGTTCCATGGAGCAGAAGCACCTTAGCTCCTTCATTTACGAACTTCTATCTTTCCTGAGGGTGTGTGTGTATGTGTGTATGGGGTGGGGCACATGGGGAGAATCCTGTCATGTTCATGCTAGGCAAGCATTCTACCACTGAGCAACATCTCCAACCCAGGTATTTTCTTTCTTTCTTTTCTTTCTTTCTTTCTTTCTTTCTTTCTTTCTTTCTTTCTTTCTTTCTTTCTTTCTTTCTTTCTTTCTTTCTTTCTTTTTTTCCGTGTGTGTGTGTGTGTGTGTGTGTGTACCAGGGATTGAACTCAGGGGCACTCACCAATGAGCCACATCCCCAGCCCTATTTTGTATTTTATTTAGAGACAGGGTCTCACTGAGTTGCTTAGCACCTGGCCTTTGCTGAGGCTGGCTTTGAACTGGCAATCTTCCTGCCTCAGCCTCCCCAGCTGCTGGGATTACAGGCGTGTACCACTGCACCCGGCAGCCCCTGTATTTTCTTGGCCTTAATAAATAAGCACATAATTTTCCCATTCAAGGAAACCAAGAATTTTTAAGGAAATGGCTGATTTGAAGAAGGAAGGGACAAGGTGAACCCAGAACTAAGCTTGTAGTGCCAAGAACTAAAAACATACTCAAATTCTAATGGGGTCATTAAAAGAATGCAGGAGCCAGATTCTATCATATTTGAGTCAATTTAAGGACTGAAGTCAATAACAGTAATGACGGACAATACTTATAACACACTGTATAGAAACAAATCCAATTTATAGCAATCCTAAAAGATAGGCATGTGTGTCTATCCCCATTACACACGCAGAAAGAGAGGAAGAGAAACATCGCTTTTTTGCAGGATCACTGATATTTCAAGGGCCCTCAAGAACCACTGTTGAAATGAGGCTGGCGTCAGGATATCCCCACTCCACAGAGGATTATTAAAGCACACCAGAGAGTCTGCTGGTTACCACTGAGCCAGGTGGCCAAACTTAACATGACCAAGGATGGGACATATCAATATGACAGACCTAACAGAGTACAGTAAAAGCACACAGTTCCTTGGTAGAGTCTGAATCTAAGCAGGAAACAAATTCAAAGACATGTGAAATGAACTCTTCAAAGTGTCCATGTTATGAAGGGAAGAGGAAAAAAAAGTGAGGGGGAATATTCTAGATGAAAAGAAATAAAAGAGCCGTGACAATGAAATGCAATTAGTGATTGCTTAATTGATCATAGATTTAGAGAGAGTTGTGGAGGACATCTCTAGAACAATCAAAGACATTAAAAAATGGGGTATTTTCATAGGATGGTAATGATAAAATTAATGTTTATGGGTAAAATAAATGTATTGTGGATTTTTTGCTTTGTTTTGTTGTTGTTGTTACTGGGAATTGAACCTAGGGGTGTTTAACCACTGAGTCACACCCATAGCCCTTTTTTACTTTTTATTTTGTTTTTTAAATATTTTTAAAATTGTCAATGGACCTTTATTTTTTATTTATATGTCATGCTGAGAATCGAACCCAGTGCCTCACACATGCTAGGCAAGGGCTCTACCACTGAGCTACAATCTCAGCCCTTTACTTTTTAAGTCTTTTATTTTTAAGACTTTGAAGTCTTTTAAGGCCTCCCTAAGTTGCTGAGGGGCTTTGAACCCGTGATCCTCCTGCCTCGGGTTCCCCAGTCACTGGGATGACAGGCATGCACCATTGCACCTGGCATTGCATTGTGGTTTTGTCAGAGAATTCCTATGTTTCTAGGAGACTTGCTCAAATATTTAGGAGTAAAACAACATGATATCGGCAGCTTATTTTTCAAATAGCTCAAGAACAAAAATAGGGTGAGATAAAGCAAGTTGACGTACAATGCTAGTCAATGGCAAATGTGGGTGAAAATAGAGGAGGGTTCACTGAATTATGCTTTCTACTTTTCCATAACCGCGGAATTGAAATAAAAATTAGGCCAGGCCTAGTGGTGCACACCTGTTATCCTAGCAACTTGGAAGGCTGAGGCAGGGAGGATCACAAGTTCGAAGCCAGCTTAGGCAACTTAGTGAGACCCTATCTCAAAATAAAAAGAATTGAGATAAGTAGGGGAGAGTGCTTGCTTGTCTATCATCCTGCTGAAGGCCCTGGGTTCAATCCTCAATACCACTAAAAAAAAAAGACCAGCTTGGAAAGTGGCAAGGAAGGGGACTCTTTGTCAGCCCCTATGAGGTGCTATTGCAGAGCAGACCCAGATTATATGAGTGTTTGCCTCACCCAACACAGTGGGCACAGTTTATAGGAAGGCAGAGCAGACCTTCCTCTGGCTTGCCAATGCTCATCAGGGGTTAGGAATATGTGTCTGGGTGGTTGGGACCTGTTGGTCCAGGATGTTATCTGGTGAGACCTGATTCAGAACCAAGAACCCTCTGACAGTCTGAGTCTTACTTGAATTCCAAGGGGTCACATGCCCACCACAAGACCCTGCCTTCAGGACAGTCCTTTGGGCACAACTACTCCTGAGAGGCTAGGCAGGGGCAGAGCAGCTGATTGGCTTGGTGTTCACTGATGCCCCTGCCCTGCCCCTCAGTCACCCTCCCTCACTGCTTCACTGGATTCATTGTTGGTTTTTGACCCACCCTTGAGTTCTGTCTTTCCTGCAGTTTCATTTGGGCTCAAAATTCTGAGCTGAAACTTAAATTCAACCAAGGTCTTGCTGTCCTTTCCTCATCATGGGCTGGGATCTCGATGGCCTCCCCGTCACTGCCTGCCTGCCCTGTCCATCTAGACCTTCAGTAGAATCATCACTGATTCTTGGCTGGAGAACACATGGGGCCACAGCTCATGCCTCTGGCAAAGAAGTACATTTTTATGAGTTTGCTGCTACACTTAACTCTTCTCTGTCTTCAGCAGGAGCAGAAGCCTGGGGTCCCCCTCCTCAGGAGGTCTTTGTCTCATTTCTTCAAAAATCCCCAGGGATCCTTTCCCTATTTAACTCCACCTATATGTATCTCTATTTGAAAACCAAAACAGTTGTGGGGGGGACATCACCCAACCCTGGTTAACTAATCATGAAGTGTTCCTCTGGGACAGCTCATGAGAGTACCCTGGTCAGGCTGGAGAGAAGGGACATCCTGCTACAGGATTTGTTCTCACATTTCCAGGCCTCTGTTCATTCAGAACATGAGCACATATACATTTCCCTTTTTCCTCCAAAGTTGAAGGCTGTGGGCTGGGAGAGAGGAGTTCCTGTGCCCAGGTGCCAAGCCGGCAGGAGACTTAGAGCAGGGGAATGTAAGACACACGGGGCACCTGAGAGTTGCGAGATCACATCAGAGTCAGTGGTCACATGGGTGGGATCCTGAGCCTCCTGCCAGATGGACATCCTTGCTCCCTCCTTTCACTAAGGGCACCCTAATTCCCTTTGGGGAATCCCTCTAATATATGTGTCCTGAGTGGAGCTGACCCCACTTCCAGCTCCAGAATTGGGCTGTCATTCAGGGTTTTTTTTTTGTTGCTGTTGTTGTTGTTTTGTTTTTTTAAATATTTTTTCAGATGTTGGTGAACCTTTATTTTATTCATTTATTTATATGCGGTGCTAAGAATCAAACCCAGTGCCTCACACTGCTGAGCCACAACCCCAGCCCATGTCACTCAGTTTTGACCCATAACATTGATGGCATTTGATTTAGTATGTCCAAATCTGGCCAATGTGGTCCTTTCCTGGGACTTTTGCTAAAAATATTGGGAAAGAGACTCCCTTTTCTCCTGGGATTCCTGGGATATGGTTCTCACACCAGGTCATTCACAAGCCCTTCTCCCTGTCTGGCTAACTTTCCCCTGGCTGTGCCACCCTCCTAGGATGTGTTACCCCTGGAGTCTGCTCAGTCCTCAACCCCAGCCACTGTTCTTTCCTCAGCCTCTCATCACATTCTGCCAGGGCAAGCTACATGAATTCCAGTTTCTAATTAATTCCAATTTCCTTCACAAAATGAAAACATGAAACTCTTGTTCAAATTTCTCGAAGAATTTTGTGACAGGGACCTCAAAATGTCAATCCAGGCATGGTCCTTCTGAGCATAGGCTGCCTGATGGCACCACTCCCTGCATATGAAGCTTGAGCTGCAGTGGAGGCCCTGAGAGAGGGATGGCCACCCTGGCTTGGGCTCAGCACTTCTCTACAGCCCTCTCTTCTTTGGGACAATGTCCTGCAAGTTCCAACTTCCTCAATAGCCCTGATGCAGCTTTCCTTCAGAGTGTGAGGCCGGTGCTCTTGGGATGTTCTTTTCCCAGCATTGTGTTCATCTGGTGCTAGAGGGAACATAGGCTGCCTGGAACTCTTACTTTTAGAGACCACAGTGACTGAAAAGCTGTTTCTTTTTATGTCCAGTGTTGACAGGAGGCAAGTCTTCTACCAGCTATCCTGTCATGACCAGAACTGGAAAATCCATGTGTCCTTTTCTAAGATGTAGGTTTCTATATTAGTCATAGATTTGAGTTGCAATCAACAGAAATCAGCACTAGCTAAATTAGACCGAGAAGGAATTTATTGGAAGGCTCTCTCGTAACAATTTAGTGAGAGGCCAGGAGACTCAGACTCAGATAACAGTCAGGAACTAGGGGACTTACCTACAGGGTGTAATATCCTAAAGATAGGCCCAATTTCCTGGTCACTATCTGACTAGCCTGCACTTTCAGTACCCAAGTCTGGACCACATTCCTGCTGGAGGCAGTCATCATAGGAAGGCTTAGACCCAGTCCTCACACCCTGTTGCAGGGGTCCAGGCAAGTGGCAAATGTCTTCCTAAACCTCCATTTATCCAGAACATTTCTGAAAGACAATGTCGATACCCTCTCTGCTTTCCAAATCTCTAAACTAATTTGTTTTATTTTTTAAATCAATAGAAATAATTATTAATGCTATTTTGTATTTACAAGTAATATGCAAATGCCAATTCTTAAATAGATTATTTCCAGAGCAGTTAACACCACTGCTACCGAGATGGTCTTGCTATTCCTACTTTGGGCTCTTGTGAGGAAAGTTGAGAGAGAAGGAAGAGAGAACACAGATGAGCAGGATGCATTCAGGATCTCTGCAGAGAGAAACTGGACAAGCAGGTCTGTCAGCCTAGGGGCTGGGCTACCACACCCTCAGGATTCTCCAGCCTGCCCTCCAGACTCTGGGGTACTGGGAGGCTGCAGTCCCAAGAAAGTTTGGCTTACAGACAGAAAACACTAGGCAACACTGAAGTCCAGGCTAGTCAATGCAGGCCAGTATGATAGCTCCACAATCACTGGACACGAGACTCTTGTCATCTTGTCACTCCACCACTCTCAGGTGTTGGTATGGATTTAAAGTCAAATGCTGACTGTTATATCTGCATTTCAGAAGCAGGAGAAAAGAACAGCATAGAGGAGGACAAGGAGACACCCTCAAAATCAACCCACAGAACTACAGTGTCCCACCACCTGCAGTCACACGAATGACCACACAGAATTGCAAAAGCAATGGGAAAGGCTGGGTGTGGTAGCACACCCCTGTAATCTCAGTGACTCTGGATGCTGAAGTAAGGAGAATCATTAATTCAAGGCCAGAATTGGCAGTTTAGCAAGACTGTCTGAATGAATGAATGAATGAATGAATGAATGGAGTTGGAGATGTAGCTCAGTGGTAAAGCACCCCTTGGTTCAATCCCCAACACTGAGAAAGAAAGAAAAGAAAGGAAGGGAGGGAAGAAGCAATGGGAAAGTGTCCAGCTGATGATCAGAGTTATAATCACCCAGGCAGAGGGAGGGGGCTGGTGCCTGGCAGTTCTTATTATTCTGTGCTTAAAGGTGCTTCCAGCAGTGAACCCTCAACCCCATGCTGTGACCCCTGGACCATCAGGTCTTCCTTGGTCACCAATTCTAGCATAGTAGAATGGCAAACACTTCTTTGACCAAACCTGCAAATATTCACTGGACACAGGTGAGCACCCTATGCTGGCCTGTAGCACACATATCCTTAGCCAGGATGTCCAGGCTGAGCGGTAATGAGGAGGGACAGTCATGCTGCCAGCTTGTAGGTGCATTCAGGCATTCTACATGCTGGAGTTAATTTCTCTGACAAATATTTTTGACACTGGGAAACATTAGGATTATGGTGCCTTTATAGAGCTTATAGTTCATTGAGAAAAGAGTTAAAAATCAAAGTTTCCAATGCAGCCAATATAGAAAGCAGTATGGAGATTCCTTGGAAAGCTTGGAATAGAACCACCATTTGACCCAGCTATCCCTCTCCTTGGACTATACCTAAAGGACTTAAAAACAGAATACTACAAGGATACAGCCACATCAATGTTTATAGAAGCACAATTCACAATAGCTAAACTGTGGAACTTACCTATTTGCCCTTCAGTAGATGAATGGATTAAAAATGTGGCATATGTACACATTGGAATATTACTCAGCAATAAAAGAGAATAAAATCATGGCATTTGCAGGTAAATAGATGCAGTTGGTGAAGTTAATGTTAAGTGAAGTTAACCAATCCCCCCCACCAAAAAAAAAAAAAAAAACCAAATGTCGAATGTTTTCTCTGATATAAGGTGACTGACTCATAGTTGGGTAGTGAGCGGGGGTATGGGAGGAATAGGCGAACTCTAGATAGGGCAGAGGCGTGGGAAGGGAAGGGAGGGGGCGGGGGTTAGCAATGATGGTGGAATGTGATGGACATCATTATCCAAAGTACATGTATGAAGACATGATTTGGTGTGAACATATTTTATATACACATAGAGGTATAAAAAATTGTGTTCTATATGTGTAATAAGAATTGTGATGCATTCTGCTGTCATATATTTTAAAAATAAAAGCAATTTTTTAAAAAATCGGAGTTTCCTCTGGTCAACTTTTTTTTTTTTTTGATAGTGCTGGGGTTTGAACGCAGGCTCTCAAGTATGTGGGCAAGTGCTCTATTGCTGAGCTGTACTGTAAGCCCCCAAGAATGTTTAATTAGGCTCCAGACCTGCCTCTCAAGAAACAGGACAGTGATTGAAGGAGTAAATGACACCAGAAAGGAAGCTCATACATGGCAACATGTCTGAACTGTGTGAAAGATGGATGTATTAGAAAAAAATTGTTCTAAGCTGGGCAGAGTGGCACACACCTATAATCCCAGTGTCTCGGGAAGTTGAAGCATAAAGATTGCAAGTTCAAAGCCAGCCTTGGCAATTAGTCAAGGCCTTAAGCAACTTAGCAAGAGTCTATCTTAAAATGAAAAATAAAAAGGGCTGGGGGTCATGTGCAGTGATGCATGCCTGTAATCCCAGAAACTCAGGAGGTTGAGGGAGGAGGATTGCAAATTCAAAGCCAGGCTCAGCAAAGACAAGAGACTGTGTCTCTAAATAAAATACAAAAGAGGTCTGGGGATGTGGCTCAGTGGTTAAGCACCCCTGGGTTTAATCCCTGGTTAACTGCCTCCAACACAAATTTTGCTCTAGATTAAAAGAGACTAAAGGAACTCAACAACCAGCTGAAAAATGTGAACCTGGATTGGATTCTGGATTGAAAATAACAGTTATAATTGGAACATATGAATATAGCATGATGCTATGGAATTATTGTCCATTTTCTCAGGTGTGGTAATATGAGAACATCTTTATTTTTCTAAGATGCATGCTAAACTTATTTAGAGATTAAGTGTTTATTTTGCCTGCAACTTACTTTCCTAAATTGGTAACAAAAAAAGTGAGCATGTGTATTCAAAAATATACATGGGTCTGGGGCAGAGCCCAGAACAAAGAATAATGTGGCAAAATAGTAACACTTGCAGCATCTCAAGGTAATGTGTGTGCTTGTACTATTTTTTTAATATTTATTTTTTAGTTGTAGATGTACACAATGCCTTTGTTTTATTTATTTATTTTTATGCGGTGCTGAGGATGGAACCCAAAACCTCCCACATTCTAGGCAAGTGCTCTACCGCTGAACCACAACCCGAGCCCTGTACTATTTTTTGACTTTACAAAGGTACATTTCATAAATTAAAAAGTTGGAAAAAATAATCATGCCACTATTTAATCTGTCAGAGCAAAGACTGTGAAAGGTGGTTCATAGAAATGAGGCTACAGCAGAAGGTCCCACATGTTCTAGAAGCAGAAGCCTTCCCCAGGACAGAAAGGTCCACCAAAGCCTGAACTAGGTGAAGACACCGAGATTTTCAGTATTGGGGCTGGGGAGGCCTGAAACTGGCAGGGGCCAGAAATTGAGACTTCATCTTAAGGACCATGGGAGGCTTCCTGTACTCCCCCTTCTAACAGTTCTTCATCCTGGGCAAGTGCTCCCCATTCCACTCAAGTTGTAGCTGGGCCCATCAGGGCAAGCCAACCAGAGCCCATTCCTGAGATTTTCACCTTGGAATCAGATTGAGTGACAGTCAGGATCTGTCTGAGTGCATTTAATGAGAAGTAGGATTTAGAAGCCCAGGCCCCAACTACACAGAGCAGCTGTGTGAGAATGAAGCTTACCCAGAGGCTGAAAGGTTTTTCCAGAGGTGTTTCTGCCCCCCTCACCTGTCCTTATGGCCTTTGGTGTCCCTTTCAGAACTGTTACTTTTTTTTGGTAGGGGTACCAGGGAATGAACTCAGGGGCACTCAGCCACTGAGCCACATCCCCAACACTATTTGTATTCCATTTAGAGAGAGGGTCTCACTGAGTTGTTTAGCGCCTTGCCATTACTGAGGCTGGCTTTGAACTTGTGATCCTCTTGCCTTAGCCTCCCCAGCTGCTGGGATTACAGGCATGAGCACCTGGCTCAGAACTGTTATTTTGAGCCCCTTCCTTCCTAAACTGGTTTGAATCAGCCACTCTCACTTGTAACCTGTAGAGTCCTGGTTAATACACCATGAAAGACTTAGAACAATGGAGGGCCTAACCAGGGCAGAGCTGATGTTGGAGGGTGGGAAGGGGTTTCCATTAATTCTGTTGAGTCACAGCTGAGACAGGAATAATTTACAGATAAATGAAAATAAATATAAAAATCCAAGCTTCAACAAGTATTAACAAAAGGAATAGACCCTAAGACTGACTTCAAGACTGTTGAAGATCCAGTAAAATTAAGGGTTGGGGGTTCAGCCTGGTTTGGGCTGGCAGGGACACAGGTGTATGCACATATCAAACCCCACTGTACTTCACATCAATGTATTCCACTTTCTGATTTTTATTTATTTATTTATTTATTTTTGGTGTGTGGGGTGGGTACTAGGGATTTAACCCAGGGGCACTTTACCACTGAGCCACATTCCCAGCCCTTTTTATTTTTAGTCTGAGACAGGTTCTTGCTAAGTTGCTTAGGGCCTCATTAAGTTGCTGACTAGCTTTGAACTTGTGATCCTCCTGCCTCAGCCTCCCAAGTCACTGGGATTACAGGTGTATGCCACAGCACCAGTTCCTGGCTCCTCTCTTTGAACCGACCTAGGTCAAATCTGCCCTGAATGGTCCCCAGTGCTGGCATGTAGACTGTTTCAATGGCTACTGGGAGCTTGGAGGTGGCAAGGAGCCTTTGAGTGGGTAAAGCTAAAGGAGCAGACTGGGAAGCTGCTCCCTGCACGGGAGGCCCAGTGGAAGGGATTGCGGCAGTGTGAGAGGGGAGGCCAGCCTCCCAGATGAATTAAAAAGTGTTCCCTCCTCTCCAATGTTTGTGAGAGTTCGAGAAGGCCTGCTGTCTGTTCTTCAATGTTTGGCAGAATTTACCATATAGTCCTGTTTTTTTTTTGTTTGTTTGTTTTTTGTTGAAAGGATTTTTTAAGGCTTTAAATGTTTTTTTTAAGTTGTGGTTGGACATAATACCTTTATTTTACCTATTTTTAGGTACTGAGGATCGAACCCAATGCCTCGCACATGCTAGACAAGCACTCTACCAGTGAGTCACAATCCCAGCCCTAAAAGGATTTTGATGAATGTGTCTATGTTTTTGTTATAGCTCTGTTCAGATTTTCTTCTAGGGTCAGTTTTATCATTGTCTACCAATCTGTCCATTTCATCTAGATTATTTGTTAGCATAAAACTGTTCATGGGGCTGTGGATATATTCAGTTGGTAGAGTGCTTGCCTTGCATGCACAAAGCCCTGGATTCAATCTCCAGCACCATAAAAACAAAACTGTTTGTAATATTTTCTTATAATCCTTTTTGTAAAGTTTGTATTACCATTTCCATTTTTTTCTTCTTGATTGAACCCAAGATCTTGCGCATGCTAGGCAAACATTCTGAGTTATACCCCCAATCTCCCACTTTCACTGATCAGTTATTTTTGACTCCCCCTCCCCCACACACACACACCCCTCCGGTACCAGGAATTGAACTTGTGGGCTTTCTGCCATCCTTAGCCCCCAGCATTTTTTTTTTTTAAAGACAGAGTCTAAGTTGCCAAGGCTGATCTCTAACTTGCAATCCTCCTGCCTCAGCTGCCTGGGTCACTGTGATTAAAGGTGTGCACTACTGCAACCAGGTTTTTGTTGTTGTTGTTTTACTAGTTAATGGCTTATTAAACTTATCAAACAGCCAACATTTTTATATTCTAATTTTTCTTTTCTCTATACTAATTTTCACTTCTTCTGCTAATTTTGGGTTTAGTTTGTCCTGTTCCTAATTCCTTGAGATATAGAGCTGTTATTTATTTAGGTTCAGGGGTTGAACCCAGGGGCACTTTTACCACTAAGCCATAACCCCAGCCCCAACCCAGCCCCCTTTTATTGGATAGGGCCTTGCTAAATTGTTTATAGCCTAAGTTGTTGAGGCTGGCTTTGAACTTGTGATCCTCCTGCCTCATCCTTCCAAGTGGCTGAGGTTACAGGCATGCACTATCACACCTGAACTGGCTCACTCTTTTTAAAAAATATTTTTAGTTTTTTATGTGGTGCTGAGGATCGAACCCAGTGCCTCACATGTGCTAGGCCAGTGCTCTACCACTGAGCCACAACCCCAGCCCTCATTATTCTTTTTTAATACAGGCATTTTACAGGTATAAAGTTCCCTTAACACACTTTTGCTGCTTCCTGTTTCAATTTGTTTTCATTTATCTCAAAAGTATTTTAAATTTTCCCTTATGATTTTGACCATTGGTTGTTAAAGATTGTTAATTCTCATAATTTGTGAATTTTCCAGTTTTCTTTCTGCTATAAGTTTCTAGTTTTGTTCCATTGTGATCAAAGAACACAGGATTCCAATCTCTTAATTATTGAGACTTGGTCAATCTTGGAGAATATTCTCTATGAACTTGAGGAAAATGTGTTTTCCTCACATTGGTGGTTCTATTAAGCCCAGTCAGCTTCTTTCCAAGTTGCATATACTTAGCACATACATGAGAATATACTGACATGAGAAGCCCAGGTGAAAATCCAGGAGGCCACCACTCACCTTGAAGATTAGAGCCTCGCCAGCATCTTTGCTCTTCCCTGAGTGTACCTGTCACGTCTCCACAGGTGAACATGTGTGGAGCCCCTTCCCTTCCTTTGTTAGTACATATGTACAAATCCTATGCAACTCATATTGATTTTGAGCTTTAGAAGAATGGCATTGTACTGTTAGAGCTTCTACACCTTTTATTTCACATTGTTTCTGGACCTGTTCATGTCTAGAATGTTCTGGCACAGTAATCCCTTATCCACCCTCTGAGGATGGACTTTTGGGTAGTTTGCAGCCTCTTGCTGGTCCCAGTCTCCTGGTTTCTCTCTTCTACTTAGGAGCACCCAGACTTGCAACAGGCTGTGGGGATGGGTGATGCACAGCAATGAAGTGGCACCCCAAGTAAGGGGGGCCTGTTTCCCACTCCCCCAGAGTGGGTTGTAGTTGAGGGGACTCTGTTGAGCATTGTTCCCACATTTCCTTAGCTCTGGCATTGGCCCACTGTTGTTCCTACGTTTTTCTCCATTTCAGCTCCCAGGGCTTGAAAGGGGAGACAAACTGGGAAACAAAGGCTCTTTAGGGGTCAAGAAGGCCCACCTGTGTAGTCTCAAATGTCACTGGCACTCAGAGCTGCCAGAGGACCTTCCCATCCTGACACCTCCCTTCCTTCTACCCCTGTAGCCTCCAAGCTCCCAGACAAGCACCTCCTCCAAGACGGGCCACGGCAGCTGGCCAAGAATACCAGGCACTCCCCTCTTCCCTGGGTTCCTATTTCCCTCACAGTTCTAGTTTCTCTTGCTAGATGGGATGGCCCTGGGGAGGGGTGGGGCAGGGACTCAGGGCTCAGGACAAGAAACACCTGGATCCTACCAAACTGGATGGGCAGATGGTAGCCAGGATTAATTCTGCACCCTCCACAGGCAGCAACAAAGAGAGGCCTCCTAGGGACACAGCCTAGTGCTTGTCAGGCCCCCTGGCTGGGTTGGGGCACCCAAGACAACTGGCTCCCTGCCCCAGGACACACCCAGGAAAGGTGACATGATGGCAAATGTCACCCAGGCAAGCCTGGGACACTTTACAAAATAACTCTCCAGCTGAAGCCAACTTGGAAAATTCCAGGGAAAAGGAAATTTACCATGGGGCAGGAATAACTGAGGCTTGGTTCAGAACATACAGAGCTTGATGTAGGGCACCAAAAGCCAGCTGTGGGTTGGGCCTGGTCCCCAAGGGAGACCACAGTGCCCCCAGCACGAAGGAGGGACTCATTCAGGCCCACCAAGAGGGAGTCCTTTAATAGAGATTGAAGACAGGAGACAGGACAGGGTCAGGAGCCCTGATTGCACACGCAGGCCCCAAGCCAGCAGATGCAGTGGCTTCCTCCTCCCCACCTGGGTGTGGGCCCACAGGGTGGAGACGGAGAGGTGGTTTTAAAAAACACAGCTGTACTAATTCTTCACTTTCACAGAAAAGGGGAACTTGGGAGAGCAGCCCACTGGAGAAATATTACACAGAGCTGAGTCTGCGAGCCCACCCTGAGCCAGCCAAAGCTCAGTCTCCTCCCACTGCACTGTCCCTCCCCCAGCTGTCTGCACACGGGAAGGGCAGAAAGCACAGGGAAGCCTGGGCTGGCTGTACAACAGAGGAACATGCTGACTTAAATAGCTTTCCCCTCCCTTTCTCAGCTGTTAGTGTTTCTACACTATGTACATTGTTGTGCTTTATAGCTCCCCTACCCCCAGCCTCTGCCTGAAGCTTAGGGTGGAGGGAGGAACCCCACACCACACAATGCTGGCTGGGCAAGAGCTCTAGGCCCCTGAACTATGCATTCTGCTTGGTTCTGAGAGCAGGGGCTGCAGGGCACAGGCCACTGGAGCTGCAGGCCAAGGACACAGAGTCAGCCAAATTGCACACCCGACTCTTCTCCCAAAAAGGAGTGGAAACAGAAGGGTCAATGCTTGACGAGATGCAGGCTGGGTGGGAGCAAGCAAGGGTGGAAGGACAAGGTGCAAGGCTGTGAGATTAGGGGCACAGGGTGTGTGTGCAGTGGGTGGACAGGGCACCTCAGCAAAAACCATTCTGTAGCAGTGAGCCTGGTGGAGGGAGGGTGATGGTGGTCTAGGGGCCCCTCCATTAGAGCACAGGCTGCTTCTACAGTTCAGGGCTGGGGACAACAGTGGCAGACCCTGGTTCTGGACATCTGATGAGGAATTTTGGGGAAGAGTGCCAGGTGTTCTGTGGGGCTTGGAGAGGAGGGCAGGCTGTGGTGATGTCTCTGAGTGTGTCCCTGCTAGGCCAGGGGTTAACACAGGATCAGTTGTTCTCAAAGAGAGAGAGCAGGTCATCATTGCTGTTTGTCGGGAGGTCAGGTGGGCCCAGGTAGGACAGCAGCTCATCAGGGTTGGTCAGTTCTGGGAGTAGCTGAGGACAAAGCAAACATGTTAGCAACTCTGGTCTCAGACCCATCATGCCCAAGTGGCCATACTGCCCCTGCATCCAAGCCCTGTTCCCAGGCCCGGCAGGGATGCTAAGTGGCCCCTCATCTAATGAAGGATGGATTTCTGGGCCTCACTGACAGCCTACACAGTTGTCTGAGATATCCCAGTGAAAGGCTGTTCTGGGGTCAGAAATAGCTCTTGGCATGGTGCTCAATACTACCAGGCACCAGAGTGCCCATCCAAGGTGGCCCAACTGTGCATGGAGGTGCACAGGCCTAAAAGGGGATCCCCAAGGTGATTCTCAGGCAGAATATAGATGGCAGAACTTCAGCCCCCTAGAATTTTCTGCTCTGGACTGCTTGTTCTAATCTTTTTCATGTGGAACTTCAATGAATTTCCACCATGGTTCAGGGATGGTCAACCCTGTCTTTCATGCACTGAGCTTGGGTTCACACACCACCCATGCATGTGTCAAGAGGCAGAACCACTGAATGAGCAGACAGGTCAAGCCAGATTCTAAGGAGTGCAGCAGAAACTTCCAGCCCAGTCTTCTTTGAGGACTCTTCATATAGCTACTGCAGCATCCAGCCAAGCCACTCACTAACCACACATGGTACCTGGCACCTCACAGATATTTCAGATACTCAACACATGAATAAGAGCTGCATTTGGTTGACATTATCTGGCTGGCTCTCCCTGAAGGATCATTGTCTTCCCTTCTACAAAGCAGTGACCCAAGGACAACACACAAGCCAACTCCAGCAACTCCCACATGCTCCCCACCACAGGGCCTAGTACTCACATCCAGTGCTGGTTCTGGGGCCTCCCCTGCCCCAGACATGCTGGGGGGCCCCATCACGCCTGTGGCAGGATTGAAGGCCAGCTCACCAACAGACCCTGAGCTTGCTTGACCCAGGGGCTGCCGGGATGCTGGGGGAGGGTTTGGATGGTGCAGTTGGGGACCTGGGGGTGCCCCAAGGTTGGAGGTGTGTAGCCCTGGTGGCCCAGGATTATGGGCTGGGTCCAAGTGGCCCACTGGTGCCATCTGAAGATGGAGAAAAGACATGTTAAAACAGCTAAGGGGCTCCCTGAAAGACCTCACCCCTATCCCCTGGATCCCTTATATATCACACTGACCTGGCCTGGGAGGCAGGGAGCAGACTTCTCTGGAGTCAGGAGACTGCTGGGAATGTCAGACTGGTAGGAGATGGGAGGTGGCCCCGGGGTGAATTCAGGAAGGCTTGGGGTGCTGGGTGTGGGGGGTGGGAAGGACTCCGGGAAGGGTCCAGGCCCCAAGAAGCTGGAACCTACAAGAGGAAAGTCAGGTTAGAAGGGCTCATGTTGGCAGAAGGGCCAGTAATGTGCCAGCTGAGGCACAGGTAGGACGTAAGAGTGCTCACCCATAGACAACAATGATTTGACAATTTTTTTTTTCATTGCAGCCAAGAAGGAACTGGTCTTGAGATGATCCTAGGAGTGGGGGCCTCCAAGGTGATGGAATGGGACCCACCACAACAAAGTACACTGTACCTGCACAGTGGGTCCCCACTGGACACTCCAGCCAGGAGCCAGTCAGTGGGAGTGTTATAGCCAAGAGCCCCTTACTCTATCTAAATTGGGGGAAAGGGCCATGGCCAAGACTGTACCTCTACCACCACATCCTTGGGATGGAATGTGTAGGACAGACACCCTTGGCATGTTTTGGTTGGATATGGGTGTTTTTTTTTTAATATTTTTTTAGTTGTAGTTGGACACAATATCTTTATTTTATTTATTGTTATGTGGTGCTGAGAATCAAACCCAGCACCTCACACATGCTAGGAAGTGCTCTACTGCTGAGCCACAACCCCAGCCCCTTGGTTGGATATGTTTACAAAGCAGGTGCATGACCTGCATAGTGACAGTTCCATAGGCCAGGAGACTCCTCTGGAGAGGATGAGTCGCTGGTCCAGAGTCACCTGAAGTTTGAGGCTGTGTGTGCTGTACTCACCCTGGCCAGGGTAGTCGCTGGGGGCAGGGGCTGAAGGGGGCTGCAAGGGGGTGAAAGGAGCAGCACCGGGGCCCAGGGCTGCAATCATCTCCATCACGCTGGGCATGAGCACATGGGCAGGGCTCATGGTGCGGCAGCGCTTCAGCACCGGCCCATCTGGCTCCTCCTTGATGTGCACATCAGGTTTCACAGGCACTGGCTTCCAGCTGCATGTGGGGTCGATGGTGATCTCCTCATAGTCAGAGCTAGGCAGGGACACATGGGTACTGGTCATCTGTCTACCAAGCACCTGCTGCCCTTCAATCCCAAGGAAGTTTCCAACCAGCCTTTCAACTCAAACACTCTGCTATATCCAGAGTGCTTTCAGGTGCTATGCATGATGTGGAGCCTGGGATTGATATACATGGGAGACATGGCACTGCCTCTGGTCTGGAATTGAGTCACTCCAGGGTAGTGAAGAGCTCAGAAGACTACACTCATCCCAGGACTGCCCTCTGGTGGCCACAGACACGGGGTGGCAGAAAGAAGACACTTACTTCTGAATGTATATCAGGATGCCCAGCATGTACTGGTCCACCTCCAGGCCCTCCAGCAATGCTGTCTTGCTACAAGTAACAAAGGGGACATGGCTTAAAGGCCTTACCCAACTTCACCCTGGGCCCAGACCCCATCACTTCTCAGGCCCAACACCTATGTGAGGTGTCTGTGCATAGTGACCCCGTGTGAGGCAACCCTGCATGAGACGACTGTCCAAGATGATGCCATGTGAGGTGACCCTGTACACAGTGATTACAGAAGATAACCCTGTGTGAGGTAAACTTATATGAGGTGACCCTGCATGAGGAAACTCTGCAAGTTGCCCTTGTGTAAGGTGACTGTAAGAAGTTGTGAGGTGAAATGGGCACAAGGTAACCCTACATAAGAATACCCTATGGATGATTTCTACCTCTGGGGAATACTGGCCAAATTATATTGTTATATTGTGTGCAAGTATGAATATATAACAACAAATCCTACCATTATGTACAACTATAATGCGCTAATTAAGAAAATATGGGGGAAAAAAAAAGGTTTCTGCCCTGAGCTGAGCCTTCCTGGTATGTGCTGTGACTACTTCCAACAGGCTTGTGTATTTGGAAGTTTCACTTATAAAAGCCTCTGAGGACGTGGCAGTTTCTCCCTTGTCACACACCATGAAACTCACTTGCATACGGGGCACCTCCAGGTCCCTCGCTCACAGTTGAGCTGTAGGTATGACTCCAGGTCAAAGCACTGCAGAGATGGGAGACAGGTCATTTCTCACTGTGGGCTGGGGTGAGGGTGATATGTTTTCTGGATTTCTGGAATATGTCTTAAACCCAGGGGTGCTTTACCACTGGGCTACTTCCCCAGTCCTTTTTTTTTTTTTTAATACCTTTATTTTTTATTTATTTGTTTTTATGTGGTGCTGAGGATTGAACCCAGTGCCTCACACATGTAAGGCAAACGCTCTACCAACTGAGCTACAACCCCAGCCCCCAGCCCTTTTAATTTTTATTTGGAGACAGGGTCTCCCTAAATTGGTAAGGGACTCACTAAATTGCCAAGGCTGGCCTTGAATTTGTGATCCTCCTGCCTCAGCCTCTCAAGTTGCTGGGATTATAGGCACATATCACCATGCCTGGCTCCACTGTAACATAATTCTAATGGACCATCCCAAGCATCTCAACAGAACTGGAACCCGCTGTGACCAAAGCAAGAATTGGGCAACTGTACTGATAAGGAACCATTGCCAGACACCATGTTAAAGGGAAAATTATAGTACAGAGCAGCATGTAACAGAGAGGGAGGAGAATGTAGTTTCTTGTCTAACACTGGGTATTTCTGCAAAGACAGAGACTTTCATGGTAGGGCAGGAAGAAGACCACACCCGCATCCTTATGCTTTTTAACAATGGAACCCTGTGAATGCAGTAGCTAGTAGAGAAGTGAGTAAAATGGTGATTATATTTAGAAGAAACAAAAGCCTAACCTCGGGGCAGCCAGGCCCAGCGGCCTCCATGGCAGGCCTGGTCCATGGCCTGTTGGCTTAGGTGTTCAGATTCCACTTCTGCCCCAGAGGATGAGGCTGAGGTGTCAGCTCAAAACAATTTTTTTAATTGTTGATAAACATTTGTTTTTATTTGAAGCTCTTACAATTCAAATATAGCTATGAACAATAATGTGTACATTTCTGTCGGATATATAGCCAGAGTACAACTGTTTCACTATGAAACATACATATTTTTAAAAATGATATCTATAGCTTTCTCAAGTAGTTTTTCTAGTTTAGGATTCTATCCAATATGATCTCAAGTTTCTAGTTGCTCCACAAGCTCAAAATATTTTAAAGGCAGCAAATTTGGGCAAAGTTCTGCAGTGACCACCCACCTACCTGTATGTGGCGACAGTCATGACCACGGGTAGGGAGCTGGATTCTGCGGAAGGTGATGGGGCACTTCAGGGACACCTTGATAGCTGTCTGTTCCACCCCATCCTCTCCGTTGGGCCCAGGGGTGCCAGGGATGGTGCCACTGCTGAAGTTCCGCTTTACTGACAACAGGGGAAGAGATCTGAGTAAAGGGTTTGCAACATGGGAGGCTATGAATGGGGATGTCAGCCAGGACACTGAATGGTCAACAGCTCCAAGGTGTTACTTAACTACTGCCATCAGCTAACTACTGCCATCAGCCTGGGAGAAGATGCATTGTGTGACATGCAGATGTGCCACATGAAACACTGTTCAGCTTGGGCACAGCCCCAGTGGTTGTGGGTGGGGTCACTCACTCTTGGTGATGCAGTGCTCAGCAGGCAGGAGACGCTTCTTGAGTAGGCCCTGCAGTACGGAGCGGACAGATGGACGATGCACCAGCTGCAGCACGAAGAGGTGGGACTGCAACACAGTGGGGGATATTGTATGTAGGGGGAACACAGGTGTGGGGATGTGGGGACATGGTTTTGGGGAACACAGCTGGAGAAGAGTAGTTACGTCAGGGGTACCAGGCTGGGAAGGGAGGGGTTTGGGGTGAGATAGTCAAGGGGAGAGGACCAGACCAGCCATGTTTCTCATAACTAGGCCCTATCCTCCTGAGTGCTAAAGCACAGTCAGGATGCTTTCTACTTTCCTGGAGCCCAGGAGACTCTGGCCTCAGGCTGCTGGTGCTCTTGCCCATACTCAAACATCTCAACAGCTCTACTGGGCATTCTGTTCTTGTTCATCCACTGCCTAGTTCTCACCTTGCCATAAAAACACAATACCTGAGCTGGGATTATAGCTCAGTAGTTGAGAGCTTGCCTAACAACCCTAGGCTCTAGGTTCAATCCTCAGCACCACATATAAATAAATTAATTAATTAAATAAAGGTCCATTGGCAACTAAAAAAATATTAAAAACAAAATACCTGTATGCCTTGTATATCTCCCTGCTCATGGCATCCAATCTTACTGACACTGTGTCTAGTTCAAACCTCCTAAGTCCCACAGAATGAGGATTCTGAGCTGTCCCATCCCCCGGCCCTTGTTACATAGGTCCAAATGAGATCCTGATGGCTGGAACCTGGGTGATGTTGAACCTGCTATGGATGGAACTCTGTGAGCTTGCTACACAACTTTGTTTCTCTCATAGCATCAACATGAGTATTAAATCTAGTAAATATAATCTAACTGGAAAATAGCTAGGATGTTTTTAACTGGATCCCTTTCTTAAATGGCAAATAGAAAAGAGCTTAAAATAAAAAGTGATAACAAGAAGCAATGTCTTTTTCTTTAAGCTCCATAGCCCACAGCCTGGCTCTGGGCCCACCCATCCTCAGCCCATCCATGACCCCAGGGATAGTGATCCAGGTGGTGTTTCAGCCAAGCCCTGCCCATACCCTGCAGGATACTCACGCAGCAACAGGCGGTGACGGTGATCTGGATGGTGTTGCGGCCAGGCTGGCACACGTGTTTCAGGTAGAGGGGCTTGTGTGAGGTCTTGTTATCTCCACGCTCGATGGTGAGGGGTGTGGCATTGACGCTGACCTGCACGGAGGCTGGCCAGTTGGTGTTCATTTGCCGGTCTTCATGGTGGTAGCACTTGAACTGCAGTTCCAGGTCAGGCCTGCAAAAGGAAAAGGATGATCAGAGACTTCACACTGAGTATGGATGGGGGTGGAGGGGCTGGGGCTGGGCCAGTGGGGATCACCTCAGCATCAAAGTCTTGTAGACTGAGTCTCGAAGCTGGAAGACGTGGTTGCTCACAGCCAGGTTGTGCTGCAGGCGAAAGGGCTCCAGGACTACCCCATCCCTTACAGGGAAGGTCAGCCGCAGCTCATCACAAGGACCATTACCTGGTGACAAGAGACCATGTTGGCTATAAACTGGACACCAACCAGAGCATCTATAGTTACTCAAAGAGGGCATCCTGGAGCCCCTTGCCAGGTCTGCTCTGAAGACCTGAGCTGTGCCCCACAGCCAGGGCCTCAGACAGCATCTCTCCTGAGACCCTGGGCCATAGATCCTAATGTTCATCTGCCTCAATTACCCAGCCTAGTGTCCACTGAACTATGACAGGGGAACACAAACCCAACTCACGCAGAAGATGTTTACAATGTTTTTTTAGAAACCAGAAGGCCAGGATGTCAGTAGCCATCACCCAATTGCTCAATTTGAGGTTTCAGGATTCTAACTTCTGCTGTGATGGTCTCCTTGGAAGCAGGGGTTCTCAGCTAAAGATAGGCTTCAATTTTATATAAAAAATTTTGTGTCTGTGGATATTTTCCTGTAGATATCTATAGCTCTAACAGATCTGCGCAGGGCCATGAATAGAAAACAAAGGTAAAGGCCCAGAACCATACAGTCTATCTTTAAGATGGAAACCTTAGCTTTACTTGGGATCAAGCAACTGCCCCTGCTCTCCCAAGCTCCCACAGGGCGCTAGAGCCCTGGTATTCCCCATGTCTGCCTAGTCTGTCGCAGCTATTGTCCTAAGAGTGAACACTCACCAGAGGGCGATGGGTGCAAGGAGCTGAGACCTGGTTTGAGGTCAGGCAGGAAGGGAGACTTGACCTCCTGGCTTGGGGACATGTATGGGACACTGCTGCTGGGCGTCATGGGTGGTGTGGGATTGCCTGGCAGTGGGGAGCTGGGGTAGCCAGGGATGGAACGGGCAGGCTATAGAGATTGAGCACAAACAGTTAAAGCAGAATGGTAGGATGGGTGGATTAGAGTTGTTCATGTAGCACCCACTGGGAAACATGAGAACAGAGGTGGAGAGAAGGCAGTCCCTCTGTCCACATGCCCACCCTGTGAGCCTCCCAGCCATCCACCCAGCCGAGCCCCATACCCCACTCAGGCCAGGCTGGCTGTAGCTGACGCTGCCCCCGTTGAAGCTGGTGCCCTGCCCGTTGAACTGTTCTGCAGGCTGTGGGAGAGAAAACTGAGTGCATGTGGGCCCTGCCCCCAGTTGAATCCCCCGGGCCTGATCCTAGAAGTTCACCACAAACAGAGCTGCCAATCTGCATAGTCTTTATGCTCTGTTGTATATCCCACATATTCCATAAGACACATTACCAATATTATAATGTAAAAAGATACCACTATAGAAAAGGGGTGACTCCACACATGGAAGGGGCTGAAATGACACAGGTGCACTCAAACCTCCCCTTTTTATCCTCCTCCAGCTGTACCAACTTGCCCACCCAGACTCCTAGTGAGGTGCTCTCTACCCACCATGTATCCAGATGGTGTACCACCAGTAGAAAAGGCTTGTTCCCTAGATGGGTTTCTCTACAGCAAGTAGAGGGAATGGGGACATTTTCCATAAAGAATGTCAGAATGGCTTGAGTGCTTGCCTGCTGCTCCCTATGCTGAATTTCCAGAGATTCATGAATCTTGTAGAGGTTCCTTTCAGAATTGAACCCTGCACTGGCTGGGACCCCTGTGAGGTTCCACCCACTCCCTGACTAGCCTATACCCCTCAGGGGCAGGACTGCCTCAAGGTCCCCACTATTCCCATGACAGTGGGCCTGGCATAGGCCAGGGGAGCTGGCCCTACCTTGTAGTGCAGTCCTGCAGGGCCTGGTGCAGACAGGGACTGGCCCATGCCCTGCTGCAGGGGTAGTCTGTGCCCAGGGTAAGAGGGGGAAGGGGCAGGGGGTTGCCCGGGGCCGGGCGCATACTGGGCAGTGCTGGGCGCGTACTGGCCTCCTTGTAGGTACTGTTGCCCTGGATACACCTGAAGAAGCAAATACCCCAGAAAGAAGAGGCATCAGCAGGCAAGTAGTGCCCCATGTGCTGGGGGCAGGGTCCCCTGGTCCTGCTGAGCATGGACAATTTTCTCACTGTAGGAGCTGCTCTTACCACTTGGGTGGGGGAAACAGCACCCAGGGCCCCAGGTTGGGTGATCAAGACACTCACCTCCGAGTATGCTCTCTTGACCCCTTGTCGGGGCAGCGGCTGGGCCTGGGGAGGACCAGGGTACCCATGCTGGGGTAGGCGCTGCCCTGCATACAAGGGCGTCATGCCTCCTGCCCGAGTGGGGTTCATGGCCATGGGGGAGAGGCCAGAGGGGCCCATCATCCCTCCCATGCCAGTAGGGTTCATGCCAGGGGGGACGCTGGGCCCCCGGGGACCTCCATGCTGCAGAAACTGGTTGTTAAAAGACTGTCCAGTCCCCATCTGGGAAAAGAAAAAGACAGAATGGTTTACACTCCCCCCACAAATGGGCACATGGCTCACTGGTGCTGTGGGCATGTACCCCTTGCTACTGGTTTTAGGGCCTCTCCCCCTTCAGACTCTTTTTCTTCCTACTCATTTCTCTTTCACTGGTTTCATAAGCCCCCAGTGAGCACATTCCGTGCTTGACCCCAACACCTTGCTGAGATTCCCCTGGCCAAGTCCCACACACGCTGGCTGCCAAATGGGAGGAGTTGGGGGGTTGCCCTCACCGCTCCATATTGGCTCAGCTCCTGGCTCTGCTTCTCTTGCAGGGCAGCCACGGTGGCTGTGGCTGTAGCTGTGGCAGTGGCTGCAGCGGCAGCCACGGCAGCTGCAGCTGCTGCTTGTGTGAAGTCAGCGGAGGGTCGTGCAGCATGTGAGGGGAGACCCAGTCCCCCTGGGCCACCTGCATATCTGCAAGAGACACAGGACTGCCACACTCTCTGCACAGACTCAGCCTAGGGCCACACAGCACTTAGGGGGAGCCAGTTCTTTCCAGACTCTCCACGGTAGCTGCTGGAGCCAGTGGGGAAGCAGAGAGGCAATGTCCAACAGTTCAGAGGTGCCCGCCAGGTTGATGGCTTCTAGCCATCTGTCAGATGAGGGGCCCTGCTTACCCGGTGGTGAAGCTGGGGCCCCCGGGGTAGCCCCCACGGCCATACACACTTTGCTGCACGTAGCCCTTGCTAGCACCACCTTCAGCAAATGCCTGCTGTCCCAGGCACTGCGGGGAGGTCAAGGCGGAGCTGCCACCTGCCACACCAGGCATCATGGAGCCACCAGGGGGGCTTCCTGCAGGGCCCATGGGGTTCCCCAGAACCTACAAGGAAGTGGGAATCACCAAAAGGAACAGCTAAAGCACCCTCTTCAAGCTGTAGCTCTAAAGTACTAAAAACCAAAAGACCTGGTTAGTGGCGGTATAGGGGACGGGTGGGGGCGGGGGCGGGGGCGGTGGGGGAGTACCTGCCCATAGGTCAGGTTGGGGTGATTTGTGGAGGCCGGCTGAAGACAGAAGAAAACCTATGGGAGTGTGAAAGAACCAGCACCCAAGGACCTGAGAGAATCAGGAAGCCCCATCTTTATGCCCCAACCTCCCCATTTAAGTTCCTTGTCTTTCAGAGCTCTAAGGCACTGCCAAGGCTCTCACTGCTTGGGGGAGGGACTCAGGTAGGTGCTCACCTGGCTCTGTGTTGCGTTGCCGACTCCCCACACGGTAGTGACCACGGATAGCGACCCAGCAGGCTGAGTGGCGCTTTGTTGCCAAGGCACAGACTCGTATGCAAATGAACCATCACTACAGGAAGAGTGGCTGGTGAGGCCTAGGTCAGGAGGCCACAGGTGCCCAAGAGCACATGGCCTGCAAGGGACAGGCCACAGGAGCCCACACTCACCCGTGTGGCGCAGGGGGCAGGGCAGGTTTCATGGGGTTCATGGAGTTCATTGGCGATAGAGCAGCCCTACAGACCGGGTCTGCCAGTGCTTATCTGGGACTCTGTTGCTCTGGCTGCTGGACAGGAGGGAAAGGATGTGAATTTAGATGCCACCTGAGACCCTTTTAGCAGAGTAGAAAGAGCCCAGGGCCACCAGGCCAGCCCCTTCTTCTGCAAGGGATGGCTAAGCTCCAGTGGTAGGTAGGACAATGGAAGAGGCTGATATTGGCTCACCAGCCCAACCTCTGTGCCTCACACTCAGCCCAGAAGCTGGCATGAAGCCTTTCTGACCCAGGGTCTGCCACCCAGAATCCCTGGATCCACCCTGGAAACAGACTGATTCCAAAAACTTGCCACACTCTCCCCCACACCAAGAACTGGATATCCATCCATGTAAAGCTATTAAAAAAAAAGTCACCCCATAGTGATTCGGGGATAGAGAACAGGTTGCCAGAAGCCCCTCAGGAGGTGCTGGCAGGGAGGACACACAGGGCCGATAAGGGCATCACCAACTTGGGATCTTGATCAACCTGGGCAGGGACCTGGAGAGGGGCAAAGCTAGTGGGGGCTCTAAATAAGAGGTTGAAAAGGTCAAGAAGCAGGTACAGAACAGCTACCTTCCAGCCTGGCATGGGGAAGGGGGATGTGGGATACCTGCTGAAGCAGGGTATATGGACCAGCAGCCCAGCCCCTGGCTGGCAGGTCCTTCTAACCAAGAGAGCAGCATAGGGGCTCTAGGTCAGGGAACCTCAAAACTGACTCAGATGCCACGGGACGAAGGGCTGCCTGAAACTGCAGGCACAGGGGCCATGCAAGCAGTCCTACCCCTGTAGGCCCATCTGTGACATTCAGAGTAAGTTTCCAACCAGGCAGAGACATACAGAGCACAACAAGTGGAGGACTGATAGGCACCAAAGCCTTGGAAGGGACCCGATGTGGCAGGTGTTTATAAGCAGGGGTGGGGAAAAGGGATGCTGAACCACCTTTGTAGGGTCAGGGTAGGTGGACCACAGGGATGTGGTCATAGTAGACAGCAGGTCAAAAGAGTACAACAGGCAGGTACTTGTAGGACATGATGCCAATACTATGGAACTCAGCCTGCTGTACTGAATTTGCTGCCCCAATTAGTGAGCCACAGGAATCTTTGGTCTGTTTCCAAGTGCCACATTCCTCACACTGCCATAAGCAAGACCCTTACTCAAGCCAAGCCCAGACACTCCTAGGCCCCACTCCTATACTGCCTCCTTCACCCAAAACTGGTACTACCTTCGGTTCTAATATATATAGATCACCCCTACAGAGGCACATAGGGCAACTGGTAAGTGGTTCTCAGGAAGCTCCTGGGGGAGGCCAGGCATGTTTCACCCTGGATCTCACAGCCTTTGGGGGCTACAAGGCTGCCACACACACACACACACACACACACACACACACACACACTCCGCAAAGCATGCTGACCTCCTGTGGTTCCCATCTTGCCACCCTAATACTTACAGGGCCAATCTCTTGCCCAGGAGAAAGAAGGTATCTGACATGAAGGTAAGCCCAGCACCCACCTAACTTTGTCTCACCCATATCTCAGTACTGGCTGAGGTAAAGCATCCTTATCTGCTCTGCAAATACTGACCTAGAACCTCAGCAAGGGTGAACCATGCATCCAAGGGTTCAGAACAGGTAAGAATGAGAGGTGACTTAGCCATGCCTTGGCAAACGGGACACCTGGACCTCCACTGGCCCTTCCCACACCCAGCAATAGGCTTCGTGGGAAAGGAAACCAATTAGAGGAAAAGGAGGAAGTGGAGGGATGTCCCAGCTACACCAGTCAGGTCCCCTGTCCTCAGAGATAGCCAAATCCCTTAGCCCCTCCTCAAATCAAGTCCTGACCCGGGAAGCTCAGGCCAGAAAAAAGCAGGGAATTAGGATGGCCCAGCCACGCAAGGGGAGGCTGGCATCCCTATCCCCACTGCCTTTCCTAGGATGATGACCCACTAGGAAGGGGGACCTGCCAAAGGCAGAAACTTCTTCCCAGACCTGTTGGATAGGATCTGGAGCAACCGTGAGTATTTCAGGAATTAGAATAGAGATATAATAATGAAGACTGTGGTACTAACAGAAGGACAGAACTATGAAATCAGACACAAAATATATCCAAAGATATAAAAGCAATTCAGTGGAGGAAGATCAGTCTCTCCAACGAATTGTGCTGGAATAACTGGACATCTATAGTAAAACTAACAACAAAACAACAAAACAAAAACCCAGGGTGAGATGGGGGTATCTAGGGATGTAGCCCTTTGGTAGAGTGCTTGCCTGGCATGCATGAGGACCTGGGATTGATCCCCAGCGCTGGGGAAACAACAAAACAGAAAACAACCCAAACCTTACACCTTATACTGAAATTAAACTCAAAATAAACTTGGTCCTAGGTATAGTTGGTAACACAAAATTATAAAAAGTTTAGGAAAATTGGAGGAGAAAACCTTTGGGATCTAGGCTAAGCAAAGAGTTCTTAGACTTCATACCAAAAAACATAAATCCATAAAAGAAAAAAATTGATGAAATGTACTTCATCAAAATTAAAAACTTTTAAGGACAGGAATGTAGTTTAGTGAAAGAGTGCTTGCCGAGCAGGCAGAAGGCCCTGAGTTCAATCCCCAGCATGGCAAAAAAGAAAAAATAATTTTTTTCCCTCCATCTCAAGTGGTGCACCCCTGTGACTCCAGTGACAACTCAGGATGCTGAGGCAAGAGGATCCCAAGTTTGAGGCCAGCCTAGGCAACTTAGTGAGATCCTATCTCAAAATAAAAAATAAAAAAGGCTAGAGGTGTGGCTCAGCGGTACAGTGTCCTTGGGTTCAATCCCAGCACCACAAAAAATAAAAATAAAAAATAAACTTGCCCTCTAAGAAAGACCTGTTAAGAGGATGAAACAGCAAGTTGCAGAATGGAAGAAACATTTGCAAACCACATATCCAACCAAGGACTAGTATTTAAAATGTACAAAGAATTCTCAAAAAAAAAAAAAAAATCCAATTAGAAAATACACAAAAAAAACATGAAGAGACACTTCACCAAAGAGGATATACAGATGGTAAATAAGCATATGAAAAGATGCTCAGCATCACTAGTCAGCAGGGAAATGCAAATTAAAACCACAAAAAGACATCACTATACATCTAACAGAATAGTTAAAAAATAGTGACATCATTAAATGCTGGCAAGGAGAAACTGGATATCTCATTGCTGGCGGGAATGTAAAATGGCACACTGCTTTATAAAAATGAAGTCTATTCTTTTTTTTTTTTCTTTTCTGGGAATTGACCCCAAGTGTGCTCTACCACCAAGTTACCTCCCCTGCCCTTCTAATTTTTTTGAGACAGGATCCTACCAAGTTGCCCATACTGGCCCTGAACTGGCAATCCTACCTCAGCCTTCTGAGTAGCTAAAATTACAGGTGTGTACCACCTGCCATTTTTAAAAAATATGTCTTTTTAGTTGTAGATGAGCACAACATTTTATTTTATTTATTTATATGTGGTGCTGAAGATCAAACTCAGTGCCTCACACATGCTAGGTAAGCGTGGGTTAGCCATTTCTTACAGAACTAAGTACTCAGCCACTAAACTATGACATAGCAACTGTATTACTGGGTATTTACTTCAGAGAAATGAAAACTTTATATTCACATAGAAACCTGTACATGAATGTTTATAGAAGAATTATTTGTAATAACCATTGTTAACAGCTAAAGGGTGGAAACAGCCCAGATGTCCTTTGGTGGATGAATACTTAAATCAACTATGATACATTCATAGCCTGGATGTCAGAAAAAGAAATGAACTACTGATAACACAAAACCACCTGGATGAATCTCCAGGGAACTATGCTGACTGGAAAAGCCAATAGCCAATTCCCAAGACTATATATTGTATGATTCCTTTACTTGGCATTTTTTTAAAGCCTTTTTTTTTTTTTAAGTTGTAAATGGACACAATACCTTTATTTCATTTATTTATGCAGTACTGAAGATGGAACCCAGGGTCCCACATATGCAAGACCCCAGGGTCCCCTTCATGCAAGATAAGCACTCTACCCCTGAGCCACAACCTCCAGCCCTACCTGCCGCAGTCTGGCTGGGCACAAAATAACCGAGCCACCACGAGGCACTTGTAGGTTCAAACAGGAACTACTTTATTGCCTGAACTCCACCAGCACTCCACACGCACTCCCTGGGAACTCTCCCAGCTCTCAAAAGTAGCAGGAGCCACCCTATTGCTGGACAGCAGGGGTCTATATACAACTGAATACACAGCCTGTTTCAATCCAGCATCATCCAGTCACAGCAATTATACACAGCTTAACTTAATTATCATCTTAATGGCTCGCTGTCACCTCTCAACCATTCTTCTGGCAAAATGCCAGGCGCCATCCCAACTCAGCTGTGGCTCTCAACACCTACCTGGCATTTTTGATACACCAAAATCAGGGAAATGAACACACTGTTGGTTGCCAGGGTTAAACATAGTGGGAGAGGTAAATTTGTAATTTTGGCAAGAGGGAGGTGGGAGTGAATATAAGTCAGCAACAGGAAGGAGCCTGTGGACTGTATCAATGTAGTGTCCTGTGGTGATGTTATACTACAGTTTTGCAAAATGTTACCATTGGGGGAAACTGGGTAAAGGATACAAGGGACCTCTGTATTATTTCTTAAGAATTGATTCTACAATTACCTCAAAACAAATTTTTTAATTATAAACCTAGGAGGAAGTGGGGGGGGGGCAGGGGGAGGAGGGGGAGGAGGGGGAGGAGGGGGAGGAGGAGCACCACCACCACCCACCACCCTCTTAAGAGCTGTCCTGGGCTGGGGATATAACTCAGCTGGTAGAGTGCATGCCCTGCATGCACAAGGCCATGGGTTCAATCCCCAGCACCAAAAAAAAAAAAAAAGCTGTCCCGACAACCCTTCCCAACAGCAAAGCTGGTTGGGTTGGCCCAGCCCACCTTGCTGTGCCAAGCAGCATAGGGAGGAAATCAAGCAGTGAGCAGAGTCCTCTGCCTCACTTCAGGTTACACAGGACAACAGTTCCCCCAATTTCAGTGCATGAAAATCAACTCTCAGCCTGATGAGAGGATGCCCTGCCCCACACTGGATCAAAAGGTTGGGCCAGGGCACCAGCCTGCATTTCTAACACATTTACAGGTGCTACTGTTTCTGCTGACCACAGTAGGGGAGCCTCAGATCTAGGAAATGCAGAGAGCTGGGGTGAAGGGAGACACAGAGTTAGGTGTAGGATGAAGAGGAACCCATAGCAGCCTCATGTGTCACATGGGACTGGGGAATTCCACCTACAATGCTTCTCTGCTATGGGCAGAGACCACAGACATTTCCAGTTCCCCTTGAGTTTTCCTCTCTAAACTGAGAGGATTTCCTGTCAAACTCTTGAAGTGATACCTCTGGTCTCCTGAGGGCATTTCTTTCTGTAAATCCCCCAATTCCCTGGGTCTGGTATCTTATGACCCTCTGCTCCTGACCACAGAGCGGTGTTCTGTGAATTCAGACCCTCCTCCCACCTTCTCCTCCCAGGAAAGGCTGGGAAAGAGGCCAGGTCACTCAAGGTCTGGCCTGCCTGGGGGCTTTCCTCCCATACTCTCATTAAGCTGAAAGCTAGAGCCCTGAACATAGGTGCTCTGGCTTGGGGTCAGTCTAGAAGGCAACAAGTCTTTTTAGAGGTCAAGTCACATTTTCCTCCAGAAATAGGACTTCAAAAAACTCATTTTCCATTCCAGAGGTGCAGGAGGTTGAGGCAGGAGGATTGAGAGTTCAAAGCCAATCTCAGCAAAAGTGAGGCGCTAAGCAACTCAGTGAGGCCCTGTCTCTAAATAAAATAGGGCTAGAAATGTGGCTCAGGGATCAAATGCCCCTTAGGTTCAATTCCTGGAACAAAAAAAAAAAAAAAAAAAGAATTTTTTTTCCCCAGATTCCTCTTTCCCCAGTGTCCCAGAGCAGCCACAACTAGTCAGTAGCAGACTCTCTGAAGCAGGCCACCCTTTCTCAACAAGCTGAAAACAAAGCAGACTCTCTGCCTTCAAGTATGTAGGATCAAGCCAACTCAAGAGAGGATGGGGTCAAAAGGTCTCCAAGAAACAACAGCTTTGGAGCCTGGCACACTAGTACATGCCTATAGTTCCAGCTATTCAGGAGGCTTGGAGAGAACGAGCACTTGAGCTTAGGAGTTTGGAACCAGCCTGGGCAACAAAGAGATCCCTTTCACAAAAAGGATCCAAAAAAAAAAAAAAAGAAAGAAAGAAAAAAGAAATGACAGCTCAGGAGTGAGAGAGGAGCAGAGTCTTCAGTGCCAAAAGATGAAGTGATCATGTGCACAGGCAGCTGGAAGTCTTGCCTCCCCTACCTGGGAGGCCACAACACTGACTGGCCTCACTGTGGGCTAAAAGTCAGGATATCAGATTTCATCAAGAAGTTCAGAATAAACACTGACCAATAGTCCAGGCATGGGGCATTTCAGTGAATGGCTAAAGGGACAACCCAAACCTGGCTTCAGTTTACAATGTGTAAAATGGGTATCTGGTAGCCACCCTAGGACTGCAGACACATGACACGACTGTCTTTGTCATCAGCCCTTGAAGATCAATCCTAATAATGAGGATGCTCCCCAAACATGCTGGGCCTACACTCCCAAAGTCCTCCCCTGCTCTTTCTCTTCACTCCTACTTCCAAGCTTGTGATCATCGCCAGGTGTGACAAGGGCCCCAGTTCAGTACTGCTGGATGCAGTTAAGATTCCCTCACTTCTCCTGTTACCACTCTCAAGTGTCAAGGGATGCCCTCAGTTCTAGCATGCCAGGACTTGGTGATGAGTCTTCCACCTTATCTGTATCCACAAGTCACATGTTTTGTTTGTGTCCCTGTGAAATCTGCTACAACACAAATGACTTAAAAGACATCACCACCGATGTTCTTGTAACTACTGGAAAGAGGATACCCTAGGGAGAAAGGGATCAGAGCCTAGGGGACTAGGCAGAGAGGGGGTTTTTTGTTTTTTTTCTTTTTTGAGGACAGGGAAGGTGATGGGGTAAGCAAGGCAGCAGGCTGTGGGGATAGATACCTTGAGGGAACAGGACACCTGGAAGACATAGAGCACCTGGGAGGGGTAAACAAAGCACTGGGTGGTGGGGATAGGATATCTTGGGGGCGGTGGCGACCAGGACACTTGGGAGGGGGTAGAGACAAGGCATGCCAGGAGAGTAGGGCACCCTCATGCCTGAGCTTCAGTATGTCAGGTTTGGACAAGGGTGGCCTCATGAAAACCACAGCTGGGGGCTGACAGGTCAGTGTCGTCCGACCCAAAAGCAGCGCATTCTCTCCTCTGATCTGTGACGACCTCCAAGGACCCCTAATGGTGGGCACACAAGTGGGAAGAGAGGGTCGCACAGTGAAGGTGAGACCGCCTGGCCCCAGAGCCAGGAACCGCCAGGTTTGGGGCGAGGGCCGGATCAGTTTCCTTAGCTCTGGAGGAGCCTGAAGGCCGCTTATACCCCTCGGTCAACCCCCAACAAAGGCTCGGGGTAAGGATGGGACGAACCAGACACCCACGGAGACGAGTATGCCCAAGACCACGACGCAAGCGTGGCAGGTGTTTGCAGGTGGGCGGCAGAGCCCACGGCCTCCAACCCAGCCGCGAAACCCTCCACAGGCGCTGTAGCAGGCCGGGGGGGGGGGGGGGCTCGGGGGAGGGGCCGCACCTGCCCGGCCGCACCTGCCGGGCCGCACCTGCCCGCCCCCGCCACTCCGCACCTGCCCGCAGGCGGCGTAGCCAGGCGCAACCCCCGGGGCCCCACTCACCTCCTCCCGGCCTGGCGCGGCCCCTCGCCGCGGCGGCCCCCGGCCCGCGCCGTTCCATGCGCTCAGCCCGCCCTCCGCGCCGCCCGCCGCCCCTGGGCCGCCGCCGCCCGCGCCATCGCGCTGCCGCCCGCTCCGAGGGCACAATGGAGCCGCCGCCGCGCCGCTCATGCATATGCATGACGCCGCGCCGCCGGCCCCGCCTCCCAGGCCAGAGCAGCGGAGCCCCGAGCCAGCGCTCGGGCGGGGGTGTCCATGGGCCTGCGCGGCGTAGAGCAGTTAAATGGGCCAGGACCGCGGGCTGCCCGGCTGACAGGAGACGCGACTACACCGTAACCTGTGCCCCTTGCCCCCTCCACACCTTTCCGAACGCAGCGTCGGCGGAGCCACCGCGCGCTTCCTGCTCGCTGTCCGCCGGGGGCGGGGCGGGGCCTGGGCGCTGGGGCGGAGCTGGGAGGGAGGTGTGGCCGAGCAGGAGGCGGGGACTGGGGAAGGCGGGATCTGGGCGGGGCTTGGCGGGGGCAGAGCAGAGTGCGCGGGGCCTGGCTGATGGCTGCTCCGGCCTGGTCAGCGGGCGGTTCAGTTCCGGCCCTTCAAGACCGGGGAGTGTCTCTCCTCTTGCCTGGTCCTAGCCAGGCTAGTTTCGCCTCCTTCTCTTCGTACCGAACTCTTTAACTCTTCGCTCCGGCTGCGGGATGAGGAAGGACACAGCGGGGAGTCACCTAAGGGACCGGGCTCTTGATAGGGACCTGAGAGGCCCCTCATTAAAACAGAAAAAATTCCTGAACAAACTGCTACCCTCACCACTGAATTCTCTCTTTCCCGCAGGTCACCTCCCTTGAAAAGTCACTATTGAGAACTTCCTCCTGTAGGAAATAGCTTCTCTTTGATCATTTGGTATTATCATTTGCTATTATCACCCTTTAAGTATTCTGGATTTTTTCCTACGCCAAGGAAAGGAAAGACCACATTCTCCGATTACCCACAATTACGATTATTATTATTGTGACAAAGTACTTATAACGAAATATATCATTTTGATTATTTTGAAGTGTTCAGCTCTGTGGCATTAAGTACATGCATTTTGTGCAACCACCACCACCATCCCTCTTCAGGATTTTTCATCTTCCCCAAGAAACTCATATCCGTTAAATACTAACTCCTCATCCCCACCCGCCCAGCCCTTTCTACTTTCTTTTTATTTTTTTTAATATTTATTTTATAGTTGGACACAATACCTTTATTTCACTCATTTATTTTTTTACATGGTGCTGAGGATCTAACCCAGGGTCCTGCGCGTGCAAGACAAGCGCTCTACCGCTGAGTCACAACCCCAGTCCCCCTTTCTACTTTCTGTCTCTGTGAGTTAGACTTTTCCAGGAGTACCTTACATAAATGGAATCATACAGTATTTTGAAGTGGGGATACTGGGGATTGAAGACAGGGTTGCTTTACCACTGAGGTATGTTTCTGGTTCTTTTATTTTTGTGTGTGTGGACATACCATATTTAGTTTATCCACTCATCAATCAGGCATACCCTACAATTAATTTTTAACATTGCTGAAATTTCCTCCCTGAACGTCGTACTTTGTTTCTTGGGGGAAATCATTAGTTCATTGAACAAATGTGGCAGGCCTGCAACATGGGAGTCTTCTCTGACTGAACGCTGGATTCCCGCCACCACCACCCCCCCTTCACCAGAACAGACAGACCAGTTGCCCTTGGAACAAGCATATTAGATGGGGAAAACAAATGGAAATGTCTCAACAGGTAACAATGTATCCATCAGGGAGAGTGTCAGGAAGAAAAATAATGCAAGACCAAATGAGAGGAGTGATGTGGCATAAGGGAAAGTTTCTCTGGGGAGCTGGCCCTAAAGAACAAAGGAGAAGTCAGCACAAGAGACCCTGTTCATTCTGCCTCAGAGAAGCTGTGTGTTTGCAGGGAGTTGCAGGCAGGTTTATGGGAGAGACCAAAGTGGCCACACAGTATCCAGGTATTCCCAGCACTGGCAACTCTGTCACCCCCACCTCTTCCGCAACTTCTGCCCCACTACTCCTGCGAAAGGACATTTTGTGCCTGCTCCTTTCTAAATGGTGCTTTAATTGATTACTATGTACATTTAGGAAAATTTTATTTACTGGAAAAAAATCTGCCTTCATGAAATCTTCCCTCTAAAATCATTGGATTATTTGGCAGCTTTTCAGATATTAGAAGAAACTTTTTAAAAAAATTTTTCTTATGCTTTCATTTTAATTTGTCCTAAGAATTTTGGTTTATTTTCGTTTTGAAACAGGACTCACTATGTTTCCCAAGCTAGTCTTGAACTTCTGGGTTCAAGTGATCCTCCAGCCTTAATAGGAGTCCTGAGTAGTCAGGACTGTAGACATAGATGACATTGCCCAGCAAACATTGTTGTCATCCCCCACCACCACTGACCTAAACCCTAACCCCTCTTATATATCTTTATGTTGTAATTATGGTTTACACAGTCATGCCACACATAACAACATTTTAAGTTAAGGACAGATTGCATATTTGATGGTGATCCCATGAATCTATGTCACCCAGTGACATTGTAGCATTTTAGTTTGTGTAAGTGCATTCTGTAATGTTGGCACAATTAAATCTTCTAATGACACATTTCTTAGAATGTGTCTGTTGACCCAAGGCTGTATAGGATTTTTGCATCTTTATTTTTTCACATCAGCATAAACCTTTTCCTTCTTATAAACATTATCTGTAACCCTCATAGCATAAATACTTGAAAGATTTATTTACAAGGATGTTTGATATTATGATCTTGAAAAATTAGACACAAATTATATTCAATGATTCAAGGAGGTTTTTAAACATTTTATTTTTTTTCATTTTATTGGTACATTATACATTGTTACAAATTCATACATGCACACAATATATCAGTATAATTTGGTCAATTTCATTCCCCAGTCCCTTTGCTCCCCTTCTATTTTCAGGAGATCCCTCCCCAATATTTTTTCTTTTTTCTTTTTCTCTCTAGCTTCCACATATGAGAGAAAACAAGATCTGTGGCTTTCTGAATTTTTTTTTTTATAAATCAATTAGCTTGTATTTAGACACTTAAAATTTTGCTGCTATAAACAGAAATGACAAGTATGGTATCTTCTACAATATAGCCCGTAAGTTTGCATAAGGATTTACAGTTTCTAGTGGTGGACAGAGAGAGAAGGGGTGGTAGGATGTGATGTTTATGAGGTAGGATGTAAGAATATAGATGTATTGAAATATAAGATGAGTATGAGGGGAATCAAAAGAAGCTGGCTCTTAGCAGTAAGAAAAAAAATAAATGGGGGGCAACCTCATGCAAGTTCCCTATTGCCTCCACAGACTTTCTGAATTTGGTTTATTTCACTTAGCATAATATTCTTCAATTCCATCCATTTATAAGCAAATAACATAATTTCATTCATTATGGCTGAATAAAACTCAATGGTGTATATACGGCACATTTTCTTTATCCATTCATTCATTGACAGACATCTGGGATGATTCATAATTTGACTAAATTGTATTGCTATAAACATGATATACATGTATCACTCTAGTATGATGACTTTAATTATTTATGATAAATACAGAAGAATGGAATAGCTGGATCATATGGTGGTTTCATTCCTAGTCTTTTGAGGAACCTCCATATTGATTTCCATAGCGGATGCTAATTTAAAATACCCAAAAGAGTGTTCCTTATCCTCCAAATCTCTCCAGCATTTATTGTTGTTTGTGTTCTTGATTGCTGCCCTTTTAACTGGAGTGACATGATTCGTGTAGTTTTGATTTCATCTCCCTAATTGCTAGTGGTGTTGAACATTTTTTTCATACATTTGTTGGCCTTTGTACTTTTTAAAAAATATTTGTTTTAGTTGTAGGTGGACACAATAACCTTTATTTTATTTTTATGTGGTGCCGAGGATTGAACCCAGAGCCTCATTGTGCTAGATGAGCACTTTACCACTGAGTCACAATACACCTGGTACTTTTTTTTTTTTAAAGAGAGAGTGAGAGAGGAGAGAGAGAGAGAGAGAGAGAGAGAGAGAAAATTTTTTAATATTTATTTTTTAGTTATCGGCGGATACAACATCTTTGTTTTGTATGTGGTGCTGAGGATCGAACCCGGGCCGCACGCATGCCAGGCAAGTGCACTACCACTTGAGCCACATCCTCAGCCCCCTTTTTTTTTTTTTTGAAGAGTGTCTTTTTAATTCATTTACCCATTTATTGATTAGGTTATTTGTAGATTTTTTGTTTTGTTTGTTTGTTTTTATTTTTATTTATTTATTTAATGTTTGGTGTTAAGTTTTTTGAGTTCTTTATATATTCTGGAAGTTAATCCTCTGTCAGCTAACAAAGATTTCCCCCCATTCTGTATGTTCTCTCTTCACACACTTTTTTCCTTTGTTGTGCAAAAGCTTTTTAATTTGATGTCATACCAGTTATTAATTCTTGATATTATTTCTGGAGCTTTAGAGTTCCTATTTGAAGAAGTTACTACCTCTACCTATATGTTGGAGTATTAGCCCTACCTTTTCTTCTAACAAATTTACAAAGTTTCTAGTCTAATTCCTAGGTCTTTGATCCACTTTGAGTTGATTTTTGTATAGAGTGAGAGATAAAAACCTAGTTTCATTCTTCTACACATGGATATTCAGTTTTCCCAGTACCATTTGTTAAAAATACCACCTTTTCTGCTGAGTAGGGTGCACGCCTGTAATCATCGATTTCAGAGGCTGAGACACAAAGATCGCGAATTCAAAGCCAGCCACAGCAAAGGCAAGGTGCTAAGCAACTCAGTGAGACCGTGTCTCTAAATAAAATACAAAATAGGGCTGGGGATGTGGCTTAGTGGTTGAGTGCCCCTGAGTTCAATTCCCAGTACCAAAAAAAAAAAAAAAAAAAGCTATATTTTCTCCAACATATGTTTTTGCCACCTTTGTCAAGGATCAGATGACTATATTTATGTGGGTTTTCCTCTGAATCTTCTATTTGGTACCATTGGTCTGTGGGTCTATTTTTATGACAGTATCATGCAGTTTTTGTTATTATAGCTCTGTAGTATAATTTGAAGTCTGGTACTGTGATGCCTCTAACATTGCTTTTTTGTCTTACAATTGCTTTGGCTATTCTGAATCTTTTATTCTCCTAAATGAATTTTAGGACTGTTCTTTCTAGTTCTGGGACGAGCATCATTGGTATTTGGATGGGAATTGCATTGAATTTATAGATTGCTTTTGGTAATATGGTCATTTTGACAATATTTTTTTCTGCCTGTCCATGTGTATAGGAGGTCTTTTCATCATCTGGTGTCTTCTTCAGTTTCTTTAGTGTTCTATAATTTTTATTGTAGAGGTCTTTTTATTATAGAAGTCTTTCACCTCCTTGGTTAGATTTATTCCTAAGTTTGTTTGTTTGTTTGAAGCTATTGTGAATGGAATTTTTTCCTGATTTCCTTTTCAGCAAATTTATTATTGGTATGTAGGAAAGCCACTGATTTTTGTGTGTTGATTTGTATCCTTGAGATGTTTTTATTATGTTTGTACTCTATGCCTGACACTATTTTCAGTGCTGAAAAAATGACAGTGAGTAAAACTGAAATCTTCACTGTTTATGGAGCTTATGTTAGGAAGCTAATAATTACCCTCTAGTAGGTAATAGTTAAATGGAACACACTAATGGGTCTCTACTTTGGTTTGAATATAGGTAGTGTCCCCCAAAGGTGTTAAGGACTTGGTCAATATTGGGACATTGGGAGGTGCTGTGGAATGGACCTTTAAGAGGTGGAACCTAGTGGACAGTCCTTAGCTGGGGTTGGTGGCGAGGACCTTTAAGAGAATTGTGACATTCCAGTCTCTCAATCTCTTTCTCCTTTCTGATTCATGATGTCAGCAGTTTGTCCCATCATGTGCTCTGGGAACAGGAGGAGATTTTCCAGGAATTCAGGTGCCACCTCTTTTTGCTTCTTTTATGGTTCTTTCTGGTCATTGTCATGGCAATTGTCAAGTTTCGTGGCGCTGGGGTATGTCATTTATCAGATAGATGGAATTCTAACAAAGGCAGAAGTTTCTGGGTTACTCTGGCAGTCATTTTAAATCTAACCAGTTTCAGGGAGCCCACCTGAAGAGAAACTTCTTGTCTTGAGGCATCCTATCCTCAAAGATAAGCAAGATTAGGGCAGGGTAACAATGTGATGCTCAAGAGAAGACAAAGAAGCCTCCAAATGGAAGTTCCAGCCAGAAATGTCCAATCTGAATCTGATCATGAGGAAACAAATCCTAACAGAGTCTCAGTCCCAGAACTGGCCCAGACTGGAAATATCAGGCCTAGGGGACTGGTCCAGATGAGAGGAGTGTAGAGATAGTGTTGCCAAAAGCTCAGTCCTTGTCCTTCATGCCAATAATGAGGACATGGTTTTTGAGAAAAAGGAAAAAGAAGGTTTTTTGCTTTGCTGGCAAAGGAGAAACACAGGGGACTCCCATCCCAAAGGCTGTGATTCTGCATGAAAGGAAAGTGAGGAACCAGGAGACGGGCAAGTGAAAAATGAAAGACAGAGACCAGGCAGTGATACACACAAGAGTTATTTGTTAGAGATGACAAATAAAGGCCATCTCTCTACAGGAGACAGAGGCAACACAGGCTTGGGGTTTGAGACTTTTATGAGGAAGGCTCAGGGATTAGAGCCGGGTAGGTCCTAATGTGGGCTGTTAAGGGTTGCATTGGTATGAGGGAGTGGTGAGCCTTTCTCAGAAAGGCCCTTGGGCAGGAGAGTGAAGAAACTTTTTCTTAAGATGGTAGTTGTCACTTAAGATGGCCATCCAGATGCTAAGAAAGGACCTTACACTGAGCATCAGCAGGAACAGGGGCCTTTATTGAGGTGATTCAAAGGCTACATTCCGTGTATTTTCTGGAGTTATAATCCACTTGTTAATTTGGGAGACGTTCATTTCTGAGATCTTCTGGTGCCATCCCCAAAATCTGGATTACTTCATTACTATGGATGGTGTGCACTCAGGGACAGATAATGCTGTCTAGGATAGAGAAGAAAGGTAATCCTGTTTCCTCTGAGATTAGGGAGTGGAAGAGATTAGGAAGGAGCAAGGAGAGAGGAAGAGAAAGAAACATGTCCATTTTAAAAATCAGTTGCAGTGGCAGAGCATCAAGGGTAAGATTCAAAGCATAAAGTGGACCACTATTATAGTCACTTGACATAGAATGGGTACAGCGCAGTGGGGGAGGCACCGGGTACCACACCAGAGTCCCCTAGGCATAGTTCTGTTTTTGCAAGGATTGTGGAGGTTTTCTCAAAGTTATTTATGGAAAAGCAGTCCTCATTTTAACTCCTCAGATATCTCTGTCTTCTGACAGTTTCTGCACCCCTTCTCTCTTCTGCTTCCCTGTAGTCTGGCTCCACCTCCCCTGGAGGCCAAGGTTATGCCTCTATTCAACACTTTCATCTTCTCTCCTGCTAACTGGCTCAGTCTTTCCATGCTTCTTAAAGTTCTGAGAGAATCAGTGATTAGCTGGTTTCAGCTACTCTGTGGTCATCCACAGCCAGTGGTGAGGAGGAGAGAGGCAGACAGTGGACATGGGGATAGTCCACATGCACACCCATGGTACAAGGTAAGAAGTCAGGGGAAGCTGAAGGTGGCATTTGGAATGCTTTGTCTCATTCACCTTGTCACCTGAACTTGGGACCAGTGAAGTAGCTCCTAGCTGGCCTCCTGTTGCCTCCCTTCCTCTACACTTACTTCCTGTACAGATGGTTGAAGACCTGATTGCCTGTCACTGAAAGTCACTTACTGCCTTCATGGGGTCCACTGGGACCCAGCCTCTTTGGAAGATGTACCCTAAGCTTCACCCAGGTCCTACCTAGGCTTCCTCCTAGGAACTGTCTAGGCCCCCCTGCACAGGTTCCACTCATTCCCCACCCAGGCATGGCCCTAGTTCCACCAGGGCACCCTCAGTCTCTTCAAGTCCCACGCAGGACCTGCTCCAAACCTTATCCAGCACACCAGCCAAACTCTGCCCCAAGCCCCACCCAGGTCCTGTACTAAACCCACCTCCTCACCCACTCCCCTCACCAAAGTCTCAGACAGCCCTGTTCAATCCCCACCCCAGTCTTCCTGAGGCCCTGCCCAGGCTCCTACCCAGGCTGGGCACAAGGCTTCAACCCAGGCACCTCCAGTATAAGCTAAAGGTATCAGAATTTTTAAAATAGCGTTTATTAGTCGCATGGTGGCATACGTCTATAATCCTAGCCTCTCGGGAGGTTGAGGCAGGGTCGCAAGTTCAAGGCCTAGCTCAGCAATTTAGCAAGACCATAAACAACTGAATGAGACCCTGTGTCAAAATTAGAAACAACAACAACACATAATAAAGGTGTAGCTCAGTAGTAAAGCATCCCTGGGTTCAATCCCCAGTACCAAATATACATATGGAACTTTTATTTTTTTCTTCTTTGTCAAAAAAGTAATACATGTTCACTGTGAAAAACAAGTATATGGGGGCTGGGGCTGGGGCTCAGTAGTAAAGCACTTGCCTGGCATATGTGAGGCACTGGGTTTGATCCTCAGCATCACATAATAAACAAAATAAAGATATTGTGCCCATCTTCAACTAAAACAATATATTTATGAAAAAAACAAGTATATGAAATAAAATAACATTTACTACACTCTGTCTCTTTGCTGTTTGGACTGTATTTGTGTGTTCTTTTGATATTCCATGGGGAATATTCCTACAGCACTAGAACCCATTGCCTGCATTTATACAAATGGAACTGGCTCAGCACCATCAACCACAAGCTCCACCTGAGCCACTCACCCACTCCACCCATGGTGCCCTTCAAGTTTCCACCAGCAGGCCCCATCACTGTGGCCCCAAACTGGTGCTTCTTCATGTACTTCCAAACCTTCCAAAACCCAGGTTAGGCAAGAGGCCAGATGAGGACAAAAGTTAGCTATGCCCCAAACCCTGATGGCTGGTCACAGAGGTATGAAGGAATTTCAACCACAGCTTTCCGAATGCCATCAACTCCTGGATTAGTTCCTGGAAGGAGCCATAGCTGAATGAAATGCCGCTTCCCAGCACCATGAGGCAAGCAGCTCTGCCCTCTTCCTAGCCACTGGGCCTCCCATGGCCATGACCTCGCATGGCCTTCAGCCCTGGCCCTTCCTGGTGCCAAATGCACACTCTTGCTCCTGTGTACTCAGTCAGTGAAATTGGGCAGGAGAGGGGAGACGAGACCATGTGCATGCAGCTTAGTTCCTAAACATTCCTGTAATGCACCTGCAAGGTGAGGACATGCGGTGGAAGATGTATTCCTGTTTGCCAATTAAAATTTGTGTTATTTTCTAACATTTACTTCTAAGCCCTATTAACTCCTCCCTCTCCACAATAGACATCAACGCACAGGGTTGCATTGGGACAAGCACTCAGTTCTGTTCCCTGATTTCAATTTACCTTCCTGACTGACTTCAAGGGAGCCAGCCCCATATGCCATGACTGGGTGAATTGATTCCTTTACAGTTGTGGTCTGGGAAGAGACCACAACTCTTACCTCCTGTATCCACTTCATGGATGACCTTGCCCCTGATTTCTTGAAGATATACAGGTGATGCCGAGAATGTCTCCAGGTGCCCCACCACCCTGCCCCCAGCTGCCCCTGCACCAAGGTGCTTTGCTCACTGTGCTACAGCTCCCACCCCCAGATGTTGTTCCAGGTAGTAGGCTGAATGGTGGCCCCCAAAAAGTATGTCCACATGCTAATTCCCAGAACTTGTGAATATCACTTAAACAGCAAAAGATGTGACTAAGTGAAGAATCCCAAGAGGAGGAGCTGGTCCTGGATGATCCAGGTGGCCCCAATTGCACCCACATATGTCATCATAAGGGTGTGGATGAGGGAGTTTAGAGACAGATACAGACAGAGGTCATGTGAATTTGGGGCAGAGACTGGAGGTATGCAGCCAAAATCACATGATAGGTGGAGCCACCCAGAAGCCAAAGAGGCAGGAGGGGACAGGAGCACTCACAGATGCTTGGCCTGCCTGCCCTTTGATTTCAATCTTTTGGCCCAGAACTGGAAGACAATAAATGTCTATTGTTTTCTTTTTTAATTTAATTTTATTTTTTAATTGTTTTTATTTTTTAAATACATGACAGCAGAATGCATCACAATTCTTATTACACATATAGAACACAATTTTTCATATCTCTATATATAAAGTATGTTCACACCAATTCATGTCTTCATACATGTACTTTGGATAATGATGTCCATCACATTCCACCATCATTGCTAACCCCTGCTGCCTCCCTGCCCCTCCCACCCCTCTGCTCTATCTAGAGTTCGTCTATTCCTCCCATGCTCCCTCTCCCTACCCCACTATGAGTCAGTCACCTTATATGAGAGAAAACATTCGACAATTGTTTTTTGGAGATTGGCTAACTTCACTTAGCATTATCTTCTCCAACTCCATCCATTTTCCTGAAAATGCCATGATTTTATTCTCTTTTATTGCTGAGTAATATTCCAATGGGTATATATGCCACATTTTTTAATCCATTCATCTACTGAAGGGTATCTAGGTTGGCTCCACAGCTATTGTGAATTGTGAGGCTATAAACATTGATGTGGCTGTGTCCCTGTAGTATGCTATTTTTAAGTCCTTTGGGTATAGACTGAGGAGAGGAATAGCTGGGTCAAATGGTGGTTCTATTCCAGGTTTTCTGAGGAATCGCCATACTGCTTTCCATATTGGCTGCACCAATTTGCAGTCCCACCAGCAATGTATGAGTATGTCTTTTCCCCCACATCCTCACCAACAATTTTTGTTATTTTTCTTCATAATAGCTGCCATTCTGACTGGAGTGAGATGGTATCTTAGTTTTGATTTGCATTTCTCTAATTGCTAGAGATGATGAGCATTTTCTCATATATTTGTTAATTGATTCTATATCCTCTTCTGAGAGGTGTCTGTTCATATCCTTGGCCCGTTTATTGATCGGGTTATTTGGTTTTTTGATGTTTAGCTTTTTGAGTTCTTTATATACCCTAGAGATTAGTGCTCTATCTGATGTATGAGGGGTAGAATAAATGTCTGTTGTTGAAGCTACCCCGGGTTGTGGTCATTTGTTACAGTCATTTGTTACAGGACTCTGGTACACTCTTGAAATCTCTCCAGAAATCTCTCCATCTGGTTCCTGTGACATTAAATGTTTCTTCTCTTGTGACACATCATCAGCGTCTCTCACATAAACCTACTTCTCCTTTGGTCCACTTCCTCATTTTCTTGTCCCCTCAGGAGTTGTCTATCACTGTCCCTTTACCTGTCCCCGCCACCCCACCAAACACCTCCAGTCAGCCTGTGCCTGTCAAGGGCAATGAAGACAGATTGTGGCCACTATACCAGAGACCTACCTATAGCCCAACTCCAGGCTCCACTCTGTGCTTCTCCTCCTCGCCTTCTCCACAAGACATGGAGTACCCAGGCTCTATTCTCAGGGGTAGCCTCTTCTCCACACTTGTTCCCAGGGACTCCTGTGGTCCTATGGTGTGGGAGACCGACCTTGCACGTGACTGGGTTACACTCCCCGGCTGGGTGCTGAGGCGCTCAGTCCCAGAAATGTGGCAGAGTTTTCCCCACCCTTCTTGGGTGTGATGGTCGGTGTCTTGTGCATGGGTGTGACTTGCTACAGCCCCATGGGTGAAGCTACGCTCACCTGTTCCTTTGTAATATAACCCCTTGCCCTGTTTAGGATAGAATCTTCCATGGAAGCATCTTGTGTGTGTCTCCTTCTCTTACTGAGCCCTTGGGTGTGGCCTACCCAAATGTCAGTCAACCTGCTGACAGTGGACATCATTAAGATAGACTCAGCCCCCTGAGACCTGACCCCTTGCCTCATTTGAATAGCTTCTCAATAAAAGGGGTCAGCGCGTGCTCTCTATCTCTCTCTCTCTCTTTCTGCGGACCCTTAAGGTCAGAGGAGCCGTCATAGCAACCCCAAAGAAAAAGGTATTTGTGTCTCTTGTGTGGTTATTTCATGCAGCCCAGTTAGCCCAGTTTAACTGGAGTGACCCCTGAGCCTTTTAGTAGCAAGAACAGAAACCCAGCACTATGGCTTAGACACATCTTCATGAAAATGACTTGCACAAGAGCCATCCTCCCTTTCCTGAAGGTCTGGCCTGTATGTTCATCTGCTTACCTGACTAGTCCTCTATTTCTGATGCAAATCTCAGCATGTCCAAAATGGAACTCTGGCAGCTCATCTAGCTCCTGTTATGCCAGCTCCTTTGATGTCTCCCTATGAAGCCAGCTGCAACACTGTCCTTGCAGCTGCTAGAATGACAACAGGACACTGCTCTCCTCCCTCACCCATTGCTGTTCCAAATCCCAACACCTATCACCACCCCATCCTGTGCCCTTGCCTTAGCTCTCCGCAGCTTGCTCTTTTTGTTCTTAAAACAAAACAAAACAAACAAACAAACATAAAAAAAACACTCTTTTTTCCCCCACAGTACCAATTATTGAAGCCAGGGCACTCTACCTCTGAGTTATAAAAATGTAAAATTTTTAAAATTGTTATTTCCAGACAGGATCCCACTAAGTTGCCAAGGCTGATCTTGAACTTGCTCTCCTCCCGCTTCAGCCTCCTGAATCACTGTGATTACAGGTGTGGGCCACCATGCCCAGCTCTTTTTAGTCTTACTAACAGCTGGAGTGAGATATAACTCACATTCCATGTAATTCACCTATATAAAGTAATGTTACATATCTTCACAGGGTTGTACAATTTGAGAGCATTTTCATGACTGCCAAGAGGAATCCAGTAGCCACTAGGGGTCACATCCCAGTCTTTCTGCCCTTACCCTTGACAAACAATACCTACTTTTTCTATGGATGTGCCTATTTCATATATTGTATATGGAATCATACAATATATGGGTAGCTTTTTGTTGTTTGTTTTGTTTCAATACTCAGGATTGAACCCAGGTGCGCTCTACCACTAAGCTACATCCGAGTCCCTCTTATTTGGCGACAGGGTCTTCCTTAGTCTCTTAGGCTGCCCTTGAACTTGCAATCCTTCTGCCTCACTTAAGCCTCCTGAGTAGCTGAGATTATAGGCGTACACACTTGACCAATATGTGTTCATTTATATCTGGCTTCTTCACTGAGTGTAATATATCAAAATTCTTCTGTTTTATAGCATGGGTCAATGCTTTATTCTTTTTTATAGTTGAATAATTATATAAACATGCCACATTCTGTTTATTTGTTCATCTTTTGGGGACATCTGGAATATTTTTGCTTTCTAACTACTGTGAATAACGCTGTCATGAACATTTATACACAAGTTTCTATGTGGACATGTTTTCATTTCTCTGAGCATGTCCCTGACAGTGACATTGCTAGGTCATACAGTAACTCTGTTTAACCTTTAGAGAAACTGCCAGACCCTTTCCATAGCAGCTGCCCTATTTTACATTCCTACCATCAGGGCATGAGATTTTCCATTTTTCTTCATGCTGTGTCCCTCCCCAACCCCCAGTACAGAACTATGTCCCAAGACCTTTTTTTCTAATTTTAATTTTGAAAATGGGTCTTGCTAAATTGCTCAAACTGACCTCAAACTTGTGATCCTTCTGCCTCTGTTCCCCCAGTAGCTGGGATTGTAGGCATGAACCTCTTGCCTGGCTCCTACATGGCTCTTTGTTGTCTTTCTTCAAGACTGTTTTGGCTATTCTAGGTTACCTGGATTTTTTAAAACAACTTTATTTTTAATTGATACATAACCACTGTATGTATTAGGGTACAATGTGATGTCATGATATATGTATATATTTTGGAGTGATTAAATCAAACTATATCCATCAGCTCACACTTATTACTTTTTTATGTTAAGAACATGTAAAGTCTACTCTTATACTTTTGAAATATACATACATTATGTTAATGTACATTACATTATGTTAACTATAGTCACAATGCAACTTATTCCTCTGTCTAAGGAATAAGATGTTGGTCAAAGGGTACAAGTGGAAGGGGTTCCCTGTCCACCATTTCTACACTCCAGATTCTGGTACCCTCCATTCTACTCTTTGCTTCTATAAAATTTTATTTTTTTGGATTCTACATGTAATGAGGGCATGCAGTGTTTGCCTTTCTGTGCCTGGCTTATTTCATTTAATCATCCACGTTGCCACAAATGACAGATTTCCCTTTTATAAAATGTTGAATAATATTCCAGTGTGTGTATATATGTATATATGTATATATGATATAATATGTGATATAATATACATATTATATAATATATCTATATGTCTATATCACATTTTCCTTATCCATTCACCCACTGATGGACACTTAGGTTGACTTCATTGCCGCAGTCCGGCTGCAGCAAAATAACCAGGGGGTGACGAACAACTTGTGTAGAGTGATACAGCAGGAGTAGGAGCCGTTTATTGTAGAACTGGAGCGGTATATATACATTCCACACAGCTTATCTTAATTAACATAAACTCGATACAGCAGTCAACCAATAAGGAATCTCCACACTTAATGGCTCTCTGGAGTTACTTCACAAACCACTTCCTCTGGCATTTTGCCAGGTGCCATCCTGACTTGTTTACAGACTCTAACAATTCTCTGGCAAAATGCCAGGCACCATCTTGACTTGTTTACAGACTCTAACACTTCATATCTTGGGTATTATGAATGGTGCTGCAATAAACATAGGAGTGCAGATGTCTCTTTGACATATTGATTTCAGTTTCTTTAGATATATACCTAGAAACAGGATAACTGCATATTATGGCAGTTCTATTTTTTGAGGAAACTCCATACCCTTTTCTAAAATGACTGTACTAATTTATATTCCCACTAACAGTGTACAAGAGTCCCTCTTTACACATCATTGGAAAAAATTACCATTTATCTTGATGATAATATCCATTCTGAAAGATGTGAAGTGACCTAATCTTTTTTTGGCTTTAATTTTCATTTCCCTGGTGATTAGTGATGTTGAATACTTTTTTGTATCATTGAGCATCTGTATGTCTTCTTTTGAGAAATGTATATTCAGGTCCATTTCCTATTTTAAAATCAGCTTTTTTGTTTTCTTGTTATTGTGTTATTTGAATTCCACTGAGCTATAATCCCAGCCAGTAATTTCATCTTAATGATATCAAGTCATTTGACCTATGAACATGGGTCTCTTTCCATTTATTTAGATATTTAATTTTTTAAATAAGAGCTTAGAGTTTTCCAAGTATAAATTTTGTACTTTTTTGATAAATTATTCCTAAGTATTTTATTCTTTTTGATGTTATTGTGAATAAATTTTTTTCTTAATTTCCTTTTCAGTTTGTTTATTGTCATTGTGCAGAAATACAATTCATATATATATTGTGTGTGTGTGTGTATGTATATGTATATATATATATATATATATATATATATATATATATATATATATATATATTTTGTACTAGGAATTGAACTCAGGGAACTCAACCATTGAGCACATCCCCAGCACTTTTTTGTATTTTATTTAGAGACAGGGTATTACTGAGTTGCTTAGTGCCTCACTTTTGCTGAGGCTGGCCTCCTGCCTCAACCTCCAGAGCCACTGGGATTACAGGCATGCACCACCACACTTAGTCTTGTATATTGTTCTTATATCCTGCAACCTAGCTGATCTAAATTACTAATTCTAAGAGATTTTGTGGTGGGTTCCTTCGTTTTTTCTATATAAAAATTAGGTCATCTGCAAACAAAGCTCATTTTAGTTCTTTCTTTATAGTCTGGATACCTTTTATTTCATTTTCTTGTTTAATTGCCCTGGCTAGTATCTCTAGTACAATGTTGAATAGAAGCAATGAGTTGGGATTGGCCTATCTCTGCCCTTACCTTAAATTCAGCAACCAAAAGAGCCCTTTCAAAAACAAGAGTGTGATGTTCCTCTTCTGAGAAGAGGAACTGCCTGGTGCAGTGGCACATGCCTGTAGTCCCAGCAGTTTGGGAGCCTGAGGCAGGAGGATCGTGAATTCAAAGCTAGCCTCAGCAACTCAGCGAGGTGCTAAGCAACTCAGTGAGACTCTGTCTCTAAGCAAAATACGAAAAAGGGCTGGGGATGCGGCTCAGTGGTTAAGTGCCCCTAAGTTCAATCTTTAGTACCAAAAAAAAAGTCAGTGTAATGAGCTGGGTGTGGAGGTGTGTGCTTGTAATGCCAGCTTGGGAGGCTGAAGCAGGTAATCACAACTTTGAGACCAGCCTGAGCAACTTAGCAAGACCCCATCTCAAGATAAAGAAGGGCTGGGATGTAGCAGCCTGGGTTCAATCCGGACTACTGCAACCAACAATAAAAACATGGTAAAAACATGGTTTCCCATTGTGCTCCTGGTAAGATGAATCCCAAATCCTTATAGGTTCTCACATTGGCTCCCTACACTCACTGGGCTCCAGCCACACTGATTGACTTGTTAACTCCCAGCCCCATCACACTACTACATCCTGTACTCTTCCCTGTGTTACTCCTTTCCTGGATTTCTATATGAGATGTTGTCTCGTTTGTACCCACTGTATCTTAATTTTTTGGAAGCAACTGAGTGACAACACAGAGAGGTAAATGCAATTAAAAGAAAAAAGTAACGTTATAGTTTTCTAGAAATATGAGTCATAGCATATCATGCAAGGCCACGTGGGGAAGCACCAGAATGGCTCAGGAGGCAGGAGCAGGAGCCAGGGGAACTACTAGGCCCACGCTTTTAGTAGGAGTTTTTGTATGTAAAGTGAAGCAGCAGGACAGGGTCAGCAGCTGAGGGTTGGCTAGTTTGAACAATTCTGGTGAATTTGGGGCATAAAAGCTGTCTTAGACTTCCACACTCAGCCAGATTTAATGTGGCTGTCTTTCCCCTCTCTGCCAGGGTGGTGTGAGAAAACCCTTAGTGGAGTCAAGACTCTGACTACCCCTCAAGTGTTGATACTACCCCATACTCCTGAAATATCAGTGGAGGTCACATGGGGTACTGTTACCGTCTAGGGGTGCTGGGTTCATTGTCCCTGTTCAGCAAAAAATTGAAGAACAGGACACAGATAACAAAAAAAATTAGGTTTATTGAAAAAAGATTGAGATACAGAGACAGACTTCTCTGAAGAGAAGGAATCCCAGAGCTGGGAATCTGGTGGGGGAGTTTGGGCCTGAACTTTTTATATCTCGGAATTTCCTCCTTTGCTTATCTTCTCCACCCACTCCTCACTATTATTGATTGGCGTCTCCTCTGTCCATGTGTTTATTTGAGTTTTTCTGTTGGATCCCCTGCTTAGGAACATGAATACAGAAGTGTCTGTTTGATTGAATCCCCTGCTTGTGTCCACGAGCACTTCTATCAAGCAGGAAGTTGACCTCATCGGAAGACCCTTTGCATGCTCCTTTATTCTGGCCCTGCCCTGGACTTCTTCACCTGCCATCTTGCCCAGACTGCCTAAGCCCTTCTATATCTCCCTCAGTACCATAGCAAGATGCTCAGATCCAGTCAGGGAGATGTTATGTGGAGGCTTAGCATGAAGCAGGAATTCCCACCCCACCAAGCTGCAACAAAGAAAACTTCCATAGATTCCAAAACTTCCAAAAGCCAGTGAGAAATACCCACCTGGCAGTGCTTAGGAGGCACCCCACCATCTCCTGTTGAAATGGTGGCACAATATCCATTTAAAATACTGTTTAAATAGGATACAGAGTATCATAGCAAAATACTCAAAATGTTGGGTTTTCAATTAAAAACCATTTCATATACCCAAACCCAGGTAGATCTCAAACTAAATTTAAGAAGACCATCAACAGGTAACAATGCCAAGATGACAAAGATATTAGAATTATCTGATGAAGATTTTAATTAGCCATCATATAAATGCTTCAACAAGCAGTTATAAACACTCTCGAAAATTTTTAAAAAGAAAAGGAATGGAAATAAAGAAATAGAAAATCTGAAGAAGAACCCAGTGGGCCTGGTATAGCAGTGTATGCCTGTAATCCCAGTGATTTGTGAGGCAGAGGCAGGACAATTGCAAGTTTGAGGCCAGTCTCAGCAACTTAGTAAGACCCTATCTTAAAAACTGAAATTAAGGGCTGGGGTTATGGCTCAGAGGTAGAGTGCTCGCCTACCATGCTTGAGGCACCCAGGTTCGATCCTCAGCACCATATAAAAATAAAATAAAGATATTGTGTCCACCTATAACTTAAAAAATAAATATTTAAAAAAACTGAAATTAAGAAAAAAAAAGTCTGGAGATGTTTTTGCTCAGTGGTAGAGTACCCCTGGGTTCAGTTTTCCAGTACCCTTCCCAAAAGAAGAACCAAATGGAAATTTTAGAATTAAAAAAAATACAATAACTAAAAATTTAAAACTCAGGGGATGGCAGAATAGAGGGGACAGAGGACCAGGGAGTTGGAAGATAGAACAGTAGAAATTTTCCAAACCCAACAACAGAAAGAAAACACATAAACAGAGCCTCAGGGTTACATGGGACTATAATAAAATATCTAATATTTGTGTCATTAGAGTTTTGGAAAGAAAGGAGAAAGAGGGCAACTGAAAAATATATTCAAAGAAACAATGGCTGGAAACTTTCCAAATACCACAAAGATATAAACCTACAGATTCAAGAAATTGAACAAATTCCAAAGAGAATAAGTCCAAAGACATCAACATTAAGAACATCATAACCAAACATCCAAAACCAAAGAGCAGCAGGACTATGGATATCAGAGAGAATTTCCTATCAGAAAGCACAGAGACCAGCAGGCGTGGTGGTTCACGCCTGTAATCCCAGTAGCAATTTAGTGAGTCCCTAAGCAACTCAGAGAGACCCTGTCTCCAAGTAAAATATAAAAAAGGGCTGGGGATGTGGGTCAGTGGTAAAGTGCCCCTGGGTTCAATCCCTGGTGGAAAAGAAAAACAGAAAAAATAAAACATGGAGGCCAGAGGGAAGTGGCGATTTTTTTTTTCAAGGATTGAAAATAAAAGAACTTCAACACAGAATCCTATATACAGCAAAAAACACCCATCAAGAATTAAGGGGGCCGGGAGCGGTGGCGCATGCCTGTAATCCCGTGGCTTGGGAGGCTGAGACAGAGGAATCAAGAGTTCAAAGTCAGCCTCAGCAACTGCGAGGCACTAAGCAACTCAGTGAGACCCTGTCTCTAAATAAAATACAAAATAGGGCTGGGGATGTGGCTCAGTGATCGAGTGCCCCTGAGTTCAATCCCTGCCCGGTATTAAAAAAAAAAAATTAAGGGAAATCAATATCTTCTCAGATGAAAGAAAACTAACATAATTTGTTGCCAGCAGACCTACCTTAAAAGAACAATTAAAGGAAGCTATCTAATAGGAAGGAAGCCGGCATGGTGGTGCACACTTGCGATACCAGAAACTTGAGACCCTAAGGCAGAATTGCAACCAGCATAGGCAATGTAGCAAAGTTGTTATGGTGCATGCCTGTAATTCCAGCAGTTTGGGAGGCTGAGGTAGGAGGATCATGAGATCAAGGCCAGCCCCAGCAAATTATTGAGGTCCTAAGCAACTTAATGAGGACCTGACAAAATAAAAAAGGGCTGGGGACATGACTTAGTGGTTGAGCACCCCTGGGTTCAACCCCCAGTACCAAAAAAATAAATTAAACAAAAAAAGGAAAAAAAAAAAAGCTTAGATATGTAAGTTATTGACGGACTGCCCCGGGTTCAACCCCCAGTATAGGGGAGGGGAAAAAAATCACGATGAAGGAAAAACTTAACAAAGAAAGAGGAAAAAAGTCATTCAATAAACCTTCTTTCTTATCTTGGGTCTTTTAAATTATGTTAGGTAATTGAAAGAAAACTTATATGATGTTTATGTGGATTTAAAGTTTGTAGAGAAAGAAAAATTGTCTTATAAATGAAGCAGGGAAAAGGGATGTAAAAAAAGGTTAACACTTCACTTGAACTGCTAAAATGATGACACAGTAGACTAATGTAATATGTATATATAATGAAATACCTGTAGCAACCACTTGGTATGATATAAAGAAGCCATAGCATAGATGAATATCAATGGTCATGAAGCATCATAGACCCAGTCAGGTACAGTGGTGCATATCTGTAATTCTATCTTCTCCAATGGCTGAGGCAGGAGGATCACAAATTCAATCCTGGCCTGGGCAACTTTGTAAGACCCTGTCTCAAAATTAAAAAAAAAATCAGGGGCAGAGGGAGGAGCTAGGGATGGAACTCAGTGGTAGTCTTTGTCTAGAATGTGCAAGGACCCAAGTGCAATCCCCAGTATGGAGGGGGGGGGGGAGAAGCACCATAGATAAATAAAATGGAATTATAAAAATGTTTAACCCACAGGAAGGCAGAACGGAAAGTACAGAAATGAAAAATAGAACAGAGAACAAACACAAGTGTGAAGAGAACCTACAGAACTGGAGAAAACCTTGCCAGCTACTATTCTGATAGTGAATTGATAACCAGAATATATAAAGAGCTCAAAAAACCTAACACCACACACACACACACACACACACACACAACTAACAATCACTGAATGAATGGACAAACCATCTAAAGAGACATCTTTCAGAAGAAGAAATACAAATGGCCAACAAATATATGAAAAAATGTTCAAATCCTTAGTAATCAGGGACATAAAATTCAAAACAACTCAGAACAGAGCAGGGAGGAAGAGCATGAGAAGAAGATTAACATTAAACAGGGACGAGAGGTGGGAGGGAAAGGGAGAGAGAAGGGAAATTGCATGGAAATGGAAGGAGACTCTCATTGTTACACAAAATTACATATAAGAGGAAGTGAGGGGAAAGGGAAAAAAACAAGGGGAGAAATGAATTACAGTAGATGGGGTAGAGAGAGAAGATGGGAGGGGAGGGGAGGGGAGGGGGGGATAGTAGAGGATAGGAAAGGCAGCAGAATACAACAGACACTAGTATGGCAATATGTAAAACAGTGGATGTGTAACCGATGTGATTCTGCAATCTGTATACGGGGTAAAAATGGGAGTTCATAACCCACTTGAATCAAATGTATGAAATATGATATGTCAAGAACTATGTAATGTTTTGAACAACCAATAATAAAAATTTTTAAAAAAAAAGAATTAATCATGGGAAATACTAATAGAAAGAAGAAAAATGAGATATAAAATAAAGAACTTTCAATAAAGTGTTCATTATCAAGTAAAAATAAAACTACAATGAGATTTCATCTCACCCCATTCAGAAGGTCAATTATCAAGAATACAAGCAACAATAAATGTTAGCAAAGATGTGGGGGGAAAGGTACACTCATATATTGCTGATGGGACTGCAAATTGGTGCAACCATTACAGAAAGCAGTATGGAGATTTCTCAGAAAACTTGGAATGGAACCATCATCTGACCCAGTTATCCCAATCCTCAGCATATACCCAAAGGACTTAAAATCAGCATACTATAGTGATAGGACCACACCAATATTCATAGCAGCTCAATTCACTATAGCTAAGTCATGGAACCCACCGAGATGCCCTTCAACAGATGAATGGATAAAGAAAATGTGGTATATTGACACAGTGGAGTATTACTCAGCCAATAAAGAAGAATGAAATTATGGCATTTGCTAGTAAATGGATGGAACTGAAGACTATCATGCTAAGTGAAATAAACCAATCCCCCAAATCAAAGGCCAAATGTTCTCTCTGATATGCAGATGCTAACACACAATAAGGAGGAGAAGGAAGAATAGAAGTTCATTGGATTAGATAAAGGGAAGATGAAGGGAAGGGAGGGAGGATGAGAATAGGAAAGGCAGTAGAATGAATCAGATATAACTTTCTTATGTTCATATGTGAATACAATACCAGTGTAATTCTACAACATGTACAACCACAAGAATGAGAAGTTATACTCCATGTATGTATAATATACTAAAATAACTCTACTTTCATTTATAACTAAAAAAAAGATAAAAAATAGTGAATGAAAATAAAATATCACCCATGTCAAAAACAAATTGACCAAATTATACTATATGCATGTATAATTATATCATAATGCATTCCAATTTTATATATAACTATAATGCACCAATTAAAACAAACAAACAGAAGGAAGACCAATAGAGAAGAAGGAGATCAGGGAGGGAGTAGGTGAGGAAAAGAGAAATATTAAGGATTGAAATGAAGAAAACTGTTACATGCATTTATGAATATGTCAAAATGAACCCCACTAGCCAGGTATAGCGGTACATGCCTATAATCCCAGCAACTTAGGAGGCTGAGGTAGGAGGATCTCAAGTTCAATGTCAGTCTCTGCAATTTAGCAAGGCTCAATCTCAAAATAAAGAATAAAAAGGAACTGGACATGATAGCACATGCCTGTACTCCCAGCTGCACCGGAATTACAGGAGAGTTAAAGGAGGCAGGAGAATTGTGAGTTCAAAGCCAGCTTCAGCAATTGTAGTGAGGCACTAAGCAACTCAGTGAGACCCTGTCTCTAATAAAATACAAAATAGGGCTAGGAATGTGACTGAGTATTAGAGTGCCCCTGGATTCAATCCCCAATATAGCAACTTTCTTATGTATAACTATAATGCACTGATGAATTAAAAAATTTTTAAAAAGAAAGCATGAGTATTGGAAAGGAAAGAATAAAACCGTCCTTCTTGGAAATGATGTGGTTGGGTATGTAGAAAATCCCAAGGAATCTTTTTTTTTTTTTAAATTAATAGTTAATTCAGTCAGGTTGCTAGATACAAGATCAATGTTCAAAATTGAGTTGTATTTCCATATATAATGAGCAATGAGCATGTAGATACAAAAATTTAAATCATAATGTCAGTTATAATCACTTTTAAAAACCACACAAAATGAGGGGGATAGAAGAAAAAGGATAGGTAGAAAGGAAATTAAGGGAAGGGAAAAGAAACTGTAATTTTAAATCTGAAAGGCTCCATGAGCTTATTTCCCAAGTATGTTTTCCTCCAGGACAGATTCTTTAAAAACCTTTGAATCTTAGGTATTGTGAGTCTAGATGAATCAAACCCACATACACTGCTAGCTTACACAATGTACTTTCTTTACATTACATAAAATCAAGGAAAAAAAAAACATTGTTAGAAACTTAGAAGTGAGTATATTTCAAAAGTTGTCTATTGATTCTTGACATCAACCTAGAGATCTTGAAGGAAACAGACCATGGGACCCACCCTGTGTTCCATGATTAAGAGGACTGAGCCCCTCGGGCAGATGTCACCCACCCCCATGCACTTCTCATGCCCACCATTTTAAAGTTTAAAAGCAGATCCCATGACAGACGTGGTGGTGCATGCCTGTAATCCCAGTGACTCAGGAGGCTGAGGCAGGAGGATCGTGAGTTCAATGCCAGCCTCAGCAATTTAGAGAGGCCCTAGGTAACTCAGTGAGACCCTGACTCTAAATAAAATATAAAAAAGGACTGGGGATGTGGCTCAGTGATTAAGTACCCCTGGGTGCTTAACCCAAGGTGCCAAGCCCAAGACCCCAAAAGCACATTTCACTGTTTAGCCCCCACACACCTTCCTTTGAGTGTATTTCCTCTCTATTGCCTGCTTGCGTTCCTCAAGGAATCTCCTTGCTTTCTTAAATAAATCTATTTGTGCTTCTTTTGACATTTCCTGAAATTCCTTTCTGTGGTATAAGTCAAGAACCTGCCAGGGCTGAGTTGAAGTCACTTTCTCCCTTCTGGGGAACCTTTTTGGACCCCTTTCCTGTGATAAAAATTATTTAAGTGTAAATCTAACAAAACATGTGCCAGACTTGTAAGCTGAAAGCTACAAAATGAAATAAACGAGGTTTTTTTTTTTTTTTAGATACAGAAATGATTACTCTAAAATTTGTGTGGAAAAAACAAAGGTGTTAGAATAGCTAAAATGTTTTTGAAGTAATATACTTTATTACTTTTTAAATAAGAGTTTTGGGTTTGTAGAAAAATTAAGCAGGAAGTACATAGTTTCCATTTACTTCCCTTTTCTTCATGTAATTTCCTCTATTAACATCTTTTATTAGCATGGTCCATTTGTTACAGTTGATGAATCAATATTGATGCATTATTAACTAAAGTTCAGTTTATATTAGGGTTCATCCTTAGGGTTGTACAGCTGTATATGTTTTGAAAAATACATAATCTCATGTATCCGCCACTATAGTATTATACAGGGTAGATTTACTGTCCTAAAAATCCCTCGCTCTCCCTGACTCCTAGTAACAATAGGTGTTTTTACTGTCTTCATAGTTGTGCCTTTTCCAAGATGTCGTGTAGTTGGAGGCAAACAGCATACAGCCTCATAAGATAGGCTTCTTTAACTTAACAGTATACATTTAAGATACTTCTATGTCTTTTTGTGGCTTGATAGCTCATTCTTCTTTATTACTGAAGAGTATTCCATTGTGTGGAATGGTTCACGTGTCCATTCACCTACTGAAAGAGATCTTGCCTGCTTCCAAACTTTCGCAATTATGAACAAAACTGCTATAAACATTCATGTAGGTTTTTTTTTTGTGTGTGTGTGTGTGTGTGTGTTTGTGTGTAGATGTAAGTTTTCAACTCTGAGTGCGATTTCTGGACCGTATTGTAAGAGAAAGCTTCACTTTGTAAGAAAAGTCGATCTCTTTTCCAAGTGGTGGCACGAGTTTGCAGTTCCACCAACAATGAATGAGAGTTGCCATTGCTCCACATCCTCATCAGCATTTTGTCGGTGTTTTGGATTTAGGCCATTCTAACAAGTATGTAATGGTAGCTCATATCTTTCAGCTAAAATAATTTTGGAAAAGATATAGCAAAAAGATTGCTGGGTACCATGGCACATGCCTATAATCCCTGTGGCTGCCGAGGCTGAGCCAGGAGGATCACGAGTTCAAAGCCAACCTCAGCAACATAGCAAGGCTCTAAGCAACTTAGTGAGACCCTGTCTCAAAATAAAAAATAAAAAGGGCTAGGGATGTGGCTCAGTGGTTAAGCGCTCTGGGTTTCATTCCCAGTACTATCAAACTATCTGATTTCAAGATTTATTACAATCAAGGTAGTGTGGACTGCATTCAGTCTCAGTACCATAAAAAAGGTATTGTATTGGTGGAGGGATAAATATAAAAATCAATGAACAGTGGGCTGGGGTTATAGCTCAGTGGTAGAGTGCTTGCCTAGCATGTGTGAGGCTCTGGGTTCGATTCTCAGCACCATATAAAAAATAAATAAATAAAATAAAAGTCCATCGACAACTAAAAATCAATGAACAAAATAGCAAACTTAGAAATAGACCCTCACAAATAGTGCCCAACTGATTTTTTTCCAGTACTGGAGTTTGAACCTGGGGTGCTTTACCATTGACCCCAGCCATTTTTATAAAAAGTATGTATATTTTTAGTTGTAGATAAACACAATACTTTTATTTATTTTTTTATGTGATGCTGAGGATCAAATCCAGTGCCTCACATGTGCTAGGCAAGCACTCTACTCCTGAGCCACAACCTCAGCCTGTTTTTATTTTCAGTTATGGCCTCACTAAATTGTTGAGACTGGCCTCAATCTTGCAATCCTTCAGCTTTAGTCTTCTGAGTAGCTGGGACTACAAGGGTGTATGCCATGGCACATAGTTCCAACTGATTTTTGACAAAGGTACTAAAGCAATTCAAGGAGGAATGATGACTTTTTCATCAAATGGCCCTGGAGCAGATGGGTATCCATGGTTTTAAAAAAAAAAAGAACTTTGACTTAAACCTCACTTCTTACACAAAAATTAACTCAAAATGAGATACAATGGGCTGGGGATATAGCTCAGTTTGCAGAGTGCTTGCCTCGCATGCCTAAGACCCTGGGTGCAATCTCCAGCACCACACACACACAAAAAAAAACAAAATAAAATGAGTCACAAACTTAGTGTAAAATCAAAATTATAATTTTTTTAATAAAAATACAGGAGAAAATGTTTGGACCCTAAGGTTGTATGAAGACTTTTTAGACTTGATGCTAAAAGTACAATTCATAAGAGAAAATATCAATAAATTTGACTTTATCAAAAGTAATAACTTTTGCTCTGTTAAGAGGATGAAAAGTGGTCGCTTTCACAGCAAACATACTAAAACTGGGACAATACAGAGATTAGCATGACTCGAGTGCAAGGATGACATACAAATTCATGAAGCATTCTCTCTCTATATATATATAAATATGCATGGAGGGTATTGGGGATTGAACTCAGGGACACTTGACCACAAGCCACATTCCCAGTCCTATTTTGTATTTTATTTAGAACAGGGTCTCACTGAGTTACTTGGTGCTGTTCCTGAGGCTGGCTTTGAACTCACTATCCTCCTGTCTGAGCCTCCTGAGTGGCTAGAATTACAGGTTTGCACCATGGTGCTCAGCAGCATTCTACATTTATATATATATATATATATATATATATATATATATATATACACACACACACACACACACACACACACACACACACATACAGGAGGATGAAAAGACAAACTACAAACTGGGAGAAGACATTTGCAAAAAAAACAAAAAACAAAAAACTCATTCAATCATGGTTGGTTGGTTGGTTGGTTTTTTTTCTTTGCAGACAAGAGTTTTGATGTTACCCAAACTGAACTCGAATTCCTGATCCTCCTATCTCACCTTCCCAGTGTAGCTGGGATTCCAGGTATGCACATGGTTTCTTAAAAATGTTACTGTGCTATGGAATCTGGAACCACATCATTGCACATTTTGTACTGTTATATCAACAGCCATGTCCTGTCTTGCATTTATATCAACAGCCATGTCCTGTCTTGGATCTATACATACATAATATCACATATTGGTTATTTAGAAGATTGATTTACTGAGTTATAGAAATCTTCCAAAATTTGGAAGTTTCAGTATGTTACACAAAAATTACACAATATCATCACTAAACTAATCAGAAATGTTTTTAAATATAGAGAAACCACTAAGATGGTGGCAGTGATGCAAGTTTTACAAAATTCTCATTTTCTTACAAAAGCTTAATTATTATTCGTAACAAATACTGTTTGTTTTCCTTAAGGTGGCAGCCTCACTTCTCTGATTTTAGATTAAATGTTGGTCACACTCCCTGGGAGTACATAACCAGTTTGTACTTTGGTTGTCCTTTCAGTACACAATGACAGCTGTGAGGTGGCTCTGCTCAGGACTGCAGGAGTACCTTTCTGAGGCAAAATTTGGGCTTTGGTGCCTGGCACGTCCTCGTTCCCTTCTGTCACATGGAACACTGGAAGGATGTGTACTTAAGGATAGAGACTTAATAAAATTAATAATTGTATTGCTCTGTCAAGGACTTTCTGAAGTGAAGATAGAAGGGGTTAATGGATTTAAATTAGGCTCTGTGAGGGCATCTTGGGGCAGGACATGATGGGGATGCCTCAGTTTGGTGTCCTGGGCCAGCAGATTCCACCGGCACTCTTGCCTTTTCAGTATTAGTGCAAAGGTGCACACGGACAAGAAGCAAAGGTCTGTTTTGAAAATCAACTTGATTTTGTTGACCCCTGAACAAGCCACAGGGATTTCCAAGTATTTTCAAGTCACCCTTTGAGAGCCAGTACCTACTCTGGGCCTTTTCTTTACGGTCACCAAATAGGAGAGGCCATCCCTAATCCCCACTGAACACAACCCAGCCAGACCCATGGGAATGTTTAGGCCCCCCAGAGAACAAGTGGGCTAATGGGCACCATGGCTAGCCTATCTAGCCGTGGTCTTTGTATTTTTCTCATCATCTGGGTTATGGAGTTTTTTTTTTTTTTTTTTCTCATCTTCTCTGGACCCTGCCACTCTTTGTCCCTCATGACCTGTCAATTAACTGACCCCAGCACCCCCAGGCAAGCCCCATTCTACAGGGCCTATGTGTAATATTTAATAAGCTTCAGTCCTGGGTCTGTCTTTCCTGGCTTAGTGAAGAGAAACCGGTCATGGCTATGTCCAGCGGGAGCCCACACATCTCCCAGGATAGCACTGGATGCTGCTTCTAATCTACTTTCTCTGGAAGTCATTCTCACTCTCCCCTCCCTCCCTCCTACCCTTTGATCTTTCTTCTTCTTCTTTTTTTTGGTACTGGGAATTGAACTCAGAGGCGCTCAACCACTGAGCCACATCCCCAGCCCTTTTTTGTATTTTGTTTAAAAACAGAGTCTCGCTGAGTTGCTTAGGGCCTCCCCAAGTTGTTGAGGCTGGCTTTGAACTCACGATCCTCCTGCCTCAGCCTCCTGAGCTGCTGGGATTATAGGCATGCACCACCGCATCTGGCTTTTCTTCTCCATTTCCAGGGCTATGCACAATCACTGCTGGCAGTAACATGATCCAAATGTGAACTTTGCCCATGTGTTCCATCCTGAGTCCCCTAATTGTCCCCCTGTCTGATAACATGTGGCTTCTGGCCTAGAGTGCTCCTCATATTCCTCGCCCGCTGCATGGAAATATCTGAAAACCCTCCTTAGGTTAACCCAAGTCACCTGGGCTGAGTCATTGACTACGACCCCCATCCTAACTAACCTGCCTGTGCTGCAGTCAGTGTGGGCCTTCCTGGGAGGCTAGGCCATACCTATCCAACAGGTGCACACAACATAGGTATAGATGTGTGTTGCCTGCCTGGACTCTCTGTGAAGTTTCCAAAGGCAAGGATGTTACTTACTCTCTCTACTTGGCATATCCTCCATTGCCTAACATCTGCCAGCACCCTTGTCAAGACGACCACCAGTTACCTTTGCTAATCAGTGAGTAACTGTTCATTAATTGAAATGCAACATCTCAATCCTAAATCCTGGCTGGGCCATCCTAAGGGGCTTTAAAACAAAGGAAGGAGCAACATTGTCATCCTGCTGCAGAGTCAAAAATGAGCAGAGGGGACCACAGGATGATAGAGGAGAGAAAACCCTTAAGGGTGACCAAGAATTGGGCTCCAGAAAAGTGAGCACTGCATTCATACTCTGGGAGTGTCTGTGGGGAATTGGAAGTGACCAGCCTCTGGGTGATGGAGTTTGGAGGAAAAGGTTCTTAAAACATCCAAAATGAACGTGGTGTTTTGAGTCCCAAGAATAGGTGTCTGGCTCCCTGGTCCTAGAGCATGTCAGGCCTCCCTTTGTTCATGTCCCCCAACACTTATTTCTGTACCCAGCATGTATCAAGGAGGCAGCTTAGTGAAGTGTACTGGATGAGGTGTTGGGAGGATGCTGAGGGAGCCCATCCAGCTTAGGGAAATCTAAGCAGAACCTGGTTTGCTGTGATCCTGCATCTTGGAAGAAGCACAGGACAACTTGCAAATGTGAGGCCAGAGCCCTCTGCCCCTCTTGCACACACTCCTGGCCTCTGCTGTTGTTTCACCCTTGTTAACGGGAAACTCAATAGACAAGCAGTTTCCCTTTATCCTGGAGGCTTGAGGGAGTCCCTGACACATGCTAGGCACACTGCTTATTTGGGAGGACACCAGCCAAGCCAGAGATGGGAGGGAGCAGACTCTGCAGAAAGGGGAAGGGAGGGACCCAGGCAGAGGATGTGAAGAGGCCAGGACATAGTACCAGCTCCTCTCCAGAAATGCAGGATACTGGGCAGCCTGGTACCCTGTGAGAAGGGAGGAGTGAGGGGAAGGAGGGTTCCTTTTGTGATCCACTGGTGGGGAGGTGAGCTGCTGGCTTTCTACAAGTGACATAGAATCTAATTGGACTCCATATGGCCCTGGAGAGACCAGTAGAAGAGGGGCACTTCTAGGCCACTGGTCTGGCTAACAAGTGGATGAAATCTGGGGGTGGGTGGTACCTGTTCTTGTCCTTTTCCTTTTTGCCAGTCTTACCAGTCCCCGGAGCACATGCCTGGCTCTGATCTGACATCTCAAAGCCTCCCTGATATTCCTTCTTGCTTTTCTGCCACCCCTGTGATCTGCCTTTTGGTTTCTTGCAGCAGATTGAGTCAGTCTTCTTGCCGCTTGTCTCCCCTGTACCCGGCTCTACCTACTCCTTTCCAACACCTTGGGTGCAGGTGGCATCTGGTCCCTCAGACCTCAGGGCTTTTGAATGCATAAGATGTTCACAGAGCTCCCTCTTTACCCTCCTACTCTGTTCCTGAGTTAGTTGCTGACTCCAGAATTAAGATAATCTGTCCCTTGATCCATAACCCAGACCTTTCATTGAACTGAAATGCTTAAACCCTGTCCTTAAGGCCAAGAGTCAGCACTTGGGACATTAGAGGTGCCCAAAGAAAATGAGGTAAAGGGCCAGCAAGAAGGGAACAGCCCCAATTGCTGGTGCTTCCCTCAGGTGGCCACACCTGACTGCCTAGACCTCTCCTCAGCAGAACTTTTCCTACCAAGGTGGCTTCCTAGATGGACAGGGCAGAGGTCAGGGCAGGGCAGAAACTCCACTGGGCTGAGGAGCCCTAAGGACAGTCCTGGCCCAGTGGAGCTCCAGCTCTGGGATGTGAGGGTTGGCAAGGAGATGGTTTCTGTAGGTCCCAAGCCTGACAAGCTCCTTGACCCAAGTGGACAGGGTAAGAACACTGGCCAGGGGTTTGGACTTACCTGGGCATTTGGGGAACCTCAGTGGTTACTATGGCTACCTGACGCCAAGGCTGTGGCCCTGAGCCCATAGGCTAGGGTGGCGGGGGGGAACATGAAGAGGTGTGTGAGGAGGGTGAGGCCATAGGGCTTCAGGTAAAGCAACCCCTGCAGATGTGCTGGAGAGGATACCTCATTTGTGGAAGCCTCTGATAATTTGTTTTGGGGATGAAGTAAGCCAGGTATGCTAGTGTGAACACTGGATCTTGCAAAAAGGATACTTGTGTGGAAAATCGCTGGTGGGAAGATCACAGAATCCCTTTTTTTAGGTAGCAGGAGTCAAACTCAGGGTTATGAGGTCACTGAGCCACATCCTCAGTCCTGTTTTGTATTTTATTTAGAGACAGGTCTCACTGAGTTGCTTAGGGCCTAGCTTTTGCTGAGGCTGGCTTTGAACTAGAGATCCTCCTGTCTCAGCCTACTGAGCCACTGGGATTACAGGAGTGTACCACTGTGCCCGGCAATCATCTATTGTCTTTGTACAGTTCAATCCTGATTGAATTCTATTTCAATGGGGAACTTACTATCACCAAAGTTAGTACTACTAAGGAGTACTGAATATTCATTGCAATTGACTGTTTTCACTAAAGGAAAGGAAATTAGGGTGCTAGGCCTCCCAGTCAACTTCGTGGTGCCAGCATCCTTCTTCCTCAACTGTGGACAAACTGGGACAGAGTGAAGCCTAAGCTGTCACTTGGCTGCCCCCAGGCAACTAGGGCTTGGACCACACTTGAATTCATGGAACAAGTGGTGCTCTTCCTCAGCAAGGTGCTAGCTCATCTAACAGGTGTTACACAATGGGGTACTACAAGATCTCTGGCCTGGTTCTGAAGCCCCCGTTCTCACTGAGCAAGCTGATAATCTCACTGACTTGTATCTGGTCCACGTATTAAGGACCTTTGAATCCAGAAAAGAAAAAGGAAGTCATTTCAAGTCTGGACTCTGGTCCTAACAGTGATACAGGTAGGGCAGGTTTTTAGCATCCTTGTCTGCCCTACCCCACTGGCAACAATTCAGGAGCCTTGAGAACACCTCAGAGACTGAGATGAGGCCTCCCTGTACTTTCAGTTCAAGCAAAGGGTGGGTGCAGGTAAGTGGGCATCAGGTCCAGGCAGTGTGTCTGTGCTTTAGCCCCGCACACATAACACCCCTCATGCCTACCCCCACCCTATCTTTTGCTGCACCAAGGCCTTGCCCTGTGTCATACTGTTCTCTTCATAGCACACTTGCACACACAAAAGCCAATACCAGCCCGCATGTCTCATCTAACATGCAGAATGCTTCCAAGACTACATGGAATTTCTTCCTTCTAACAACTGTTCTTTTCCCATTTGGGGGAAGAGGACAATTGAAAACTGAAGCAGAGGACTTGGGGTGTAGCTCTGTGGTAGAGTGCTTGCTTAACATATGCACCCTGTTTGGTCCAGAATGGCAAAAAAGTGAAGCAGAACAAAGTCAACTGGGAACCACCTGATTGGTAATGTTGAGTACTCTGTTCAGCAGTAAAATCCATCAGCAATGGCATCTGACTGTATGGCCTGACAGTCCCCAGTCTCTCCGGAGCTCTTACCAAGTTCTCTTCTTGTGTATTCAGGGCTGCAGACCCACATGTAGAGAACTCATTGAGATTCCCCTGCTTACTCCAGTAATTCCAATTGGAAGGGCCTGTGGTCAGTGATCTAAGGGTCACCACACTGAGCTGCTTCAGTAATCAACCTGAGCCCCTTTCTGAGAAATGTTCTCAGGCCCTCAGAATCAGTCTAGGCTCTGTTCATGTGATGTCTTACATCCCTGCCAGCCTGAAAGGTGAGCCCCACCTTGGCTGTGGCAACTGCCTTAGGCCCAACACCCAGACAGAGGATGGAGTCTGGTGAATGTCATGATCCTCTGTAGGACTCAGGCCAGAAATCTTTCCAGGCCCAGGGCAGCTTATGTACATCTGATCCACCCTTGCCTGTGGACCATGTCAGATACAGGGAGTGTATGATGACCACAGCCAGATGCAAAGGAGTACCCTGACCTTTGTAGCTCTGCAGATAGGGCAGCTGTTCCCATACCAGGAACCTGTTTTTCCTGGTACAGTTGCCAGTCATGCTGTGATTGCAAGATCCTTGAGTCACACTGCAAGAAGATAGCAGGAGAAATAAGATTCTGAAGAGGTGACAGGGCAAGGGTCAGGACAGGTACTACCTAGAGAGCAAGGTGCTGGGTCCAGGACCCCATGACAGGCCAGGGCTTGGCTTGCTTGGTACGGGCTGGAGACTGGGCTCTTTACCAGGTGGAACTCTGAATTTGTGTTGGTATGAGATCTCACCTCCAGGTAGGAAGTGCTGTTTGGGCTAATAACTGTCAATAAGATAAGCCTACCAGGCATACTGGCTGAAACAGATGCCCAGAGCACTTTTTGTTTAGGTGGACCCAAGGAAGAGAAGGCTCAAAGAGGCTGCAATTATCTACACCTTACTCATGTGAGGGGTTGTACAGGGCCACTGGTGCACTGTGAAGCAGAGCAGGTGGTGGCTGGCACTCCCCATCCATTAAGGAGGGGCTGCTACCCAGGTAGGTTAAGAGAGGCTTGGCTGAGCCTGTTCCCTGGGGAGAAGTTGGAGCACACAGAACAGCAGCAGATAGTCCATGGATAACTTAGTTTATGGGTCAAGCCAATACAATGCAAAGTTATTATTTCTTTTTTAACCAAAATAAATAAATCAGATCTGTCCCTGTGAAGGTCAAAGTAAGGAACAAAGGGCAGCTGGCCCCTTGGCCCACCCAGCCCTCACCTATCCCTCTCTCCTGCCTCTGACCTGCTTTGGCACAGAAAAGAAAAGGATGCATTGAAAGTCTCCATTGTGTTTAAGGGAAAGAACAGAAACAAAAGTGGAGTGATTGGGGTGGGGGGTCTGAGAAGGAAGTTGGGGTCAGCAAGACCAATAGCTACAGCCAGTCAGTGCCCTGACTGTGGGACCCAAGAGGGTTACTGGCCCTACAGGGTGTCTGTGGGCTCCAGGGGCTGCCTGGCCCCGGGGCAGCATGGGTGGGGCATGACCCCCATGCACAGCCCAGAACCCTTGAAGGGAAAGGCAGCCGAGATGGTCACTGCACAATTGAACCTAACCCCACTGTGCCAGGTCAGGTCGAGGGCTCCCCCACTTCCCTGTTATCCTCATCTCGCCCCACGGCTGAGGCCTACCATGCCAGCTATGATTCCTCTGGGGCTTCATATATTAGGCCAGGCCCCAGTAAGCAAAGCAACTCCTAGTTCTAGTGCAGGATCTGTGCCTTGTTGGGTGACAAAGACTCCAGCACCCTGGGAAGTCACCTGAGGTCCTGCTTCTGCTTGGGAGATGATATGGTGGGAAGGGGCTTGATTAGAGCTGACCCTCCCCAAGGGTCATCCTGTGGGGCTCCCTTTCCTTCTCCCGTTCCCCCTGCCTCCACGAAAGCTGCTCAGCTTGAGAAGTCTGCACAGGCTGGACAGCATCTGGAGTGGGGGAGGGTCAGCAAAGCACTCAAGGGGGACAACAGTCTAATTCCTATGAGAGCAGGGCTGGGTGGTGGTGTGCAGCACAGCGAGAGGGGCAGAGGTGTGGGCAGCGCTGAGGCACTATTCTTTAGTTGAGAAGCAATGGGCATCATGGATGTGTGGGGGGGGTCTGTGGCCCAAGTAACCCCTGGAGCGTCTAAGAGAATTTTTTGAAGGCATCCAGATCAAAGGCTGTGTCCAGGAAGCGCTGCAGCTCCGTCAGATGGGTTTTCTTGTTGCCAGTAGCTGGAGCAGCTGCTGGATCCCGGCCAGCATACCTGAGAAGGAGCAGTAAGGCAGTGGTCACAGTGGGTACTTTTCTCTCTCCAGCATACTCCCATACTGCCCATCAGCCTGAGGGAAGGTCCTATAGGCCCTTCCTGCTCACCAGACAGGCTTGGCACGGTCGATGGTGGTCCGAAGTCTTGGCTTCACATAGTCGTAGTAGCCTTGGTTCTTGTGTTCTTCCTGGCACCAGGCCAGCTCAGCATTAGGGTACTTCTGCACCTCCTTCAGCAGGAGGTCGAAGGGGAATGGTGACAGCTGGGAGAGAGCAAGGTCAGATCAGATCAAGAAAGGGATGTTCAGAGGGCATGCAGGGTCAGGAGGGAGGCTGGAGGTTCAGAAAGGGCAGTCATTGTTCTAGGTGAGAAAGGTCAAGCACTAAGGATTCCCAACTTCAGTAAATAATATTCTAAAAAGGCACCAGATCCCTGATAGTCCAGAGGGAGGATAATAGCACTCAGATGCCATGTCTCCTGCCCTTACCTGTTCAATCCTTGTAATGGCCACCTGCTCTGCCATGTCCCTTGCCTTGCGCTCTCGGGTGAGGTCATAGTACACCTTGCCAGTGCAGAAGAGAAGCCTCTTGACTTTGTCTGGGGCCTGAGCTGCAGGGCCATCTTCTGGGATCACCCGCTGAAAGTGGGTTCCTATAAGACAATTCCCATGGACAGGGAATTACTGCTATGTGTGAAGGGAGGATCCATGAGATAGGGCTATGCTCATGATGCCCCAGATGGTTTCTGAGGGTTTGAGGTGCTTCCACTTCACCAGCCTCTGATGCCTGGATCTGCTCAGACCATAAGTGCTTTGCAAAACACATTGTGTATAACAAGTATACAGCACACTGGACAAAAATTAAACAACAAATGAACAAACTGAAAAACTAATCATACACAAACAGAAATGTTGGGAAAGATGTGGAGAAATTGAATTCCTCTTGTGCACTGCTGGTGGAAATGCTAAATGGCATAGCCATTGTGGAAGAGTTTGGCAGTTCCTCAAAAATAGAATTACCATATGGTCTAGCAATGCCACTTCTGGGTATGTACCCAAAAGAACTGAAAGCAGAGCTTTAAAGAAATATTTGTATACTCATGTTCAAAGCAGCATTATTCCCAAGAGCTAAAATATGGAAGCAACCCAAGTGTCCACTGATCAATGAATGGATAAACACAATGTGGTTTAGCCACAGAATGGAATATTGTTTACCCTTTAAAAGAAAAGAAATTGTACATGCCCATACTCCCAGTTACTTGGGAGGTGGAAGCAGAAGAATAACAAATTTGAGGTCTAGGCAAATTAGCGAGATCCTATCTTAAAATGAAAAAAATTTAAAAAGGACTTGAGCTGGGTGTGGTGGAGCATGCCTATAATCCCAGTGACTTGAGAGGCCGAGGCAGGAGGATTGAAAGTTTGAGGATAGCCTAAGCAACTTAGTGAGACCCATCTCAAAATAAAAAATAATAAGAGCTGGGGATGTGGCTCAGTGGTTAATTGCCCTTGAGTTAAATCCCCAATACAAAACAATAAAGACTGGTGATTTACCTTAGTGGTAGAGTGCTTGTATTAGTATGTATAACTAAATCTGGATTCAGTATAGTACTAGGAATGAACACACACACAAATACAGGGTAAACATTCCTATCTTTTTTTTTTTTTTGCCTGGGGACTGAAATTAAGGGTGTTCTACCACTGAGCCGCATCCCTAGTTCTTTTTATTTTTTATGCATGGGTCTCACAAAGTCACCCAGACTGGTGTTAAACTTGGGATTTTCTTGCCTCAGCTGCTGGGATTACAGGTACATGCATTGCATTTAGCCCTAATATTTTTTTCTTCTGCTCTGGTACTGGGGATTAAACCCAGGTGCTCGAGAGAGAAGAGGGGAGGGGAGGGGAGGGGAGGGGAGGGGAGGGGAGGGGAGGGGAGGGGGGATAGTAGAGGATAGGAAAGGCAGCAGAATACAACAGACACTAGTATGGCAATATGTAAATCAATGGATGTGTAACTGATGTGATTCTGCAATCTGTATATGGGGTAAAAATGGGAGCTCATAACCCACTTGAATCAAATTGTGAAATATGATATATCAAGAACTATGTAATGTTTTGAACAGCCAACAATAAAAAATTAAAAAAACAAAAAAACAACAACAAAAAAAAAACAAACCCAGGTGCTCTCTACCATTGAGTTGCATCCCCAGCCCTTTGTATTCTGAGCCAGGGCCTTGTAAATTGTCAGGGCTGGTCTTGAACTTGAGATCCTCTTACCTCAGCTTCCTGAGTTGCTGGAATTATAGGTAGGCATCACCATACCTGGAGAATATCCCTAATATTAAAAACTCCAAAATCTGAAAACTAAGTGCTGACATGATGCCCAAAGTGGAAAATCCCACATCTGACCTCATGTGATAGGCTGCAATCAAAATGCAGGTTCACTGAAAGTATTCATAAAAATACCCATAGGCCATGTGTACAGATGAAAGATACAATTCATTTATGAAACATAAATTTCATATTTATACTTGGGTCCCATTCCCGTCTATATTGTCACTGTACTATATGATTCTACTCACATAAGGTAACTTGGTGGCCAGGAGGAGCTGTGAACCCTGGGGATATCTGGACAGCTGCAGGCTGTCAATCCCTGCTTGCCACTGTCCATGAAACCTCAAGCCTTGGCCTCACTTCACACCAGAACTCACAGAACCACCTCCCATGTCTTTTCCTATCCCACAGGGCTTGCTAGGAAACCTGGAATTCTGAGTCTGGGGTGAGCTGCTGGAGGACACCATGGGCAACAGCCCTAACTTATAATAATCTTAGACTCACTTAAGTGTAGTCCTGGGGCACTGGGTCTTGACACCTTGACCAAAACCTCAGGGAGATTCATAAATAAAAGCTTTGCAAGCCCCACAGAATAGCAAAGAACCTTCCCAGGAAATGCCCATTCCCCTCACACCTACCTGGAAGCATCTCATCAAAGTTGGTTCTGGCCTCAGGGTGGCGCAGCAGGGATTTGGGGGTAAAGATGATTAACTGAAAGACAGAATAGGCTCATGATGGACTGGGTCTTAAAGATTCTACAGCAAGCTGAGCATGGTGGTACACACCTATAATCCTAGCAACTTTGGAGGCTGGGGCAGGAGGATTACAAGTTCAAGGCCAGTCTCAGTAACTTAGGCCCTAAAGCAACTTTGCAAGACCTTCTCTCAAAATAAAAATAAAAGACAGGTTGGGGAGGTAGCTCAGTAGTAAAGTGCCCCTGGATTCAATTCTCAGGGGCCCTGCCCCCAAAACGAAAATTCTAGAAGGAAGGTAAAAAGCAAAGGCCACCTAAGCTATGACCTCAAGACGGATAACACAGCCTGCCTTCCCAGTAATAAATAGAGCCTCAATCAGAAGAGGCAGAGGAGGAAAAAGCAGACGACACATTCTCTGTTGTTCACCTCCCCTCAATGGGTGTCCATTCTCTCCAGGGCAGTCTTGACCCAGTCCTGAGCCCTGAGGCTCTCCTTGGTAGTCACAGAGCAATTATACCCTCAGCCCATTTAATGTTATGAGAGGCCAAGCACGAGGCTATCCTGTCCCTTGGGATGCAAGCTGCTGGTGATACATGAGTTGCAAGCCCCCTACACTCCTCACCCTTGCAGTATTCCAGGACAGCAGGGTTCTCCCTGGACCTTTCGTCACACTCCTTCCTCTGCCTGGATCACTTTTCCCACTGGCCCTACTTACCTAGCTCTACTCACCCAGGAACTACTTCCTGGGGTCCCTCTACTCCCTTGGATCCTAAAGGGGCTCATCTCTATTCCAGAACTCAGTACACTACCTATGATGACCTGCTCACACATCTATTCTCTCCAATGTGTTGGGGCCTACACTCTCTTCTGATCTCTGCATGTTGTACTTAGCAGCATGTGAAGACCCAGCTGTGTATATGTATGTGTGTGGGAGATCTGGCTCCCTGACACCACATCATGTCCATAACTCCCTTTATAGGCACCAGCTAACCAATTCAGAGTAAGAGGAGCCCTTCTTCTCTGTGCCAATATAGCAGGGGTAAGGCCCTGGGTCATTCTGAGGCCAGACTTGGTCAAAGTAGGGGGACTCCACCACTGACCGGCTTCCGGAAGGGCAACAGGATCTGCCGTCGAAGCACATGGAAGAAGTTGCCCGGAGTAGAGCAGTTGACAACTACCCAATTGCAGTCATACAGCTGATTGATGTCAAAGTTGGATTCCATAAGGTCCTGCAATTTGGAAGGAATGAGAGGTCAGGCAGCAGCATTGCACATTCTGCTTGGGAGATTGGGACCACATGGGGGCAGAGAGGCCTCATAGCTCCACCCTCAGGTACCTAACTCACCTGGCGGCTCAAGCAGACACTAATGAGTACAGTGGAGCAAGCAAGCTCGCAGGACTATCTCCACATCCTAAGTCTTAGCCCCATTTAACCTTTTGTAGCCACCTGAAGGCCCAGCATGAACTGATGCTATTTTTTTTTTAAAAGGTCTTGGACACAAGACCTTTATTTTGTTTGTTTTTTTTAATGTGGTGCTGGGGATCGACCCACGTACTAGGCAAGCGCTTTACCACTGAGCCACAACCCCAACCCCTGGAACTGATGTTATTTTAGGAGACAATTCTAACATTCCTTTCAATAATTTTCTTTGAGCATTTTTTTTGGAGGGGGTGATGCTAGGGACTGAACCCAGGATCTCATGAATGTTAGGCAAGCACTCTACCACTGTATGTACTCTCAGCCCTTTCTTTGAGCTTTTTTTTAATTTTGGTCAAAATTTTTTTAGATGTAGATGGATACAATGTATGTATGTCTGATTGATTGATTGATTGATTGATTTATCTATTTATCTGTTTATTTATTTATTTGGTACTGAGGATTGAATCCAGTGCTTCCCACATATGAAGCAAGCACTCAACCATTGAGCTACAATCTCAGCCCTTCTTTGAGCTTTTTAATACTATCCCAAAATTTTCCCCTTTGAAGTCTGTCTACATGGCAATTTCTGTGGTTTCAGCAACAGAAGGAGGCAAATGGAAAATAGCTCTTGCATCTTTATTTTCTGTGCCCTTAGAAAGCCACTCATTTCATGGAGACCAGTAGGCATGAGGCCACACTGGTTCACCCACTTAAGCTCCCAGAACAAAGAAGGGACAACCAAACCAAGGTCTGACACCTCAAAACAACCAGATGAACTTTCCTTCCCAAGGTCCCCACCAAATGTCCCAGGAAGCAGGCCTACTCTACTCACTGGTAGGACATCTGGATCGTCATTGCACATTTGCAGGAAACGCTCTGGGCGGGCAGAGGAATGTTCTGGACCCTGGAACCAGACATACAAGTGAGTTTGGAAGTTCTTGCATGCCGATATCTGCTATACTTGCTGTTTCTCTTCCTTTATTAGCTTATTTCTGGTTTTTTCCTCTGCCAAGGGCAGAGTTCATTCAATTCCTCTCCTTCCTACCTACAAGGTGTGAAGGTGGGGGTGGGGGTGGGGGTTATGAGGAAAGCAAGTGTCCCTTGGACGCCTGCATGCATTGGAGGGAAGGGTCTGCATCAATATCACTATTATTCGTTCAGGGACAGACATGCTGCTTGCATCCAGATGAGTTGCTCTTGTCTTTCAAAGTGGCATTTCCAACTAAGATGGATGGAAAATGCCAGGAGAGCACTTGGGTCTTTGGGGTGGGGGTCCTAGGCAAGTCCTTCCCCAGGTCTGGGTCTTGTGAGAAAAAGTAGGGACTTACCATGCCCTCCATGCCATGAGGCAGAAGCAACACAATGCCATTCTGTCGTACCCACTTAGCCTGCCCTGGGCAGATAAACTGATCAATGATACACTGGGCCATGTTGTTGAAGTCACCAAACTGGGCCTCCCAGAGGACCAGCGCATTAGGGCTAGCCATGGCAAAGCCCAGCTCAAAGCCTATAATGCAGACACAAAAGAAAGACACGTCTGAGACATCAGCCACAAGGCAATGAGGACTGTGGATGAGGGGGATGGTGGGCACTCACCCAGGACACCATATTCAGACAGTGAGCTGTTGCACACAGTGTAGGGAGCCTGATTGGGCCAGAGGTGGTTCATGGGGATGCAGGTTCTCTTGTCCACATTCTGGTCATGAAGCACATGGTGGCGGTGGCTGAAGCAGAACATTAGGATTAATAAACAGGAGCAAATGATCTATCAGGCAACTGACAGATGCAGCACCAACAGACTCATCAGCAGCAACCTGGTATCTGCCAGCTACTGCAAGTGGCACCCTGCCTAGTATTTAACAGGAGCATCCATAATATATCAAGGAAAAGGTAAGGCAGCCTAAACAGCCAGGAATCAGTAACTTTTCTGGCAACAATTTTCTTCTGGAAAATAAACACCAGAGCCCCTCCATTCCCTCTGACTTTAAAAGGTAAAAAAGCCTCTAATTGGTACCTGAAGGTGCCCCGCTCCACATCCTGGCCACTCAGCCGGACATGGATGCCCTCCTTCAGGAGTGAACCGAATGCCATGTACTCTGCCAGAGCCCAATCCACAGTCCGGTTTGTCACTAGCTCCTTGCGAGTCTTCAAGATCCGACTCAGCCCTGGAGAGATATAGTATTCACAAAACTTCAGGCTCAGGCCACCTCACTTCCTATGCTCCAGTAAGAAAGGATAGAACCTTCTTTACCCAAAGTGTCAAGGTTTCCTGACTTGCTGAGCAAGTGGTGACTATGCAGTCTCTACTTTGCTACATAGCAAGTGCAGGACTTTGTTGAGAGCAGTGGGAGGATCATACCCCAGAGGCCTTGCATGCTGTGGGTCTCTGTAGGGCACCAGAGGTGTTGGCCTGGGCCAAGTGCAGCACTGTTTACCTCCATGGATGGTGAAGTTCTCCACAGGCACAGAGCTGGCCACATTCCCAATATGGGTCAGAACATCTTCCTCCAGGCCAGTGGAGGGGCAGGACATGCTCCTGGGCTGCCCATCCAGTGTGAAAAAGCCTAAGAGAGCAAGGACAGGCTAAGGCACACCACCTGCTTTAGAAGGGATATCTGTAGAGCAGATCAGAAGTGCTGCTCTCTTCCAGGAAATGAATTATGACAAAAACATGACTATGGAGAGACCCAGAGTGAGAGATAGTGAAGACTGGATGATGTTCCCCAGAGAGCACTCTGGGGCCCACAGGGGGCTTTGCTGCAATGGTAGACACACTGTATATTATGGTCACAGCAGGAGTGGGAGTTTTTTTTGCTGGGAAGAGGTTTCATGGTCCCATCAGATTCTCAAAGGAGTCTATCTGTGATGTTGCCTCCTCACTCACCAGGCCAGGGGGAGTCAAGCCAGTGCTTGATATGCAGTATCTTCTCATCTTTGGATCTGGTAAATGCTTCCTCACAAATCTTGTCATACTTGGAGATTTCCTCCTGCGGGGTCAGGCACAGAAAAATCAAGTGAGCACAGCACACCCCTACTGCACGGGCCCACCACACCCTGTCTGGCATACACTGCACCACTGCCACACAGACCCCTACACCCCCCTGCATATCCTCAGACTCACCGGCCTCCAAGCCAGCTCCTCCACAAAATGCACAGCCTTTTTAAGATCTGTGAGCACCTACAACATTCTATTCTTCTTGCTCCTGATAAGTTTCTTCCCTGTATTTGTTGGCTGAAGATCCTGCTGACTCTAAGCCCCTTATCCTAATTGTTTTTTGCTATTGTTTCTGAGTATTAGGGATTGCTCACAGGATGCTTTAGCACTGAGATATATCCCCAGTCCTTTTTATATTTTTAATTTTGAGACAGGGTCTTGCTAAATTCCCAGGCTGACCTCAGCTTCTGGAGTAGATGGGATTATAGGTGTGTGCCACTAAGCCCAGCTCTGACCCCTACATTCTTAAAATTGGTTCAATTCACACAGTTCCTATGCTGCCCTGAGGGGACTGGGCTCCAGATCTGTGTTGCTAGCAACTGTCCTTTATGGACCCTGGTCTGCTCTACCACCTCACAGTTTCTCATATGTCCTATAGGGGCTTCCTCACTTACTTTGCCAGAATTCCCTGTCCAGATCACATTGGGCCCTTCACCAAACTGAACTATTCACTTGCATCTCACCCACATAATCTGTGTCAACTGAGAAAATTTATTGGACAGTCACTACCTCATCTCTAGAATACCCTTCTCTTCCCCAAAACACTCCTTTGAGGGCTCATCTCCTTTGTAAAGCATTTTGGTAGTTTAGATGCTCTAAGAAGTTATGCACTGAAATGTTACAGTAGTAAATATTTCACATGCTTTCACTTGGGTCCTAGTGTGAGGCCTGCCAGAACACACCTCATATTCAGGCTGGTTGACCACACCCTGGGACACTAGCAGCTCTGCATACTTCTGTAGCACAGGTTTCTGCTTGCGGATCTGCTTGTACATAAGAGGCTGTGTGAACATGGGCTCATCCATCTCGTTGTGGCCGTTGCGCCGGTAACATACCTGGTTAGAGCAGCAAGAGAAGACTTGAGACACCATGCCTAGTCTCAAGAAACAGCGCTACAGGGGCAATTGCCCTATCTTACTATGTAATACCAACATGTCAGGTGTCTACTCTGCCTCAGTGTACTTCCTCTAGAATAGGAACCTTTCCTTCACACAGAAGAGTTGCTCTGACTATCAAATGAGATAAAAGGAAAGTGATTTGGGAGTATGAACTCTTTATTCACCATGCTGTCCCATGAAAGGACCAGATGGGCCCATAAATAGTTCTCTTCATCCCCACAGCTCCTACCTGGAGAGTATTTGGGGATGGGGCTTGGCATGAACATTCTGGAGCTAGATGAAGCCTGGCACTCTAGAGAGCCCTGAGGAGATTCAGATACTAATAGCAAGAGGGTAGGCAATGCTCTCCTTAGACATTCTCACCCTGGCATCACTTACCAGATCAACAACCACATCCTTGTGGAAGGTGCTTCTCCACTCAGCTGCCACCTTGCACACATACATGACAGCTTCAGGGTCATCTGCGTTCACATGGAAAATGGGGGCATTCACCACACGTGCTACATCAGTGGGGTAGGGGGAGGAACGGGCCATCCGAGGGTCTGTGGTGAAGCCAATCTGCAAGGAATACATGACCTGTCAAGAGGGCACCAGGCATGGGTGGCACAGGACCCAGAGGGTGGCAGGTAGTGCTGGATATGGTCTACATTTCCTAGTTGGCTAGTTTGAATGAACCCAAATGGCCATTAACTTTAAGTTGTTTTTCCCTATTGGGATGACAAAATTCATATATGTTCAACCTGAAGAATTTAGAAGACACATTGTAAAATATTAAAGTTACCTATAATTCCATGTTAGAGTATAAATACTTTTTTAAGAAATAACTTTATTTGGGCTGGAGTTGTGGCTCAGTGGTAGAGTGCTTGCCTAGCGAGGCACTGAGTTCTATCCTCAGCACCACACAGGAAAAAAAAAACAAACAAACAACCTTTTATTTTATTTATTTTTTATGTGGTGCGAGGATTGAACCCAGTGCTTCATATTTGTGAGACAAGTGCTCCACCACTGAGCTACAACCTCAGCCCTAGAGTATAAATACTTTTGACATTGTCCTTCCCACATTAACAACATAAGTATACATACATACACACATACACACACACACACACACAATTTTTTAAAAATATTTATTTTTCAGTTTTAGGTAGACACAATATCTTTATTTTTTAAATTTTTATGTGATGCTGAGAATCGAACCCAGTGCTCAGGCATGCCAGGCGAGTGCGCTACCACTTGAGCCACAACCCTAGCCCCCACACACAATTTTTAAAGTGTGGCATCTTGTTTCCATAATTTTGTACTTTATTTAATATTATGAACATTTTTTTTTAAATGCTCATGGTAGCTGCCCTACCTCCTGGCTCCATTTTTTTTTAATACTTTTATTTTTATTTATTTTTATGTGGTGCCGAGGATTGAATTCAGAGCCTTGCATGTGCTAGGTGAGCACTCTACCGCTGAGCCACAACCCCAACCCTGAACATTTTTTCTTTAAAAAAGAAAATATGAAGGCTTCATAATACTACCACTCAGATATATATATATATATTTTTTTCTTCATAATTTTGTAACTACATTTAAATTTTTATTTCAAACATAAAGTTGATAATACTATATTAATAATCCATGAACCTAGCACCCAACATAAATCTTAACAGTTTTGCCATACTGGCTTCTGGGCCTTTGCTCAGGCTGCTGGAGCCTGGACCACAGGACTTTCTCCACTGAAATTAGAGGACATTCCATCAGTTGCTCTTTATATTTCGTATGTCAATAAACAGCACAAAGCATCTTTTTTCACTTGTTGGTAACTGAAATTTTTATTACTTCACTCATGAAAAAACTTAACAGATACTGCAAAGAACCCCCATATACTCTTCATTACATTTGCAAAGTCTACATTTTGCCCTTTGCTTTATTATTCATGCTTTTTCCCTCACACAAATATCCTCCTTTCCCCTGAACCATTTAGGACAAGAACATTCCCTAACCTAGTCAGAAGCTCAGCCTCAAGCAATTTATATTGTATAGTATCATTATTCAAACCAGTCTCATGTGGTATCACATGACCACCATCTGATTCATAGTCCAAACATACATTCCATCATCCCAAATAATGTTTGCAGTATTGCCTTCTTTTCCTCAGTTCAGAGGAAAAAAGATGTATTTAGTTGTCATTTCTCTCTACTCCATGTTAATGTTGAAGGATCCTTTGCTGCCTTTGTTCTTTCATAGCACTGACATTTCTAAAGAGCAGCTGCATTTTTAAAACTATACAAATATAAATTCTTGTTCCTTATAAATGGTATCATACTCTATATATTGTGTAAATCCTTTGCAATTTGCTTTTAGTACAACATATGAGGGCTGGGGTTGTGGCTCAGTGGTAGAGCGCCTGCCTCGCATGTGTGAGACCCTGGGTTCGATCCTCAGCACCGCAAAATAAATAAATAAATAAATAAACAAATAGTACAACATATGTATTTATGATTTGTCCAGGTTGAAACTTAGCTCTATTCCTTTAAAACAGCCTAGTGCCGGGAGTGGTGGTGCATGCCTGTAATCCCAGTGGTTTGGAAGGCTGAGGCAGGAGGATCATGAGTTCAAAGCCAGCCTCAGCAATTCAGTGAGGCCCTCAGCAACTTAGTGAGTCCCTCTCTCTAAATAGAATGTAAAAAAGGGCTAAAGATGTAGCTCAGTGGTTAAGAGCCCCAGGGTTCAATTCCCAGTACCAACAAAACAAAACAAACAAATAACAGCCTACTAGTGAAATGTGGTTACCACAAACAATGTGGCTCTATCACATTTGGGGTAGTACAATTTATGGTTTTGACCAATATTCTTCTACAAGAATACTGAGTGTCTGATCTATAGCTTTTAGAAGAGATTTCTAGAAGGGGAATTACTATATATGTTTTCAGAAAATCAAGAACCTCAGCAAAGCAGCTACTTCCTCTCCTGCTATGGATCTTCCTAATCCCATACAACTCCACAAGCAATGAGTCAAAGCAAGAGAGAGAGAGAGAAAATATTAATGTGCTGGCTGTGGGGGAAGCTCAGGGTAAAGTGTGCATGTGTGAGGTCATGGGTTTAATCTCTAGCACTGCAAAAAGAGAAAAAAGACTATATTAAAACAAAACTGATCTTTAGAAAGGTCTACAGTCATGTCAATTGTTTTTAAATACTCTCCCTTCTCATATTGAATGAAGAAAAGATTAGCAATAGTTACACAGTGACAAGTGCATTAAGAAATGCAAAGAGTCTGGTATGCAAGAGAGCCTGAACAATCTCAGCTGGTACCAGAGCCACCATCGTTCATCTGGGTTTTGGTACTTAGGGAAAGAAGGGCCTATAGCAGGAGAGTTAGTGTCACAATATGCCTTACTTACAGTAGAGAAAACTGCTCTGAGAGGGTGAGAATAAGGGCCCAGAATCCCTTCCCATATCTACCAGTGTTCTGAGCTTCTGTTTTCAAGCATATATATATATATATATACACACATGGATGATACAGGAGTATCCCATGAGCACAGATACAGTAGGTTGCATACATCCAGATAATGAAAGTGTTCTCTAAATACTGCTCTGTCCTTCCTGCCACTACAAGTACATTACTAACACTTCTTAGTATACTTTCGAGGCATGCTGGTAGGAAAATCTTGCTAAGTGGAACTGCTGGTTCTGGACCTGAAAGAACCTTAGAACCAAATGACTTACCCTCTCTCAACCCTAGCTGAAGCTCCACCTGCCTCACCCTGACAACTTGTTCACTAGTTTTCCAACACTTCCAAGGAGGAAGAGAACATTCTCCTATTAAACAGGTTTGACTGCTGAGAGGTTCTTCCTCTCATTCAACTGAAATCTGCTTTGAGGTAACTGCCACCCACTGGCAATGACCTTGTTCATCATATTCTTTACTATATGAATCATTAGTATTTGAGAATAGCTTTCATGTATCTTAGAATTAGGCTACATATGCCCAGCTTCTGTCATTCCCACTTATATAGTTTCTGGATATTATGCCATCCTAAGGTGTGGTCTCAATTATTTCCAACCAAAAGCTATGACTTGCTATCATAAGAAGGTGGACAGCCATTGCTGCTGCCTCTGATTCCACTGCTGCCAGCCTGAGGTTGCCTGGAGGTCTTTTTTCTGGGCTGCTGCAGAAGCCGCTGCCGTGCCCTGAAGTCTTTTCTCTGGGCACAGCCTTGGTTACATCAAATGCAAATTCCGAAGCTACCTCCGTGGTCACTGCTGCTGAACTGGAAGTCTCCTGTCAATCAACCGCCAACCTGCAAGCTACCACCATTGCTGCTGCCTCTGATTCTGCTGTTGCCAGCCTGAGATCGCCTGAAGGTCTTCTTTCTGGGTGCTGCTGCCACAGAAGAAACCACTGCCCCAGATGCAACTGAAGCCAATACTGCTGCTGAACCCCAGAGATCACCTGGTGACGCTGCCCCCACAGCTGCAGTTACAGCTGCCTGCTGCCAACAACCACTGCTACTACCTCTGCTACCACAGCCTAGAGGACTGCTGTGAGGGAGACTCCAGATTTGGTTGCACCCATTTTGGGACGCTAGTCAGGGCCTGGGGCCTTAGTGCCAGCAGGTTTACCACCACAAGAGCCTCTGACTGGGACTCCAGCTGGGACCTGCAGGTCTAGTGTGGGAGTGCTTGCGGGTTTGGAGGAACCTGAGGTCTTCCTGCTGAGAGTGCTGGTGGTCCTGGTCTTGCTGCTGCATCTTGGGGTTGCTCCTTTGCATGAGTGTATCTCCTGGTGGTCTCTCTGCAACTAGGAGCAGCATTGACATCTTGGGACTGCAGTGTGGCCAAGCTTGAGGTATCTAAGCCCAGATCGGTGGGATAGAGACTGGGTTTGCAAGGGCTAATCTGGGTTTGGTGATCCCGAGAGACATCAGAGACAGGGCTGAGAACTGTTGAACACTGACAGAGACAGTTCGACTTTCCAGCAAGATTCATTTTATTTTTTGATTCACTAATCTCTCTACCATACTTGGAATAGGATTTTTTTTTACACATCAGTGTATGGAGGACAATGATACATGAACAGTGTGTTTTGCATTTTTGTTGTATTCTTATGTCTTTAATTTTTTGTCTTTGTATTCTTCCTCTCTTGTCTATTTTCATTCCAACTTTTCTCCAATCAACAGCCAATCTCTGCCAATCTCTGACAGCTCCTCTTCCACTCTTCCTGTGAATTTTTGTTTCTAGCTTCTCTCTTCCTCCCTCATGAATACTGCATACTCCACTACCTCTGTTCTCTCATCTACCATTTGAAATTGAAATCGTTTTAACAAATATTCTGTTTGTACAAGAGATAGTTATTGAATTTTGGTTTAATGCAAGAAAGCAGTAGATGCCTTAGTGGAAGCTATTAAGTTTAAGGCTATATATTGTGTTCACTGGTGCTGTTGATATTGGTCTTACCAATAAAGGCGAAGCTCTGGAGACGTTCAGAGACACTATAGTCTACAGGTTATAATTTATCCTGCCTTAGACCCATACTTTCAGATGGGAAAACACACTAACAACATGAAAAAACAAGGGAATAAAGCGCTCCAAATAAACCAAGATGCTTCAACAACAGAAGCCACTGATAACAAAGTAGAAGAAATGCCCAAGAAGGAGTTCAGATTGTATATAGTTAAATTGATATGTGAAGTAAAGGATAGTATAAGGGGTGAAATCAAAGAAAAAATACAGGAAATGAAAGACCACTTCATAAAAGAGAGATGATGAAAAAACAAAACAAAACAAAACAAAAAAAACCAAGCAGAAATCCTCAAAATGAAAGAATCAGTAAACCAAATTATAAATTCAATAGAAAGCATCACCAACAGACTAGACCACTTGGAAGACAGATCCTCAGACAATGAAGACAAAATATATAATCTTGAAAGTAGAGTTGACCATGCAGAGAAGATGGTAAGGAACCATGAACAGAACATCCAAGAATTATGGGATAACATGAAAAGACCAAATTTGAATAGATGAAGGAGCAGAGATACAAACCAAAGAATGCACAATCTTTCCAATGATATAACAGCAGAGAATTTCCGATACCTAAATAATGGAATGGAAAATCAAATACAAGAGGCTTACAGGATCCCAAATGTACAAAATTACAGCAGACCCACACCAAGACACGTTATAATGAGAATGACTAACACAGAGAATAATGATAAAATCTTGAAGGCTGGGGGAGAAAAAAATCAAATTATGTATGGGGGAAACAGATTTGGATCTCAACTGATTTCTCAGCCAAGGCTCTCAAAGCTAGGAGGTTCTGGAATAATATATTTCAGGCTTTGAAAGAAAAAGGATGCCAACCTAGAATTTTATACCCAGCAAAATTAAGTTTTAGATTTGAAGATGAAACTAAAACGTTCCATGATAAACAAAAATTAAAAGAATTCACAACCAAAAAGCCTACACTACAGCATTCTCAACAAAATATTCCATGAGGATGAAATGGGAAAAAAAAAAAGTGAAAACCAGCAAAGGGAGGATATACACCAAAGGGACATTCAACCAAATGGAGAAACTAAGACAAATAAAAAACCAGAAATAAATCAAAATGACAGGGAATACAAAACATATCTCCATAATAACCTTGGGGGCTGGGGTTGTGACTCAGAGGTAGAGCACTCACCTACCATGCGTGAGGCACTGGGTTCGACCCTCAGCACTACATAAAAATAAAATAAAGATATTGTGTGTTGAGGCTGGGATTGTGGCTCAGCGGTAGAGTACTCGCCTCGCACATGTGAGACCCTGGGTTCAATCCTCAGCACCACATAAAAATAAATAAGTAAAATAAAGGTGTTGTGTCCAACAACAACTAAAAAATAAAATATATTTTAAAAAAAGATATTGTGTGTTCACCTATAACTAAAAAATAAATATTTAAAAAATAATAATAACCTTGAATGTTAATGGCCTAAACTCATCAATCAAAAGACACAGATTGGCAGATTGAATTAAAAAGCAAGACCCAACAACATACTCTCTTCAAGAGATTCACCTCATGGGCAAAGATATCCACAGGCTAAGGTGAAAGGATGGGAAAAAAATTAGTCACTCATGAATTGTGTAAATAAGCAGGGGTTTCCATTCTCATTTCAGACAAAGTAGACTTCAAACCAAAATTAATCAGAAGAGACAAAGAAGGACATTTATACTTCTCAAGGGAAGTATATTTATGCCCCAAACAATGGAGCATTTATGTACATCAAACAAATCCTTTTCAATTTCAAGAGTCAAATAGACCACAACACAATAATACTGGATGACTTTAACACAACTCTCTCAGTACTGGACAGATCTTCCAAACAAAACCTAAATAAGGAAGTTATAGAACTAAATAATCAATAATTTAGACTTAACATATAGAATATTTCATCCATCAATGAGCAAATATACTTTCTTCTCAGCAGCACACAGTTCCTTCTCTAAAACAGACTATATCTTATGCCACAAAGCAACTCTTGGTAAATACAAAAGAAAAAGAGAGAGAGAAAAAAAAAAAAGCATTCTATCAGATCACAATGAAATTAGAAATCAACGATAAAATAAAAAATAGAAGCTAGTATAACAAATGGAGACTAAATAATACACAACTGAATGATGAATGGATAGAAGAAAGCAAGGATGAAATAAAATTTCTTAGAGGTAAATGAGAATTGATACAACATATTAAAATCTCTGGGACACTATGAAGGCAGTACTAAAAGGAAAGTTCATTGCATTGAGTGCATCCATTAAAAGAATAAAAAGTTAACAAATAAATGACCTAACACTACATCTCAAAGCCCTAGAAAAAGAAGAACAAATCAACACAAAAAGTAGAAGACAATAAATAATTAAAATCAGAGCTGAAATCAATGAAATCAAAACAAAAGAAACAACTGAAAAAAATGACAGACAAAATAAATAAAATAGATAAACCCTTGGCCATGCTAACAAAGAGAAAAAGAGAAAACTGAAATTACTAAAATACAAGATGAAGAAGGAAATACCCCAACAGACACACTGGAAATACAGAGGATAATTAGAAACTATTTTGAAAATTTATACTCTAATAAAATAGAAAACATGAAAGACATTGACAAATTTCTAGAGACATATGACCTAACCAAACTGAACGAGGAGGTCATACATGATTAAACAGATCAATAATGAAATGGAAAACATCAAAAGTCTACCAACCAAGAAAAGCCAAGTTGGATTCTCACCCAAGTTCTACAAGACTTTCAAAGAAGAATTAATATCAATACTCCTCAAAGTATTCCATGAAATAGAAAAGGAGAGAACCCTTCCAAAATCATTCTATGAGGCTAATATTACCCTGATACCAAAATGAGACAAAGACACATCAAGGAAAGAAAACTTCAGACCAATATCCCTGATGAACATAGACACAAAAAATTCTCAATAAAAGTCTGGCAAATCACATACAAAAACATCAAAAAAGATAGTGCACCATGATAAAGTGGGATTCATCCCAGGGACTCAGGGTTGGTTCAACATATGGAAATCAATAAACATAATTCATCATATTCACAGACTTAAAAACAAGAATCATATGATCATTGCAATAGATACAGAAAAAGCATTTGACCAAAATACAACACACCTTCATGTTCAAAACACTAGAAAAGCTAGATAGTAGGAATATATCTCAACATTGTAAAAGCTATATATTCTAAATCCAAGGCCAGCATCATTCTAAATAGAGAAAAATTGAAAGCATTTCTGCTAAAAACTGGAACAAGACAAGGATGTTCTCTTTCACCACTTCTATTCAACATCATCCTTGAGCAATTAGACAAAAAAAAAAAAAAAAAAAAAGAAAGAAAAGAAATTAAAGGAATACAAATAGGTAAAGAAGAACTCAAACTATCACTATTTGCTGATGATAAGATCCTATACCTAGAAGATCCAAAAAAATTCCACCAGAAAGCCTTTAGAACTAATAAATGAATTCAGCAAAGTAGCAGGATATAAAACCAACACCCAAAAATCAAATGCATTCCTATACCTCAGCGATGAATCCATTGAAAGAGAAATTAAGAAAATGACTCCATTCACAATAGCCTCAGAATAAATAAAATCCCTGGAATCAATCTAAAAAAAGAGGTGAAAGACCTCTCCAATGAAAACTACTGAAAGAAACTGAAGAAAATCTCAGAAGATGGAAAGTTCTTCCATGCTCCTGGATAGGCAGAATTAATATTGTCAAAATTGCCACACTACCAAAAAGCATTATGCAGATTTAATGCAATTCCTATTAAAATCTCAATGACATTCTTCTTAGAAATACAAAAGGCAATCATAAAATTTATTTGGAAAAATAAGAGATCCATAATAGCTAAAGCAATCCTTAGCAAGAAAAGTGAAGCAGGAGGCATCACAATACCAGACCTTAAACTATATTACAGAGCTATAGTAACACAAATGGCATGGTAGTGGCACCAATACAGACTTGTAGACCAATGGTACAGAATAGAGAACACAAAGAGAAATTCATGTAAATACGGTTAACTCATGTTAGAGAAGGGTGTCAAAAACATTCACTGGAGAAAAGATAGCCTATTCAACAAATGGTGTTGGCAAAACTGGAAATCCTTATATAGCAAAATGAAATTAAACCTTTATCTCTCACCCTGCACAAAAATCAACTCAAAGTGGATCAAAGACACTAGAACAGAGACCCTGAAGCTAATAGAAGAAAAATAGGCCTAAATCTTCATCACATCAGCCTAGGATCTGATTTCTTTAATAAGACTCCTAAGCACAAGAAGTACAATCAAGAATCAATAAATGGGATGGATTCAAATTAAAAAGCTTCTTAGCAAAGGAAACAATTAGTAATGAGAGGAGAGAGCATACAGATTGGGAGAAAATCTTTATCACATGCACCTCCGATAAAGCATTAATATCTAGGATATATAAAGAACACAAAAAACTTAACACTAAAAAAAACAAATAACCCAATAAAAAATGGGCTAAGAAATAGACACTCACTTCACAGAAGAAGAAATACAATAGATCAACAAATATATGAAAAAATATTCAACAACTCTAGCAATTAGACAAATGCAAATCAAAACTACTCAAGATTTCACCTCATTTGTGTCAGAATGGCAATCATCAAGAATACAGGCAACAACAAATGTTGGTGAGGATGTAGTGAAAAGGTACACTCATACATTGCTGGTGGGACTGCAAATTGGTGCAACCATTATGGAAAATAGTATGGCGATTCCTCAGAAAACTGGGAATGGAACCACCATTTGACCCAGCTATCCTACTCCTTGGTTTATACCCAAAGGACTTAAAATCAGCATACCATAGTGACACAGCCATGTCAATGTTTACAGCAGCTCAATTCACAATAGCTAGATTATGGAACCAACCTAGGAGTCTCTCAATAGATGAATGGATAAAGAAAATGTGGTATATATACTCAATGGAATACTATTTAGCTTTTTTTTTAAAAAAAAAAAAAAGTGAAATCATGACATTTGCCAGTAAATGATTGGAATTGGAGAATATCATGCTAAGCAAAATAAGCCAATCCCACAAAACCGAAGGCCGCATATTTTCTTCTAATATGTTGGTGCTAATTCACAATAAGGGGGTGGGGCACATCAGGGAAGAACAGTGTTACCTTAGATTAGGTAGAGGGAAGTGATGGGAAGGGAGGGAAAGGGACGTGGGGATAGGAAAGGTAGTAGAATAAAACAGACATTATTACTGTATGCATATATGTGACTACATGACCAATATAATTTTGCAACATGTATACTCAGATAAATGAGAAATTATATCCCATCTATGTATGATATATCAAAGTGCATAAATGCATTCTACTGTCATGTATAACTAATTAAAGCAATTTTAAAAAATTAAAAAGAGGGCTGGGGCTATAGCTCAGTGGCAGAGCGCCTGCCTCGTACGTGGTGAGGCACTGGGTTCGATCCTCAGCACCACATAAAAATAAATAAATAAATATATTGTGTCCATCTACTGCTAAGAAAAAGAAAAAAGAAAAAGAAAATAAGAAGATGGACAAACCTAAAGCCTTGCATGTATTTGCATAGTCTGACTATATAAACTTTAAATGTTAATATTGCCAAAAAAAAAGGGGGGGGTCTCACATCAATGATCTAGGAAACTATACAGAGAAGACAAAAATCAAACCCAAAACTAGTAGAAGGAATAGAATAACAAAGAACAAAAATAAAATAGAAAACAGGAAAACAAAGGAGGAAATACAATGAGACTAGGATTGTTCCTGGGGGAAAAGAAGATGAATCTATAAACAGACTAACAAAGAAAAGACAGACACAAATGAATCAAATCAAGAATGAAAAGGAATACCATCCATACAGATCTTGCAGATTCCAGTAACAGGCTATTACAAACTTTATGCTCATAAATCCTGTAGCCTAAAGGAAATGGATTCACTTTCTAAAAGATAAAAACCATCAGGGCTTACTAGGAAAAAAAAAAAAGAAAATAAAAAGAAATAGCCAGCCTACATAGTCCTGTTATTTAGTATAGAAAGTAAACTTATAAAGTTCTCACATGGATCTTCATGGCTGTTAGATGAAATATATGTATTTACCCTATTCCTCTTGCTAAACATAGCTAAAACCCCTGGACATCATATGCAGAACAAATATACAACTCAGAAGTTGGCCAGAAGATGGCAGCTCATTAGGGATCTCAGTTTTCTGGGTTTTCTTTTTGCCTTATTATCTCCCACTGAGCACTAGAGAAGTGGGCGACTTGAAAACACCAACAGGAATAGACAAAGGGCCAGGGAAAAGACAGTCTATCAAGATATGAAATGTTTAGACAAAAACCATGCTCCAACCAAGCATGACAAAAACCAAAAAAAACCAACCATCAACCCCCTCCCCAACAAACTGGTCTCAAATTGACAATAAAGGCCCACTATAGCCCAGATCAATGGTGATCAGGTCATTAGGTCCCAAGACCCCTCACTAGTATGAGATGGTATTAGAGGAAGCTGAGAAGAGATTGCACAACTGCCCAGCAGGAATAAGGCCATGTCGGGAAGAGTAATGAAGCACATTTATGTGCATCCGTAAGGTACCAATCAAAAACAAATGAAGACCAGCACATGCCTGTAATCCTAGTGGCTTAAGAGGCTAAGGCAGGAGGATTACAAGTTCAAAGCCAGTCTCAGGAATTAGCAAGGACTTGAGCAACTTATCGAGACCCTTCTCTAAATAAAATATAAGGACTAGGGATGTGGCTCAGTGGCTAAGCGTCCCTGGGTTCAATCCCTGGTACCACAAAAATAAAACAAATAAATAAGTAAAAGGAAGACCAGAAGAGGAAGAAGAATGTGGGGAGGGAAAAACAGGGATACCAGTACTGAAATGGAGTAAATCAAATTCCATACATGTATGATTCTGTCAAAATGAACCTATTATTTATAACTATAATGCATTAAAAAACCCACAAAACAACAACTGTGCGCTAGATGAACTTCTTTTCTCCAAAAGTATCCAGCCTCAAATATTTCGACATAGCAATAGAAAATCAAACTACAGACCAGAAGAAATAAAAATGAACAGAGCCACAGGTCCTATGGGACTATGACAAAAGACCTCATGTTCTAGTCACTGGAGTTCTAGAAAGATGGGACAAATGTCTAAAATTTTCCATACTAATCAAGACATAAAACTACATATTTAAGATGCTGATTAGTGTCAAATCAATTCAATGAGGGAACAGTCTTTTCTACACATAATATTGGAACAACTGGTATACATGTACAAAATACACAAAAACTTGTACCAGACACAAAAACTAACTTAAAAAGGAAGATAGAGGTAACAGATAAACATTATAGAACTCTTAGAAGAAAACATCTGAGTAAATCTTTGTGATCTTGGGTCAGTAAACACCTTTCTAGACATGACACCAAAAGGAAAAACTGATAAACTGGACTTGATAAAAAAATAAAACTATAGAGTGCTTGCCTAGCATGTGCAAGGGCCTGGATTCAATCCCCGGTATTACAAAATAAAATCTACTGTGTTTCAAAGGACACCAAAAACATCTATGAGAATAGCAGAAAATATTTGTGAATCATATCGCTGATAATGGGGTTATATCTGCAATATATAAAGAATTCTTCTTCTCCTACCCCCCAGGAGAACTAGAGATTATTAAACCAGGAATCTACATATGCTAGTCAAGTGCTCTAACACTGAGCTACATCCCTGGTCCTTTTGTTATTTTGAGACTTATAAAGTTGCCCAGGCTGGACTCAAACTTGACATCCACCTGCCTCAACCTCCCGAGTCACTGAGATTAATAGGAATGAGCCACAATGCCCAGTTTATATTAAAAACTCTTACAATGCAACAATAAAAAGATAATACAATTCAAAATGGGCATCTGCTGGGTGTGGTGGTGCATACCAGTAATCCCAGCCACTTGGGAGGCTGAGGCAGAAGGATTGCCAATTTGAGGTCAAGTGTGACAACTTAACAAGACTCTGTCTAAAAATGAAAAATAAAAAGGGCTGAGGATATAGTTCACTGGTACAGTGTCCCTGGGTTCAATCCCTAGTAACTGCCTTGCCCCTCCAAAAAAGCAAAGGATCCGAGCAACTTATCGAGACCCTTCTCTAAATAAAATTTAAGGACTGGAGATGTGGCCCAGTGGCTAAGCGCCCCTGGGTTCAATCCCTGGTACCACAAAAATAAAATAAATAAATAAGTAAAAGGAAGACCAGAAGAGGAAGAAGAATGTGGGGAGAGAAAAACAGGACACTGAATAGAAATTACCCAAAGAACATATACAAATGGCCAATAAACACTTGAAAAGATGGTAAACACTAGCCATTAGAGAAATGCAAATCAAAAAGCATCTGATAAAAATAACTTTAAGTTCATAATAAATACTATACAAGTTAGGAACAGCCTGGTAAATGACATCTACAAAATTCCTATAGCTACCATCATATTTCATAATCCAAACTGAATATTTTATCTAGAAATTAGCAACAAGGAAGGATTGTTGACTCTTCACCCACTTCAATGTTGTGTTGAGGCCCCTAGCCAGTGCAAAAAGGTATAAAACAGAAACACAAAGTGTATTTTTATTTCCAGTCTATAGACAGGAAAGTAAGAAATACAACTATTTGAGACCACATGCTCATCTATACAGAAAATCCCAAAAGTATTCTCAAGAACAAAAACAAAAGCGGGGCATGGTAGTACGTCAGTAGTACCAGCTACTCAGAAGGCTGAGGCAGGAGGATTACTTGAGATCAAGGAGTTTAAGACCAGCCTGGGCAATACTCTGGGTTATCTACAGATGTGGCTTTTTCAGTGCTTTCATCTGTCACTGGCAAGACTGTTGTACCTAACAGGACCCCAGGGAGAGGTATTGTAGCCACCAGACTGTGAAGCAAAGCTTTCTGAGTAGAATATTTAAATTACATGAGAAACCACATAACTACACCATGACCACATCACATTTCTCCACTGTATGTGCCAAAGATACATGAGGACCTGTCCAAGGCCTGGGTTATACATTAACCCAGGGCCACCCCCTCATCCAGGCTAAGAATTTACTCAAACCTTTTTCAGGGATTGACACGCATTCATTGGTCTTTGGCTTCCTATTCCTTAAAATAAGTATTTAAAGTCTTTGGTGCCTCTCCTATTTTTTGGACTTGAAGAGATTACTAAACAGATCCTGCTATCATAGTTTCCTGGGATTTACCTGAGTCTAGAGACTCATGGAAAATTCTCTCTCTCTATTTTTCAGCTGTATTTACTCTTCTTTCCAGGGCTTCCAATCCATCTGTATTATCTTTTATTTTTTCTTCTTTGACTACTACTTTTTTATTTTAGTACTGGGGATTGAACCTAGGGGCACTCTACCACAAGCTATATTCCCAGCCCTTTTTGTTATTTTTTATTTTGAGACAAGGTCTTGCTAAATTGCCCAGGCTACCTTGAACCTGCAATCTTCTGTCTTAGCCGCATGAGTCACTGGAATAATAGGCATGCACCACCACTCTTGGCTTTCTTTTATTGTTTTTTTTTTTTTTTTTCCAGATTAAAGACCATTCTCCTTATTAAACATTCTCCTGTTAAGATTTCAATCTCTACCTATTCTATTCTTGTTTATTTCTTTAAAATACAGAGTTCAATACATATACAAACTATGAAAATCCACATGCTAAATAGAATTTGAGCCTAGAATAGTAAGGCATGCTTGTAATCCCAGTGATCTGGGAGGCTGAAGCAGAAGGATTGCAAGTTTGAGGCCAGCCTAGGCAACTTAAGAGAGCACAACCCTGTCTTAAAATAAAATTTAAAAAATGATAGGGGATGCAGCCCAGTGATAGAGAGCTCCTAGGTTCACTCTCTGGTACTACCAAATAAATAAATAAATTTTATAAAAGGATGGATCTGGACTCAAGCCTATATAAGAATTAACTGGAAATAGTTCAAACACCTAAACCTAAGAGTTAAAACTATAAAACTTTTAGAAGAAAATAGGGCAAAAACTTCACAACATTAGATATGACAACGATTTCTTATATATTATATTAAAGACAGACAACAAAAGAAATAACCAACTGGATTTCATGACAAAAATTTTGTGCAACAAAAGGCACTAACAGGGTAAAAAGTTCACAGAATAGGAGGTCTGTAAATTGTATATCTGATAAAGGATTAATATCTATAAAATAGGGGCTGAGGCTGGGGCTCAGTGGTAGAGCACTTGCCTAGCATGTGTGAGGCACTGGGTTCGATTCTCAGAACCACATATAAATAAATGAATAAAATAAAGGTACATGCATCTAAAAATTTTTAAAAGTCATACAACTCAAAGACAAAAAAATAACCAGATTAAAATAAAACACTTTATGAGAATATGAATAACTGGAACCCTTGTGCACTGTTGGTAGGAATGTGAAGTGAAATAGCCACAGGGTAAAATAGTATAGTATTCCTCAAAAAGTTAAAAATGGGCCTAGGGCTGGGAATATAGCTCAGCTAGTAGAATGCTTGCCTTGCATGCACAAGGCCCTGGCTTCAATCCCCAGTATCACCAAAAAAAAAAAAAAAGAAGAAGGGCCTATTATATGATGTAGCAATCCCACCTCTGATTGTATAACCAAAAGAACTGAACGCAGGGTATTGAAGATATGTTTGTATATCTATGTTCATAGTAGCATCATTTTCAATACTAAAACATGGAAGCAACCTAAATATCCACTGATGAATGACTCCATAAGCAAAATGAGGTATATTTATGCAAGAGTATCATTCAGCCTTGGGGGCTGGAGCTGTGGCTCAGCGTTAGAGTGCTTGCCTAGCACGTGCGAGGCACTGGGTTCGATCCTCAGCACCATATAAAAAATTTAAAAAATAAAGATATTGTGTCCAACTACAACTAAAAAATATATATTAAAAAAAATTCAGCCTTGAAAAGGAAGGAAATTGTGACACATGCTACAATATGAACGGATCTTGAAAACATCATAGTTAGTGAAATAAGACATCATATACTATGGTAAATAAGAATGGATAATAAGCTGTTATAGGACCCCAGTTCCTTAAACAAAGAGAAAAACAGCTGCCTGAGTGTCTATGGGTCTAAAAAGGAAACATTTTAGAAGAATAATGCCATCTTAAACAAAATCTCTCTAATTAAAAATAAAAAGTAGTTTTCTGTGTTGTCCAAATTTGTAGCAACAGACATATCTTTATAATTAGAAATAGTGAATATTCTAAACAACCAAGAGAACCCTCAGGAGAGACTGATTAGATCCTTGGTAGGTACCTGGTTGTTGACGACCACATGCACGGTGCCATGGGTGGTGTAGGATGGCAGATCGCTGAGGTGGAAAGTCTCGTACACAATGCCTTGGCCAGCAAAGGCAGCATCCCCATGCAGGAGGATGGACATTACCTGCAAAGCAGACTCCAAATGTAACACATCTTGACCACAAAACTCACAAGGTAAGTGGAGGAAATCAGTCATAATTTGCTTTTCAAAAATAATGTTTTGAGATATTTTAAAACTTAGAAAGTGGCAGGAGAGTACAAAGGACTCCAGTCCCTTACTCACCCACCTTCCTAACACTTTGGTACATTTGATACTCATCTACAGAGCCCTCAATCTTGTCATCACCTATTCTGAACATGGGAAGAGCCACAGAGCCAGTCAACTCTCAGCACCCCCTCAGAACATTCTCCTACACACCACTAGACCCTCCCATTCCCAAGAGCAATGCTGGCCACACCCACTTACTTCAGACCCCATGGAGGATGGGCTTACACTTCTCCCTCATGTACTTGGTTGTAACACCTCTTTGGCTGCTGAAGCAGCACCTGTATTAGATGGGTTAACCCTGGTCACCTAATCAAGTCACTACCTGCCATTTCCCCTTAACTCACCAACTTCTTGGCAGTGAGTACAATGGTAGTATTTTATAAGGAGCAAACAGTATACAAAACATGTCCTCCTCATACCTCACACCCCCATCCCAGCTTCAGCAGCACTGACTGGTCTACCTAAGCCAGTTCCTTGGGTGGCTAACTGATACGACCGCTGATTTCTGTTACTCCTACATATACTGGCATTCTCTGCAAGAAAGAGCTTACCCTTCTCCCTCATATACTTATCTGTATTAATACATATTTATGTCTCCTATTTTGACAGGTTGTATGTAATAGATCAAAACCATTAGTTATTCAGATGATTGGGTTTTTCCAGCTGGCTCCAGTGTGCTCTGGGTAGCCTGTCTTCAGGGTACCTCCTTGCTTTCTGGAACAATTGTACTGCAGCCTCATACTATGCTATCCCTGTCCAATCCTGATTATTCCCGCAGAATATGAGATTTAGGACCAATACTTGTATGTTTTCACTAGGCCCTGTGAGCACAGAGCTAGAAAACACGGGGTATGTATGCATGTGTGCACACACACACAGGTTATTCCTGTATCTGTATGTATATATAAAACAAAATGAGTTCATACTAATACCTCCAAATTCCAACACATTTTTCTAAGCTGCCTCCTTCCATGCTTATCAACACCTCCAGCGGCCAGGCACTTCACTCCCACTGACTATAGCAAATGTGCTCAGTATCCTTGAGAACCCCTGCTTCTTGGATATACATGCTGTGCCTTTCCCAAATCTTTATATTAGTGAGGGTTCTTCAGAAAAATGAGCCAGTGGAGCTGGAGGCAGGTGGAAAGATTGCCTGACTTGAAGGAACTGGGCAAGCATATTCAAATTCTACAAGGAAGGGCAGGCTGAAGACCCATGTGAAGATACAATTGGAGGCTGCCAACTAGAGGCAGAATTCCTGCTTTGGAACTTCAGTCTTTCTTCACAGACTATGAGCTGGGCAGATGAGGCCCACCCACATTGTGGAGAATCATCTGCTTTACTCAAAGTCTGCTGATTTAAATGTGAATCTTGGGCTGGGGATGTAGCTCAGTGGTATAGTGCTTGCCTAGCATGCTTGAGGCATTGAGTTCAGCCCCTAGCATTGTGGTGGTGGGGGGAAAGTGATGAGTGTCTGGCCAATAGGTGACACAGGACACTGCCCCCTCACACCCTCTCATGCTGTGTCTCTGCCTATGGGCCTATGGACCTATGCCTCTAGAGTTTCCATCACTACCCTGGTCATCAGCACTCTGCCAAGTTCTCCTTGCCAGGAAGGGAAGGTCCATTATTTGATTACCAGGGAAAAAAATCTAGAAATTTTTTAAGCAAAATGGCATATGTTCTATGTTTTGGTGGAGGTAGTGGATGGTCACAAGATAGTTGGACAATGCACATAGTGTCCGATTTGCTCAAGGTGCCCTTGAGAGTATATAGCTTTGTCACAATGTCCAGATTGTTCTTGTTGAAAGTAAAAGCAGCTGGTATTAAATTTCACTTGCTCCTGATTCCCAAGAGTGCTGTTTCCTCCTGCAGATATTTTTCTGTATAAACTCCATCTCTGCTGACGAGGGTACCTGAGGTCAGTCTCCTTCACGTGATGTTCTACCATGCAGCAGCAACCAACCAGAATCACCCTGTACACAGGTGAGGACTCTCCTTGGGTCTAGAGGCCTGGCACACTTCCTGATTCTCCTTTTGCATAGATCACACCATTGCACTAAAGACATGCTTCCATGGACACACATCCCAAAGTTCACATTAGTATTGGGAGTCAAATCAGGTGAGTTTCACAATAGTGCACAAGGTTATGGAACAATCTAGGCCCCATTTACATGAAGTATGTAATTTTTCACAACACTGAGGGTTATATAATACACACACTAGTTTCCTGAGTTGTGAATTGAACAGAAATTGAATTATTAGAAGCAGGGAGAATAGGCAGGAGGATGAGACTTCTGTTGATGCTACTGAGGACATGCAAGGGTTTGGGACAAGGTGGACACAACTCAGAAGAAAAGCTGGGGCCAACTACATTGAGGTCAGACAAAACACGCATATAGACAGTACCACATCCTAAAACACAGGCATTGATAGCTCAGACTTGGATACATGTAGGTGTGCAACCGAATGGGGGCTAGCTATCCTCCTTGTTCTGACATCACAAAAGGACCAATTACTGTGACCACAGGTAGCAATTTTAAATATCAGTTGTCACTTTTTCTGTTATTTGATTCCTTTTCAAGATATCTCTAGCACACAAAGCTTTTTGCAAACTTGTCCCATTACTCAGCATGCTAGCAAGGTCATGGAAATGACACTGGTCACCCCAACGCTGGTCTGCCATGATAATTTCTCCTGGGACCAGCCCCTACCAGACATCCCATCCCAGTGTTGTAAAGTGGATGTGGGGGCTGCATGTCTCTCAATAGAGCTGAGGCCTCTCTGTCTTCATGTTCCTGTGGCTACAGACCATGAGTAACCTTGAGCCTGAAGCCATAGAATAATCTCTGGGTTCCTGTGACAGCAAATATCATCAATGAGTAATTGCTTCTAGCTCTCAAAATCACCTCAGCCTGCTCTACCTCCATTCTCTAAGCTTCCAAGCTTAACATTAATAGATTTACAGTATTTTAAATTGCAGAACCCTAGGAAACTAATCCTTGGTTTCACTCTATCAAAAGGCCTGTCCTCCCTCCTAGGCACCTTAACTGATCTGCTGCTCTGGTCCAATCTACCCTCCACCTCTGTTTGCACTTCTCATTTCAACAGAACGTTCTTCCCTTCCCTCCTACTTAAATTCTGCCATTGCTTCAACTAAACAGGACAAACACCTGTTCTATCAATAAGGAATCTGACTGCCTTTTATTCCTTACCCAACTAGAGTCCACTGCTATCACTCATCTTCTTAAGTTCTTTACAGTTATTCTGCAGTTTTGTTTTACATTGCATTTTTTTATCTTCCAGCATTAATTTCTTACATATATTTGATTAAAAAAGCAATATTAAAAATTATGAACACTTTTTAAAATATAGAAAGGTATATATGAGAAAGTAAAAACCCCATTATCCTACTACCCAAGAGCAAGTAGATTCATGTATGTGTGTTTCCGTGTGTGTACAGGTAGGTACATGCTCACACTGCATTCTTCTATTAGCTTCTTGATACATATTCTTTTTCTAAAAATACAAGAGAGCCTTGAGAGCACGTTGGTGGTACTACTTCACATATCCACAAGAAAGCACATAGTAGATATTACAAATATTTGATTTTTCTGATTATTTGATATTTTGGTTGGGATCTTAGTGTTTCCCAAAAGCTCATGTGTTGAAGGCTTGGTTCCCAGCTGAAGGTACTATGGGGAAATAGTGGAAACTTCAGGAGTGGTAGGTACCTAGTTAGAAGAAGCAGGTCAGTACAGGAGTGCCCTTGAAGGGTATGCTGGGATCCTGGACCCTTCATTTTTTCCTAGCTGCCATGATGTGACAGCTTTCCTTTGCCATGTGCTTCCTACCATGCTGTCTACCTTGTGTGGTGATGGATTGAACTCACGAGCCAAAATAAACTTTTCTTCTTTACGAGTTGTATATCTCAGGTATTTCTGTCACAGCAACAGAGAGTTGTCTAACACACTTGGTTTTCAGATCATCATTTAAATAATAAGAACTATACAATTTGTTACAAATAAGAATTTTATCCTGAGTTTAAATAAGGGCAAACAGTTGCCTATGGAGGGATTCAACAAGAGCAGGCTGGCCAGCCAACATTCAGTATTCACTGTCACCCGTAGGAAATGCCAAGGCAGGACCCCACCTGTCCTTAGAGCTATATCCACCTCCAATGTTGTATGGAGCACTCTCTGATATCTGTCAGTCCTACACTTTCTCCTTTAGGTTCACCCACACATTTTCCTTTCAAAGACTTTTTTTTTCAGTGAAAATGCCTTTTTCCATCAATGGTAACTAACACTGACTCCTCTAGACATGGCGAAGACATAAGCCAACTTCTTGTCTAGTTCTGATAGTTATAACTTGGGAGAAAGTATGTCTATAGTAGAACTGCTTTATTTACTACTGTTACTCTTTTTTAAAAAATTGGTTTATAGTATTTTAAAATTCCAGAAACTTGTGTTTCTTGGAGTCGGGGCATGTGTGAGACATGTCCAGGTCTCTAGCTACAGTGGTGAGCGGAGCTGTGTGTATAATGTTAGGCTCAAGGGACATGCCTCTTAGGTCTTGGGGGGAGGGGCTCACCTTTTTCCCTTCAGTGTCTCCACAGTAGAACTGCTCAGCTTTGGTCTTGCCCATGACCACAGGGTCAGCAGCCTCCAGATGGGAAGGGTTTGCCACCAGGGACAGGGTGATATTTCGGTCAGTCACCCGATTGATCCTTCGGTGATACATGCCCAGGTGATACTTCATGTCTCCGGAACCCTGACAATGCAAACAATAAATAAGTCTGATGCCTGGAGATGGTCACTTGTCATGATAGCCCTTCAGATGGATTTCTACAACCTGGACCCTACTATGGGAGAATGAGGCAGCCTTTTCCCAAGATTATCCCACCCAGGGCACAAGGAGAGGGCCCCCCAATCAGAGGGGATGTTCTCAGCCTCAGGAAGAGGAATGTGGGGCTGCCCAGGGCTGGGGTGGGGTGGCAGCATTGCCTTCTAATGAGGAAGGCAAACTGCAAATGATTCCAAAGAGCTATGATTCCACTAAGCCTGAGAAACCACTGGAGCTAGGAGATCCCATGTGGATTCAGGATACCATGCTGGATGTGTTGTCATGTGGGAATCTCACCTCATCCGCTGCCTCCAGCTTTGAATCGAACTGACAAAAAATCTGCTCCAACTCCTTCCTGATGACATTTGCAAGCACATTCAGCCGTCCCCTGGCACATAGGGCAATGTAAGTAGATCCTTAGGACACAGCTACTCCACCCCCTCTTTTCACCCAGCATCAGGCACTTCCTTGGTTTGCAGCCCAAAAATAGTTGTGATCCAGAGCCAATATGGGAACTAAGCCCCTGGCCTCTAGGCATGCAAGGTCACTCTACATGGGCAGCAGAAAGTATATAAATGCCTCTGGCCACATTCCCCTCTATCTTTTTCTTCAAGCTAGACCCTTCCAAGGGCACTGGGGTTTAACTTTTATAAAATTCAACACAAAGCCAAACATCAGTCTGAACCACATGTGGCCTTGGCTGTGAGAGTGACTTTCTAGTTACACTGACACAGGGGTGCAAGAACCCTACAGACCAAGACACTCTCATGTATCCCATGCATCCTCAGCTCACTGACAAGCACTTGAGGAAGCAGCTGCTCACTTAGGGTCCCCACTTCTGTGCCTCCAACATACCACAGAGCCCAGAGGTACCTGTGTGGCATTCCCATTATTACATAGTCCACTCCATTCTCACTCGACTTGTCGATGATGGTCTTGAGGGCGGGGATCAACACTTCACAGCCTTCTAGACCAAAGCGCTTCTCTGAAGACCACTTTCGGTGCAAGAATTCCTCAAACCTGGACAGGGAACCAAGCACCTTGAAGAGCAATGTCCCCAGGGTCAGTCCCAAAGTCACATTTTCCTAAATAATCAGAAAGTCCTTCAGAAGCCAATTATACTTGCCTGGATTTCCTTTCATGTACATGCAGCTGTGGCTACCACCCCCACATCTGCCCACCCTGGTAGAAAGGCCCACAAAGGCCACACCCCACAGATGGGCCATAGATACCCTGAGAGCTTATGCTCTATACCATACCTCGTGGACCGCACAAGCCTGGCCAGCAGGGTCCGTTTCTCCTCATTGGTGAACTGCATGATTCCAGGGGTCTCAAACTTCTGCCTGATCCACTGGCATTGCTCTAAGTCATTAATGAACATGAATTCCACTCCAATGTGCTGGCAGTAGGCCATCTGTCCCCCCACCACAAACAAGGGATACAGTCATTAATGAACATGAACTGTATACCACTGTGCTGAATAGGTCATTTGCGTACCCTCCTATGCCCCAGAAAAGGCATGTTTAACTAAGCACATAGCTGGATGATGAGTACCAATTGCCCACTCACCCAGAAAGCTGGGGAGGAGCTGGTGTGATCAAGAAGGCAAAGGTAGAGTGGGTGCAGTTATTGAGCAGCAAAGCAAACAGGCCCTACTATGGCCAGAGAGACTTCCCTCCTGGATGTCTTCACAATAGCCATTATGGCCCCAGCACTGAGAGTCCCAGCTTTTGGGTCAGTGGCTCACAGCTGTGACCCTATTTGGTTTTCATTTAAAACAAAAAAAAAAAAAACTGGCTGACACAGGCAGTTAAAAGACTTGCTGGATATGGGGTCAGGTGCCTGTTCTCTTCAGGGTGGAGGTCAAAAACAGACTGCCTGGTGGGGTGCAGGGATGCGTGTCTATAATCCCAGTGACTTGGGAAGCTAAGGCAAAAGGATCACAAGTTTGAGGCCAGCCTCAACAACTTACCGAGGCTACGCAACTTACCTAAGCAACTTGGCAGACCCTATCATGAGATAAAAAATAAAAAGAGCTGGGGGTACAGCTCAGTGGTAAAGCACCTGAGTGTTCAATTCCCAGTAACATTAACAAATGAAATAGAAAAAAACCCAGACGGCCTTAACTCACAAGTAAGGCCACCCACAATATTCTAGTCATTACTCAAAGTGAAAAGAAGGAAAATCATACCTAGAAATCAAAAGAAAATGATGCTGGGAAAATCCCTGGTTATTTAAGGTGTTTGTTTTGGTACTGGAAATTGAACCCAGGGCTTTATGCATGATAAGTAAGTGCCCTGCCTCTAAGCTACACCCCCCAGCTCTTTTTACTTTGAGACAGGTTCTCACTATTGCCTAGGCTGACCTGGAACTTGGAATCCTCCTGCCCAATTCTCATGAATAGCTGGGATTACAGGTGTGTACCACAGTGGATGGCTTTTAAGGGACTTTGATTAATCCCAAGCCATACCTTCTAATGACATCTAAGATGATAAAACTGGAAACTTCTAATTAAATGAGATGCTATCCCTAATCTCAGAACTGACATCAATCCACTGTCCCATCTCACCTTTGCAGACGTGAGGGGACCCAGCAGAAGAAAGTGTGCCTTTGTAGAAACAATTCCAGAGAGGCTATTAATGCCAACTGTCACAAAGGCATAGGCATGCTTTCTTCTGCTGGGGTCCATGTGAACAGCACACCTAGCAAGTAGCTCCCTGTCCACTTCCTCATCCTGAGTGGCCAGCTGGTAAGGAGTGCTACGGAGGGAGAACTCTTACCTTTGTCACTACTGTACCCACCTTCACATAAAATACAGAATTATGGGTCAGGGTTGTGGCTCAGTGGTAGATCGCTCGCCTAGCACAGGCGGGGTGCTAGGTTCGATCCTCAGCACCACATTAAAAAAAATAATAAAGGTATTGTGTCCAACTACAATTAAAAAACAAAATATTAAAAAAAAAACACAGAATCATATTTAGGGCATTGCTCAAGCCCCTACTTTCTTTCTTTCAACAGGCATGATTTCCATTACTGAACAATTAAAAGCTCAGAGGAAACTGCTGTTTAAAATCTCTAGCTGAGTGCAGTGGCAAACACCTGTAATCCCAGCTATTCGGGAAGCTGATGCAGGAGGATTACAAGTTGAAGGCTAACCTTAGCAACTTTGCAAGTCCCTATCTCAAAATAAAAAAAGAAAAAGGATAGGGGTATAGCTCAGTGGTAGTCATGGCTGGGGTTCAATTCCCAGTGCTGTGCAAAGGAAAAACAAAACAAAACAAAAAAACACACACCTCTAGAAATTGGTTTCTCTTTGATGTTATCAGCACCACTTTTCTTAACTTAGAAAAGATTCTAGCCAGTGGATCATGTGTTTTTCAATGTCTTTGGCTTAATACTCTGGAGTCAAGGGTGGCGAGTGCTGGGTGCTAATTCTTACTTTTACTCTCCAGTTAGACAAATCTAGGAAGCCAAGAAGTAGCACTTCCTCTAATTTTTTTCAAAAGTTGCAAGATGACCAAAGATTATATCACAACCTAACACACACACACACACACACACACACACACGCGCGCACGCGCGCACTCTCATATCAATGTAAATGAAGCATCACCATCAGGCAAGGTGGTGAGGGGTTTATGCACGTGTCCATATTCTATGCTGAGTGTACTCTGGGGACAATATCTGCTGTGGACTGGACCTTCTGGAGTTCAGGTTGAAATGTCCCAGACAGGAAAAAGCTTAACACCAGAGTTCTGTTCATCAGCTGTGCAGAAAGGAAGGCATCCTTTGAACATGCTGTTTGATCTCTACTCCTTCATACTATGGAATCAGAACTACTCAGGACTCAGGATACAGTGGAAGTTGACTATAGGGGATTTTACAACCTCCCATCCCTGATTATGCTCTTGGGAAAGAAGGTGTTGAGGGGCCTTGGAAGGAAATGGAGACACTATGGCTTGTTCTGGGATATAGCTTTCCAACCACAGAGCATACCTAAGGAGCAGATGCTGAGCTTCTTATTCAGACTCCTGGGAAGAGAAGGGAACTCTTGGTGTAGATGGTTATCATCTGACTGCTGTCCTGAGAGGACCAGATCAACAGGAACAACAACAGGGAATAGGGTGGGACATGTGTGCATCCAAGGTACTAGGGGGCAGGGTCACTTGGAGGATGACTGGTGTATGGGGCACTATCTGTGGGGACTAGGTGACAGGAGAACTTCCAGATCAGCAATAATGTGAACTACACACTGCTTAATAAACAACCTAAAAACCTTAGTAATTTAAGCTTTCCTGGTAGAAACAAATGGAATTAATTTTTCTACTTTATTTGACCCAATATATTAAACATATTATCTTTTTAACACTGAAAAAACTATTCAGATATTTTGCACCTTCCAAGTACTCAATAGTTATTAGTGGCTTGTGACTCCCAAGCTGAACAGGACAGGACCAGAGTGTAAGGTCAGTGCAGTGATGGTAGTACCAGTCAATGGGAGGACTCAAAGTCAGTTCACCTCAGCTGAGCCTTACACTTTCCCTCCACTGACCACTCTTTCTGGATGACTACTCCCTCCTGATGCTGGCACTGAAGTATGGTTTCTACCCCTTCCTCTCCCACAAGCTGAGAAGTGAATGAAGCAGCTCTAAGCTACTTGTACAGTTGTAAAAGGCTTGTCACAAACTACAGAAAGTGCCTCATCTGACATTCAGATCTTTTCTAGCCAGTGTGGAACCACTGATTAGAATTTTAAATCAAGCCTCACTAGCTAGAGTCTGGGTTAATATCTGGAGTGGAAGAATTCTGGCAGAGGGGACCCTGGCTGATTCTACAGAAGCCCCTCAGGGAGTGGGCTGGCAAGTGTGACTCAAACTGGAGTGTTAAGGACATCAGGTGCCATCAATGGGTTCACAACTATAAACACCAGGGGCAGCACTAAGTAACAGTTATGGCTAACACTAGGCATGGGGGCCTCTCATACAATCCATTCTCCCCTCTGAAATGGGCACAGCAGTCACCCTTTTACAGATGAAAGTGGCAACCACTAGCCAAGGTGGGAAGAATAGGACACAGGCAGCCTGATGCCAGAGCCAGACTCTTAGCTGCTATCTATAATGTGCATGTAAAGGTGTCCCCTGAGGAGGCAGAACACCAAGAAAGTCCAGAAAGAAGCGGGGTGGGGGACCAGAGAAATAGAGGGAGTGAGCAGAAAATTAATAGTCATCAACAACTCTCCTGAGACCAGTGATTATGGGAAGTGATCTCTGCTCCAAACCTGTTTCTTGGGTGGACAGGACTCTCTAGGAAGTACTGCATGTCTGAAATAAACTCCTACTGGAATTTGTAAATACAGGGCTTCTTTTTTTTCCTCTATGGCTAATCAAAACAAACAAACAAAACCACTGGGTTTCTATCTATGAAATAGTAAAAAATAGTTGCCTTTTACCTCACAGTTTTTAAAAATATGGAACCAGGGAAAGGGAAACTAGTCTTGAGGGCACCCAACCAATGCAGGCTCTTAGCAAGTCTGCTATATTCTCCTAAAAACTGTATGGCGTTCTTACCTCCAGTCGACGGATGATTTCCCGCAGAGGAAGTGCTGACTCCTGTCCACCGATGAAAGTAGTAGTGGGTAAGTGGAAGACCTTGTCAAGGTCAGACTCATCCAGGCCATAGAACCCTGCAGATGATGAGGGACAAGGCACAGCCATGCAGGGACCACAGTTTACATAGAAAGGGGAAGGGATGCCCCAGGGGAGCAAAAAGAGAAAAAAAAAATCTAAAAAAAAAAAAACCCTGATATACATGAAAGTAAGTAATATTTTACAGCCAGAAACAGAAACTTTAGCAGTAAGTGGGAGCTGAAGACTACTACTGGGTGTCACAGGTAAACCAGAATAAAGCTCCTATTATTCATGTATTAGTCCAATTATTTATAATTAGTGTACCAATTATTTATAATTCGAGATAAATTTATTTCAAAGTCCCCAAAATAAAAACCAGTTTTGAGAGTGGGAACAGAGAGCCATGAGAAGGCATTGAGAAAGTCAATCAAAAAGCAGAATTAAGAAGGGAATTAAAGTAGGAAATGAGGAATTGATAGAGAACAGCACATCATATATGAGTTACATAACAATAATATGTGTGTATGGTGAGAGAAAGAGCTGGGGGACTAAGAAATGGGGGAGAAACAGTCACCCAGGGGCCGAGCAGCCTATGGAAGAACTGCCAGTCATAGCCACACAGGGCATCAGAAAAGGGGTAAATAGCCCCCACCGGACTTAAATATGGGCCTCTTCCTGGAATTCCCAAACTGAAGTCCTAAAGATGCTCTGCAGAATGTGTTCATAAACACAGGCGTACCCTTTCTCTCCCAGTCCAAAACACTCTGCAAAACTCACTAATGTTCACTGGAGTACTCTCTATAGGGAAGATGCCTCCTCATCCAAAAGCATCTTTTTCTGATAGAGAGCAACAATAAAAGGGCTCTATTTTTGGCATTCCATGCTTGTTTCATCATTATTGAAAGAGACTGTAAAATGGTACCAAAGGTTCTTTTTCCAATTTGACATCTACTCTGAAATAATCTATTGACTAGAAAAGGGCAAGAACACACTATAAGAGTTACAAGCACTTGCATACCTCACACCAGCACTTTATGAGGCTCTGGAAATGAAAATTGAACCTGAAAACAAGGAATCTGCAGAGACTCCAACTACTAAATGGATGAGATGAAATATTCTGTTTCTTGGCCAAATTAAGTGTAAATAAGAGCTGCTGTGAAATAAACATCCACAACTATGGACATGAATCTTTGGGATCAAGTCCAGGTCACCACACATGTTGAGCATATGCTCTACCACTGAGTTACATAACCCAGCCTTTTTTTTTTTAATTTTGAGACAGGGCCTTGCTAAGTTGCCCAGGCTGCCCAAAAACTTGCAATCCTCCTGCTTAGGCCTCCTGAATAGCTGGGAATACAGATGGACACCACCAAGCCCAGCTTTAGGGTAGGTGTTAAGTCCTAAAAGCAAGCTCTTTTTTGAGTGTTCCCCCCCCCCCCTTTATTAAAACAAAAGCCAATCTACTTTTTTTAACCTGGAGAATGGTGATGGTAGAAATGGCTTAGTTAAGTTTATCCACCTGCTTCCTCCTGTTAACTCTACCAACAATAAGGACATAACAATCACTGTGCCTGAGTGAAACAAACACCTCTCACCACTTATAGCCCAGCTTGCAAATAATAGTCTCATGGTATTTATGGAGGAAAAACAAAATTATCTTTGAGAAACTTCTAGCTGATGAAAAAACTCAGGCCAGGGAATAGAGTATCAAAGCAGTGTTTTCTGTTTTGCTTTCCTGGGATTGGAACCCAGGGCCTTACTCATGCTAGGCAAGCACTCTATTACTGAGCTACATCCCAATCCCTTTTTGTTTTATTTTGAAATAGGGTCTTGAAAAGTTCCTGAGGCTGACCTCGAACTTGCATCCAGCCTTCCTCAGTCTCCAGTAATCCCCTAGTTGGGATTACAGACATGCCCCATTGCACCCAGCTAAACTAGTGCATAGTTTGTTTAGAAAATAACTGGATTGCAAAATTAACTAGTCAAGTACATGCCCCTGGGTGAGAACTGAATATTTATTGCACTCTCACAATATAAAGAAATGATAAAGGGGACTCAGCAAATGACAATCTTCTACTTTTAACACTCTGAATTCACAGTTTCTGGGCTGTGTAATGAGCTTCAGAACCACTGGCTCCATTTCTAGTGCTTCAGCCATTTGAGAAATCAAACCTACAAATGGCTGCTTTGGGAAGGTGGAGGTGACATATTTTTCCCTATCCCCCCCTTAAGTATAATTCAAAACCCTGGACATTACATGCAAAACAAACTTAATTCCCTGAAAGGTAGAAAAGGGCAAAACAGCTAGGGAAGTCCCTGGGTTTCCTTCTGCTCCAATATCCCAGATTTGAAGCAGAAAAACCAGCATCTCAGAAATTCTCAGACGTACAAATAACCAACACCCAAAAAAGTTGCTCTCTATCCAAAAGGCCAGGAGTGGGACAGCCTAGCAATACAAAAACCTTTTAGACAATTACATTCTTCATCAGCCAAAACCCCTCAGAAAACACTATGGTCCTACTGCTACACTCACAAGGCTCTTATGAGACCAACCTCCAACCTTTACCTGGGGGTTTAAAAGATGGTCCACGAGGTAGTCCACATTTCCTCCCTGGGAGATAATGCAGCAGCTCCAAGCTTACCTACAGGAACAAGATAGTGCCTCCTTTCTCTCCCAGCAGAACAATATCCAGAGGAGGTCTGCTACTAACAGAAGATTTATATATAAGATTCTAATGCTTATAATTCCTGAAATATCCTAGTTTCAACTTTAAAAAAATCACAAGAGGAATCAGGAATATCTCGGATTGAATGAGAAATGATAACCTACAGACACATCATGATGATGAAGATATTAGAATTACCTAAGATTTTAATGGAGCCATCATAAAATGATTTCTATGAGCACTTTCAAACATAACAGTGACAAAAAGATACTGAGTCACAAAACAAAGTCTTAGGAAAAATTTCAGCTTTGTAAAAAACAACTCACTAGAGAAGTTCAACAGAAGAATCAAGGGTTAGAGAACAGTGAATGTGAAGTCAGAGGAATAGAAACTAATGAATACAAAGAAAACAAAAAGTGAACAGAGCCTCAAAGAAATGTGACACACTAATAAAAAAACTGCATACACATATGGATCAAATTCTAGAAGAGAAAGAAAGGGTGGCTAAAAAGGTACATGGAAACTTGCTAGAACAGCAAGCTTAAATCCATGGATTTAAGAAGCTGAGTGAATTCATAGGATAACCCCCCCAAAATGCATGCCAAAACACAACATAGTTAAAATATCTGAAAATTAAAAACAAAGAAAAACTCTTGATAGCTCCCATCATAAATAAAGTGACACCTTAACTATAAGAAAAAGCCAATTTGAATGACAGAAAACCTTGGAACATAAAAGGAAGTGGCATCCTTTCCCCCCTTTTTTGGGTAGTACACGAGATTGAACCCAGTGCCTTTGTACATGCTAAGTACATCTTCTACCACTGAGCTATACAACCTGCCCCAAAACATGTTATTTTTAAAGCGACAGTCTTACCGATAGCATGTGATTGGGTCATATAGTTTTTAAATCTACTCTTCTAATAAATATTAATTAGTATATATTTAGACTATCTATCTATCTATCTATTTATTTATTTTGGTGGTAGTGCTGGGGATTGAACCCAGGGCTTTGTGCATATGAGGCAAGCACTCTATGACTGCTATATCCCCAGCCCTGCTATTTTATTTTTGTTTTCTGTTCCATTTTTCATTTCTATGTGTTTCTCCCCTAACTTCCTGAGGCCCAAACATCTTTTTCATTTTCATTTATCTACAGTGTTTCTTTTTTCACATACTAGAGGTTGAATCCAGTGCCTTATAGATGCTAAGCAAATGCTCTATCATTGAGTTATACCACCAACCTCAACATTTTATTTATTTTTAAACACAGACTCCACACATTTTATTTATTTATTTTTCTACATGGTGCCAGAATTGAACCCAGTGCCTCAGACATACTAGGCTAGGCAAGCACTCTACCACTGAGCCACAACCCCAGCCCAGCAACACATTATTTTTTAAAAATATTTTTTAGTTGTAGTTGAACACAATAGATACTTTTATTTATTTATTTTTATGTGTTGCTGAGGTCCTTGCATGTGCTAGGTGAGCGCTCTACCACTAAGCCACAACCCCAGCCCCTCAGCACGTTATTTTTAAAGTGATTATCTTAAAATAGTGACCGACTGTCTTATTTACGGTTGGATCATATATTTTTAAAATCTACTCACATATATTTGCCTTCTAATTAATGCATTTAGATGATTTATATTTAATATAGTTGATACTATGTTGGGACTTAAGTATGCCATTTTATTTTTAATTCTTTGTTCCATTTTTCATTTCTCTGCTTTTCCCCCTGCCTTCATGTAGGTGGGTTAAACATTTATTTGTTTTTTGCTTTTGGTACCAGGGATTGAACTCAGGAGTGCTTTACCTCTAAATCACATTCCCAGCACTTTTGATTTTGAGACAGCTTCCCTAAGTTAATGAAGCTGGTTTTGATGTGGAATCCTCCTGCCTTAGACCCCTGAGCTGCTGTGATTACAGGCATGAGTGAATTAAATGGTTTTTTAATAATTCCTTTTTTATTTATGTATGGTGGGCTTTTTTCTTTTGTTTTCTTTGTAGTACTAGGGATTAAATCCAGAGACTTGCACATTCTAGGAAAGTACTCTACCACTGTGCTACATCTTCAGCTCTTTTTATTTTATTTTGAGACAGGGTCTCTCTAAATTGCCCAGGTTGGCCTTGAACTTGCAATCCTCCTGTCTCAGTCTCCAGAGCACTTTGGATCACAGGTGTGTGCCATCACACAAGACTAGCAGCACACTTTTCAATAGCTGAAGGAAAATATCCAAAAATATACTGCAGGAATGAAGAAGAAATCAAGAAATTCTTAGACGAAGGAAAATTAGGTCTGCCCTAAAAGAATGGTCAAAGGAAATTACTTAGAAAGAAAACAACAAATTGAATTGTAGAAAGGATTAAATATACATACACACACAAAAAAAAAAGAAAAAGAAAAGAAAGAAAAAAAATGTGGGTAAATACAAAGATGGCTCCTTTTCTTATTGGGAGTGCTGAATTATGTCTGGTGGTTGAAGCAAATGTACAACAGTCTGGTGTGACCTAAAAGCATGCATAAGAAATATTTAAGGAAATATTATATTACAAATTGTGAAGGATAAAAAACTGTAGAACTATAAGAGGAGGTAAGGTTTCTACATAATCTGAGCTGGTAAAATTAACATCAGTAGTTACTGATAAGTTTTGTCTATGTAATGTAATACCCACGTCAACTAGAAAAGCTACAGAGATTTTTAAAAAACACTATCTGTAAATAAGTAGAAATAAAATTTTAAAAATACAGATATAAAAAGCCATAGGAAGACAGGGAATAAAAGCAAAAAATGAAAACCAACAAAAAGAAAATAAAGAATAAACTATTAAACAACTAAAGAAAATAAAGAATAGGGTTGGGGATGTGGCTCAAGTGGTAGCACGCTCGCCTGGCATGCATGAGGCACTGCGTTCGATCCTCAGCACCACATAAAAATAAAATAAAGATATTGTGTCTACCTAAAAAAAAAAAAAAAAACAAAAAACCTAAAAAATAAATACATAAAAAAGAAAGAAAAAAAGAATAAAACTGTATCAAATATGATACAGTATGAAAATAAAAGGGTGGACAAAATATACTATGTAAACCTTAATGAAATGAAAGAACAACAATTAATGTCTGATAAAAATTACCAGAGACACAGAAGACATCACATTATGAAAAAAGATCAATCTAACAAGAAGACACAGCAATCCCAAATGTGTATATATCAATTAAGAGAGCTATAAAATATGTGAACCAAAAACTAATAGGACTGAAAGGAGAAACAGACAAACCCACGTTTATAGTTGAAGACTTCAATACCTCTCTCAACCAATGTTTAAAAAACCTATACAGAAAGGCAGCAAGGACATAGATGAACTCAATAACTATCAACCAACAAGTTTTAACTGACAACTGGGTGGGGGAGCACAACCCAGCTACTCAGGAGGCTAAGGCAGGAGGATGGCAAGTTTGAGACCAGCCTGGGCAACTTGGCAAGACCCTGTCTCAAAATTAAATAAAAAATGCTGGTGATCTAGCTCAGTGGCAGAATACTTACTTAGCATGCCTGAGGCCCTGTGTTTAATACCCAGTACTGCTGCCCACTTCCACCCCACCGCAAAAAAATACTTAAAACAAACCTGACATTTATTTGTTTATGCTGGGAATCAAACCCAGGGTGTCATGCACAATAGGCAAGTGCTATATCATTGAGCTATACCCCCAACTAACAATAACATTCAAGTTGCCATGGAATATATGACAAAAATTTTATACTGGATCAAACAAACAAATGTGGTAGAACTGAAATCATACAGGGTACATTCTCCAACCATAATGAAATCAAACTAGAAATTTAATAACAGATGACAAAAAAAATCCCCAAACACTTAGATACTAAAGAACACACTTCTAAATAACCCAAAGGTCAAATAAGAAGTACCAAGGGATACAAACTAGAAACAAAGAGCATAAATCAATGAAATTGAAGAACAAAGCAACACAGAAGCACAAAATGATACCAAGTACAAGTTCTCTGAAAATAACAAATTCCTTACAAGACTGACAGAAAAAGATACAATTCACTAATATAAGGAATGAAAGAGGATGTGACCCCAGACTCCCAAGATATCAACAGCCCTATGACTAAAAATGAAATATAATTCATAAATAAAAAGCTCCCAAAAAAGTAATCTCTAAGTCCAGATGGTTTTGCTGGAAAATTCATATATTCAAAGAAATAACACCAATTCTATACAATATCTTCCAGGAAACAAGGAACACTTCTCAACTTCTCCTAAATGGATCAGTAAGTTTAACACAATTCCTATCAAAATGTGGGCAAGTTTTTAAGCAGACACTTATTCTAAAATTTACATAGAAAGGGAACAGCCCTAGGCTAGCCAAAACAACTTTGAAAATGGAAAATAAAATTCAGCAGCTATGATAATTGAGACAGTGTGATACCATGGAAGGATAGATACAAGAATAAGAGAAAATAGAAAACCCAGAAATAGATCCATATGAGTCCTACTGATTTCTGACAAAGATACAAAAATAACTCGATGAAAAATATTTGGTATCTAGGGCTAAGAGACTTGACAACAAAAGCACCATACCTAAGAGGAAAACTGACAACCTGGATGTCAAAGTTAAACATTTTTGCTCTGCAAAAGACTCTATTAGCCAAAGAGTGGAAACAATCAAGAGGTCTTTCTGTGGGTGAAGAGTTAAAAGTTAACCGCATTACATTCATACAATGGAATTCCACTCAGCAGCAAAAAGGAACAAACCATGATACACATCAATCTGAGGTTATCGTTAGAAAAGTACATTGACTGAAAAATGCCAATCCCAAAAGATTACATACCGTGTTTCCATTTGTATGGCATCTGAAAATGATGGAATTACGGAAATGGAGAACACAATAGTGGTTGCTACTGGTTAAGCATGGTGTGTAGGGTGGAAAGGAAGGGATCTGCCGTGTCCTGCCACAATGTGTGCTGCAGTTTTACAAACTAGCACCACTGAGTGCACCAAACTGGCTAAAGCACATAAGATCATTCTTTTATTTCTTAGAACTGCACATGAATCTATAATTATCTCAAAATAAAAAGCTGAATTAAAAAATAGCATCTCACAGATATATGTCTAAGACAGAAGAAAAAGAGAACATCTTAAGGGAAGCCAAGAGTGGAAGGAAGAAACTGGATACAGGTTGGGGGGAGGGTAGGTGGGAGGAGATGACAGCAGGCAAATGGCCCCAGCACTTCAACTCTGGATTCCTCAAGGGTGTTCTGCCCAGAACCAAGGAGGTCATATGAAAAGGGTTCCTAGAAAGTTTTTATTAATACTTTTCTTGTCCTTCAAACATGGAACATTTTGGAAATCTTGTCTAAAATGCCCAGAAAACAGAATCTGGAAGAATCCAGGGTCAGCCAAAGCCACAATACACAATGTGGAGGATGGGAAAAGCCACCATGCAGAGCTGATATAGCCTCAGGTTCCCAGCTGGCTGCAGCAGGAGCTAAAGGTGAACTATGCTGAAGATGGAAGCTTACAGTGAAGCAATGAAGAAATGCAAATCTAGATGAAGGATGCTCTTCAAAACACAAATTGAACAGAAATAAATGACACCAGATACATAGCTCCACTTATTGGTTAATAACTAAATAAAGGGGGGATAAAAGGTATTTCCAAACAATAAACTTTAAAATGCTAATAGAAGTTGTGTCAACTTTCCCCAAATGACATGCTAGGAAAAGTTGCACATCCTATTCAAATGAAGTCCTGAACTCCAGAAAGGTGAAAGGCTCATTATTTTCATACCTCCTACTGTTAGCATTCGAAGTCGTTCCTTGAAAACTGCAAGATCTGAGAGGCAGAGTGGGGTAGCATGGGTGAGCGCAGAAGGAAAAAGACAGGTGAAAGTTAGTTTAAAACCCAAACACCAAACCCTATACCATTATCACAGTTAACAGGTAGCACAGACACAGCCACATGGACACACACACTGAAGGAGACAAGGGTGGGTTATGTAGTCAGGGGATCAAACATTGAAAGTTGTTTTGGTAAACGTGGGACTCGTTCATAGAACAGCTGGAACAAGGTGAATTAGAAGGGGCAGCCCCTCCACTGACACTGGGAAGCCATCAGGCAGCGTCATTTGATCTCCTCTCCTAGCCTGCAGAAGGTGCGAACACAGTGCTTTTCTGGGAAGTTACATACACTCCTGTTCTAGGCAACTGTGGGATGAAAAACGGAGGAAAAGAAAATGAAAAAGACTGATTTGTAGGGTAGCCATTTATCAGAACAGAATTCAGATAGCTGTCTAGACTCGCAACTTTAAGATTCTGAAAGATTCTAAAGAACAAAGAGAGTCCTTGGTCTTGCCTCACAAGATGGCAAAACTGGAATAGAGAAATTGGTAGTTGAGAATATCCTAAGAGTCCCAGATATACACAACTGGGCATAGCTGCACATTTTCTTTCTACCTGTGAGCTTTTCAGCACATTTCTACCCTTTCTATACCATTAGTGAAAATCAAGATATTTATCTAGATACATAAAACACCTGACCCACATCCTGAATCTGGTGGCTAAGGGTCAGGAAGGTAGGTGGTAATGGATGCATAGAAGGACTGATGGTTCAGCTCTGAGCCATGGTCACTGACACTGTGAATGCTCACGACCTTGGGCATGCAGAGAAACGTCAATTAAATGCTTCCTTTCATGCTAGTAGTGAACAATAGTTGAAGAGTACAGGTGTATCAGAGCTGGAGGAGATGGAGCTGCTGAGGATGTAGTTATGGCAGTTCCAAATGAAGCACAGGGAAGTGAAGTTGGAAGCTAGTGTAACAAGGTTAACTAGTTCCTGGTGTCTAAGTCAAAGATCTTCTTAAACATTAGGAGTTGCTGAGTCCTTTGTCACTGTAATCCCAGCAACTCAGGAAGCTGAATTAGGACAACTGTCAAGTTTTGAAACCAATGTAGGAAACTTAGAGATTGTCTCAAAAAAAAAAAAAAAAATAGGGGCTGGGGAAATAGCTCAGTTGGTAGAGTGCTTGCCTCACATGCACAAGAGCCCTGGGTTCAATCCCTAGAAGGTGGGGAGGGGGATGTCTTTGAGGCCAGGACTCATTCACCCGAGGGGTACCACACCCATCATGCACTATGATTTCAACCCCCTTGGGTATGACCTTAGCTTGGCCTGTCTCCCAAGGCACTGAGGAAAGCTCCCCTGGTACGCCTCATTAGTTCTCTAAGGCTGCACAGAAGAAGCAATGTTTGCTATATGAACTGCTATCACTTGAAATTATAAGGAACAACTTTATTTTTAGCTAATATTTTTTATCATCAAAGAGTAAACAAGAGAGCCCTAGAAGGTCAAGAGGATATATGTAAATGTTGTCATTATTCAATAGACTGGTAATGACACAGGGGCAGAACTAATTCATCTTAAGTAGCTAAAATTCTGCTACATTTTTGAACTTTTAAGTTGACTTTTTAACTATTAATTCAAGTTCACTTTCTGAAACTGGGTGGGTATGAGATTACATAACTGTAATCCCAGCTATTCCAGAGGTTAAGGTAGGAGAATCAAGAGTTCAAGGCCAGCACCGGCAACACAGCAAGATTCCATCTCAAAAAGATTAAAAGAAAAAAAACATTTCCTAAAACTGTTTTAGGAATTTATACACACTAATGTATCCAAGGGAAAAAGAGTCATTTTCCTCAGAAATATTTATAAAATTTGTTATCTGGGATTCTTGTTTAATAATGTCTGAATCTCACAGTAAAAGAAAACCTCAATTTTTTGTCATTGTGAAAAATTACATAGAATTTGAATAGAAACCACAAATTATGGCATTTTTAAGTAGGAATTTAATTCAAATACTACACTTGACAAAGAAAACTCAAGGCAAGAGTTAATGGGAAGCCAGGCACGGTGGCACACGCCAGTAATCCCAGCAGCTCAGGAGGCTGAGGCAGGAGGATCATGAGTTCAAAGCCAGCCTCAGCAACAGGGAGGTGCTAAGCAACTCAGTGACACCCTATCTCTAAATAAAATACAAAATAGGGTTTGGGATGTGGTTCAGTAGTTGAGTGCCCCTGAGTTCAATCCTCAGTAGCAAAAAAACAAAAAAAGAGTTAATGGGAATAAGACACCACCTGTTCCCATCTTAATATGAGCAAGGAAGAGATGACTAGCATAGAATACAAACCCTAAGGCAACAGTGTGTAATCATGCCTACAAGTCAATCTGTTTCCAAGAAGCAGTATCCTGCCAAAAATGGCAATGAACCCCCTGGGACTCACGGTCTGGAAGTTTCCATTCCTAACACTCCAAGCTGGCATTTTGCAATATACTCTCATCTCTAACTTGGCATCCTGACCCATGATCCTTCATTAAGTCCAGCTGGCAAATTTCTCCCTATGAACCTTCCTACTAGACGACCTTGGGGTGCCCAATCCTTCTTTATCTCAACAGGGCCCACACAGGATACAGGAGAAAAATCTACAGAATCTCACCCTGATTCGTGGGTGATGGAAAATGTGTAGTCAAGGCATCTCATATCGGAATGCAACCCTCTTTTCCAAGGGAAATATGGTCCACAGTACAACCTGGCACAAATTAATAAGTTCTGTGTGCACACAATTATCTGGTGGTGAATCCCGCTATCCTGCCCTGAGTCTGCTGAGGTTCTTGGAACTGTAAGAGTGACTGTTAACTCTGTTACTTTGGAGACCTGGGGAATTTCTGAGAAGTGAGGCTAGGTGCTGTGCCCTAAATTAGCTTTCCCAGTTTTTTTCAAAATTGGTTTAAAAATGAAACTCAAAGAAATAAATTCCACCTAATTAAAAAAATTCAGGGTGGACACCGCCCTGTTTGCACCACCTTCCACTGGATGCTCAGCTAATCTAGGGGGCTTCTGAAGTGGCATCCTTCTCCTTTCTTCATCATGCATAACATGCTCCATGGGAGCATGAAGAACCACATTCAAAGGCAGTCTGTGATTGCTGTTCTGAGCCTCAGTCTCCCCTAAGAGAAGAAGAAACTGTCCAAAGGAAGCAGGGAAGGACAGCTAATAAGAGGAATGGGAGCAAATCCAGCTCTGGGAAAGCATGCATGCAACTCAGGACATGTTGCACTCAGTCTCTAATCTAGTTGGTCATACTCACCTCATGGCCCTGTGATATCTCCCACACAGATCATGACCCAGTCACATATGCTCATTGCATGGCCCCCTGACACAATATGCTATCAGCACGGTTCCTGACCAGTCACACACACTATACGGCCCATGACAACTTCATTACATGGTCCCTGACCCAGTCACACACACTCACTCTGTGGCTCCTTATCCCACCTCGTTCTTACTGAGCAGTGGGGGTGGAATTTGCTGTAGTTTTCCTGGGCCTCAAACCTCCGCCATGGTGCCTGAGTCCTCACTTCTTGGTTGTAAGTTTCTACATTCGATGCTCCATTGCTTCTTATAATTCAGGTGCAGTTCAGCTTCTCCACTACTAACTCCTGTGTGATCTGGGCTCCTTGCCTGACCTCTCAGTTTCTGAGTTCATCTCATTACCAGTGAGTCCAGCAGCTACTCATCTGGAGACTGTTCAGGGCATATACAGCTCACACACAGAGCATGGTAATAAATTCCAGGCATTACTCTAAGGTTTATTGTTTAAACAACCTTAGGAGGTGATTCCATCACTTCTGTCTTACAGAAGAGGAAACTGAGGCACAGAGCAGGACTCCAACCCAGGGACTGTGCCCTCAGAGCCAGGTTCACTGAGCTAAGAATTGATGCAGGATGTTCTGCAAACTTTCTAGTGGTCACACTGGACCTGTATAGAAGGTAAGCATTCAAGATCAATTTTCCTACAGACTCAAACATCTAACATGTTTATGCTATTCCTATCTTTTGTACTTAAAGAGTTTATTATTTTTAAATCATACTATTTCAAATTTACAAATAGGGACTACATTCTAACTCTTCCTTAGTAGTTCCATAGGATTCCTCAAAGGACTTCAGGGCCACCTTGTGCATTTTAGCTTCATAGTTTATAAAGTCCTCGGAACCACTCACGCTCATTGTGTCTTTGCTGAATTGGGAATCACAAACCTCAAAGGAGTACAACTGCCTAGACCATTATCCCAGGTTAGACTACAAGCTGAAGCCTCAGGATGGCCTAGAAGAATGATGGAGAATGATACCCAGATTCTAGCCCCACCTCGGCCACTGATCGTATAAGAACTTAAGAGACTGGGTTTGACCAAAGCCCTTGGGGTATCCCTTCCAACTTGCCTTGATCTAGTTAGTCTGAACAAGACAGGGAATAGTTTTAGTGCTCCCTAGGTAACTCTAAATGTACAGAGTGAAAACCCTGAGAAAGGTCCATTTTAAAATACTGAACAACTGGCAACTTATGATGCCACTAGCTGAGACAATACAAATTTGGACAGGAGAGGGGATATGGTCCCCTCACCTGCTCCCTCTGGTTCAAAAGTTTTGCTGCTTATGAAAACTAGCATTTTTGGTCCCCACCCTGACTGATGCTATGGGAGGTGCTTCTCTCACAAGAAAGGGGTCCTGGAAGGTTCCCAACCTCTTCATGAGGGAACAGTGTGCCTGGCATCCAGGAGTTCATTCTGTTCTGAGCACCTGGAGGAGACTCAATAGTTCTGGAAGGTTCTGGAAGCAGCCACTGCACTGATGGAACAGCAAGAAGAGGAAGTTGGAGGGGCTTGATGCCATCAGGCTATAATGAAACTGATAAATGGGAAGGGAGGGTTTCTATACTAAGGATGAGGCAGAGGAAAAAGGCTCCAAGATCTCTTGGGAACACCATAAGGAGAGGTCCACTTCTTGGAAGCACACACTTTTCACCATTGAATGATGGAACAGAATTCAACTCATGCCAACTAGCCTTTAAGATTCAAAGGTTTCTCTAAACTTCCTCTGATATTATGATTGATATATATATATATATATATATATATTTTTTTTTTTTTCATCAGGGTTTCTGGTTCATGATTTCCTCCATAAGGCAAGCCATAGAAACTGCATTTCTTCCTCAAAGAAGAATTTTCTGTTTTGGAGTTGTCCATAAAAGAATTCTCTAACCTACTTTGTCTGATAACAGATATAACTCTCATTTTAGATGGGGTCATGCCCCATACTCAAGAGGAAAGAATGCTGAAGAATCTGGACAGACAGACCTTGCTGGGTTTCTCCACTCAGTCTATTATCACTAGATTATACCCTTTTAGTCCATCACATTTCTACATGACTGTCCATGCTTTGATCATGTCTCTGAATGAAGTCTCTATAAAAACTCACAAGGATGTGGTGCTAAGAGCTTCTGGACAGCTGAACACATGTAAGCTCACAGGAAGGTGAATAAGACTCATCCACATCAAAGAGGGTGGTACACTCTAACTCCATAGGGACAAAAGCTCCTGCACAGGACTCTTACAGAACCTGGCCTATATCTCTCTTCAGGCTACTTACATGTATACTTGAAAATATACTTTATAATAAACTGGTAAACTTCTCTGAGTTCTTTTGAGTTACTTAATTTGAGTTCTGTGAGCAAATTAATCAAAACTAACGAGAAGGCTGAAGGAACTTCAATTTGGAGCCAATTGGACAGTAGTTCTAATGGTCCAGATTTGCAACTGGGTTTGAAATGGGGAAAGTCTTGGGGACTGAGTCCTCAACCTGAGGGATCTGATGCTATGTCCTTGTTGATGGTGTCAGAACTGAATTAAATGAGAGGACACCCACCTGGTAACCAGCACTAAAGAAGCAACTGCTTGCTTGTGGATGGGAGAAATGCCCACACCACTTGGAATCACAGAAGTCTCCTGTGTTTTTGTTTTGGTGTCAGAGCAGGGGGAAGATGGCTTGTTTTTCTTACATACTTCCTAAATTTGCCAAAGGGCTGGTACAATGTAGAGGATACCCTACATTATCTAGGAAGGTTTTTTAAGAGCAATTACAAACTGCTAACATCAATTCCAGAATCAACAATATTTGGCATATAACTTTACCTGATTAATGCCAGGCACAACTTGATAATGCCTGTAGGGGAACTGGGCAATTGGCCTTAGGGACCATTTCTCTGCAACCCTTCTACAAATGTCTGCAAGAAGGCTAATTCCATTCCCTCCCCAAAAGCAGTATTAGCAATAGGTGATCATCAATTTCATTAGCATGCACAGTGCCTGTTGTGAACACCCTGGCCATTTCACAATTAGTCATATCATCATTTCTTTAGTACAGGTTAGCAGCACAATGATGTAAAGCAGATTAACTCTGGAAGCAACTGCAGGTGAGTGCCCAGCCACAACACCCATTCACCTCTCAAGGAGGACAGAGTGCAGGAGGGTACACCTGGTACTGTGACAAAAACCCATCTGTGCTCCACACATGCACCTCCCAAAGGCCCTGGCCTCCGGACGCTGTGGGAATGCCTTCCAAAGTTTCCTCGGTGTGATCACCAGCATTTAAGAATTGGGAGACCCCAACTACACACCTTGCTCTAAAATTCACTCTATGGGACGCAAGTGGCCTCTGGCCACAGGTGGGCCCCACCATGCATCAGAACAGGACAGTTGTGATAGTCGCTCCCTTGCAAGGCTCACCAGTGGCCTTGTGGAAGACAGCACTGCACAGGGATATGGAAAGGTGAAGCCAAAAGAGCTGTTCTCTAAGCAGCTTCCAATTCACCTGCCCAGGTGGGCCAAGATTGAGACTTAGACAATCTGGCTGAAAAAAATGGGATAAAAATAACATGCCCAAAATACACTAAGGCTGTATTACCAATAAATTTCAAGTGATCAGAACGAAGGAAACTTAAGAGCCTTTCCCTCCTGCCTGGACATCCTGGCTGCCACAGGCTGTGGCACAGCGAGAGGAGCTCAAGCAACGCAGCTGACTGCTCTCAGACCCTCACCAAGTTTGTCTGTGGATGAGATAATGTCAGCGGGCACGGAGGAGTCCAGATCAGCATCCAAAATCCCCAGGGGGTCCAGCTGTGCTACATGGTGCCCTCGTATCTATGAGTGGGCCAACGATGAGAGGGAAGGACACACACAAAAGGACAGGAGAAAAAAAAGAGGGAAGGGGTAAAAAAAGTAAAATTACATTAAAATTAGCATTTACATATTAATTCTCACCCACGTTTGAAGAAACAGTTACTGGAGCATCATCAAAATTTACACAACTAATTCCGAGAGGATCAAGTTTTGCAATGTGGTGACCCCTGACCTGGAATAATAACACAAGCAAGTCATTAAGCAGATCCAGTGAGCTGTGAGGAGGGGTAAAAGAGTTATACTTCATGCAAATCTTTCCCAGAGGGGAACACAGCACTAATAAACCCATACAACAAAATTAATTTTAAGAAGTCAATCTTGGAACAGCTTATTTTAAAAGCACTATTGTGCATAAAATTACTTTTATTAAAAAAAAGGTGGGAAATATAAGATTCTCAGGTTATGATAAATTTGAACAGTCTGAAAAGATCTATTTTGTGGGAGCTTATGGTTTCAATAAAAATTATATATACTGGGAAACTGTTAGCCCAGTGTGAAAGCTTCCTTTTGGTAGAATATAAAGATTTCCCTAAGGAGGAAATGAAGGCTTGGGTGTTGGATAAAGCTGAGGAAGGGTACAGATGAGGCATCTTACTAAGAGATTTGCCTTTATTATATCTACATAGGGAGTGAGGATGCTGGCCCTGATGCTGCATACAGGTCAGCACACACATGGTAGTCAGAACAAAAAAGCCCACAACAACATGGACTTAAAGCATTTGGTCTGAACTGTTCAAAAAAACAAAGGAGGGGCTCAGGATGTAGCAAGTAGAGCATTTGCTTAGTGTGTGAGCCTCTGGGTTCAAACCCCAATACTACAGAAAAAGGGAGAAAAAATAGAGAATTCCAATTTTAAATTTCTTTCAATTTTGGATATTTTACTCATAAATTTCTTGCTAGCAATTTGAGAGGGAAGCAGATTCTGAGAAGTCACTACAAGATCATAGTAAAGATGTTACTGAGGCCAACTACATGAAGACAATAGTCAAGAAGGACTAGCTGTGCCTCCTCTTACCTCTGGACAGGTGTGCTGTGAACAGTGCCTTAGAGGTTTAGGCTATGTCATTTACAGCATCCTGCCCATCTCCTTACAGGCAGCACATGTAATACTCCAGGCAGAGAACTCTTCTATAAGATCATGGCCTGAAGGACCCAAGGACCTAGGGTCCTCCCAATTCTGCCTTATTACATATATACACCTTAGACTGTCTGCAGGATATATCTGAATCATCATCTCCAGGAAAGAGAGACATGGGCAGAAAGGAGAGTTCAGGGCATAATTTCTCTGGTTGTTAATGCTGCAGCCACATAAGAGACAGTGAAGCCTGGGATCCAATGGAAGCTCTCAAGAGGTACTTTTCTCTTCTTAAAACTATTCATAGATCAAATTTTAGGGCTTTCGCTGACATGAGGTGGATGCTGCAAGATTCTTTTCAGAGAAAAAATGAAAGGAAAAGCTTAGTTCTGCTCAACAAGCCTGTTAAGGGCTCAGCTGCCCTTACCCCTTCTCCTCCCTGCTTCTGTGTCTCCAAGCACTATAGATTTCTTATAGTATTCAGTTGTTAACAACTGAGAACGGGCATCAACCCACTCAACAGCATCACCCTTCCCAGCCAATGCCTCCTGCCGGGTGAGTAGCACTTCTTCTCAATGGCCAGGCTTGGGGTTAGGGCTGTGGCTCAGTGGTAGAGCACTTGCCTGGCATACTTGAGGCAATGGAGTCCATCCTCAGCACCACATAAAAATAAAATAAAGGTATTGTGTCCACCTACAACACTGGGGGGATGGGGGGAGATCCCAGTTTCTCTGCCCAAAAATCTGTCATGCCAATTTATGAAAAGAAATAAAGAGCTATTATGAGGCAGTTATTAAAGACAGCAGAGGATCTGCTTAACTTTGGTTAGCCTGGTTCCCATTCTTTCGTATACTTGACTTTTGCCTCCCTAAGACCCAAAGGCAGGAAGCAAGCACCTAGAACCTGGAGGAGGTAAAAGAAAATTACTATAAACACTCAGAAAGGCCCAAGAAACACTGCATCCTTTTCCACATGGATGGTCAGCTCCTGCTCACCTGATATGCCCTGATGAGAGATTGTACCGCCAGGTGGTCCTCTACAAGCTTGTCGACGTTGGGTTGTGCATCCACCAGGGATTGTGCATGGGCCACGGTAGCCAGGGAGCCTCGGCTCAGGGAAAGGGGGCTTTGGTAGGCAGTGCCCGGGGGAGCTCCAGCATTGGTGTTGCGGAAAAAAATATCCCATGACTAAAGACAAAAAAGGTACAGGGTTATCTTGCTGCTCCCCTAAGTGGCCAGAGAGCTGCTCTCCAAAATTAGTTACATATACTACAAGCTGGCCAGACCCATCTCCTCCTACTCTGGACAGCTTAGGTCCCTGTCTGCCACCAAATGGTGGGTTCTGAGTTTGGATCCCAACTTTCAATCCTTCACTTTGCCCTCAGAGTGCTCCTTCTATCAACACAAAGGCTCCAAACCATATGGCTCTCCTTCATGGTACATGCAGGCCTTGTGGCCAGGTACTGAGACCTGGAGACAGAAGTGCTCAGGAAGAAGGTACATGCTTCCTGCCCCTGCCCCATTTGTCTGTAGCTCTGCAAACCCTGCCAGTTCTTCTTTAGGTATGCCAGATGTGCACAAACTGCCAGAAGCACTTGGGTAGCACCAATGGGATTGAGCACCTCCTTGAAGATCCTAGAGGCTTGGGGTTAGGGCTGTGGCTCAGTGGTAGAGCACTTGCCTGGCACACTTAAGGCAATGGGGTCCATCCTCAGCACCACATAAAAATAAAATAAAGATATTGTGTCCACCTACAACTCTGGGGGCTGGGGGGAAGATCCCAGAGGCTCAGCATAGCCTTTGGGGTCCAGGGCCCCCTGATCACACTCTCTCACTGTCTAAATACAAACCAGAATCTGATCCTTTACAAAAGGCAGTTCCTCAGAGAAATAATCTCATTCCTATGTCGGGGTCAGAGATTAAAATTAAAATTGAGAGCTCTGTGACCTTGACAAGTTACTTAACATGCTGTGCTTAGTTCTCTCATCCATGAGGACAGAAATATATATTCTCCACAGGTGTGCTTGTATAGACTAAACAGAATAGTTAAAATAATTAGCAAAGTCTAGTAGGTAGCAAGTACTTTAGGAAAGCCAGGTGTTACTACCAGCACTTCAATTTCCTCTGTTCTACTAAAAACTGACTACTTTCCTTGAATTCCAATTATGTTTGGTTATTTCATGTTTAAATTATTTGATCTATAAGTTGCATAGATACTATGAATTATAATAGTTTATTCAAAGATGAATTTTAATATTTTAGAGATCAGAGATACTGATAAAATTCCATTACATTGCAAAAAAACAAAACAACAACAAAAACAAAAAAACCCCAAAACTGAAAAATTTGAAAGATGAAAAAATTTTCAGTTTCTAAGATTCTTTCATCAAAAAACTCTGATTGGACTGAATTGAAAAATTCAGGAGAAATTTCATTAGACTTTTGTATTCGCCTTCTAGGAAGCCCTGCCAAGATACCCACATATGTTCCTGTCTGGGGCTTGGGTAGATATCAAATGGGTCTGTTTGTGTCTGGAGACAGAATGGGTAGAGATGGCTAAAAAAAAATACAGTGACACTGGTCCCTAAGTTCTTCTGGCTTTTTTCAGACATGGAATTTCTATAACACCAAGACACAGACATACCTGACTTAGAAGGACCCCACTATAGAGAGCACACTATATGCTGCAGCCAGCCACAAACTAGAAAGCTCCCTAACACCATGTGCAGCTCCATCTTCAGCCTTAGACAGGGCATTCTGGCCTCTCACTAAAAACTCTGTGAAGGAGTTTTGTGTTTCAATTTTAAAATGTTCTACAATAAGAATATATTCCTCAATGGATGTGTAACTGATGTGATTCTGCAATCTGTATACGGGGTAAAAATGGGAGTTCATAACCCACTTGAATCAAAGTGTGAAATATGATATATCAAGAACTATGTAATGTTTTGAACAACCAACAATAAAAATTAAAAAAAAAGAATATATTCCTTTTGAATTAAGATGAAATACTTTTTTTTAAAAAAGTTAAACTACTGGGGGGATATGATTGCACAACCACTGAACTGTATACTTTTAAATAGTGACATTTATGCTATGTGAATTATATCTCAGAGACAATTTTTAGATGTTTTAACAATCATTAATCTTTCTGGTTAAATTTCAGTGTGCCAGTTCACAGAAGAAGAACAATCTGAGGTTGTCTTCTGGTACCTTCCATGGCAGTATTTTTACCAGGGAAAAAAACTATTTTGTGAGAGGAAACAGAGGACCCCTCAAGCATTGACATGCTAGGAAAGGTCTGCATGCCTCCCACTTATCCCCTAACAGATTCTGTGCAAGGACAAGGGATCTAGAAGGTGGCTATGTATATACTTGATGTCTCCAGATACTTTAAATTTCATTGAGGTTTTCCATCAGACTCAAGGGAGTTCCCTACATTCTGGAAGATGTAGTGATTAAGGATAGCACACCTTGGCTGTCCATCCTCCTGAAGATAGAGATAACTAGAGACCACACACCTTGGTGTCCATCTTTGTTCTAAAAACGACATGATTAGGGACAGCACACCTTGGCTGTCAATTCTTATTTTAGAAGCACAGGTAACCAGGGACCACATACCTTAGTCATCCATTCTCAAACACATGGCTTTCCCCTGAAATTCTCCCTGGTCTCCAGGACTTGGAGGCCTGGCCTGAAGGGAAAAACTCCTCTAATACAGCATCAAACTAGACAAGAGTCAACCCAACCATATCTCATCCTTACCCAGCAGAACTAAGAGAAAACTGCTCCTGCTACACAAAACCCAAATCAAAATTCTTTACCCCAAACTTGTTCTAGCACTAGCACCCCTATTCAGTCTAATCCTGACACTCATGGCCCCTGGAGAGTGAAGGGAGAGAGGCTGGGGTTGTGGTGCAGTGGCAGAGCACTTGCCTCACACATGTGGGGCACTGGGTTCAATCCTCAGCACCACATAAAAATAAACAAAATAAAGATAGTGTGTCCATGTATAATTCAAAAAAATTAAAAAGTGAAGGGAGGGGCTGGGATTGCAGCTCAGTGATAGAACGCTTGCCTAGCATGTGTGAGGCACTCGGTTGGATCCTTGGCACCACATAAAAAGAAATAAACAAACAAAATAAAGGTATTGTGTCCATCTACAATTAAAAAATATTTTTTAAAAAAATAGAGAGTGGAGGGAGGAAGCTGGGAATGGTGGCATACACCTATAATCCCAGCTACCCACGATGCCAAGGAAGAAGGATCCCAAGTTTGAGGCCTGCCTGGGAAACTAAGCAAGACACTGTTTCAGAATAAAATAAAAAGGTCTATGCAAGGCGCAGTGGTACACGCCTGTAATTACAGCTACTCAGAAGGTTAGGACAGGTGGATTGCAAGTTCAAGGTGAGCCTGGAAAACTTAGTGAGATTCTGTCTCTAAATAAAAAATAAAAAGGTCTGGGGATGTAGCTCAATGATAAAGCACCCTTTGGTTCAATCTCCTGTACTGCAAAAACCAAAAATCAAACAAAAAAAGAGTACAGGCAAAGCATGATCCTTAAACCAAGCAGCTTCTGGAGAGGAACACAATCCAGACTTCCCTTAACTCTTAAAATGTATCTTTCTTGGGTTGGGTTTGTAGCTCAGTGGTATAGCATTTGCCTAGCATATGTGAGGCAGTAGGTTTGGTCGTTGGCACTACATAAAAATATATAAATAAAATTAAGTATTAAGTATTTTGTCCATCTATAACTAAAAAACAAAAAAATTTTAAAATATATCTTTCTTCTTCTGCTGTGGCTCCCGTTTTTTGGGGGTAGTGGGTGGAGATTGAACCCAAGGGCACTTAATCACTGAATCACATTCTCAGCCCTTTATATTTTGAGACAGGTCTAAGTTGCTTAGGGCCTCACTAAATTACTGAAGTAGGCCTTGAACTTGCAATCCTCTTGTCTCCAGAATTGCTGGGATTACAGGTATGAGCCACTATACCCAGCTTCATCTTTCTTTTAACATTCAGAACACACTAAAAAGTGTCCAGAAACACAGGACAAAGTCATCCAAGAATAAAAACCTTGGATTGAGGGGGTTCCTCCAGGCTACACTGATTCGATTTTCTTGCCCTGGGGAACAACAGCACTTTCAAATCCAAAAAAAAAAAAATCATAGATGGTAAAAATCATAACTTTCACTCTGTGATAAAATTCTCTTTGAATAACAATAAAAATGGTAAAATAATCAGCATCAGCGGGTTGTACTGATGGTCTCTGTGGGCAGGTGTTTCTAACTGATTTCCAATTTCTCCCCTGGTAGAAGGTTCAGCTCAGGCAGCAACTGCCAGACAGTGTTAATGTGACTGAGTTGTAATAACAGAACAATTCTTAGAGAAAGAACTCTGGCCTCTCTAGTAAAAGTGCCACAGACCTCTTACCCTCCTCCAAAACAAGCTGGGAAAACAACACTGTTAAACTTCAAGGGTTGACAATGAAAGGAATTTGCACCCACTGAAGCCCAGGCCTGAGGTCAGGGAGGTTAGGGCCAAGGCCCAGAGAATATAAAAGCTACAGGACTCTCAGTCCAGGTCCTGCAGAGAAGGCGGGAATGGCCATGATCATGATCATTGGGCAGGTCTCCTCTCTCTAACATTCTTTTGTGCTTGGAATAAAACTCCAAGTGATTTTCAAATGGCTGCGGACAACAGCACAGACGAAATTCTCCTCTTCTCCACCCTAGCCCACATGCCCCAACTCAACCCTCCAGAGTCAGCCTAGTACACAGACAAGGGCCCTCGCTGACAGGGTGGCTCCTGCACTGGATGGAACTGCACACCCAACAGTGTGCATCATGATCATTTGCATCATGATCTGGTGTCACATTAAAAGGTTTTCTGATGGTACAGAGGTTCTGTATCCAGCAAACAAGTGCTCATATTTGGCATCATACTGCACAGTTGAAGTGGATTAAATTTAAATACAAAAATACCTCGAAAATGTTGATTTTTTTAAAAAGGACTATAAATGTGAAGGTCATCTTTTGGCCTGCGGACTTCTCCCTTTAGCATGTACAGCAGGAAGCCAAAAAAACAGTTGCCCCACCCCACTTGTGCCTGAGTCTTCCCCACCAGAACTGAGCTCACTTAATTCTGGGCAGGGGCAATGGACCATAGCCCATCCCAATTTCTCCTTCCACCTGTTTCACTGCAATCCTGCATCTCTCCCAGGGATCCCATTCCTCAGGAAACAACTCTTTTCCCAGTTTCTCAGCTTGCAGCTCTGTCTACATCATCCTGCCGAGGACATGAGAGCTGTTTGCCTTCCACAACCCTCTGGTTTTAAGTTCTTTGGAGCCCCCTGACCACCTGCCTTGGTGCTTCCCTTCTGCCCGTCCCTCCCTCAAGGCCAGACAGCTGCCTTTCTTCCTCTTCTCATCCCTTGGCCTTTCTGCCTCACTCCAAAATGGCTGATCCCTGTCAGTGTTAACACTTGGCTTTGTCACTAGAGTTTCCCCTATTCCTAATCCCAGGGCTTATTTGTCTCTTCCTATACTTATCTCAACCTGATATTTGTGTATTCACTACTGGTCTTCCCCTACTACCAGAATTTAAGCCATCCATTTCCATTCTGGAGGATAAATTGTGTCTAGACTAAGACAAGTCAGTGATCAGCTAGCACAAGGGAAAAGCTTCAAAAAAAAAAAAAAAAAAAAAAAGAATGCCAGCTCCTGAACTCCCTTGCTCCTGCTGAGTGTGAGATAACACCTGGGAGATAACAGCCCACCCATTAAGGAAGGTGGCACCTGGCACTGGCATCATGACTGAGAATCTATCTGTGCAACCCCAATCTCTTGGTGGGTGAGGAAATAAGCTTATCTAAGCTGCAAAGCTGAGTTTTCTGTTTCTCCAAGTCAAATTTACTCCTAACTATTCCGTTACTGTCTGAGTATCCCAGAACCCATGCTCAGTGTGGGCAGGGACAGCAACTTCTACTTCCAAAGTTTCCAGTGCTGGGAATGTTGCTTCCCTATCATGTGCAAGGCCCTGGGTTTGATTCCCAGCACCACACACAAAAAAAAAAATCCAGAGACAAGGCAGAAGCAGAAAAAGAGGGCAGGAACTGGCTCACGGGTGAAAGAGATGATTTAACCACATAGAAAGGGCAAGGTGTGGTGACACACACCTGTAATTCCAACTACTCTGGAGGTTAAGGCACGAGAAATTCCAAATTCAAAGCCATCGGGTAACCTAGTCAAATCCTGTCTCAAAATAAAATTTAAAAGGGTTGTGATTAAGGGGCTGGGGTTGTGGCTCAGCAGTAGAGCGCTCTTCTAGCACGTTCAAAATGCTGGGTTCAATTCTCAGCACTACATCAAAATAAATAAAATAAAGGCATTGTGTCCAACTACAACTAAAAAATAAATATTAAAAAAAAAAAAAAGGATTGTGATGCAACTCGGTTAATAAAGCGCTTGGCTAGAAAGGACCTAGATTCCATCGCTAGTACCACCAAAAACAAACAAACCAAACAGTACAAAAGATAAAAATTTCCGTAGGAAAGCCTAAGGAATAGGAATAGTTTTTCACCCTGGAGCACAGAGATGAAGTTGGACTCTGGCTTCTGGGGGAGATTGTTGGTGGCAAAGATTTCTGAGTCACAGTGACATAAACTATGTTCCCAGCTCCACCACACCCAGCACTAAAGTCATTAGCCTCTTCAACCTCTTAATTGGCTTGTTACATAAGTAATAAGGAAAACCTGTCTCCTTACCTAGTCTTGAATGCAAAAAGGTTACATATACACACTCAACTCTCTGACCACCAGAGGATGAAATCATTGATAAGAGGAAAAAGGTTAAAAGGTTACAGCATTTTAATAAGGTGAATAAGGATGCAAGTGACCCTGAAGGGACAGTTGCCAGGAAAGGTGAGTCTGGAAGACAGAGGAGTTCTGGGCAACAAACTCTGCACCTGCTAAGGGGTTGTGGGAATCCTGTTAAGTTCTTAATATAACATGTTTTTCCTAAAAGAGTATCAGGAATGCAGAATATACCATGTGAAAAAAATAGAGGACATTATTTCTCAAAAGCTCAAAAGCCAGTTCTGTCTAAATTAACAAGTATAAAGGCTAAATATACACAGCATTCCATAAGGTGTGGGACAAGGAAGGCAACTAAAATAAGCTTCTTACTCTCAAGAAGAGTAAGACAAGCAAACATAAATTCACAGAATGGACATGTGTTGAGGAAGCAAGGGCACTTACAACAGGTGGCCTATTGCTTGAGCTCTCAAGAACAGGTAGGTCACAAGAAGTGAGGCGGGGAAAGGACAGAAAAGTCCCCAGCCCCATCCTGTTATCAGGTACTGAGACCATGGTGTGGCTATATAGTAGGATGTGTAAGAAAAAGACTGGGAAGGTGGCCTGGGACATGGGAGAAACCTGGTTATCCACACTCTGGGAACAAGGACCAGGACAGTGGCTAACTATTATTACCAAGAGAAGGGAGGCTCACCGACAGAGAGTTCAAGTCCCCTGCAAACTTCTCACAGTGGACTTAAGGTCATCACCTTACTTCCAGATGACTTCAATCAAAACACAACAGATTTCAAAACATAAATAATTTTAACACTCTGAAATGAAACCAGAGTTCCTATTTAATTGAAACTAAAAGCACTGAACTGTAATACATGAAGCTTTTTAACCATTTCCTGCCTAAAGTTGTTGCTGCCCATGCTTCCCACTAACCTGACCTTGACTTTCTTTGCAGTGGTAGGGCTCTTTCTCCCAAAGAGAGAATGCTCTTCAAAGGCTAAAGGCATGTTAGTGCTTTGCATGAGCAGGTGATCAACTTTGACCTTTGCCAAATTAAATTAGAAGAGACTCAACCTCCTTTCTGTAGGAAAGCCTGGCAAGGGTGGTATATTCTATCAGGAGAGTCCTAAGGATGGGGCAGTTGACATATAATTCCAGGGGGTTCCCCCTTGCCTCAGCACTGACCTCAACAGGTTCAAGCTTCTGAACAAGGGGCACTTGTGTGTTGCTACACATCCACAGCTCAAGAGAGGCATATCTAAGTCTGAAGATTTAGGAGTCTCAGGGCCAAGCTCCCCTTAAGTTCTCAGTTGTTAAGTCCAAAAAGACAACACTCATGGAGGACTTTCTACTTCTGAGGGGCATCCAACAGACCATCTGACAACTCTTCCCACAAATGTCTCTGACACAGACCTTCTTGTGGGATGATCCTCTCCAGTTCCTGATGATTGTTCTACTACGAGCTACAGGCAGGTGCCAGGTATGCTTCCCTCAGGCTTATGAGATCAGGGATGTCACTTCAGTTTTCTGGCCTTTTTCCTAATCTATAAAAGCAAGGAGCACAGCTATTTAATATGACAGCTCTGTATCTATCTTTTCAACTTCTTAAATTTTAAAAAGCACTGGTACCAGGCTGGGATTGTGGCTCATCGGTAGAATGCTCGCCTAGCATGTGTGAGGCCCTGGGTTCGATCCTCAGCACCACATAAAAATAAATATACTGTGTTCAACTATAATTTTAAAAAAAAAATGTATACACACACACACACCCACACACACACCCCCACATAAAAGCACCTGTATCAGATGCAGTGTTGCGCACCTGGAATCCCAGTGACTCATGAGGCTAAGGCAGAAGGATCATAAGTTCAAAGCCAGCTTCATCAACTTAGCAAGGCCTTAAACAACTTAGTGAGATTTGTCTCAAAATAAAAGACAAAAAGGATTGGGAGTTTGACTCAGTGGTTAAGCACCCCTGGGTTCAATCCCCAGTGAGTGGATAAAAATAAATAAATATTTTTAATATATTTTAAAAATATACTAAAAAATATTTTTATTAAAAATATAAATTTTTTTTAAAAAAAATAAAAAGCAGAGGCTGGGTTTGGCTCAGTGGTAGACCGCTCGCCTAGCATGTGTGAGGCCCTGGGTTTGATCTTCAGTACCACATAAAAATAAATAAATAAAATAAAAATATTGTGCCCAACTATAACTAAAAAATAAATATATATTTTAAAAATAAATAAATAGAATAGAATAAAAAACACCTGCATCTACACTTGTATCTGTTCAAGAAATGGATGGTGAACATGAGGAGGTGCCAGAATTTAGTCATGTGTCACTAAAGTTTATTTGAGGGCCCAGACTCTATGACTGTGATGGGCCTCATCAACTGGCCACCTTTTCTTGTTCAGAGACAAAAGACCCAATCCTGCAGCTGTCCTTTCCCATGTGACCAATCTTGGTCACTATGCTAGTGCCATCTTGTCTCCAGCTGGAACTAGTCAAGGACTCACCAAGGACATGTGACAATCACCCAGGGGAATGGGGTAGGGCAGGTTCTGGTCTCCTCAGTTCAAGGAGCCACAGCCCGGGCTCCAAAGGCCATGACAAGGCTATCATATATAGCCTCACCTATTAAATTTTGATACTAACAATGCTTTATGATTGCTATAAATGTGAACTACAGGACAATGAATGACCAATAACAACTAATAATAGCACAGCCCTCCTTTAAGCTTTCTTATTCAGCAAAACCAATAAAAAGGCAGTTCCTGAGCATCCTGGTACTCTATGACTACCCTGTCTGGAGGGAGGCTACTCTGAAGGGCAGAGAGTCAGTCAGCATTCGGCTTTCCAATTCCTTTCCTGCTCACACACAGTGCCAGCAGCATGATCACTCTCTATGTCCTCCTTCCAATGTTACCCATAAATCTATTCTGACTTGTGGGCCCCAAGCCCTTCCTGAAAATGTCCTAGAAATAAATTTCAAATGTGACTCTGTCTGCCCTGGCTTTCTGAATCATCTCCCTAATGGGAGGCCTGTGGGTGGATTGCCTACCTCCAGAGCCTGCAGTGACTAACTCCTGCTAGAGAGCTAAACACAATTCTCCAAAGACAGAGCTTAGGATGGGAGAGCTAGACTTTGGACACAATCCACACAAGCCTCATCCAGACTGTTACCACGTAGGACAGCTTTTTCATGGCCTGGGTCAGACTACTGCCCACCACCATTCCACCAATGAAGCAAAACCTCAGGTGCACCAAGATCCAGGTCTGCTATTATGCCACCGTGAACCCATTTATACTAAGCCAGTTAAAACTGGGGGTTCTTTTTTCCTTTTTGTCAATTTTAACTTGTTATGTATTACAGCAGAATGCATTACAATTCATGTTACACATACAGAACACAATCTTTCATATCTCTGGTTGTACACAAAACTGGGGGTTCTATTTAGGTATTTTGGGGGGATAACAGGGATTAAACTCAGGGGCACCCAACCACTGAGCCACAACCGCAGCCTTATTTTGTATTTTATTTAGAGACAGAGTCTGAGTTGATAAGAGCCTTGCCATTGCTGAGGCTGGCTTTGAATTTGCAGTCCTCCTGACTCAGCCTCCCGACGTGCTGGGATTATAGGTGCCTGGCTCTATTTAGGTATTTCTAAGTTAAAGAAACTGATGCATGCATGCTCCCTTATCACTAATGCTGTCATTTAGTATAGATGAGAGGATATTTTAAAACAATTTGTATTATCTTCTCTCTGAATGAGTATATAAATTACACCCATACATACCCAAGATTATCATAGTAAAACTGCCTTAGCTCTGCTGTATGGAATTCACTAGTATCAGGACTGCTACAGTAGACTAAAGGCAACCATACTATCAGATCCCTATGAAGAGGCTGGGGGTGCCATCCAGTCCTATACAGTCTCCCACTCCATACAGATGTCCTGCCTCTCTATCAGGGGTGGAGTCTGGAGAAAGCTTTCAAGCTGTTCTAACCAATGTAACAGGCAGCAATGTGCAATCTGGGCCTAGGCTTCAGAAGGCTTGCAATAATCACTTCTCCCTAGAGCTAACCTGAGACTAGGCACAAGGGTAGTTCTGATCTCCCAGAGGATGGCAGGGCCCATTAAGCAGCCAGCACCACCTGCCAGACACAACAAAGACCTTCATAGCCCCTGCCCAGCTAAGTCTCAGATGTACAGAGGTGCCCTGGGAGTCAATAGGGGGATGCCAGACAACCCACAGAATCAAGAGAAATACCACATTGGTGCCATTTTAAGTTTGGGGTGGGTTATTTCACCAATGCTCTCAGGAAACAGGCTTTTCCTGTAAGGGGGTGGGGGAGGATCCAAGATACCCCAAGACCACTCTCTTAAGCAGCTTTGTGACATTCCTCAGAAAAGGAGAGCACTTACCTCTGCCCTAGATCTGCACATTCCCAGAGTGGCAATTCTCCAGGGAGGCCAGACAGAAAGAACCACAGCAATCACCTTGGGGTCATCTGACTAGGGCTCACTGAGCAAGTATCAACCCTCTCTATCCTCCACTGCAATGACTCAGCAGCCCTTTGAAGAGGAGCCTTAGTCCAGCTCCACAAAGCAGCTGCTTCAGAGTTTTAAGTACAATGCCTCTATCTTCCAATCACAAACTCCTCTCCTCATAGCCAAAACAGAGATGCATAGTGCTAGGAAAGATTTTCAAGGGCCCAAAGATCTCCCACAAGGCACCCTTGGGTAGAGAAGGGAACCAGAGAGCAGGGCACCTAGAGGCTGAACAAGGTGTCTATACAATGTGATGACTTCTCCTAAAGCACTGGCACTTTTTAATTTTGTTTTGTTTGAGGTGGTGGGGATTGAATCCAGAGATGCTCTACCACTTAAGCTTCATCACAACTCCTTTTTTGGGGAGTAGGGTTGGGTGCGGGTAACGGGTATTGAACTCAGGGCACTCGACTTGAGTCACATCCCCAGCCCTATTTTGTATTTTATTAAGAGACAGGGTCTCAATGAGTTGCTTAGTACCTCGCTTTTGCTGAAGCTGGCTTTGAACTTGCGATCCTCCTGCCTCAGCCTCCTGAGTCACTGGGATTATAGGCATTCGCCACAGTGTGCAGCTTCACCCCCAATCCTCTTTATGTTTTATTTGTGAGGGGGAATCTCACTAAGTTGCCCAGGCTGGCCTCGAACTTGCAGTCCCCCTGACTCAGCTTCCCTAGCTGCAGGGATTACAGGTGTATGCCACTATACCCCGTGGCACTGGCTCTTTTAGAAACTTCTCTTCACTGCCACCCTGAGCAAGAGAGGCAGAGCTGCTTTCCCTCCCATGCTGCACAACAATGGTGCACAGTCCATCACTCAGCACAGGCCTCTAACAAAAATGTCAAAAGCTGTGAACTGGTTGGGTACAATGGTGCACCCCTGTAATTCCAGTGTCTTGGGAGGCTAAGGCAGGAGGATCACAAGTTCAAATCTGACCTCAGCAACTTAGCAAGGCCCTAAACAACTTAGCAAGACTCTGTCTCTAAATAAAATATAAAAAAGGGCTGGGAATGTGGCTCGTGGTTAAATGCCTCTGGGTTCAAACCCTGGTACTAAGAAAAAAAAAAAAAAAAAGCTGCAAACTACTCACTTAGACAGGTGGATATACTGCTTTATGCTGTTGCTTTCAGAGTTTTTAATTTATCCACTAATTGAACCATAAATGCAAACCCATTAAGAGTAAAATATTGTGATGTAGCTCAATGTTAAATCACAAATTCATGCATTTAATCCCTAACATCACTGCCCCCAAAAACCCCCAAAACTCTCTAGGACGTATTCCAAGCACCACACAGTAACCAAAATGCCTTCTGAATTTCTCCCAAAAATAAATCATTGAAGTAGCATCAAAGTGTTCCACAGATATTCCAACACAGCTGCTCCTTGTCATGTTGAGAACAGTGGAAAACCACCACCCTGCACCAAGAGCAAAGCCATTGTAAGGGTAACTTAAGCCTCAGATCAGTACAGAAAAGAGCATGCCAGGCTCCTATTCCCGTAAGTGCAGCCAAGTCAATTTCACTGCTACAGAGTAAAAAGACCCATATCACTGCATGATAGGGACTGTGTGTATGTTTTTCAGCTGATTCATTCATAGAATATAGGAGGATTATGTTTCATAAACATAGAAGGAAGAGCCAAAGGGCCAAATGCAGAGGTGAGAATGACAGCCCGGCAGCATGCCCTGAATACACAGAGCCCTCACTCCTTCAGCAACCACGTGTGAACCAGAGTTCTTACCACACTTTAGGAGTGGATAAGCAAAAGGCACAAGAAAAAGTCAACAAGAAATGGGCATCAATTAACAAGAACCAGAAGACAGGCCTTCAGAAGTAGAGAGGGGTTCCAACAAGAAGACACAAAACAGGGAAAGAGCTCTGGAGTCCAGGAAAAGTTATGGGAAAGCCAAATAATCAGGCAAAGAAGGAAAGAGGAGCCAATGGCTGGAATTCTCAAAGCAGGTACTGGAGCACAGCAGAGAGGACAACTGCCCTAGTTCCTTCCACCCTCTCAGGACCAAACCTCAGTCCTCCTTAGAAAGGTCAGAACCTGCTGACCAATGCACTGGGAATAACTAGATGCTACTCCAAACTTGGGAGTTGGCCCCTGTCCCTACCAAACAAAATGAGACCAATATCCAAACCAGTGTGGGCTTAACAGTTCCCAACTATTTATCTTAAACATTAACTGTTTCATTTGACTTTTTTGGTTTTTCTTTTTAGTTTTATAGTCTGGGACTCAAACTCAGGGACTCACAAATACTAGGAAAGTGTTCTACCACTAAGCTATCTCTGAGCTCTTTCCGTTTTTTTTGTTTGTTTGTTTGTTTTTTTCAGACAGAGTATCTATCATAAGTTGCCCAGACTGACCTCAAAATTATAATCCACCTGGCCTTAGCCTCCTGAGGTAGCCAGGATTATAGGCATGTACCATAATGCCTGGCAGTTTTGACTGTTTTTAAGACAAAAATACAAATAGTCACCATTCCATGTGTCCTGCTTAGACCCTCAAAAGGCAGGACTTGATCTGCTGAGGTACAGGTCACCCTCAAAGTTTCCTAAGAAAGTTCAGTGAGGAGTGCAGATGCCAGCCTAGAACAGAGAAAACAGTCTTGGATAAGATCAAATTCAGAAACAAATGGCAGGACAGTGAGCCAGGTGCAGAGGAAGACTCAGCCAATTGACAGTACTGCCTAGGAAGCAGAACCAGAGGAAGAAGGAATGTGCAGTTTTGATTTGCTCTAATACTTTATGACAGACGAAATGTTTGCAAGCAAACATTTTCTTTTTTTCTTTCTTCCTTTTTCTTCTTGCAATCTGGGGATCAAACCCGGGCCTCAGCATGCTAAGCAAACATCTGCCACCGAGCTACATTCCCATCCCTAAATATTTTAAAAACAAGTTTTCTTTAAAAAGAAGAATGGGTTAAGGGTGTAGCTAAGTGGTAAAGCACTTTTCCAGCATGCTTGAGGCCCCAGGTTTGATCCCAAGCACCAAATGTTTTATAATTGAAAAATAAATAAATAAATAATGAAGAGGGGCAGGGATAGAAGCCAGGTGTGGTGATATATACCTGTTATCCCACACACACACACACACATACACACACACACACACACACAAGAAAACAGGGATACAACAACCAACTATAAAGTTTAAATCCAAATGTAAATGGCAACTTTAAGCCAGATATTGTAGCATATACCTGTAATCCCAACAACTAGAGAGGCTGAGGAAGGAGGATCGCCTATTCAAAGCCAGCCTCAGCAATTTAGCAAGGTCCTAGGCAATTTAGTGAGACCCTATCTCAAAATAAAAAACAAAGGACTGGAGATGTAGCCAATGGTTAAATATTCCTAGATTTAATCTCTGGTATCAAACAATAAAAACAGGGTAGGGATGGGATGGGGGGAAGCTTTAAGATTGCAATGATTTAGTCAGTTAAGAGCAGTGGCACATACATACCTGTAATCCCAGCGGCTCAGGAGGCTGGGATAGGAGGATCAAAAGTTCAAAGCCAGCCTCAGCAAAAGCAAGGCACTAAGCAACTCACTGAGACCTTGTCTCTAAATAAAATACAAACAGGGCTGTGGATGTGGCTCAGTGGTCAAGTGCCCCTGAGTTCAATCCCCAGTACCTCTTCCCTCACCCCAAAAATTACAATGATTTAAATACAGACCAAAGATGAGATTCAATTAGAGAAATACCCTATTAATTTTATTTGGTATGGTTATGAAAACATCTCATTATCAGTCAGAGTGATGCATTTCATGCCAGAAATGACACAAGTCTGGGATTTGCCTTAATATAATCCAGTGGCTAATCATGGTAGCACACCTTATAATCCCATATACTCAGGAAGCTAAAGCAGGAGGATCCCAAGTTTGAGGCCAGCCTCAGCAACTAGTAAGACCCAGTCTCAAAACAAAAATAAAAAGGGCTGAGGATATCGTTCAGTAGCAAAGTGCCCCCACCCTGGGTTCAATCCCCATTATTATAAAAACTCCAGTGGGACCCCCACCCATAACAAATCAATCAACAAAAAATAAGTGGGTCACAAACTGGGTTTTAACAGACTAGCACAGGGTGGAGCTACTGAAGCTGGAAGATGGGTCTCCTCAGGTGCTTCCTTTATACTCCTCTCTATTACCTGACTTGAAGACACAGTGATACGAAGCTCAAAAATTAGTAATAAAAAAGCAGTGCTGGGCAGAAGAGGGAGACACTGAGTTTGTTCTGCTTCTACTGGATGTGAAAGGTCAATCCCAGAAGCAGTTGAGCTTTCTAAAAATGTATATGGAATCTGACCTCAGGACATTTCTGAAGTGGAAGTGGGAGATAAGAAAGATGATCTAAATCTTACAGTAATTGTATTATCTCTACCTAAACTATGTGTTCTAAAAGGGCATAAATTAAGCATTCTTAATAAAGTAAAGCATTTCTAGGCTGTGAATCCTAACCCTCTATGGGTCACAGATGCTTTTCAAAATTTGAAAGAAATTATGGAATATCTTGCTTGAAAAACATGCATGCACCAAATATGGGTTTAATTCAGTTTGAATAGGATCCACCTCACTGTCTGCAAAGTAGACGAGAAATGAAATCCCACTAGATCAAAATGAAATCCCACCAGGATCCCTGAATCAGTCCTCCTTCTATTCTCAGGCTAAGAGGCACAGAGCACATACCTGATAATGAAAGAGTTCCTCAGAGACTCAGAAATGGTCATAAAATCTGCCAAGGACCTACACACACCTTCTGATTAAAGTACAAAATCCCTTATAAGCACAACCCCTCCAGTGGACCTCTCCTGAATGTGATCATTTCCCCAGCAGCCCTTATCTGTGTGTGTGTGTGGGGGGGGGGGGGGGGGGCCTTGGCTCAAGCTAAACTGGGTACTCTTACCCCACCTTAGGGACACAGCAGGTATCCTAACCAGTTCCCTTACTCTCCAGCCATCACATTCTGCTTTCTCTAATACCATGTGGTAAAAAGAATTTTCAAGAACTAGTCATTTACACATCCAAGGAACACAAAGCCACCATGCCTCCACAAAACTCTGTTTAAAAGCTACATCAATAGCAGCTACACTAGTATCAGTCCCATGTGGAGAAAACTGTGGCCATTGCTACTGTGTGTCCTACCACCCAGAGGCCACTCAGGAATGGGCACCATGACCACGTAGCTCACAGCCAGGTCCTTTTTATCTCTCTCACATTCAAGGTGCTGTCATTCAGGAGCTGCAATCTCTACATCCTAACACGACTTAAAATGAGTTGGTTGGTCACAAAAAGGTTATTTGAGAAAAGACTGGCACAAGATGACAGTCTTTGACTCTGAAATGTTTGGGCTATGTTATGTCAGACACAATCTGTACCTGCTGTCATCAGGAACCTCCAGGATTCAACATAACTAAAGCAGAAGCACGTTCATAGGACACTTCTTTTTGGGGAAAGGGCTAAGCAAGGGGTGTTACTGCCAATCCAGGGCCTGGTGGATCCAGCTATCTCAAAAACAGTTTCACTCTTCAATGTCACTGACACCTGAAGGTGAAACATATTCACAGGCCAATGAGCACATACTATTGGTAAGATAACCTCATGATTCAAGGGTGGGATAAAGGCACAATTAACAGTATGAATAAACAATGCTGGCTGACCATGCCCTCCATGTAAATGCTGAGCACCATGCCTCTCATTTCCTTCTACTCTTCCAGAGACCAGACAGATGAGATACAGATGAGGAACTATAGAATCTACCCTCCACCCACACTGCACTGCAACCCCACCCATCAAGTTGGCAGCCTTACCTAAAAACAAAGAAATGGCTACTGGCACCTATAAATATTCACTGGCCACAAACTGAATAAACACACTGTTCCAGGTGTAACTTATATCAGCAAACATGTAAAGAAAGTGATCTAAGAAGAAGATGCCCCTATAAGTAACAGAGAAATCAGAAAGAAACAGAAACACAATGATCTAAAAGGTCATTTAGGGGCTGGAGTTATAGCTCAGTGATAGAGGGCGTCCCTAGCATGTGCAAAGTACTGGGTTCGATCTCAATACCACATATAAATTAAAAAAATAAAGATCCATTGACAACCATAAATAAATAAATAGAAGGTCATTTATACAGAAATTGCATTAAGCGACTTTAAGGTATATCATATGTAAGTGTCTTCTCAGAACAGTTAGGATGGAAGAGCTTCCTGAGGTCCCATTCTTTCCCATATACTTTCTTTCCTCAAAGGCTTCATCCTGAAGTAGCCATGGGGGAGATCCTGGAAGGCCACATGCATGCTTCCTCAAGTCTTTATAGAATAAACACGTAATTGCTCACATCCTCACAGGGCTTCATACGTGTTTTCTCTTATCCTTGTAGGGCCATACAAGTGCTTCTTCACATCCTTGCAGGGGTATACATGAGCATCCTTTTATCCTCATATGGCCATACATGTGCTTCTTCATCTGCTAGTTGGATTGATCCTGTTGTCAACTACTGTACATCAAGCAAGGGAACGAATTCTGTTGAGGCCACACTGGTTTAATGCAAACGGTGTGGTGGTCGGTGCAGGGCTCCAGTCGCCTGTCTGTCTGCCCAATGACTGCTCAGGATGCGCACACTTACCTGGGCATCCAGTCAGCACTAGAACAACACACCAATATGGAAGATCATCCTGTGAAACTTACCTTATGTACACTTTTGGGATTCTCCAGCCAAGCACAATACATCTCCTCCACATAGTTCGAACTAGTTCCACTCAGAAAAGGTTCAGCAGCGACAGGTGCAGAATAGCACCGAATCTGTTGAAACGTCCTAATTGCTGCTGGTTTGTTTTGTGAAAATGTCTTAATAGTCTGGGAAGCCGTCAACGGCCTCAACTTAGCAGCACAAGTCCTTAAATGAAACATTTTTGTCCTGAAATCTTTCCCAACTACCTGTAGGGAAAAAAACAAGAAAGAAAAGTTTTAAAACAGCATTATAGAAACTTAGGCTACAAAAAAAAATTAAAAATCCCTTACCCTACTCTGGACAAAGATCCTGATCTATAAATGCATTTGCAATAGCATTCTGCCTACTCAGTGCCTGAATCCACCAGCCAAAGAGCTAGACAGAGCAAGACTATGTCAAGCTGACACACATACTTGCAATGCCTACTAGGAGGCATGGGCTAGCCCAAGGGAGGTTGGTACACAGTTGTAGATGTTATCATCTGCATTGAAAAAGTGCAAAACTAGTTTGAGGGGTTTAACAAAAGTGACTTTCTTTATGTTTATATATTATATAAAACAACCACAAAAAAGGCAAGGACCAGGCATGGTGGTGTACACCTATAATCCTAGCAGCTCAGGAGGCTGAGGCAAGAGGATCCTCAAGTTCAAAGTCAGACTCAGCAACTTACTGAGGCCCTATCTTGATAAAATAAAAAAATAAAAAGGACTATAGATGTGGCTCAGTGGTCAGGTGCCCCTTGGTTCAATCCCTGGTTAAAAAAAAAAAAGGGGGGGCTGGGGATGTGGCTCAAGCGGTAGCGTGCTCGCCTGGCATGCGTGCGGCCCGGGTTCGATCCTCAGCACCACATACAAAACAAAGATGTTGTATCCGCCGATAACTAAAAAATAAATATTAAAAAAAAAAAAAAGGCAACAAGGATTAATTAATTTAGGATAAGGATTAACTGCAGACGAGAAAGACATTTTCTAATCTATTAAGACCCTACTGAATACTTGCTATCCTCACAGTGCTCTGGAAAATTCAAGGAAATTAGAAAAAATAGTTTGTTTACACTCAAGTAATTTACTCCTGAGACATAAAAATGGCATAAAGAAAGCCTTGAGTACTTGAGTGGCACAGAACATGCCAAGAAAACCCTCTGAGGTGTGGGTTCCTTCCAGGTAGAAGTGTCTCAGACAGTAAGGATATAGACCAGAAGGAAGGAAGAGAGGCACTGCATGTGGAAGGACTCAGGACTTGCAGACAAAAAGACAGAAGTAAAAAAGTGGTAAGAGACTGAGAGAAAAGTCAGATCTGTGGTGCCAGGAAGGAAGAATGAGGAAAAGTCAGACTGTGACTGGCATTTAGCCTGTCCTTAAATCCTGTGGAGGCAGATGTCTAAGCAAATGAGCACAAGGGCTCTACACAACTGAAATAATAGAGCAGTTAAGTAATCTGTGCAAAAACTGTGCATAAACCCACACACTCTACAGATAGCCTGAGTGGGTGTTCCTTACATCTTATCAATGTCACAGGATTACCAGTAGTAGAACCAGGATCCCTATCCAACCCTCTTAACAGTGGAATCCTCTTCTGCTCTACAACAACCTGCCAGGCCCACCAATCTCTTATATCCACTGGACTAGAGAGAGGGAGAAGCTGAGTCCAGGGGCAAGGGAGGTCTGAACTAGACAGGAAGGAAGGCGCAGAGAGGAAGGAGAGATTTAGATTCATCCACTGATTTGCTTGATCTAATTTATAATCCTCTATCAAAATAGTCATTTTATAAAAGTAGTTATATGTCCACCGGAACTTGAAAGAGTTTAGAGATATTATACTGTTCCCAAAGAGTCTCAAAAACGACTTCCAGCCACTCCCAGGAACCCTGCTGCCTCTAGACAGTGACTCTCTTCCAAGAGAATGAAGATTGCTTCTCTTCCTCTGAGTTCTAGCTGCCAATGGGCAACCAGTCCCAGCAAAAGGGACCCTGGGAGCGCTTTGGTCTCGGGGTCAAGAGGCTGAAACATCAATGGACAAAGAGGAAAGTTCCATGAAATGACACTGCCTAAGAGGGCTGGGAGATAAGTGTGTGTGTGTGTGTGTGTGTGTGTGTGTGTTTGTGGGGTCCTACTGGACTCAATGATTGCTTGTTTGTTCATGATTCTGCTCAAAGCAGATTCTCTGGCAGTAAAATTGAAATTACATACCATGTCCAGAGCTTGGGGTGTAGTTCTGTGGTACAGCATGCACTTAACATACTCATGGACCTGGGTTCAATCCCAACACCAAAACAATAACAAATACACCTCATTTCATATGTACCTGATATAATCCAAGTTCTGAAATTATAAAATGTATGGAAATAAATGTAACTCCCAAAATCGTCTGTACTTTTTATTAGAGCCTTCTTCCTGGCCCAGATATACTCAGACTATACGTAGAGACAATGAAAATATAACATGTCCTTCTCTGGCTGCTCTAGTGTTGAGTTAAAAAAAAAAAAAAAAAAGGTCAGTAAAAAGGAAAACAGAATAGATTGTGTAAAAACAAACTAAACAAGCAAAAAATTTGCTCCTCCTGAATTAATGGTGAATAAGCAATATATTTCTAGATTAATTACAGCATGTGACCTTAATTCCTGCATTTTCTTTTACTTTAGAAATCAAAAGTTTTTTGTTAACTCAACAGTAGTTCTTCTGACTTCCCATTATACTCTAATTTTTCCCACTAATAAATTTAAGGCAAACAGCTACTAACATTAGTAGCAAAAATACTACTGTTGTTGCTAAATTTTTTTATTACTCAGATCCAGAAGAAAACACTCATTCATCTAACATCCTTATTATCAAGGCAGCAAGAGATATCCAACTACCTCTAATATAGGGTTTTTTCTCCTGTAGTCACTGAGTCTGATAGTTTATTGCTACCCAGCAGTCAACAGGACAGCCACAGATCTTCAACTTCCCTTACAATGATGACTCATAGGAAAGTTGCCCTTCAGCAGATGGCGCAATACCCCTTCTCCACCCAGGAATGGCCAGGAAAGTTGCTTGCTGTCTATACTCTGACAGACCCATAGAGCTGACACTAGATTTATACTGCCAATTCTGGTAAATAGCCTGTCCTTCACCCTTCTCCCTTACATAATGTGGTAAGGAGATACTAAATGTGAAAAGAAAGAAAACTACCGGCCAATCAACTTTAGGTTTTAAGTCACAATATTAACATTCTTTTGAGTGATACTAGTCAATATTAAGGATAATATATCAAGGGTGGGAGACGTAGCTCATGGGTAGAGCACCTGCTTAAAAAAACAGTTCTACTTAACAAGTGCACCAAGTTAGGGTTAGGGTTAGGGTTAGGATAAAAATAGTTTTAATAAATGATGCCGGGACAACTGTAGTTCCACGTGTACAGGAATGACCCCTAACTCACATCACATACAAATTTAATTCAAAATGGATCAAAGTCCTAAGTACAAGAGATAAAAGTGTCAGACACTTGAAGTTTTATAACTTTCAAGTTATGATGGAGTCTATCTTCTAGTAAATCTTCTACCAATAGAAGATTAGTCAAGACATCAAAAGTACAAAGAACACACACACACACAAAAAAAAAAAAAAAAAAAAACCAGACTTGATCAAAATATTTGTGCTTCAAAAGATCTATTAAGAAAGAAAAGACAGGGGCTGGGGTTGTGGCTTAGTGGTAAGGTGCTTGCCTAGCATGCATGAGGCACTGAGTTTGATCCTCAGCACCACATAAATATAAAATAAAGATATTTTGCCTACCTAAAACTAAAAAATAAATATTTTTTTTAAAATACAGACTAGAAGAAAGTATTTGAAAATCATTTATCATTTATCTGATATAGAACTTGTACACAGAAAATATCAAATAACCCAATCAAAAAAGAGGCAAAGAATTTGAATTGCTATTTCCCCAGGGATATACGAATGACTAGTAAGCACATGAAAAAATGTTCATGGCTCAACACCATGAATCATTAGTGAAATGAAAAAAATCAAAACCACAAGATGCCACTTTATACTCATTAGATATAATTAAAAAGAAATAACAAGTTTGGGCAAGGATAAGTAAATGGAAACTCCTACATTTCTGGCCGGAACATGAAATGATACAGTCGCTTTGGGAAAAGAATGGCAGTTCCTCAAATGCATAAACATAAAATTACCATATGACCAATTCCATGCCTCAATAGATAACTAAGACAAATGAAAACATATGCCCACAAAAAAACTGGTACAGTATTTTTTGAATAGCAACACTATTTGTAAAAGCAAAAAATATAATCTGAATATCTATTAATTGAGGAATACATATTGTGGTATATCCATATAATATAATATCATGTAATAAAAACAAATGAATTTTATGCATGCTACAATGTGGATGAACCCTGAAAAGATTACACTTAGTAATAACCACATATTTTTATTCCATTTATATGAAATGGTTATAACAGGAAAATTCATAGGGACAGAAAGTACAAAAGCGGTTGCCTAGTCCTGAGGCAGGGGAAAGGCACAAGGATGAGGATTGACTCTTAATGGATATGAGAGTATCTTTCCAGGGGAGATGAAAAAGCTCTAAAACTAGATTGTGCTGATGTTGTACAACCATCTGATATTCTCAAAAGTATTCAACCGTACGATTTAAGTGGGTATCTGGGTACAGTGGCACACACCTGATAAACAGGGCTGGGGATGTGGCTCATTGATTAAGTGTACCTGGGTTCAATCCCCAGTACCAAAAAAAAATTAAAAATTAAAAAAATTTAAGTGGGTAAATTGTACATTATGTAATTTATATCTTAATGAAGTTGTTTTAAAAGAATGATGTCTGAGAAAAAAATCCAAGAGAATTGATCAATAAAGTATACAAAATGATATAATCTGTAATCTGTTGATTTCAAGACTTATAATCTGTAATCTGTTGACTTCAAGAATAAATTTATACATTCAGAACAAGATATAAAAACAAAAAAGTAAAAATCAAAGAAAATTTTTGTTAAATGCCTTGCCTTATCCTTAAGAAATTATTACTTTGGGGCTGTGGTTGTGGCTTAGCAGTGGAGCTCTTGCCTGGCATGTGTTAGGCACTGGGTTTGAACCTCAGCAGCACATAAAAATAAATAAATAAAATAAAGGTATTATGTCCATCTATTTTATTTATATATATATATATATATGTGTGTGTGTGTGTATATTTTTTTTTAAAGAGAGAGTGAGAGACAGAGAGAGAGAGAGAGAGAGTGAAGAGAGAATTTTTTAATATTTATTTTTTAGTTATTGGCGGGCACAACATCTTTGTTTGTATGTGGTGCTGAGGATCAAACCCGGGCTGCACGCATGCAGGTGAGCGCGCTACCGCTTGAGCCACATCCCAACCCCCGTGTATTTTTTTTAAATGTAATTTTTTTTCTGAGTATGAAGCCCTCCAGGTCTGTGTCTAGAATTTCCTCTATATCCAAGGGTCACCTCTAAGTCCCTACTGCAGAATGCGGGAATAGGAGAAATATGTTGATGCCTATCAACATAACATTCAGAGGGATAACTGAAAAGGCAATGTCTAGCGAAAACAGCTTGTGCAATATCTTATCAACTGAGTCTTTGAGAAAAAAAAAAGCATACAAGCTTACCACCTATGTGTATTGGCTGGCAACCATTTTAAAGAACAATTTGAAAATATATTCCCTTTTATTTTATGTTTGTTTCAGACTCATTCTTCTTATGATTCAAGAACAAATACCTGCTTCATACCTGTGGCTGTTATTCCATGTTTGCAATTACTATAGTTTGAGCAGTGATACAAAGAACATATGTGTACAGAGTAAAACTATCAATTCTCCTTTACTGACTGAGAATCTCAAGCAATTCAACATCTTCTGCTAGTGATAATAATACCTCTTATTAAAGACAAACTGGGGGATAGGAGATGGAAAGGATTACATTTGAATGGGAAATTTATCAGTGTGACACCAATTCAGTGTGTGAGCCTTAATACCACACAGCTTGTGCTCAGTGTCTTTGAGTCACAAAGCAGAGACAGAAATTATTCTAATCTCATAACTCATACTGTGTGTTTGTAACTATAACACAAACATAAAAACACTTTTCAAACTTCAAAGTTTCTGTGATTAAAGAATTATAAATTACCAGGAAAAAAGGGCCAACCAGTGATATTTCTAAAAAGCTAAAAGTTCTAAGATATCTAAACATCAGTTAATTTAGTATAGCAGCCACTCTAACTTCTGAAACATTTGTACTCTATCTCCATCATTTAGCACAGAAGCCCACCTAGCTCACCAAATCACATTCCTTCATCACAGGAAGACCTCCAAAGTGAGTCCCCCAAATGAGCTTCAGTACCTGGGTATGGCCCTGCAGCTTTAGAGGTGTCAAGGGCTACAGGTGTCTGAAGAGGTTAACTTGTGAGAAGGGAGGTAGAGAGGTAATTTTTCAAGGTGCTGAAAGAGTACAAATTTTTAAATCTTTATGGAAAGTAAGATAATATGTCAACATTTTATTAAAGCATAGTCAAGACTGTTCCTTTCTGGTAAATATAGCTAAAAACATGAGATATTACATTTAAAACAAAATAAGACTCTAGAAGGTGAATAGAAGGAAGCAGATTGGTTAGGGATTGTGGCGCCCTAGAGGGGGACAGAGCAGTGAGTTCCCAGTTTTCTTTTTACTTCATGTCCCAGATCAAGTACTAGAGAAGCCTGAAATCCAAAAATGCCAACAGGTGTAGAAATAGCCACAACAAAAGCCTGTTCTCTCTAGCCAAAGAACCAGGAAAGGGGCAGCAAGGTGGAAAATTTAATTGCTCCAACACCAGAGAAAACACTGGGGGCCCCACCCTCACCCACTCAAGTGATGTCAGAGTAGAAACCAGAGACTTTCATCCCCCTCCCTGCCCCCACAATATTATCAGTGGGAACCCTATTTCAACCCTGCCCAGGAGTAATGAGGTCGCACCCCACCATCCCAGGCAGATTGCAATCAGTGGGGAACTTTCATCCAGAGCAGTAACAAGGAGTGCCTGCTCTGTACAGATACCCCTACAGAGCAAAACTGAGGCAGTTTTGCCCCCCAAGCAGTTCTACTCTGCTGAGAGATTTAAATAAAACTGTGTCTCATAACTTGACCCCCTAAATGTCCCAGCAGCAATCAAAGATCTCTCATTAAGAACCAGAACAATCTCAACTTAAAGAAATGACAACCCCAAGATGACAAAGCTGTTAGAATCATCTGGCAAATATTCTAAATGAGCTACCATCAAAGTGCTTTCATGAACAACTATGTACATGATTGAAACAAAGGGAAAACAGTCTCAGCAAAGAGAGAGAAAATATAAGGAAGAAAACAAATTCACAACTGAAAAAATGGAATAATGGATGGGTTAAACAGCAAAATAGAGAGGACAGAAGGTAACTGGTGAACTGGCAAAAGAAATTACCTAATCTGAAGATCAGTGAAAAGAGACTGAAAAAATATGAACAAGGCCTCAGAAAACATGGGACTATAACAAATATCTAATATTTGTATCATCAGAGTCCCAAAGAGAGGCTGAAAAAAAAAAAAATGGCTGGAATTTCCCTAAATTTGGCAAAAAGAATAAATTTAAGACATTCAAGAAACAGACCCCCAAAGAAACATACATAACCAAACTTGAAAACTCAAAGAAAAACCTTGTGAGAATTAAGAAAAAGAATGCATTATATACCAGAAAATTAAAAATTAAAATTAACTTTGAATGACTACAGTTCTCATCAGAAACTATGGAAGTCAAGAGGAATTAAAACAGTATTTTTTTTTCCTTTTCCTTTCCTTTTTTTTTTGGGGGGGCGGGTACTAGGGATTGAATCCAGAGGTACTTTACTACCGAGCCACATCCCCAGCCCTTTTTATTTTTTATTTTGAGACAGAGTCTTGCTAAATTGCTTAGGTTAGCCTTAACTTGTGATCCTCCTACCTCAGCCCCCAAGTCATGGGATTACAGGTAAGCACCACCACCTTCAGCTTGACACAGTATTTTTCAAGTGCCAAAGGAAAAGAACTGTCAATCTGAAATCATGTACCCATCAAAATATCCTTCAGCAATGAAAAAGAAATCAAGACATTCTTAGATGAAGAAAAACTAAGGATTTGTCATCAACAGACTTACTCTAAATGAATGGCTAAAATAAGCTCTCTGAACAGAAAGGAACTGATGAAAGAATCTTCAGCCTTGGCAAACTTGAAATAAACAAACAAACAAATAAGTAAAATGGGCTGGTGATAGGGGATATAGCTCCGTAGAGCACCTCGGGTTCAATTTCTAGTACCACACACAAACACATATACACACACTGAAAAGAAGAACCTTGAAACACTGATGAAGGGAGAAAGAACAATGAAAAGAACAAATACATGGATAAATACAATATCCTTGAGTTTCCTAAACTATGTTTGACAGTTGAAGCAAAAATTATGTCACCAGGTACAGTGGCACACATTTGACCTCAGGAATCCAGGAGGCAAAGTTCAAAGCTAGCCTGGACAACTTAGCAAGACCCTGTTCTCCCCAAAATTTAATAAGGCTCAGTGGTAGGTCACTTCCACCCCAGGATTGAATCCCCAGCATCAACAAAACAAAAACAAAGATAATATAAATATTATTTTAATATAATTTTAAAAATCAGAAAAAAAATCCAATTACAAAATGGGCAAAAGATAAAGACAGGCATTTTAAACAAAAGTATATACAGATGGACAAGTAAACACCTGAAAAGATGTTCAATATCATTTACCATCAGGGAAATGCAAATTAAAACAAAAATGAGACATTACTACATATATATTAGGATGGTTAAAATAAAAAATAGTAATATCACCAAATGCTGGCAAGGCTGTGAAGAAAATGGATTGGATTATACATACATTGCTGGCAGAAATATAAAATGATGGCAGAGTGGCACACACTTATAATCCCAGGTATTTCAGAGCCGAGGCTGAGTGATTGCAAGTTCTAGGTCAGACTCAACAATTTAGGGAGAACTTCATCTCAAAATAAAAAATAAAAAGGGCTGGTGATATAGCTCAATAGTAGAGCACCCCTGAGTTAAATTCCCAGAAAGAATGAAAGAAAGAGAGAAGGAAGGAAGATAGTATAACCATTCTGAAAAAGTTTAACCATTTCTTTGAAAACTAAGCAGGCACTAGAGATCTAGTGATTGCACACACACTTGGGCGTTTTCACAGAAAATGTCAACTTACATTTACATAAATACCTGTACATGAATGTTTATAGCAGACTTATTTGTACTAGCTAAGGAATGGAAACAGCCCACATGTCCTTCAATGGATGAATAGTTAAACCAACTGTGGTATATCTACAGCTTGAATGCCAGAAAAAGGAACAGTCACCAATAACACACAATCATGTGGATGAAACTCCAGGGAACTATGCCCAGTGAAAAAAAAAGACCATCTCAAAAGGCTGTATCAGTGCCTTTATTTGGCATTCTTGACACACCAAAATTATAGAAACAGTGAACTAGTTACCAGGAGCTGAGGGCAGCAGAAAAGTGGATATGGCTATAAAAAGGCAAGAGGGGGAATCCTTGTTACTTCTGTATCTTGAATTTTATTAATGTCAACATCAGCTTAAAATATTTACTGTAGTTCTGCAAAATGTTACCAATGGAGAAAAGTGGGAAAAACAATAGTGCAGGATCTATGCACTATTTGTTATGACTATGTACAATAGATTTGAATGTATAATTTCTCAAAATTTCATATTACTCAAATTTTTCAATAATTGGTACACTCATCTCAAAAACTAAAAATGATACTGTAAAACAGCACTCAAAGGAGTCACTTTTAATTGATCTCACTCCTCATGCCCTAGTAGGGGCACATACTAGACATATAAACATGGTAAATATTTGGCACTTAATAAATTATGCTTTCAAATTTAAAACCAACAAAAATTCATATGAGTATGAATTTCTGAGACTCAAGTCAGGAGTGGTGGCACATGCCTGTAACCCCAGCAACTCAGGAGGCTAAGGCAGGAGGATTTAAGTTCAAGACCAGCCTCAGGAACTCTAATGAGACCCTGTGTCAAATTTAAAAAAAAACAAACAAAAAAAAAAACCGTTAAAAATAACTGAATTGGGGCAGTGCTTGCATAATTGTGAATTTACTACAAACTACTGAACTGTGTGCTTTAAATGGGTAAAATGTAGTAAATGTAAATTATATCAAGTGAATTATACCTCAATAAAGCTGTTATTTAAGGCAGGGAGTGAAATATTAAAAGTACTCTCAAAAAAAAAAAAAAATAATGAGGATACTCTGATCTGTTCCAACTTCCCAAGATCCAGTCTTGAACTATTTTACAAAGCTACTATAGTGTTAAATATTTCCCTATTTTTGACTATTGCACCTAGTGTCACTCAACCTAATGTAGGCTCCTGAGAGCAACGTAACTGAATAGACTCCAAGTGCAGGACTATAAGACCAGGCACAAGGAAATCCCTATACTGTATGTTCTATCTGACTAGTATCAAGGCAAAGGGGCCCACAGACAGAGGTGGAACATGCCAAGGTCATGAAACCAAGGAAAAACTTGGAAAAAACCCTTTACTTTACTTGCTTTTACTTAATGCTTTTATCACCAACTTCAAAGGTCATGCAGCTGAAGCAATACACTCCTATCAACTTACATAACATCTGACATATGCGTCACGAAGCCTACAATGTTTTCAGGAATTTCTGTGTATCTGAAACTGTCTAAAAGCATCGATCCTATACTTAAGCCTGCACAGGTGTCCGATAAGTGACCTTTTGACGTCAGAGTGAAGAAATCTCCACCCTTAGACAAGGCTAACGCCGCCATTTTCTGAATATGCGTCCAATTTAGAGCCAGAAGTTTGATAACGCCAGCGCGAAACCACTGATTACCGCATTTCCCTCATCTCTAATCAGCTGCCCCATGGCCAAACCAACCTGCTTCTTTATTCCATAAGTATCCTAACCTCTATTCCCAAGGCACAGATTTGACGCCAGATCTCCTGTCATCAGAGCTTAGCCGCCACATTAAGAGACTCTTGCAAAACGTATCACTTCAGTGATGGCAGACTACCAGGTGGGCAAGAGGGGCCTGGCGCTGCAGCAATCAGGGTGAGGGCACCGCGGCAGAAGTCCCCTTAACTCTCCGCAGGCAACTCTCCAAGTTCACGTCGCACACCCTTCCCAAAGGAAGGGAGCGCGAACAGTTTCTATCCGAACTTCGGCCAAATCTACATAGCACCTGGCAGCCAGTGGGCCTGGCAAAGAGAACCGTGAGTGCCGTGAAGTGAGGCCGACAGGCCAGCGCCCCTGGACAAAGGACAGCACACTTGAGGCCGCGGCTAACACGGACCGTCACGCGACGGCAATGCGACCTTGAGGTCACCCGGGACACCGCCCGCTGCCAATGGCGCGCGGCACTGCGTCCCGCGCGACCCCGGCGCCAGCCGGGCCCGCCAATCTCCGCCCGCCGGGCGCCCCCGCCAGGTCATTGGCTGCCAAGCCCGTCCGTCAGGCCCCGTCCCCTCCCACTACCGCCGCCCTCAATCAGCCCTCTCCGTCCGCTCAGCTCAGGGCACCTCCGCTCCCGCAGCTCCAAGGACGCGGCGACCTCGCTCTCGGCCGCGACCCGCGGTTGGCAAGCGCTTGGTCCCCGGCGCGGGGATGGGCCCAGCAGTAGCGAACAGTTACCTCTCTCCGGCTCAGCTCCACCCGAATGAGACACCTACACCCCGCTCCGGGGCACCAAACTCTCGGCCCCGCCCCAGCGTATGGCGTCAGCACGCAGCTTGGTCTCGGGGAGGCCCGCCCCTCGTTGTGGGCGTGGTCGTGACGCTACAAAGCCTACTGGCGTCATGACGCCGACCGCGCTATTGCAGAAGCTGCGGCGTAGGATCCTACCTGTGTTCGCACCTAGAGAATTCCAGCTCTTCCCTGGTGATGACAGTTAAATAAAAGTATGATGTTTTCAATATCTGTTAGGAGCCCGCTAAATGATAGTGAGGTTTATGTAAAATTTATCACTAAACAAAAATAAATAATTTGAATATCAAAATCTACGTCGACCTCTCATTTTGCGTGAAGCTTTGTGACGAGCGCTTAACCTGCGCTATTGTGTAACAGCCGCAGTCTGCACGTGACAAAAGATAGTGCCGGGACCCAGCCCGGTTTGTCCTGGTTCCATACCCAACTACCGAGAGAGGGAAAACGCCACTAATCTATCGCAACCTGAACCCTATTGATCGTAAGACGCTCCCAATTTAAAAGTTGAAATTTGGAAAAAGTTGTTTCAGAATTAATATGATTCAGTAAATTATGTTGAATTACGTACGGATAACGTGTCCTTTGCAGTTCGTCTTCACCACAAGCCTGGAAAAGCTTCATTTCGTGCCTATGTCTTTAACTACAAGCTTCTATCCTTTTGACAGATCAGACGTTGAGTTCAGAGATTTTAGAGGACAATAATATAAAGCTGTGCCTTAAAGTGCTTTGTTTTTTATTTTATTTATTTATTGTACCGGGAATTGAACCCAGGTCTACATCCCCAGCCCTGTTTTGTATTTTATTTAGAGCCAGGATCTCTCTGAGTTGCTAAGTGCCTCACTAAGTTGGTGATGGTGGCTTTGAAATTGTGATCCTCCTGTTTTAGCCTCCAGACCCGCAGGGATTACAGGCGGCTGTCTTGATTTTTGACAGTTTATCTTTAATATATGTAGCAATGATACTGGTATTCCCATTAATTATAAAGTTTTCTTTTGTAATAAATGGTTCTATTTAAAGAATATATTAACTAGGGCTGGGGTTGTAGCTCAGTGGTTGAGCGCTTGCTTCACGGCATGAGACACTGGGTTCGACCCTCAGCACTACATAAAATAAATATAGATATATATTACTTCTACAATTAAAAATTTTTTTAAAAAGAATATATTAACTAGATGTTAGTATGGAAAGGTCACACCCAAATGACAAACAGGGAAACAATGTTCCAGGCTCTATTGAATATTCTCTTAGGTATACTTTCCCCACAAAATAATGAACTACTTTAAGGACTGTGTCCTGTAGTACAGTAGTAGATATTGGGGTCACAAAGGGCATGACTATGACTAGCAGGATAGTTCTATGGAGGACACAAATATATGATTCTGAGCCGGTATTACAACCACTTATTAATGTTATAGACTTAGAACAATTTCTAAAAGGAAAAGAAAATTCATTTTTTTTTGTTTTGTTTAAATGGGGAGTATAAGTGCTTGTGAGAGCAAAGTAGAGCAGATGTATGGGACAAAGATCTAGAGACTAGGATAAGGTGAAAGGACCAAAAACCAAACACCAATATGCAGTTTTCCCAATTTTTATAAGAGATCATGGTATATATTAAAATTGGGCATTTTAGCCAGGCACAGTGACACACACCTGTAATGCCAGCAACTTGGGGAGCCAAGGAAGGAGAACTGGAGATTCCAGGCCAGCCTAGGCATCTTAGTGAAAGCCTGTCACAAACTAAAAAAAATAAATAAAAAGGGCTGGGGATATACTTCACTGGTAGAGTACCCGTGGGTTCAATCCTTAGTACTGGGGAAATATTGGCACTTTAACTAATTTAAGTATTCAACTCAGTGACATTAATTGCACTCTATAACCATAAAGTAATAATTTTCCATTTACCTCCTTCTTTCCCTCCCTTATCAGCTCTTTAAACTTTTTATAAATTTGAATATTTAGTTATATCATGTAAGTGGAATCATGCAGTATTTGACCTTTTTGTGTGACTTAGAGCACTCAGCATAATGTTAGCATTCATCCATGTTGTAGCATAGATCAGAACTTATTTTCTTTTTATGGCCGATAACATTCCTTTGTATGGGTATACCAATTTTTTTATCCATTCTCTATTGATGAATACTTGAGTCATTTTTACCTTTTGGATATTGAGAATAATACTGCAATGAACACAGATGTGTACATATCTGAGTACCAATTAAAATGCTTTTGTATATGTATATCTAGGAGTGGAATTTCAGATCATAATGGAATTCTGTCTAGCTTTTGAGGAAGTGATAAATGTTCACAGAGCAACTACACTATTTTACATTCCCATCAGCAAAGAATAAAGTTTCAGTTTCTGTACAATCTCACCAATACTTGTTTTCTTTTTAAATAAATAAATAAATATATGTATATGTGTACATATATGTATTTTTTTAAGTAGTATCTGGACACAATGCCTTTATTTTTACGTGATGCTGAGGATCAAACCCAATGCCTCACACATGTTAGACAAGCACTCTACCACTGAGCTACAACTTCAGCCCCCACTTGTTTTCTTTTTAAACTTTTATTATAGCTATCTGGCTGATGTGGTTGAGTGTGTACCTAGGATGTGAGAGGCCCTGGATTCAATCCCCAGTACTGCAAGAAAAAAAAAGAATATTATAATAATATTTTATTATAGCTATCCCAGTGGGTATGAGCGGGTATCTCATTTTTTTTTTCTGTTATTGATGGACCTCTTTTTTTTTTTAAATTTGTTTATATGCGGTGCTGAGAATCAAGCCCAGTGCCTCACCCATGCTAGGCAAGCATTCTACCTCTGAGCTATAACCCCAGGCCCTCATTTTGGTTTTGATTTGCATCTCCCTAATGACTAAAATATGGAGTATCTTTTCATGTGCTTCTTAACCATTTGCATATTTTCTGTGAACTGTTTAAGTCATTTGCCTATATTTAAATTGGGTTGTTTGTCACTTTGTTATTGAATTGTAGAAGTTCTTTATATGTTATGGATATCAAACCCTATCAGATGTATGATTTACAAATATTTTCTCACATTTTGTATGTTTTCTTTCTTTTTTTTTTTTTTTTTTTGGTGGTGGTGGTGGTAGTGGTGAACCCAGGGCTTGAAGCATGCTAAGCAAGTGCTCTATATTGAGCGAGATCCCCAGCCCATATATATATATATATTTTTTTTTTTAACCTTCTTGCTAATGTTCTTTGATGAACAAAATCGTTTTTTGTTTTGTTTGATGTGGGGGTCTCACTTTGTTGCCCAAGCTGTGCTCAAACTCCTGAGTAGCTAGATCTTCAGGCATGTACCACCATACCCAGATAGTTTTTAATTTGCTGCTCTTGTTCCTGAGAAGCGTATCTGGACAGCCCAGGACCTACAAGAAACTGATGGGTCTCTTGGTAGTGAAGTATGACTTTGATGACATCACAGGATCAGGGGGTCAATAAGAACATAATGGTAGAGTGGTGGAACTGTTTAACCATGACCAGTGGTGATCTCCTCTTTTTATGATCTAGATGGACTGAATGAGGTACCTGTCATTGAGCAAGATTGTATATGCTGCTTCAAGAGAGCACAGCCGGGCTGGGGATATAGCTCAGTTGATAGAGTGCTTGCCTTGCATGCACAAAGCCCTGGGTTCAATACCCAGCACCACAAAAAAGTAAATAAATAAATAAAAGAGAGAGAGTGAGTGAGCAAGTGAGAGCACACGCATAGCCGCCATATACCCAAGTTCTTACCAGAGGAGGCTCTTCAGCACCTGCTCATTAGAGACAATATTCTGGGAAGACTTATTCATATGCCATTGAGATGTAAAGACTAGAGTTGCAAAGATTCACAATAGAGTATTGGTATGTGGCTTTTGGAGGTGGACAGAAAGCATCCCTTCTACTCACTCTAAGGCTTTTTGTGGCCTCTCTGCACTTGATCTCACCCACAAAAGGCCAAAAATTTATAATCCTGATGTTGCTCATGTCATTTCTGAGAATCCATTGCCAAATCCAAAGTCATGAAAATCTAACCCTGCATATAGGAGTTTTATGGTTTTACCCCATATTTAGTTTATTTATTTATTTATTTGAAATGAGGTTTTGCAGTTGCTCAGGCAGACTTTGAACTCCTAACCTCAAGTTATCCTTTTGCCTCACCCTCTTAAGTAGCTGGGACTATAGATACATGGCACCACAACTGGCTTATTTCCATTTCAAGTTAATTTTTTGTATATGATGTGCAGTAAGAATCCAACTTCATTCTTTTGTATTTGGACTTTAGCTATCTCAGTGACATGTATTGAAAAACTATTACTTTCCCCCATTGAATGGACTTGGTACCCTTTTTGAAAATAAACTGGCCATAGACATTGAGCTTATTTCTGGACTCTTGATTCTATTCTATTGATCCGTATGTCCTTTTGCCATTAGCATTGCTCTGATTACTGTAGCTTTATGGTAATTTTAGAAATTAGGATGTATGAGTTCTCCAATTTTATTCTTTTTCAAGATTGTTTTGGCTATTCTGGACCTATTGAAATTCCTTGTGAATTTGATGATTGGCTTTTCCATTTTTGCAAAATGTTGTTAGAATTTTGACAGGAGTTGGGAATAATGATACACTGCTATAATTCCAGTGACTCTGGAGTCCAAGGCAGAAGGATGACAAATTCAAGGTCAGCCTGGGAAGCCTGGTGAAACCCTGTCTCAGAAAAAAAACAATAGCTAGAGAAATAAAAAAGGAGATATAGCTCAGTAGTAGAGCACTTCTGGGTTCAATCCCCAATACTACCAAAAACAAAAAAGGTTTTTTGACAGGGATTCTATATAGCAATATTAGGTCTTCTAGTCCATGAATATGTCTTTCCACTTTCATTTATTTAGGTCCTCAATTTTTTTCAGCAATGTTTTATAGTTTTCAATTCACACATCTTTCACCTGTTTGGTTAAATTTATTCCTAGTAGGGCTTGGGCTATAGCTTAGTGGTAGAGCACTTGTCTAGCCTGCATGGGGTTTGATCCCAATCATAGCAAATATATGTATATTTTAGGTATTTATTCTTTCCAATACATTTGTATTTGGAATTGCTCTGTTCATTTCCATTTTGGGTTGATCTTTACTAATTGTATTAGTCAGCTTTCTGTCACTGTGACAAAATACCTTGGCAGAAATCAGCTTAATGCTCTTGTGAATTGTGCTGCTATAAACATTGATGTGGCTGTGTTCCTCAATGTTCATAGCAGCACAACTGACAATAGATAAACTGTGGAACCAACCTAGATGCCCCTCAGTAGATGAATGGATTAAAAAAATGTGGCATATATACACAATGGAATATTACTCATAAAATAAAAGAAAATAAAATCATGACATTTGCAGGTAAATGGATGGCTTTGGAGAAAATAGTGCTACGTGAAATTAGCTAATCCTTTTTTTTTTAACACAGTACCTTTATTTTATTTTTATGTGGTGCTGAGGACTGAACCTAGTGCCTCACGTGTGCGGGCAAGTGCTCTGCTGCTGAGCCAGCACCCCAGCCCCATAGTTAATCCTAAACAAACAAATGCCGAATGTTTTCTCTGCTATAAGGTAACTGACCCATAATGGGGTAGAGATGGGGGAGCATGGGAGGAATGAACTCTATATAGGGCAGAGGGGTGGGAGGAGAAGGGAGAGGGAGCAGGGGGTTAGCAATGATGGTGGAATTTGATAGACGACATTATCCAAAGTACATGTATGAAGACATGAAGTGGTATGAATATACTTTATATACAAACAGAAATATGAAAAATTGTGCTCTATATGTGTAATAAGAATTGTAATGCATTTCTCTGTCATGTATTTAAAAAATAAAATCAGTTAGGGCTGGGATTGTGGCTCAGCGGTAGAGCGCTCACTTAGCACGGATGGGACCCAGTTCGATTCTCAGAACCACATAAAAAAAAAAAAGGTATTATGTTGTGTCCATCTACAAAAAAGATTCTCTCTCTCAAAAAAAATCAATTAAGTATTAAAAAAAAAAAAGAAATCAGCTTAAAGCAGAGTGAAGTGGCACATGCCTATAATCCCAGCTACTTGGGAGACTGATGCAAGAGAATTGCAAGTTCAAGGGCAGGGCAACTTAGCAAGACCCTGTCTCAAAATAAATGAAAAGGGCTGGAGATGTGGCTCAGGGGCCAGGGATATAGGTCATTTGGTAGAGTGCTTGTCTCACATGCACAAGGCCCTGGATTCAATCCCCAGCACCATCAAAAAAGAAAAAAAAGAGAGAGAGAGAGGGGGGGGGGAGAGAGAGATGTAGCTCAGTTGTAAAGCACTTGCCTGGCTTATGTGAGGCTCTGGGTCCAATCCAGTAAAGGAGTTGGGGGACGGGGGGGGGGGGGGGAAGAAAGGAAGAAAGAAAAATTAATTTAAGGGAAGGAAAGATTTGTTTTAGCTCACAATTTCAGAAGTTTCAGTCCATGGTCACTTGGCCATGTCACTTTGGGCTTTTGGCAAGCCAGAACATCATGGTGGGAAGCATATATTGGAACAAAGGTGTTCACTGCATGCAGCCAGGAATTAAGAGAGAAGAAGTGGCCCAAGACAAGGAATACACTTCCAGGACACACTTTCAGTGAGATACTTTCTCTTACTAGACCCCACCTCCTATAGTTTATACCACCTCTCATTAGTCCATTCAATTAAGAACATATCAGTGGGCTGGGGATGTGGCTCAAGCGGCAGCACGCTCGACTTGGCATGCGTGCGGCCCGGGTTCGATTCTCAGCACCACATACGAATGGAGATGTTGTGTCTGCCGAAAACTAAAAAAAATAAATAAATAAATATTAAAAAAAATCCTCTCTTTAAAAAAAAAAAAGAACATATCAGTGGATTAATTCATGAGATCAGAGCCTTCATGATCTAATTGTTTCTCAAAAGCCCCTCTTCTCAATATTGCTGCCTTAGGAACCAAGCCTTGAACACAAGAGCCTTTGGAGGATATTCTAAAGCTGAACTATCACACTAGTGTATAGATTTGGGGGTATAAAATTGTACTTTGCAACTTAATATATTAGTTCTAGTAGCTTTCTTTAGGATTCTTTAAATTTTCTCTGCATAGGCTCATGTCATATGTGGATAGAAATGGTTTTTGTTGTTCTTTTCAAGTTTGGATGCCTTCTGTTTCCATTTCTTATCTAATTGTTCTGGCTAGAACATCCAGTACAATGTCGAATATCAGTAGTGAAGTGGGCATGATCATTTTGTTCTCAACTGTAAGGGGAAGGCTTTCAGTCTTTCACTGTGGAAAATGCTGTTTTCTATGAAATATTCAAGGATATGCTTTAACATGTTATGAAAATTCCCAAACTGAGAGTGTCTCTCGGTGATGTAACAACTTGTGTAGCATGTGCAAGGCCCTGGGTTTAATCCCCAGCACTGCAAAGGAAATTCCTTTTTATTTTCCTCCAGTACTGGGGATTGAACGCAGGAGCACTATACCACTGAACTATCCCCAGCCCTTTTTATTTCTAGATAGGTTCTTGCTAAATTGCCCAGGCTGGCCTCAAGCCTTTGGTCCTCCTGCCTCAGCCTTCCAAGTCTGGGATTACAAATGAGTACCACTACTGCCGCAGTCTGGCTGGGCACAATCAGGAGCCACTTGTCAAAAGAAACTAACTTTATTTTTAGAACCACACACGCCAAACAAAACAGCCTCTCAGGAAAAACCCTCAGAGCCTCAACTGCCACCACCGGCTTTCCACAAGCCTCTCTCTCCCACACAAGCTTCTCTCCACCTCCCACAATCCTCCTGCTCTTGAGGCCGATTGGCTGGGTCACGTGGGCGGAGCCAAAAAAGTCCCCCAATGAGCAGCTCAGTGGTCTGAAAGGGCAGGGAAACAGCCCAATGAGCATCACCGCAGAGGAGCCAATCAGCTAGATGTTGCTGGGGCCGAGGAGCCAATCAGCTAGATGTTGCTGGGGCCGCTGTGAGCCAATCATCAGCCAGCAGCTGGAAGTTTGCTGGCAGCTGGAAGTTTGCTGGGGCCCCTTTGGCTGTGGCTCTCAACACACTACATCTGGCTAAAATTCCCCTTTAATCCTAGGTTTATGAGTGGGTTTTTATTTTTATTTTTTTGTTGTCTGGTTTTTTAATTGTTTTTTAATTTTTTTAACTCCACCTGCTATTATTTTTATTTATTATAATGTGGTGCTGAGCTGATGATTAGACCCAGTACCTTACACATGTTAGGTAAGCACTCTACCACCAAAATCACAATCCCAGCCCCTGTTTTTTTTTGTTGTTGTTGTTGTTTTGTTGTTGTTGTTGTTGTTGTTTTTTGATGAGACTGTATTGAACCCAGACTCAAGCATGAGCATTAACTACTAAGCTACACTCACAACCCATTTTATTTATTATTCTGAGACAAGTTCTTGCTAAATTTCCCAGGTTGGCATTGAATTTGTAATCTTCTTACTTTGGATTTAAGAGAAGCTGGGGGGCTGTGGTTGTAGCTCGGTGTAGAACGTAGAACGCTTGCCTAGTATGTGTGAGGCACTGGATTTGATCCTCAACACCACATTAAATAAATAAATAATAGATAAATAAATAAACAAAAGGTATTGTGTTCATCTACAACTACAAAAAAAAAAAATAGCTGGTATTATAGGTGTTTATAACCATGCCCAGCTGTGAGTATTCTTTAATCATGAAAGAGTGTTGGAGGACCTGAGATAAGGCTCAGTGGTGAAATGCTTGTCATGCATGTCTCATGTCTGAGACTCCACCTTTGATCCCCAGAACCAGGCAAGGGGGGAAAACAAAAAACTAGAAAGGGCACTGGATTATTGTCAAATGCTTTTTCTTTATTAATTTAGAAAATCTTATATTTTTCACCCTTCTTTCTCTAAGTTGGTAAATACATTGATGGATTTTCCTATGATTGAGCCAACAGGACAGATTTCCAGGTGACTTTGAGAACATTTAAAAAAAATATTTTTGACACAGGTGACCTTGAACTGGCCTAGTTCTCTCCCTGTTCTCACTTATAGTTTTCAAGAATAACTGTAGAATGTGCTGAGAATGCAACAACCTGAGATAGGAGGGAAAAGAGCCTCGGCTGTGTTCCAGTCCTCCCTAGAAACAGGACGTCCTTCAGTGCTTAGCCAAGTGGGTCATGTGGCTCACAAGTTATAAACCCTTGGGGCAGACTGCTTTCTGGCCTCCTTCAGCTGCAATGCAAGTGGGACAAGTATAGACAAGATTCAGTCTGCCCCAGATGGTTTTCCTGAGCCTTGGTGGACCTTGCCCCAAAGACACAGCTTCTGTTGTCACTTGGTGCCTCTCTGTAAATAATAAACCTGTTTCATGTAAGTTATTTCTGGAATTTTTTTGCCTCATTGGGTTCAGGCAAGTAGTAAAGGAGCCCCCCAAGATGCAGTGGGCTGATGTAACCAGTGCATAGTGGGTCTGCTCCACATCAGCACCCTTGTGTCCATGGGATAAATCCCTCTGGATCATCATGTGTAATCATCTTACCATGCTGTTGGATTTTATTTACTACTACTTTGTTGAGGATTATTATAAATACATCCTTAAGAATATTGATCTTTCCTTTCTTGTGGTATCCCTATGTGGCTTTAGTGTCAGGGTAATGCTGGTCACATAGAATGAGTTAGGAAGTGCCCCGCTCTTCTATTTGTTGGAAGAGTTGAAGGATTGATATTTAATTCCTCTTTAAATGTTTTGTCAAACTCACCAGTTAAGCTGTTACGGCATGGATGTAGTTTGTCCCCCAGAGTTTCAGAGCTTGGTCCTCTGGGTCACAAAATTGGGAGGAAGGACTTTAAGAGGGAGGTCCATAGATCATCTGTGGGCACTGCCCTCAGAAGGAATTTTGGCACATTCCTCTCTTTCTGGCTTCCTGCTTGGAGATGTGATCTTTCTCTCACATGAGCTCTCACCATTGTGACACCATCCATGTCCTCAGTAGAGCCAGACAGAGGTAGTGCTAGGGCCATGAACTTCTAGAATTGTGAGCTAAATGAGCCTCTTTTTAAAATTTATAGCAATGAAAAATGGACTAATTAAGAAACCATTCCTGGACTTGTATTTATTGTCATGTTAGGTAATTTATGTGTTTCTAGGAATTTGTATATTTCATCTAAATTATTTACTTTGTTAGTGTACAATTATTCATAGTATTTTCTTATTCTTTTTAGTTTTCTGTCCTTTTTTTTTTCTGTACAGCGGATTGAACCCAGGGGTACTCTACCACTAAGCTACATCCCTAGCCCACCCCCAACCCTTTTTATTTTTTGAGATGGTCTTGTTAAATTACTGAGGCTGGATTTGAACTTGAAATCCTCCTGCCTCAGCCTCCCAAGCAGCTGGGATTACAGGTGTGTGCCACCATACCTGGCCATCTTTTTTATTTCTGTAAGGTTGGTAATGCTTCTACTTTCATATTTTATAGTTATTTTTGTTTTCTATTTTATTAGTCTAACTAGAGTTTGACAATTTTGTTGATCTTTTCAAAGAACTGGCTTGTTTTTCTACTCTGTATTTATCTCTGTTTAATCTATTTCCTTCCTTCTGCTATTTTGGGGTGCTGTTTGTTCTTTTTAATTTTTTAAATTTTTAGTTATTCAAGGTATTGACTTGATACATTTCTTTTTTTTTTAAAGAGAGAGAGAGAGAGAGAGTTTTTTAATATTTATTTTTCAGTTCTCGGCAGACACTACATCTTTGTTTGTATGTGGCGCTGAGGATCGAACCCGGGCCGCACGCATGCCAGGCGAGCGCGCTACCACTTGAGCCACATCCCCAGCCCAATACATTTCTTTTTCAAATGTAGACATTTACAATTCTAGATTTTCCTTCAAGAACTATGTTCCTTATGTCCTATAACTTTTTGTCAGGGTACTCTTTCATTCAAGTATGCATTCTGGGAAGATTGCTTGAGTCCAGGAGTATGAGGTCAGCCTGGGTAACATAGAAGATCCCATCTCAAAAAATAACATAAAAATAAATAAGGTTACATTCTTGGCTCTGGGTATAGCTCAGGGGTAAAGTATGTGCTTAGTATACATGAGGCCCTTGGTTTGATTCCTAGCACCACAAAGAAAAAAAGAAAAGAAAAGGGTACAATCTGCATTAATTCCACAACATTTTTCTTGGAGTCGGGAGGTACCAGGGATTGAAACCCAAGGGTGCTTTACCACTGAGCCACATCCCCAGCCCTTTTTTATATTTTATTTAGAGACAGAGTCTCACTGAGTTGATTAAGCCCTCACCAAGTTACTGAGGCTGGCTTTGAACTCATGATCCTCCTGCTTCAGCCTCCCAAGTCTCAGGCATTACAGGTATGTGCCATTGCACTTGACTTAATTCCGAAAATATTTACACCAGTTTAATTTTAGGTGCTGGGGGCACAGAGATGAACACAAGAGACAGGCCGGGCTGGTACTCTAATGGAGCTGACATCTTAGGATAAACAAGATAGCAATTGATGGTTTGAAATCCAAAAAGCAGGATACTGTGATAATGAATGGCAGTAGCACTGCTTTATTTCTTCATTTTTATTTCATTAAATATGCAATATAGTCACACAGTTCAGAGATCTAAAACATATTTAAAGGTCTTATTTACAAAGACTCCCATCTGGGTAACCATCTGCCTCATCCTTTGCTGCCCTGATAAGACTCCTTCCCTGCTGAGATTGTCTTTATTTGATGGATCGTGCCACAATCAGGTATCCTGAAGTGAGAGCAGAAGTAGAGGGAGTTGAGGGGCTTGGGTAGAGGCCATTTACTAACCAAGACTACAGCATTTCTACATTTTAATGAGCACAATCAGCTGAGTATGGTGGTATACAATTGTAATCCCAGCAACACAGGAGGCTGAAGCAAAGGGATCATAAATTTAAGGTCAGCCTCAGCAACTTAATGAGACCCTGTCTCAAGATAAAAAAAATTAAAAGGGGCTGGAAATACAACTCAATGGTAGAACATCTCTGGATTCAATTCCCAGTACCACTCAAAAAAAAAAAAATCAGCACAACCATACCAGTTAAATATTCATGTTAGCTATAAATAGTCAATTGGCTTCTTAAGTTTTTTGTTTTTTGTTTTTTTTTTTTTGCTGGGGATTGAATCCAGGGCCTTGTGCATATGAAGCAAGCACTCTACCAACTGAGCTATGTCCCTAACCCTTAAATATTCTTTCATTGTTTTTTCATGTAAGTACGAACACTAAAGACAGTTTTTTATGTCTGTGCCTTGCTTTTTAAAAAATACTATTATTGTTGTTGTTAATGTTATTTTGCAGTACTAGGAATTGAAACCAGAGCCTCATACAAGCTGGGCAAGTGCTCTACCACTGAGCTACACATTCTTTTTAAAAAAAAAAAATTAAATTTTTATTTAGTTGCAGATGGACACAATATCTTTATTTATTTTTATGTGGTACTGAGGATTGAGCCCAGTGCCTCACACGTGCGAGGCAGGCACTCCACCACTGAGCTAGAGCACCAGCTCCACTTCTTTTGATTTTTTTTTTTTTTTATTTTGAAACAGAATCTTGCTAAACTGCCTAGGCTGGCCTCAGACTTGCAATCCTCCTGCCTTAGCTTCCCAAGTAGCTGGAAATATAGGTGCCGCAGTCTGGCTGTGCACAATTCAGGAGCCACTTGTCAAAAGAAACGAACTTTATTTTTAGAACACACACACCGCACCACACAGCTCTTCAGGAATTCCCTCAGAGCCCAACTACCAACACCGGCTTCCCACAGGCCTCTCAACCCCACCCCCCAACTCCTCCTGCTCTTTAGGCCAATTGGCTGGGTCGGGTGGGCTGAGCCAAAAAAAAGTCCCCCAATGAGCAGCTCCGAGGTCTGAAAGGGCGGGGAAACAGCCCAATGAGCATCACCACAGAGGAGCCAATCAGTTGGCAGCTAGAAGTTTGCTGGCAGCTGGAAGTTTGCTGGGGCCCCTTGGCTGTGGCTCTCAACATATGGGCATGTGCCATTGCATCTGGCTTGTGTCTTGCTTTTACGCTTTACAATGTTATTGGAAATTTTTGTATGTCAGATCATAGATAGAATCCTCACTTTTTTTTTCCAGCTGCATAACTGCATTGTGTGTTTTGGGTGGGGTAGTTCGTTTGTATTCCATGTGGTATTGCCTGGGGAAACTCTTCTGGGTCTGGAGAATCACAGTTGCTTCACTCCAATGACTTGTCCAATTATGTGGGCTATACCTCATGTTAGCTGGATTCTGAGAATGAAAATGGAACCTGCAAGGTTTCTTATGGCCTGTGTCCCAGAAGCTATACAGCTTCTCACCAACTCATTGAATTGAACAGAGCAATCCACATTTATGTATAAGTGGGTGGGGAACAGAATGCAATTCTCAGTGTGTGTTAATAGGAATTGGAGGAATTGTTGGAAGTAGCCTTCACAATCTGGCACATCAGGATCCAAAACAAATTCACATGTCTTATTTGGTATTGCACATCTTTGGTCTCTTTTAAGCTAGTATGTTTCCCCACTGTCCTCCTTTCTCTCTCTCTCTCTCTCTCTCTCTCTCTCTCTCTCTCTCTCTCTCTCTCTTTGGAGGGGGCAGTTACCAGAGATTGAACCCAGGGGCACTTAACCACCGAACCCCAGCCCCCTTATTCTTACTTAGAGACAGAGTCTCACTTAGTTGCTTAGGGCCTCACTATGTTGCTGAAGCTGGCTTTGAACTTGGGATCCTCCTGCCTCAGCCTCCTGAGCCACTGGGATTATAAGTGTGCACCACCACATCAACCCCCTTTCTTTTCTTGCCTTTAGTTTTTGAATAGTTAAGTTTAATTATTCCATATTCTGGATTTGCTTTCTTGTTTCTTCTAACTCTGTTCTCTGTCTCCTGAATTTCCTATAAACTTCAAGATCGGACAAAAAACCTGCTTAGATTCACATTAAGCATTATTTGTGAGGGGCTGGGGTTATGGCTCAGTGGTAGAATGCTCACCTAGCACGTGTGAGGCCCTGTGTTCAATCCTTAACACCACATAAAGATAAATAAAATAAAAAGGTATTATGTCTAACTACAACTAAAAAATAAATACTAGGGGCTGGGGATGTGGCTCAAGCGGTAGCGTGTTCGCCTGGCATGCATGCGGCCCAGGTTCGATCCTCAGCACCACATACAAATAAAGATGTTGTGTCTGCCGAAAACTAAAAAATAAATATTAAAAAATTCTCTCTCTCTCTCTTTAAAAAAAAAAAAACTAAAAAAAAATAAATACTAAAATTTTTAAAAAAACATTATTTGTGAAAAATACCTTGTTATTTCTTGATGATTCTTATGTTATGGAGCCATCATGTCTTGCTAGGACAGGATAATTTTTTAAAGAGTCCTTAAAATGGTGTGAAAGACCACTTTACCCTCCCACTCCCATCTATGACCTGTTTCCTCCAACTTTCTCCCTTACTCTCCTGGTGCACTAGCTGCCTTTTCTTCCCTCTACTCACCAGACACAGGCTAGCCTTTGCTCAGGTGACTTGCCCCTCCCTAGGGATCTCTCACACCTTCTCATCAACACCTTACCTGATCACTTGATCTAAAACTGTACTCTTGTCATCTCTGGAACTCCCTTAGTTTCCTGTAAACTGCTGTGACAGATTACCACAAACATGGCAGATTAAAACAGACAACATTCTCTCACAGTTCTGTAGGACAGAATCAAGGTGTGGACAGGGCCACACTCTCTTCAGAGGTTCTAGGAAAGATTTTGATCCTTGTCTCTTCCAGTTTCTGGTGGCTCCAGGTATTCCTTAACTTATGGAAGTATCACTCCACTGTCTGCCTCCATGGTCACCATAACTTCTTTTCTCTGTCTCTCCCTTTTTACTTTAAAATTTTTATTATAGTAAAAAATACATAACATAAAATTTATTGTCTTAACCATTTTAAGTGTACAGTTTAGTATTGTCTATTCACACTGTTATGAAACAGATCTCCAGAACTTTTTCATCTTGCAGATCTGCAAGTTTGCATCCATTAAGCAACTTCTGATTTCCACTACCTTATAACCCTAGTAACCACAATTCTACTTTCTGCTTCTCTGATTTTGACTAAATACCTCATATAAAGGGAACCACATAGTATTTGTCTTTCTGTTGTCCTTAAGATTCTCATCTATTGTAGCATAGATGAGAACTTCATCCCTTTTTATAAATGAGTAATTTTCCATTGTGTGTGTGCCACACACGAGTGCGCACGCAAGGTTGGAGGGGAAAGAACTGTAGAGATAAAAATAAGGCAATGAAGAGAAAAGGTGGGTAACTGCTTAAATCGTGACCCTCATAAGATATGTCCTATGAATCCCAGGTGTGAATGTATGTGTGTGTGTGTGTATATACACACACACATACATACATACACACACACACACACACATGCTCTCACACAATTTTGTTTATCCATTCATCCATCAATGGTCATTTACATTGCTTACACCTCTTGGCTGTTGTGAATAATGCTGCTGTGAAAATAGGAGGTCTTTTGTCCCATCTTGCAGTTTATAGGAAATTCAGAAGACAGGACAAAGAAGAACCAAGAAGGCAAATCCAGAATATGAAATAATTGTTCTTAACACTTCAAAAACTAAAGGCAAGAAGAGAAAGGGGAAAAGTGGGGAAATCTACTAGCTTAAAAGAGACCAAAGATGTGCAATATCAATAAGACAGGTGAATTTTATTGGACCTTAATGTGATAGTTTGTGAAGATCACTCTCATCTCTTTCAGATCCTGATTTCAATTTCTTTGAATATGTGCCCAGAATCGAGATTCCGGGATTATATAGTAGTTCTATTTTTAATTTTCTAACACTTGTTATTTTCTGTTTTTGTTTTAATTTTTAAAATAGTAACTATCATAATGAGTGTAAGGTGTTTTGTGTGCTTTGTAAGCATACTTGACGTGGGATTTAAGGCTCAGCTAGTTAGTCAAGGATTATCACATTTCAAAATCCTTAGCTTAAAGCAGAGTCCTTTTTCTCCAAGTAAGGTCACTTTCAAAAGTTCCAGGGATTTATTCATTGACATATCTTGTAGGAGAGGGGGTGAGACACCATTTAACCTATCAGCCCCCCTCTCTTCCCTGCTTTATTATTCTCTTTGACAGTTATCTCCAGTTAACCTGCTGTATATTTACTTTGTTTTCTGGCAGACAATAATTGAGATAAAACCATGAGAACAAGGATATTTGTGTTTTGTTAACATTGTTTTCCCCTTAGAAGAGCATATGCCACCAAATGGCTGTACACCACATAGCAGTTGAAGGAGCAACGAAAGGGATGGCCAGTTAAAACAAAGAGCCTAGATAAACACTGGCAGAAATTTCCCTAACACCTTTGAGTGGAAAATTTATGGATCTGGTGGTTCTGGGGATTTAGATTATCTAAAGTAATTTCTTTTTTGGTGGGGGGTACCAGGTATTAAACCCAGGGGTGCTTAACTACTGAGCCACACCCCCAGCCCTTTTATTTTGAGACAGGGTCTTGACAAGTTAATCAGGACCCCACTGAGTTGCTAAGGCTGGCTTTGAACCCATGGTCCTCCTGCCTTAGCTTCCTGAGCTACTGGGATTATAGGCATGTGCCACCATGTCTGGCCTAAAGTAAATTTTCTACAGTAAGGAAGAACGGAATCTCTTGAAGATTATCCATCAGGCCAGATGCAGTGGCACATACCTGTAATCCCAGCAGTTGAGGAGGTTAAAGCAGGAGGATCCCAAGTTCAAAGCCAGACTTAGCAACTTAGTGAGATCCTGAGCAACTTGGTGAGAACCTGTCTTTAAAAAAAAAAAAAAAGTGTCTCCATCAGGATAAATTTCAGGATACTTTTTAAGAAAAAGTACAACGTTACTGATAAAAATACCATTTTTCGGGCTGGGGATGTGGCTCAAGCAGTAGCGCGCTCGCCTGGCATGCGGGTTCAATCCTCAGCACCACATACAAACAATGATGTTGTGTCCGCCAAAAACTGAAAAATAAATATTAAAATTCTCTCTTCTCACTAAAAAAAAAATAAACAAATAAAATAAAAATGCCATTTTTCACTAAAGTGCAGAAATGGTTATTTTGTGTCTAAGGAAAATGTATAAAGTGGAAAGTAAGAAAGGCCCTAAGACTACTAGAATTGTGTCAAAAGAAAAAAGCACCCGAATGTTTGGTTTGGTTTGGTTTTTTTATATTTATTTTTTAGTTGTAGTTGGACATAATACCTTTATTTTACTTATTTTTATGTGGTGCTGAGGATGGAACCCAGGGCCTCACACATGATAGGTGAGCGCTCTATTGCTGAGCCACAACCCCAGCCCCACATGAATGTGTTTTGTTTTTATATATTTTTTAGTTGTAGATGGACAAATACCTTTATTTTGCTTATTTATTTTTATGTGGTGCTGAGGATTGAGCCTAGGGGCCCCCACTGGCTAGGCAAGTGCTTTACCGCTGAGCCACAACCTCAGCCCCATGAATGTTTTTTTTTTTTTTTAATTTTTTTTAGTTGTTGATGGGCCTTTATTTTATTTATTTATATGCAATGCTGAGAATCAAAGTCAGTGCCTCACACATGCTAGGCAAGTGCTCTACCACCGAGCTACAACCCCAGCCCTACCTGAATGTCTGATGAGACAATATAAACATTTTAAAAAGGACAATGACTATGATGGGTTAAAACAAATCAGATATTTGGGCTGGATCTGTAGCTCAATGGTGGAGTGCTTGCCTGGCATGTGTGATGCACTGGGTTTGATCCTTAGCACCGCATAAAAATAAAATAAAGGCATGTTATCCATCTACAACTAAAAACTATCAGATAGTTTAAAAATTTGTACATTTATGATAATACTGCACCTTCTCCTGGGAAAAAAACACATTGGTTACAGTTACAGGTTGCTGGGGATTGAACCCCAGGGGTGCTTAACCACTGAGCCACATCCCATCCCTTTATTCTTTTTAAATTTGAGACAGGGTCTCGCTAAATTGTTGAGGTTAGCTTTGAACTTGGGATCCTCCTTCCTCAGCCTCCTGAGCTACTGGATTATGGGCGAGGCCACCACATGCAGTGACTCATTTAATGGCATGAACAACAACAACAACAACAAAAAGATCACAGGCATGCTTAGCAGTGCCCAGCTGTGCTAATGCTATTTTTTAAAGTCTTTATCTGGGGCTGGGATGTAGCTCAGTGGCAAAGAGTCTGCCTTGCATTCACAAAGCCCTGGGTTCGACCCCCAGTTCCAAAAAAGACAAAAAAAAAAAAGAACCCCACCAAAAAAAAATAAGATTAAAAAAAAACCCTTTAAAAAAAATAAAAAATAAATGAAGTCTTTATCTGTTGGAGAAATATACTGAAGTATTTATAGGTGAAATATGGTCCTTGTCCCAGGTATCAATCCAATAACAAGGATGAGGTTTTGAGAAAAAAATAAATTTTATTGATTTGCTATCAAGAGAAGGCAAAGGATTCATGTCACAAAGGCTGCCTGCCATTCTAATTGCTAGGGGGAAACAAAGGGCTTTAAAAAGGGGGATACAAGAGCTGTTTTCCAAGTAACTTTATCAGTAGATCTAATTAATGTTCAACTTACATCCATATGAGTGCTCTTATACCAGTTTCGAGGTCTGGACTCTTTTATTCTTGTGGGTAGTGAGCATAACTCAGTTTAGAACAGGAAGAATGTTAACTTTACCTCCCCCTTAATTAAGGAAGGGAAGAAGAAAGAAAAAAAACATCAATTTTCAAATAAACCACCAGTGATTGAGCAGCAAGGTTTATAGTAAAAGCATGAAGTGGACTTTCCTTACAAGAAAGGCACCCCTGTTACAGGATTTGCTATAATATAATTCAGAGGGAAAATGCCCAGATAGATGATACAAGGAAGGCAAAAAATTGTTGTTGAAGCTAAATAATCAATATATGAAAGTTCATTGTCACTAATCTACTTGTGTGAAAATTCTCTTTGTAAAACAAAGTGCCAACCTTCCTTGTGCCCAATAAGTAACTTCCTGATTTTTCATTTTCCTCTGTATACAAGCAGGATGTTCTGTCATTCCACAGGAACCTACTCATTCCAATTACTTCTCTTTTCCTGTTTTCTTAATCCAGATTTTCAGGGCCATCTTGCACCTTCCTCCACCCCCACCCCCATCCCCAGAACGAGGCAGGATGCTGTGAAATGAGCTGGCAAGAATTCACCTGGTTCTTCCTCTCTGCCCTCTTCCTCTTCTTTCTCTCCTCTCTGCCTCTCCTTTTCTTCTCCTTCAGGCAGCCCCCCAATAAACCAAAGCTTGCAAGCTCTCTGCCTTCTTCCTCTCTGCCCTGTTCCTTTTCTTTCTCTCCTCTCTCTGCTCTCTTTCTCTCTGCTCTCCTCCTCTCCTCTCTCTGCTCTCTGCCTCTCCATTTCTTCCTCTTCGGGAAGCCCCCCAATAAAATCTCTTGGTTGGAAAAAAAAAAAAAAGAATTCACCTGGAGGTCAAGTAACTTAAGCCTGGAGAGTGTACCCACCGGAAAGGCTGAATGCTGGTTTACACCATGCTTTGTTGTGTATTCCATCAGAGAAAAGATAAGCTAAGTGCTAATATCTAAAAGCCAGGAGATTTTCATGTCACAGCCAAACGTGCAGTTTCTTACTGTAGGGAGACTCACAGGACTTTGAGAGTGTCTGCTCAGTCTCATTTTTTTCCTTGCACCGGCTCCACTGAGCCACATCCTAAGTACTTTATTATTAGTATTAGTATTGTTGTTATTATTATTATTTTATTTTGAGACAGGGTCTCGCTAAATTGCTTAGGGCCTAGTTAAGTGGCTGAGGCTATGTATTGAATTTGCAATCCTCCTGCATCAGCCTCCCCAGTCTCTGGGATCACAGACATGCGCCACCTCCTTGGCTGCTCAGTCACATTCTTAAGAGGTGAATCGGTGGCGGCAAAAACACCAGTTACACCAAGAAAGACATCCCGGGATCTTGCCTTTTTGGTATAGATGGCACGGAGAGCCCACAATCGGGAACAACCCACGCCCGAATGAAACCATGGGAGTCACCTGGCTAGTTTGGGCGCTGTCCCACGTCCCCACCGAGCCCCAGGACCCATAAGAACCCCACTCAGGCACCCTCTTCCACTCCATCAGGGTGGGACAGCAGATAGGAACAGAGAGCAATGCAGAGAGGGGGTACTCTGCAGAGACAGTCGCGCTTTCTTGCCGTGTGGGAGGTGAGGAGGTTCGGGTAGCCTGGCGCGGTGGCAGGGTGAGGCAAGAGGATCGCAAATTCAAAGCCAGCCTCAGCAACTTAGCGAGGCCCTGTCTCTAAATAAAATCAAAAAGGGCTGAGGATGTAACTCAGTGGTTAAGCGCCCCTTGGTTCAATTCTTCCAACCAAAAAAAGAGAGAAAGTTTGGAGAGATTGTCCAATCTAGACGGCGGGCAGGAGCCACCGCGCAGGCGCTTTTTAGCTGGGGCTGAGAGGCACAAATTGTGTCCCGCTGACGGAGTTAGATGGAATTGCGCAGGCGCAGAGCGGTAAGCGTCCCTAAGGGTACCCAGGACAGAAAGGGGACGGAGGAATAGAAGATGGACGTCACTGCGCAGGCGCTCTCTGTCTCGCTGTGTGGCGTCGCCTGGGCCGCGCGCAAGCGCAGAGCGATCCGCAAACGTGCGCACGCGCGCGGGTATCAGGCAAGATGGCAGGTGTCGTGGGTAGGGGCCTGCCGGCTATGGGGCGACCGGCGTTGCTGTTGCTCGTGGTGTGTGCTGCCGGCGCCCAGGGGCTTTACTTCCACATCGGCGAGACGGAGAAGCGTTGCTTCATCGAGGAAATCCCCGACGAGACCATGGTCATCGGTCAGGCGGGCTGAGGGTGGAGAGGCCCTTTGTTTTCGCCCGGCCCTCGGAAGTGCCCCTCCTCCCGAGCTTGGCCAGGTCATACCCCCAGACCTGGCCTGTGGGTGCCCCAAGGACGCCAGGCCCCCTGCCCAGCGCCCCGGGCCGCACGTCTGGGGGCCAGGTCATGACTGTGTGTATGCCCTGCAGGCAACTATCGAACCCAGATGTGGGACAAGCAGAAGGAGGTTTTCCTTCCCTCGACCCCTGGCCTGGGCATGCATGTGGAGGTGAAGGACCCCGACGGTAAGGTAAGGTCACCGCTAGCAGGGCTTTTAGCGGTGTCAGTCGTACGTTCATCAGCGTTCCAGGGGGGGATGTAAGGCGCCTCCTTGGTCCTGAATCAAGGTCCTAGGGCAAAGGAGCTTGCCCCTTGAGAAGTCACGGTAGAGATTGGACTTTCATTGATCCATGTTGCAGGTGGTACTGTCCCGACAGTATGGCTCCGAGGGCCGTTTCACGTTCACCTCCCACACCCCCGGTGAACATCAGATTTGTCTGCACTCCAATTCCACTAGAATGGCCCTCTTCGCCGGTGGCAAACTGGTAAGAAGATTTCTGATCTGTTCCCATAGTCGTTTGTGACACTGTTGCACCGTTAGAGTTCGGAATACAGATGTTACCCTCCTGCCACAGCCATGGACAAGAGTGGGTCCCATAGCCTGGAACACAAATGGTTTTGAGGCCCCACCACTCAGACACCCTGTGTTCCCTTGTAGCGTGTGCACCTAGACATCCAGGTCGGGGAGCATGCCAACAACTACCCTGAGATTGCAGCTAAGGATAAGCTGACGGAACTGCAGCTCCGTGCTCGCCAGTTGCTTGATCAAGTGGAACAGATCCAGAAGGAGCAGGATTACCAGAGGGTAAGGGCCTTTTGTACTTGGAGATTATATCTACTGGAAGTTTCTGCTTTCTCTACTTGGGAGATCAACTCTTCTGAGAATGGAATGGAGGGTATCAGTCTAGATAGCTTCCCAGGTTGTTTTCACTTTTTTTGTTGTTGTTAGTGCTGGGGTTTGAACCCAGGGTCTCACCTGCACGTTAGGCAAGCACTTTGCCACTGAGCCACACCCTCTTCACTTTTTAAATTGTGATAAAATACACATAATGTAAAACATCATTTTAATTGTTTCTAAGTGTGTAGCTCCATGGCGTTGAGTAGATTCACATTGGCTAGGTGTGGTGGCACATGCCTATAATCCCAGCTAATTGGGAAGCCATGGCAAGAGGCTCACAAGTTCATGGACAATCTGGGCAACTTGGCAAGACCCTGTCTCAAAAAATAAAAAGGGCTGAGGATGTAGCTCAGTGTTAAGACACCCCTGGGTTCAGTCCTTGTACCACCAAAAAATAGATTCATATTGTTGTGCAACCATCACCACAATCCATCTCCAGAACTCTCCTGAGTTAGTATTTAATAGATTTTCACCTTCCAAAACAGAAGACCTGTACCTATTAAATACTAACTCAGGCTGGGGATATAGCTCAGTTGCTAGAGTTTGCCTTGCATGCACAAGGCCCTGGGTTCAAACCCCAGCACCACCAAAAAACCAAACAAAAAACAAACTACCCATTTCCCTCCCCAGTTCCTGTTCTATTTTGTCTATGCTTCTGATTGTTCTAATTCAAATAAGGGGAATCATAGCGAATTTTTCCTTTTGTGACTGTCTTATAAGATCTCTAAGGTTCAGATATGTTGTAGCATTGTCAGAATTTCTTTCCTTCTTAAGCTTTAATAATATTCAATTGCATATATGACCCAATTTTGCTTTTTTGGGAGGGGGTGTGGTACTAGGGATTGAACCCAGGGCTTCACATGTGCTCGGCAAGTACTCAACTACTGAGTTCCATCCCCAGCCCTTTTTAGTTTAACAGGGTCTCAATAAGTTACCCATGCTGGCCTTGAGTTTGTGATCCTCCTGCCTCAGTTTTCTGAGTCGCTAGGATTAATGGCATATGCCACCCTTGCCTGGGTCCCATTTGCTTTAGTTGCCTTTTTAATTTTTTGATACCAGGGATTGAACCCAGCCATGCTTTACCACTAAGCCACATCCCACCCACCCACCCTTTTTGGGGCTGGGTACCAGGTATTGAACTCAGGGGCACTTGGCCACTGAGCCATATCCCCAGTCCTATTTTGTATTGTATTTAGAGATAGGGTCTCACTGAGTTGCTTAGCACATTGCCCTTGCTGAGGCTGGTTTTGAACTTGTTATCCTCCTGTCTCAGCTTCCTGAGATGCTGGGATTACAGGCTTGTGCCACTGAGCCCGGCTTCCCCAGCTCCTTTTTTAAAAATATATTTTATTTAAGGTCAAGATCTTGCTGAGTAGCTTAGGACCTTGTAAAAGGAGCATGATTTCAGTCCCAGCAGAGATGCTTGTGGAGGCGACAGCACTGTTCCTTCCTTGAGACAGTTTTTATGTTTGGGGAGACTGTGGCACCCCTAATGGAATCACAGGTGATATTCCAGAAGGTATTTGGTCCTGGAATTAAGCAGTCACTCACAATTTTCAGGATAATTTCTCCTGCTCATTTAACCTTGTGCCTGTTACCCCATGCAGTATCGTGAAGAACGCTTCCGTCTGACCAGTGAGAGTACCAACCAGAGGGTCCTGTGGTGGTCCATCGCTCAGACAGTCATCCTTATCCTTACTGGCATTTGGCAGATGCGTCATCTCAAGAGCTTCTTTGAGGCCAAGAAGCTGGTGTAGTGTCCTCTCTGTATGACCCTTTGTACTTTAGTTCTTTGGTACTTTCTCCAACCAATCCCTTAACCACCTGGATTTTGAGGGGGAAAAAAATGCAAAAGAATAGGACATGTTGGTAGTATGGCAACAAACCATTCTGATCAGTAACTTGTTTAACCTTGATTCTCATGGACACAGGACATTGGTCCAAGATTTCAAATTCTATTTTAGGGCTTATAAGGAATTGAAACTAATACAAGACAAGTCTTGTCTCTTTTGCCTCCAATGATTCCCCTGTCCTCTCAAAAAATGAGCAAATGACCTTCTGTTTTTTCTTCATCTGATTACACAGTAGGTAACTGGCATACCCCACAAAGGAGGCCTTGCCTCACTGTTCCCTAGCCAGTTACTTGGTTCACTCAATGGCTTTGTGAATGTAAATAAGGGGCAGGTCTTGGCCCCAGAGGATTGAGATGTTTTTCTATATATTAGAACTATTTTTTGATAAATTATATATTTTCCTTCCTAGTTGAAGTGTTACTGCCTGTAACTAGCTGAAAACACCAATCTAGTCCTTGTGCATTCTGTTTATTCACACGTTTTTATAACTGCCATGGCAGCTCTCAGGATTTCAGCAGTCTGTGGGCCAGAAGCAGATGTTAACAGCTGTTCTCAAGGCCATATTAGAAGGCCTAGCAGAATTCTCTTGGACACCTGTGATTCCCATCTGATAGGGCCTCAGAGTCAGGTAAGACAGTGAAAGAGCCAGTATGGACAGTGCACTCTTATCCCCCGTCTTCCCAATTTATTTAAGCTGTGGTAATGTTTTCTTCAAGGGAACGAAATTGGTTCTTTATTCAGATTTTTCCAATTAAATAAAACGTCTTACAGTAGTTGTGTTTGAGATGAAATAAGAGGTTGTGGGCAGAGGAGAAGCAAAAAGGGAAAGAGGAAAAATTCTTGGTCAGCCAGGGTGGGTGATCTGGTATGGACCTTAGTGTGGACTGTGTTAGGGCTTGGCTTGGATGGACCTCTTTCTGGGAAACTAAGAGTGGACAGAGTGGTTCCTTAACCATTCTCAGGCCGACCAAGTGGAGAACATTTCAGCAAGGACATGTGAGGAAACTTATGTACTTGGTTTCTTAGCCCCTGAATCATAAATTTGAACAGCTAATGATGCCCTTCTTCTGTATAAAAACTTTATTATTAGTTGCCCATTCCTGACATTTTATTTCATAATTTTATTATAAATATATTTGGAATATTATTTATTAAATTACTTTATTTGACCTACAGAACTAAATTCTTCCCTTGTTATTTCTCTTTGTGTCCCACACTATTCAATAGTTATTTAGTTTTATTCTTTAAAAAAAATATGTAATTTATAAAAAAATTTTTTTTCAGTTGTCAATGGATCTTTTTATTTTATTTATTTATATGTAGTGCTGAGGATCGAACTCAGAGCCTGACACATGCCAAGCAAGCTCTACCTCTAAGCCACAATTCCAGCCCCTCTATTGGGTTTTCATTTTAAGAATTCTAGTTTGCAAAGAGGTGGCAAAGAAATGAAAAAAAAAATTTGACATATTAATTCTGGGTGCCACATAATATAGTCCAGTGAAAATTCTTCAGATTTTTAAAATAGCTTTTCAGTTTCCATGTTAGAATTAACACAAGGGAACTTGCAATCCTCCTGCCTCAGTCTCCTGAGCCACTGGGATTACAGGCATGTGCCACCGCACCTGACCCTTCTCTCCTATTTTACCAGGAAAAAGAAAGTGTGGGTTGGGGAGCACACATTCTTAACATTCACTGTTATCCTAGCCTGGTTCCCCTTATGTTAAGCTGTACCTATCTTCATCATTTGGTCTCAGCCTGGGTACTTGTGATACATAAACTATTCTCAACAACCTGTTGTCTCTGGTATTCAAATGTTGGATCAGGGGAGCTGGATGCACAGAATGACCCTGGAAGCTCAAGGTAAACTCCTGGGAAACGCTAAGATCCAATTTGATTTATCAGGTTTGTATTTGGGTGTAATGGTAGGCAGAATAATGGCCCCCCAAATGTGTCTATGTCCTAGTTCTAGAAATCTGTGACAGTTAACCTATCAATTAAGGTTGTCAATCAGATGATTTTAAAATAGTAAGATTATCCTGGGCCATTTGGGTGAACCTAATATGAACACAAAGGTCTGATGACTTGTAAATAATCCATCCCTGTCCACTTGGACAGTTTGTCTTGTCACCCCATTTCCATCTACAAAGCCAACACTAGTGGGTTGAGTCCTAGAATCTTATCTGCAGCTTACCTCTTGTATTTTTATTTATTTTTGGTACCGGGGAGTGAAGCCAGGGGCACTTCACTCCCCCACTTTTTTTTTTTTTTTTTTTTTAGGTGTAGATAGACACAACACAATGCCTTTATTTTTATGGGTGCTGAGGATGGAACCCGGGTCCCGCCCTGCTAGGTGAGCGCTCTACCTCTGAGCCACAATCCCAGCCCCTCACCCTTTTTTGAAAAATTGATTAAGGGTCTGGGGTTGTGGCTCAGAGGTAGAGCATTTGCCTGGCATGCATGAGGCACTGGGTTCAATCCTCAGCACCACATAAAAATAAAGATATTGGGTCCACCTATAACTAAAAAAATAAGGAACTTTTTAAATTGTAGATGGACACAATACGTTTATTTATTTTTACGTGGTGCTGAGGATCAAACCCACTGCCTCATGTGCTAGGCAAGCGCTCTACCACTGAGCTACAACCCCTGCCTCCCATCCCTTTTAAAAATAGAGACAGGGTCTCACTCAATTGCCTAGAGCCTTGCTAAATTGTTGAGGCTGGCTCTGAACTCGTGGCTCGGCCTCCTCAGCTACTGGAATTACACGCATGCACTACCAGGCCCGGCTTCTCTTACACCATTTTTTGTCGTTACGGGGGACTGAACTCGGGGGGCACTCGATCACTCAACCACAGCCACAGCCCCATTTTGTATTTTACAGAGGGTCACTGAGTTGCTTAGCGCTTGGCTAAATTGCTGAGGCTGGCTTCAACTCGAGATCCTTCTGCCTCGGCCTCCCGAGCCGCTGGGATTACAGGCGTGAGCCACCCCGCCAGGCCTCTCCCACTTTTAAAGCTTGTGCTAAGGCTTCTTGTATTTGTTTCCTACTGCTGCTGTAACAAATTATCACAAACGGAGTGGCTTTAAACAACAAACGTTATCTTGATATCTCTGAAGGTCAAAAGTCCGATACCTTGATTTTAACCCTGTGAAACTAGTGGTAAACTAGTGATCCATAGAACTGTAGTCTATCAAGAGCCTGACGACAGCCAGGTCTGGGATCTCCAGACCACCGCCCTTCCCCTGAGCGCTACTGCAGTGATCTGCCCGCAGCGCGTCAAATGGCCTCAGTGGCTCCGCGAAGACTGCTGCGCCACACTAAGGCTGGATTCTAACAGCACCCAACCGGAGAAAGTCCCGCTAACGCTATTCCTGAAAGTCGCGGGAGCTAGAAAGTGCAGAAAAAAATCCGGGTGAGCGTTTGCGTCGCGAGATTCGAGGCGAGCAACCAGCAGCCCTACTTCTGACCTCCCCCGAACACCGGAAACCTGAGAGACGGGACTTCCGGAAAGTGGCGGTTTCTCTGAGCTTGATTGGTTGTTGCTTTGAGTCGCCCCGCCCGTGTCCTTGCTTTCTTCTTGCTGTGCGTGCTCGTTGTCAGTCCCGAACCACGCCATGGCGGACTCAGAGTCCTTGGGCTTTGAACACATGGGCCTGGATCCCCGGCTCTTGCAGGTACCAGGGAGGGCTGGGGACCCGAGAATCCGGCTTAAGGGCTCTCAGGGCACGCCACTGCCCTCCGCACCGCTTGAACCGCACTCTTCGTCTGTCTCTCAGGCTGTCGCCGATCTGGGATGGTCGCGACCTACGTTGATTCAAGAAAAGGCTATCCCGCTAGCCCTAGAGGGGAAAGACCTCCTGGCCCGGGCCCGCACTGGTTCCGGGAAGACAGCTGCTTATGCTATTCCGATGCTACAGCTGCTGCTCCACAGGAAGGCGGTGGGTAGTCAGAGGCCGGACGGGAGGCTGGGAAGGGAGGTCCCAGTTTGTACGAGGTTTTCTCTTGGATCATAGAATCAGTCGGGTCCCATTGTGGCAAACGTTCTGGGTTGGGCTTTAGGTTACCTGGATCCTAATCCAGGACGTGCTCCTCTACCATCAGCTTGGTGTAATCTTGAAATAACATTACAGTCACTTTCTTTCCTTCCTCAATGAAAAGGGGCCAGGCACATCTTCTACTTGCAGAGTTATTGTGAGAGTACAGGTTCATACCTAGCGTTCATAACTTCATAACACACAGTAACTTCATTACACACTAAGGAAGTTATTTTCTTCTGTCAGCACCCAGGGAAAGCCCTCCATTTTATTTTCTGAGGTGGGCAGAATGAGGGGATGATCAGAACACAGGTTGTTGTATGGGCAGGATTGTGGTTGGACCAGATTGCCTGGAAAAGATAGAGAAAAGCATTGGTTGGGTCCATTGATATTCACTGCTGGCTTTAACCTGTAATTTATGGTCTTACAGACAGGTCCTGTGGTGGAACAGGCTGTAAGGGGAGTTGTCCTTGTTCCTACCAAGGAGCTAGCACGGCAAGCTCAGTCCATGATTCAGCAGCTGTCTGCCTACTGTTCTCGGGATGTGCGGGTGGCCAATGTCTCAGCTGCTGAAGACTCAGCTTCTCAGCGGTGAGTGAAAGGGAATGAAGCTACACAAAGATGTAGGATGGGTTTGTGTGTAGTAGGAGAAAGCACAGGTCCAAGGTGAAGTTCCAGCTGCCAAGTTCTTCTTGATACCCATTTCTTACCACCTGTAGAGCTGTACTGATGGAGAAGCCAGATGTAGTGGTGGGGACCCCATCCCGTATATTAAGCCACTTGCAACAAGACAACTTGAAACTGCGTGACTCCCTGGAGCTGCTGGTGGTGGATGAGGCTGATCTTATTTTTTCCTTTGGCTTTGAGGAAGAACTGAAGAGTCTACTCTGGTGAGGAAGAAATGGTGATGGTGGTGGTAGTGGTGTAGTTTCCTAGTGGAAATGTCTTTGAGACCACATTTAGAGGTCCTTGGAGTAGGAGCCTGACTAGGTTTTTTTCTTTTAGTCACTTGCCCCGGATTTACCAGGCTTTTCTCATGTCAGCTACATTTAATGAGGATATACAAGCATTAAAGGAACTGGTACTACATAATCCGGTAAGGGATGCTGTGGGAATATCTGGAGCTGTAGACATGGGAACACTTGGAGGATTTGATGCTCCTTCTGAGGTCCTTTGGTGTTTTGGGTGGGACCATTGTCATTGGATATGTCATTCCTGGTCTGAGGCACTGAAAGACAGTCATCTAAAATTTACTAATATTGTGCTGGGGTTGTGGCTCAGTGGTAGAGTGCTTGCCTAGCATGTGTGAGGCACTGGGTTCAATTCTCAGCATTGCATATAAATAAATAAAGGTCCATTGACATTTAAAATATTTTAAAATAAAAATCACAATATATTTCTGGGTGTCCCAGTTCAAACTATACTTTGTCTAAAAGCCTAAGGAAGGTTCCTTCCTTATACCCTGCCCCCACTATCTGCTTTGAGTGGCAAAGCCAAAATTCTAAGGCCAAAGCTTTCAATGTTATATTTTACCTTTCAGAATTTCTGAATTTTACCCTTCAGAAGACCTGTTGCTGTAGGCTTTCCATACTCGCTATTGTAATTTATCAATGTATTTCTCTTTGTCGTATGCATCATGTGCTTTGTGGATTGTTTATTTTTTCCCCCCTTTCTGTATATCCCAAAGTTAGGGCACTTGAGTTTTTAGATTGCAAAACTACAGGAATTTTAGCATGCCAGAAATCCTTAAACATATCCATGCCCTGCACTAAAATGATGCTTTTGTTGGTGAGTTAGTAGCCATAGAATATCTGTTTTTCGTCCTTACTACAGGCCTTTTCTCTCCTCAGGTTACCCTCAAGTTACAAGAGTCTCAGCTTCCAGGATCAGACCAGTTACAGCAGTTTCAGGTAGTCTGTGAGAGTGAAGAAGACAAATTCTTGCTGCTGTATGCTCTGCTCAAGCTATCATTGATTCGGGGCAAGTCCCTGCTCTTTGTCAATACTCTAGAGCGGAGTTACCGGCTCCGTCTATTCCTAGAGCAGTTCAGCATCCCCACCTGCGTACTCAATGGAGAACTTCCCCTGCGCTCCAGGTTTGTCATGGCCCATGTCTTGGTAGAAATAAGTTGAAGATAGGGATGGAAAAGGAAACCAACTGATGTTTATGTTTCTTGAGTATAATAGTGGGGCTAGGCCTGAGCTTGACTGGTAGTTATTTCTGACAACTCTGGAATACTTACTGTTACTCCATTTTCATCTGAGGAAATTGAGGTACAAAGATTAAGGAGAAAGAGATTGAGAGGAGGACAAAATAGGAAAGGGCAGTCGTTATGATGATGGCCAGGGATGGGAGTGGGCCTCCCACACACCCTGCTGGGCTGATCCCATCTCTTGGTCTACAGGTGCCACATCATCTCACAGTTCAACCAAGGCTTCTATGACTGTGTTATAGCAACAGATGCTGAAGTCCTGGGGGCCCCAGCCAAGGGCAAGCGGCAGGGACGAGGGTCCAAAGGAAACAAGTGAGTTTGCATTTCTTTTCTGACCTCTTCTTCAGAGGTGCCTGTTTTTCAGCTTTTTGGAAGACTGAAGCTAAGAGTACACAGAGCAGGATGCCAGACATTCCAGATGTTTGGTAGCATATCGCAGAGAGCTCCACTGGCCCTTGCTTAGCTACTTGAGTATGGAGAAGGGGAGTGTTTTAGCCAGCTTTTTTTTTTCCACTGTGACCAAAAGACCTAATCAGAAAAATTTAGGGAAGAAAAGTTTATTTGGGGCTCATGGTTTTAGAGGTCTCAGTCCATAGAGAGCCAGCTCCATTCTTTGGAGCAGAACCACATGACAGAAGAGTGTGGTAGGTGAAAGCAGCTGGGAACATGGCACCCAGGAAGCAGAGAGAGAAAGCTTCTCTCTTCAGGGACAAAATGCATACCCAAAGGCATAACCCTAATGACCCATCTTTTCTAGCACACCCTATTTTGCCTATAGTTACCATCCAGTCAGTCCTATCAGGGAATTAATGTATAAATTATGTTGACTCATATCCAATCATTTCACCTCTACACCTTCTTGCATTGTCTCTCTCATGAGCTCTTGAAGGACACTTCATATCAAAATCGTAACAAGGAATAAAGGGCACCAAGGGTCAGACTGGGCTTGGGAAATTGGCATGTGCTATCCTACAGGGGAGACAGCCAGCCTGAAGTGCATGTGGCTGCGTCTTACAGGGTGTATGTTTTTAAGGGAAAAATGGAAGTCCCCTAGTCTGTCCACCTGAAGAGTGAATTGTTCCAGAGGTAGTTCTCAATTCACTCTGTGGGGCAGAGAGTTCTGTCATTGCCCCAAAACTGAGGTCAGGGCAAGGGTTTGACCACATTTCAAAGCTTTAGGCTGATCCACAAGGCCACAACTCCTGAAATAGTTCTGATGTAGAATAGTCTTGCATATACCAGGGTCTTATGGTCTTTAGGTTTTGCTTAGAGGGGGTTTTTTTGGCTTAAGCTTGAGAGTGCCCTCCCAGAGATGGGTCTGGCTGACATTGGGTTATTTTCACAGGGCCTCTGATCCAGAGTCAGGTGTGGCCCGGGGCATAGACTTCCACCATGTGTCTGCTGTGCTCAACTTTGATCTCCCCTCCACCCCGGAGGCCTACATCCATCGAGCTGGCAGGTAGGGAGGAATGTGGTGGGCCTAGCATCTAGGTGATGGGCATGCTGAAGGACTTGGGGTGGGCTGGATAGAGCTTAAATGTCAGAGATACATTTCAGCTAGGTCATCTCCCCTTGCAGGACAGCGCGAGCCAACAACCCAGGCATAGTTTTGACATTTGTGCTACCCACAGAGCAGTCACACTTGGGCAAGATAGAGGAACTTCTCTGTGGAGGTAAGAGTCCTGACTCTTATTGGTATGGGCCTGGGTGAGGACCAGGCTTCTCCCACAACAAACTCATAATAGTGACAATAGGCAGCCTCCACTGTTCATCCTCATCCTGTGCTGTGTGACACATGCTATCTCCCTTTACAAATAAGTAAATATGTCCATTCAAAGTCAGGTTTACTAACAAATTAAAAACAAAATCACATTTACTGTCTGCCTCATGACTGGTGAGTGATTTGATGTACTGCTCTGACAGCTCATTCCAAGGTACTAACTGTGCCTGGACTGCAGTCCATGACCATCGTTGTGGGGGCCTTGTGCCCAGAGCAACTTTGGAAGAGGAAGGGAGAGTGGGCAGTGGGTCCTGGAACTGAGGGATGTGATGGCACACAGGACTTAGGAATATACACTCCTGTCCATACCATCACTAGGCTGCCCATGAAACAATGAAATTGTGTGTTTGGCCTCTCAGGGATCAGCCTCACCTCAGGGAGAAGGAGTAGGAAACTTCCAGTGAAGACCTTAAATGGATTCTGTCCTGAGTCCCTTTGCTGTCTCTTCCCCAGAGGGCGAGGCCCCGGTCCTGCTTCCCTACCAGTTCCGAATGGAGGAGATTGAGGGTTTCCGCTATAGATGCAGGGTGAGCTGGACACTGGGGAGAGGATGGGGAGTGGCTGGGGCGGGCTATGATTGTGATAACAGGGATGACACCTATGGATGCGTATCCAGGTGTGAGAAGGACTTGGGAAATCTCACCATCTGATCACCAATGTCTGCCTACAGGATGCCATGCGCTCAGTAACTAAGCAGTCCATTCGGGAGGCAAGACTAAAGGAGATTAAGGAGGAACTTCTGCATTCAGAGAAACTTAAGGTAAGGATAGGGTGGGCAAACTTAGGAGAGTGCTTTGGATGCCGAGCTCTGAGTGGTGAGAATCAGAGAACCGGGCTGTGTGTTGGCATTTGGTAGGGAGAGGAAAACTGGCCAAGAGATTTTGAAAGGAGCCAACCATTTTGTTGGGAAGACAAATGGCACAACCTCATGTGGGCACTCAGTGTTTATTAGGATTTCAAGTTCTCTTCCTCTGGGCATATTAGTGAATGTGTATATTCCCATTCATCACATTATTTTTAGGGAGTCAGAAGATGGAAGGAGCCCCAGAGTTGACTCCAGGGGGCTTACCAAATAAATGAAAGTGCAGCCTCAGCTGAAGCTCACACAGACATAAGAAACAATGAGGAGGCTATTTGTGTATACCTAGGAATACTCTGTAAAATGATGCTAACTGAAAGAAAGCAGCACAGGGTGCTGCTGTGTGGTCAGAGAGGAGTGAGAGTGAACATGTAATGGACTCTTTGTCCACGTGCTAGGACTCAGGTGAATTCATGGAACTAGCAATAGTAGCTGCCTCTGGGCAGGGAGGGTGATGCAAACAAAAATGGTAGGGAAACTTTTTTCACTGTGTCATCTCTTATGCCTTATAAATTTTAAAACACATGGGTATATTGTCCTTTAAAAAGCTCTATTTGTTATAAACATTGATGTGGCTGTGTCCCTGTAGTATGTTGTTTTTAAGTTCTTTGGGTATAGACCAAGGAGAGGGATAGCTGGTCAAATGGTGGTTCCATTCCCAGTTTTCCAAGGAATCTCCATACTGTTTTCCATATTGGCTGCCCCAATTTGCAGTCCCACCAGCAATGTATGAGTGTACCTTTTCCCCCATATCCTCTCCAACACTTAGTGTTGTCTTCATAATAGCTGCCATTCTGACAGGAGTAGGATGAAATCTTAGAGTAGTTTGATTGGAACCAACCTAGATGCCCTTCAGTAGATGAATGGATTAAAAAAATGTGGCATATATACACATGGAATATTACTCAGCAGTAAAAGAATAAAATCATGGCATTTTCAGGTAAATTGATGGCATTGGAGAAGATAATGAAGTTAGCCAATCCCAAAAAAATGCTGAATGTTTTCTCTGATATAAGGAGTCTGATTCATAGTAGGGTAGGGAAGGGAAGCATGGGAGAAATAGACGAACTCTAGATAGGGCAGAGGGGTGGGAGGGGAAGGGAGGGGGCAGGGGGTTAGAAATGATGGTGGAATGTGATGAACATTATTATCCAAAGTACATGTATGAAGATACGAATTGGTGTGAATATACTTTATATACCACCAGAGATATGAAAAAATGTGCTCTATATGTGTAATATGAATTGTAATGCATTCTGCTGTCATGTATAAAAAGAAAATCAATAAAAAATTTAAAAAATTTAAAGTTATAAAATATTACATTAAAATTATCAACTATAAAAAAAATCCATTTGGGGGGTTATGGCTCAGCGGTAGAGCACTCGCCTAGCGCATTTGAGTCCCTGGGTTCCATCCTCAGCAACACATAAAAATAAATAGATAGATAGATAACAAAGGTTTAAAAAAAACTCCATTTGGCCAGGTATGGTGGCATGCTTGTGCTCCCAGCTACTCAGGAGTCTGAGGTAGGAAGATTGCTTGATCCCAGGAGTTCAGGAGCAGCGTGGACAATATAGCAAGACACAGACTCCAACAAACAAACAAAAAAAATTGGCTGGTAGTAGAGTGCTTTCCTAATGTGTACAGTGCTCTGGGTCTGATTCTCAAAACTCCCCACCCCCGCAAAAATAAATTAAAAAACAAACCTCAGAACCTCAATGCTAAGTGAAAGAAAGTCACAAAGTCTGCAAAGTCACAAAAAAAAGATACTAACTCCGCCAAACTCTCTGCCCACTGTCAGACATACTTTGAAGACAATCCCAGGGATCTCCAGCTGCTGCGACATGACCTGCCCTTGCACCCTGCAGTCGTGAAACCTCACCTGGGCCATGTACCTGACTACTTGGGTGAGTGTCACTGAGGGATCGGGAGGCAGTGGGCTGGGGGACATGGCAGGGGTTCTTCTGCCATTGTGTGACAGCTCCTATGCTCGGTGCTGAGGAAGCTTGTGGGACAGGCAAGTAATAGGACATAGAGACCCAGGTAGCACATCGTGTATCCACACAAACAAGTACACAGTATGTGTTCACACATGTAGACTTGCCCACTTCACCCCATAGGGTGTACTGTCTCCTTTGTGGAGATAAGAAAACAGGTAGTGCAGAGATGATGGCAGATCTAAGATTTGAGCCAGGCAGTCTTGCAGAGCAGGGTGGAATGACAGAATGAGCTAGTAGTTGGTTGAATGGCTTTGTGTGCTGAAGAGAGTGAGCAGGTTTTGGGGAACATCCTGGGTGGGAGGCAAATCTTCCTATGCTGGAGCAGACTCTGGATTGTCAGGCACGGAAGTAATGGCTTGGACACCTGTGGAGTGTCTAGGTAAGAGCAGATGACAGGGAGATAGACACTGCAGGGCAGAAACAGGAATGGGGAGCAGCCATTCATCCTGGCTGACCCTTCTCATCTCACATAAGCTTCTATTGTCCATGTGTGTATTTTTGATAATGAGAGTATATTATATGCTTAAATTGGGTTTAAGGAGAGTGGCAAGGATGTGCCATGGGCAACGAATATAGGCCCTCCCCATGCATGGGCTCTGGTCTGCCTGAACTGAAGCAAACTGGCAGGTGTGATGTGATATTCCTGCCTTGGAAGTGGAAAGGCCTGAATGGTGGGAAAGGAAGGGCCTAGGAGAGATGGGAGCATGGAGATGCTAGAGGGAGGGATAGAAGCCAGGCTTCCAAGGGATAGTGAGCTGGAGGAGACTCCAGCTGTGGTCTGAAATGCCAGGAGGGGAGGCCAGAGCTTTGACCTAAGGGGCCTGGTAGGAGCAAAGTCACTCACCAAGAGGATGTGGCCAGGAGTCCAGAAGCCAGGGGAAAGTGGAAGGAATCAGTTGTGGCCTGTCTCGGGGGAGGAGGCCAGGGTAGTGGGTATGAGGGCAGGGTCAAGGTCAGGTATGGGGACGGAAGCAGTAGGGGCTGGTGAATTTGTAGTAAGGGACATATGTGAAGAAATTGTCCAGCCTTTTTAATTTTGGCTCAGTTTTTCTTGACATTATTTTCCTTCCTCCTCCTTCCCACATACTAAGCACATATTCTACCATTGAGTTATACCCTAGCCCCTATTTTTCTTTCTTGTTACATGTTCATTGCAATAAGTTTAAATACTATTTAAGAGTGATTTAGACAGTGAAAGTCTAAGGTGCTAACATTCTCTGACCCAGTGCATATGCGATAATGAATAGCTGTAGACTCTTGGATCAGAATTAAAGAATATGCTACAGAGTTTGCGGGGGAGGCAATGCTGAGAAAGGGGGTGGGATAATACTGGGAAAGCTGGAGGGAGGACCAAGAGCCTCTCAGAGTAATGGAACCATATTTCATGGGGTGGGGGTGGCTGTGGAGGCTGGTGTTTGTGGGTTGGGTGAGGATTCTGCTGAAGACCTGCTTCTTTTCCAGTCCCTCCTGCTCTTCGTGACCTAGTACGCCCTCACAAGAAGCGGAAGAAGCTGTCCTCCTGTAGGAAGGCTAAGGTATGTGCCCTGAGGGCTGCGGGTCAGCAACAGGACCCTTGCTCCACCTTGCCCCTTTGTTGTCACCAGGACATACAGATGCCTTGCCCTCAGGATGAGGAGAGTGCTCCCAAAAACTGGAGTGTGAGCTGGGGTTACCTCCCTGACTGTCACAGGCCCTGCTCTCTATCCTCAGTTGTCCTTTTTCCTCACAGTATCCATAGCAGCTTGCATTATCATTGGCTTATGGCTGACAGGGTTCTTACCAAGTACCAGCACTGTCCATTTTGTGTCTGTGTTTGGATGATTGGTCTGATTCCTCCAACTAACTTGCTACTTTGCCCATGTAGAAAGTGAAGACCCAGAACCCACTGCACAACTTCAAGCACAGAGGAAGGAAATCCAGACCAACAGCCATGCCCTCCTGAGATTGCCTGGGCCTGAGTTCGAAGTGGATTGGGCTTCCTTGCCTGGATGGAGTGGGTTTCCCACACTTCATGTGCGCACACTCCTGTGCTTGCTAACTGGATAGACTGAACTCTGGGGAGGCTCTGGACCCTCCAGATCTGCCAAGCTGCCATTTGCCCCTTAATAGAATAACAGTTCCAGCTGCCTCAGGTTGTGCCTCTGGGTATGTGGGAAGGGACTATTTCCCAAAACCTTGGAAGATGGGAAACTTCAGAAGGTGGTGGTGCCTAGCTGCTGCTGCATGCAGTGCCTCATATGACCAGCAGATGTCAGTTGTGCAAAGCCAACTGCTAAGAAAAGCCTGTCCTGGTCCAGTTGGTTCAGCATGGGGCTAGGCTGGCCTAGAGCCTCTGCCCTGCTGCTGCAACCTTACCATGTGGTTCAGGCTGATAGATGTACCTGCAACCTAGGAGACAGATTTTCCTTACCACAAGCCTTGGATTGCCCCTTACCCAATGCACGCTCATTTAGATAGAGGAGAATGTTGCCCACCCCTCAGAGGATTCAGGGCAGCTATCTCCCTTTCCCTTCCCAGATGATAACTCATGTGTCAGTTGTTGTCTGTATTTCAGATACACAAGTGGTAGTACAAGATGCATACCTATTGCATCTCTTCCTGTGTCTTAACCTGAGTACCCAGCTGCATTCCCAGCCTGAAGGTTGGGCCTCTTAATTTCTATTATCTGCTGGCTTCAGGGCTGGATTGCTCCGCTTTTTATAGTGTTAACCTCATAGTTACCTGAAGCATTACAAGGGTAGGCTGGGGGCAGGTGACAAGGAGTGGGAACTGGGAGAAGTAGGGAAGTGTTGAATCTGAGACTGGGCTTTGGTTATGGTTAGGGTGTAGTGGTACAGGGTTTGCAGGATCTGAGCTTTGGGGTCTTCACAATCTCTGCCCTTCTGTTAAATCCTGAGGATTTCTAGGAAGTCAGGGTGTATGGCATAGGGACAGGCTGTTGGTGGGAGTGAGTAAGAGCCGCCAGGGCAACACCACAGCATTCTTACAGCCTGACAGCTCAGATACATTTAGAAGGAAAAGCAGTCAGTGGAGCTGCAGATAAGAGCAATTCCATGAGCATCTTTTGGGAAATAGATGACTGTCAGAACTGCAGAGCCCACATCATAGAAGGGGAGATAGGCAAAGAGTGCTTCTAGTGCTTTGGCTTAGTCTTCCTATTCTGTCTTATTGGGAATGCTGGGAATAGTGAGCTAATTTGGGTGTTGCAGCTACTCTGTGCTCTAAGATGATACATAACTGGTTCCTATGGGTTTTGTCTCAGACCTTGTCACTTCATTCACTCTGCTAAGGGTGTATGTTCCAGAACCACCCTGGTGGAGAGAAGGTTGGGTTTCTCTAGTCAGATTCTTTGGGGGAGATAAGATGGACAGGCATGGAGCTGGCATTCTACTGTGTTCTTATGTCAGGGTCTGGACCATAGCTGAGGGGCTCAGGTGAAGGCATGGTAATTATCTGTTCATGTGTACATTCCTTCCTCCTAACTCAAAGCAGCCCTTGGGGTGGCTGTTTCCATGATCTGGATGAGGAAGTTACCTAGTGAAGGTGAAGTCAATGGGCAATGTTTGGACTCTGGCCTATCTGGCAGTGTAGGGCCAGTTGGCCTGGCTGCCCAATCTGGGGGAGTAACTGATGCTACTTGTCTTTTACCATCTCAGGGGTGGATGCTATCAGGGATGCTTGTGCTTGTGCTGTGTTCTTCTCTGATCTGCAACAGGCCTTGTGCTTTGTTGAGTCTGAATTAATTCGTGGCAGTGGAGAGAATGGGAAGGGGCCTTCCCCTTCCCGTGTCTTGAGTCTAGAGGGAAAGTGTACAGGGCTCATTCAGTACCCACATAGCCCAGTCATGTCTGATGTCATGAAGAAATAAGGGCTTATCAAAGGATTTCCATTATTAAGTATAATTATAGTCTACCAATGGGGGAAAAAGTGAAAAGGAGAAAAGAAAACCAGTCTCAGATTTCTGAATGAAGCCTTGGTCTTAACCTCACACAAATGTATCCAAAGTAGGACAGGACAGGCCTGGGATGAGGGTATATACAAGATGGACACATGAACCAGGGGCTACCCTAGGGCCAGGAGGCACTGGGTCATGTAGGCCTAGAAAGGAAGAAGAGGGCAGCACATACTTGAAGCCTCAGGCTTTAGGCAGAAAGGGTGGGAGTTCAGTCTCATCTTTACTCTGGGCTAGCACAGTTTCATACGCTTAAGCCTGAATGAGCCCCTGTATGTCTGGGCCACGTGCAAGGGTATAGAATTGGGTAAAGAAGACATGGTCTGTGAACATAGGAGTTTTATGGAGACCAGGAATCAAGTTGCACTGAGTTCCAGTTGGCTCCACACACTGGGGCTTAAGCCATCTGTCTTGTCAGCACTTGAGCCTGTTGGGAGCAGGTACTCAGCTGGGAACAGGAGTGAAGGTAATGTATTAGGCAGTGAACATATATAAAGAGGGTAGGCAGCAATTCTGGTAAAGAGAACCACACGTGAATTCCCTGCAGGGAGGAAGTCTAGCCCATTTGAAGATAAAAAGACCAGAGTAGTTGTCACAAAAGTATGTGACTTGATTTACTTTGGGAAATACACAATTACATGTTAAAAATGTACCACGCATGGTGGTACATGCCTGTAACCCAGCAGCTCAGGAGGCTGAAGCAAGAGGATTGCAAATTCAATGCCATACTGTGCAGTTCTATGAGGCCCTGTCTTCAAAAAGTAATAAAGATCTGGAGCTATAGCTCAGTGGTAGAGTGAATTACCAGTAACACCCCCACACACCCTGCCACACAAAGTGAAAGGAACTAGGCAAGGTGGTGCATATCTGTAACTCAGCTGCTTGGGAAGCTAAGGCAGAAGAATTACAAGTTTGAGGCCATCCTGGGCAATTTTGTGAGACCCTGTTTCAAAATTTAAAAGGGTTGGGGCTGTAAGTCAGTGGTAGGGTACTTGCCTAGCATATGCGAGACCCTGGGTTCAGTCTCCAGTAAGGGGGAACACCTTGATCTAATAACCAAGGTGACTGACGATAATAGAAGGAGGGCAGGGTGTGCCTGGAAACCTCTGGACCCAGAGCATAGAAGGTTCTGATGCGTTTCTATCTCAGTTAATTCTTTTCCCCATCTGCTGAGGATAAATGACTCAGCTTTTGGGGAACTCATTGTGGAACTTGGCCTTCAAGGTCAGTGTCCTCAGGAGGCAATTTTGATAAAAAGTTACTTCATCAGAGAGGTTCGCTGGCTAAATGTCATCCTCTTTTCCCCCACAAAAGTTAATTACCATGAGGTACACAGCTTTTGAAATGGACTGAGTGGCTTTATATCCACTTAGGACAGTCATTTTTCACAAGCCTATGAGAAGAAGTGGTCATTCATTTCAGAGGGTGAGGTGCCCTCATCAGTAGACCTGCTGTGTGCCAGGCACCATTCTGGGCAGATATACACTGTTTATTCCTCTCAAAGCACCTTCAGAACTTGACAGATCTAGCCTGTCTGTTCACCCACCTATCTGCCCACAAACCTGCCAAGAATCAGTAGAGTTGGCATAGAAAGCATCAAGGGCAAGGATGTCCAGGCACATTGAGAGGTCTTCAAGTGAGAACCTCAAGAGCTGCTTCCACAGTATGGCAGCACACCATGCACATACCCTTGTGTGGGGGTGTAAAAATGCCCCTTGGAGTGCCCACTGAAGGCTGTTGTGGCACATAGATGCATCACTGAAGCAGCCCAACTCTGTTCTGATACCTCCTGATTCTACTCTTGAGTGAGTCTTGATGCACCATCCCCCAAAATTCCCATGTACACTAAATTACATAAGAATCTTCTTAAAATGCAGGTACTTGTTCTGGAGGTCTAGGGTGGGATTCTGTATTTTCTGCTGGTCCTTAGACCACAATTTGAGATCCATCACACACACCCATTTTATAGGTTGGGCGAACTGAGGCTTAGATTAAATATTTTTTATATTTATTTTTTAGTTGTAGTTGGACACAATAACTTTTTTATTTTTATTTATTTTTATGTGGTGCTGAGGATCGAACCCAGGGCCCCACATGTGCTAGGTGCCCGCTCTACTGCTGAGCCACAACCCCAGCCCTTAGATTAAATATTTAGCTCAACACCATCATTCAACTGTGTGGTGTGTGATGTGGGAAGCTTCTCAATCTGTTGGACTCCAGTCTGAAAAGGAATGGAAGACCCTAGTTCAGGACTGTTAGGGATTTCCCTGTCACTTCTCAGGGTAGCCAGGGGAAGTATGGACATGGAGGTAGATTCAAATTCCAGATCAATAGTGAGCAGCTTTCCAGGTGTAGTAGCTTCACACCTGTAATTCCAGCAACTCAGGAGAATGAGGCAGGAGGATTACAAGTTTGAGGCCAGCCTCAGCAACTTAAAATAAAAAAAAAAAAAAATGAATAAAAAGGGCTAGGGTTATGGCTCAGTGATAAAGCACCCCTGGGTTCAATCCCTGACAACCCCTACCCCGCCCTCAAAAAAAAAAACCACTTTAGGGATTATAATAGGGATTGCATTGAATCTGTAGATAACTTTGGGTAGTATTGTCAATATTAGCAATATTAAAGTCTTCTAATCCATGACATGGAATTTCCATTTATTTGTGTCTCCTTTAATTTTTTTTGGTGTTTTTGTAGTTTTCAGTGTACAGGTCTTTCATATTTGTTTAAATTTATTCCTAATTATTTGGTTCTTTTTGATGCTATAGTAAATGCAGTTGTTTTCTTTGCTGTTTGGAGTGGTGATCATTGTTGGTATATAGACATGCAACTGTTTTTTGTGTATTTTTTTGAATCCTGCAACTTAGTGAAAATCATTCATTAATCATAGGATGTTTCAGCGGTTTTTATAACTAAGATCATGTTATCTGCATCTAGAGATTATTTTATTTTATTTTGAGACAGGTTCTCATTAAGTTATGTAGGGCCTCACTAAATTGCTGAGGCTGGCCTTGAACTTGCAATCCTCCTGTCTCCGCCTCTTTTCTCTTCTAATTTGGGTGCCTTTAATTTCTTTTTCTTGCCAAATTTCTCTGACTAGATATTCTAATACTATTTTGAATAGAAATGATGAAGTGGGCATCCTTGTCTTATTGGTAATCTTAGGAAGAGGACTTTCAGTCTCTCACCAGTAAGTATGATTGATATTAGCTTTAGTTTTTTTCCCCTCATATATGCCCTCTATCATTTTGAGGAAGTTCCTTGTAGTCCTGGTTTTCTGAGTATTTTTTATTATGAAAATATGTTGGATTTTGTCAAATTTCTCTTCTGCATCAATTGAGATGATCATATATTTTTTCCTATTAATGTAGTATATTACATAAATTGATTTCCTATGTTGAACTATTTTTATATCCCAGGAATGAATTCCACTTGTCATGGTGTGTAATCCTTTTAACGTGCTTTTGGATTTGGTTTGCTAGTATTTTGTTGAGCATTTATTCAATATTAATAAAAGATAGTGGCCTGTAGTTTTCTTGTAGTGACTTTGGTTTTGGTATAAGGATATAGTATGATCAGGATTTTACGAGAATGGCCTCACAAAATTATGTATTAGTCAGTTTTCATTACTATAATAAAATACTTGAGGCTGAGTAACTTGATTTAAAAAAAGGTTTTGGAAGCTCTAAGTCCAAACAGCAAAATGCCAGCTCTGGTATGGATGATATGTTGAATTAGAATGGTGGGAACACAAGCAAGAGGGAGAAATCGTGGTAAAGCAGGAAGCCAGAAACAGATTCAGGTGTCAGACTCAGGCTTTTATAACACTTTTCTCTTGTGAGAACTCAGAATTCCCATGAAAATTACCTGAATCCTTCAGATGATAGTTCCCCCAATGACCTAAGGACCTCCCACTAGGTCCCGTCTCTTAAAGGTCCCACTTCATTTCATATCACCACATGGGAGACCAAGCCTCCAACACATGAACCCTTAGGGGACATACCCAAACCAAATCCAAACTATAGCAAATGAGTTATAAAGTGTTCTTTCCTCTTCAATATTTTAGGAGAGTTTGAGAAGGATTGATATTAATTCTGCAAATGTTTGGTAGAATTCACCAGTGAAGTCATCTGAAATATTTTTTTCAGGGAAAGTTTTAAAATCACTTTCAATTTACTTGCTACTTATGGGTCTATTCAGGTTTCTCATCTCTTTTTTTAAAAATATATTTTTGTTTTAGTTGTAGATGGACACAATGCCTTTATTTTTTATTTGTTTATTTTTATGTGGTGCCGGGGATCAAACCCAGTGCCTCACACATGCTAGGTAAGCGTTCTACCACTGAGCCACTACCCCCGACCTCCCATCTCTTCTTGAGTCATCCTTGGTAATTGAATGTTTAGCAGTTTGTTCATTTATTCTAGGTTAGTCAATTTGTTGCCATATAGTTGTTCATAGTATTATCTTATGTTTTTTATTTCTGTAAAATTTTAAATTTCCTACTTCATCTCTTTGCCTATGTATGCGTGCACACACATGCACACATACTGGGGATTCAACCCAGAGCCTCACACACATGCTAAGCATATACTCCACCACTGAGCTCTACCCTCAGTCCCTAAGAATCCAACTGACAACTATTATTTTTGTCTGTCTGTCTTTCTTTTTTTCTTTTTTTTTCTTTTTTGAGAGACAGGGCTTCCCTGTGTTTCCCAGGCTGGCTAGGAACTTCTGAACTCAAGCTATCCTCCTCAGTGCTCAGGATAGCAGGGACTACCAGCATATGCAACCATATGTAGCTTACCCTCTTTCATTTATGATTTTAATAATTTTAGTCTTATCCCTATTTTTCTTAGTAATTCTAGCTAATAGTCCGTCAATTTTGCTGATCTTTTCAAGGAACAAAATTTGGTTTCATTACTGTTCTTTATTGTTCTCTATTTCATTTATCTCCACTCTAATCTTTCTTATTTCCTTCCTTGTACTTTTGGCTTAGTTTTTCTTTCTCTGTTTCCTTAAATTGTACAGTGAGAAAATTGACTTGAAGTCTTCTTCTTTTATTTTTTCTTTTGCAGTAGAGTTTCACTTTATCACTGAGCTACACCCAACCTTGTTTTGTTCTGTTTATTTATTTAGAGACAGGGTCTTCCAAAGTTGCCAAGTCTGACCTCAAATTTGCAATCCTCCCACATATCTGGGATTATAGGTGTGCACCATTGTGCCCAGCTCTTCTTTTCTGATGTATTATTTAGAGCTAAAAATTTCCCTCTTAGCCCAGCTTTGTTTGCATGTGGTATGCCATATTTTCACTTTCATATGTTACTAGATATTTTAAAATTTCCCTGTGGTTTATTATTTAATCCATTTGTGGCAAAAAGTATGTTCTTAAATTTCCATGTATTTATGACTTTTTCAGTTTTTCCTTCTGCTATTGAGTTCTAGTTTAATTCCACTGTAATGAGAAAAGATACTTTCTACTATGATTTTAATCATTTTAAGTGTATCAAGTTTTTTTTTTTTTGTTGTTGTTGTTGTTGTTTTTTTGGTGGCCTAACATATTGTCTACCCTGGGAATATTCCATACATTCTTGAGAAAAATGTGGTCTACTGGTGCAAGGCACCATGCCTGACTTACAGAAAATGCCTTGAATGTCAAGGGCTAAACAAACCCCCCCCACACACACACACGTACACTAAAAGAGAGAGAAACATAAAAACAATCAAATGAAAAAACATACCTCTCACAGTTTTTTCTGATTGTGAACCTTTTATATTTAGGTAGGTTTGCTCTGAGCCCAGGCATCAGCCTGAGGTGAAAGCTTAAGGGCTTTTCAAGTCTTTTTTGAGCCTGTGTCCTGCCCTGGGTATTCATGTGGCTTTCCAAATTCTCTGTAAGCATAGCTACTTGTGAATGTCCTACTTTTCAAGCTTCTATTTCACAAAAGTTCTATTGTATGTCTCTACCTGTATTATCTTGACCCAGGAATGCTTTCTGAGCATTGGCGTGCTTCTAGGTAAAAGAGAAACAGTGTTTGCATTGGTCCTACAGGTATCCCCTAGATACAGATCAGAAAAATTTAAACAAAAATTTGCAAAAAAAATCTGCCTTGCTGGGCACAGTGGCACATTCCTATAATCCCAGTTACTTTGGAGGCCCGGGCAGGAGGTTTGCAAATTCCAGGCCAACCCCAGCAACTTAGTGAGACCCTTTCTCAAAAAAATAAAATAAAAGGGCTGGAGGTGTGGCCTAGTGGTAGGTACCCCTGGATTCAATCTTCAGTACTAGGTGGCAGGGGGTGGGGATAGGAAAGTCCTTCCCTGCTCCTTCTGGATCAAGGGAGGGAAGTGGGAACTGTGCTGCTATTGCTTTAAGGGCAAGGCTGCTGTCATGTTGGGAAGGAGGTGGGGCAAGTGGGCGTGTAAAACTTTTCTAGTGTTTTCAAGTTGGCATTTTTTTTGATTGCTTGGTTGCTATAGACCTTTGTTTTCTGGAGATACTACAAAGTTTGTTATGACATTTCTGATTGTGTTGTCAATGTGTCTGGGAATGAATAAGAGCTTGGAGCTTCCTAATCTGCCATTTTTCTTATGGCACTTCTAACTGGCATATTTTACATCTTTATTTTTTTCCCCTCATGTTTGATGCCTCAGGACAAAAATATAGTTGCTACAGCTCCAGACTTTCCATCAACATCTAGAACAGTGAAAAGGAGGGAAGGCTAGAGTACCATATAGCTGCATACATCTCCTTTAATGAGGAAATTCAGAACTAGATCACATGGCCACTGCTAGTTGCAAAGTGGTCTGGGAAAGCAGAGAGCAGTCTCTCTTTCTTTTGAATTGTAGGCACGGTCCTTCACAAAATATAGAGTCTTGGTCCCAATAGAAAAGAAGACAGGGCTGGGATTGTGGCTCAGTGGTAGAACACTCGCCTAGCATGGGCGGGACCCAGGTTTGATCCTCAGCACCACATAAAAATAAAGGCATTGTGTTGTGTCCATCTACACCTAAAAAATAAATATTAAAAAAAAAAGAAATAAAGAAAAGAAGACAAAGGTGCTACGGTAAATTGGTTATCCCAAAAGAGCCAGAAGTGGGGTTGCGACTATTCAGATTCATACTGGCCAGAGAATGCACACATGCCCAGTAATGGTAACCAGGGCTCCAGTCAAGTGACTGATTTATCAATACCACCTACCTACCCTGCCTTACTGCCTGGACCCCCAAACCCTCTGAATGCTGCTGAAGTGCAGAGAAACAAACTATCTTTATATCTTTAGGGCCTGTCTACACATTAGCTGGGCAGACTCTGCTTAGCATCTACCCCAGATCCAGCCACAGAGGGCTACTTTGCTTCAGGGTGTGTTCCCTGACTTGGTGATGAGTGCATCTTTGGGATACTCTCTGGACTACATTTCTGCAATATTCAAAAAGAGAAAGTTAAAAATGAGGAATTGGGGGTTAGGGGTATAATTCAGCATTAGAGAATGTGCTTAACAGACACAAAGTCCTGGGATCAATTCTTAGCACTAAGAACTCTGCCCCTCATGAGATTTTCCAAAAATGAGGTGTCTTTTTACAGTTATTAAGTTAGTAAAGACTAATAAACATCGTACATGATGGAGTGAGACATTGCCTATGGTTGCTGGTATCAGTGGAGATAGTCATAACGCCTTAGGAAATCACTGTATGCCTGTCATCCAAGGTTGGTATCTATCCTTAATTAGACACCAATAACTAAGAATGTAATAATCACTGATAATTCTAGATTAGCCTGAGGGAAGAAACGATTAGCTGTGTACTTGAGAATCATAATCATAAACGTGATTTGACTCATAAATCTCATCTCTGAAAATTGAGGAAATAAATGAAAAAAAGAAGAAACATCATTAGTTATGAAGAAGTCAACCAAAACTTAGTTATAGCAATAAAATATTGAAAACCAGTTCAGCTATTAGCATCAGGAGAGTAGAAGAGCCATCGCTCTGTGGGTCATAATCAAAGATAAATGTGCTAGGGCTGGGGTTGTGGCTCAGTGGTACAGCGTTTGCCTAGCATATATGAGGCACTGGGTTCAATCCTCAGCACCACGTAAAAGTAAATAAAATAAAAGGTCTTGTGTCCAATTACAACTAAAAAAAATTTTTTAAAATAAGATAAATGAGGGCTGGGGTTGTGGTTCAGCAGTAGAACACTCTCCTTGCACGTGCGAGACCCTGGGTTCAATCCTCAGCACCACATAAAAATATATGAATAAAATAAAGGTATTGTGTCCATCTACAACTAAAAAAATATGTAAAAAAATAAGATAAATGTGCTGATCAGAGATTGAAAGCAGCAAAGAGTGTTTGTTAAAGGACTTAAAATCAGCATACTATAGTGATGCAGCCACATCAATGTTTATAGCAGCTCAATTCACAATAGCTAGACTATGGAACCAACCTAGGTGTCCCTCAATAGATGAATGAATAAAGAAAATGTGGTATATATACTCAATGGAATATTACTCAGCTTTAAAGAAGAGTGAGGGGAGGGGGGATAGTAGAGGATAGGAAAGGCAGCAGAATACAACATACACTAGTAAGGCAGAATGTAAAAAAGTGGATATGTAATCGATGTGATTCTGCAATATGTATACGGGGTAAAAATGGGTGTTCATAATCCACTTGAATCAAATGTATGAAATATGTCAAGAGCTTTGTAATGTTTTGAACAACTAATAATAAAAAAATTTAAAAAAATGAGTAAAAAAATAAAGAAGAGTGAAATTATGGCATTTGCCAGTAAATGGTTGGAATTGGAGAATATCATGCTAAGTGAAATAAGCCAATCCCACAAAACCAAAAGCCAAATGTTTCCTCTAATGTGGATGCTAATTCACAATAAGGCAGAGGTGGGGCACTAGGGAAGAATAGTGTTACTTTAGATTAGGTAGAGGGAAGTGATGGGAGGGGAGGGGAGGGGATGTGGGGATAGGAAAGGTAGTAGAATGAAACAGACATTATTACTATATGTATATATGTGACTACATGACCAATATGACTTTGCAACATGTACATTCAGAAAAATGAGAAATTATATTCCATCTATGTATGATATATCAAAGTGCATAAATGCATTCTACTGTCATATATAACTAATTAAAACAAATAAAATTTTTTTTAAAAAGTCAAGGGGAAGCTAGGCACTGAAGCACATGCCTGTAATCCCAGCAACTCAGGAGGCAGAGGCAGTAGGGATCGCAAGTTCAAGGCCAACCTGGGCAATTTAGTGAGATCCTATCTCAAAAATAAAAAGGGCTGGGGGCTGGGATTATGACTCAGCGGTAGAGCGCTTGCCTAGCACGGGTGGGACCTGGGTTTGATCCTCAGCAACACATAAAAATAAAGGCATTGTGTTGTGTCCATCCACACCTACAAAATAAATATAAAAAAATAAAATAAAAAGGGCTGGCTGAGCATGGTGGTGCACTCCTGTAATCCCAGCAGTTTAAGAGGCTGAGGCAGGAGGATTGCAAGGTCAAAGCCAGTCTCAGCAACTTAGTGAGGCCCTAAACAACTCAGTGAGATCCTGTCTCTAAATAAAGTATGAAAAAGGGCTGGGGATGTGGCTCAGTGGTTAAGTGACCCTGGATTCAATCACTGGTACCAGATAGATAGATAGATAGATAGATAGATAGATAGATAGGGCTGGGGGTGAAGCTCAGTGGTAGAGCACCCCTGGATTCAACAGTCAACCCCCAAGTACTGAAAAAAAATGGGGAAAGCAGGGTGCCCCAGTGTAATCACAACTTGATACATATGCCAGGGTGAGACCTGGAGGGACAGGTGCACAAGCAGATGGTAAGATTTTGTGTTGTTTTATATCCCATGTCAGACCATGCTGCTTTCACATTTTTGGTGTTTCAAGAAAGACCCCACAAGACCATAAACTTGAGCTGCATCTATCTGTGGTACTGAGCTGGAAGTAGCTGGGCTCTGGTGGCATGGGCAGACATAGGAGCTGACATATGGAAGACCTACTGCAGCAGGTGAGGAGCCAGTGACCTAGTACATGTGGTCCTGGTAAGCCAATTGAGTGATTTCTTGCTATCAGCGTTCTTTCTTGCTTTCTTTCTCATTTTTTTCTTTTCTGTTTCACTGGTAATTGAAAACAGGGCCTTGCACATGCTCCACAAGTGCTCTGTAACTGTGTTACATCCTTTTTATTTTGAGACATTCTTGCTAAGTTGCCCAGGCTGGCCTTGAACTTGCTATCCTCTTGCAGCAAACTCCTGAGTAGTTTTGATCACAAGCAAGTGCAACTGCCTTTAGCAAAGGTTCTTGACCCAGACATGTGCTGGCTACATGTGCTTGGGTCTAAAACTTTTAGGAGTGTCCTCAATCAGTGACCAGTGTAGGTAGGAAAAATGCCCACATCTTTGTTCTTTGGAAGGAACACTCTGGAGTGGGTTCCTATCATCTCCTGAAGGTTCCTAGGGACAGCAGCTCTTCTTGAATCACTTCAGTTGTCTTCCTTACAACCTGTAGCTCTACCTTTTCACCTACTGCTGTCACCTGGGGTCACCTTCCAAATAAACTGTTCGCACTGGGATCTTTGTCTTGGGGTCTGTTTCTATTTCTGGAGGAACAGAATGATAACACCTAAGACAGACAGAAAGAGACTAGGTTCATGGTGCCAGCCATGGAACAAAGAGAGAGCCAGGAGGTACTAGAGGGGAGTCATCCCTGTACAAAGGCAGGCCTCTTTTGTCCACACCCAGGCTGAACAGCTCTTCCAATCAGGGTCCATGGAACACAGGAGACAGGTGGGGTGACAAGAGTAAGGAGTAAGTTCCTCTCTACAGCTATCTTGGGCAGGTGGCCACATAAATGGCCTTGCAGCATTATCAGCAGTTCAGTCTTGGCAATAGGGGACAAGGTCCTGGCCCATCCTGGTGATAGCAGGATCCCAAGGGAGGCCTCAAAGATCCCTATCAGTAGGGAACAGATGGTATATACCATGTGCCGGAACCCTGGTTTTGGGGGGACACCACCCAGGGATCCTAGCCAGGGTTGGCCAGTGGGACAGGCCTGGTCCAGGGACAAAGGAGAGATGTGAGAGGAGGAGAAGAGGAACGGTGAGGTGAACAGAGGAAAGTCTTAAATCTCTGTCCTCTGTCAGGCCCTGGAGTGAGCCATTCATTCTCCCAGTTGCCTGGAGGGGACTTTCGTCACTATATCACGCCACTTTAACTGTCTCTTTGTTATCTGGCTGTTTTAATATTAATTAACAACAGTTGCCAAGGATAACAGTGCAGAGGGTGTGTCTCAAGGCATGGTTGTCCCTGGTTCCAAGAGGAGTGGGACAGAATGGGGGTTTGAGGCTGTTCCAGGGATCGTGTACACATTCCAGGAGCTGTGCTAAGCCCCAAGGCCAGAGCCTGGCTAGTTCATGGTTCCACCTCTGCCCCCTGCTCCAGTGCCAACTCCAACAGGGGCTAAATAAGGGTGGGGGATGAACCATGGGTCTCTGTCCCAGCTGGCTTAGTCTTCCTAAGGCTTCAGTAGCATTGGAAAGTGAGTGGGGACCCCAAGCACCTTCACAAAGAGGCTCAACTAAGTGGGGAGGGCATGGAACAGGGCCAGTTGGTGGGAGGGATAAAATCAGGTAGATCATTAACCAGCAGGGCTCAGTCCTATTGGTTTCAATCAGCCAGGCCAGGGCTGTTACTTAGGGATAGGAGACTGACTTAATGCATATTCCTAGGGGCCATCCCTCTGTTGTCTCCAGCTGTTCCTGTTTCCTGCTGATTCCTGTCCTGCCCTAGGATGGTGGCTAGCCTTCAGGGCTGTCTGCTCTGGGGCCTGCTCCTGCACTTGGTGAGTCCAGTGCTCATGGCAACTCCCTACTGCCTTCCTTGGGGCCTAGGCCAGCTGGGTAGCAGGCAGAGGCTGCTGGGTGACAGTGAGAGAGGGCCTCAGGGCCTGGAGGGGGTCCCAGGCCCCACAGAGGAGGGTTGCTAGTAGAAGGTCTCCAGTCACAGAATTGAAGAGACACAAGGTCAAGAGAGGCAGCTGGATAAAGTCCATGACCCTGTGGTAGAGTCTTGGCCTATAATTAAGGGAGAACTGAGTCAAGGAGGTGTTGAGGGGATGGGGTCCTGGAAAATATTACCTGGAGCATCCAGAGGTTGGGAGGAAGTCTGGCTTTCACCTGTTAAGGTCTTAATTTACTTTCAAGTCTGGGAGGTAAGTGATGGCATTTGGCTGTAAGCAGAGAGTGGGACAGGGAGATCCTGCACAGACTCTCCACAAGAGCCTTAGCCACTGACGTGATAGGGAGGAAGTTCAACAGGTTTATGAACACCTTGGAATTGACTCCATCAGCCCTAACCTCAGCAGTGTGACCTTCCTAAACTATAGTCGACAGGGTTACCTCCTTCTTTGAGTGACCCTGTCACTTCCAGGAAGAGTGGTTTGACTGCACCTCCGTCAACACTCTAGGTCCAGCACATGCCTCCAGGAGGCTTCCCACAGCCCCCTGCTCTGTGTCCTTTCCCCCCCTCCACACTCTCCTTAGCAGCTCACTGCCTAGACATTGACTGGCCTCAGGGTTCATGCATGATGTCTCTCTGTTCTGCAGGTCCAGGGTGAGCTGTACACACCCCTCCACCAGGCTGGCTACTGTGCCTTCTATGATGAATGTGGAAAGAACCCAGAGTTGTCTGGAGGCCTCATATCACTGTCCAATGTGTCCTGCCTGTCCAACACACCGGCCCGCCATGTCACAGGTAACCATTTGACCCTCCTCCAGTGCATCTGTCCCCACCTCTACAATGGCCCAAACAACACCTATGCCTGCTGCTCTGCCAAGCAACTAGTGTCACTGGAAACGAGCATGTCTATCACCAAAGCTCTGCTTACCCGTTGCCCAGCCTGCTCTGACAACTTTGCAAATCTGCACTGCCATAACACCTGCAGCCCCAATCAAAGCCTCTTCATCAATGTCACCCGTGTTGCCCCAGTGGGCACAGACCATCCCCCTGCTGTGGTGGCGTATGATGCCTTCTACCAGCGCAGCTTTGCGGAGGAGACCTATGAGTCCTGCAGCCGTGTGCACATCCCTGCTGCTGCCTCACTGGCTGTGGGCAGCATGTGTGGCATATATGGTTCTGCCCTTTGCAATGCTCAACGCTGGCTCGACTTCCAGGGAGATGTATCGAATGGTCTGGCTCCATTGGACATTACCTTCCACCTCGTGGAGCCTGGCCAGGACCAAGGGAGCGGGATCCAGCCACTGAATGGGGAAATCTCACCCTGCAATGAGACCCAGGACAATGGCATGACAGCCTGCTCCTGCCAAGACTGTGCTGCATCCTGTCCTGTCATTGCTCGCCCCAGCGATCTGACCCCTTTCTTCTACATGGGTCGGATGCCGGGCTGGCTGGTCCTCATCATCATTTTCTGCTCTGTTTTTGTGTTGCTTAACACTGTCCTTGCACGCCTTCGGGTGGTTTCCAACAAGGACAAAGGCAAGATGGAGGAGCCCCAGGCAGCCCCCAGCCTCTCTCACAAGCGCAGCCTCTCCCCCCACACCCTACTTGGCAAGTTCTTTGAGAGCTGGGGCACAAGGGTAGCTTCATGGCCACTGACCATCCTGGCAGTATCCATCATGGGAGTGGTAGCCTTGACAACTGGCATGATGTTCTTAGAACTCACCACCGATCCTGTGGAACTGTGGTCAGCCACCAAAAGCCAAGCCCGGAAGGAAAAGGCTTTCCATGACCAGCATTTTGGCCCCTTCTTCCGAACAAACCAGGTTTTTCTGACGGCTCCTAACCGGTCCAGCTACAGATATGACTCCCTGCTGCTAGGGCCCAAGAACTTCAGTGGAATCCTGTCTCTGGACCTGCTGCTGGAGGTGCTGGACCTACAGGAGAGGCTGAGGCACCTGCAGGTGTGGTCAGCTGAGGAGCAACGAAATATCTCCCTGCAGGACATCTGCTATGCCCCTCTTAATCCGCACAATGCCAGCCTCTCTGACTGCTGTGTTAATAGCTTGCTGCAATACTTCCAGAATAACCGTACACTGCTGCTGCTCACAGCTAACCAGACACTGATGGGCCAGACTTCCCAGGTGGACTGGAGGGACCACTATCTCTACTGTGCCAAGTGAGTCCTTCATGGGTCCAAAGGTAGGAGCAGGTAGGGCTACCACAGACTCTTAGAAACTGGCTAGCAACACAGCCCTACCCTATTCATATCTCTGTACTTGGGCTATCATGTGCCTGATTCTGCACTCCTCTGACCCATATTCTCCTTTGTTGGAGTTCCAGCTCCTTGGAGCAGATTTGCATGTGGCTATCCAGTCCCTCTAGCTCCAATTCCACTTGATCTTTCTGTGGAGATCTTGGCAGGGTCTTGGTTTAAGTCTTCAAAGGAATCAGATTGGCCCAGCTCATGTTAATGTATGTATTGTTCTACTTTTTTTTTTTTTTTTTTTGCCTCTGTGCCTGGCTTCACGGGGCCATTGGTAGCCCAGAAATGACTTAGGATGAATAGAAAAAGTTGCTCTCAGGACAGGACAGAGCTGTGGTTTGTTTCAGGCCATAGGCACAGGGTAGGGAGTCTCAGTGCTGGTCTCAGCCACACTTTTATTTTGTTTGGAGTTTGGTCCCTGGCCCCGCCCATTTTGAATGGTACAAATAGGATGTGAACAAGGCCATTGGGCAGAGGAAAAGCAGCAGGAGTTCCCAGTAGTAGAGGCTGAGGTGGCAGTGGACAGAGTTCCTCAAAGTGGACTTCAAGAACAAATGAGGGCTGGGGATGTGGCTCAAGCGGTAGCGCGCTCGCCTGGCCTACGTGCAGCCCGGGTTCGATCCACAGCACCACATACAAACAAAGATGTTGTGTCCGCCGAAAACTAAAAAATAAATATTAAAAATTCTCTCTCTCTAAAAAAAAAAAAAAAATGAGAGCTAAAGTAGCCAACAGTATATTTGTGCTAATATGAAAATATTTTTTCTTTTATTTTTAATTGATTTTTAAAAAATAAATGACAGCAGAATGCATTGCAATTCTTATTACACTTATACAGCACAATTTTTCATATCTCTGGTTATATTTAAAGTATATTCACACCAATTCATGTCTTCATACATGTACTTTGGATAATGATGTCCATTCATATTCCACCATCCTTGCTAACTCCCTGCCCTCTCCCTTCCCCTCCCACCTCTCTGTCCTGTCTAGAGTTCATCTATTCCTCCCATGTTCCCCCTCCCTGCTCCATGAAAACAGTTTTTTTAAAAAAATATTTTTTAGTTTTTGATGGACTTTTATTTTATTTATTTGTATTTGGTTCTGAGAATCAAACACAGCTCCTCATGCATGCTAGGCAAGCATGTTACCACGGAGCCACAACCCCAGTCCCTGAAAATAGTTTTTTCAAAAATATTTTTTAGTTGTAGATGCACATAATACCTTTATTTATTTATTTATTTATTTATTTATTTATTTTTAAAATGTAGTGCTGAGAATCTAACCCAGTGCCTCACCCATGCCAGGCAAGCACTCTACCACTGAGCCACAACCCCAGCCCTGAAAATAGTTTTGACCTTGCAGTCTCTGGCAAGAGACTCCAGGACTCCTGGGATCCCAGTCCACACAATATTTGAGATCTACTGGATTAGATGAAAGTGCCAATGGCTTCTGCCTCCTCCTTCCTGCTACTGGCTTTTTATCCTTGACCAATCCCCAAGTGTAGGCTGCTTCCCAGAGTGTCTGTGCCACTAACTGTCCCTCAGAAATGGCAGAACAGAGAGGAGCTATTCTCTGCCTTGGGGGACGTCAGTGATCAGATGTGCTGCTGTTGTATATTATTTTAATTTTGCATGCTTGCAACTCTTGAGTGATCTGATTATGCCCATTTCATAGACAGGAAAAAAGGCTAAGAGGAGTATGGTGTGCGCTCAAGGTCACACAGCAACCAGAACTCCCAGGAGGAGCTGGTGACCTACATACACACTTACTTGCTCAGAGCCCAGAAGGCAAGTAGAGAGCTTTGTATCCTATTGTATTTCCACAAAAATATACTCCACAGAAAGGGTTAAGTTGAAGGGGACAGGCCTGCCCAAAGGTAATAGTCTTTGTATACACAGATTCTGGGCTCTGGGACCCAGAATCTTAATACAGCATCTATAGGGTTTTGAGGTCTGAATGGGAGAAAGAAGCCAACAAGTAGTACTGAGACCAGTGCAGGACACCATGGCTTAAGTCCTGACTCCAAACCCCTATGCTCATCTGTGAATCAGGTAATGGCAGGCATGGAAGGTCTGGCTGTGCAAGGGGATGTGGGAAGCACAGACTCAGCCTTCAGCCCCTGCCTGGCACAGAAAGGTGCTTAAGGGCAGCTTTACCATTGAAGGTTGGGGCCTAAATGCAATATTTTTGGTTGTGAGCCATTAGGGACTCACTGGGCCAGGCAATCAGCAGCCAGTGTTCCTCTAGGGTACAGTGGACCTGGGATGGGGTGGGCCTGAATGAACCTAGGCAGGGCCAGGAAAGGCTCCTTCTTCTTGTGGTCTCCTTACAGTGCCCCTCTCACCTTCAAAGATGGCACAGCCCTGGCCCTGAGCTGCATAGCTGACTATGGGGCCCCTGTCTTCCCTTTCCTCGCTGTAGGGGGGTACCAAGGTAAGCTGGGTGGGCCCTGGGAGGCCAAGGAAGTGGCAATATTTGGGCAGGAACAATTGGTGGGGGTGGGGGTGATGGGTGTTCTAATTGCCTTGTAGTGGCCTGGTTTGTGGGGGCTGCAGGTGAGCTGTACTGCCTCCCCTCTCTGTCGCCCCGTTTTCTCAGGGGCTCTGGTTTTGTGCCTATGCCCAAAGAGTTTGCATTTGGCTTAGAGAGGGAAGTGGGTGTGAGGGAAAGGTCATGAGCAATGGGAAGGAGCAGGTGTGGAGAGGAGGGGAGGGAAACTGGGATGTAGCTGGAGGTGGAGAAAGGCAGGGATGCAGCTGCAAAAGGGCTGGATGTTACTTGTCACAGGTAAGGACTTTTCTGAGGCAGAGGCCCTGGTCATGACCTTCTCCATCAACAACTATCCTGCTGAGGACCCCCGACTGGCCCAGGCCAAGCTCTGGGAGGAGGCCTTCATAGAGGAGATGCGAGCCTTCCAGCATAGGATGGCGGGCACATTCCAAGTTGCTTTCATGGCTGAGGTAGGAGCTCAGAGTCTTTGGCTCTGCAGTTACAATCCCAGTGATCTTGGGTCAGTTCCTATGTCCCTGTCCTAGTCCTGCCCCTTCCTGGGTGGCTCTAGGAAGTGAATGCCCACCCAGACAGGGTGTTTGTGATGGCCATTCCTGGAACCTCACTTGGGTTCCAAGCAGGTCACCCAGTACCTGGATCAACATGTAGATAATGGGCTGGCTGGTATGTTTGCAGCGTTCTCTGGAGGATGAAATCAACCGTACTACCATCAAGGACCTGCCCATCTTTGCCATCAGCTACATCGTCATCTTTGCGTACATCTCTCTGGCCCTGGGCAGCTACTCCAACTGGAAACGAGTGGTGGTGAGAGTCAGATGGACACAGCAAGGGGTCCCGGAGTCTGGGACCTCTCCAGTCAATCTTCTAAAACCTTCTTAACCAGGGTACCTCAAAATAGTAAGGTGGACACATCCAAAAATCTGTCCCAAAGGGTGATATTTCTTGGAAGTGTTTTATGTTCAAAGGTCAAGAATTTTCGTTCTGCTCCATGACATATCTCCACTTGTCCAGATGCAAAGCTAATAGTTAAAACTTCTTGCAACAAGGGCTCCAAGATGTGGCAGGTGTACCTGTGCTTTTGGGTACAGTGGGCCTGTCTTAGGAGTATGGCGCTACAGAGGGGCATCAATGCAGACATGAATTCCCCGAGGTAGGCGTCACTGAATACCTGCGGGTACTAAGGGTGCCTGCCTGCCTCAGCCCAGGGAGTGGGGAGGATAGGTCCTCTGGTGTCTAGGAGATTGAACCTAGTTGCTTTGCAGGTGGAGTCCAAGGCCACCCTGGGCCTGGGTGGGGTGGTCATAGTGCTGGGAGCAGTCACGGCTGCCATGGGCTTCTTCGCCTACCTGGGCATTCCCTCCTCCCTGGTCATCCTCCAAGTAGTACCTTTCCTGGTGCTGGCTGTGGGAGCTGACAACATCTTCATCTTTGTTCTGGAGTACCAGGTAAGAAGGGAGGAGTTCTCCACTCCCACATGCATCCCCAACATCCCCACCAGACAGAACCTCACATCGAGTTTTTTCTTTTTTTTTTCTGGGCATTTTTGTAGACTCTTCTATACATCAACCCTCAGATTTATACCTCTAGAACATAGCATGTATTGACATGTACACATTCATTTGGAACTTGTTTTATATCAAACTTATGGAACATCTGGGAAAAGTTTTCTGTGTTAGCATATTAACCACAGTAAGCACAAATCAGAGTCCATTTGGCCACTCACTACAGGCAAATGTTTAGGGTTATGGGGTGACTGGAATAAGCATATTATTGATATCCTGGATGTACCAGCATTTCTCCAGGCCAGACCTTGGAAGCAAAATGTGCTTCTGTAGAGTGTTAGCAGTGTCAGTCCCTGACTTGAGAAGGTCAATTCTCAGGCCAATTCTTAGGCCTAGTCAAGTCTATGAGCACCTACTAGCCTACTGCTGATCTTTGAGGGCCAATGCCCTTGGTGGATCCTGGACCCTCTGCCTGCTGTTTCCCACAGCGGCTGCCTCGAATGCCTGGGGAGCAGCGAGAGGCCCACATTGGCAGAGCCCTAGGCAGTGTGGCCCCCAGCATGCTGCTGTGCAGCCTCTCAGAGGCCATCTGCTTCTTCCTAGGTGAGTTGGGAAAAACTCTCCCCCAGGTGCTAGCCCTCTGGGTTGGTACTAGGAGCCAGAAGTTCTTGAGGGCAGTGGGTGCCAGCAGACTCCTTCCCTGTGCAGGCACCCGCTCTGCCTGTGATGCTAGGATACTCTGACAATCCCCTCCCTAACACAGGGGCCCTGACTCACATGCCAGCTGTGCAAACCTTTGCTTTGACCTCTGGCCTTGCGATCATCCTTGACTTCCTGCTGCAGATGACAGCCTTTGTGGCCCTGCTTTCCCTGGACAGCAAGAGGCAGGAGGTAGGGTCATTTGGGTTAGGACCAAGGGCCTACTCTGACTGGGTCCCCACCTTGGCTGCAAGATGTGGTCTCACTGCCACAGAGATGGCCAAGAGAGTGTGGCGGGGTGGATATTATGCAGACAGGGGACATTGTTGGGGCCATGTATTACAACTTCCCATGGAAAGATAATTTCTTTTTGGTAATTCTTGGAAATAAGATAAAATCTCCTGAAGTACACAAGGTTGTAAAATAAAACATAAATGAGAAGTTAACACAAGTTAGTTGGTGGTTCTGTGATGGGTGTAAAATTCAGATATTTGATCAAGACAGATAACAAAAGTAAAGAAAACAACACACTGGCTGTCTCAGTGACAGTGGCAGTCCTTAGGGGTAGGCAGCCCCTGAGGTCTGCTATCCTGAGAGGTTGCCTCCCTGTCAGGCTTCCAGGCCAGATATCTTCTGCTGCTGCAAGTCCCAGAACCTGCCTCCACCTGAGCACAGTGAGGGGCTCCTGCTCCGTTTCTTCCGCAAGACATATGCTCCCTTCCTGCTGCACAGGATCACTCGCCGTGTTGTGGTGAGTGGGTTGAGGGGTGCAGGACCACACCACCCAGGTGGATTACCAGAGAGGAGAATAAAGAGTGGAAGGATTGCTTGGGAGGCTGAGGCAAGAGGATCATAGACTTGAAGCAACCTAGTGAGACTCTGTCTCAAAATTAAAAAGGGCTGGAGATGTGGCTCAGGGTTCAATCTCTGGGTACCTAAAAAAAAAAAAAAAAACAGTGAAGGGGTTGCACAAGCCAAGGTGGCTGGAGCTTGAGTCAGCCCAACTCCAGGATGTTTCCCACAATGCCCCAGCCAGATTCAACTCTGGGAGAAAATGGGAGGTATGGAAGGTGGTGAGGTTCTCACTCAGCAGTTCTCTCCCCAGCTGGTATTGTTTCTAGCCCTGTTTGGAGTGAGTCTCTACTACATCAGCTACCTCAGTGTGGGGCTGGACCAGGAGCTAGCTCTGCCCAAGGTGAGCCTGGGGAATCTTCCAAGCCCTTGGTCCCCTGAGATTTGGGAAGGGAAGCAGCACCCAGCAGGTGGGGGTTGTGTGGGCCAGGGCATGCAGAATTGCTCATTATCCTCTGTGAACCTGGAGTGGGAAGCCACATCCATGTCTGAAAAGTGCAAAAGCTGAGTGCCAGCTTCAGTCCATAGTAAGAGAGATATCTTGAGTCCAGAGGGCTGTCCATATGAGTTGGCTGGTCACATGAAGTGAATTGTCAATTTGCTGAGCACACATCCAGTTTGTAAAATCCTCATCAACACTTGTTGTTTTCTAAGTTATCTCCCGTGGTGCTGGGGACTGAACCCAGGGCCATGCACTTGCTAAGCAAACACTGTACTACTGAGTTAAACCCTCAGTCTATTTTTTTTAAATAATAATCATCCTAATGTGTGTGAAGGGGTATCTATTTCATTGTAGTTTCAACATGCATTTCCCTAATAATTAGTGCTCATTGGCCATGTGTATATTTTCTTTGGGAAAATGTCTATTTCAGTCTTTTACTCATTCGTTTTTTAATCAGGTTGCTTGTTCTTTTTGTTGTTGAGTCTTAAGAATTCTCTGTGTATTCTGGATATCAGTCCTTTGTCAGATATGTGATTTGCAAATGTTTTCTCTCTTTCTGTGGGTTGCTTTTAAATTCTGTTTATAGTATCCTTTTATGCATGAATTTAAAAAATATTCATAAAGTCATATTTATTCTATTTTTTGTTACCCATGCCTTTGGTGTTGTATCCAAGAAATCATTGCCAAATTCAATGTCATGAAGATTTACCTTTTCTTCTAAGAGTTTTATAGCTTTAGGTCTTATATTTAGGTATCAATACATTTGGAGTAATTTTTTGTAATATGGTGTTGAAGGTCCAAACTTAATTACTTTGCATATGGATATCCAGTTTTCCTGACACATTTGTTAAAAGTCTGTTTCCCCATTAAATGGTTTTGGCTCTCTTGTCCAAAATCATTTGACCATATATGTGAGAAGTTTTTCCTGGATTCCTATTCTGTTCCATTGATCTATATGTCTGTCCTTACGGTCATATAGATCCTGCCAGTACTACACTATTTTGAATCCTGTAGCTCTACTTCAAGTAGAGTATGTATGCACCAACATGTCCATGATTTTAGTCGTGGTTTTGACTAACACCTTACCATTTTTTCAACTAAGTGCTGCTTTTATCAAGTAGAAGCCCAGGGACACTTTCTGTTGATTATTTTTTTCTGTAGAAATGGGCCGTATTTTTATTTTTCTTTGTATGTTTTGAAATTTTATTTTTGTTGTTGAAAAATGAACACTGAGGGCTGGGGATGTGGTTCACGCGGTAGCGCGCTCACCTGGCATGTGTGCGGCCCAGGTTTGATCCTCAGCACCTCATACAAACAACGATGTTGTGTCCACCGAGAACTAAAAAAAATAAATAAATAAATATTAAAAAAAAAAGAAAAAAGAAAAATGAACACTGAGTCTTATAATGTACTCTAATTTGAGTTTTACATTGTAGCTTTATAATATATTCTGGAGATCAGGCTCTCACCCTGGCCCAAGATTTGCTTTTTAAAATTGTTCATTTTCTTATTTATTGTTAGTATCTCTGTGCTGGGGATTGCCTAAGGTGTAGAGTTAATATCTTCTTAGGTATTTTCTGAGCCTGTAACTTTCTCTGGGCACATGTGCTGGTGTCTAAATTCTCCCATTTTTGAATAGATCTTTTTGAATATTTTAGTTTAAAAATGTATGGCCCAGGGGCTGGAGTTGTGGCTCAGTGGTAGAATAGTCACCTCACATGTGTGAGTCGAGTTCAATCCTCAGCACCACATAAAAATAAATAAATAAATACAATAAAGGTATTTTAAAAAATGTATGGCCCAAAAGGAGAAAAAGGGAAAAATAAGGGAGGAAAAGCAAACAAGTATTTACTCTTTGAATCTCCTTGAAGTCACTTTAGCAGGAGGTAAATAACGTTGCAACAATGGTGGTAGGAATAGCAATAAGGACTGCTTGCCTCTGTGTCAGCATCACTAAGATAGAAGCAATGATCAGTGGTCAGAACTCAGATATTTGATAGCTGAAGGACCTTATTTCCTGTCCTGGCTCCTGTAAAACTTCTGCAAGTTGCTTCTGGAATGCATACACAGATTTATGCCTTGGATGGGGTGGAGAATAAGTAGTTATTACTGTGCTGAGAGCTGAAATTGACAGAAGTAATTATAATTTACCATCCAAGTTTTACTCTGGAAGCTTCCATCCCTCAATAGAGTTCAGAGTCCTGAGTTAGTTACATTAGATAGGCCAGTGCCTTTCCTGGTCCTTCCTATTCTGCCATCTTCCCTGCTTTCACTGAGTTTTTACGTTATAGAAGGGAACAGACCATGAAGATGCCTGGTGCGTGGCCTCTAGTGTATGCACACAAATATTTACAAGTATATGCAAATATGGGCCAGTCACAGTTCAGCTTTTTAGACTGTCTGTGGCAGACTGGAGATAGTGGGAAGGGATAAAATTATGTGCTGTATATGTCCATGTTCATGAGTTTGAGAGTGGGGGGTCGTGTAGGGTGGGTGTGTTGCTCTGAGCTTGTTCTTCCTTATAAGCATATTTCTGTGCATGTACCTGTGATTATACCTATATGCGTGAACATCAGAGTATGTATATCTGTAGGTATTACTGAAACCTCTGTAACTGCACTGTACATCTGTGAGAATATTTCTGATTGTGTACTTCTCTCTGTCCCTCTTTATGTGTACCTTGTGTGTGACCTCTGAACATGTACTATGTGTACCTCTGAGTGTACTTCCTTGTGTGTCACCTTTGCATGTACCTCTGTGTGTATCTGCATGTTTCCCCTGAGTATACCTCTGCCAGAGGCTTCACCTTGCCCCCTTGTGCCCCTTTGGATCCATCCTCTTCTGGGGTCCACAGGTCTACCCACCCTTGAGCATGTACTTCTAGGGGCACATAAGGTCTCCTGACACTCTCCGATGCTCCTTCCCAGGACTCATACATGCTGGACTACTTCCTCTTTATGAATCAATACTTTGAGGTGGGGCCCCCGGTGTACTTTGTTACCACCTCAGGCTACAATTTCTCCAGTGAGGCGGGCATGAATGCCATCTGTTCCAGTGCAGGCTGTGACAGCTTCTCCTTAACCCAGAAGATCCAGTATGCCACTGAATTCCCTGATCAGTAAGTGCAGGCCAACCTAGTACCCCAGCCTGCTTCCTATCTTCATCCTCCACTCTCCTCCTGTGCCCTCTTACTGCCTGCTTTGCTACTGCCTAGCCCACCTGCAATCAAATGCCTGGGGAGGCCTAGCATGGGGGTTAAGCTACAGGAATGACCCACCATCCTCCCTGCTAGTCCTGGCCCCTCACTTCCTCCTGCCGTCCTCAGGTCTTACCTGGCCATTTCTGCCTCCTCCTGGGTGGATGACTTCATTGACTGGCTGACCCCATCCTCCTGCTGCCGCCTTTATATCTCTGGTCCCAATAAGGATGAGTTCTGCCCCTCAACTGAGAGTAAGTGTGGGCCCTAGGGGGCTCATTGCCCACTACAGCTTGGGGAAACTGAAGCAAGAGAAAGGAAAGGAGTGGTGAGCCTCTCTCTCAGCCCGCTACCTCTATAGCAGTGACCACTGGGGCCAAGGGCACAGAGTAAGCCTCAGGAGTCCCTGAGGAATACTTGGGTGTGTGGCCCACCAGCATTCATACCCTTGTGTCTCTTAAGAGTATTGTGCCATGCTCAGGGGGCATGTTTACCATGGGCATTGGGTGGAGGAGTCAGGAGTAGAGCTAAGGCTGGTGCACGATTTTGCATCAGTATCTGCTGCATTTGTAGGTAGAGGGAGAGCCTGTGTTTCCTGCCCCAAACTCCCCTTCCCCACCTGCCCCTAAGTGCCAGGGTTTCTATAACTGAGGGGATCATTTCCCACATTTAGAAATGACAAATGCAAATCTCCCTAGGAGCTGGGTGCCTTAGATAGGGGCAGAGGAGAGGGGATTCAGAGAAGGAGCTGCATGACCTGAGGTGCTGCTGCCCACAGTTCCCCTTCTCTACAGACTCCTGGAACTGCTTAAAGAATTGCATGAGCTTCACCTTGGGCCCTGTGCGGCCCACAGTGGAACAATTCCACAAGTACCTTCCCTGGTTCCTGAGTGATGTGCCCAACATCAAATGTCCCAAAGGGTAGGCTCAGAGAGGGGCTTCCACTGGGGAGGGTGGGTAGACCTGTGGACCCCAGAAGGGGATGGATCCAAAGGGGCACAAGGGGACAAGGTGAAGCCTCTCTGGGGTGCAGAGAGATGAACAGACAGGAGGAGGCCTCATCCCACTAATCCTTTGTCCTGGCCTCCTCCTTACAGTGGCCTGGCAGCATACAGCACCTCTGTGAATTTGGGCCCAGATGGCCAGGTTTTAGGTAAGCATGACCTTGTTTGGTGGGAAGATCCAAAGTCAGCTGCTTCAGAGGTCCCTAAGGGTCCCAGGAAATAACCTTTCTAACTTACATCTTCTTTCCTCCCTCCTATGGGGAAAGGGACAGATTGTAATTGTTCAGTCCCTGTTAGCAAGAGTCCTATTTCCCAAGTCCACATCCTCACACTTTACTCTTTTTTCCACCTCAAGTTCATGATCAGCATGAACTTTGTGACATTCTTTCAGCAGTTTCTGTCATATTTAGGAGCCTCCTACACTAACCCTGGGCTAAGCACCTTTTTACAAATGCATAAATCATATCCAGATGTCAGCAGAAGGCAGATGGCTGAATGAGTTAGGATGTCTTGCTATAGTGCAATCCCAGCAACCATCAACAGCAAAAAGGGATACACACAGGAAAAAAGGACCATGATGTTAGCTTCATACAGCAGGTGGTAGAACCAGACAGCCATCTGCATGAGAAGCCAGCTGTATCTAACTCTCTATATATACACTTAGCATAGGGACCCCAGTGGAGCAGGTGTGGAGATGGGTCTGAGGGTGGGTGAAAGAGCTACCAATGGATTCTCTCGCTTTGTAGTGAAACAAGTCACAGTTTGAAATCTTAGCTACAAATTAACTGTGTAGCTTACTCACTCACCTGCCCAATTAACTCTTCCATGAAATTCCCATCTTCCAAGAAAGGCACCCCCACATCTGCCCCAGCCCTGGTCCTTGGGCAGTACAGGCTATGTAGAGTCAGTGTGGACAGAAAGGGGTGGCATGTCTCAGGTAGGAACAGAGAAGCAGGTCATATCATGGAGGGGGCATGCAGGGAGCCATTCTTCCATTCCATGACCTGGGGCAGGTTTGTACCCACCTCCAACCTTAGTCTCCTCATGTGTGCACTAGGTTATTCTACAGCAACACTTCTCAAAGGGAAAACCCTGGATATGCATCACCATCACCTGGAAATTGTTAGAAATGCAAGTTCCCAGGACTCACCATGACCTACCAGAGCTAAATCTCTGGTTTGGGGTGGCCATCTGGGGGTGAACCACTTCCAGGTGGTTTAGAGGGCTAGTGAGATGCTCTGAAGTCACCTTCCTGCTTGAAGATTGTGTATGTCCAGGTCCACTTCTCTTCTTTTTTCCTCCACTTCTCTTCTTTTTTTCCTTTTTTCCTCTACATAAATCTCTTATTTCTTTTCCTGATGCCACTATACACAATTAAGAAATAACTTTTATTATACTTGCTGGCAGGAGCCATAAGCCACAGCTATTATAATTCAGTGGTTTTCATTTTTCTGTCTTCTTTTCTAGTCTTTTCCTATAGGAATATATGAATTTTAAACAAATTAATTTGAAAAATCCAATGCATATTTATAGGGAGGGATTTGGGTTCACCAGGGAGATTTCTTTGGGTTCTATCTATCAAGGTCAGGCCTGGACTTGGGCCTCCCACATTGGTAGGACCAGCTACAGAATTTTTGGGGCTGGTACAAAATGAAAATGCAGGCCTCTTACACACAAAATTTACTATGAATTTTGGATGAGGTGGCAGAGCTCTGAATCCTGTCATTGTCCCTAGAGTGCCGTGAGGGTGTCCTGAACAGTTTTGACTTTTTTTGAGGGGTTACCAGGGATTGAACTCAGGAGCACTCAATCACTGAGCAATATCCCCAACCCTATTTTGTATTTTATTTAGAGACAAGGTTTCACTGAGTTGCTTAGCACCTTGCTTTTGCTGAGGCTGGCTTTGAACTTGTGATCCTTCTGCTGGGATTACAGGCATGCACCATCGTGCCTTGCTACCTTATGACCTTTGACTTTCCTTCTCCCATGCACCATGGCCATCCAGCCTCCCAGTTCATGGCCTACCACAAGCCCCTGAAGAACTCACAGGATTACACAAAAGCTCTGCAGGCAGCCCAGTTGCTGGCAGCCAACATCACTGCTGACCTGCGGAAGGTGCCTGGGACAGATCCAGACTTTGAGGTCTTCCCCTACACGTGAGGACCTAGTGGGCTGGGCCAAAAGAAGGTGGGGGTATCTGTTGGAAATGGGAGGTTAGAGCAGCAGGTTTTTGAGCAGTTGCAAGAGACAAGGATCAGCTTCAGATCTGAAGGCTCCAGTAGTGGCCTGGAGCCTGATCATTTCCCATGCTGGTTAATACACTAATTTGTGCCTCTCCAGGCCTCAGTATTTTCCTTCTGAAATAGGGGGATCCTGCCCATTAGAAAGGCACTCAATGCCTGTGCTGTGACCATGCTCTCTTGCAGGATCACCAACGTGTTCTACGAGCAGTACTTGACTGTTCTCCCAGAGGGAGTCTTTGCACTTGCCCTCTGCTTCCTGCCCACCTTCATTGTCTGCTACCTCCTGTTGGGCCTGGACATACGATCGGGCCTCCTCAACCTGCTCTCCATCATCATGATCCTCTCAGACACCATTGGCTTCATGGCCTTGTGGGGCATCAGCTACAATGCTGTGTCCCTCATCAACCTCGTTATGGTAACTTGCTAAAGAACCCTTGGAGGGGTGGTTGGGGATTCAGAGTCATTGGATACTCCCAGTTCTGTACAGAATTGATGTATGCTACTCTTGTCTCATTCCCCACTTCTTCCTCTGTCTTCTCAGACAAAGCCCCCTCTCTCCTATAGGCAGTGGGCATGTCTGTGGAGTTTGTATCCCACATCACCCGCTCCTTTGCCATCAGCACCAAACCCACCCACGTGGAGAGGGCCAAGGAAGCTACCATTTCCATGGGCAGTGCAGTGAGTGGAGTGGGGTGGGTTTCCCTGTGCCCCACCTAATACTTTGTGTCCTAATTAACACTTGGCTGTGATCCATCCTGTCAGGTATTTGCTGGGGTGGCCATGACCAACCTGCCGGGCATCCTCATCCTGGGCTTTGCTGATGCCCAGCTCATACAGATCTTCTTCTTCCGCCTCAACCTACTGATCACCCTGATGGGCATGCTGCATGGCCTGGTCTTCCTGCCAGTCATCCTTAGCTATGTAGGTGAGTCCTGGACCTGTTTTTTCCAGGCTGTTACAATTATGATAGAAACCACAACAATGGTATGTGCCCTTCAGAAAAACTCAGGGAGACACAGCGCTAACAACAAATGTCAGGAGCATGAAATGGCAGAGACCTTGAGTTTTGGAAGTTGCTGTTTTTAACTTGACATGTTGTGAGCATCCTTCTTTGTTAGTGGATCGTATCTCAAAGACTGCTTCAGTGGCCCACTCCCTGCACTGAAGTCAGATTTTAAAAACCATGATCTTCAACAACCATGACAACAGCAACAATTTTGTTTTGAATTGCTGTAGATCAAACCAAGGGCTTTGCACATACTAGGCAAGTGCTCTACACATACCAACCAAGAAATATATTTTATGTTGAGAGGTGATGAGTGTGAGCAAATAGCTAGATACATAGAACTAAGACAAATGGTTCACAAATAAAATAATGCTTGTCCTTACTATATGTGAAACATTCTGACATTTTTGGTTCTATCCCGTCATTAATCTAAAAAATTCTGGTGTTAATCTAAGTTAATTTCATGACTACTTAATGGGTGGCAACCCACAGTTTGAAAACATCATGTTATTGTATGGTTCTACCATGATTTATTTAACCAGCTTCCAACTGTTGGACATTAAATTATTTCTGATTTTACACTATTATTACTAGTGCTGCAGTGAGTGAACTTGTGGCTAAGTCTTTGGCCTAATCCTCCAATATTTCTTTAGAGAAGGCCTGTGGATGTTGATTGTTAATACCAATTATTAATACCCTTCAGAAAATTTTACCATTTAAACTTGTACCATCAGCTTGTGCAATTGCCCATTTCCCTGTATCCTTATGATGGACATGGTTATTAAAAATAATGTTCTACACCAGGTACAGTGGTACATGGCTATAACCTCAGTGGCTTGGGAGGCTAAGACAAGAGATTGCAAGTTCAAAGCCAGCCTCAGCAACTTGGCAAGGCTCTAAGCAATTTAGTAAGGCCCTGTCTCACCAAAAAAAAAAAAAAAAGAAAAAGAAAAAGAAAAAAAAGGTGGGGAAAACCAATCCCCACAGAGATTTAAACTAAGCCCCTGAGGATGAGGGTTTTTCTGGCTCTCAGGGTGGTGAAGGTGTGAGGAGTTCAATTTTACCCCTTCCCCACTAGACTGTATTAGAAATATAATATTATTAGAAAACATTTATAGAAGGGTATGTTTGTACATCAACATATTTGTGATTCTCTTGTCATCCCCAGAAGTAGATTTTATTATCATTCTCACTGTACAGATGAGGAAACTGGGACATCTACCCCAGATCAAAGACTTGGTCAGATGAGAGAGGGTTGTAGCCCACAGCTGCAGTGTTCCCACTGTGACACCATATTCTCTTATAATAACTTCATGACCCTCTTTGAAAGAGAAAATATGTGCACTGGGGATGGTGGGTGATACCCAAGAAAGGGGCAAGGAGGACCATCTCCTCAGGTCTGCCCTGAGAAGGGAAGACTCAGGCCTCAAAGCCACAGGTGGTACTGCTTCTTGGAGGTTCCCAGAGTGCCTGGGGGGTGTAGGGGTGGCCAGGAGTTTGCAGAAACCCACCCTTGCACATCAGTCAGCACCTCCCACCTTGAGGCTTAGACCACATAGGCAGTGACCCAGAAAGGCAAGAACAGTCAACACCCAGTGGGATCTTTGTGTCCTGAGTTTGTTGTACATAATAAGGAATAGCATCTCTTAGAGTAAGGTTAGCTATGGATGTTGGCACCAGATGTCCCAGGAAGAAAGGGAGAAAGAAATTTGGTTTCAGGGTTTTCCCTAAGAGCATGCTTACAGAAGCAGATGGGTGGGGTACCATGGAGGCTGGCTGAAATGGATACTGGCAGGGTAGAACAAGTGCAGGGGAGGAGCAGGGGAGGTGAGGGGTTGGGGGCTCAGGTCCTCTTTGATTGTGTCACTGTCTGTGTCCCCTGCCTGCCTACCTGAGTGTGGGTCTCTGTCCCTATCTCTCTGCAGGGCCTGATGTCAACCCAGCTCTGGTGCTGGAACAGAAGCAAATCAAAGAGGCAGCAACAGCCAACACAGCTTTCTGCCCGAAGCACTCCTTCCCTACCAACATGACCAATGTCTATGTCAACCATGGCTTTGAGAATTCTCCTTCTGGTGCTGGTGCCATCAGCAGCTCTTTGCCTAGTCATGTGCAGGAGTTCTGATAGAGCCAGAGCCCATCTAGTCTCCTTGACTCTGTACCAAGGGACCATGAGGGTCTTCTCTGTGGTGGTGGTCTCTTAGCTCACACCCTCTGAGGGTCTGGGGGAGGCTGTTCCAGGAAAGTGGCTGTCACTCTGGTCATGAGGTACCCAGCAGCACTACTGGTGGCCCCTCTGCTCCTATAGCAGGTCCCTGGAGTCCATGTCACTCAGGTGTCTGTCCCTGTGAGATAACCTTGTACTTGAAGGCTCAGGTTTGGGGGCTGCTGGGCACAGACACATCCTGTGTTTGTGTCAGGCCCCAATTCTCTCATGGGTTCCTTCTTACCCACTTTCCCTCCTTTAATTCTCTTGTCAAAAAAGTCTCCATTCTGTGTAAGTCTTTAACATTCACCATTGTCCCTGAGAACAGAAACTGACCCCATCATGGGTTATTGTAGGAAAGCATCTGTGAATTACTTGGGGGCCTTCACTTGGTATCAAAGCCAGGGAGATTTAGGTTTTATCCTTGGGAACTATCTTAGGCTCCCCTGAGCTCATTAGACTGCCCAAGGCACATGACCTCTATCTCTGCTCTATTAGGAAGACCCCTCTTGTAGCTCCAGAGTTGGGCGTAACCCAATGGGACACGCCCACCTCCTACCGTATTTGGCAAAGAACATTCCATGGAAAACCTCTGATGTTCCCCAATATAAATAAAGCAAGTGGGGGGCTCCATTTTGCTCTTTTTAGTGTGGAAGCTCCATTCCTAAGATTGGTTAGCCTGTCCTGCCCGGCTTTTAAAATTATTTCCTGTGTTCTGTGGTTTTTTTCACCGCCCTACTTTTCACAGCCAGCCCATTCTACCCAGAGGAACCCCATTTCCACCACCCACGAGGTGGATGTGGGTGGGAGGCTATGACATGGCAACAAACAAGGTAAAACAGATCCCTTCAGACCTGCCCTCTTGTGTTTTTTTCTAGTGAGTCCCAGAATGATGTTCTCACAAATGCTTTGGTCATGGGTCATGACCCCACCTGGAAGATGGTGTTTGGTTTGGTCTCTAGTTCCAGTGACTAGTAAGGCTGTTGCCTCCGGTTGAGGCCACTGCATGTCTGAAGGCTGGGAGTTTTAGGGGTTAGGCGGGTCCTACCACCTCAGTCTCATGCTTAGAGCAGAGCTTAGTTGGCTTCAAGTCAGCTCAATATGAGCTTCCATGGAGAACTCTCCAGAAGCAGAAGCTATAGTGGAGAGAAAAAGATGACTTGCTCTGTTGAAAGCATACAATTCAGGGCTGGGGATATGGCTCAAGTGATAACGCACTTGCCTGGCATGCGCGAGGTGCTGGGTTCGATCCTCAGCACCAAATAAAAAAAAAATGTTGTGTCCACCGAAAACTGAAAGGTAAATATTAAAAAATTCTCTCTCTCTCTCTTCTCTCTCTCTCTCTCTCTTAAAAAAAGGAAAGCAGAGAATTCAATAAATATTTGTTGAGCAGAAATAGTACTTTAATGTCACATATTGTATTCTGGCTGCCTTTTTTTTTTTTTTTTTGCAAATGACATAAAAAATACATGTGGTGAAGGAATTTATGGAGAGCTTAGTGTTAAGTTCTATTTCCTTTCCCTCTTTAAAAAGATTAACCAGCTGGGGAGAATGGTGCATGCTTGTAATCCCAGCGGCTCAGGATGCTGAGGCAGGAGGATCACGAGTTCAAAGCCAGTCTCAGCAACTTAGTGAGGCCCTAGGCAATTCAGTGAAACCCTGTCTTTAAATAAAATACAAAAAAGGTGGGGGGAATACAAAAAAGGGCTGGGGATGTGGCTCAGTTGTTAAGTGCCCCTGGGTTCAATCCCAGTACCAAAAAAATAATAATAACCAGACAATGATGTGCCCTTGCCTTGTGAGTGCCTATGATGAGTAGGATTAATTACCTCTCAGACAGAGAGTGCAGAGACTGGGAGTCAGTGAGGGGTAGGAGGTGCAGCTTATCCCTTTCCAGGAATAGTCTGTAAGTAAAGAAAACCTGAGGAACCAGCAGAAGAACCTAAAGATGTGTTCAGGAGGGAGAGACCCATATGCAAATACCAGTTTCTGGGAAGGTCTTTTTCCAGGACAGTGGATAAAACTGTCAAGGAACTATCCAGATCTGCCTTGAGCCTCTTGGCTTCCCTCTGTGTCCAGCCCTTGCTTGGCTGAGGAGCTGCTGTGGCTTCCTATGCTTAGAGGGCCTGACTGCCTATGACAAAGGGGTGAAAAGGAGTTAGAATTTTTGGAACATGCTGTTTGCTTTCTGGTCCAGAAGAGCCCCAAACACCAGGTGTTGTTAGTCCATTTTTGCAAAGGTCACAGGCTGGACAGGAGGAAAAAGGAGGTCTGATAAAGGATGCCAGGGAATAGAAGTTGTGGAGAAACTGCATAAGTTACCCTGTTAAAAACACCACGGGCTGGAGTTGTGGCTCAGCGGTAGAGTGCTCGCCTAGCACGTGTGAGGCCCTGGGTTGAATCCTCAGCACCACATAAAAATAAAATAAAGATATTGTGTCCATCTACAACTAAAAAATAAAATATTAAAAAAAAGCCACAGGTGCAAGATAGATAAAGGGATCTGAGGAACAAAATAGCTTCTGAGAAGAGTGACATTTCAAATCAGGAAAAAGGATAGTTCTTTTCAGTAAATAGTGTGAGAGGGATGGGATTGTGGATCAGTGGTACAGCACTTGCTTGGCATGTGTGAAGTGCTGGGTTTGATTCTCAGCATCACATTTAAATAAATAAATAATTAATAAATAAATAAAATAAAGGTCCATTGACAATGAAAAAAATGTTTTAAAAAACCCTACATTTAGGGCTGGGGTTGTGGCTCAGTGGTAGAGGGCTTGCCTAGCATGTGTGAGACATTGGGTTTGATTCTCAGCATCACATATAAACAAATCAATAAATAAAGGTCCATCATCAATAGCTAATAAAATTTTTTTAAAAACCCTACATTTATGGTTCTGGGTTGTGGCTCAGTAGTAGAGCACTTGCCTAGCACGTGAGGCACTGGATTTGATCCTTAGCACCACATAAAAAAATAAACAGATAAAAAACAAAGTTAAAAAAAAACTCTACATTAAACAAACAAAACAACACAACAAAACTGTGTGAAAGCAGTTGGGGAATCATTTGGAACAAAATAAAGTTATATCTTTACTTTATACCACACATGAAATAAAAGTACAGATAGATTATAGAACTAAAAATAAAAACAAAACTGTACAACTGTCAGAAGAGAACACAGAAGAATATATTATAATCTTGGGGTGGAAAAACTTTCATAAGCACAGAATCAAGAAGCTATAAAAGGGGGCTGGGGATGTGGCTCAAGTGGTAGCGCGCTCGCCTGCCATGCGTGCGGCCCGGGTTCGATCCTCAGCACCACATACAAACAAAGATGTTGTGTCCGCCAATAACTAAAAAATAAATATTAAAAATTAAAAAAAAAAGAAGCTATAAAAGTAAAGACTAAAGGTTTGACTACATTGTAGTTGAAAACTTGCATAAATATATGCACAACACAAAAATAGTGAAGAAAGCTGAAAGATAAATGAACTGAAAAAAAAATATTTGTAACATATTTAACAGGGATTAAAATCAAGACTACCCATGCAGAGGAAGTGGTTACGTGGATAATGTAGCTAAATGTCCCATTGAAAACAACAAAAATTCTGGCAAAAATAAATTCTATTCTGTTTCAGTCAGCTTTTTGTCGCTGTGACCAATATACCTGACACGAACAACCTAGAAGAGGAACAGTTTATTTTGGCTCATTCTACATAAACTATTTGGAATTATTTTGAATGAGAATTCCATTTATTCAGTATGATAGACATGTTTCTATGTATCAATATATAATAAATCATATATATCTGCATGTGTATATTATCTATCAATCAATGTCAGTATGGACTCAGGTATATTCATTTTATGTTTTTGGTTCTAATATAATACTACTTTGTCATTAATACTATTATAGCCAGGAAGCAGAAAGAGATTGAGTTCAAGAAGTCAGGGATACTATCATCCCCAAGAGCATACTACCAGTGACCTACTTCCTCCTGCCATGCCCTACGTGCCTATAGTTACCACCCATTATTCCATTCAAATTATTAACCCATCAAAAAGACGTACCCACTGATTAGATTACCACTCTCAAAATCTAATCATTTCACCTCTGAACATTCCTGTTTTATCTCACATATGAGCTTATCCAAACCTCATATCCAAACCGCAATATATCCACTAGATGACTACTAATTTAGGAATGTTATAGCATCTTGATTAATAGAAACTTTTATAGTTATGAAATATCTACAAAATATGCCTCTTTATCTCTATCATTTGTTCAATTCTATGAAGTTATACATACACATATATGTATGTTTCGTGTATACATAAGGGTTACTTACAGGTTGCTTAAAGGGTAAGTAACCCTCTTTTTTCCTCTTTTTATACTGTACCATTAGGAAAAAAGTCACTATGCATATCCTAAGCATAAGGAGTGAAGTCATGTTCCACCTCCATGAGTGGAAGTATCTACATATACTATTTGGAATTATTCTTCTTTCCTCCTCCTCCTCATCCTTTTTTTTTTTTTTGGTTACCTCAGATTGAAACCAGTGGTATTTAACCAGTGAGCTACATCCCCAGCCCTTTTCATATTTTATTTAGAGACAGGGTCTCACTGAGTTGATTTAGGACCTCACTAAGTTGCTGAGGCTGGCTTTGAACTCACGATCCTCCTGCCTCAGCCTCCTGAGCCACTGGGATTACAGGTGTGTGCCACCGTGCCTGCCACTATTTGCAATTCTTCTGAACAGCTATTTGACTATTCTCTTCCATTTATTTGTTCAGTATGACACATATATATATATATACATATATATTTATCTATATATCTGTATATGTGTCCTATATATCAATCAATATAAGTATGGACTCATATATATTCAATTTGTACTTTGTGTTCTAATATAATGCTACTTTATTTTGTTGCTTGGCTTGTTCCAGCTCTGGTTACTGGGCACTTTTTCAGTTGACTCTTATTCCTTTGCCATACCTCATAATTGTGTGTTTTACTGCTTTTTTATTTTGAGACACTGCAAGATGACCCAGACTAATCTTGCATATTTTCTGCAATAATTCTAGAATCACTTCTCCAAGGAGTCCTGGTTTTCTATTGGAGAATGATATTAGAAACCAATATCATTCTGGGGTGTATTCATTGATGCTGAGGCAATGCTTCTGGATTCTTTCAGCTGAGAGGAAGGAAATATGCATGTACACTAACCAGTATAGACACATTTCTATAAATGATTCTACATGTAGTCATATGTATCTATAGTAAGCTAAACTTAAATTTATACCAATGTGTCTAACTTAGACTCATTATCACGTGGATCATTCTAGCCTCTTTCCTTTGCTTTTCTGTAACCTCCTACTCCAACAGTGAAAAATCTGGCTTCTACTACCCACAACCATTTACTTCATTGTTCTTTCCACCCTATATCTAGTGATTTCAGAACTGATAATCTATATTCTTCTGGGAAACACAAGGATACTTGTGTTAAACTCTTTTTTTAATATTTATTTTTTGGTTGTAGGTAGATGCAATATCTTTATTTTATTTTATTTTTATATGGTGCTGAGGATCAAACCCAGTGCCTGACGCATGGTAGGCAAGTGCTCTACCTCTGAGCCACAACCCCAACCCCTTGTGATAAACTCTTATTGGCCACAGTTCAAAGTCTGTGTACTGTTCCTTTTGCCTTCAGTCTTACTGACTCTGTTCATTTCCAAAGTTACTTAGGTCACTATCTTTCTACTACTCCCTTTAGATAAGACGTTTCATACATTTGTAATAAAGTTACATTGTTACATTTGTCATATTCTGCATTCTGTTCTCAGATCCCTCAATTTCCTAAGCAATTTTGCATATATTAACACTCTATGCCTTAGATTTCTGAGTTTTGACAAATTTACAGTGTCATATATCCATAATTAATATCTTACAGAATAGTTTTACATCCTAAATAATTCCCATACTTTGCCTATTCAATCTTTTCTCACAACTGAGACCTGGAAATCACTGATCTTATTACTCTTTCCATATTTTGCCTTTTCCATAATGTCATGTAATTGGATGATAGGATTTTCTGACTTCCTTCTATTTCTTAGCAAGATGAATTTAATATTAATCCAGTTTTTTTTGGTAGTTGTATAGCTCATTTTTTCTTATTGCTGAGTGATATTTTGTTTTATGAATATACTACACTTTGCTTAGCCATTCGTTTATTGAGGAAATCTTGGTTGCTTCCAAGTTTTGACAATTATGAATAAAGTTGCAATAAATATTTATTGTAGGTTTTTGTGTGGACATAATTTTCAAATAAGTTGGGTAAATATATAAGAGCACAATTGCTGGATTGTATTGTAGGATTATATTTAGCTTTCTATTAACTTTATTTTCAAAATAATTTTATATATTTTTTGAATAGGTAATGCATGTGGTAATACCATGTGGTATCAGATTCAAAAGTAAGTCTCTGTTCTCTTTCTTTTTTAATTTAAAAAGTGCTTGCTTATTTTTTTAATTAGTCATACATGACAATAGAATGCACTTGTATACTTTGATATATCATCAAATTATATCCCATACTTTGATGGGATATAATTTCTCATTTTTCTGAGTATACATACTGTAGCATCACATTGGTCATACAGTCACATCTGTTCTCTTTTATACTGCAGTTTCTGTTGATTTTCCCTCTCTGGAGACTGTTCTATTTCTTATGATAATTTTAGATGTTAAAGAAATTATTGAAAATTTTGAAATATAGTGAGATGACAGCAAGTCCTTTCAAAGTCTATTGAGGCTCACCCAACAATTCACTACTTCTTCAGGGCAGAGATTCTCAGAATGTAGTATGTGAACCCTCCGGGAGGCGGGGTGGTGGGGTGGTGGTGTTGGTTTGCTTTCAAGGTCAAAATAACAATATTATTTGCCTTTTTACTATGTTAGCATTGGTGGTAATGGCCCCAAAGCAACGAAGGTAAAATAATTGTCTCAGCAGAAATCAAAGTACTTGCACTGCTAGGGTATTGTAACAAAGCACCATAGACTAAAGTGGATTAACAGAAATGTATTCTCTTACAGTTCTAGAGGCTGTAAGTTCAAGATCAAGGTGCTGTCAGGATTGTTATCTGGTGAGGGGGCTCTTTTCCTGGCTTATAGCAATCTCATTGTATCCTCATTTGATCTTTCTTTTGTGTAGAGATCAAAATGGAGATCCTTTAAAATTAAAAGCTTCAAATAGTCCTCCCAAACCAAATACTCCTATGGCAAGTATGGGGGACAAAGGAGCTAAAAGTGACATGTCCTCTTGGCTAGCACAGTCTAACTAAATCTACATCTATGTATATCCTTACTTTTGTTCCTATAAATTGCAACAGTGTTCATAAGACTAAAGAGAAACAATCTAGCTGCTTCTCCCCAGTTTGATCAAACTGCATAAAATTCATTTTTCCTTTTTATATCTTTTGCTTATTTCTTAGGCAGGCAGGCCTAGTGGCTGCCAGTAACAAGACTGCTAATGTCTTTTCCTTTTGGTATATATCCTGGTGCCAGGGATATAGCTCAATTGTTAGAGTGCTTGCCTTTCATGCACAAGGCCGTGGGTTCTAATCCCCTAGGCAATACACACACACTCCTCTAAAAAAGAAAAGATAGGAGCTCTATAGGGTTGGGCCCCACTCATTTGACTTCATTTAACCTTAATTACCTTACTGAAGTCTGTATCTCCAAATACAGTCACAATGGGGGTTAATGCTACAACATATGAATTTGGGGGAGACACATTCAGTCCATAAAAGGCACCAAACTCCACTAGTAGGCATTGTAGCACTATATTATTCACTGCTTTGCACTTCTGGTAAAAATTAAAAATATATAGTTCCACTTATGAGTGTTCCTGATGAAGTGTTGAATTTTTAAATTTTATTAATTATTGACACTTGAGAAAAAAATCTTAATATTCTGTGTGATGAAGAGAACTACACATAAAATACTTCTGTTTCATATTGAGGTGGCAGTTGCTTCGATGCAAAGCACTTGGACAATTGAGTTGTCAGTAAATGAGTTAAACCTCTTTTCATGGACTATCATGTCTACTGCATGATAGAATGAAGTAAGACTGTCACCTCCAGGCAAACAATTGATGGTATTTAATGCCAATAATAAAGTTCAAGTTTTAAAGCCAAAATTAAAAAATTTTAAAACATACATCCTACCTCTATAAGCTTGACAGCTTCCCAATAACTAAAACATTCTCTGGTGAGGTCAATGGGAAACTAATCCAATGTGACTTTTTTTTTTTTTTTTTGTACCAGGGTTTTAATTCAGGGGCATTCAACCACAGAGCCACATCCCCAGCCCTATTTTGAATTTTATTTAGAGACAGGGTCTCACTGAATTGCTTAGCACCTTGCTTTTGCAATCCTGTCTCAGCCTTCCAAACTGCTGGGATTACAGGGTGGGCCACCTCCCTGGCCCAATGTGACTTTTTTTTTTTGACATTGTGTAATAAAACTAGTGAACATTTGGAAGAACTGCATAACATAGTGTATCATGTGAGGATCTTACTGTCTTCCATTAATCCAGACATTAAAAAGATTTGCAAAAATGTAAAACTGTTACTCTTCTCACTAAATTTTTACTGCTTTGAAGAATATTATTTTTTCCTGAAAAAGAATGTTAACATATGATGTGTTTTTATGGTTATTTAAAAATGAATATATATTTGAAAAACTAATTTTAATTTCCAATATAATAAATACTGATAAACAAAACTAATACAAACCAAAATTTTTGGAGTCTTCAACAAATTTTAAGAGCATAAATGGGTCCTAAGTAAAAAAAAACTTTTCAGAACCACTGTTCTAGGGCAATTTACTTCAGTGTGACTTTATTTAAAATTCATCAGAGACCATACACTGTGAAGATGTTAACTTGCAGATTTTAGTCCAGTATAGGTGTAAGTCATTTGTCCACTAGAAATGATTACCTACAGTTTATCATCTTGTAGAACACCAATCTGATTAGCATTTATTCCAACCATCTTACATTTAACATTTTCTTAAGATATCTGTAAACACCCAGTTCCTCAAAAAACTCTTTGAAGCAGTTTTACCATATCTCTGGTAAAGTTTTTTTGAGATTATACTTTGACACACACTTAGGTACATATGACACATAGATATATATCATAGTACACATAACACAGACTTTTATTTCACAATGATAGCATATTAGATTCTTTATTTTGCACGGGGCATTTCCAACTTATAAGTGGATGCATTCTATGTTTTTTTCTTGTCCTTTTAAAGTCATCTTTAATTTCTTCTGTTGCAACAGGCCTGAGTTTCACTCAGACTCTTTTATTGGGGGGGTGCGGGTGTTCTGGGGCGCTTTACCACAAAGCCACATTCCCAGCCCTTTTTATTTTTGAGACAAGGTCTCTCTAAATTGCTGAGGCTGGCCTTTAATTTGGAAATCCTCCTGCTTCAGCCTTCGGGCTGCCTGGATTACGGGCATGCACCGAGATATCTCGCCTGACCACAGCTCTGTATTAATTGAAATTCATACAAATAACAAGCACAGAATTTCCCTTCTCCGACCTACTAACAACTAAACAAGCACCAGGGTCCGAGGTTTACCTAGGGGCTAGAGACATTTGGGCGGGAAGTTAACACCACAACACGTGACAAAAACCAACGGATGATGTGATGCTACTCACTTCAACTCTTCCGCCCTCTTCGAACATGGCCGCCAGGCAGGCTCTGCCCAGTAACCATCGGCTTTCTTGTGCGTAGGAGCCACAAGGGGGCCCACGTCAGTCTCTTTTAGCGAATGCTGCTCTGGGGCAAAGCCCAGTGGGGCCGCGGGGGCCGCGGAGAGCATACTCGGTTTGCAGGCAGGAACAGGCGCGGACCGGAAGTTCCACGGCCTCTCTGTCCGGGGGAGCCGTTAGGAGCGCACGCCGGAAGTGGTCAATTGGCCGGTCCGAGTTGGTGCCGGTGGTGGAGTCCCTCGGACTGCGGAGACATGGAGCCCGGGGCTGCTGAACTATATGACCAGGCCCTGCTGGGCATCTTGCAACACGTGGGCAATGTCCAGGACTTTCTGCGCGTTCTCTTCGGCTTCCTCTACCGCAAGACTGATTTCTACCGCCTGCTGCGCCACCCATCGGACCGCATGGGCTTCCCGCCCGGGGCCGCACAAGCTATGGTGCTGCAGGTGAGGAGGGGAACGTGTGGGCCGTGGGGTCACCTCCCGGCACCGGGCCAGGATCCCATACCCTCGACCCTGCGCGCAGCTCCTCTCAGGCCTCCGCTTTTCCCAGGGATCGCCGAGGTGACCCCGAACGAATGGCCGTGGGTAACTTGTGCGGATCAGATATCAGGCTGCTCTGCGGTGGGAGCATCTCTGGCACTATGTCGGAGGTACCTGGGTGTCCGAAGCAGCCAGTCGGCTATTGGCCCTGCTTCACGCTTACGATCATACTCTACGCAGTGAGGGGGACTGCTGGATGTAAGGTGAAAACAGTGTTAGGAGAACCAGAGGAAAGACATTTACAATAGCAGAAACTTGCACGTTCCAGAGCTACCAGACCAGAGGTGGCAAGGATAACTGAAGTAATGTGTTGATCTGTGGGTGTGGCCGCTTGTTCAAATATGATATCCCAGGTCGATATGATTATTAAATTTGCATTTGGATTTAAATCTATACATCCCAGGTTAATTTGTGTGTGTGTGTGTGTGTGTGTGTGTGTGTGTGTGGTTGAAGCACTCTTATTGAATGAGGTTGACCGGGCCCTTTTGAATGTAGTAATAAGCATTTTCTGAATATGTTTTACAGTTGGCTGCCACAGACACTGGTGATGTGGGTGTTTAAATACTGGTCTTGTTACTTGTGACGCTTACAGTTAAGAAAATAAAACACAGAATATAATAGAGAACTTACAGGACCACTTAAGCAATAGAGCTGGTTGAAAGGAAAGGAATAGGGAATTGAGAAGGTTTTTGTAAGAGAGATGGGGCTTTTGACAAAACTGAAAGAAGTATTCAGGTGAGCATTGAGTGTAGGAACCTGAGAAGATGGAAATACTGCTGATACCTCCCATGGTTCTCTAGCACCTATAAAGTGCTTTGTATTTCTGTCTGAAATTTTATTGCAGGCTCCAGGATGATGATCAGGTTTTACTTTCTTTAGCACCTCCAGGAAGAAACCAAAGCTTAGAATGACCCAGTACCTACAAACATAATGATGGTCAGGTGAGAAGTGAGGTTGGCACTCCATTAGGGTTTCAATTTCAGAATCAAAGGCCATTATTCCTCAGCCTTATTGGAGGCCCAAGTACCTTCTGAATGATCAGAGAGCTGTCATAGGTGGTTTTTAGCAGGACATTATGGCAGTTTAATGAAATCTTGTTTCTTGATCTTCAAAGTATCTCTGAAATAAAGTTGAATTTTATGTGGTAGTTCAGTAAGGTTGAATGATATGATAAGAACACACAGCCTATTCATCATAGCTTTCTTTGGGGGGTACTTTTTTTTGGAGGAGGGATTGAACTCAGGGCCACTTAAACACTGAGCTACATCTCAGCCTCCTGAGCTGCTGGGATTATATGTGTGTACCACTGTGTACAGTAAAAGATTGCTTTTTGATTACAAATCTCTCTGCGCCCTCTGCCCCCAATCACTCTGCTACTGAGCTATATGCACAATCCTTTCCTTTTTTTTGGTACTGGGGATTGAACCCATGGGCACTTAACCACTGGACCACACATCTCCAGCCCTTTTTTGTATTTTATTTAGAGACAGGGTCTTGCTGAGTTGCTGATAGCCTTGACAAGTTGCAGATAATCCTTCTGCCTCAGCTTCCCGAATTGCTGTGTGTGCCACTGTGCCTGGCCTTCCTCTTTCTATTTTTATTTTTGGCAGTACTGGGAATGGAACTTAGGGGTGCTTTAACACTGAGCTACAACTAGCCCTTATTTACTTCTTATTTTGAGACAGGATCTCACTAAGTTGCCCAGGCTGGTCTTGAACTTGGAATCCTCCTGTCTCAGCCTCCTGAGTCACTGGGATTACAGGTGTGAACCACCATACTCAGCCTGCGACCGAATCTTGCAGGAGATGGAGGACTGGAGAGATCTGAAATAGAAAAACCAGAGGTGGAGAACATTTTGGGGAATAATCATTGAAGGGCAGTATGTTTCACAGAAACCAAGGTGAAAGTCTCCAGCAGATGACTAAAAGGGGTGTCTTTTTTTTTTTTTTATCCCCCTGGAAGTCTTCACAAACATCAGCATTACCCAAGAAACTTTTAAAGTACATTCTTTGGCCATTTTTGTTGGATAAATATGGGTGAGTTCTGTGTAATTGTTTTCACAGAAGGTCATGTGGCAGGAGACTTGTAAAGGTGATTTCTATATTGGCAAAGTTGTTGAGGGTAGGACAATAAAATATTGAATCAGATTAAGTGGTTTGATAACAGCACAGCATTATCTTTGGGTGGGGGTAGGTCATCTCCTGACCATTCCCATTTATCTGCCTCTTAGGGTTTTTTTCTGTTCCTGATTGGCTGTCATAAGATTCCTTTCTGTGACTCCCTCACCTGAGGTGGGATGCTTCAGCTCTCTGTGAGATGGGTTGGATGGGTTTGTTGTCCAGTGTTGTTGGACTGCTTTCTGGAACTTGAAAGCTTTCCTCTGATATTTTGGGGAGAGGACTGTTGGTATAGTTAGTGTAGGGTGTCTTACACATTTCCTCCCAGTCTAAGCAAGTATGAGTATGGATGTACAACTTGAAAGACCCTTAGCATAAATGATATATGTGAAAATTGCATTCCATTCCATAAGGTAGTGTATGTTTTAAGAAAACATGCCATTTTTGATAACTTGGTGTTTATCTTGGAGTTCAGTTTGAGAAGTACTGCTAAGTAGAAGTCCTCAGTATAAGAATTGGGAAAGCCAGCTGTGTCCTGTTCCTTATATAGCTTATTGGGAAATATTGGGAGAGTCACTTCACCTATTGTCAGGTGAGGAGGTTGATTGGAGGTCAGGTATGTCTCTTAATCTAGTATTCTGTGATTCTAAAATGAGTACTAGAACATGTGGTAGCTGGGAGGTCTTTGTGATTTGAGAGTACTTCTAGGTTGTGCTGGTCAGAGAAGGTTGGATGTGCTGAGTATTAGAGTTAGTATGCACTCTGAGGACCATCTGACCCCCCACAGTGGGGGTCTTGTGTTAGAAGTTTTAGGTTGTGAGAGAGGTTCTTTGCTACTTTGCTTTTTGGAGTTAAGTAGATCTAGGACCTTGAGAGGAGGAGTGGCTCTGAGTGCAAAGGACCTGAGCTGTTGTCAGGATGAATGTTGGAGAGAAATGAGTCAGGACTTCCGCTGATCTGCAGAATGGAAATGGGTCTAGGATTGTCTCCAGTTTTTAACCTTATAGGATTTTATTTATTTTCCTCTGCTTACATTACCTTTTGCTGCTTGTTGTGTCATGTGTAATTTTTTACTATCCTTTTTTTTGACAGGACTGTGGGTGAGTTACTTGATCCCTCTGAGCCTTATTTGTCCTCATTTTTGGAATGTTGATGGAGTATTCTTCCTGTGTTGTTTTATATTTTTCTTCTAGCAATGGGGATTGAAGTCAGGGACTCATGCATGCTAAGAAAGTGCTCTTACCACTGAGCTCCATCTCCAGCCCATTCTTCACAGAATTTTCAAGAGTGTTTTTAGAATTGTTCAGCACGGTTCCTATGGTAGCACCTGTCTTTTGTTCTGTCTTCCTGTGTAGTGTACAGACATTGTTATCAAATGCCTTCTGCATTTTAGCCTTCTGGAATCTGACTCCCACCCATTTCCCCAGTTAGTTTCTTAGCTATTCCTTCAGCTACTACAGAGGCTCTGTTTCTTGATGAGTCTACTTCTTAGAGGTGTAGCATTTGGAAGATATGCCTCTTCTTTCAGGTCCAGTTGAGATCTCCTTTCTACTTCCTCTGATTTCTTTCATCAGAAGTGCTCATTCCTGCCTGCAGTCTTGACAGGACATCAAGTATTCCATCATGCCCCTCTTGTATCAGAGTTGTTGGGTGTGGGTCTGTTTTAACTTTATACTTTTTTGATGGAGGGGTCTGAGTATCTTCAGGGGTGTGACTGAGTTACAGAAAATGGTAAGGACTTGTCTACACACCAGATCTGCAAACGTAGAAAGTTGTTTTTGATTTTGTGTTCCTCATATATTGTTAGGCACACAGTGGATGTTTGTAGAATCGAATGCCCATGCCTCCTTTCAGCCCTCAGTGTAGGAGGGTAGCAGCAGTTCAGTAAGATTAGGTGCATTTTTTTTTTTTAAACACTTTTTTTTGTGTGTGTGTGTGGGAAAACTGGGGATTGAACTCAGGGGGACTCAGCCACTGAGCCACATTTCCCAGCCTTATTGTGTATTTAGAGACAGGGTCTCACTGAGTTGCTTAGTGCTTTGCTATTGCTGAGGCTGGTTTTGAACTCGCTATCCTTCTGCTTCAGCCTTCCCAGCTGCTGGGATTACAGGTGTGTGCCACGGCGCCCAGCTAAATAATTTTATTTTTTTAATTTATTTTTTATGTGGTGCTGAGGATCAAACCCAGTGTCTCACACATGCTAGGCAAGCATTGTACCACTGAGCTGTAACCCCAGCCCAGCCTAGGTGCATTTTGAGGATTGAAGTTCAACTATATTTTCATCTTTCATTTTTTTTAAATTTTTTTTTAGTTGTCAATGAACCTTTATTTTATTTATTGATACGTGGTGCTGAGAATTGAACCCAGTGCCTCACACATGCTAGGCAAGCACTCTGCCACTGAGCCCCAGCCCCAGCCCCTCATCTTTCATTTTTGAGTCTGAGTTGTTGGCACCCTCACAGACCCACAGTACCAGGAGAATGTTCTTTGCATTGTGACTAAGATTGGGGCCTATAAAAATTATGATAGCTAGGATCATCTATGTAAATATTGTTAGTCTTAGCTTGTTTTTGATTTTGTTGATTTTGATATTTTACTCTTAAAGTTTTTGGTGAAGTTGCAGCACATTTCCATTTTTCCAAAGAAAAGTTTTCTGTTTACTTCTTTTTTATTCTATATTTTATTTTTGCTATATTTCTACAGGATGTGTGGGACGGTACTGGGCAAATGAACTGACTGCTGGATTACTATTTGATTTTAGGTATTTAAAACCTTTGATCAGATGGCCCGTCAGGATGATGAGAAAAGAAGGAAGGAACTTGAAGAGAAAATCAGGAGAAAAGAAGAAGAAGAAGCTAAGGCTGTGGTAACTGGTACAGCTGAGAAGGAACTGGTCCCAGTCCCAGTTCAGGAAATAGAGATTGACTCTCCTGCAGAATTAGGTGGGCCTGGGGATGCAGAGAAAGTGCAACCTCCAGGCTCACAGGATGCTAAACAGGAAGTGGCTGGTGGCTTGGAAGAGGCAGAAGCTCCAGGAGCAGCGGCTGGTGCTGCTGTAGTCCCTCAGGAACCACCAGCACTCCCCAGGTAGGAAATCCTCCTCTGCAGATTCCTTCTTTCTCTCCTAACTGGTGGTTGGGTTTATCCATATTAGTTCTCATTTGTAAAGCACCAATTCTTTATCTCGGTATTTATTTAGCTTTGGGAATACAGTTGACTTGTCTTCTTTCTTTTTCTCCCTTGTAGGGCAGTATCTTTCCACAGTCATTTAACCAGTTGAGGGCCCGGCCAGAATTAGACATGACATGTAGAGGTTTAGCATGAGCATCTTGATTTTCACATTCTCCCTGTAGGAACACTGCTAGGGTATGTGTCACATGCTCAAGATATGATGTACACTTGAAGAGGCAGTTCAGTGTAGGAGGCCTGGATTCACATTCTTTCTCTCCCATTTCCTGAATGCACTACTTTGGGTAAACACTGTAATCTTCTTGTGATCCTAATAGGACCTATCTCATAGGGCTGTTGTGAATTTTAAATGAACTGCAGGTCAAGCAGCTAATAAGTGACAGAGCTTGAATATGCCACTGGGTTTTTCTGCATTAAGGCTTGTGCTGTATTGTACTCAGTTTTCAGGAGATATTTTCCATATAATATCAATGAGTCATACAGTCTTTCCTTGTGGTCTGGGTAAGGAGAGCTGGTAGGCCTTGTGTGTGACTTGGGATAGTGTCTGTAGGACAGTTGTGATCTTCCTAACCTACTTTGTTTTTAGAAAAATCGACTCTTTCCTCTTTGATAGGACTGCTTCCTGCTTTACTTCTTTTTTTTCCTTCCCGTGCCTTGCACTCTAACCTGTTTTGGGTGAAGTTTTTTCCTCCCCATATTTTTGGTTGGTGCATTATAGTATACTCAATGGCAGGATTTTTTTTTTTGTGTGTGGGGGTGTTGAATCTAGTTTCTAGTTAATGAAGCAACTGAAAAACTTGGAATGACTTGATATGAAGTTCTATAAAGAACAGGATAGGGTAAGGCTACAGTTTTTTTCAAGGATTGAACCCAGAGATACTTAACCACTGAGCTATATCCCCAGCCTTTTTTTTTTTTTTTTTTTTTTTTTGAGACAGGGTCTCACTAAGTTGCTCAGAGCTTTACTAAGTTGCTGAGACTGGCTTTGATCTTGTGATCCTCCTGCCTCAGCCTTTCAAGCTATTGTGATTATAGACATGTGCCACCATGCCCAGTGTAAGACTACAGTTTTAAAGGTCAAGCTAAATAATGGTGTTCAGAGAAAACAATTTTTGTATGGGAAACCACATTGATGAAGAAGGGCAACAGGTCTTGAATATGGAGTTCTGGAAGAGAAAGTACAAAATAAAGCTTTGGAGTCCAAAAGTGGGGGTTTAGGGTAGAGAGAGACTTCTGATGTTTCCTTTTAGCTTGAAGAACTTTCTTAACATTTGTTGTAGTGTATATCTGTTAGTGATGAATTCTGTCTGCTTTTGTTGTCTAAAAATGCCCTTATTTCATCTTAACTTCTGAGGATAATTTTGTGGAGATAGAATTTCAGGTTGACACATTTTTTTCTTTCAGCTTTTTAAAGAATGTCATTCCATTGCTTTTGGCTTACCTTGTTTTTGATGAGAAGTGAGTGGAACTTCTTTATTCCTTTGTATGTGATATATTCCCCACTCCTACCCCCTGGGCTGCTTTTAATATATTTTCATATACTTCATGAGTTTCAGAAATTTGATTATGATTTGCTTTTCTTTGTGTTTATTTTGTTTGGGGATTTTTGAGCTGCTTCTAGCTCCTATCTTCACTTCCCACCCCCTAGTTTCTTTTCTCATTGTGCTTCCTTTGAAATAGTTTCTGTTGTCCTGTCTTCAAGTTTACTATCTTTTCTCCTTTAGTGTCTATAATCTTTAGTTAAATTCATCCAGTACATTTTTTTGTTTTGGTTTGTATTTTTCAGTTCTACATGTTCTCTTTGATTCTTTTTTGTGGCTTTGATTTCTTCTAGTATTGTTTTCTTTAAATCTTTTTGTTTATCCATGTGGGTAGCTAGTCAGCCATTCAGGTATTTAAAGTCTATCTGCAAATCCCATTATCTCAGTCATTTCTTGATTTGTTACTCTTAACTGAGTTTTCTTCTAATTTTGGATCATGTTTTCCTACTTCTTTACATGTCTGGTAACTTTTTTTGGGGAGTGGGGTGAGATACAGGGGATTGAACTCAGGGGCACTCAATCTCTGAGCCATATCCCCAGCCCTACTTTGTATTTTATTTAGAGACAGGGTTTCATTGAGTTGCTTAGTGCCTTACTTTTTGCTGAGGCTGGCTTTGAGCTCATGATCCTCCTGCCTCAGCCTCCCGAGTCACTGGGGTTACAGGTGTGTGTCACCACACCTGGCATATGTCTGGTAACTTTTGATTGGATGGTAGATATTATGAGAAGTGTGGTGTTGAGTCTCTGGATTTCATTTTCTTCCCTTAAAGAGTGTTAAGTTTTGTTTTTGTAGGCAATTTGTTTGCATATCAGCATTTTCTTTCAAAGTTTGTTTTCAAGCTTTATTAAGGCATGTCTTGGTACCTTCTATTCTGGGGCAATTTTGGAATGTCTATTTTGAAATGCTTTGGGTGTTCAGTTAGGTCTTCCCATTTTGACTGGTTAAAACTTGAACATCTTACTGCCCTGTGTGAACTCTAGGAATCATCCAGATCAGTTACCCAGGTATTTTCTACTTGCCTCATGGAGTTACACACTACACATATGTAGTTTAGTGTTCAACCAAAGACTTAAGGGACCTCTAAGCAGTTTTTTTTTTACAATGTTTTTAGTTGTAGATGGACACAATACCTTTATTTTATTTATTTATCTTTATTTGGTGCTGAAGATCAAACTCAGTGCCTCATACATGCTAGGCAAGTGCTCTACCACTGAGCTACAACCCAGGCCCCACTAAGCAATTTTTTGGAGTTCTGTGTGTACTTCTCTTTAAAGAAATCAGACAGGAAGATGAAGGTTGAATAGGCATAGTTGTTTGTGTTAAGGCTACTGTAACAAAATAAAATAGCTTGGGTGAATTATAAATAGTAGACATTTATTGCACGAAGTTCTTGAGGCTGTCAAGTTTCTGGCATTCAGTGTCTAGTGAAGGTCTATACATCTTAGTCTTCTCACTATGTCCTCACATGTAGAAAGGGTAAGGGAGCTCTCTAGAGTATTTCTTAAATGGTACTAATCCCAGTCATGGGGAAACCCCTTAACCTAATCGGGTCCTGGAGTGCCATCTCTTAATAACACCATTTTGGGGTTTGGATTCAACATATGAATTTGGTGTGTGTGGGGGGCTTAGACAGTCAGTCTCTAGTGATGTGCACTTCAGTTTTATTTATTCTAGTATTACATCAAAAAATTTTGGAAGAAGTCCTCAGAGATTGGGTGTTTGATTTGTTGTCTATAAGTTGGGAAGCCCCAACTAGTACAGTTCTAAACCACTGTAATAGAGGAAAAAAATGAAATAAAATGAGCCACAGGAGAGTTTTGATTTCTCAGTGAATATAAAATTTATGTTGACATTATATTGTAGTATATTATGAGTGCCATGCATCATGTCTAAAAAAAGTGCGTAACTTACTTAATTAGAAAATACTTTTACTTATAAAATAATAAAAAATGCTAGTGATCATTTGAGCTTTCATTAAGTCAATGAACACATAGTATCTTTATTTATTTTTATGTGGTGCTGAGGATTGAACCCAGTGCTTCACACATGTGAGGCAAGCACTTTATCACTGAGCTACAGCCTCATCCCCAAGTGATAATATTTTTGTTCGTGGAGTGTCTTATTGTAATGTTGATGGCTGCTGTGGTTGCTAAAGGTTGGGGTGGCTGTGGCAATTTCTTAAAATAAGGTAACAGTGGTTTTTTTTTTTTTGTACCAGGGATTGAACCCCCAGGGGCACTTAACTACTGAGCCACATCCCCAGCTCTCTCTCTCTCTTTTTTTTAATATTTGTTTTTTAGTTTTAGGTGGACACAATATCTTTATTTTATATTTATGTGGTGCTGAGGTTCAAATCCAGTGCCTCATGCATACTAGGCAAGCACTCTACCACTGAGCCACAACCCCAGCCCCCCCCCCCCAGCTCTTTTTGTGTTTCATTTTGAGACAGGGTCTTGCTAAGTTGCTTAGGACATTGGCAAGTTGTTGAGGGTGGTTTGAATTTGCCTCATGGAATCACACACTACACATGTGCAGTTTAGTGTTTAGCCAAAGATCCTCCTGCTGGGGCTGGGGATGTGGCTCAAGCGGTAGCGCGCTCGCCTGGTATGCGTGCAGCCCGGGTTCAATCCTCAGCACCACATACAAAGGTGTTGTGTCCGCCAATAACTAAAAAAAAAATAAAAATATTAAAAAAAAAAAAAGATCCTCCTGCCTCTGCCTTCCAAGTTGCTGTGATTATGGGCGTGTGCTACCATACTTGGTAACAACAGTGAGTTTTGCACATTGATTGACTCTTCTTTTCATGAAAGATTTCTCTGTGGCAGGTGATACTGTTTTGATAGCATTTTACAAACAGAACTTCTTTTAAAATTAAGTCATTCCTCTTAAACCTTGCTGCTGATTTATCAACTAAGTTTATGTGATATTCTAAATCCTTGGATTTCATTTCAGTTGTATTCACTGGAAATAATTTCCATCAAGAATATTTACTCATCTATAAGAAACAATTCCTGTTAATGTTAATCTGTAAAGAAACAAATCTGTTAATGTTTTATCATGAGATTGCAGCAATTCAGTAAAATCTCCAGGCTCCATTTTTAATTCTAATTCTCTATTTCCACCGCATCTACAAGCAGTTGCTTCCTCCACTGAAGTCTTAAACCCCCGAAGTTATGCATGGGGATTGGAATCAACTTCTTCCAAACTCCTGTTAATATTGATATTTTGACCTCTTGCAGTGAATCGCAGATTATTTTAATGGCATCTAGAATGGCAAATTCTTTATGGAAGGTTTTCAATTTACTTTGCTCAAATCCATTAGAGGAATCATCATGGTAGTTATAGCCTTACAAAATTTATTTCTTAAATAATATGACTTGAAAGTTGAAATTAGCTGGAAATAGTGGTGCATATGTATAATCTCAGCTACTTGGGAGGCAGAGAAAGGAGGATCACAAGTTCAAGGCCAGCCTTGTCAATTTAGCAAGTCCCTGTTTCAAAATAAAAAATTTAAAAGGGGGCTTGAATGTAGCTCATTGGTAAAGCATGCTTGGGTTCAATCCTTATATAGCCAAAAAAAAAAAAAAAAAAAGTTGGTTGAAATTATTCCTTGACTTTTGGTTAAAGAATGAACATCGTATTAGATATGAAAACACTTAATCTCATTATACATTATCAGAGTTCTTAGGTGACTAGGTACATTGTTGATGAATTCAATCATATTTTGAAAGGAGTCTTTTTCTGAATAGTAGATCTCAATAGTAGGCTTAAAGTATTCTGTAAATCATCTTGTAAATAATGTGCTGTCATGGGCTGGGTTTGTGGCTCAGTGGTGGAATGCTTGCCTAGCATGTATGAGAGGCACTGGGTTCGATTCTCAGCACCACATCTAAATAAAATAAAGGTTCATTGAAAACTAAAAAAATATTAAAAAAAATAACGTGCTGTCATCTAGGCTTTGTTTTTCCATTCATAAAACACAGGCAGAGTAGATATAGTTTAATTCTGAAGGGCCCTAGGATTTTTGAATGGTGAATGAATACTGGCTTCAATTCAAGTAACCATTAGTCTGTAAGAGAGTCAACCTGTCCTTTGACGCTTTGAAGACAGGTATTAGGTATTGTCTTCTCTTTAGCTAAGAAAGTCCTAGATGGCATTTTCTAATAAAGGCTGTTTTATCTGCATTGCAAATCTATTGTTTAATGTAGCCACTTTTTTTTTAACCTTTATTTATTTATATGTGGTGCTGAGAATTGAACCCAGTGCCTCACACGTGCTAGGCAAACTCTCTACTACTGAGCTACAGCCCCAGTCCTATAGCCACCTTTTTCAATTGTCTTTTGAGTAAATTGCTGGAGCTTCTATATCAGCACTTGGAACTTCATCTTGCATTCTTCTGATAAAGGGATAACTTCTTTCATTAAATCTCCTGAACCAATCTCTGCTAGCTTCAAAGTTTCCTTTTGCAGCTCCCTCACCTCTCTTAACCTTCATAGAAGTGAAGAGAGTTGGAGCCTTGCCCTGGATTAGACTATTTTTTTCTTTTTTATTGTTTTTAGGTAGATGTGACAATATATTTTGACATATTATACATACATATGGAGTATAAGTTATTCTAATTAGGATCCTGTTCTTTTGACTGTACACGATGTGGAGTTATACTGGTCATGTATTCATATACAAGAATAGGAAAATTATGTCTGATTCATTCTTCTGTCTTTCTTATTCCCATCCCCTCTCCTTTTCTTTCATTTCTCTTTGTCTAATCCAGTGAACTTCTTGGATTAGACTTTGGCTTAAGGGAATATTATGGCTGGTTTGATCTTCTGTCTGCACCATAAGAACTGTCTTGATATCAGCAATAAACGAAAGGGCTGGGGATGAAGCTAAATGGTCAAGTACCCTTGGGTTCAATTCCCAGTACTGCAAAAAAAAAGAAAGAAAAAAAGAAAAAGAAACGATTGCTGACATGGATATTGTGATGGTCAGTTTTATGTGTTAGTTTGGTGAGGCGACAGTCCCCAGTTATGCAAACACTCATCTGAGTAGTATTGTGAAGGGATTTGTAGAGATGGGTAAAACCATAATTGGCCAACTTTAAGCAAGGGAGATGGTTATCTTGCTGCTGGTTCTGTTTCTCTGGATGATCCCTGATTGATAACATGTTTTCAGGGTATAATGTTAAGTGAGAAAAGGAGAATTCAAACTAGTACCAAATTTGAAAATTATTTAAAATTATATACATTCAGAGGAAAGGAAGGCCTAGAAGGAAGTAAATACTTAATGGTGGTTATCACAGTGGAGAAATTATGAATATTTTTTCATCTTTGTCCCTTACTGTATTTTAAAATTTTCTACAGTGAGCATATATTTTATACATGTTTTTTTGTATTTTATAATTTATAGTTTTCTTCGCTTTTTTTATATTTATTTTTTAGTTCTAGGTGAACACAATATCTTTATTTTGTTTTTATGTGGTGCTTCACACATGCTAGGTGAGAGCGCTACCACTTGAGCCACAACCCCAGCCCCTATAATTTATAGTTTTCAAAGGAAATTTGTTTTTGATTGCCAATTAACAAACTAGAATAGCTGTGTTATTGTCCTGTAGAGATTCTACATTTTTGTTCTTGAATCATGGAGTTTGGTTCTGGGTTAAAATTCAGGTTAATTTTGTGAGTTCTGCCCTAGTATAAAGCGAAGACTTGGGTGTATTTCAGGAAACTAACATTTCTGCTTGGTAGCCTTCACTATGGGTCAGATTGGACTGCTGCAGTAAGAATCCTGATTTTCCAGCACTTAACAAGGACTGCAGCCTTCTCTCTCTTCAACTACTGTTTTTTCATGAACAAAATAGCAAGTTGAGGCACAGATCTAGAGAATGCTGCATCTAAAACATATTTTGGTGGAATTTGAAAGTTCATCTTTTTTTTTTTTTGCATTCTGTCTGAATCTGGACCCCAAGTTGTTCTGTCAGTGTCCAAGGTAGTTCTGCCCTTCTGTCAATTGAATACTTTAAGAGAGTTAGTCTTCCTGTGATCACACTGAAGCACCACTCCTTCTGGGTACTGTGTCCAAAGTTAGTTAATTGCCTACAACCTAGGTCCTAGATTGCTATTTCTAAAACCCCTGTTGGGCCCATGTTTGCTGCTGGTTCTATATTTCTTTAGCAGACACTCTTTTCTTTTATTCTACAATAAAGTCATATCATGTACTTGTTTAATTTAAATAATTCAGATAGAAACTGGAGAAAAAAAATGAAACAGGATAATAAAGATTTTGGGGCTGGAGTTGTGGCTCACTGGTAGAGCACTTGCCTAGCATATGTGAGGCACTGGGTTTGATCCTCAACACCACATAAAAATAAATAAATAAAGTTAAGGTACTGTGTCCATCTATAACTAAAAAATAAAGAACATACAGGAAACAAACATTAAAAAAATAATAAAGATTTTACCTATTTATGTTTTGCATGTCTTTTATAAGCTGTTTGTTATTGTTTGTGGTATACTTTCTTGTGTTTTATTGAAGTATAATTTACATGACAGAACAGTACACTCTGTTTTGGAATATAGTTTATGACTTTGGGCAAATACAGTCTTGTAATGAAAGTCCTTAATCATTTTAGAGACATTGCATCATCCTGGACTTCACTGTGCTTCTTTGTCTCAACCCTCAGGCCCTGCAATCTTGGAAGTGTTCGTCCCTAAAGGTTTTCTAGTATATATTTTTATTTATATATAATATTTTATAATAAAATCACAATTATTTTTTTGATTTGGGGTCTGTGAGGGAATTTTAATTAGACTTTTTTTTGGGGGGGTGGTACTAGGGATTGAACTCAGGGGCACTCAACCACTGAGGCACATCCCCAGCCCTATTTTGTATTTTATTTAGAGACAGGGTCTCACTGAGTTGCTTGGCACCTCACTGTTGCTGAGGTTGGCTTTGAACCCATGATCCTCCTGTCTTGGCCTTCTGAGCCACTGGAATTACAGGCATGTGCCACTGTGTCTGGCTTAATTTTGCCATCATTCTAATTTTAGTACTTTCCCAGCTACTAAGCTGCAACTGTCCTGAAATTTCATTCTTGGTCTACTATCTTTGCTATTACCACTTGCTCTACTATCATTGCTTGGACACGTCAGGGAAAGATCAGAAATGCCCCAGAGCTGAGCCTGGCATGGTGGTGCATGCTTATCGTCCCAGTTACTTAGAAGACTGAGATTGAAGGATCCCTTTAGCCCACAGGCTCAAGATTAACTTCAGCTTGGGTAATAAAATGAGACCTTGAAGACTGCCCCAGTACTTAAATTGCTACCTTATTCCTCAAAGTAGAAAAATTTGGCACCGAAAAATTTTCCTGTTTGTACAGGATAGTATTGGAGAATGTATTTACAACATTCTCAGTTTTTCAAGAATTGTCTTTGTCTATAGACAAAACTGTGAAAATACTATTTGAGTCTCAGTGTTTATATTGTACTTGATCAGTGACCAGTGCTTGTAGGCATGACTAGCACTGCAGAGGTAGTGGGACACACAGTCTGCAGCATCTTACATCTCAGTCATAATCAGACAGGAGTTGCCTGTTAGGGTCTGCCTTTTGGGTTCCATCCCAGTAGGTTTGATGTTGGTTCCCTGACAGCATGAGCTTCACAGTACCTGCAGTTCAGGCCGTTGACCTGCAGGTGTCACTGCAAGGCAGTAGAATATTAGTGGTATTTGATGGTGCTGGGATGCTGACGAAAATCTGAAAGGCTGTGCCAGTTTTGAGTTTTTCCTTGTATAAGACATGAACAGAATTCTTTTAAAATGAAGGAAAAAAATAGTAGCAAATAATGTCAGTTATTATCTGGAAATAGTCACCTTGAATGCTGGAACTGGGTGTCTTGTTGTCCCTTGGTTGAAAGACATGGTGCTCCCATGCTGTTATTGAATGGGCACCTTCATGAGCCTGTGCCCAGTCAGGCAATCCTTCCTTCTCTGTACATGGAAGCAAAGTAGGGGCAGTGTGAGAAGAGGGTATCATGGAACTATTTGACCTATGAACCATTTCGTACCATATAAACTGGTATTTTCTTTTATTTTTAATGGTGTGCATTTGTGCCCAGCTATTACAGGGACCTATATGCTTCTTGGGAAGTGAATGACATTGTTTGGAAGAGAAAGATTGGGTTTCCTAATAGTACCCTTGGCAGATGCTCCATCTCCATTGTTTTTTTCCCTCTTGCTTTAGTCTTTGCAGTCTCTTCACTCTCCTTCATGCTTGCACTCATTTCTACCTCATCAGCAAGGTCTCTCCAGTGCTGTGCACCTCTGCTCTGCCCAGCAGGTAATCATGTCTTCTCTGAATTTGTACCTCATATCATTTTTTCCCTTTGGGGAAAAAAATGGCTACTCCCATGTCTTCAGTGATGGGGACACAGACTTATCCATCCTTTCTTATCTCCTAGCCCTGTGCAAGGGGAGTACTCTAGTGGTGGATTTCTTTTCTTAGCACCTTTTCTTTGGATTTGCTTAATGTCTTAGTTCCTTCAGGCTGCTGTAATGAAATATGATAGCTATAGCTAGGATGATTTATTAACTGTAGACATTTGTTGCTCATGGTTCTGGAGGCTGTAAGTCCAAGATCAAGGTGCCATGAGACTCAGCATCCGGTGAAGGCCCAGTTTCGGGTTCATATACCTCTGTCTTCTTGCTGAGTCCTCTTGTGGTAGAAGGGACCAGTGAGCTCCTTGGGGCCTCTTTCAAGCCCCATTCACGAAGACTCTGCCCTCATGACCTAATTATCTTCCAAAGGCCCACCTCTAAATATCAACACCTTTAGGATGATTGCTAGGGGCGGGGAGGGGGAATTAGCCCTTATTTTATAGTTTCATCACTTATCTTGACATCAGTACCCCTTGGTGTTCCTCAGGTGGATTCTCAGAGTAGACAGAGGCCTGCATTCTGGGCCTTGGGCTGCTGCTGCTTATATAGTCACACTACCGGAGAAAGTTAGACTCTTGCCTCATCTCTAAGGGAATTCAGGCATAAGAGGCCTTCAGAGGAGTTGATTTAAAGCACAGGTCAGCTAAACCTTGATATGGATTGTTTAGAGGACTTTTTTCCCTCCAGACACATTGCATTTTTATTTTTTATTTTGTGATTCATTTATTTTTATCTTGTAATACAGCTTTACTGGCTTCATTTTTAAAGAAAGTATCAGTTTATGTTGAGTGTGTTGGGTACTGAAGCTGTGTTAGAAAATGACCTGGTAGGGCTGGGGTTGTGGCTCAGTGTGAAACACTGGGTTTGATCCTCAGCACTACATAAAAATAAGTAAAATAAAGGCATTGTGTCCTTCTACAACTAAAAAAAGAAAAAAGAAAATGACCTGGTGGGCTGGAGTCATGGCTCAGTGGTTGAGCACTTACCTAGCACATGTAATACACTGGGTTCCATCCTCTGCACCACATAAAAATAAATGAACAAAGGTATTGTGTCTACCTACAACTAAAAAAAAATATTTAAGGAGAAAAAAGAAAATGACCTGGTGTTCTGGCACATCAGAGTTGGAGGGTCTCAGGGAGCAGACAGGTTGGGGAGGAAGGAAGAGGCATGATACTATCACCTGAAAAAAATGTGTATTTCAAAATATTGAGAATCACTGATCATCCTTTTTTGTAAGTGAGGAAATTGAGATCTATTGTGCTTTGCTTAAAATCCTACAGTTAGTAGGGCCAGAGGTGTTGAAATTAAAGTGGTACTACATCCGTGGGCTGAACATAGATTGATCTGCTTTGCTTTGTGAAGAAAAAAGCAATTACTACCGGATTATCTGAGAGATACTTTTTAAAGCTAAACAAAACAAAAAAACTTATTTGAATTTTTTTCTATATTTTATGGTAGGGCTTTTCCCCCCTCTACATTAAAAAGGTAATATTTATACCTCACAAAAAATTGTTAGATAGAACTTGAATAGAAACCACTGTTGATGTAAAAAGTGTAAGATTCCTTTGTATTCATTGTCAAGCAACACCTCAAGTCTCCCTGTCCTGTGTTATTTTGAAGCAAATTCTGCCTTATACCATTTCATCGGGTAATGGTTTCAGCCAGTGTTTAAAATTTCAGTTTTCTCAGTGTCCTAATTTAAAAAAAAAATAGTTTGAATTAGACTACAAAATAAGACTGCAAACACCAGTGGCTCATAGTTAACCCTCTATTTCTCTTTTTCTTTACCCCTCAAAATTTCTTTGTTAAGTGGGGTGTGGTAGAACACATCTGTAATCCTAGAGACTCAGAAAGCTGAGACAGGAGAATCACAAGTTCAAGACCAGCCTTAGCAAATTTAGCAAGACCCTGAGCAACTTAGCAAGAGCCTGTCTCAAAATAAAAAGGGTTGGAAATGTAGCCAGTGGTCTAGTACGCCTGAGTTCAATCTCCAAGACCAAGAAAATAATTTATTTTAAAAGAAATCAGATTGGGTTGGGGATATAGCTCAGTAATAGAGTGCTTTCTTGCCTAGCACAAGCAAGGCCCTATATTTGGTCCCCAGCATTGCAAAACAAACAAAACAAGAAAAAGAAATCAATTTGTTTGTTGGCTTTGCCATTTTTTTGATTTTGCTGATGGTTACCCATGATGTGCTTTAACATGTCCTATGCCCTATTTTCTGGAGTTTGATTAAGAGAGTAACATTTTTTGAAAGTTACAAGTGTAATTAAAGTGAATTGCTTTTCCTAGAGGTAGCCATTGTCAATACCTTCTTTTGTAAATATGTGTGTGTGTGTGTGTGTGTGTTTGTGTATACTTTACCTATTATATACAGTATATGTGTACACACACCACATCTGTGAGTATTGACTTTGCCGCATCCCCAAATGTGCTGTAAACACTTGTGCTTGATAAGCAGGTAGCACTGTTGCTAGGCACCCTTTTCCTTTGTGTACAGGTGGGTTTTTACCAGTCTTTACAATTCCATGAGGTAGATTGTTTGCTTACCAGTTTGTAGTTAAGAAAAATGGCTCATGCTCCTGTTGGTTATGAGCAGTGGAAGCTGGGCTTGTCTTAGGATGGTTCACTCTGAGATTCTCCAGGTTGGTTGTCCTTGCAATCACTGGGACTTTAAAATGCGGATTATTGGGGCTCTCTCCTGAGAGATCTGACTTAATTGGTCTTAAATTTTAGTTTTCTCAGTGTCCTAATTTTAAAAAGTTGTTTAAATTAGACTACAAATAAGACTGCAAACACCAGTAGCTAATGGTTAACCCTCTATTTCTCTTTTTCTTTACCCCTCAAAATTTCTTTGTTGGGTGATGGTGCACATCTGTAATCCTAGAGAATCAGGAAGCTGAGGCAGGAGAATCATAAGTTCAAGATGAGCCTTAGCAGTTTAGCAAGACTGTCAGCAGTTTAGCAAGACCCTGTCTCAAAATAAAAAGGGCTGCATGTCATGTATGGATTTTTAGAGGCTTTTCAGTGACTTTGAAATGTTGCCAAGATTTTTCTTAACTGCCATATAGTATTCCACCCTAGAAACATTAACATAATTTTTGAAAGAGTATAAGGGGGTGTGTTTAAATTGTTTCTAATCTGCCAGTGTGTTAACTGATGCTGCAGTGAATATGCTTGTGTTTCTTGGAACATGTGATTGAGTATCAATTGGATGAATTCCCAGAACAGGAATTACTTGGTCAAAGGGTTTTTAGTTTTGATCGATGTTACTAAATTAGCCCCAGAGAGATTCTACCAGTTTGCTCTCACTGCCAGCTTGTCTGAGGAAACCTGATCCCATCCAAGTTCTAGCAAGGGGTCCTAACCCATTTCTGGGTTACTTTTACCTTTTTTTCTTTGTCTTTCTTTGAAATGCCACTAAGTTTGTTTTGGTACTGGATCTGAACCCAGGAGTGTTCTACCTCTGAGCTACACACCTCCACCACCCGACCTTTTTAAAAAAACATTTATTTTTTAGGTGTAGATGGGCACAACACAATGCCTTTATTTTTTTATGTGGTGCTGAGGATCGAACCTGGATCCCGCCCGTGTGAGGTGAGCGCTCTACTGCTTGGCCACAATCCCAGCCTTCACCACCTCTTTTTAAATTTTTGAGTTTTGAGATAGGGTCTTCCTAATTTGCCCAAGCTATCTTTGAATTTTTGAGCTTCCTGTATCAGCCTTCTGAGTAGCTGGGATTTCAACTATGCACCACCACACGGGGCTTCCCTTCACTTTTGACATATTTTAGATTCTAATTTGGCTTTGTATATGTTTCTGGGTTTTTCCCCTTTACTGTTCTGTTTATTGATAAATACTGAACCATTTATTTGTTTGTTGGTATTGAGCTTTTTAATTTACCATGGCTTTATAATACATTTAACGCTTGATAGGATTGGAGTTTAATCTCCCCCTGACCCCCTGACTTTTCTTGACTATTCTTTGAAATTAATTTTTTCATATGAAAATTCTGTTGAAATTTTCCTTAGGAATACATCAGATTTGTTTTGGATTAGGGAAAGTTGATATTTTTATACTTTATTTTTTTAAATATATATATTTTATAACTTTAATTAATTAACTAATTAATGTGGTGCTGAAGATCGAACCCAGTGCCTCACCTGTGCTAGCAGCCCCGACATTTTTATACTTTCTAAGAACAGTTTTTGTCTTATTTACTCAAAATTTGTTTTATGATGTTCTGTAGAATTTTAATGTTTCTATTCAATAGGTTCTGTACACCAAATACTGAATTCTCTTACTGGTTGCTGAAGATTTTCTAGGTATGTAGACTGTTTAGTATTTATTAATTTAGTAATAAATGATATTTTATTGCTATATAATAACTATATTTAGTAATAAATTATATGTTTTTCACACTTAGAAAATTTTATATGTAACTGTATATTTTTCTCCCCCTCAAACTTTGTTGCCAAGCAGCTGGAAGGATGGATCTGATAATCAACACAGCTTTGCTGATCTGAGAAGCTGACCCACTAGTCTACGTGGTGTTACCAGTAGACATGGGTTTGGAGTTCTGGGGAGAAAGGGAATTGAAAAGCATTTGAAAGTCATTAGCATTTAGATGCATTTAGATTGGATGAGTATCACTGAGGCAGAGACTGCAGGAAGAGGAAAGAAGAGGTCCTGGGATTGAGCCTGGGTGTTGTGGACACAAAGAAGCTTCTGCTCAGGTGAGGAAGAAGGGGCCAGGAGAGTGAGGAGGGAGATTCTGCTTACAGGAGCAAGAAGGGGACTGGGAGAGCCAGCCTGGGACCTAATGGATTGAGGTCCAGGATTAGAGAATCCTGGAAGCAAGGCACCAATGAGGTCAGACTTGCTGCTGCAGCTCTAATGTGTCCTGAAGTCTTCATGAGTGCTTTTGTTAGACTTTGTTGCCCTTTCACTGAAATGCATATCTAGGATCTCTGTGCCATCTCTGCTCTGTGGTTGCCTTCGAGTTGTTGTTCTCTGCTTTCTGTCCTGTGCGTGGTGGCTGTGCACGTCCAACTCGCCATGTATCCGTCCATGTACACTGCCCTTTGTATCTTTTCTTTCTGCCCCTCCTACTGCTGTGCTCTTTTCTGTGGGCAGAGTACGGAGGAGACAAGTCAGGCATGCATAGCTGAGCCAGCTCCATCACTGGCCCTAAGCTGATGTCACTGACTTTTCCACTGTGGCATTGTCTTTTCCACTGAGGCATTCCATTTGGCGTTGTCTTACTTTCCCATGCAAGTGGGAATTTTATCTACTTGTTCACTGGAGAGCCCAGCACCTGGCACACAGTGGGGCACTTGGTAAAGAGCTGAACAAGTTAATGATGGGAGTTAAAACTCATGTTTAAAATGATCAATTTTGGAATTTTAACATAGCTCATGAATGGTTTCATATAGCAATCTTTAACCTTTTTAAAAAATACTTTTTAGTCGTTGATGGACTTTTATTCATTTATTTATATGTGGTGCTGAGAATTGAACCCAGTGCATCACACATGTGAGGCAAGCACTCAACCACTGAGCCACAACTCCAGCCCAACATTTGATTTTTTTCATTTTTCTAAATATTTATGCATATTCTTTACTTTCCCATCATCTTAGAGCAATTCTGAGCTGATTTTTACTTGTGAATGGAGTCCTGAGGCCATTTCTCCATTCTACTCTACACTGAGCCTCAGGCTGTGAGGTCAGAGGAGGCTCTATTTTTTTTTTTTTAATATTTATTTTTTAGTTATAGGTGGACACAATACCTTTATTTTATTTTTATGTGGTGCTGAGGATCGAACCCAGTGCCTCCCACATGCTAGGTGAAATGCTCTACTGTTGAGCCACAACCCCAGCCCAAGCCTCTGGTTTTTGATGTGTGTACTTTTGCCCATCTCTCTCTTCACCTAATGCATGTGGCCCTTGTGTGACAGCCCATGACTATGCAGACCACATTCCCATGGCCTTGAACTTTGAACGGGCTTGAAAGAGTTGTAGTGTCCTGAGTTTTCAGTGTTTTTATTAAGCTGAGGAACTTACTGTGGAAGTAGCATCTGAGTATCTGGCTGATGTAGGGCTCCAACTTAGCACACTTGTGGGGGCAAGTCTTTCTTGCAGAGTTCTTGAGATCCCTTAGAGTAGGGCATCTTAGATCAGTTGATTCATTGTCCTATGAACTGCAAAATGAGATCTGGAGCTCTGGTCCCATGAGCAGAAGCCATGGGTTCTGGAGAGAAAGGGTCAAGCATGTGTCTCATATGCTGGCAGCTGTGAATGGAGCCATTCTGTTGTTGGCTAACCAAGGACCAGCAATGTAAGTGTCAGTGTCTGATGTTAATGATGATGATCTGGTTTTAAAAAACACTTTGATGATTCAGATCTATCAAAAATTTTTCAAAAACCATATTAAAAATCCTCATACTTTCTTCACCTGGCTACCTCAAATGTTGTTAGCATCTTTTTTTTTAACCTTTTTTTTAATAGTTGGAGATAGACAGTATGCCTTTATTTATTTATTTTTTTATGCTGTGCTAAGGATCACACCATGTGCCTCATATGTACTATGCAAGTGCTCTGCCACTGAACTCCAGCCCCAGCCCCAGCCCCAAATGTTAGCATCTTTTATAACCAGGGACAGCTATTAGCTCATCTGTAGACCTTGTTTAGATTTCTCCCATTGTTCCAGTTATATCCTGTTTTCTTGGTCTGGGGTTCAATCTGTTATTGTCATTGCATTTTTGGTTATGTCTCCTCTGCCTTCTTTATCTGGGACAATTTCTTAGTCCTTGTTTCTCATAACCTTGACACTTTTAAAGAGAACTACCTAATTGCCTTACCATTTGGCAACATCACCAGCCCTTTTTATTTTATGTTTAGAGACAGGATCCTGTAGAGTTGCTGAAGCTGGCCTGAACTTGGGATCCTCCTGCCTAAGCATCCCGAGTTGTTAAGATTATAGGCTCCGGGAGCACATGGACAAAACTTATTATACTTCTGTCTGATGCTTCTTTATGACTATATTCATGTTACATATTTTGGGTAAGAATACCACAGAACTGATGCTATGTTATGGTCACCTCAAGTCAAGAGGCTCACAATGTTCATTTGGCTCATTCTTGCTAATGTTAACTATGATCACTTTGCTGATGGTGGTGATTGCCAGCTTTTTTCTACCATGGAGTTACGATGTTTCCCAGTGTTATTAATAAGTTTCTTATAGGTAGATACTCTGAGAATAGGTAAATATTGTTTTTCAACAGATTTTTGCCCACTAATCTTAGCAACCATTGATTATTCTTGCCTGAAACAATATTTACTTTGGTGTTTGCCAAATTATTTTATATTTTCACCATTTTGCATTCATTAACTATAATCATACTTGTCAAAAGAAAAAAATATAATGAATTTAGTTTAAAGATCAGATTGGCTTTTTATTTGTGACTCAAGAGTCAGGAAACACCTTATTTTGTGAAATAGAATGAGTGTTCTCTTGAGCTGAGAAGGGGATTGGTTTGATAGACAGAAAATGACTGAGGTAAGCAGATATGGAGCAAAAAATAGACTGTCAGAGTTCCTTATTCTACTGACTCAGGTTGACTAGAATTGCCGTTTTTTTTTTTTTTTTTTTTTTTTTTTTTAAACTGGCCCATTTTAGAGTTTAGTTTGATTGGGTGATTTTTAGCATGAGTGACTCTATTTTGGTCTGGTCTGTTGGGACCTAGTATAGGAACTTCTGTGCAAATCAACGGCATTTTTTAATTTTTGTTTAACGTCCTGAAAGGAAGAGTTCTTTTTTCTCTTCTACTTATTTATTCATTCATTGTTTGTTTGTTTATATTAGTATACATTTGTTGATATTTATCCCATAGCTTATGATCCATTGCTAACATTTTTTATTGCTCAAGTTGTTCCTTCTAGTTGATGTAGTCTTTTTTAAAAAAAAATACATTTATTTTATTTTTAAATTTTTATGTGATGCTGAGGATCGAACCCAAGGCCTTACATGTGCTAGGCAAGCACTCTACTGCTGAGCCATAATCCCAGCCCCTAGTTGATGTAGTCTTTAGACATGTAATCATCATTTCAAAGCACTTCTTTTTGTTCTTACCCATGAGATGTTCCAGTTTTATGTTTTTTCCCTACTTTAACTGTGGAGTAGATCTTTTCTCCAAGGAGGCTTGATGTTTTGATTAGAAACCAGAAGCTGGGCCTGTATGTGCCTTTATACTTTTAGCCAGTCCCAGCGATGAGCAAGAAAAGTGCCTATCTCCTGCTCTTTTTTGTGTTTTGCTTCTTTACCTTTTAAATCATTACATTCATCTTTTATCTTCTGATTCCAGCCTTTTTTCCCCTTTAAAATTATTATTATTATTTTGGGTACCAGGGATTTAACCCAGAGGTACTTAAACACCGAGTCACATCCACAGACCTTTTTAAATTTTTAAATTTTGAGACAGTTTCTTACAAAGTTGCTTAGGGCCTCACTAAGTTTCTAAGGCTGGTCTTGAACTTGCAATCCTCCTACCTCAGTCTCCTGAGTTGCTGGGATTACAGGCATATGGCACTGCACCCGGCCTACTTTAAAAAATCTTGTGGTATAGAGTGTAAAATCTTGGAGTCTGAAAATGCTACATTTGATTGCTAGCTCTGGCTCTGATAAGCAATCTGGCCTTGTGCAGATTCCTTCATTGCATTGGGTTTAATTTTCTTATATACAAAAAAGGAGGCTGTTGTAAGGGTTAAATGAGATAGTTTAATTAAAAATTTCAGTACAAGCTCAATACAGTCACGTATTGCTCAACAATGAGATAAGTTCTGAGAAAAACATCGTTAAGTGATTTAGGACTTGAGTGTACATTTTAGAGTGTGCTTACTTGAATCTAAGCCTACCACAAATCTAGGCTGTATGGTAAAGCCTATTATTCCTCGGGTATATACCAGTATAGCATGTTATTGTCCTAAGTACTGTTGACAGTTGAAACACAATGGTAAGTATTTGCAGACCTAAACATAGGAAAAGTACAGCAAGATAAAAAGTGGTACACCTGCATAGGACACTCACCCTGAATGGAGCTTGCAGGACTGGAAGTTGCTCTGGTGAATACGTGAGTGAGTGGTGAGTGACTATACAGGCCTATTATGTTTATCACACTATTCTAGACTATATAAACACTGTACACTTAGGCCACACTGTTGATAAAATTTTTCTTTTTCAATAATAAATTAACCTTAGCTTACTATAACTTTTTAACTTTATAAACTTTTTAATTTTTTAAAACTTTTCAACTCTTGTGATAATACTTAGACAAACACATTGTATAGCTGTCCAAATTTTTTCTTTTTTTATATCCTTATTCTATAAGCTTTTTTTGGTGGAGGCTGGGTACTGGGGATTAAACTCAGGCAGGGGCACTTAACCACTGAGCCACATCCCCAGCCCTTTTTTGTATTTAGAGATAGAGTCTCACTGAGTTGCTTAGGGCCTTGCTAAGTTGCTGAGTCTGGCATTGAACTTGCGATCCTCCTGCCTTAGCCTTCTGAACTGCTGGGATTACAGCTATGCAGCCTCTATAAGCTTTTTGTTGTTGTTGTTTTTTAAAGAGAGAGAGAGAGAGAGAAAATTTTTTTTTTTAATATTTATTTTTTAGTTCTTGGCAGACACAACATCTTGGTTTGTATGTGGTGCTGAGGATCAAACCCGGGCCGCATGCATGCCAGGTGAGCGCACTACCGCTTGAGCCACATGCCCAGCCCATCTATAAGCTTTTGTTGTTGTTGTTGTTTTTAAATTTTAAACTTTTGAATTTTTGAACTTTTTTTGTTAAAAATTAAGATACAAACACACATATTAGCCTAGGCCTGCAGAGGGTCAGGATCATCTTTATCACTATTTTTCACCTCCACGTCTTCAGAAGCAGTAACATGCAGGGAGCTGATATTTCCTGTGACTCAGTGCCTTCTGAAGTCCTTCCTGAAGGACTCTTCTTGGGGAACCGTCACTTTTCAGAAATATATCTGTGGTAGTTTGCTTGTTTTTTTTTTTTCATCATAGAACTCTTCATAAGCAGATAATGTACCATGAACGTTCCTCTCCTATATTAAAAAGGTTTCTTTTTATTTTTAATATTGGTTGTAAATGGACACAATACCTTTATTTTGTTTATTTTTATGTGGTGTTGAGGATTGAACCTAGTGCCTCACACATGCTAGGCAAGCACTCTACCACTGAGCCACAACCGTAGCCCTAATAAGGTTTCTTATATTAAAAGGTTTCTCTTAAGAAACCTTCTGGTTTGGGGATCATGTCTTTAAGACTTCTTAAGGAAGTCATTGAGGTCTGCAAAAACTTCTGCTGAACTCTTCACTGTGAGTTTTCTTGTAAATTCTTCTTTTTTTCCTTTCTTGAAGTTTCCTTTTTCTCTTGTCTTGTTTTCAGCTTTGTGTCCTGTTCCAGTTCCATTATAATCTCTTGGGACCATCATTATATTTGTGGTTTGTTGTTGGTAGACACATCATTGTCTGGTGCACGACTGTACTAAATTTGATTCTTGGATTCAGTAAATATTTATGCAATGAATAAACATTTATGTTTGTTTCAGGCCCTTGGGGTAAATTGGGTTTGGGAATGCCAGCCTGTTCCAGTCACCTCTTCTGTCTTTGCTGGCCTCTATCAGGGAGCTTGGCCTCTGGCTGATGGAGAAGAGCCTCTACTTCTCTGTTCTTTGTTCCCCTGAGCTCTTGTATGGTTTGAGTCAGGAAGGAAAAAAGGAAGGATTCTTTCTGGCTGCCCACTACCAGGAGTTTTGGAGTGGGTGTTTTGCTGTCCCCAAGTTAAATGAGCAGTCCTGATTCTGTCTGGGCACATTCTGCTTCTGAAAACAAACCCCCACACTGATCTGTGGGTGGTATTACTGTGTTGTACATTGGAAGGGACTCCTCCTTCCTCCATCCCTCCTTTTCTGGCATAAATTTAGTGTCTTTTTTTAAAATTTTTTTAAAGTTTTTAGTTGTACATGGACACAATACCTTTATTTTATTTATTTTTATGTGGTGCTGAGGATCGAACCCAGTGCCTCACAAATGCTAGGCAAGCTCTACTACTGAGCCACAACCCCAGCCCAATCTTGTGTCTTTATTGATCCATTCTTCTCTAGGGGTGTGGTGCTGACCAGTCAACAGCAGGTGCAATCAGCCCTCTGGGGACTGGAGGAGGTGTCAGGCAACCTTCTTTACTACTGAGCCTGTGAGAGTAGATACTGGGAAGGAAACTTTTGAGGACGACTTCAGTCTTCTGCAGGTGGCCAGGCCTCACTGTAGCTTGGACCAGAGTCCTTTCTCAGGGGGAGTCAGTGCTCTCATGGGCTGTGAGCAGGGTCTGGAACATGTGTCTGATCTGATCACACATCCTGGTTGTCCTCCAACTCCAGTCCCTGAAGGCTTTGTGACCTGGTGATTTCAGAAAGCAGCAGTGTTTGCACACTTTCCCCCTCCCACCCCCACCAGCGTGCCTCCTGCTTGGCAGGCTTATCCAGAGCTTCCTGTTCCACTGCTGCCAGAGCTCCACAGTAAGTGGGTAGGTAGGACTAGCTGTGACCTAAAAATACTTCAGCATTATTTGGGCGTCCCTAGTGAGAAGCTGAATACAGTAGGAGAAATGTCACGTTGGAAGCTCAAGTTCTCCCAGAAGAGCAAACTTCCACATTCTTTGTTTCCCCTCAGTTTTGCAGGTAGTGTGACTGAGTCTAAAGCCATGTGGCTGAGGCTGATGTTTGAATGATTGGTAGTAGGGCCTGTACAGGTGACTGTGGTGACCAGTGGTCTCACTGGATACTTGTGAGAGGGGGGGAAGCCTCCTTTCTGAAACCTTTGAACCCCCTCCCAGCACAACGAAAACAAGCCTCAGTCTTTCCAAATTACAGAAGCAATAAAACCCATTAGGTACCTCCCAGAGCTGAGGAGCCAGGAGCATGCCTCAGAAGTGTGTTCAGGTTATAGGATGTGATTACCACCCCCACCAGCATGTTGATTGGTAGTGCCTTTTTGAGAGGCACTTAGCACCAGCTGAGCATTTTCACATTAGTGTGGCTCTGAGGAAAAGGACTCTTAGATTTTCTATTTTTCAGCTTTTTTTTCTTCCCTTAGATTGACCCTGGGTGGTTGTCTCTTCTTGTAGGGACATTTTGAGCTTTTCACTGAGGCTGTGCTATATGGGGGCTCCTGGCAACTGGTGTCTTGTGTAGGCTGCTGAAGCATCTCATTTTGAATGGCCATGACACTTAGTATCCATGGTCATTTCTGTCCCCAAACTGTACTTCTTAGGTAAGCTTTTTAGCTCGGGGGCCAAGCATCTGCAATTTTGCTGCTTATACCTTTATTTAGACTTGACTCTTTGGATACCTCCTACCCCAGAACTTCTTTTTCCTTAAAACTTTTCTTTCATTCTTTTGAGAGATGATACATACACATGCCAGAAGTGATTAAAGAAGTGCAGGAATGTGTGTAGTGGAATTTCAGTGTCCTTTTAGCCATAGCCCAGTCCCTGCTGTATTCTCCATAGAGAGACTGATTTATCCCCTACCTTACATGACTGCTGTGATCAGTGTCTTATATATCAGTCAGGAGTGTTTTATGGAAATATAAATGCACTTATTTATGTCTCTCCTCCTACTATTCTTTTAATAGACTTATTTCTTTTTAAAGTGGTTTTAGGTTCACAGCAAAATTGAGCAGAAAGTAGAGTTCCTTCATAACCTGCTCCCCAACTTACATTGTCAAACCCTGCATTCTCTACCTTTAAAATTTTCTTTTGAGACTGGGGCTGTGCCTCAGCTTGGCATGTTTGAGGCACTGGGTTTGATTCTCAGCACCATATATAAACAACTAAAAAAAAAATTATCTCTTTCACAGATGATAACTACTGTTTGTATTACTCTTCCTTTGCTTAATATTCTTTACCAGAATGGGCCTTAGGTCCTTATCATGTTATGCTATATGAACTGTGCTTTAGCTGTCTTTGTGTTTAGTCTTTTCAGCCTCATTCCTGGTGGAATTGTAGGGACCATGGTGACCAAACAAATGATTATGAGATTTAAAAAAAAATCCTGAAATATTTTATTAGAAGTAATGTTGAGGAAAATTTGAAAATACAGGTTAAAAAAAGGGGAGATTTAAAATGCTCCCTGAAAATTTCCAGGGAGTATCTGTGATATAGGCACGGGTCTTGCTTTTGCTGGCACCTGCCTTTGGACTGGATACTCTTCTACATCTGTACTGGGCTCTGTTCATATGCCCAGGTACTTCTATGCATGTGAATTTCTTTGTTGTATTGCAGATACTTTGAATTGAAAATCCAAAATAAATGACACTAATTTTAAGTTGCTGTTGCAGCATAGTGTTGTGTCACATGTTGAAAGGTTTCAAACTCCCCAACTTCCTAAAGATGGAGGTTGCACTTTAAGATCACAATGGGGAATTTAGAATAAGGAATAGAGGGCTGGAAATTATGTGGTAAACACAAGTGTTGTTGGGAGTCTTAATCTAAAAGCCAAGCAATGGGGTTACCTTCCCAAAAGATTATTGACCACATAATAAAAAAATAAGTAGGGCTGGGATTGTGGCTCAGCGGTACAGCGCTCGCCTAGCACGGGCAGGACCCGGGTTCGATCCTCAGTACCACATAAAAATAAAGGCATTGTGTTGTGTCCATCTACACCTAAAAAATAAATATTTAAAAAAAATAAGTAAAGCTTATGTCAAAATTTGGTGGTTTCTTGGTTAGGGTTCCTATTTCTGTGACTGTTTTCAGTGAATGAGCTGTGTCATTCTAACCTAGAGCTCCTGAAGTGAAAGAATATGTAATTTAGTCCAAATTAATGGGACCATGAAGCCATTTTCCTTGATAGTTTGTCTGCTGTCCCTTTGAGAGACTGTTATATGGAGGCCCAATTTAGGAAATAATTCTGTTGGTCCTTTATACTACCTGAAATTCTCCTCACTTCCTCTGGAAAATATGTCTTTGAAAATGTTCATTAATGTGTTTTCCCCAGTACTGTGGATTGAATCCAGGCTTTGCTCATGCTAGGCAAATGCTGTACCACTGAGCAATATCCCCAGCCTTTTATTTTACTTTGAAACAGGGTCTCACTAAGTTGCCCAAGCTGGCTTTGAACTTGTGATCCTTCTATTTCAGCCTCCAATTCATTGATTACTATTATTTTGGGGTATGGGGATTGAACTCAGGGGCACTTGACCACTGAGCCACTTTCCCAGTCTTATTTTGTATTTTATTTAGAGACAGGGAGGGTCTCACTGAGTTGCTTAGAACCTGGATTTTTATGAGGCTGGCTTTGAACTTGTGATCCGCCTCAACCTCCCGAGCTGCTGGGATTACGCCTGTAATGATGATGATGATAATGATTATTTTTAATGTTTATTTTTTAGTTATAGTTGGAAACAATACCTTTATTTCACTTATTTGTTCTTATGTGGTGCTGAGGATTAAACCCAGGGTCTCGAATGGACGAGGCAAGCGCTCTACCGCTGAGCCACAACCCCAGCTCCTGATTATTATTATTATTATTTAAAAAATCTTGTAGTTGTAGATGGGCACAGTACTTTTATTTTATTTATTTATTTTTATTTGTCGTGAGGATTGAACCCAGTGCCTCAGATGTGCTAGGCAAGCATTCTACCACTATGCTACAACCCAGCCCCATTCATTTTTTTTTAAAGAGAGAGAGAGACAGACAGAGAAAGAGAGAGAGAGAGAGAATTTTTAAAAAATATTTATTTATTTTTTTAGTTTTCAGCGGACACAACATCTTTGTATGTGGTGCTGAGATCGAACCCGGGCCGCACGCACACCAGGCAAGCACGCTACCGTAGCTTGAGCCACATCCCCAGCCCCCCCCATTAATTATTATTTAGAAAGAGTGTACTCCTTTTGTAAACATGTAGAACCTCAAGACCTCTTTGACCAACCCCCAATCCTAGAACCCTCCTAGAAATAACCTCTGTTCTTAGGTTCACCTTCTATTTATTTTAAAAAATTTCAGAAATCCCAGTTTTTTTAGTGTTGAAGCTCACTTGTTCGTTCCTATGAGGGCAGTGCCCCCTCTCAGCACCAGGAGGCTATTTGTTGGGCCTGTCTGAAGCCCAGATGCTTATTAACTCCATGTCCTTATTAACCTCTGTCAGTATAGAATTTGTTGCCCCCTTCTCAGGGTTTAGAGATTCTCAGTTTTGTGCTCACTTCTATATTTGAGGTGGTTGTCAGCCTGTCTGGAAGTTGTATCAGCTTTCTGCAGCTGATCTTGGATGGGGACTTGATGTGAACTTAACTATACCAGCTGGTAGTTCTCAGGAAAGGTAAGGGCCCTGTCTTCATGAAGCATCTGTCATCAGCCTTACTCTTCAAACTGAGTGTCTGCTTTCTCCATTTCCCTCCCTCTGCTCTTGATGCCTCTTGTCTTTCAGTGTGTATTTCAGTGTGTAGAGTTATGTGTGTGTATGGGCATGGGCATGTAACCATTCTGTTGTTATACCCCAACTCCATCAACTCTCAAAATTCCTCAAGTCAGTCTAGAGTTGACTGGATTTCTAGCCATCTCTGCCTCCCAACTCTGTTGGGATGTATCTTTTATATATCTCAGACCAGGGTGTTTGAGGACTTTGTTCTAACTGACCCATATCCTCCAATGGTCTGTGGTTTTCCCTCTCTGGATTGTTTTTCCCTCTAGCTTATAAATTGGTTTAAGTCTCATCTGCACACACGTACACTGAAATAACGGGAAACCCCAGTACCACTCCTCCTTCATCTAAAGCTTTTGGTTAACTCACCCCTTCCCTTTACTCTGAGCTTCTTGAAGTCATGTTTATCTCTTGCTTCTTTTCTTAGCACATTCATGCCTAATGCACTCTCCTTCCTCAGCTTCTAGCACATTTTTCTCCTAGCTCCCTTATTCCTTTTCTGTTTCCCTCACCTTACATGCTGTCTTCTCTTTTCCGTCCTACTCTGTGGACACACATAGTCCCATCATATCCAGGCTTGGCACCTCACACTGATGTCCAGTAATCTCTCTCTCCAGCTCCTATCACATCCCTCCTGTGGATCATTATTACTTGATGTTTGAAGTCTACAGTTCACTTTTTAGTAACTTTATTTTCCTTTTCAAAATATGTTAGAAAATCTGAAATTTTAGAAAATCTTGGAAAAGTTAGAAAAACTGAAAATCTCAACCTAATGGAACTGTGCTTGTTTCTTACTGCTTTCCTGATTTGGGGGAGAGAAACTCTGACCACAGTCATGCACCTGTTGTCCTCCCCAGCATCACAGTCCTGTTTGTGGAAAGCAGGCTATGCATGGCACAGTTAAATGAACTCTGCTTCCTTCCTCCTCCTTCAATCAGCAGTAAATCCAGAGAGAAAGAAGAGATTTCTGCCAAGGTTACAGGGTTGCTCTGTGTGTTACTGAGTTCTGATTATGTGATCTTTAGATATCTCCGCATCACCAGGCCTGGCTATTCTGCAGCTCACTGGCTTACTTGGGCTTAACCTTCTAGGTCCAGACCTATAGGATCCTGGCTTATCTCGTGCATTGGCCCAAGGGTGTTTTGGGGAGGAGGTTCGAAAATTCTTGGTGTATTTGGCTCTTTCTGCTGTGTAGTGTTAGTGAGCATTCTTGCAGGTCTGACAGCATTTAGGACTATGTTAATTAACCCCATCTTCTAAGGGTTCCCAGTTAAACACAAAGCTGGGAAATACAGCTTCTCAGTAGAACCACCTGCTAAATTGAATGTGCCCAGGTAAGCCTGAGCCATCACACACCTCTTGCCTGTTTATGATAGTGTCAGACTATGAGTCTTCAGATAGTCATGGTGCTTTGGTGCCCTTCTCTTGAACCTTCTGAATCTCATCCAAGGTCTGCTGCTGGTCATTAGTACAGTTTGATGATTTTATAAACTATCTATGGAATTGCTACCCATAGCAAAGTATTACTAAAATAAACAGTAATTGAAAGTGTCCCCCTTGCCTCCTCCTAGTCATTAACTCCCACACCCAGGTGCTCAACTGTCCTGACTCCTGGGGCTGTAGTAACAAATCACCACTAACTTGGTGGCTTAAAACAAGATAAATATAGTCTTTCATGGTTCTGGAGGACCGAAGTCTAAAATCAAGATGTGAGCATGGCCATACTCTCAGAGGTTCTATGGGAAGATCCTTCTTATTCTTTCAGCTCCTGGTGACTCCAGACTTTCCTTGACTTGTGGATGCATCACTTTGTCCTGCCTCCATTGTCACATGATCATCTTTGTGTGTCTCTTTTAAGGATGCTTGCCTCTGGAGATAGGGCCCATGAAATTACAAGGACAACATCACTTGAAGATCCTAAACACAGTTACATCTGCAGAGTCCTTTTTTCCAAATTAGGCTACATTCACAGGTTCTAGGGATTAGGACATGGACATATCTTTTTTGTGGGTTACCACTCAACTCACTGTAGCTGCACAGTAGCTTTACCTGATTTTGAAGTTTACATATGGAATCATATGGTATGGACTCTTTCCTTGTTTGACCTCTTCTGTTTTTATGCTTGTAAGACTCATTTACAAACAGAATCAGTAGTTCTTTTTCATATAATATTTAATTCTGTGGCTATAATTTAATTCATTCTATCATTGATTGTTGTTTTTTTTTTCTGTTCAGAATTCAGAGATCACATGTTGCATTTGTGTCTCTAGACTCTTAAACTAGAATAGTTATCATTTTTTCTGTTGTTTCTGACCTTGGCTTTTTATGAAGTTGAGACCAGTCTTTGTCTGGTTGCTTCCCATGATTAAATTCAGATGAGTCATCTTTGTCCAGCCCTGGGTCTTGTTGCACTGGAGGACTCTGAGGTGGAGAGCCCACTGTTGTAACTCTGGATGGGTGCCCTTGGAAGGGTTGGCTATTTGCTTTTCAGGAAAGGCAGTTTTTTCTTCATCATTAATAAAGAACTTGCAGGGAGACAATCTGAGGCTACTACAGCTTTTTGTATCCATTGATGGTTCTCCCCAGTATCAGTTATGCTATTGGTGGTTGCAAAATGATAATTTAAAAGATTCCTTAGTCTGGGCATGGGGCAGTATGCCTTATTTCTGGCGACTTGGGAGGCTGTAGTAGGAGGATCACAAGTTGAAGGCCAGCCTCAGGAACTTAGTGAGGCCCTAAGCAACTTGGTGAGATCATCTCAAAATAAAAAGTAAAAGGGCTGGGGATGTGGCTCAATGGTTAAATGCCCCTGGGTTCAATCCCTGGTTACCCTCCCCCCCCCCCAAAAAAAAAAAAAAAGATTCCATTATTTCTTCTACCCATAATAGCTGGCATTCCTTTCTGTATTATTATTATATTATTATTATTAATATATTATTATTATTATTATTATTATTATTATTATTACTAAACTACTGTGGACTTAAGGATTTTCATTCTGTTTCTACTGTTATTAATTCCTTTGATTTTCAGTCCACTGGTTTGGCCAGTGGGAACTCCTCAGCCTGGCTTGTTTGTCTGTGTTGTTCTTTGAGCACTCCTTGATCTGGCACAGAATGTACTAGGGTCACTTGTGTGTTCTCTGCCTCAGCTGTGGGACCAGTTATTTTTCCCAAGAAGCTCTGGCTTTGTTCTGGTGGGATGGTATTTAATGTACAGACAGGCAGTGTGCTCACAGCTGAGAATAATTACTTCTAGATCCTTCCAGGGGACAGAGCTAGGAATCATATTTTTGAATCACAAGTTCCTTTTGACATTTCCAGTTCAAATCCACAGCACTACTCTCTCTGTTTTGGTTTGTGCTTCTCTTCTCTCACAGTAAGAACCCCAGTTTCCAAGATCAGTGTTCTGTTTCTTCTATTTTAACGTACATGCAGAGTATTTTAGAATTCCTATTCCTGCACCATTGTTGTCATCAACAGCAAACCTATCAGAAAAAGCTAAGGATTTCTCTGTAGTTGCTTTTGTCATTAGAACATATCCCACTTAGAAGTTACTTGAATTCTTTTTGTGGTTGCAACATAGTTAGGTTAATTTCAGTTTGTATTCAATTTTAGGGCTTTTTAAAAATTGGCTTTTTGGGGCTGGGGCATAGCTCAGTGGTAAAGGACTTGCCTCGCGTGTGTGAAGCATTGGGTTTGATCCTCAGTATACATAAAAATAAATACACTGTGTGCTCATCTACCACTAAAAACATTTTTTTAAAATTTACTTTTTGATTTTTTAAATCATTTTCATAGTTCACAAGTCAAAGTTTTATGAAAAGATGTCTGGAGAGCAAGTTCATGCCTGTTACTCTGCTTCAATGACCCCACCCCTACCAGGAACAATTTTGAGCAGTTTCTGGTGTACTTTTCTTGTTTTTCTGTCAAAAATAAATAATGCTACGTCATATGTGTGCATGTTTTTTTAAATTTCCTCTTCTTTGTTATAAATAAGCTAGTGTATTCTGTGTACTCTTACATTTTTTATTTTTTAAGCTGACAGTGAGTATGTCCTGGAAATCCTGCCCTCACAGTTTATTGAGATCTGCACTGATTATGATTGCAGCATTAGCCTTCAGTGTATCACTTATTGATCCTGCAGTCTTCTGTGAAGGGGCATTCACACAGTGTCTTATATTTTGCTGGTACATATGATTTCACAGTGATAACCTTGTGCTCGCTGGTGTTTTAATTTGGAGAGGGGTTATATCTTCAGGATACATCCCCAGAAGCAGATTCCTATGGAAAATGGCTGTATAGTTTTGGTAGATAATGCCAGCCAAACCTCCCTTGAGGGTTGTGCCATTTTGCATTCCTTCCACCATGTACGAGCAGCCTTGTTTCCACAGCTCACTAGCCAGTACGTGTGTAAAATTTGAATTTTACTCATCTGAAAGGTGGTGTGCACTGATGTTTTAACATTTTGTTCTAATTGTGTGTTAAGATATACAGTCTTAAGAGTACTTTTTCATTTTTCTTTTGGGATTTTAGAACTTCATCTATAATATATATTATTTTAAAAAAATTTTTATTAGTTATTGATGGAACTTTATTTATTTATTTGTTTATATGCAGTGCTAAGAATCGAACCCAGTGCCTCACACCTGCTAGGCAAGTGCTCTACCATTGAGCCACAATCCCAGTCCCTATAATATATATTATTAATGTTTTCTCTCACTTTATCTTTTTTTTTCTTTTTGGTAGTACTAGGGATCAAACCTAGGGCTTTGAACATGCTGTTTATTTTATTTTGTTTTATTGCTTCTGAGTTTTTGTTTTTGTCAAGTAGTTTTTTTTAATATTTAAAATGTTTGTTATAAAATATTTAATATTTTTCTTTTGTGGTGTCTGGAATTTTGAATCAGAGAGATTTCCCTTTCCTGAGGTTTTGAAGGCTTTCACCCATTTTTCCTGTAGTGCTTGTATTTTTTACCTGTAGTTCTGTGAAAACAATCTTTGTGTGTTTTCAATTTTTATATTTATATCTCTGGTCTATTTGGAGTTTACCCACGTTGTGAAGTATGGATTCAATTTTATCCTTTCCGAATGGCTGTTCAGTTGTCCTAACAAAATTTATTGTAAAATGCAGGGACTGTGTTTAAAAGAAGACTCAGGCAGTACCCCAGAAACAGAGAGAGCTGTAGGCTGAGACTTTGAACTACATGAAGATGGGGACCTGGCTCAGGTGTGCACTTAGGATCTTGTGATGCAGTGAGGGTATGAAGTCCACTGATTTTCCTAGAAGTTCACAGGGTGGGCCATGGAACCTATAGTGGTGCTCCTGCTGCTGAGGACTGTAACTTCTTAGCACCAGATACCATGGGAAATGGTCAGCAGGTCACTGTTTATAGAGTTCCTGCTCCTAAAAAAGTGTCTTGAGTCTGTGTCAAGGCTGGGGAGAGCCCTGTGTACTTAAGGATAATCACTTAAGGCTTGCTATACCACAGTTTCCTCATTTAGAAAATGACAGAATTGTTTTAGATTATTTCTAGGGTCCTTTGAACCATTAAATTCTATAATTTTGGGGCTGGGGATGTGGCTCAAGCGGTAGCACGCTCACCTGGCGTGCATGCGGCCTGGGTTCGATCCTCAGCACCACATACAAATAAAATATTTTGTGTCTGCCAAAAACTAAAAAAAAAAAAAAAAATCAATATTAAAAAAATTCTATAATTCTTTGAAAACAGTGTTTATACTGAACATCTATGTACACTTCATTGAGTGGTAGAGTTCCTGGCATTCGAGGTTTTGCCAGTGGTTGTTTGGAGGATGCCTCATAACCTATTCTTCAGGGCTGTGTCAGTATTGTGGCCTCTACCTTGATCAGGAGCTCAGGTTGTGGCCTAGGCTGACTTGAAAATTAGTGGAGCCTGTGGGTGCCTAGCCTTTTTTCTTGGTGAATGCAGTGGGATCCAGGTTTTTTTCTATAGTGAGAAGCCATGTTGCTAAGCTGAGTGTTCTACTTGTCCTTGGGTCTTGTTTTACTTTTCAGACCTGTAACACTTCATCTCCAGAGAAGTGATTGTACTGAAGAGCTCCAAGTTTCTGTTTATTTGAAATGTAAAAACTTCCTAAACTCCACTGTCTTGACTGCCCCCAGACCAATCCTCCATTTTTATTTTTATTTTTTTTTTGTGCTTGAGATTGAAATCAGAGGCTCTTTACCAGCACTTTTTTATTTTTAAGATAGGATTTCTCTAAGTTGCTTAGGGCCTCACTAAGTTGCTAAGACTGGTTTCAAACTTTTGATCCTCCTGCCTCAGCCTCCTGAATTGCTGGGGTTATAGGTATATGCCATTGTTCCTGGCAGTGCTCAATTTTTATAACAGATATTTTATAGTGTCCTTCTTTCCTATTCTGAACTGAAAATAGATGACATAACTTATACCTTATTTTATTTTATTTTACTTTTTAAAGAAATTTTATTTTTTAGGTGTAGATGGATACAACACAATGCCTTTATTTTTATGTGGTGCTGAGGATTGAACCTGGGTCCCGTCTGTGCTAGGCAAGCGCTCCACTGCTGAGCCACAATCCTAGCCCCTATACCTTATTTTATAGTAACAGATAATATACATGTATACACACATACTTAAAAAAATCAGGGATTTATAACCACTTTTTCATTATATAAATGCTGGCTTCCCTAACAAGGTATTTGCTATTATGGACAGATGTGAGTAAATGCTACATGTGAAGCCTGGAAGTGTTTGGATCAACTCAAAACATAGGCAGTCCTGCATTGGTGATGAATTTTTGAGGAACGTGACTAAATTTTACTAATGGCCAGAATCAGACAAATTTGCACAATAGTTATATTCCTGGAAAATTTGCAATATAATAAAGCCACACAAAAAATAGTTTAGGTTTTTATGTAAAATCGAGTTAGTTTCCAGGCTCAGGTGGATTATGAATAGGTTCCCACCTCCCTGAATGTCTGAAAGTACACCTTAAGATAGTACAGGACAAAGGACAGTTATTTACATGCCTGAGGCATGCTTCTGTCCAGTGATGTGGTTGAGGGTACCCTCTGCTGTCCTGCATGTCCCTACACTCCTGGAGGCACCCAGTATTCCCTCATAATTTTCTGTTTTTGTTCACATTTGAAAAGTTGGAATAATCTGCTTTATGATTTTTTTTTATTCCATGAGAACTTAAGTTATATATTGGTCAGTGTTTTCTTACTTAGGAATTTTTCTGGAGACATGATCATTAGGGGATTTTAGAGGTACAAGTTGTATGTGTTCATTTGTTCTGGCTAATTATATAGTGAAATGCTAATTTCATGCATAATGGGTACATTTGTTCAGGAACTGTAACTAAAGTCCTGTAAATTAGGTGTTTTGTATGAAATTTCAAAGCAGTTCATAAAATGTTGTTTGTAAGCAAAATATAGTTTGCTCCTTAATAGAATTACCTAAAATGTCTTCAACAATAGATAGGTAGTACACATTTCCCTTACACTCTCTCTCTATATGTGTGTATGAAAGATGTGTGTGTATATGTGTACCTGTCCCTGATAATTCCTATCTCAGAATAGTGAAGTGTCTGAGTTTGAATATAGGCCTACATGAGTTATATTTCTATAATACTATAAAACATCTCCTTGGGGAGACTACCTGTGTTCAGGGACCATCTGCTTGCACAGCTGAATTGTCTGAGCCCTGATTTTGTTTTGGTAGAGCTGGGCACTTGGACGCGGTCCTGTCACCACCTGTTCATCTCAACTGTGGATAACTCTCACATGGCCCTAGGTCAGGGCCTGGCTCCTAGACTTCCCTCTTTCTTTGTTTCTGCCCCTTTACAATCACTTTTGCTGAGGCATGGCCACCCTGCATGTGACATGGCTGGTGAAGGACTCCTTTCTTTCTGCCTTTAGTGCCTCTTCAAAGACTGCTTGACTTTTAGCAGCAGGGTGCAGGTTGTCTACAGCCATCTCACTCAGCACTGGGAGCTTTTCAGTGCTTTCCACAACATCCGTGATGAATGGGAAATTGTTAGTACTTATTAGCATATCTCCAGCATCAGGGATTTCAGGATGATTTGAAATGACCTCTTCCTTTTGCAGATCATACTAATTTTTAGAGAAGACTTCTCTTCATATGTGATATACCCTTCCATCCTTCCATTCCTTGTGTTTGTTGAGTACCTTCTGTGATGTGTCAGGTCTTGTTTTAGGATTTGCACACATAGTGGGAGATGCTTGTGGGACTGACAGTTTAGGGGGACTTGGGCAGACAGCTGCAGTCTAGCATAATGAGTGTAGAGGAGTGATGTGGTTGAGGGTACCCTCTGCTGTCCTGCATGTCCCTACACTCCTGGAGGCACCCAGTATTCCCTCATAATTTTCTGTTTTTGTTTAAAGAAATTTTATTTTTTAGGTGTAGATGGATACAACACAATGCCTTTATTTTTATGTGGTGCTGAGGATTGAACTAGTTATACATAGTATTAGGGTTCGTTTTGATAAAATAATACATGCAAGAAGTTTTATTTCAGTCCCCATCCCCTCTTTCCCCGCCTTCCCCCTATTCTATGTTTTTATTTTTATTTTTAAATTTTTTTTTTCGTGGTACTGGGGATTGATCCCAGGGCCACATATATGCCAGGCATGCACTTTCCTGCTGAGCCATATGCACTTTCCTGCTAGCCTTGTTTTTAAATTTACAGTTATGATGATACTTTATAGCTTAATTTGTTATCCAGTTCCAGAACATTTTTATTACTCCAGAAAAACTTCATACATATTTCCTCCCAAACTTTTCAACCTTACACAATCACCAATCTATTTTGCCTTTATAGATTTGCCAATTCTGGGTTTCATATAAATGTAAGTTTATCCATTTTGTAGCACATACCTGTGCTTTGTTCCTTTTATTCCAGTCCCTAGAATCTCAGAAATGTTTCCTAGACTGTGGTTGCCTTTGCTGGCCTTTGTGAATTCCTGGTCTTGGGGAGCCAGGAGAAGGGAAGAAGAGAGGATGCAAGATTTGTGTTAAGGATTTTCTTAGAGGGGTGGAGTTTGGAAGGAAAGTTTGAAATGAGCAGAATTGGGTCCATTCTTGTTCTTGGGTCTGTTGTCAAGGGGCCACCTGAAATGTGTGATAATAGAAAAGAATTATGATGGGGGTCAAATATGTTTTTAAAGACATTGAAAGATATTTCAATGGAGGAAACCAAAAATCTCTTAATGTGGATCTTGCAAAAAAGCATAGTAGCAAGGACCTGAATAGTGTAGTCTATACAGTTAATTCACTTGGAGCCTTATTTCATGATATTTGTGAAACTCAGGGTAGGCTGGAGTTGAATCCTGAATACATGACTTAAGTTTTTGTACCCTCACTCCCAGGTTAAAGCATTCAGTCCTTTTCATCTTTATTTTCATGGTTCATTCATTTCCCTTTTTGGATAGTGGGTGTAGGAGGGATATCTGGTTCTGTTTTCTTCTGTGGAAATAGAGGCATAGATAGTTTTAGAGTCTCAGGTAGCTTAAAAACCCAGATGTAGTCAGTGGTGAAAGATTTTAATTTTTTTAAAATTAGCGCATTATAGTTATACATAGTATTAGGGTTCGTTTTGATAAAATAATACATGCAAGAAGTTTTATTTCAGTCCCCATCCCCTCTTTCCCCGCCTTCCCCCTATTCTATGTTTTTATTTTTATTTTTAAATTTTTTTTTTCGTGGTACTGGGGATTGATCCCAGGGCCACATATATGCCAGGCATGCACTTTCCTGCTGAGCCATATGCACTTTCCTGCTAGCCTTGTTTTTAAATTTACAGTTATGATGATACTTTATAGCTTAATTTGCATTCCTTTATTTATAGGAAAGATTATATTTTCTATCTGATTCAAAAAATATTGGCATTTCCTATTTTGTTAACTCATTCATGTCTGGATATTGCTCTTCTATAGAATTTTACAAATAAAATGTTCCATGTTTTCTTATTCACTGCTTTCCTTTTTCTAGTTGGTTTGCTATTTTGTCTTCAGTGATTTAATTTATATTAAGATTTTAGAAAATTTTCTTCCTTGATTGTTGTAGGCTAAATGTACCATTTCATTATCTACAAAAAGGCTCAAGACTCTTCTTCAATATTGCTTGATTTCTTTAAAGTGAATTTCACTGGAACTTGATGAGGTTCTATATTATACCTGTTGAGGATATCATGTTAAAACTGCATATTAACTTGAAGAATATGATTGCTTTTATTCATTAAATATTCCTTGTAAGAAGTTCTATCATTCCATTTTTGGTGGCTTTCTTTTTTCTTCCATTAAAATCAGTTACCAAAAGTTAGCCCCTAGGCACTGGGATTATAGCTCAGTGGCAGAGCACTTGCCTAGCATGTGTGAGGCACTGGGTTTGATTCTCAGCCACATATAAATAAATAAAAAATAATGGTACATCAACAACTAAAAAATATTTTTAAAAAAAGTTTGCCTACAGAATTGTATGCAAATCTCATGTGCCCTGAGTTGCCTTAGTAGATAGTTAATGTTGGTGTTGTTTTTAGGAATTGTGTCTTTCCCAATATTTGTTATAGGTGGATGACAGGGAAGCAGTTATTTAATTAATCATAAAAGTAATAAGATCAGGTTTTAGATAATTTGAAAAATAAGAAAATTATTCTAGTTTGATCCTGATAGTATCTTGTTCAGTTTCCCCTGATTTAAAAAAAAAATTACATTTGCTATTAGATAATTTTAATATTAGAAAATACATGGTCAATGTGACAAGTGAATTACAAATATGTAAAAATAAACATTTGCTCTGTCCCTTCTAATTGTGCAGCCAATGACAGTATAGTGTGGATGCATGCACACAGTTTTTAAATTTAGATGTAATTCACATATCTTAAAGGTTACCCTTTATCATGTACAATTGTGCGTTTTTAAGTGTATTTACAGAGTGTGCAACTATCACTGTTATCCAGTTCCAGAACATTTTTATTACTCCAGAAAAACTTCATACATATTTCCTCCCAAACTTTTCAACCTTACACAATCACCAATCTATTTTGCCTTTATAGATTTGCCAATTCTGGGTTTCATATAAATGTAATAATATGTGGCCTTTTGTGTCTGACTTCTTCACTTAATAGAATGTTTTTAGAGTTTATCCATTTTGTAGCACATACCTGTGCTTTGTTCCTTTTATTGGTTGAATAATCTTTTGATGTATGGATATTCCCAATTTTGTTCATTTATTCACCAGACATTTGAATTGGCTCTTAGGAGTATGGTGTTATAAATATTCGTATACAAGCTTTTATGTAGACATATTTTTATGTAGGCATATTTTCATTTGTTTTGGGTATATTCTTTGGAGTGTAATTGCTGGGCCATTTTGAGTAACTGCTAGAGTGGTGTTTTATGAGATATGCTTCCATATCCTCACCAACACTTGTTATCCTTTTAAAAAAATTTTTTAGTTGTCAATGAACCTTTTTTTTTTTTTTAACTTGTTTATATGTGGTGGTGAGGATTGAACTCAGTCCTTTCACATGTGCGAGGCAAGCCCTCTGCCACTGAGCTACAGCACCAGCTTCGTTATCTATCTTTTTGATTATAGCTATTCTAGTGAGTATGAACTGGTATCTTGGTATCTCATCATGATTTCCCCCCCACCCCAGATCCGAAAACTTTATTGTACACAGCTTGGAGCCAGGGCCTGGTGGCTGACCTTTTGCCTCCAACCCTGGGCACTGGGCACAGGGGGCAGTTCCATCCAAGGAGTCTTGGCAAGGGGAACCCCACAAGGCAGCACTCTACCTAAAGGGTACTATATAGTTGGGAGATAAGGGTTGCTCCACAACTGACAATTCTACTTCATCCTTTTACACAGAGCACTCTGGGGCAGTGTGTGTGTGTGTGTGTGTGTGTGTGTGTGTGTGTGCAGGGATGGAGGCTGGTATTCTCACTGGTGGGGCCTGGATGGGAGATTAGTGGGCCCAATGTCCACAGCACAGGGCGGAAGGGGCCATTGCCAGTGCATCTGTGTCAGCGTGTTAGCTCTGGAATGAGGAGGGGGTGATCTTTACATCGTGTTCTGTGGCTGGTGAGTTTGAGAGGCTACTTTGTGGAAAGTATGAGGGCCATGATGAGACCTTAGAGGACAAGCACCTCAGTGAAGATTAGGATCAGGATCATGCCCACAAACAGTCAGGGCTGCTGGGCAGTGCCCTGAACACCAGCATCCCCCACAATGCCAATGGCAAAGCCAGCTGCCAGGCCGCTGAGGCCCACACTCTGGCCTGCACCCAGCTGGAGTAAACTCCTGTAGAGGCGCATACCATCATTCAGGGAGTTGGCAATGAGGACTGCCATCACCAGGCCATAGATGGCAAAGATCCCAGCCAAGAACACAGGGTGATGGACTTCATGATCCTCTCTGGCTTCATGACTTACACAGCTGCGATGCCGGTGCCACTCTTGGGCATGCAATAGGTGGCACCCAGGGCACTGAAGATCATGGCTGACGAGGCGCTGGTGATCTTGAAGAAGAAGAACGACGCATACTCAGGGTTGTTCTTGGTCTCGACATGTCGGGCGGGGACAAGCTCAGCGGGCTGCAGCTGGGTAAGAACAGCCGGCCAACCAGGGGGTGCAGAGGTGAGCACAGGCATCTTTTTCTTGTTCCTGGGTCTTCAGGGAGGAAGCTTTCAGTCTCTCACCATTGAGGGTGAGGCAAGCTGTGGTCTTTATTCTTTGTTTGCTTTAATCATTTGGTTGAGAACATCCTTTAGTATCCTCATAAGAAAGTAACTATGAGAAAGAAAGTTTTTGAGACCTCATTTAGTTCTACTCATCTTTCTGATTTTCCTGGAAGAGAGGGCTTCTTGGGACATGGGAGTTTTAATTTAAAACCAAGTCAGTTCTTAGCAAATGGTTTGTCTAGGATAGGTGCAGTTCTGGGTAAGTTATAAAGAAAAGAGGTTTATTCGGGTTTATAGTTCTGATTCAAGGTCAGGGGTCCACATCTGTTGATAGCTTCTTGTTGACAGAGTTCTGAGATGGTTCAGGTGAAAAGGAATACATGGAGACCTACCCAAACTGGCTTTTATAGCAGACCCATTCTCAACATAACCTATTAACCCATTAACCTATTAATCACGTGAATGGAGTAGTCATTCATATAGACAGAACCCTGATCACTTTGTCCTACCTCTTAATTTTAAATTTCGTAATGGGGAATAAATTTTAACATGAGTTTTGGAAGGGACAAACAATATTCAAGCCATAGCTGGGACTGATGGTTCCAGGCAAATTAGGGTGAGCTGGTCACACTGCCACATGCCTGCATGTATACATCACTGATAATTGAATATTAAGTTGAAAATATTCCCTGCATTGCTCTGCTTTCTTCTGGCTTATTGCATGGCTCTTAGGTAGCTGATACATTTCTGATTTTGTTCTTGGTATAATATGTACTTCTTTACTCTCTATAAGCTCTTATTTCTTCCTGCATTCAGTGTTGTAAAAGTACATTATGCTTTATCTGAGTTTGGCTCTAATTTAATCCTATGTACTGGGTGCTTGCTGAGTTTTTAGCTACAGAGTCTTGTCATTTATCTCTGAATTTATAGATTCCCTTAAATTCATGTAATTTCCTTCCCTTTATTTTCTGTCTAGATCTTCTGTAATTATGGAATTGGTTCACTAGTTCTTTTATTCCCCTTTTTCCTCTTATATTCTGTGTCTCTGACTTTTTTGCTCTTTTTCCTGGAAACCCATACATGATTTCCTCAACTGTGTATTCTAGTCCTCACATGAAGTTTTGTTTTTTTCTTTGCTATCATTCTTAGTTTCCAAAAGCTCCTCCCCCCTCCCTCGGAAGTGATTCTTATTATTGTTTACATGATATTGTGTTCTAGTTTCAAGGGTGCAATGTTGCATTGTTGAGAAGATGGACATACAGACACACTCAACATTGCTCTCACAGCTCTCTCACCCTTACACAGTGTTCTCACATACGACCTCTCACATGTGTTCACACATGCACTCACACACATGCACACACACAAATGTATGCTCTTATACACTTATTATACACCAAAAGGATTGGGAGGGAAGGAGAGGGGAAAGGCTAGCTACAGGGAGCATGGCTGGGAGTGTTGCTGGAATCCCAGGCCAGGAGCAGGGAGCTGATGTCAGGGATTCTCAATATGCCAGGTTCATATAGTATAGCAGTATGGTCACTTGTCCCCAAAGAAAACGAAATGGCAAGAGTAATGGTGAAGTAGGAAAGGAATTTAATATTCAGTATTGCCATACTGGGAAGACAAAAGGGAACCAAACATCCTCAGCCCTGTTTTAGGGGTATTGACGTGAGCTTCAGGTTTGGGAGGAATTGGGGAAGGGGGCAAGAGAGATGTATAGTTAAAAGGTCTTGATCAAATTTGGTCAGATTGATGATAGGTCTGATTCTGTGAAGTCCTGGAGAAGTTACTGCTTGAGGAGACAATTTTGTTCCCATCACGAGATGATTGCTTCTACTTAGTGGGGAAACAGCCTCAGTTCTCTTACAGGGTAATTGCTTCCACTGGGTGGGTGGGGGCATTCAGGGGTGATCTGCCTGTAGGGCTTGCTTTTCTTAAAATCCAAGGTGACTGCAGGAGAGAATGACTTAGAGAAAAGGACAACAGAAAGGCAGGATGGAGTTAGTTCCTTTAGGTTTAGGACAGTGACTGGGAACTTACAGTTGCTACTCCAGTGACCTGAAACAGGACGCTGTAAAACCGGACAGTTGACAATTTTCTGACTATGATGTCCCTGCAAATCTTGAAAATACCTTAGTTATTTCCTATCTGGTGTCTTCAGCCTTAAAGGAAAATGAGAGAGGTAGGTAAATTTTAAGGCGAATCAATCTTGTATTACCAGTTTTTAGACAGACACTCCTTAAATGATTGACATTTCTATGTGCAGAGTTGAGCAGGAATCTCACCCAAAGTTTAAGATAGAAAGGAGATTGGTAACACAATGGAGGCAGAGATGTCAAGTTTTTATTCTGCTTTTAGTTACCCCATTGGACATTGCAGGGCTAAAACAGTGCTTTTTAGCAAAGCAGCCTATAAGTCCCTGTTATAGGAGGTGGCTATCCTGGCCCAGGCTGGTGGAGAGATGTGAGTTGGGGTATGGACAGTGATGGGAAGGAGGGCTTGAGGGATATAGGAACACATAGAAAGATAATCCTGGTCCCTAGTATCCTTGTTCTTCAGGCAGATAGGAGATGTGTGTCTGTTTTCAGCTAGGAGAGGATGGTTGGAGATATAAATGGAAGATTCCAGTGGACAGTTGGCAGTGGGTTCTGAAGTTCTGGGAAATAAACAGATATTTGAGCTAGAGTTGGGAGTTATCATCTTAAAAGTGGTTGTGGCCATGGCAGTGAGATGTCCCTGAAGGGAGTGAGGAGAGCAAAGGTCAGTACTAAGGTGAGGGAGGTCTATAAGGGGTAGGAGGTGGCTGAGAAGAGTAGCTGTAGAAGAGGATAGGACAGATTGAAGGTGAGTCTGGAGGTTTCTGCATCAGAGCTTTAATAGGAAAGACCTATTAAGGCCTCAATGACCTGAGGCTAAAGAATTGGAAGGAGAGGGCAGAGGTGGTGGCAGACCTCATTGGAGGAGAATGCTGGTTTTAGTGGTTATTTGCCTTGGGTAGGAAGCAGGTGAAAGGAGTCAAATTCATTTGATCAACAGTAATGTGACCAAACCTGAGATGAAGAATACATTTTATTCATGTGCTCTTTGCAAATTTTTGGAGGTGGGAGTTTTGTTCTCTACATTTAAAGATGTTTGGCAGTCCCAGCCTCTTGGTGTTGGGGTGTTCATACTCCTGCGCACCGCCTTTCCTTTTGCACATGGTCTTGTGGGTGTTAGATGTTGCCTGGGTATGTCCTTGCTGGATAGGTGTGCTGCTGTTCAGAGCCACAGAGGCCTTGCCAGTCTTAACACCATCTTAACACTTATCATGGTGTTAGATTTATAGTTATAGGGACAGTAAAGTCCAGAAGGAAATTCTTCATAGTGACTTAGTGAGCTTATCTTCCCAGGGCCCACCATGGGGTTCATTGTATAGAGCTTTTTTAAAAAAATCACTTCTTCCCAGCAGTCTGTACTATTATGCAGAACCTTGCTGTGCCTCTATAATAGTCATTGAGTTCTTGGACTGGGAAAGGAATGCCACTTTAACCCCACAGCTGGTTCTTTCTCAAAGCTGCCCAGAACAGCAAAAGTGGTGGGATTCAGCACATGAAGGACTTAAGAGTTCAGTGAGTTCAGTGAGTCTGCATTCGTGGCCATCAACCGTTTGTATGTTTGTATGTGAGTTCTCCCTTAGAGGAGCCACAGGGCAGCCAAATGGCTAGTTCTGCTGCCTGGTCAGTCTCTCTGTCTGCCCTTCCTGCTCCTTCTGACTCGATTATATTAATCAAACCATTCATAGCAAAGGAGTGACATTACAACCTTGCTTGTCTGCTCCCTAAAACATTAAGGAGAAGGAGGTACAGAGGCAACGTTATGAGCCTTTGCCTGGCTGCAGCCGGCTCCTGTTCTTTTGTTGACTTCCTGGGTTTTGTGCCACCCCAGGAGGAAGCTCCTTCAAGCTGTCTTGACAGTGTGGGGCTGTCTTCATTGTCCTGGTGGAGTGCTGTGCCTCTATCATCTCTATACCTGGTCTTGACTTCTTACCTTAGTCATAGAGCCTTTTTTGTCTTTGGAACCTTCTTACCCCTGTCTCAGGGAGTCTGCCTTCACTCTGGTTCTTACTTAGTTTTGAGCCATACTACTCAAAATTTTGTGTCATCCATATGGTACAGGAAAGGCATTTTTCTCCTCATCAGTGATACTTTCTCTCCCCTGGGCCTTTTCTCCTTCTCCTTAGATACTTTTCCTGCACAAAGAGATGTTATGCTGAAATCCACAGTGCATACTTTTGTGTTCTTTCTTTTGGGGTGACTCTGTTAGCTGTCACAGATACTGCTCTGACTTCCTTTCCCCTTTCTGTCCTTCCTCTTTGCCCACCTTCTTTTCAATTTAGCCTGTTTTATTTTCTTATGTATTATATACTAAGTTGCCTATCTTTGTAGTATAATAATTAGGTAAGTTATGATGTGTATACATGCATAAGAAACCATTGCCCGATAGTCTCCATGTGCTCCCTCTGTGGCTGGCTTCCTTCATGTTCATCCTTAGGTTACCATTTATTTGCTATCTGTCACAGCAAATTAGTTTATGTATTCTAGAATTGTGAGGTAGAATCATAAGAATGCACCTTTAAAAAAGTTAGTTTTAAAAAATGGTGGTAAGATACATAGCACATAAAATTTACCATTTTAGCCAATTTTAAATGTACCATTCAATGGCATTAAGTACATTCACATTGTTGTGCAACTGTCACCAACATCCATCTCCAGAATTCTTTCATCCTCCCAAATTCAAACTGTCCCCACTAAACAGCACCTCACTTCCCTGCCCAGTCCCTAGCAGTCCCCATTCTGTCTGTGTGAATTTGATTACTCAATCATACAGTGCCTTTTTGTGACTGGCTTATTTTGCCTTGTGTAATATCTTCAAGGTTCATCCATGCATCAGAATTTTCTTTCCTTTTAAATCTGAATAATATTCTATTGTATGGATAGACTATGTTTTTTTTATCCATTTATCCATTGATGGATACTGGGTGCTTCCATCTTTCAGTTGCTATGAATAATGCTGCTATGAATATGAGTGTACAAATATTTCTTCAAAGTATATACTTTTCTTGGGTTTGGTTTCTTTCAGGATAATTATTTTGAGATTCAACCATGTTATATATAACAGTGATTCATTTTTTTAAACATTTATTTTTTAGTTGTAGGTGAACACAATACCTTTATTTTATTTTTTATGTGGTGCTGATGATCAAACCCAGTGCCTCACGCATGCTAGGCAAGCTCTACCACTGCGCCACACCCTTGCTCAGTGATTTATTTTTATTGGCTTGTTCTTGTTGTTCTCTATCCACTTGTCTGTTGGTTGTTACAAAGCTGTGAAGGAACATTTGTGTACAAATCTGTGTGGATGGATGCTTCATTTCTTTGTGAATAACCTAGGAGGGGAGGCTCTGCCCAGGGCACATGCCACCATCCACCAGCATTTTAGGGTTTCAGTGGCTTCTCATCCTAATCGCATTTGATGTTTAAGTCTTTTTAACTTTAGACATTCTCATAGGTGCACAGTGGTATTTCATTGTGGTTTGAATTTGCATTTCCCTAATAAGCAATGATAGTGCAGTTCTTTATACCTTCTTTGGTGATGTGTCTGTTCAAATCTTTTGTCTATTTTTAAAAATTGGGTTGTTCATTTTCTTTCTAAGTTTTGAGAGTTCTCTGTATATTCTAGATATGAATACTTTATTAGATACACAATTTGCAAATATTTCCTCCTGTCTTTGGGTTGTCTTTTCATTCTCTTAACATTGCCTCTCTTTTTGGTGGTGTTAGGGATCAAACTCAGGGCCTTGTGCACATTAAACATATACTTTACCACGAAGCTACACCCCCCAGCCCCAAATTGCCTTTTGAACAACAAGTCTTTTGATGTCATTCAAAATATCAATTTGTTCTTTTATGGATCACATTTTTTGGTGTTGTATTTAGGAAATCTTTGCCTAATACAAAGTCACAAATATTTCCTTCATTTTTTCTATGAGAAGTTTTATAGTCTCAGATTTTGAATTATTTTTAGTGTATGGTGCATGGTGTGGCTTAAAGTTCATCTCTGTATAAGGATGTTCAGTTGGGCCAGTATCATTTATTGAAATGACTGTCCTTCTTTCCTGAACTTTTGTTTTTTGATGCTACGGATTGAACCTAGGACTACCACTGAGCTACACCTTTAGTTCCTAATCACTGAACTCTGTGTGTGTGTGTGTGTTTGTGTGTGTGCGCGTGCGCATGTGTGCGTGTATGCGCGTGTAATATTACTGAGCTATATCCCCAACCCCCCCTTTTTTTTAAAAAAATTTTTTGTTTTGAGACAGGGTCTTGCAGAGTTGCTGAGCCTGGCCTTGAACTTGCAATCCCCCTGTCTCAGCCTCTCAAGTTGCTCAGATTACAGGCTGGTATCACCAAATGTCCCCCCCCCCCTCCCATTTCCTTTTGTCATCTATATTTTTGAAGGGTAATCCTTCCTTATCCCACACCTCTCCTCAAGCAAGTTATTCCCTTTTACTTTATCCTGTGTCTTCCTTCTTTGTCCGTGGTTCAGCCCAGTCCTTGTCTCTTACTCTTGTGTTAGCAGTTTGATTTTTGTCTTTTTAAGTTAAAATCTGGCCCTCGGGCTGGGGTTGTGGCTCAGTGGTAGAGCTCGCGCCTTGTGTGTGTGAGGCACTGGGTTCAATCCTCAGCACCACATAAAAATAAATAAAGGTATTATGTCCATCTACAGCTAAAAAAATTAAAAAAAAAAAAATCTGGCTCTCTCACACTGTGGAATGTTTCTTGGGACAAGAGTGAGTGACCTTTCTTTAAGTTTTCAAGTTTCTTGATCTCCACATTTGATGCTGTTGACTGCTCTTCCTTGAAATAAGTGTGTTTGGTTTCTGTGCTTTTCTGGTTCTTTTCCTCCCAGTGATTAGTCTTTCAGCCTCTTGGGCTTATCTTCTTTCCACCCCTTAAATGTGGGTGTTCTGGAGATATGTCTATAATCAGCCCTTGTCTTTCTCCTTGTTGTAATCTCCTCCCTTGGAAAACTTATTCACTTCCAGAGCATGAAACTGCACATCTGTGGCTTTTCTTTGTGTTTGGCCCTATACCTTGGTTGTCCTCATATCCTGCAAATCTAAAGGATCTTCTCTGTGAAGGATCCTACCATTCTCCCCATTGCCCAAGGTCAGCACTGAGTTATGACTTCACTGTGTTTCTCTTGATATCCTGAAAAAAGTGAGCATATCCTTGAGGAGAAAGACCTACAGATCATTTTTCTCTACATCTGTTCTTTTGGAATAAGGATGGGACAGTGAAGGTGGTAGGCAGTCTGTGTCTGGTTCCTGCCTTAGCCAGAACAGGGCTTCTGGTCAGGATGGGTCCATGTGGCTGGGCTTATGCATAATGGGGGGACTCAGGAATCTGTCAGTCAGCTTAGACTAGATTTTACTGTGGAGACAGTTCCCACGTGTCAGCGGAGTCTAATTTCTCTCTGATGTTACTGTCCCCTGTGGTTTGACTACAGTTCTGGAATCAGGGAAGCCAAGAGTCTTCTCAGAGCCACAGCATTAGGAAGTGGAATCATCACCTGTGAATTAAACTTAAGGTGGAATTACATCACACCCACTCTTTCTCAAGTGCCTCTGGCAAATGTTCTGGGACTCTCTGAAGAGCCTTTGGTCAGGACATCGGTCCCTCTCCATGTCTCTCTTGGGGCAGGCAGGGTCATCTGTCCTGGGGAGTGCCTGTGGGAAGACTGATGGAAAGGCAGCCCATGGCTCCCAGAGGCTTTGCTGATGCTCATGTTCATTGTGTTGCTGTAAACCAGGAATTAACATTAGCTTCTGCCTGTTAGACTCCTAAAAGGACTGGCAGGAGTACAATAAGGAAAAGGAGAGAAACCTATTAAGTGTAAGGATAGTAGAATCTGGAGGTCACATGAACATATCACAGAATGACCACAGTGTGGCAGCGAGTGTTAAGGATCTGACTCCGTCTTCAGTCCCTGAGTCTGCTAGGTGCAGGCAAGGACCTGGTAGACTTCTTGCATCTTGGAGAATAGGGGTGAGGCCAGGATTTAGCTCAGTTACCCAGAGTTCACAACCTTTGACTGTTTCTTTAGCCTCTCTAGGAACCTGTTTTGTGGAGATGACAGTCCCCTACAGTTGTGGTGAATCTTACATGTTGTCCTGTGTGCTGAGGCAAAGATACCCCTTATGGGGGCCTGTCCTTCTTCATCCCCTTGCACTGCTATTATGTATGGGTGGTCCGTGGTATGAACTTGACATCACCAAGGATCTATGGTTATAACAATACCTGAAACTGGATAATTTATACGTAAATCATTTTCTCAATTTTGAAAGTCCAAGATCAAGGTGCTGGCAAGCTGGGTGTTGGTGAGGGCTTCTCTCTGCCTCCAGGATGGCTCCTTGTTGCTTCATTGTCTGAAGGGGAGGAAAACTGTGTCCTTGCATAGTGAAAGGGATGGAAAAGCAAGAAGGCCAAATGCTGGGAGGTGCCTCTTTTATAAGGGCCTTAATCCCATTCATGAAGGAGGAGCCATGATGGCCTAATCACCTCTTATACCATCACATTGTTTCAATACCTGAATTTTGAAGGGGACACATTCAAACCATAGAAGATGACAAATATCATTTAAAGAAGCATTTTTAATGTCTTCATCTGGAGATATTTGGCTTTGGTAAGTGAAGGTCACAGCTGTTGAACATGCCTGGACTGTCCCGTGTCAACACTTCCTGATGGACTTTCAGTTCTGCTTATACTAGGCCTGCTCCAGGAAATGAAATACTCTTCGTTGTTAAAGGCTTTTTTTTTAAGCCAAGAACTAATTGCTTTTCCTCTGCAGCCTAAGCAAATGCTCTTTTGTCAAATTTGACTTTATAGCATTTGTTTCATTGAGGCTGTACTTATTGAAAAACTGTATAATTTACTACAAAGATTTCTCAAATGAATTTGATGAATATTGCCAGAAACCAGGTCGGAATTCTAAGATATTGCTTATTTACTTCCTCCCACCCCGTGAGTTTTAGTTAAATCATGCAGTTATGTTTGATGGAGTATGCAGTTCTATCATTAAAAAAGGTAACTGTATAAGGATTACTAATTATACATTTGTTAAAGATCTTCCTCTGAAATACATTTAAGGGAGGCAATAAAAAGTGACTGGTGGGTATGTAGAGAGTTAGACAATCTGTCTGTTACCTGGATGTCAAATAGAAATCAAGACAACAAAATACACAGTTACATCCTACATGTTGGAAGGACTCCAGTTGAATGGCCTATGGCCTGGGTCTTTGGGTATCCTAGGCAGATATCCAGCCCTATCAAAACAGGCTTGTCTGGAGGATCTTAGCCCATTTACATGCAGAAGAGGATCAAATTGGCTAACACTGAGACTTTATAAATAGTAGGACTGTTTCTCCAGCCTGTCTTCATTCTGTTCAGCGCTAAAATTCCCTGGCAGCATGTAACTAATGAGAATGGAAAAGTACTGTTTGCAGAGATTTAAGCTGGCTGACTCGAGTGCTCCCATGGTGCCTTGTCATCAGTGGTTGCATTTGCTGCTCTTGAGGGTGGCCATCCTTTCCATGTTGAGCTGTTATCTCAGGTGATGAAAACAGCAATATTTTACCCAAGACCCCAAAATGGTCTCAGGGAAATCCTCTTTTGTCATTGTGAGAATATGACCACATCTTGCTGAGCAAGAGAAGGATGGGCCAGGACATCCACTTGGACTTGAATAGCTTAGCCTTGTGTTTCAATTTTAGAAAAATTGTACTGAAATTGTCTTAGGCAAGTGTGTAGAATGTCGAGCACACATGAGCTCTGTATAGCTTCTGTAGTGGAGATGCTGTTTCCCCCATTACTGATGAGCAGACAGAGGCTTAGAGCTAGAGATAACTAGTCCAACATTGTACTGCTAGATAGTAGCCAAGCAGGGATTTTGACAAAAGTCTATGCCCTTAAGCACTAAGTCGTGCTGCCTCCTCTTTTCTTTTATTTGGAACTCTTGAGATGTGTATTTCTTTAAACCCCCCCCCCTTTTTTTTTAAAAATAACTCTTTGCCATGGCTTTTCATTTTCTCATTAGGGAATGCATTGCTTTATGGGACTTCACAACAACTCAGAGCTGCTGAACCTAGTTCCCAGCTGCATATATGCCTGTTTGTGTTGTGTTAATCTGGCCAGATACACCTTCCATTGTGCACACCTGTGGGGATATACACAATCACCCCTTCACCCTTCCAAGAAGCAGTCAGTGTGGAGAAACCTTTAGAGACTTTCCAAAGAAGATGGTATTGGAAGTTAACAGATTGAGAAGGGAAAAGCACCCAGCCAGAAGGAATAACCTGTGCAAATAAATGATGGCATTAAAGTAATGTTAACATTTCTGTATTCCTGGGGGAAGAGAATGAAAGGAACCATACTTTCATTTGCACACTGTGAAGACCCAGATACATGCTAAAGAATTGGAGTTTTGACTTTAGAAAGTAGAAACACCAGTGGTCTATAACTCAAGACTGTTGTGTTTTGGTTCTTTAGGAAGTTAGCAGGTAGTAGGCAGAGTGGATAATGGACCAGGAAAGATATACATCAGGAAGCTACTGTAGGGCTCAGGGTTATTTGTGCAAGTCACAGGGATTTTATGTTCTTTGGAGCTTGCAGGGCAGCAGGAAAGGTTGGTCAAAAGCAACCAGGTGGCAGTGCATGTGGTGGTTGGGAGAGAAGGAAAGCCCGGGAAGTCCAGAGGTAAGGGCATTGATATCAGATGTTTTAGCAGTATCAGCTGGACAGAAGTTATAAGAAGACAGGTTTGGATTTGAGGCTTGGAAGTCCCTAGTGATGAGCAGAGAGGTGTGGTGGAAGGTAGGGTGAGGAGAACATGACTCGGGATCTTTAGTTGGAAAAAATAAGGAAAAAGGTAGTGCAGGCCTGAACAGAGGATGATTTAAGAAGAGTTGTGAATCCTTTTGTTTGATTTTAGGGAAGGGTGAGTTATGAGTGTATGAAGAGCATGATGATCTTAGAGACAAAGGGATATTGATGTACAGGACTGCTAGAGGTGGGAGCAGGAACCCTTCACAGGCCCACAGGACTCAGCATTAGTATTAGGAATGCTTAGTAATCAATGCCAAAGTGTGTTTCTACAAATGTTCAAAATTAGGATTCTGTCAAAGTAATTTTTCTCTTTACAAAAAAGGATTAACCCTAAGATTCCATTGAATAGCAAATTCCTGAGTTTGTTGGCATTTTCTTTTTGCAAATCTATAGTTATATCCTGCATAATGATGATGGTCTTATAAGATTATAATAAGGCTGAAAAATTCCTAACACATAGTGAATGTATGGCTGAAGAAGAGGCAAGGGAAAAGGAAAGTACAGGAGAAGAAAAAGAAGAACCTCTAAGAAAATTCATAGAGGAGGGTTTAGCAGAAGCTTTTGCAGACTTCAACAAGCTGCTATTTGAAAACATGGCCCCAACACCCAAAGGTTTTCATTACTAGAGAAGAATGTTGATGGTTTATTATCTGCTTATAGCAAATCTATGATGCTGAAAAGAAACCAGGCAAACTCCCATGGACATATTTCTGGAAAGAGTGCCACCTCAAGAAGAGCCTCAGGGACATCTTTCAGGAGGAATTCCCAAAGAAGTTGTTGTTACCATAGGAAATGGGATATAGGAAGGTCTATTCTGAAGACCTTTCATTGGGACAAGATGGTGGAAGTAGAAGACAGTTATAACGATCATCATCCTGACCTTATATAGGATTAGGCTAATGTGTGTGTTTGTGTCATAGTTTTTAACAAAAAAAAATTCAAAATATAAAAAGAAAATTTAAATACTTAAAAACAGATAAAAGGCTACTGAATAAGGATACTAATATACAATATTACATTACTTTTGGAGATCTGTATAATGTGTTTGTGTTTTAAGCTAAACGTTATTATAAGAGTCAAAAAGTTTTTATAAAAATTAATTTTATAAAGTTACAGTAAACCAAAGTTAATTTATTATTGAAGAAAAAATTTATAAACGATGTAGCCTAAGTGTACAGTGTTTATATAGTCTAGTAACATCTAGTAACATCCTAGGCCTGCACATTCACTCACCACTCACTCACGTACTCACCAGAGCAACTTCCAGTCTGCAAGCTGCATTCAGGGTGAGTGCCCTAGAGAGGTGTACCACTCTAAATCTTTTGTACTGTCTTTTTACTGTACCTTTTTTATGTTTAGATATGTTAAGATGTACAAATACCACTGTTATAGTTGCCTATAGTATAGTTTTGTAGCCTAAGACCAATAAGCGGTATGGCTTAGATATATTGTAGGTTTTACCATCTAGGTTTGTATGAGTACACTCCACAATGTTCACACCACAGAAAGATGCATTTTTAAACATTCTTTTGTTTAGCATCTTGTGACTATTTATCAGTACCTGTTATGGTTTAGATATTAGGTGCTCCTCAAAAGCTCATGTGTGAGACAATTCTAGGGGATTTAGAAGTGAAATGATTGGGTTATTCCTATTAATCTGCTGATAGGGATTAACTGGGTAGTAACTATAGGCAGGTAGGGTGTGGTTGGAGGAAGTGGGTCGCTGGGAGTGTGCCTTTGGGGTATATATTTAGTCCCCAGTGAGTGGAGCTTAGTCTGTCTCTCTTTCTCTCAGCTTCCTTATTGTCATGTCCTGAGCTGTTATCCTCCTCCACACCCTTTTGGCACAGTGTTGTGCCTCACTTCAGGCCCAGAGCAATGGAGTTAGCCATCTATGGACCGAGACTTCTAAACCATGAGCCCCCTAAAACTCCAACTCCTCTAAAAACTGTTCTTATCCTTTGGTCACAGTGGTGAAAAAGCTGACTCAAACAGTGCTATATCTGTACAAAGATCTTTAGGGATTGGGCAGTTTATTCCATTCGTGACAGTTTTCTGTTCTTTACATGTACTTTCCCCAGATCTGGGGCATGTGGGTGGGGAGAACAAAAGTTGTTTTATATGAGTGACTTCCCAGATAAAAGGTGGTGGTGGGTTACAAAGGGGCTGCTTTACCTCTTTTGGTGGGTCTGGGAATAGGTGATATAACAAGGCAGTGAGGTGAGAAGGTGAAAATAGTGGTTGGAATCCTGTACCTGCAGACACTGACCTGAGCCTTCCTTATTCCACAAACATTGTTCTCAACACGGTAGATTTTCTTTTTATAGAAAAAGTGCTTGTCTCATTTTGTGATAGCTTTTCATCAAGCTGAGATGTATCTAAGTGTGTTGCTCTCAGATGAGTGCACTGGGATGTCACTTGAATAAAATACCATAGATTATATTCTTGCATTTCAGCTGCACAGTTTTATTTACAAACACAAGCATTTCAAGGTATAATGAGAGGAGGCTGGTATTCATAAAGAAGACTGACCTTAAGGTTGATACCTTGTAGGAGAACGTGACTGGGCCTTGAGTTGTGGTAGAGACTCTTCACCACTGTCTTTTTTTTTTTTTTTAATATTTATTTTTTTAGATGTAGTTGGACATGATACCTTTATTTATTTTTATGTGGTGCTCAGGATTGAACCCAAGGCCTTGCAAGAGCGCTCTACTGCTGAGCCACAACCCCAGCCTCCTCAACACTGTCTTGAACAGAAGCCAGGCTCCAGATCCTTACCAGGACAGTTGAGGACATTGAATTAAACAGCATCCAGTCCTTAGAATTCCAGAGATGTTTTTGTAAATTAGAAACAAAACTCAGAGTTTGGTTTACTTTTAACTTGTTTAATAATGTCCTAGGAATCCTGTTAAAGGAAACAAACAGAATGTCTTCTAGAAAATTAGTATGCAGTTTTATTGCTCTTATTTTGTAAGTTCTGTTTTTTATATTGACTGTCCCAGTTGTATGCAAGGTATGTTGCAAACTGTGCTAGATGTATTTTGTTCTCTTTTCTAGAAGATTGTAATCTCATATGGGGCTTGCATGACAATTATAAATAATCCCATGTGGCTGTATTGGTTAGTGTAAAATGAACCAGTGAAAAAATGACTGCTCTCTATGTTTTGAATAAAATGTGATATTTAATGTCATGATGTTGAGTGAGAAGGAGCTGTAAAGAAAAGGGAAAAATCCCTGCCCCACTCTCTCTTTTAGTTAAGAAGGAAGTTCAGTTTTGATAGAGACTTGAAGGCAAGAGGACAAATGAGCTGAGACAGGAGCAGATGGGCAAGTCAAGGTAAACTTGAGTCTAGTTCCTGCCATCACCCACACTTGGTTTCTAGAGTCCTTGGTTCTGTCACTTGTTTCCCAGGTGTACATCCCATACCCGACATACATTCTTAAACCCTCAGGCTTGTACCATTTCTATAGACTGGTGCCCCCAGACACCCTCCAGATCCACAGTCTTTAGCATTCTGCTGCCCACTCTCCACATGTCAATTGTACAGTGACTTTTTAAAAACAATCAAATAATGTTACTCCATTTCAACCCTACAGTGACTTATGATCACTTTGTGATTAAATTCTGAGTTCTGATTTAGAAAGTCCTGTACTGATATCACGTGGTATGACAGCCTCTTCTTTGGATCATAATAATATTAATAATATTGGTAATCCACATTGATAAGATTATTATTTGGATGTGAACAGAGATGATGGCAGCTGACACTCTTAAGTCAGATGCTGTTCTGAGAACTTTGTATCTACCTACTCATTAACCCAGTAGCAGTTTTGGGACTGGCACTCATACAACCCCATTTTACAGGTATGGAAATGGAGGCATGAACCTACAGTCACAGTGGGTTTGTAGAGAGCTGGGTCCCAAGTTGTCACTGTAGCAACCAGGGGTTTTGAGGTGCCACTTTGTGGCTTTCAATTGACTGTGAGTTTGTGAGTTCTACTTTATTTCCTCATGTGCCCCTGGCATCTGCAGTAGTGCAGGAACCTGGCAGGTGTTGGGCTAGTGCTTATGGATGGCAGGTGGGGCAATCTTTGATGGGCCAACTGGCTGCAGAACCCTATCCTGGGACCCTGGGATCCCAGCATGGGCAGAGGAGGTTTCTCTTTGGCATTGATGGGTGCAGCCCAAGGCAGTGCCTAGGCAGAATGAGTGGGGCATGGCAAGGCCTTGGGCAGGTTGCTTTCATTCCTCATGCACCCATATTTCAGACAGAATAGATTGGTGCTATTGCTGTGGTAAGCAAAATTGAACAGTGTAAAGCTTATTTTAAGCTCTACAGATTAGGTAACTGTAGGTACTGAAATTCCTTCCAGGATTTGATATTCCCAAGGAAACAAAAGACCATCTCACTATTCCATATTGAAGTAATTTAGGCTTAAAACCCATCATTGCTCTACTATGAGTAAAAGAAACCAACACCCTCCACACACTAACTATTGTGAAAATAGAAGTTGGTTATTTATGGAACGCCCTGTTGGAAGATCGCTAACAATTTCGCCCCCAAAAACAGCAGGAGCAGAAATAACCACCTTCTAGATAAAGCAAACGGAAAGACATTGCCAGCACTTGCTATGTCAAGTGCCATGAACAATGGCAGCCAGCAGGGAGTTATGCAGAGAGAAAAGCCTTTCTATTTGCTTTTCAGAATTGGTGGGACTGGGGAAATATGGGAGGCAAAGGAGGAAAAGAGTAAATACAGTAATCTTGAGTTAAAAGTGATGCTAAATCTTTCTGCTTGGAACTGTGACTCAGTATCCAGGACTGAAATCTAATTGACCAACTCCAGTCTTATTAATTACACAGAAGAAGAGCATGCCCCTCTTAACACTTCACATAGGGTGCATGATGTCAACACACGTTAGTACAAGTTAGCCTGGATCATGTGACCAAGGCCTGTCTACAGGTTCCTGCACCATCACTTGATGTATTCCTATTTTCTTCTTTCTTCACTGGAGTCATTATGTCCAGTCTCATGCCTAGGAGGCCAGTCTCATCCTCCTAGGAGGATGGAAAATTTTCAAGGAATTTATGAGCATGTGTTAAAACTGCCCAGTAACTGATAAATATCTTTGGGTAGATACTTAAAGGTTATGCAAATACCCTGTTTCCCCTTAAACTCCATTGCTCTCAGATTCATTCAGTGTTATTACTGTGATAGTATAGCAGCGATTTCCTATTTCCCTAATTCTTCCTACATTTTAAGTTGGTGCTCTTCTGTAAGAAAGAGTTTTGTACCCTTCCTTCCATTCATTTTTTTAAAATTGTAGATGGACACAATACCTTTGTTTTATTTTTATTTTTATGTGGTGCTGAGGATTAAACCCAGTGCCTTACATGTGCTAGGCAAACATATGACACTTGATTTTCTGAGTCTAGCATATTTTGCTTAACATGATATAGTCCAGTTCCATCCATTTTCCTGCAAATGAATTTTTGAGGTATTCACTCTTTGAGCAGTGCTTGTAATTGTTGTTTGTTCATTTCTTCACTAGATACTAGATGGTCTCTGACCATGTGACATCCTCCTTGCCTCCTCCTTGCCCCTTCTGTGGTGCAGGAGAAACTGCAGTGCTGTGTGATGAGTTTTCACGGCCAGTGACTTTCAGACTTTGACTGCAACCTGCAGTCATGGTGAGAAATGCATATGACAAGGCTCCCAGGTAACACATACAGGTGGTTTCACAAAACAACTTGCTCTTTTCTCTGTGCTGTGCATCTGCAGGTGTTTACTCCACTTTGTTCAGTTCTAATCCACAGGGAGATTTTATACAAAACACTGTTCTGAGGCATACATCCTCCAACAGTTTATAATTTATAGTCTTATTATTCTAATCCTTTTGTTGTACCGAGGATAGTGGTCTGGATTAGGACTAGGTGTAGAGGTATGGATTGGGACTAAAGTTGGGGTGAGGGTCTAGATCAGGACTAGGTGAGGCCAGTCTGTGAAACTGATTTGAAGGAGGGATTTACAGGTCTGAGTTGTAAATTGTGGTTGAATTGATGGATCCCATTATAGAGTTGATGGATCTTTGGGAACAGTTGTGCCATGGCCCGAGCTAGAGACTTTGAGACCATGAATGCCGCAGTCTGGCTGGGCACAATCAGGAGCCACTTGTCAAAAGAAACTAACTTTATTTTTAGAACCACACACGCCAAACAAAACAGCCTCTCAGGAAAAACCCTCAGAGCCTCAACTGCCACCACCGGCTTTCCACAAGCCTCTCTCTCCCACACAAGCTTGTCTCCACCTCCCACAATCCTCCTGCTCTTGAGGCCGATTGGCTGGGTCACGTGGGCGGAGCCAAAAAAGTCCCCCAATGAGCAGCTCCGTGGTCTGAAAGGGCAGGGAAACAGCCCAATGAGCATCACCGCAGAGGAGCCAATCAGCTAGATGTTGCTGGGGCCGCTGTGAGCCAATCATCAGCCAGCAGCTGGAAGTTTGCTGGCAGCTGGAAGTTTGCTGGGGCCCCTTTGGCTGTGGCTCTCAACAATGAAGGTGTTTGGATTCTCTTGCAACGCTGCCTTACCCTGCCTCCCTTCTTTGACCCCTGTCTGATGCTGGGCTAAAAGCACTTGTACCTTCCCTACTTTAGAGAAAGATGTTTTTGAGAAATTGTGCTACTGGGGGTTTCAAAAGCTTGAGTGGTAGTAGTTTTCCCTGGCTTTATTTCTCAGTTTGGCTTTTTGGGAGTTGAATTAGTAAAGCTGGTATTAATGTTTCTGATTTTGAATAAGAAAAGAATATTGATTAAAGACTAAGATATAGGGCTGGGGTTTTAAGCAGTTACTATAAAACTAAAAGCAAATTTTCAAAATATGCTTTCTGTAATAAATTTTTATAAGTGTGAGTTTCCCTGACTGACCTATAGCAGATAATCTCCTGGACCCTGGTCCCTGGAATGTTGCCTATATAAGTTGAGGGCCTGTTCAGAGTGCAGCAGCCTAGCAGAGGCAATTCAGAGACAAGGGCACAATACAGAAAGTCAACAAAGACAGAAATTGATTCTTTGGACAAAACAAATATTAATATTAAATAGACAAACTTCTGGTAAATCTGGTAAATCTGGTCAAGAGAAGAAAGAAAAGGGGGTAATGACTCATAATAAATAGAGAAGGAAAAATTATGAGAACATATTCTTGGTAGAAAATGGGTACAACTCCCTTTTAGTTCTTGAGGAAGGAAGGAGTTGTGAGGATATGAAAGTGTTGATGTGAAAGAAAAAATTGGTGCGTTTGATTATATTAAAACAAAGAGCTCGTGTTTAGATATCTTAAAGTGTAATGACAACTTGCAAAGCAGGAGAAGGTCTTAACAAACTATTAAACCAATGAAGAATTCTTACCAAAATATATAAAGAGCACTCACAAAAAAAGGAATTACAAGTAAAACCACAAATGACATGAACGGAATTTCACAGATATAGCCAATAAGCATATGAAGGAGCATCATGAGTAAGCAGATAAAAGTGAGTTAAGACTATACTGAGGGGCTGGGGTTGTGGCTCAGTGGTAGAGTGCTTGTCTAGAATTTGTGAGGCACTGGGTTTGATCCTCAGCACCACATAAAAGTAAATAAAATAAAGGTATTGTGTCCATCTACAACTAAAAAAATTAAAAAAAAAAAAAAAAAGACTATACTGAGAGCCAGGCTAGTGGCACATGTTACTGCTACTGTTCAGAAGGCTGCAAAGTGGCACATGTTACCGCTACCGCTACTGTTCAGAAGGCTGAGGTAGGAGAATTCCAAGTTTGAGGACAGTTTTGGCAACTTAGCAAGACCCTGTCTCAAAATAAGTAAAAACAATAAAAAGGATTGGGGATGTAGCTAAGTGGTAGAGCACCACTGGGTTCAGTCTCCATTATTGGGGGTGGGGGATAGGAAGGAAGGCTATACGAGATACTGTTTTATATTTTATAATTGGCAAGGATTTACAAATTCTGACAGTATGAAGCAGGGCTCCTGTGGGTTTGCAGCATTACATTGTAGGTGAAGGTGAGTTGGGGCAGTCCCTTGGAAAACAGTCTGGTATTATCACTTAAAGTTGGACAGGTATACACTTTTGACCCAGCAGTTCTACTCCTACATGTATAGCCAAGACAAATTCTTCATATTTTCAAAAAAGGAGGGAATAGCTAACGAACGCCTACGAAACTTTCGACCTGCTTCATCACTTAGCAACATGTTATGGTTCCTGCTTCATCTTTCTCCCTTCTCCCAGACATTTGTTGGTTTTGTTTTTGATAGAACAAATCCCAAATGTCATATAATTTCACTCATAAGTACTTTAGTAAAAATAAGAACTTAAATTTGATGTAATTATCATAGCGTAAAAGTTTATAATTCCTTAAAATCATCTGATACCTAGTCTGTGTTCCCTTATTCCTGATTGTCTCAAAAATGTCTTTTTGTGGGCTAGGGATGCGGCTCAAGCGGTAGCGCGTTCACCTGGCATGCATGCGGCCCTGGTTCGATCCTCAGCACCACATACAAACAAAGATGTTGTGTCCGCCGAAAACTAAAAAAATAAACATTAAAAAATTCTCTCTTTTAAAAAAAAAAATGTCTTTTTGTGCTTGTTTTCTTTTTTTTTCCTCCCTCACATGAGCATCTGAGTAAGCTCTAAATACTGAAGTTGGTCACTGGGTCTCAAAGACTCTTAACTTAGATTAATTTCTCTTATCCCATGCCACATATTTGTCAAAGCAATTTGTGACTTTGTCTAGTATAATTTATCAGAATCTGGGTTGATTGGTTGTTGTGTGTTTGTGGTTTTGGTGACCATGGTTTTCTTCCCCTCATCTTTCCTACCAGTTGGTGGTTAAGCCTTTAGGTTTAAATAGATTTTAGGCCCGTGTTTAGAGGCAGAATATCTCCCAGTTAGTGTTTGGCATCTGGCCATCACAGACCTTCTGAGGTTGTTCTGGGTCAGTCCATCAGCAGGTTTCCTATCAGCATTTCACCTGGCGCTTAGCTGTAGAGGAATGTTGCCAACTCATTGTTTTTATCATATATCACAAGATTGTAATTTTTCTCATTCTGTTTTACCTTCTTCATTTATTATTTAGAATTCTCATTTAGGACCTTGACTCTTATAGAATTATGGTTCCTATCAGTTTACTAATGAATTTTTAGAAAAAATTGTTCTCTTGCCAAAGCTGTCCCTTGGATTTTTGTTTTATGAACTCATGGACTTTAAATGTACTTTGTGATTCAGTCCACTCTTGACTTTTTATGGTTTTTGATGTATGGATTATATCCTGGTGGAAGCTCCTTGAAATTGGCTCATGTATCCTTCCAACACGACCCTTCAGATCTTTGAGATTTCCTTGCTTGCTGGGAGGATATGCAGCTCAGGCTCTTCCTGTGCATTCTGGCTACCTCTAGAGGAACACGGACCCCTCTTGGTGGATTACCATCATCTTTGAAGTAGGTCAGCTACTGTCCTTGGAAAACTAATCATGGTAGATGCTAAACTGGTGATATCAAGTGTAAAAAACATTACTGATGTTAAATTCTTAGAAAAAGAGGGTCAAGGGTAAGAGCGTGAATTATTGGGCACAATGCATAACGTATCTCTCAAAATGTCTCAGAGGGTCAGGAGTCATCCCTTATTCATACAAATTGCCTTGTGAGTCTTCTGTCCGTAGCCAGAGGCTCTCTAATAGGCAAGTACTCAATAATAAGAATAGTGTCATGAGACCCAATTTTAGCCATTTTACATGATTTATCTCATTTATTCCTCCCACCAACCTTTGAGACAGATACTGTTAGTATTTTCATTTTATAGATCAGGGGACCAAAGCATAGAGAGACCCAGTGACCCACTCAAGATAACCTGTTTTTGCACAGAAATGCCAAGCTTAACCAGAGTTTGAATTCCACAGACACACTAGGCATGTGAAATACAATATTTAGGGAAAGCCCTTGACTGCTCAGGGACTGGACTGGCTTGGAGACTTTGAATTGTAGGACATTTTGAGACCAGAGTTCATGGTCTGTGGTGGTTGCCGCAGTAGCACCAGCAGTAGCAGTAGCGCCTGGCGTGTAGTTGGCTGAGGTGACATGGTGTCCACAGCTTTGGCCTCTTGAGGGGTCACATCACTGTTAATGCAGAAGCATGAACTTAGAAGTAAAGCATGTGTAGCAATGAAAGGAGCTTGTAAAGAAGGGGAGGAAGATCCAAGCAGGAGGTAGAGATGCTGCCCAGCAGAGAGCTGACCTGGAAGAGTTGCAGGAGAGCTGCTTGGGAAGCTGGATGGGAAGCCTGGAGTGATGACCCAGTCTGACCCCATCCCTTTGTAAGAGAGAAAGTTGAAGGTATATAAGTATAGGCTGTGTCCTAGGCTGCATCTGTGTTGCTAGGACTGGGGTACGCATGGCAACTGGGAGGCCAGGGCCAGAGTGTAAACATCACGTGTCATGTTAGGGGATTGAGAGTAGCACACAAGGATGAATATGTGGAGTGGACACTCCAAGAAGGTGAGACCAAAAAAAAACAGGACATGGGCCAGGCAGGTGACAAGTAGGAGGCTTCAGGAGCAGGGCAGTGGGCCATAGGGTGGGCCTTCTTTATAATACTTAAGAAATAAAGAATCCCAGAAGAAAAGTCATTATATTTTCACCAGGTGGAAAAGATTTTGTTAAATCTTTGGTTGAGACTAAGCATAGGCAGGAAGAGGTTGACAGAGCCTGGAGGAGGATTCCTTTGTAGGAGCAGAGAAAAAATTGGGGGGAGGAGGAGAAACCATGACAACTAAAACTGTATCTTTAGGGCCTTGCTGAGGTATTAGACTTTGTCTTCAGGCCTATGGGGAACCATAGAAGGTTGTTGAAGACCACATGGTCACAGTGGTAGAAGAAGAGGCCAAGAAAGGCCATGGCTGTGACTCACATTGGGACATGTAGGGTCAGTGAGAAGAGAAGGAATTGTGTGAGAGAGATGGAGAGAGTGAACGGAGAGAATGATCCATTCTCTCTACTGACTGCCTTGTACCCATGGCATGCACCTGCTGCAGGCATGCACACCACACATGTATAATTTGTATGCACACAGCACACTCACATGTGCACATACCACGTTTAGACATACACTGTCAGTCTGCTGGGGAGTCTGTAAAAATATTCCATAGACTGGGTGGCTTATAAACAACAGACAGTTATTTCTCACAGTTTTGGTGGCTGAAAGTTCAAGATCAAGTTGCTGGCAGATGCAGTGTCTGTTCAGAGCATGCTGCTCAATAGATGGTGCCTTTTTTTAAATTTTATTTTTTTATTTTAATTTGTTATATATGACAGTGGAATGCATTACAATTCATATTACACATACAGAGCACATTTTTTTCATCTCTCTGGTTGTATACAAAGTATATTTAAACCATTCGTGTCTTTATACATGTACTTAGGGAAATGATGTCCATATCATTCCACCATCTTTTTTAAGTAGATGGTGCCTTTTATGTATCTTTCTTCACATGGTGGAAGGAGGGAGGGATCCCTTTGAGGTGTCTTAATAAGGACATAATCTCACTCATGAGAGCCCATCTCCATGACTAATCACCTCCACACCTCCTCTCCTACAGACATCACTTTGAGATTGGGGTTCAGTGTGAATTTTGAGGGGACACAAAATTTCAGAGCACATACATATTGTAGTGCTTCTCCTGAAAGTGCAGGGGCAGTGGAGTTCAGGTGGGTGGTGAGGTATGATGTGAGTAGTCAAAGCTGGGGTGACTCAGGGCAATAAGGATAATAGGATGTTATAATTGACAAAGTGGTTGTGGTCTTTGTATCACACGCAGGGTGAGTATGAATGTTTAAAGTGTGGATAGAATTGATTACAAGACATGAAGGAACGGCTTTTTGGAGGGTAGGAAATGGGCAAAAACACTGTGCTCTGGGATGGGAAGGTGTCAGGCCCAATTTTCTGCTACTGACATCTTCACTTTGACCATGACTTGGGAGAGCCAACCACTGGTTCCTTCTATCAAATAATAAATGCCTAATGTGAGCTTGAAGGCAGCACTTATGGCCCCATTGAGTTATAAATCCATTGCCAGTTTAGGGCTCCATCTTTCTTGACAAATATCTTCAGGTGAGGGTTTGGCTTCTTTTTGCTCATCGTTTTTTGTACTTGGCACTAAATGGTACTTGGTGTTCTAAATCCAGAATTTTTTTGTGATCCTTAGGCTTTTAAAAACAAATGGAAGGAGAGAGGACTTTTTGTTCCCATTGGTAGTACTGGGATAGGCTGACTGGGTGGGATGGTTCCCAATCCAAGCACGAGTCCCGTTCCTACATGCTGGCATGACAGCAACTCCTGGCTACAGTGTTGCCTGTACCCACCTCTGCAGGTGACTGTCTCCTGGTTCATCCCAATGCAGAAATGCCCTGGCCTGCTGGGAAGGACTTTCTGCCTGGAAGGGTCTGGCAGTCAGAGACAGGATCTGTGGCCATAGTGCTGGTTGTGGGGTCGGTTCTGCATTTTTCTATTAAGATGTTAAAAATCTTGTTGTCCCAGCTCATCAGTAGTGGGAGCCTCATTGAGACCTGCTCCATAATCTGCAGCCTGGCTGCTGACTCACTGTCTTACTCCCACCTTTGATGCTTAAGCATTGGTACATTCTCGTACCCGCCTCCCTAGGCCCACAGCTGCAGGGGTGGCCAGCAGACTCTCACTTGGTGGGGCCCAGAGCCACCTGCACTTGACAGGACGCTTATTTTTACATACTGTTGGTTGGAAATAATCAGCTTTATTTAAAGAGAATGTGGATTCAGAGTGCTAAAAAAAGCACCCAACAACTTGCTAGGGCTGTTTTAAAAGGAGTGATTCTCTTGTCTCCTTTGGAAGGAAGCTGCAGGACCATGCAAAGGGAACTGAGGATTCAGAGGGAGGATGGGTCAGGTGGGTTATGCATTACCAGAGCTCTCTCCAGGATTATAGAGCTTTGAGAGCAGGGCATGGGATCAGTCTGACAGATACCCACCAGGCTGAGACTGGCAACCCTTTGTCCTTAGAGGAGCAGAGCCCATGTCACTGCTGGTGGAGTGAATGTCCACTGTGTTGGAGCAGCTGTCCACAGCCCCTCCCTGTTACACTTTCTCCTCTCTAGAGGGCCATCTTCCCCCATCCTCTGCCCTTTCTTTTGAAGGTACTAGGGATCAAACCCAGGGCCTTATATGTGACAGGGAAGTAACTATATTGCTGAGCTTCATCCTCAGCCCCTTCTCTCCACTTTTGAGGAGTCTTTATGTTTATTCTCTGATCTCTGTCAAATGCTAAGGCCATGTTGGCTTTCATTGTGTGTGTGTGGATATTTTATTTATGTTTTCATAATTTTGATTAATTTCACAAGGTAACATAGATGTAGGCTATCTGTGAAGGACCTCTATTTCCTCCCAGTTCCCAGCTTTAGAGGGTGTTGCTGCTGCCTTTTATTCTTTTGGAGAGTCATTCATTGATGTTCATGTGTGTCCATATTAGATGGGAGCTTAATGCTTCAGTTGGAGCTCACATGGGAGGGTCCTGTGGACACTGGTAGCTAGGCAAGTCTCTCTGGCTATCCCTGCTCCTCCTCATCCTGATTCAAGGGACTCCGGGATTGATTCAGGAGGGCACTGGGTATCAGGTCCGTAGGGAACATCAATGCCTCCTGTTGACACTTTTCAGAAGAGAATTATTTTTTTCTTGTTGGTTAAAATGTCTGCATATTATAGGGAATTTGAAATAATACCTAAAGGTACAAAGAAGAAGGTTAGATTCTTTGTTAATCTACTACCAGAGCTAACAACAGAGATTTAACCTGCTTCCTTTTAGTTTTTTTTATATGTATACGCACATATATCATTTCCTCTTCTTAGAAGTTGAGGCTATACCATACATAAAAGTTACAGATCTCTTTTTCCATTTTTATAGTATGTTGAAAGCTTTCTTTAAATAGTCTAACTGGTCTTTGAAAACAGTTTATTGATTGCATATACATTATCTTTCGTTTGCTGCCTTCACTCCACCTGTTTTCTCAAATCATGGAGGCAAACATGCTCTGTGTTTCTTAGTTCCTGTGTGTCATCTCCATGCAGTACATTACTGTCCCTGTGGGCAGTTTCAGGCTGGCATTCGTACTTATTGGTCCTGCTAATATTCAGTGCTGAATTTTGAGTTTCATCTCTGAAATCAATTCCATTAGCTTCTGTGGTTGTTTGGGCTGCCACAACAAAGTGCCACAGAAAGGCAGCTTAAATGACATTGATTCTATCATGGTTCTGAGGCAGGAATCAGAGATTAGGGTGTTTGGCCTCAAACTTCCTGAGAAGGCTGTAGGAGAGGATCTTCCAGCCTCTTCCAGCTTCTGGCTGTGGCCAGCAGTCCTTGTTGTTCCTTGGTTTGTAGCCTCATCACTTCAATCTCTGCCTCTCTTCACATAGCCTTCTTCTCTGGGTATGTTTTCCCTTTGCGAACACCAGTTATAGTGGGTTAAGGCCCACTCTAATGACCTCATTGTAACCAGATCACGTCTATAAAGATCCTCTTTCCAAATAGTTTACATTTTTAGCTCTTGAGGGTTAAGACTCTGACATATCATTTGGGAGGATACAATTCAACCTTTAACAGCCATCATTAACCAGCTCAGAGAACTTGGGCTGGATTGAAGGCCCAGCCTCATGCATGTATAGAGATAGGCACACCCAAAGTGGGCAAATATATTCTTATCTCAAAACTTTAGCCAGAAAAAGGATATCCTCTTTTACCATCCCTTCCTGACCCTTGTTTTATGTCTCCATCAACACAGATATAAGCAAATGAAATTTTGTTTTCCCACATGATTGAAAGGAAGTGTACCTGTTGTTTTTGGGTCCATGGGGCTCTCTACCAGATTTCATCTGCTATTCTCTGAGCAGGCCCTGGAGAAGGTGACTGAGTATATACTCACTTCAGGATGTTCAGTGTCTGGCTGCCTCTTCTGTTATAAGGCTTTTGTCTGTGACTTAGATCCTCAAATGAGTAAGTGGAATTGTGAGTCTAACCTCATTTTAATTAAGTATGTATATGACTAACATTGTTAAATTTTATGACAGATATTTTCTTGGCTAGGCTTGTTTGCATGTTGTTTGTAACAGATATTCAAAGGGATTTGGTTGACTGGGTTTTTTTAGGCCATCTTAGTAAATATGTTGCTTATGTCTTACTAATGATGCAACAGCATAATGCAGTCCTTTGGCTTTGACTTACTAGAGAAAATAGACTCAGTGTCAGATAAAGATTGAAGTCTGATAGTTGCAGAATTAAATTGTTTTGCCTTTTTAAAATGATAGGCCCTGCCAAGCAGTGTATAAGAAATCAAGCACCACTGGGGGCAGTGGTGCTTGCCTGTAATACCAGTGATTCAGGTGGTTTGCAAATTCAAGGCCAGCCTCATCAACTTAGTGAGGCCCTAAGCAACTTAGTGAGGTTGTGTCTTAAAATAAAAATGACTGGGAATGTAACTCAGTGATGAAGTGTTCCTGGGTTCAATTCCTAGTCCAAAAAAGAAAAGGAAAGAAAAACCAAGCTTCCATGAGCAAGGATTTTGTTAATGAGAGCATATCTGACTAGTGGGCAGGCCTAGTTCTGAGTACTGTGGCAGCTGGCAGGACCCGGCTGTGCTTTGATGGTAGTCATAGTTGCTTTCCTAAATGTGAGGATTCACATATGGATTTCTTTTCTGTAGCTTTTCTCTTGTCCTATGATTTCTTAGGAAACCATGTAGAAGGATCAGAAAGGAAATCCTCCCAAAATAGAGGGGGTTGCAGATGCAAAAGCAAGTGAGCTTGACATGAAACTTGGGTCTGTTACTTCTCAGGATGTTAGAGTGGAATATGCCAGGCTGCCTGCGGGGCCTGCTGCTCATGTCTGCCTGGCTGCATCTTTTCTTTCTTATTCTTTCTTAGGATTCAAGAGCAGTTCCAGAAAAACCCTGACAGTTACAACGGTGCTGTACGTGAGAATTACACCTGGTCGCAGGACTACACTGACCTGGAGGTCAGGGTGCCGGTGCCCAAGCACGTGGTAAAGGGGAAGCAGGTAACAGCTGGGGCAAGGGAGTGGTTCAGCCAGTCTGAGGCGTCTCTGGAGGGACTCAGCATTGTTGCAGGAGGATTAGGATCAGCTTCAGAACATGAGGCACATTCCTACTCCTGCCTCAAGCCTCCTTCTACCAGTGAGGTTCTTTCAGCTGTCTGCAGGAATTTCCTCTTGGGGACAGCAGATCCAGTTCTCATTCTGAGCAGCATCAACCCCAAGAGGGAACTTCATATATTTGATTTCCTCAACTGACTTAATAAAGTCATAGGCATTCTCAGGGCCCCATTGAAGATGGTCAGCTTCTTACTTTTTTTTTTTTTTAAGAGAGAGAGAGAGAGACAGAGAGAGAGAAAATTTTAATATTTATTTTTTAGTTTTTGGCGGACACAACATCTTTGTTTGTATGTGGTGCTGAGGATCAAACCCGGGCCGCAGGCATGCCAGGCGAGCACACTACCGCTTGAGCCACATCCCCAGCCCTCTTACTTTTTTTTTCTAATATTTTTTAAAAAAATTTTTTCTAATATTTTTTTAGTTGTCAATGGATCTTTTATTTATTTATTTATCTATCTATCTATCTATCCATCTATCTATCTATTTATATGCAGTGCTGGGTGTTGAACCCAAGGCCTCACACATGCCAGTCAAATACTCCACCACTGAGCCAGCCACAACACTAGCCCCTCACTTTTCAAAAGTATACTCAAACATTACTTTGGTGAATTCTACATTTCCTTTAAAGATCAAGTGTGCCTCAGTGTGCCCAGGAAAGTCCAGTTGGCTGAACTCATAATGAGGACTCAGGTGCCTGCATAGTGGATGTCTTGTGGGTTTCCCAAATTCACCAATCTAGGGCCTAGCAAACTCACATTAGAGAAATGACCAGTGGGTAACACCCCTCCATGTATGGTGAACTATGTGCCATGTAGATAAAAGATTTGTGATGCGATAACTGGGTAGGAGGAGGAAGAAGGAGAGACCAAGTATGTGTACCCTAGACATTGCAGTCCTCCCGGGGCAGCAAGATGGCTGTACAGGAAGGAGGGACAGGCCCAGTGTGCCTCAGCATCCCTATCTCCTTCTTCTGATATCTGTTTATTACTGCTTGTTTCACATAGGTGACACATGAGCACTGAGGCTTCCCTGACCCCAAGTCTCCTTTCCAAAGTTGGTTCCCTAAAGGAAACTGCCAGGGCCAGTGCTCTGGTGTTGTTGGATGCAGCCCATCACTGATTGGGCTTCGTGGCCCGGCCTATCATCACCAATGCTCTTGGGAAACTGGTCCCACTTATTCAGGTATAAGTGCCACACTATGATCTTTTTCTTTCCTCTTGACAAGCACTAAACTGCTTCTGTTTTTTTTAATGTGGAATCTCCCTACACCCTCCTTTAAACCATGCCAGGTCATGGTTGAACCCCTTTGCAGCCCTGCCTAGTCTTGAAGCAAATTGAAGAATCTGAGGTCACAGTAACTGAATTGCAGTCCCTGTGGGCTGTGCCCTGTGGGCTCTTTCATGGGACAGAAGGTGTGTCAGGTGTAGCTGTAACATGCACATCTTGAGTTGATTTCTAAAACCTTTATCTAGTGAGCTAGAGTGAGTAGAATTTAATCTTTTAGAGGGAGAAAAAAGTTTCATCAGGAAACTGTGATAGGAATATTGTTATAGGTTGTTGTAAATAGGTAGGCATCACTTAAAAAAACCCAGGTAATAATGCCAAATGTGACATTACATAATTCCAATCCACAGTATAACAGACTTGATTTGTGTCAGAACTGTGTCCTTACTTCAGTCTTCCTAAGAACCTGCAACCAGCAAAGTATTATTGTTTTATAAATGAGATATTGAAACTGAGAAAAGTTATTAACTTATAGACATGTGTTTCCGTCTTGTTTAGCCTAGAATAGGGAGCATTCTGGATACAGGTTTGGGTGAATGAATAGATGAATAAAAGTATAGTTTATAGGGTGTGGGGTGCTATACTATAAAATTATGCTGTTATTCATCATGAATAGATGTATAAAGAGCAGAGCTGTGGTTTGGTTTAAGTGTGCCTGCTCTAAACTATACTTTTCTCTCTGGGCACACTCCTCACTTTATAAGTAATCAGTAATGTCTGATGTTGTGGTGCAGACCTGTAATCCCAGCTGCTGAAGAGACAGAAGGAGAAAGTTCACAAGTTTGAGGCCAGCTTCTTCACCTTAGCAAAACAGTGGGAACATAGCTCAGTGGTAGAGTGCCCCTAGGTTCAATACTCAGTACTGGAGGAAAAATAACTCTAACAAACAAAAAAGAATAAATAAATAATCAACCAGCATTGCTAGTTTATGGAAGAAGAGATTTTGTAGAGTGTGTAACAGGAAGTTGAGTTACATTTATTTTTGTGGGGTACTCCCTGCTCTGACAGTGGGGTCAGACGGCTGGCACCCCACACCCTACAAAGTGACAGATCACTAGGCTCAAGGTAGATGTAAAATCCAAGCTGGGTTTAAGCAAGAACCTCCAGCCCTCCTGCTGCATGTCTCTCTTGCAGGGCTCTCCTCAGCATTCCAGTCTCTGCTTGGAATAAGCAGACGTCTTGCACCTGAGCTGTTGGATAGGGCCATGGCAGGCCCACTGTGACTTCTAATAAGGAGAAATAGCCAGTTTTGGATGAATGTAGTTCATTCTGTGACAGGACAGATAGGGCATGCTTATTTGCCATGAACAGGGCAAAAATAGGAACCATGAACCTTTATGATATCACAACTGTGAATCAGTGAACTGTGGATGGTGTAGCTTTGGCAGAAGCAGTTCTCTGCATAACTCTTCCTTTCTCACCGCCCCCCACTCACCACCCATTATAGTATACCTTTTACCAGTACCTCGTGACCCCTAGAATTAGAGTTCAGTATAACTTTAGGATGCAGATCAGATCAGTAGGGATTATCTGCACAGAATGCCAGCTTCAAATGACTCCACCATGTCTGGTTCGAATAAGTCAGGAACAGGTGCAGGCTGTCCTGAAGAATTTTCTTGGGGTGTTAGTGGGTTGGGTGTTATTTCCATTTCATTGTCTGATAAGGTTTCCAAGTTCTGAAAAATGTTGATTACTATTCTTTATTCACTTTGGTATGTGTATGTGTGTGTGTATATATATATAGTTTTCTGGGATTTAATCTGACTTTTGGGGCTTTCTCTGAAAGGGTAGAAAATAGGTCTGTCCTTAAACTAGGTTTTTTTTTTTTTTTTTCTGGACTTAATAGACCCAGGTTGGCTGACTACTATTGCCATTCCTTCCCCAGAAACCGTGCTAGCCCACGAACTGGAGGTTGGAGCTATGACTCCTACTCTGTGAGCACCAAGTTATAAGGGTCTTGCCCTGTATATATTGCAAAATGACAAACTGTCCTGCCTCATATTTAGATTTATTTTCTCTGAAATGCTTTTGTTATGACCTCTAGATTAATTGGTCCTTTTTTTTTTTTTTTTTTTAAGTAAATGAGTTTATAATCTTTTTTTAAAAAAAATTTAAACCACAATTTCAGGGTGGTTTGTTTGCTTGTTTGTTTGTTTATGTTTTTGGTACTGGGAATTGAACCCAGGGGTGCTTAACCACTGAGCCATATTCCCAGCCCTTTTTTATATTTTATTTAAAGATAGGGTCTTGCTAAATTGCTTATAGCCTTACTAAGTTGCTGAGGCTGGCTTTGAAACTGTGATCCTCCTACCTCAGCCTTCCAAACCCATGGGATTACAGGCATGCACCAGCACTCCTGGCACAGCCCTGTGTTTAACAATTATAACCCTAGATCTGGCTCATTCTGCAGTGGATGTTTTCTGAGCACATGACCTATTTGGTGATTACCAAGACAGACCCCAGACTGCAGTCCAAAGTATATATCCCTTTTATTGCATGGGTAGTAAGAGTCAGCACATAATGAGCAAGGCAGTTCCAGGTAGCAGCATGATACAGAACATAAAATGGGTAGTTTGTATGTGTATCCAGAACTAATGGAGTGCCCATCTCTGTGACTCTTCCTATCCTACTTTCTGGCCCACTGCACACTTACTGAAGATGGTGAGCAGTACGTGCAGGTCTCAGCTGTCAGAAGCCAGTGCTTCCTCCTATGGCTCCCTCCTATACATAGAAGTCTCTGAGCATTTCCTTATCACACTGGATGGAAAGGTGGAAGGAAGGGGCTTTTTGCATCAGCCACTGACTTATTTAGTATTAGGGTATTTGTGAAACTCACTGATGTAATTTGCACTTGTAACCTACTTGTGAAAACTTTCATGGCCTATATAGTGGAAATTTTTCTTTTATCAATAGCATTTTTTCCATGTCATTTTTACAATACTGTAAACATCTCTTTAAAATTTTGGCTTCTCATTTAGTGATCTGAGAGTTTTAGTCATGCTTAATTTAAAACTTTGGAGTAAGTTAATTTCATTAGGTTTCACTAGTCTAAGGGCTTTTCCTTAGAGTTGCACTTTCTTTTTGGACTGGCTCCTTTCCAGTTGCTCCCTAACTGTACCTGTCATAGCTGCCTGTTAGCAGTGTTTATTTTTGGTTTTTGTTTTTAGCACCTATCAGATATAATCATGATGGTAGCCACGATTGTAGCACCTCGACAGATTGAGTCAGAATTGGTTCTGTTGGTGATGGAAAGGCCTTATGTGGGCAGCTCTGTTTGTGTTGGGTCTGGGCAGGGTGTGAGACTCAGGGTGTTACTGGATGGAGCATTGCAGCAGAGTCCAGGTCCTCTATCCTCCAGCTGTAGTTTGATGCCTTGCAGACATCAGCAGAGCTTTTCCTTTCTAAAGTTTTTTCACATTGATCTCTTTTCTGCAGAAATTGGTATGGTGGCAAGGACACATTTGCTTCTCAAGGGTCAGGGGAAACAAATGAGAGTATGTGCACAAGGCATTAGTATTGGGGTATTTGTGAAACTCACCAATGCAACTTACAAGTTTTTTCAGAGGAAAAATAGAAGATTTCTTATTTTACATATAGCATTTTAAAAAATCACTTCACTGGCAAATTGAAAGAACAGTTTCCCAGTATGAAGCTATTTTTTTTGGTCCTGGGGCTTGAACCCAGGGCCTTGTGCATGCGAGGCAAGCACTCTACCAACTGAGCTATACCCCCAACCTCAGTATGAAGCTTTTAATCTCCTGCCTCAGTAGAATATGGTTTAGTCATTTCTTCACCATGTTCTTTGCATAATCCACTTTCTGCTGTTCAGGAAAAGCTGCTGACTTCTTTCCCTCCCTTTCCTCAGTGTACCCTCAGAATAGGGACAAGGAACTCTGAGTCGATGACAGATATTCATGTGATTGCTTATCTGACCAGGGTGGTTATAAACCTGGCATTTAATTGAATCATAAAATTTAAATGCTTTTGAAAATTGAACTGTGGAGATTTTTGTTTAACCTCGCATTTTGCAGTTGAAAAAATTCTCCTGGTGAAATGGCAATAGAATGGAGACCAGAACTCAAGCTCCCACCCACCCTGTTTTATTGACTGTTTTGCATGGAAAATGCTGAGAAATTGTTGTAAACAAATTCATTATTAGATATTGTTGAATGATAAGGAAATCTGTTTCTTCCTGAAATGTCCTCATTCTCAAAGATACGAGTGTGTGCTCATCACCCTATTGTATGCCCATACCACCTCTGTCTTCATCCCAAGAACCTTCCAGAGCCCCTGGACATGGTTTATATGTCTTTTACCAATCCTCAGGTTTAGACCTGTGGTAGCATTTCCTGAGCTTTGATGCTGATACTGGAATTTGTGCTGAAAGCTCCACAACATATGGCATTCTCTTCTTAGAACTTATTTGGAAAACACTGTAGGAAGACTTTTTATTATAGGAAACTTCCATAACAGAAAAGGCTAATAGACTACATTTATCTACTTTATTTTTAAATCTCTCTAATTTTTGAATGCATGACACATTTGTATGTTCACAGGTATAACATGGCCAATGAAAAGTTACTATCCTGGCTCTGTGCTTTATCTGCCCTGTATTGACCTAAGTCATCATGTAACAGATTTGGGGAATATTTCATCAGGTATTTTTAATGCATATTTAATCAAGTGTGAATGCATATTTTCCCTTTTTGCACATATGTTCTGTTTTTGAGATGACCTCATTGTTCCTGCCCAGTGTCTGCCTGGCCCCACCAGGGTGGCTCTGGCTGCTTCTGTTAACCAAGTGCTATGCTTGGTGGACTCCACTGTCCATAGTCACCTGGCTCAGGTGGCCACCCCTCACACCTGAGGCTCACATCCTTTGCTTTTGCCCCCTATAAGCAGCCAGACTGGTTATTAAATAAGTCCCCTGTTAATGGATATTTAGGTTACTTCCAGTCTTTTATAAACACTAAAGCAATAAATGTGTATTTTATTTTACATGTATGCATCTCCATATGAGTAAATTCCATGAAGTACAGTTGCTAGATTGAAAGATATATATCTTTATATAGAATATATAATATATGTATCTTTAAATATGTAGAATATATTCATATACATATTTATATGTAAATATAATGTTTATATATTTACATAATTGTACTTATATATTTATAGAACATATAAATTTATATATTATATCTTTAATCATATAGAATACATGTATATATTTCTATAGGTATTACAAAATTGCCTTCAATGAGGGTTCTACTACCCTACATGCCTACCAACAGTGTACAAAAAAACCTTGCTTTTTCACAAATTTGCCGACAATATTATCAGACTTCTGGGTTTTTAAAGTTGAATCGGTGAAAAATAGCATCTAGGTATAATATAAATTTTTATTTCTTTTAGGAATAAGCATCTTTGTACTTGAGTCTTTTCTTAGAATAAATTGAATCTTCTGCCCATTTTGTTAGGTTATTACACTTTTTCTGAGAGTTCTGTATGGATTAGAGATCAGTTTTTTTTTAATGATATGTATATACCTATTCTCCTTTATTCTTGGGGGATACATTTCAAGACTCCTAAGTCATGCCTCAAACTGGTGATAGCACCAATCCCCCCACCCCCGCCACACACACACACACACACACACACACACACTGTTTTTACTATACATAAATTACTGTGATAAGATTTAATTTCTACTTGGCACAGTAAAAGATTAACAACAATAATAAAATAGAACAACTTTAACAATATATGATAATAAAAGTTATGAGAATGTATATGATCTTTCTTTCAAAATATCTTACTATACTCACCATTCTTCTTGTTATGATGTGACATTATATAGTGCCTATATGATGAGATGAATGGGGTGAATGACATAAGCGTTGTGATGCCACATTTGGCTACTGACTTTTTGATAATGCGTGAAAAGAAGAGTCATCTGTTTTGGGTGATCCTGGATCATTGAGCTTTGGTGATGTCAGTGGTTGAAGATCCTCCGTAGTTAAACATTTTTCATGAAACCTTTTGGAAGAACATTGTAATTGGATTCTTATCAAAATGTTGCTGCAGAGGTTGGAATCCTAGTAGTCATATGGGTAACTTTAATGTGTTCTATCTGAGGATTGTTATCCATAATTTTGACCTTTAATGTCTCTGCTTCATTTTCCTTTTCCTCTGTAGATGACTCAACATCTTATTCTTCCTCTTCCAGTTCCTCATTCGTTATCACTTCTTACAGGCCTTTGATATGTTCTTCCGCATTGTCATCAACACATCCCCAAATCCTTCTCCATCAACTTACTTATCTTGCTGCATGAATGATTTCCCCAGCTACTGTCCCCAGGAAGCATTCAAACATAATTTACAACTCCTCTCCATAAGTTCTTCCAAAAGGCATTTAGTTTCTGGTTTTAACTCATCCATTACAGCTTTGATGAATGCTACTGTGCCAGCAGTAGTGAATGATTTCAAGTAGTACATTATGTCCAGATTGAGGTCTGCATCAATTGTTCATCATATGTGACCAGATACCAGGGGTTACATGTGGCCTTGACAAACCAAATTAATTCCCTGGTGAAGGGGCTAAAGGTGTGAGATTGTTTCAGACCTCCACATTTTTATTTTCATAGCAAACAGATTCAGGATGGCCAGGTGCATTATCTAGTATTAATAGGACTCCGAAGTCCAATTCTTCCTCATCCAAGTATTTTTTTCATTTCTGGGATGAAGTATTGTTGAGAGCCACAGCCAAAGGGGCCCCAGCAAACTTCCAGCTGCCAGCAAACTTCCAGCTGCTGGCTGATGATTGGCTCACAGCGGCCCCAGCAACATCTAGCTGATTGGCTCCTCGGCCCCAGCAACATCTAGCTGATTGGCTCCTCTGCGGTGATGCTCATTGGACTGTTTCCCTGCCCTTTCAGACCACGGAGCTGCTCATTGGGGGACTTTTTTGGCTCCGCCCACGTGACCCAGCCAATCGGCCTCAAGAGCAGGAGGATTGTGGGAGGTGGAGAGAAGCTTGTGTGGGAGAGAGAGGCTTGGGGAAAGCCGGTGGTGGCAGTTGAGGCTCTGAGGGTTTTTCCTGAGAGACTATTTTGTTTGGCGTGTGTGGTTCTAAAAATAAAGTTAGTTTCTTTTGACAAGTGGCTCCTGATTGTGCCCAGCCAGACTGCGGCAAAGTATATTGGTGGAATCATTCCATAAACAAGATGGCTGTCACCCACGCTTTCTGATTATGTTGCCAGAACACAGGCAAATAATTTTTGTTTTTGTTTTTGAGAGTGTGTTGGTTCTTTGTACACTATGCCTAGCTTTATCATATGCCCCACAGCATTGCCTCATAGTACCGGTTAATCTGCCCATCCATGTTTTATGCCCCTTTGCCTCCTTTGCACTTTTATGAATGTATATTCTTTGGGGCATCTTCTAGAAGAGTTTGGTTTTATTGTAGTTGAAAACTTGCTTTCTCCATATTCAACTTCTTCCACTCTTCTAGAAATCTAGTAGCAGCTGCTTCTTCAGCAAAAGTAGATTTTCCAGTGATTGTTATATACTTTATATTGTTCAGTAACTTCTCTAGTAATTTTTATATATTTTATATTTTTTAAGTCCCATTCTATTCTTGAATCTGTGTAACCATCCCTTACTTGAAGTAAATGACTTGGTAGCACTCATTTCAGGATACCTCTTGCTGAAGCCTTTATATAGGTTCAGTGCTTCCTGATGTAACAAAGTGCCATCAATTAAAAACACCTACAGGTTTAATGCCTTTTCTATCTTAACTAAGTACTTATATGCTGTGGCCATAACTTTTGTAGTTTGGAGTGTGAAAGTAAAACTAGCACAAGTTTCCTTTTGCTTCTTCACAATTGCATGGATAGAAGATTCATTTTTAACATTGATCTTAGAACCTCAGTACAATTTTCTTCTTTCTTTATTAAGTCAAGAACTTGCATTTTTTGCCCCTAAAAGGAAGCACTTTATAACGTCTTTTTGGCATATCCGCACTGCCAGCATCACTACTTTTGTGCTTCAGGGCCATTATTAAGTAAAATAAGGTTATTGAACACAAGTACTTATGATGCCATGACAGTAGAATTGATAACCAAGATGGCTACCAAGTGATAAATTGGCAAAAAGCATATAAAACTGAGATGCAGGATAGTAGGATGATTCATGTCTCAGGTGGGATGGAGTAGGGTGGGTGGGTTGGTAACAAGATTTCATCGAGTTGCTCAGAATATTATGTAATTTAAAACTTATAAATTATGATTTCTGGAGTTTTTCATGTAATATTTTCTGATCACAGTTGATTGTGGATAAATGAAATCACAGAAAGTAAAACTGTGCATGAGGAGGTCTACTGTATTGCACATCTGTTGTTTAGTTTTGCTATTTAGAATCTGAGTTGGTTTATGTATTTTCCTTGCACAACGTAGTAATTTTTTTATGTAGTCATAATAATTTTTTTTGTTTTGTTTTTTGTTTTACTGGAGAGGGGACCCAGTGGTGCTCTACCACTCTGCTGTACCTCTTTCCCTTTTTATTTTTTATTTTGAGGCAGACTCTTTAAGTAGCTAAGGCTTGCCTTGAACTCTATTGATCCTCCTACTTCTGAGTCTTCTAAGTTCCTGGATTACAGGTGTGAGCCATCTCACTCAGCTAATCAGTTATTTATAAAAATGCCTCTGGAGTTTGAATCAGAATTGGAAAAGGGAAAGTAGATAGCATTTTTACAACGTTTCAATGATAATCAATTATTTGAGCTTTTGCTGCCTTATAATCTACTTTGATCTTCTTATCCCCCTTACAGCAGTCTTGTTCTACTAATATTTCCAATTTAATTGTTAGGAACATGAAATATTATGCTTTTCTGAAAGAAGACCCTTCCGTATAACAGTTTGGGCTCTATCTCATGCATTAATAACCAACAGCCTAACAGTATGAACTTTAGCACTTGTAGTTGACTTTTCTATTGTGTTTGTTAGATATAGACATTCTAGAATGCAACTATTAAAAAAATATATAGGTGAAGGTTGGGAGTGCAGCTCAGCATTAGGACTCTTGACTAGCATTCTCAAGGTGTCCTAGGTTTGATCCCCAGTGCCACCAGAAAGAAAAAAACATGTGAACTTGAAATTGAACAAAATTAGGGAGATAACAACTGGAGTTGAAAATGGACACTAGTGTTGATTTTTAAAAATTGTAATTTTAAAAACTGTTGTAGATTATATGCACCATCTGTTACAAATTGTTGTATGCGGATGAGGCTGGTATGATGTGTTGGTGGGGAATACTTTGGGTTTTAAACCAGTTCTTGAATACTTTATTATGCTTAGCATATGTGGATGTGCTCCTGGGATATAACTACCCAGTGCACTTGTGTACAATCCTATTACAGTAAGGATAATGAATCACTCGGCTTTCTGGATATCATTTCTAATCTTAGAGGATTCCTATCAGTACCCCAGGTGACATCTCCCTGAGCATGAATGTGCCACAAGGTTGTTTCGGATGTAGCCTCAACCTCTGTCCCTCTTTCAGATGCCTTGCTAGTCCTTCACTTGTGTCTCTGGACTTGTCCTGTGGGCTGAGACTGAAGAGAAGGGAACATCTTTGTGTTCCCCACTCTATGCCCAGTTGCACCCCATTCTGTTCCTCCGCTACCCATCCTTGCACATACAATTTTAGTTCTTATAGGTAAATACCTAAACATAGAATTGCTGGGTCATATGGTTTTTTTTTTTTTTTTAATATCTTTATGTGGTGCTGAGAATCGAACCCAGCACCTCATGCACACGGAGCAAGCGCGCTACCACTTGAGCCACATCCCCAGCATCATATGGTATCTTTATAATTAATTTTTTTTTTTGGTTTGAACCCAGAGGTGCTCTACCTCTGAGTTATATGCCCAGTCCTTTTTTTTTTTTCAACTTTTGAGATAGGGTCTCACTAAGTTGCTAAAGTTGGCCTCAAACTTGCCATCCTTCTGCTTTAGCCTCTTGAGTCTCTGGGATTTCAAGTGTGTGCCACTATACTTAGCTATAATTAACTTTTTGAGGAATTGCCAAACTATATTCTAAGATGGTCACACTGTCTCACATCTTACATTACCATCAGAAATATTCAAAATTTCAAACTTCCATATCCTCAACAACACTTGTCTGCTTTTGTTTTTGTTTTTAAATTGTAGTTATTCTACTAGGTATGAAGTAGTGTTTCATTGTGGTTTTGATTTGCATTTCCCTAATGACTAATAATTGAGCATTTTTTCATGTGCTTTTTGTCTACTTGTATATCTTTGGAGAAATGTCCACCTAAGTCCTTTGTCCATGTTTTAACTGGGTTGTTTGTGTTTTTGTTGTAGAGTTGTAAGAGTTCTTTACATATTTTAGATAGCACAGCTTTGTCATGATGTTTTCTCCCATTCTGTGGGTTGTCTTTTCACTTTTTTGATTCTCTAAGGCTTCTCTCATATTTTCATTTAGTTCTTTACACGTAGGTTTCTTTAGCTTTTTGAGCATATTTTTTAAATAGCTGATTTATAGACTTTCTACTGAGTCCATGTTTAGGCTTTATCAGGGGTAAACTTTGTTGATTGCCTTCTTTCCCCTGTGTATGGACCACACTTTCTTGTTTCTTTGCATGTATTGTAATTTTTTTGTTGGTATTTTAAATAACACAGTGTGGTAAGCCTAAGAATCATATTTCCTCTTTTCCCCATGGTTGTTTGCTATTCGTACTTAAAGTAATTTTTCTTATTTGTTTATTTACTTAGTGTCTTTCCTGAACTAATTCTGTAAAGTCTATTTTCTTAGATGTAGGTGGCTAGTGAACTCTACTTGGTGAACTTAAGGGTCAGCTAATGATTAGGTAGATTTCTTTAAACATCTGAGACCAGTAAATATTTCAGCCTTTGTCAAGGGGCTCTGTGTGCATACCGGAGCTCATCCTTAGCCTTTGCCTCCTTCCTACAGAGTCAAGGTCAGTCTAGAGATAAGAGCCTCAGGTCTTACCACGCTTTTCCTGAGCATGCATTGAGCTCTACACATTTATGTGTCCTTCTAGATGTCCTGGAATATGTCAGTTTTTCAAAGCTGTGTGAATATTTTATTCCCCAGACTTTTCTTTTGTTTGCCTCAGTTGTTATCCACTACCTTTAATAATTTCAAAGTTAAACACTTGCCCATAATTGTTCTCAACAAACACTTCCTGAGGGTAAAACAGTCTAGTTGAAAACAGTCTTGCAAGCAAGGTCTTCCAGTAAGTCAACAGACAAGTCAAAAAATGGCCTTTGCTGGAATAAAGTTTTGAAAGAGCTCTAGCTTTGTTTTACTCCCTATGATGGTGCTAGGATGCACTAGGAATGCAAACTGCCAAGGAGCGAGGGAGTAGGGATGCATCTGGCACAAATTAAAATGTCACAGAGCTTACTGTTCTTACTAGGGGTATGGTCATTTTTTTGTGATTAGATATTTCTTGAGTTCCCACAAACCTTTGGTTAGTTTCCAGAGTTCATAAGAAATTGATTCAGATAATTTTTGCCATTTTTCTTGTTGCTTTTATGTAAGATAGAGATTTGTAGGAGTTATTTACTTTGTCATTTTTATTGACATACCTTTGGATTTACTGACGTGCCTTTGGGTTAGGAATTTTCCATTGTTTTGATTTTCCTAGTTTCTTTTTGCCTCACTTTTTATCTTGTCAAAAGTACTATACTTTCCTCATAACCTCAGAGTTACTCAGACTCAATTATACTGTGTTGTCTAGAAATCACCTTCTTCCTGAAACTATTACCTCTGACTTCAGTCTGACTGATTTCTCTCTAGTTCTGCTATTTAGCTACCATCCTATACTTCTAGATTAAGTGCACTGTTTTTGTTTTTATGGGGGGGTTGGGGGGGGTCCAGTTGACTTTTGTTTTACGTTTTCATTCTCATTTTGTTTTTCTCAAAGTGATATGTGTCAGAGTTAAAAAAAAATGCTCATGGGATTCAAGTCAAATCACCTCAGAGTTCTTATATGTCTTAAAGTGTTAATATTTTAACCTTTTGTTTATTTCATAATTTCAACACATTTAGAATTCTGTCTTAAAATAGCTCTCCCATTGGAAGATTAAAGATGCTTCTTTTGGGGGCTGGAGCTGTGTAGCGCAGTGGTAGAGTGCATGCTTAACACATGTGAGGCACTGGGTTCGATCCTCAGCACCACATAGAAATAAATAAAGATATTGTGTGTATCTACAACTTAAAAAAAAAAAAAAAGACACTTCTTATGTCCAGTGTTACTAATTCAAAAAGTCTCATCCTTCAGATTCTTTGTGAGTAAACTTTGTCTCTTCCACTTTGGAACTCTGAGGACCTTTTTTAAAGCATTCAATGTTATGAAATTACATGATCTTATTTAAATTATTCTTCATTCATTCTGCTTAGCTCTCAGTAGATTGTTTCAATCTGAAGGCATATTTTTCTTCAGCCCAGGGAAATTTGTTTATTATTGTCATAATTTTTGAAATGTCCAATTAATTGCTTAAATTGATCTCTATATCTCTATTTTTATTTCTTTGACTTTTATCTTATGGCCTTTCTATTGAAATTTTTATTTTAGCCACTATGTTTTTAATTCTTGTGTTCTTTCTTTTTGGTTTACTATCTCTTTTTTATTTATTATTTATTTTTTAGTTGTAGATGGGCCCAATACCTTTATTTTATTTATTTATTTTTATGTGGTGCTGAGAATTGCACCTAATGCCTCACACATGCTAGGCAAGCACTCTACCACTGAGCTACAACCCCAGCCCCACTAGCTCTTTTTTCATATTTTATCCTGGCTCCACTGATGCAGTATCTTCTCAGATCTTGTAAGGATATAAAATTGAAATATTTGAATAAATGTTTTTCTAATTAGCTCTGTAATCTTTGTTTTTAAGTTTTTCTATTCATGCTGCTGGTTTCAAAAGCTGTAATGCCCCCTAATAGTTCTTTTATTTCTTTTTTTTTTTTGAATTTTATTCATTATTTACTGTATAGCTCAATATTCAGCTTAGGCTGAATTCAGAAGTTTGAAAGTACTATTACATGTCATACCATTTTGCAAAGGTAATTTACCCACAACTTAAATTCACCCTATTTTTATTAATTGTATCTACAGATGCTGAACTTGTTTCTTTTTCTTCTATAGTTGACTCTGTCCCTCAGAATCTTCAGCATTGATTCTGAATCTTTTGTTTCTTTTCTTTTAAATTTTTTCCCTGTTCTCTTGAATGTGGGGCAGTGTTGACAGTTTCTCTGTTGTGTGTCAGTGATCTGTTCTTCCCACCATATGACAGCTGAGTGGTAGACCGCTTAGCTTTACTTTACAGGGTTTGAGACCTTGGGTGTCCCAGTGCTTGAGTGAATAGGACTTCACTTGGGGCATTCATATCCATATCATGCTCCTCAGATACCTGGTGGATTTCTGAAAGAAGGCTATCCTTTGCTCTGGGACAAACAGTGGAATCCTGCCTCTCCTGGCAGGGCTTCCATGCATGCACCTGTTCCCTGGGGCTAGCTCCCAGCTATTCCCCTGTGTCCCTGACCTCACCTTTGCTTCCATGCCTGCTGACTCCCAGCTGGAGACCCTAGCTGTCCCTGACTCTGTAGATCTATTGCGTGTTGCCATTCCTTTTTCTATTTTCCATAGGTTTGTTAACATCTCAAAAAAATGGGAGCTCCTAAGGAGCTCCCACTTTTTCTCCTTTTACTAACTGAGATTTTGTTCTTTGTTAATGTCATTTCTGTAGGCTGCAGGTCAGAGTGATATCCTTCTTTTCAAGGTGTGATATTTTCAACGAGTATATCTTGTCTGATTTTTTTCCCCTTGAGGATTTAGTTCATTCCTCTGGATAGGCCATGTGAGAATCTTGCCCAGAGTTGGAAATTATCATGTCATGTAAAGCTGCTAGGAGAATTTATTTGTTAAAGTGAGCTTGGGACTCCAGTACTAAGGGAGTCTTGACCTGCAGTCTGGTCATCACCCACAGAAATTCACAGACTGGATTTGGCCTAGGATTTATGAAGATTCATCCAGAAATGAGCTGGGCTTCATCATGTTTTCTTATGTTCTTTTGCTGTTAGAAGGTGGGCAGTGCTGTGTGATTCTGCTCTACAGGACTGCAGCTCTCCCATGTGCTATGGTCTAGGCTGAGCTCCTTTAGCCTCTGGGGAGGTCAGGGGAAACACCTACTTCCTGTCTCTCTCTCTCTCTCTCTCTCTCTCTCTCTTTAAAGAGAGAGAGAGAGAGAGAGAATTTTTTAATATTTATTTTTTACTTTTCAGTGGACACATCTTTATTTGTATGTGGTGCTGAGGATCGAACCCACTGCCGCGCACATGCCAGGCGAGCGTGTTACCGCTTGAGTCACATCCCCAGCCCATACTTCCTGTCTCTTCTGCTCACCTTCTTAGCCTGAGAGAGAGTCTCCCTAATTGAAGATAGTAGAGGGATTTGGGTAGAAAACCAGTAATTTCCACCGTAGCACCTGATGTTGTACTTATGTTGAGAAAGATTTTCTGGTGTGAGCTGACAGGTTACAGTCTTTTCTACAGTGAATACTTGTATGAGAGGTTAGTGCAAGGGGACCTCCTGGGAGGATGCCTCTCTGAATCTGTACTTGAAACTGGCAGTGCAGCCTGACACAAGTGGAATGTTGTGGCTGAGTTTTCCCAGGGGTCCTGTGTCCTCTAGGGCAGCGCTTCTGCCACCTCCTCCCCTGAATGTACACATAGTCTTTCATTGAGAAGCATCTGATGGGGCAATCGCTGCACATGGTCACTCCCTTTTCTTTTGTATTCATGGGTATTTGAACTATGCTTAAGCTATAGTATCATTTCATTTGTAAATACTAAACTCCACTTGGAAAATTCTGTAATTTTGAGGATTTTATTTTTCAGTCATTTTCTAAGCATTTAATGAGCACCTGCCAGATAGTCTCTAAACTGTTGTAATTCCACAAACTTACTAGAAAAATGCTTCAAAAGTACTTTCTGCCAATTTCTATTTAACCTGTACATTGTACAAATATAGGTTGAACATCTGTAATAGAAAAATTTCATATTTCTGATTTTCAGATTAGGGATACTAAATCCTTGACGTGTCTATAGAAATATCCCCAAATCTGAAAAACTCCAAAATTGGAAATGCTTATGGTCCCAAGCATTTCAGACAAGAGATACTCAGCCTTTACTCTTACAAAAGGATTTTTACATGATAAAACACGTAGATTTTAGAATTTAAAAAGAGTGAGTGTAACATTCAAAGAAGAGTTCTGTTTTCTTTCCTCCTTCAATTGCTGATCCTAGGACCTCTTGTGGGCATTCACCCTGCTTTGGAGAGTGTTGGCTGGGCTACATGGTGTGAAGTAAAGAAAACCTGTTCCCAGTAGTTCCCAATCAAGTGTGGAGACAGGTGGTGGGACAGGGAGTGTGCCCAGGACAAGGCAGGCATGTAACTGGTTTCTTCTCAGGACATGCATAGAAGGAGGAGGATAACCTAAGGCTTCTCAGAACATGGTTTTGTAAAGAACCAAGGCAAAATACAAACCAGAGTAACTGGACTCATTGTCCTAGGTGAAGGCTGACCTTTTGGTCACAGGCTATGCAGCGACTTAGAGAGAGAGGCTGTGCTTGTCTTTTGCATGACAGCAAGCAGTCCTAGCATAAGGCTGTATTATAACTGTCCTGGATGTGGTCCAGGGCTGGGTTTCTATATCCTCCAAGGGAAGCCAGGGAAAACACCCACCACCTGTCCCCTCTGCTTACCTTCCACCGTGACAATCAGTTTCCCCAACTGGAGAAGGTAAATGGGACTTGGGTAGAAAACTAGTAACTTCCACCATAGCACCTGATGTTGTCGTTTGAGAAAGACTTTTTGCTGTGTTTGCCTGAAGGAACTGACAATGTGCCGGTAGCTCTGGATATGGATTAGTCTGGAATGGCTTTCTTTACACAGATGCCTAGTTAAGCTGATGAGTGTTATAGTATGCAAATGTGTACCAGAAATGATTGTCTTTCCATCATACAGCACACCAGTGACCACCCTCACAGGTGAGATAATTTTCTTCTGTGTTCCAGGTCTCAGTGGTCCTTAGTAGTGGCTCCATCCGTGTGGCCATGCTGGAAGAAAGCGGGGAGCGGGTTCTCATGGAAGGGAAACTCACCCACAAGATCAACACGGAGAGTTCCCTCTGGAGCCTCGAGCCAGGGAAGTGTGTTTTGGTAAGTGTGGGTATGTGTGTGCAGAGCTGCCAGGTAGGTTTCGAACTTGATGTAATACCCCTTGACCCAGTCTTTACATTTCAGCAGCCAGATCTTGACATTCATGCAGTCGGGGCAAATGGAATTTCTTGAGCATTTCTGCTTACTGCTCAGAGTGCACCTTTGTGGGTCTTCCCATTTGCAGCCTCAGCCTTCAGGGTCTTGGTTATTCCGTATATGTAACACAAAAACAAGTACACTGAAAAAAAAAGTGGGTTGAATTTTTCCAAATGCCAATCTAGTGGGTGAGAGCTAATAAATTCAGATAAACAGGTTTATTTGACTAAGTGATTCTCACCCAAAAGCTGGTAAAACATAACTTAAATGTTGGAACAGTGAAATTAAGTTGTAAATTCAAATTAAGTTGTAAATTAAAATGTTATCAATTAATAGTTTCCCACAAATTGGGCTGCACACCTGAGCCAGGTATGTCGGCTGCTAAGTCACCTCTTCTGTGGCAACTCTGATCCCTGCTAGCAGAGATTGTGTGCTACCTAAAAGGAGGCTTCCTGCAGGAAAATTGGTGCATGGTGTATTTTGAACTAACTTTTTGTTTCTTCTTTCCTTCTATGGAGGTGCTTAAGTGGAGCATGGTAGAGATGAAAAGAAAAATATAGTTTCAAACCAAAAAAACCTCAAAGTTTTATACAAATATATTCTTTATATGTGCAAAGTGTTCAGTAAAAAAAAGAAACAAGGATCTATTCAATTTCTGTAAGTGGTACTCAGTGGTGGTGGACCTGTCTGAGCCATCCTGGCTGGTGTCAACAGGGCAGAGAGCATTACAGACCCATAGGCACTCTGTCCTGGCTGCCTGCATGCTAAGAGGGAATACATGGTCCAGGGACTAAGTGGGGAAGGTGCTGTCAATGCCCTAGCTCCATCTCATCATTAAACCTGGAAAATGGTGTTTATTGTGGGTTATGTAGGGGTACCCACTGACCCAAGCACAGATAGCAAGTGCTCAGTGCTGCCAGGGCTGTGGCTTGCTCTCTCGCCTAAGGTCCTTTGTGAGATATGCAGAGTTTCCAGCAGTGGGACTGGACTCTGCCTGTCCCTGGTTCTGATTTTCCCAGGCACCCAGGCACACCTCTGCTCACAGAGGTGATACTCATGGGGTCTGACACAGGGCTCCAGGCAGCCTTGTACAAGCCAAGGTAGTTCAATTTTTGTTTTATATCTCACTCTGTCCCACATCCTGTGCTGAGGTAGCATTCAGCCAGAAAGAAGAAAGTGCTCTTCTGTTCATGAGTGCTGTGACAGTGTGTCAGTTGACTCTTTAAAGGTTGACTTTGGGCATCAGCTTGACTGGCTTGTAAGAACTGGTAAATATTTACAGATATGTCTGTGAATATATTTCAGAAAATTGGCATGTTGGCTAGAAAACTTGAAAGGGGAAGACCTGCTCTGAATGTAGGCAGCACCATCAGGTAGGCTGGGGCCCAGATGGAAGAAAGGAGAACATCTTTCTCTCTGGCTCTTCCTTCCTGAGTGGGCATACTTTTCCTGCCCTTGAACATCAAACTCCAGGTTCTTTGGTCTTTGAACTACAGGACTTGCACCAGTGGCCCAACAGAGGGCCCTTGGGCCTTCAGTCTCTGACTGTATCATAGGTTTCTCTCAACCTGGGTATCTGGTTTCTTGTACTAAGTAGCTTTAGCTTCCCTGGCTTTCCAGAATGCAGATGGAACTTTTCAACCTCTGTTATCATGTGAGACAATCAAATAAATGAAAACACCACACACACACACACACACACACACACACACGGCGGTTTGGTTCTGTCTCTCCGGAGAACCCTGACTCATATAGCTGTTATCATCCTGGCAGCTTAGTCCCTTATCCCTATACCAAACCATATAAAACCTGGGTATCAAGGCAGTACTGAGATAGCTGCAGGCTGCAGCCTCCTGTGAACACCACTGACTCCTTTCTGTTGAGTCCTGTTTGACATCTAAGTATCCTCACAGCCTGTACTTCACTCGGGCTTTGCACAGTTGTTGAGATTTAAGAATGTGAGCAACACACTGACTGTACTGGCCACCTGAACCACACTGGGTCTTTGTGACGCTAGGGCCTCTATCCCAATGTACTGTCTGGAGCATCCCTGCCTCCTGCCTTTAGTTGAGCTTTCAACAACCTTTCTTCTCCTTTCTTCCATCTGGGCCCCAGCCTACCGGATGGTGCTGCCTACGTTCAGAGCAGGTCTTCCCCTTTCAAGTTTTCTAGCCAACATGCCAATTTTCAGTGCAGATTGTGGGGAAGGTCTCAGTATTCTGAGTAGTCCCTCTGTGAGTGGGGATCCCTTGGCAAGCCCTCTTCACGTGGTCTACTGCACTTTGAAGCTGATAACTTCCTCACCTGTGACAGTTATGACTGACATTTGTGACTGGTCTCTAAGCCCATAGCCATGATATTCAAAACCTGTTGGAGTTATAATCTGCCAAAGATTCCTTTTACTTTACATTATTTCTGTAAAATATGATTATTACAATATTGCTCACCTCTTAAGGGTTTTCATTGCTAGAGGTGACTCTGACTTCTTCATGGATATTTCATAGCCATGTTACTTTTTTTGAATGTCTTGTAAACTTGTGTGTACAAATACAAATGGAATAAGATATGGTCAGATCCCAAAGCATTAATATCTAATACTAATGGTCATCATTTATTGAACATGTTGCTGAGCCAGGATTCAGGTGAGGTGCCTTACAATGCTGTTTGGCGCTTTGCAAACTCGTTTTATAGGTTATGATATTGAGATTCTAAGATGGTAAGTAGATGTCCAGGGGTGGAGGTAGGCCATGAAGCCACACCTGCCTGATCTTAGAGGGCTCCTTTCCTGGGGGAAGGCTGTTACTGTCAGTGGATAGCATTATATTTCTATCATAGCTTCACTTTGAACTACAGAACTTGCACCAGTGGCCCAACAGAGGGCCCTTGGGCCTTCAGTTTCTGACTGTATCATAGGTTTCTCTCAACCTGGGCATCTGGTTTCTTATACTGAACAGGGTCTACAGAAAAAGGAGTAAAGGGTCTACAGAAAAAGGAGTCATGTAGAGCATCATAACCCTCTTGCAATGGCTCTCCCATCAGCTAGGTCCCAACCTGCACCTGGGGTCACCTCTGACTGGGGTGTAGAGCTCTGCCTGACTCTCCCCATTCCTAACCATATAGCCCCAGCATAGTAAATGTTGAGTGTTAAGGAATGTTACTGTTTATGGGAGCTGAGGGCTTACTGTGTTTTTGATTTAATTATTTATTTATTGGTGACTTTTTGGGGCCAGATTTGTCTTCTCATCTTGTATCTGAGATAATATTGTAAATCAGTAAGCAGATTGTTTTGATTCATGAGGATCCTGATTACCTTCCATGTATTACACTGCATCTGCTGTATGGGACCTGACACAATGTCTCCCCTGAGCATGTGGATGCAGAGAGGGGGTTGCTAATGATTGGGGGCTGGCTTTGGACCATCACTGTAGCCTATGGGAGGCCATCCTCACACGTGATTTGAATTACCACCCTGGCTGGTAGAGAGGCACTTAGGCACATCCTGTGTCTAGAGCTTTCCCCACCCTTCTCAGGTCTGAGGGCTTGTCCATGCGGAGACGTGTCTGGCCACTACCCCGAAGACCCAAGCGTCGCCTCTGACCTTGGGATGCTGCCCCCCTTAATCTTTTGGATGGGATTTTCCCCAGAATTTTTTGTTCCCCAATAAAAATCCACTCCCTGGCGTGCTCTCTCTCTCGCTAGCCTCTTTAGCAAACCTTGCCACCACAATAGGTGGCTGGAGGCTGGAGTTAGGAGGAGCCGCCCTGGAGCTGGTTTAAAGGTAATTAGGGTCTTGTCTCTTTGATTCAAAACTCCCTAGAGGTTTCTCATGTTTCGAACCTTCATTCATGAAGCCGGCGCTGGTCAAGGGCTAAAGTAGCCACTATAGATTTCTTTTCTTGTCCTTCAGACAAGGCAGAGCGCCTGGCCTGATTGATGTCCACATTAGTTGGCTACTTATCTTTAAAATCCAGACCTCTATAGGCACAGATTGTAGTCAAGGAGATGAAGTCGAGGGTATGTTCTATGGACTCCAGAAGATATTTTATGACAGGACCTTTTTGCTGGTGTGATTAAGTTAAAGACCACAAAATGAGAGTTTCCTGGGTTACCTGGGTGGATCCTAAATCCTGTGACAGGTATCTTTATAAGAGACAGAAGAGAAGACACATATAGAGAAGGCATATGAAGACTAGGCAGAGACTTGAGTGATGAGGCAGTAAGCCAAGGAATGCCAACAGCCTCCAGAAGCTGAAAGAGGCAGGAGGGATCCTCCCCTGGAACTCTCAAAGGAGCACAGTCCTGTCAACACCTTGTTTTGTGATTTCTTTGCCTCCAGAACTATAAGAGAGTGGATATTTGTTTTTTACATCCCCTTGTCTGTCATAGCACCTTCTTTTTGTCATAGCAGCCCTGGAACACTTGTGCAGGGCTCCCCTTGCAGCTGCTATGAGGAGGGACGGTATTTGGAGCCATCACTATCACTCCTAACTTTACAGTAAGAGCTTCTGACCTTCTCACCTCCTTAAAGGTGAGTGCAGACATGCCACTGGCTTATTAACAATTTCCACGTGGACTGCTTCTCTTCTCCTGTGCAGTGGATCCCATACCACACAGCCAGGGCAGGCAGGGGTGGCAGCTAAAACCGTGTGACAGCTCTTGCCTCCCTCCCTCCCACTCTTGAGAATGTTAAATGAGACTTCTTGACTCAGGCAAGCTACTTGCCTGGTTACGGCGCTATAAAGTCAGCCGTGGCAACAGCGCCAGCTTCTTTTCCTGATGTCTCATTCAGTCCCAGAAGCCAGGCACTTGGCTTGTACATTGTCCTCATTTCTTCCTCCATTTGGGAGATGATAGGCTGCCCTCCACACTGTGTAAATGGTTGTAGGAGGGTAGCCACTCTCTGCTGCGGGGGTGAGGGGTACTCTCAGACATGTCTATATTGAAAATGGTGGTAGAAACTACATAGGAGGAGACTGCCATTTCACATGCACATCTTCATGTACTGACAATAATGTACAAACAAAGCCATTTAACATTGGTGAAGTAGCTCTAGAATATTCTTTGAGGAATTAAACCTTGAAGCTCAGGCTTTAAAATTCACTGCAATGTATTTGTTTATGATTTTTGAACCATGTGAGTATTTTTATATAAGCTGCACTCCCTTCCCTCCTCCTGATTGAGATGATTTCATGAAGTTATTATTTCTCAAAAGTGGAATTCCAGGGTAATTACAGTCTATGAGCCTTTTGCTGTGGTTCTCCCTAGAGGATGGATTGTTACTGGAGTGTTGCCAGTGATGCATGTGCCTGCATCCCCATGTAACCATAGACATGAATTTCTCAAATGCCCATATCTTTACTGGTTTATCTGGACACCACTAGTTGTTCCAGTTGGCTTTCTTGTGAAGATGAACTGGTCCATTGTCTATCTTTCCTGGTTGATGAGCCATTTTCCCTTCTCGGATAATCTTTCCTACCCTGTGAGTCTGTCCTTATGAATCACTAAATAGACTTCATAAATTCAGAGTAGAAGCTACAGATTAAATTAGTTTAGCATTTTTGGCAAGAGCCTTAAGCCTGGGAATTCTTACATGAAATGAAATGTGAGCCCTTGTGTCTTTAGTGTGAACACTGTCTCCAGGGCATTATAGTGTTTCCAGGCATTACAGTACTTCACATTGTGCCTATCCCTGGATTCTAGTAGGGAGGAGCTAAGGCTTAGGGATTGCACAGAAGGTAGTGGCCCACGGTAGCCTGTCAAGAGTAGGAGCAGGATTATTTCCTGCAGTGCTGGCTTAAGGTGCTTCCTGAAGTGCCTATGTAGACAGGCCCATAGCCCCTCTTCTCATGCAGTGGGATGAGGGCATGGGTCGTAGTTTCGCATTGCCCCATCATCCCTGGCACTCAGAATATGAAGGTTTTCTGCTTCCTTGGGTAAAGCTATGTGCCTTCTAACTACACCCAGTCCATGGCCATGTGGCCCACATCTTCTCTGTGGTTGGTGTCAAACCCAGCAAGGACCCCTGCCATGCTCTGTCAATCCACCCTGTTAACTGCCCTTGTTCCAAGGTGCCTTCCTGGAAGGAACATCCCACAACATTCCCATTGGCCCAAACTCAATCACACAGGCAGCTGTGAGGAGTAAAGCCGTCCTCACTGGGCACATTGCTTCCCTGAATAGAAATAAGGTTCCGTTACTAAGGAAGGAAAGGGATATAAATGCTGGTGAGTCATCAGCACAGATCAGGGGATGCTGAGGTAAGTTTATTCACATTGAGGGTGAAGTTTCTGTGAGGACATTTTGGGAGCACTGTTCAGCCAACAGTCTGGGTTTCTCAGAGAAATGGATTGTGGGTGTAGGACCAGATAGATAAAAGAACATGGGGTGTCTTATAACACTGAAAAAGAGAACGTTCCCAGAAAATGGTGGGTCCAGAAGGGTACAGTGACCTCCATGGACCTTATCTGGGGTCATCGTACTCCAACACAGCGAAGGATGGCTTTGAGCAACTGTCTGCACCATGAAGAAGCAAGGGATCCAGGAGGCAGTGCTGACAGCAGCAAGACAGATGGCTTCCTTATAGAGGAGAAGGTGCTACTTCAGTAGAGCCCATGCCACCATCAGATGTCCCAACGTTTGTGGGAAAGGTAGGACCAGACAGGAATCCTCACAGGGGTTCTGAGGAAGACAGGTTTGCACCTCAGTTACTGTATGGCAGGTGGCCCAGAAGAACACCTCCTCAAGGTGCCTGCAGGTGAACATATGCAAGTCCAGCTGGGCATACACAGTCGCATTCATTGGTAGACACCAGATGAGATAGAAGGATTATGTAAATGTTTCAGATCAAAGTGGGTAGGAAGGGTCCTGCCCTGGAGGGAAGGTGAGGCAAAGTTGTTACCTCAGAAAACTGTTTACCGTTAGGAGAAGGTTTACCTTTGGGCAAAGGGCAGGAAGTGGGTAGAACTCTCACCTAGCATGCATGAAGCCCTGGGTTCCATCTCCATTACCAAGGAGGGAAAATAATAGGGCAGAGGGCCAAAACAGATTCAGCTTCCTCTTAAATGGTTCAGAAAAGCCATTATGTTTGTTTTATATATTCATATATTACACATACAGAGCTGGACAGAGTGTACACCTGTATGACTAAACACCTGTATGACTGTCTTTGTACTTATTTTGTTGTAGCAACTTACAAATTTGAAATTATTTCCAAATAAAAGTTTAAAAAAACATGAGCTTATACTCTGAGCCCACCAAAGGAAACTCAGTATCATTAAGGGAATGAAATCACAACGACCGAGAGATGCCTCTTTACCTCCATGAGAATGGCTACTGAGAGGCCAAAGGTGCCATCCTGGAGTAGCTACAGTGCTGGCCACAGCTCTTGCACTGCTAGTGAGCGTGGACACCATGTACCAGTATGGACACAGCCTGACACTGCACTCTTGGTGCCAACCAAGGAAAAATGGAAGCATGAAGATTTTTTCACAGCAGCTTCTTATCTAATTGCCAAACCCTGGGAACACCCACATGAACATGGACAGATGTGTGGTCACCTGCATCATGAAATAGTCTGGCCAGATGTCAAAGCCTACATACTCAGGGAAGGAAGTACAGACACAAGGCTGTAAGCTATATGATTCTTTGTAATGGCATTCTGAACACTGACAAGATGGACACAAGATGAACGTCATAGGCTGAGGTGAAGGGGAATAGGGTGCCTAGGGTATAGGGGTTTACAGTGGCTCAGGGAGATGTAATATCAAGCGGTGAGTTACTGTGTGCACACTATACCACCACAATAGTGACTTGTTATAAAAAGTCACAAAATGTTAAAACAAGTCAAATACTAAGCAAATCATCAGACTACTTGTCCAAGGGTGTTGTCCTTAGCTAGGGACCTGTGAAGTCCATTCTGGGAACATTTCTCCTCTGTCCTTTTGATCCTTCTGCCCCGCCCCCCATTCTGGCCCAGATATCAGAGATGGCTTTGAAAGATCTGTGTACTCTGAACCCTTGAGTAGTTTTGAAGATTAAATGCCCCAAGATTTAGATCTGAGGCCTCCTAGAAGTACCTTCCAAGGAAAGTATTTAAATATGGGAAACAAGAGCAGTTATGTAGAATGTAAGGAGATTCCGAGCGTAAAGAAACTAGTCAGCTCTAAGACTTTTGGGGCATGGGGCCATTTAAAGAAAAGCAGATGGGGACCTACATTTGGGGGTTGTGGGCCAGAATGAGAGGTGAATTCTTCAAGGGACCAGTGTGGAGGAAGACAGACTAATGAAGTGAAGAAGAATGTTAGAATGAACTCATTGAGGATGATTATCATGTTAATAATGCCATTAATCTTACTCTTTTTACTAGTTTGATTATTCTTAAATAATAGAGTACTAGGAGATTAATCTAAAAGTGCTAAATAAATATTTACTAAAATTTTGGAAGTGAGACATTGGTCTTCTGGGCCTTTATAAGAACCTCAGGTCCTGTTTGCTGCTTCAGCACTGAAGGCAGCTCAGGCCTCTACAGTGATGAGAGGTCTACTGAAGGCAGAGGAGCAGGCATGTTTACATGCAGTCAGGGTAAAGGACAAGTGGTGCCAGTCACACACTTAAGAATGGCTGTAATAACAAAAATAGCAGGTGTCAGCGAGGATGTAGAGAAGTTGGAACCCTTATGCCTGCTTGTGGGAATGTAAAATGGTACAGCCTCTGTGGAAAACAATCTGGTGGTTTCTCAAAAGGTTAAATGTAGAATTACCATATCACTCAGCAGTTCCATTCCTAGGTAAATGTACGCAAATGTTCTCAGCACCATTATTCACAATAACCAAAAGGTAGAGACAGCTCAAGTATCCAGCAACAAATGAACAGATAAGTAGAATGTGTTGTATCCATGGAATGGAATATTATTCAACCTGAAATGGAGTGTAGTTCTGATGGATGAACCTTAAGGATTAGGTGAAATAAGCCAGACACAAAGACAAATATTGTAGGATTTCATTTGTGTAAAATGTCCAGAATAGGTAAATCCTATAAAGACAAATCATTCGCAGTTGCCAGAGGTAGGGGGAAAGGTGCTTAAGGGAAGGATTAGGGTGAAGTAAGGAGCGACCACTGAGTACAGGGCTTCTTTTTATGAAAATATTTTGAAGATAAAGGTGATGGTTGCACCCTCTAGTGAATGTGTTAAATGCTACTGAATCATTTGCCTATGAATAAAATTTTATGTTTTATTAAACTTCACCTTAATTTAAAAGTATATTTTTAAGGCTGGGGTCATAGCTCAGTGTTAGAGCGCTTGTCTAGCATGTGTGAGGCACTGGGTTCGATTCTCAGCACCACATATAAATAAAATGAAGGTCCACTGACAACTAAAAAAAACATGTATTTTTTAAAAAGAATATTTTTACAAAGTGAAACTCACATCTCATTTCAAGATATATCAGTGGTGCCCATGAGAGGCATCAGACAGCAAGGTAGCCATCTTCAAGACCCTACCATCCAGTATACCTGGCTACTTATGGTGGCCAGGTATGCCCTGGACATGTTGGAGGGAACTGGATGTTTTTACTTAAATGAATTTTATTTTAAAATCTACTTGATATAGTCATTGGAAAACTTTTAAGTATTTTTGAAACAACATGAGCATATGAATCTGCTCTTAATTATAAATTTTATGAAATCTAAATACAGATCAAACATTTCTGATGAAAAAAAGTACAAGGCTCTTCTCAATTTTTGTTGGGTTTGCTAATGCATGTGTGGACACAAGGACATGGTGGTGAGTCCTCTCCCTTCTGCTGAACAGACAGAATGAGCCCCCTTCCTAAAATATGCCCTCTCCCTCTTCTTGGGCAGACCAGTGAATTATCTTCAGTTCATCTCCTACTGTGCTCACTGAAGTCAGGCATGTCTGTAGTCCTGCGTCTGGTCTTGCAGTGTATAAAGGCCCAACAGCAGCAATGGGGCCCCCAGACTTGCTGTGTCAACCAGCTGACCTCAGGATGCTATTAGTGGGCTGTTGGCATACCTGGGATTTGGAGGGTTTGCCCTTACTAAATAGGGATAATAGTGTGCATGTTACAGGGCTTCTGAATTCTAATAGTATGTTGTGTAGTTCTCAGTAATGATAATTACTAAAGAAAATAATAGTAAAAACTTTAAAAATCTTTTCAGAATTTACAGTTTTATAAGTGCCTCAAAAATCTCTGAAACAGGAAACAGTGTATTTCCCACCTGAGAGGGTTTTTTGTTTGTTTGTTTTTTATGCTTTCTGTTCATTAAAGATGGGGCAGAGTTCTCAGCCTGGAGTCTCTGGAGGTACAAACTGAAGTTAGCAATAGGTCAGCTCAGTGGAGTATCTGGATTGGAAGTTTCATCCTGAATTTAAATTGGGCATTGCAGAACAGGAATCATTTATTAGTGAAGCTGTCATCTGGTGGCATATGCAATCTCCCCTTTTCTTTACTCCCCCTCTGCTCTGGGAGCCAGGAGTGGAGGTTTTTGAGATGCTGACCTCATGTCATGATTGCAAGTTTTTGTGTTGATTTTCCTAGTTCTGAAAAACTTTCCCTTCTGTGTGTGTTCTACAGCCCCTTCCACCTCACCCTCTTATATAAGAGAAGGAGTTTATGGGGAGTTAGTCCAGAGGTCTGCAGGGCCAAGTGCCCAGCATGGTGTGGGTGGGTTTGGTCAGCAGGGGCTCAAAGGTGGGAGGTAGAGGGACCTTATTAGGACTACCATGCTCCCTATGGGGTGCACAACATCTCTGATTAAATAGGTGGCACCTTCTGTGGATACTCTTGGCCATCTGTCATGATTGCCTAGAGTGTGGCTTTCACCCCTGGTCAGTGGTTCTGTTAGATGCTCGTCTGTGAGAAGAGCTACCCTCACTTGGCAGTCCTTGCCACCTTTTCTCCCTTCTGTGAGGATTAAACAGTTTCATCCCACTGGAGTCACAGGACAAGGTGGGGAAAAATCCACTTGTTCCTTCATGGTTTCTCTGGTAAGAATTTTTTTATGAACCCAGCTACTGACCATGAGGGATACAGCCAGTTTGCCCAGTCCCTGTGCATCCCTATGACGACTGACCTCAGGGGATAGTGTGTCCTGGCTCTTTTCTGTTTGTCTCTGTGGATCTGGGGCCTTGCCATTTGTCTCCGTGGCAGACTGAGCAGCAGGTGCCCTTGGGCACAAACTATGGTACACGGCTAATTCCTTGCTCCCTTGCTTTAGTCCCGCTCGGCTTTGTGTTTCTGTAATGAGTTTTGCAGATCTCAACACTAAGGACTGTACCGTGAGGCTCGGTGAGTCTGGGCTTTCCTGGAGAGGTGCCCAAATTGGCATGGACCAGGTTTGGGGCACTCCTAATGGGGCTTCTTCTCCCAGAGCCATCTCCGTCTGTGGAGCTGGAGAACTCCCACAGAAAGCAAGCCCAGCTCTAGGGAGGGAATGGAGATGGGCACGTGGGCCCCATGTTGGAGAGTGAGGGGGCCCTGGGAGATTCTGTCATACATTAGGCCAAGCTCTTCATCTTATAATCCCAGTCACCTAAACATGGCAGGAGACTGGTGTTCTCATAATAACAGAAACTCAAAAGCCAAGTGAAACTGCAGTGAGGGAGCAAGGAAGAACATCAAGAGATGGCAGGAAACTCTTGGAAGCAAGAAAGATCATTGAGGTAGGAGGTAGTTTATAAGAGTTGGGCAGGGACAAGATCCAAATAGGCAGTAAAGATCTGGAGAGGCACTTTTTTTGTGGGGGTGAGGCAGGGAGATTACTGGGGATTGAATCCAGAGGCACTTTACAACTAAGCTACATCCCCAGCCCTTTTTAAAAAATTTTTAGTTTACATATATATATATATTTTTGTTTTGTTTTGTTTTGTTTTGTTTGTTTGTTTGTTTTGAGACAGTAGCTTGCTAAGTTGCTGAAGCTGGCCTTGAACTTGCAATCCTTCTTTCTCAGTCTCCTGAGTCACTGGGATTACAGGCATGCACCACTGCCCACTGCAGATAGGCTTTTCATGGCAAGATTGTGGCAGGCTAGGGTGGACCAGGACAAGGTCCAGATGGGCCAGGAGTATCTCTTAAGAGAATATCCTCTTGTGAATATGGACAGAGTGGGCATATATTGTCGGCATCATTCTGACTCTGAGGATCTGGGACCTGGTGGTGAAGGTCTGGGGTACCTGCAAGATGTAGGTCTCTTTGCTCCCATTATGTTCTTGGGCTCAAAGGTGCCTGAGAGTGTTCTGGCACACTTTCCTGTATGGTGCCTTCCTTTGAATGGTTGATCCTGGTCTCACCCTGAAATGTCTGTCTCTCAGCAGCCTCTCTGCTCTGTCCCTAGCTTTGGAGACCTGGCCTATGGCTGTCAGTTCCCATCCCTAATATAGTTCTCTATCCTGTTTGTCCCAGGTGAACCTGAGCAAGGTGGGTGAGTACTGGTGGAGTGCCATCCTGGAGGGAGAGGAGCCCATTGACATCGACAAGATCAACAAGGAGCGCTCCATGGCTACTGTGGACGAGGAGGAGCAGGCAGTCCTAGACAGGCTCACCTTTGACTACCACCAGAAGCTACAGGGCAAGCCTCAGAGCCATGAGCTGGTATGCACACTATGGTCTTCCTTGCCCTGGTGACAAGACTGCTAGCAGCAGAGGGGTGGGCAGTGTTGGTGGTGGGGAGGAGGGTGGTGGATGGGCCAGCCTTGCTTCAGCCTGCTGTACCACAAGCTGCCCTGCCAGTCTTGGCTCAGGAGGCCCAGGAGGGGCCCCATCTTACCTGCTTTTATCACCTGTTCCCTGCCTAAGGATTGGTACACACTGGTATTCCAGCCACATTCTCATATCCAAGCCAAGAGCCCAGGAGGCAGGACCTGGAAGGATGTTATGCAATGTGCCCTGCCCACACTGGAGCCTAGAAATGTCTAGTGTTGACAGCTCTTACCTCTGTGCCTCATCCACACATAACTTGCCTAGAGCTCCATGGGCCCCTCAGTGGAGGAGGGGAGAGCCAGCCTGTAGGGCCAGCCTGGTTTCTGACTGTGGAGGGCCTGATATAAGGCAGGTAGCTAGCAATTCACTCACTGTGAATGAATGTTGGGGCTGTGACTGGGGAGGTATGAGGTCAGCAGCTATTGGGGGATCAGGAGGCTGGTTCATGTCCGACCCATCAAAGAAAATGATTGATTAGAAAAACATGTTCACTTTTCCTTATTTTAATAATCCTACAGGTAGCTCCTTAGGGAAGAAAAGGCTGCTTTTCCTATTGTCACCTTCCAGGGTTTATCCATACAGTGCTGTAGGTTTGGACAGCAGCATGCACATGGACCAAATACAGCCTTGGATCAGTAGGGAAGGGTCAGCTGCTGGGCATGGGTCAGTGTCCAAAAAGCCACACAGATTCATATTTTCTTCTTTGTCTCTGGAAGAAGCCTCACTTTGTGGTTTGTCCCTTTCTTTTTGGGGTGGCAATACATATTGGGGGCTTCTGTATACTCTGCTGCTTTGTCAGACACTGTTTCCTATCTTCACAGATATGTCCCTATCTCTATAAAGTTGAGGTGCCTGGAAGTTTTGCTGCTTTCCTCTCCTTCCTAGGCCCTGCCACACCAGGGCATGTAGTGAGCACATACTATGTATGTGTAGGGTGGGTTGGCTAGCTGTAGGCTCTGCACACTACTCCTGGAATGATGGTTCCCCCCACCCACAAAAGCAAAATTGAGCTTTCTTTCTTGCTTGCTTTTTTTTTTTTTTTTTTGGTGTGGTGTCGGGGATTGAATCCAAGGCCTTGTGCGTGTGCGGCAAGCACTCTACCAACTGGAGCATTATCCCTAGCCCCAAGATTGAGTTTTCAAGGTCTCAGAATGTGGTTAGGCAGCTCAAGCAGCCTGGGTAGGGTTTGACCCCAGATCTAATTTCAGACCTTCCTGTCCTTGTGGACCTGGCTCCCTCAGCTCAGCCCATTCCTCTGTGGAAGAGAATGTTCCTTTCGGTTTGGCCCCCTTTTTCACCTAGGGCACAGTTTGGTTGAACAACATCTCTTCAGGGTCTCTGTGGTACAGAAGTCACAGAAAGCTCCCAGCATCATCTCAGATCATGTGGACAGCCAGAACTAAGTGATTGCAATTTAAGCTAGCCACTGCCCTTGCCTGTGAGCCTTTGCCCTGTGGGTAGGGCCTGAGGACCAGTCCATCCTGTGTCTGGGGTCAGCACTCAGAGGGCTGAGGTTGACTTCCCGGGAAAGAGAAACTATTTTGACTGGAGAGCATACATGCAGATGCCCATTGTGCTGAGAAAGTGAGAATTCTTCAGAAGCATATATTTGTGCCACAGGACAGAGAGGACAAGGACCCAAGATCCTCACATCTTCCCCAGATGCCAACATCAAGTTTTTGTTACAGAGAAACACTAAAAATTTAAATTTATTGTGTCTTCAGCTATATTTGCGCCAAGCTTCAGTGAGGTCTTGGTAGACTTAATTATGATATATGATATAAGCTAGAATGTTCTACAACTTTTTGCATCTCTGCCCTCAAGGTCCCTGTGATTACATCTCTTGCAGATGTAATCTGCAAAATACCAGTAATGTCATTTGTCTGGGAGTTGCCAATAGTACAGGATCTACATGGAGTATTGGGGCTTCTTGTTCTCTGTTTCCTTTTTTCCCCTCCCTGTATCCTTCCTTCTTCTTGACCTTTGGCTCATTCTCTCTTTCCCTTCTTTATACTCAGTGCTGATGTCCTCTGGCTTTGCCCAGTGTCACTGTCCTTGAGAGCTGACATGAGCTGGACATGGTGTTAGTCTCTGCATCCTCAGCAAGGGCAGACACAGATCTGCCTTGAAAGCATGGAGAGTCCTGCCACTTAAATCTGATCTCTCCAAAGACTAGTTCAGTCCAGCTTTGCAGTCTTATTGATGGTCCTCTTCAGGAAAAGGATGCTCTGTTTTTCTCATTCTTGGGGTCCTGTTGGGGGAAGGGGGGTCGGAGGGCGACTTGTTCTGGTGACTGCTATTCTGCCCACTGCCCAGGACTAGGAACAGAATCATCTGCTGCTTATCCCTAGAAAACTGAGGCAGCTTCCAGGAAAGTTTTACCAAAACAGATAGGCTTCACCGGGCAAGAAGTAGCAGCAGCATATACCATACATGTGCACCATGTATTTGTGCACTTACATGCAGCCTCCCCCTGGACTCCAGGGTACTATAGAGGAAAAAGCACTGCATTGGGCTATAGATGGCTTGCTACATCTATAGACGGCTGGACAACTGATTGTGACCAGCACTGGAGAGCTTAGGGGTTGGAAAGTAACTCAGTTAGGAAATATCCAAAGAAGAACCTTAAGGACACTATAGTCTAGTGCATAGATCTGTGTTTTGAGTCTAAACTGATTCAGCCATGAACTTGCAACATGGTCCAAGCAGCATGCCGATATTTGAGGGGTTGTATGACCTTGCCCAAAGGTCTACCCTGGGAGACCCTCAGCAGCCCAGGATTGGCAGCCAATGAGTAGGACTCTGGGTGACTCCTCACCAGGACTGACCTACTCTTAGATGACCAGAGAGCCTCAAGCCCCTAGGCTGTGGGTCTTAATGAACCCCCTTCTTGGAACTGTTGTCATTCAGAAGAATGTGTATCCCACAACCTGCCTGACACCAATGCCAAAGTGTCAGCTCCTCACTGGTCTTGGCACAGCTTGGGGAAAGGTTCTCAGTTCATGCGGGCCCTGACAACCTATGGGTTCCATATAAAATATCCTTAGCTCCTTTTTTATCAAATGAAGAAATAGACCCAGAAAGGTCCATACCCTTATGTGGCCTCATATAATTTAGTCACACTTTACTCTTTGTTATCAGGGTACCTCATGGGCAGAAAGACCCTCCAAAAAGTCAGGTGGGTGGTCAAGGTCGCTGCGCTAGGATCATCAGGCCTCACTAGTAGAGAGAATGGAAATAGGGCCAGGTTCTCCTGTCAGCCTCCATCTGCTGCGCACATCAGCGTAGTCACAGTTACCAACGTGCTCTGGCATTGATGCCCATTTATGGTGTGAACTCAGAGTTTTCTAAATTTGCCAGGATTTCAAATTGTGCTTCTAATGCCACAGATGCTATGTATTTTGAAGCATTTTAATTTCAAAATGATAACTCTTTTCTTTTGTTGCTTTAAATTTTTTGATGTCACTGTGAATTCACCTCTTCTCAAGATTAACAAGTTTACTCCCCTTCATCTTTTTCCCCAGTTTAATTTCTTTGAGCAGGTTTCTCATCTAGAAAGGGAGGGTGGAGTGCACAGGTGTTCAGTCTGCACTCAGAGGTGTCTATTTAGAATATCTCCAGCTGGGTGGAACTCACCCTAAAAGTCAGTAACTGACATTGCACAAGCATATGCCAGCATTAATATGATGGCTGGACCTACGAGTGAATTTGGTGACGTACAGGAATGTCTACTCTCCACCTTTGCCCCAGGGAAGGTCTGGACACTGATCCTGACTCCCTGGGCTCCAACAATTTTAAGATCAAGTCTAAAAATCTCCTTACATCTGGCTTCCTACATTGAGCCTCTACACAGCCTCCAGACTCTTGGGGTGAGAGGAGGCTGCTGTACGGCTCTGTAACTGTTAGCCCTCTAGCTGCCCTTCACCCTCCAGCTGACTACAGCTCTGTTAAGGCATAGAGGCCTCCTTGGCCTCTTGCTTAGCATGTCAGGTCCATTCTTGTGTTTGGTTGAGACTATCCAGCTTCATGCTTCCTGTTGGCCAGGCCATCAGGGTTGTGCAGAAGGGCTTCCTGAAGTCCTCCTTGCCACCCCTGTCACTTGGTATGCGCTAATTGCTCTGACCACACTGCAGTGCCTTAAAGTGGTCTGGCTCTGATCTGAGTTATCTCTAAGAAGTTGAGAATACTGATCAGTCCCTAATACGTGTTACGGATCCAACATGCTCATTGCTACTAGGAAAAAGAAAGTCCCCTTGTCAGGAAGGTTTTATTTTATAAGGAGAAGCTGTGGTACGGAAAATCCAGAAGCTTTACCAGATGCTAGGAATTTTTGTTGGAGTTGTGTATCTGTCTTCTAGGCCTGTTCTTCAGGCTTTCTGCAACAGAAACCACAGACTCCATTGGTGGGATAACCCCTGGCCCTATACACGTCAGCCTCTTCATTTCTTGTGGTTGAAAGAAGAGATCATCCCCATCTGTGGGTACACTTGAAGTGACCAGGTGAGGAGGACAGATGCTTAGAGAAGGGCTGGCCCACCAGCCTAGGCTCAGGTGCCTCCCTCAGGGTTACAGCCTTCCTGATGTCCCTTGACTACGGCCGTACTGCTATGGTCTGCTTGCTGACCCTTGGAGGCTAGGCGTTCTGCAGTGGTCATGTGCTAGAAAGGAGCTAAGTCTGTCACCCCTGACTAGGTCCCCAAGGAAATAGTGGGACATTCTTGCCTGGTGGATTCCCTACTGGACATTCTGAGGTCTCTCCTCCTGCACCACATCTTGGGTCAACCTTGAATTGTCTGATGATGGCAGTTGTCAATGACAAGAACTTTTTCCTTTGGGAAGGCGGTACGGGAAAATGCCTAGTGGGGGTTCTAGGCTCTGTAGGCTGTTTGGAATTTGGACAGAAATCCTGGTAGAAAGGGAAAGAAGACGTGAACCACAGAGCGCTGTCATTGCTTTACTGGAGACAGAAGAGAGGATTAGAAATTCAGTCTGTGGGGAGCGCAGTCTTACAGGAATTGGCAGTCACCCAGTGCCTCCATTGGTCTTGAGCTGCTGGAGGGTATACGATCCTCCAGCCAGTTTGTCTTACGGGGCAAGTTCCCAATCCCTGAGGAAGCAGTTCTGTTCCTGCAATCCATCTGCTCTGGGAGGAAGCATGCAGTCCCTTGTGATCCCCTTTAATCTCTCTATTTTCTGTTTGTAGAAAGTCCATGAGATGCTGAAGAAGGGGTGGGATGCTGAAGGCTCTCCCTTCCGAGGCCAGCGATTCGACCCAGCCATGTTCAACATCTCCCCGGGGGCTGTGCAGTTTTAATGACCAGAAGGAAAGGAAACTCGCCAGCAGGGAGGCAGAGGCTTTGTTCTCAGCTGTCCCTCTCTCTCAGCTCCCTGTGTGCCAGGGACTTGCTCGTCTCATTCACCCCTAGCCATCCTTTCTTTCAAGGGTGAACCAGGCCATCAACCCTGACCTTGCACCTCCAGGCTGTTCCAGAGAAGGTGCGGGGCCAGCTGCTGCCTGGTGGCCGCTGAGGCCAACACTGAATGAAGGTGTTTGAAATGCAGGAGGGACACGTCCCAGTAAACTGAGAGCACATGCTTTGTCTCCACAGCAACCAGCCACTGCAGGCAGCATTTCTTTTGCTCTCTGCTTGCTGTTGTTTTGATGCTATTCTGCTTGCTTTTCTTCTGGTTGGGAGTGGGGAGTTGCTGGGCTCTTGGACGAAGCCAAAGTTGAAGTGTGTGGGGTGCAGCACTTGCATGAAGGCAAGTGGGGAACAGCTGTGGAGCTGCTGCTGGGGCCGCTGTGGGAAAACCGTACCCCTTGACCTCATTAGGTATGTTCACGTGCAGTCTTGCTCATCCATTTGTAAATGTGCTCTGTTTGCCTCGGCCACATAGGCAGAACAGCAGAAACTGCAGTCCTATTTTCACATTCTTGATGTTGGGAGAAAGTCTGGGGTTCTGGTCTCAGGCCCGGATGCAGTGGGAATTCTGTCTGCCCTCGGATTGCGGCTGCTTTGCTTTGTTTCTTGTTAAAGTGAACTGAGCCTGGCCACCACTGCATGGTACACTCTGCTTGGCTCCCTGTGTGACCTCTTTGGATGTGCTATGTCAAAGCATGGGCAAGAACCAGGCATCCTCAGGAGACCACACCAGGTCTAGCAGCTCATTGGCAGATCATGTCAGCCATAACCCTGAGCAGCCTTGACCTCGGGTGCCTCAGGAAGAGGAATTTCTATACAGGCACGAAGGCACACTGTCCCACTGTGACAGATCCCAAGAAATTGAAGACCCTCATACCAGGCACTGGATTGTGCTCCCTGGATCTCCTAGTCTGTCCCCCCTGTTGTCCAGGGAATGGGCACCATCTCAGTATCCCTAAGCCCATGCCTTGAGCCACAGCACTGACTCTAGCCAAGTTATGAAGACCTGACTGAGGGGCTGAGCTCCAGGTGCTCTAAGTACTTACAGGACTCTCTCTGCCTGTTACCAGGAATGTGGTATAATCAGTGCCCAGCACTGTCCATTCACCTAGCTGGCAGCCTCAGTGTATGAAAATAAGTCACACCACAAGTCTTTGTACCCTGGTTATACCCACGGCCAGCTGGAGTCAAAGCCTAAAGATGCTGGGCAACTTGCTCTTGGCAAAGAGCACTGGCCTGCAAGCTCTCTGCAAATGCTCAAGAGGGACTGTCTAGGAGAACAAGTTGGTGGGACATCCTTCCAAAGGCTTCCACATTGAACTGTGTCGACAGGATCTAGTTTGTTGTAGTCATTTTGGGCTAGATTTCTGTTTACAGTGGTGGCTGACAGCCCTTATAAAAAGTACATCCTGGGGCTGAGGTTGTGGCTCAGCAGTAGAGCACTCACCTAGCATATATGAGGCCCTGGGTTCGATCCTCAGTACTACATAAAAATAAATAAATAAAATAAATGTATTGTGTCCAACTACAACTAAAAAACAAATTATATATATATATATATATATATATATATATATATATATATATATTTTTTTTTTTTTTTTTTTAAGTACATTCTGGGAGGTATTCTATGGGTCCAAAAATGTCATACTGACTGTCAAGGGAGAGCAGAGGACCCCAAATGCCCCCTTTGAAATGTGAGAGCTCTGCTGTCTGACATTGTCACCAAGCTAGTGCGGCCCCTTCTGAAGAGATCTTGAACCCCAGGAAGCAGAACTGATTCACCTTCAAGAGATTCTGAAGAAACCTTTGTTGTTTTTTCCTGAAGTTTCATCAAGGTCCTAGGATTTGCAAAACACTGTCCCATACAACTGTCACACCTAACAAAAAAGAGGTCTCGGGATGAATGTGCATGTCTCCCATCTTATCTGTGATTCCTGAGTTGGCTGCCTCCTCCCTGCCCCCCTCCCTGTGGACAGTCTTCCAGGAGGGATGAGGTGTGTGAGCCCTGCTCCTCATTGTTTGGGAGACTGAGTTGTTCACTTCTCTGACTTGTCTTCCTTTTGCCTGGATTTACTTTCTGTGTTGCATTTCTTCCCAGTCCCTGCCCTTCTTTAACAAACAGTAAACCAGTGTTTAGGAAAGAGTAGCTGAGATGGGCAGCGTTGGGTGTTAGCTGTGTGGCAGGAGCCTGGTCTGGTCCTTGGGTACACAGTGTGGTTGTGGGTTCTGGGCCCACAATCCTTGTTCCTGGCCTGGCTCACTCCTAGCCAGGCTGGGGGATGATTCTCCAAGCTGGGGCTCCTGCTGGACTGTCTAGCCTCTGGAGCTGGCGCACTGCCTATTTTCTCTTTTTAGACACGACAGCCGCAGTTTGGCCACTAAATCCCACCAGCTGAGGTCTGAGGAAAATGGGGTGACTCGTCCCCCTTGTCCAGGGTCCCAGGAGAGTGGGGTGTCCAGCCTGCAAAGCTGCTCCGGCTCCTCTGTGTTGGTTTGCAATAAATCTGTATTTAAGCAGTTCTGAGTGTGGCATTGCTCTTTATAGTTCTGTTTGTGAGTTGTCATTACCCACAATTTCTAGTCATGAGGCTTTGGGCCCCAGTATACAGCCAACACCAAAATGGGGAATCTTCCATCCAGCCTAAAAGCCCTGGCAAAACTTCACACAGCTTTCAGAAATCCTATAAGCTTTTGATCAGATAAAAGAATGTAACTAGCTCTGACATAATTTCAAATAGGTCTGGAATTCTGTTTACCTGAAGGCTCAGGTTGAGTGCAGAATTCTGAATGACCCTGCTGGATGGTGAACAGGGCGCCTTCACTCATTGTTCACCAAGCTCCCAGCCCGTGGGTCTCCAGGTACCTCTGCACTGCCGCAGATCCTCCAGGTGCACATCTTCAGGTTAGCTGCATTGTCTTCCACCAAGACAGCCTGACATCTGACTCAGAACCCCATCAGATCTCAGGTTATTCCATTCTGAGTCCTTCCCCCATTCCAGGGAGAACTTATTTCCTCTGACCCTGCTCATTCTCAGTGGGCAGGACCTGAGGGTGTGAGAAGTATTTATCAATTGAAGAATATATCAGAGGCTAACTGAAATTGTCCATTCTTAGGGCCATAAATAACCTCCAGAAAGGAGAGAGAGCTTCAGTAATTTGCCCCTAAGAATGCAGGAGGGAAAAGCTCAAGAAGTGTTTTTGTGGAAATGTGTCCAGGAGGCGTCGGCTGCTACACAGAGAACTCGCTGGCCAGGACACCATGCTTGGGGAACAGACCCTCACCCCACCTCAAATCTGCTCCCCCAGCAAGCCAGCTGGCAGCCAGCTCAGCCAGGGATGAGATGGCTCTCTTTTGTGAATAAAGAGCATGAAGTTTCTCAGCACAGTCTGGTCAGCCCTTGATAAACCCTTTCCCCTTTGATCAGAGGCCTAGCAACCCTGCATAGCTGGGGGACTGATGCAGAGTTGGGTGTGATTTCCCATGGCCAAGGTTGATGTCCACTATCTGACTAAAAATCTGGGGAGCAGGTGTTTGAGCTAGACTGCTGCCCAGCAAAGTCTGCTGAATACCATAATGACCCCATAGGAATGTGGTTTGAAAGCCCCAGGGTGCCTCCTGTCAGTCCTGGTTAGGAAGGTGCAGTCAGTCTCAGGAATAAGAAGAAAAAATATTCTACTTTTCCAGATTTCACTCAGCCAGCTCATACTAACATGGTTTAACATTTTGTCTCACTTTCTTGGTTTTATATTATAAGAATGAAAATTGAACACACTGGCCTTTCCTTCAAGGGGATGAGAGGACCCTGGCATCATGGTTTCTTGGTGTGTCAGGTGACCAGTAGGGAGTAGGCCTGCCACTCATCCCTCCCAAGATGAAGGCCCAAGTCCCCCACTGCATACACCCAGGTCCTTGTGCCAGGAAAAACTGGCCAGCTGGCTGCAGGCCCATAGCTCCCTGCTATGCCTTTGTAGGGTAGGGAGGAGACCATCATAGAGCCAGATGGTGCTGACCTGTTGGGATCCCTGGGCCTCCTCACTCTTGGAAGGAAGCTCATGTTTCTGTTTGCTGAGGTGGCTGAGTCAAAGCCCAGACTGGACAGTGATTCAAACCAGTACTGGGTTGCCAGGACTACTGTGGGGCCATCCCCAAAATTTGCTTTCTTTCCTATTTTTGCCAGTGGAAATGCAGGCATACATGGTGGGAAGAGCATATGTGGTGGTCGACCTGTGGGTACCATCAGCTGGTTCATAAGGCCACCCAAGTGTATGGCTTCTAGCAGAGTGGGCCCAAGACTACTTTCCCTAGAGAAGGGCTGTTTAGGGGGCACTAGCAGGAAAGATGCCAAGACCAGAAGGTGGCTGGCTGGTATCCTGGTACTTCACCCAGTCATAGGTGTTTTTACCCAGAGCTGGAGGAAGCCTCAGGGACTTAGTGGTCCAACACCTCATGCTAGTCACAGAAGCAAGGCTGTGTAGCTGGTGTCCCCATCCTTTCTCCAGGAAAGGCCCATGCTTCCTCTGAGGCTGATGACCCCTCCTATCAAATTCATTGACCATGTTCCTCTAGATTTAAAGAGCAGGACCAGCAGCTTCCAGGTGCAGTCCTGGTTATGACACATGCTCTGTGGCACCATGACACACACAAGTGGCAGGACTGAAGTACCGAGGGTCACCATAGGCTCTAGTTCTGATGGGCAGCTCATCACAAGACTCTGCCTTGGGCTGTTGGTCACCCCGGTCCCACAGTGCAGGTTTGTTTAGACTAGATAGGGGGGAGAAAGACGACACCACCACCACCACCCCTTGCACTCCAGCATCATTCATTCTGTAGAAGCTTAAACAATACATGGGCACAGTGACTGCACATTAAAGAGAGGATAATGAGCCATTGGAGCCTCCTAGCTTTCCCAAGTTTGCTTCCTGCCAGGTGGTAATCTCCACCCCTTCCCTGCAGAGATAGGGTCTGCCTCCCTGTTAGGACTTTGTATAAGGCCAGAGTGGGGAGAAGCTGCCAGAAGACAGGATAAAGGGATGTGGGGCTGGGGGCTTGAAGGAGGCCCTTTCCACAAGGAGGGGCAGCTACTCTAGTCATGGATCTTGGTGGAAGCTTGGCTCCCAGAAATCGGGGATCAGGGATTTCTTGTGACCCAGTGGTAGCCCCTGGTGGGACAATGATACTCCAGCGTGGAAATTCAGGAGGTTCCCAAGAGTTAACCTATGGGGACTAAGAGCCAAGTGTATGGAGCCCCAGCCAGCTGGACACAGTCCATACATTGTGGCCCTAGAGAAGTGGCTATAGACTGGAGCTTGGCTATCAGGTGGGCAAGGTCCCGGTAACCTGGGTGGCCACATGTATCTTAGTTGACATTGCCAAGAAGGAATTTGTTACCCCAGATTAAGGTTTTGAAGCCTGTCACCACTCAAGGTGGACTTGGGTTCTGTGTGGGTGTGCCTGCTGTCTGGGGCCATCTCAGGCTATTTGGGCAGAAGGGCTCAAGTACCTTATGAGGTCTGTAGAGGTCTGAAGGAAGAGTTGGGGTGGGCGCTGGGTGAAGGGATGGGACAGGACTTATCTGGGCAGTGGCTTTCACACTGTCCTCATGCTGCAGACTCAACCAGGTAAGGAGGAATTCAGACCCTCTACTCTTGTAATGAGACTCTGCCACCATGTTTTCCATGTTTTGGGATCACGGTGTGCTCAGGGAGGGCCAGGGCCTATCGTGCTGCATCTGCCTCCCTGTGGCCTTTCTGCCTTACATACTCAGCCACTTCTAGCTCAGAGAGGAATTAACTTCATACCTCTGGGCTGAAATTCACCAGCTCTGTGCCCATCATTCCCTATGTCCACCCACATGTGCCACCCACTGCTGGAACCCCCCCACACACACACACACATGTCCCCTCATTCCTTGGGGCCTGGCCAGGCACAGACTGTCACCAGCTGGCTCTGCAATGACCTCTGTCTCACTAACACCCACCAAGGGCTCTGCAGCCTGGCTTTGCTTGTTTCCATGGCATAAGGCCCAGCATGTCAATGGAGGTGATTCAGGTACCCCTAAACTGTTTACCCTTCTCCTCACACCTGGTCCTCCCCATGATGGCAAGAATCACCTCTTGAGCTTGGATAGTTCCAGCCATACTCCAAAGTCGAGTGATATAATCCAAAAATGGGAACAATTTTGTCCTCTCCTCATTGTCTTAGGAGAACCGTCCATACCTGTAGTGACCTCTTGGTCGCCATTTGGTCCCTTGACCGATATACATCTTCCCCACTGCCCCCAAGATATGCGTGTGGTCTACAGTGGTTGCATTTCCTTCCTGTGAGCTTGGCTTTTCCACACCCTGCCTGCTCTGTTCTCCCTGTTGAGGGTGTCCCTTGGGCTCCTCTGCCCTTCTCCTCCGGTACACCCATCGAAGGCTCAGGATAGAAACACTGGACTTGGGACTCTTGCAGGCACTTCACACTGACCATGCCAGTACATGCCTTCCTTCCCTCAGGGCTAGAGAGCAGAGATGGCCTCAAGCTGGTGCCCCACGTATCTGCTCCTGAGGGATCATCAGGATTCTGTTTGGAAAATACACTTCAAAGCTTTGAAAAGATGATTTATCTGGAACATTTGAGAGCCGTTGCTCATAAAAACAGGTCAGATTCAAATGTGTCTTCTAGGGACTCCTCCAAGGCACAGATTCTAGAAGCCATTTGGGGACGGATAGAGTTTGGGTAAATAGTCTGTGAAGACAAAAATGGTGGGGGGGTGGATTGGTCCTCTTAAAAAGACTTGTGATCCAACTTAAAAATTTTCCCAATTAAAGAGCCCTTTTGAGAAACTGCTTTTAACAAATTCCTACCCTAGCCCCAACCTGGAGTTTGCAGACACTCATGTCTCTGAGTAGGACCCTTAGGCTTGCTGCCTCCTGGCCCTACTGCATTCCCAAAATTCCTGTGTCACTTTCTTGGTCCAGGTCTTGGAACCCAGGATCTCAGTCCAATCCAAAGCCTCTCCCCAGCACCTATAGCAGCCCCTTGAGGCATACATATTAACTTTCAGAAATCTGGGGAAGCAAGGGTCCCTTGTCCTACACACTAATACTTTCTGAAGCCCCATGAAAAATGGAAATGTATGATATCTTATCAAAAACAAAATCAAGAATTTGAAGATGGCGATTGCAGAATAGTAACCAAAGGCAGGGCCTGGTAACTGCCCCATGGAGGCCTCCTCCACACTGGCCCCTCCTTCTGGTAATAACCCCACTTGGCACTTGGCTAGGCCAGGCATGTGCAAAACCTGGACAAGGAGCAGCTTTGAGCCATCTCTACCATCCTTACCTCGTGATCTCAGAGCATCCAGGACTCTATGATTTCTACCCTCACTGGCAGCCTCATCTCTGCCCCAAGAGGACAACCATCCAGATTTTTCCATGATATCATTTTTGCTATTCATATATTTCTAAACTGTATAAATAAATGTCTTCCATTTGCCTTTCTTTCTTTCACCCTTGCATCTATGAGCTATTGCCACCTTACATACGTATCTGCAGTCTCATTCACTCCCTCCTGGGTGATGTGTTCTGTTGAGGATTTTATCAAATCTATTTAACCATCTCCTGTTGGTGAGTGCTTGGATTAGTCCCAGTTTCTCACTCTCTTGGGTGAGAGATTCTCTAGGACATTCCCTGTAGTTGGAGTTGCAGTGGGGTCTGGCTGTCCTCCTCACTGTCCTGATGGTCTTATTTTTAATATTTATTTTTTAGTTTTAGGTGGACACAATATCTTTATTTTATTTTTATGTGGTGCTGAGAATCGAGCCCAGTCCGCCTCACGCATGCTAGGTGAGCGCACTACCACCTGAGCCACATCTCCAGCCCCCTGATGGTCTTTTAATGTTTGTGACTATGCTGGGTGCAGAGTTAGGTTGTCTGTACAACCTTTTATATTTTTATTAGACATTCTGTAAACTTTCTCATTGTATTTATGTCCATTTTTTCTAAGTTGTTTATCTTTTAATATGACTTGTAGCATTTTGAATACATACCTTTGTGAGATGTATTTGTTCCAGAATTTCCCAGTCTGAAGCCTGTGTTTCCTCTGTAAGCCCCTGTTCTATCCTTAGGCCTGACTCCCTTCATGCAGAACATTCTTGGAGATCACCCCTCTGTCCTCAGGCCACCTTGAACCCCAGGCACAGGCCATGTTTCCTTAGCATTTCCCTGTTGGGAAAAAGGAGACCGGTAAGGGCTGTAGGGTGAGCAAAGGGTCAGGTGCTTCCTCTACTCCTGGGCCTGTTCCACCATTCTCCCACCTTTCTCCACTGCATCCAGTGGCAGTGCTCACGCCCTCTGGTTTGCAGACAGATGCTCTTTCATGACCTATCGAGACAACCTTGCTCTTTGCAGGGCTCTCAGAGAAGAAGACATTAAATACTTGAGATAGTCTAAGTTTCTCATCTCACAGACAGCCTGTGTGGAGAGAACAGAACCAGAACCAAGAGTATCTGTGGTGCTGCCTGTGATCCCTGTGAGCTGGCCTGGGAGAACCCCGGTGCCATGGGCCCAGCAGGAGGACTCATCCCACCAGAAGCAGCACTGGCTCCTCCTGGTTCTCAGCTTGGTGACACAATAGGACCTACTGAGGGGCTGCCTGCTCACTCAGTAGAATCCAGGTCCCCCAACCCCAACGCAGACCCTGAGGAAGGTCTGGAAGAAAGCAGAGGCCATGATTCAGTGGCCTTGAGACCCAGCCCTCCGATATCCTACTTGCCCTGAACCATTTCCCAGGAACCTTCAGGGAAATGTCACCAGAGACACTCAAAGCTCAGAATTGTCTGACACTTCCAATTTCCACTGTAGCCCAGGCCAAACACCTGGCAGCCAAGAAAGAGTAAGAGGGACCCCTTTCCACACAGGGAAGGGAAAACTGAGCAAAGTCAACAACCTTCTTAGATGAATCAGAGATTTATGGTCATGTGACAAACTTCCACCCCAAACCTTCACAGCCAGACAGGTAAATACTGAGACTCACAGCCAAAAGCCATGCTGGAGTGGACTGGATAGAATACGGAGAGGGAATCGGCTAGGGACAGAGAAAGAAACTCACACATTGAGCATCTTCATGGAATTCTCCATAGAAGCCCTGAGAAGCAGCACAAGGTGTCTATAGGAAACACCTGTCAGAGCTGGTACCTCCAAAGCACCAGGTGTCTGCCTCCTGGGAGTGGCCAGGCCAACTGCTTGTCTGAACTGACCCTTCACAGGAAGGTGCATCTCATGTAGAACCTTGGCCTTAGAACAGAGCCCACACCTGCCACTTGGGCCTGAGCAGGCACTTGGAGACCAACAAGGGAAGGAGTGGGCAGGAGAGGGATGGAGAGCAGAGAAATGCCAGAAAGTGAGGCCAGCAGTGAGAGAGGGGGAGAGACACACTCAGAGATGGACGTGGGAACAGCAAGAGGGACACTCAGATGACAGCAAGGATGGTGAGAGGGCTACTCACATGAACAGAGGGACATGAGAAATGGACACTGAAGAGGAGACAGGTGGGTTAGGGAGGTCACTCAAATGATAGGACAGACATGGAAAATAGACAAGGTAACATAGAAGGAATAGAAAGAGGGACGCTCAGAGATGGACTCAGAGATGAGGAGGGGACATTGCAGAGATTTCAATTCTTCAGGAGCCTGTGATACTCTTGTGTGCTCAAGACAAACATTCTTGTTTTGTCAAATATTTGTTGAATCATTTCTTTGTATTTTGAGGGGAAAAAACCATTACCGCCCCCCAACCCCCACCCCAGTCCCTCTGTGCAGGCAGGGCGTGTGCTGATTCTCAGGGAAAGTCACTCTGGCTGCTATTTGTGCCAAGCAGTTTCAGTCCTCATCAGTGGTTCTCAGTGGAGTCCCAACCACAGTCTCCATCACCTGAGATGATTTGAGATACAAATTTCCAGACTCAGGAGCAGAAACTCCAGGAGCGGTCCCAGGATTGAGAAGCCCGCTCTGAACAACTCCCTAAGGTGGGTCCTACCCCTCCTTCCATGCCACACTGAGGCACATGGGATGTATCAGAACCCCCAGGGTGGCATCTCTCCTGATCCTATGTCTGACTGGTCAGCAACAAGTCAGGCAGTTGGCAGAAATGGATGCTGAGGCCACACATGGAAGAACTACAGGCAAATGTCACACACTTGTTGTCACCCCAGGACATGGGAGTCCTGCAAGAGAGTGGGTAGGACAGAAGGTGCTGACATAGGAAATTATCCTCAAGAATGTCATGAGGGTGACAAGACAAGCCTCCTGTGCCCCACAGGCTGTTGTGAGCTCCAAATTTAGGCAGAAACAGGCAGGGTCTGAGATGGGTCAAGGAGGGAAAAGAGGAAGCCCCAGAAGTTGAAGAAGTTTGTTTGAGGAGCCATCTCTTTGCACTCTGCCAAGAAGTTGCATATGGGATCTTTGCGTATCAAGTAATAGAGACTCCTGAACCCTGCCCTGCGGGGAGGCCCTACGTGGGACCCCAACCCTACCTACTTTGATCCTGGTGCTATGACACCCTCCAGGCCCACACTCCCTCAGGGCTCAGAGCTGGTATCTCCAAAGCACCAGGTTTCTGCCTCCTGGGAGTGGACACTTGCCTGGGGATACAGTGGGGTTCAGACCCTAGGCCTGCTCTGTAGCCTGCCTTTCTTAACCACAGAGCTGTGGACTCATGGTGAAGATGGGACAGTTTTCAGCCTTTCTGCTAATCCTCTGACATTTTGGTGGACAAGCATACTCATTCTGCTGATAGGAAGTAGATACATACACAGTCATGCCCATGGGTCCAGGAAACATGGAGCAGCACGGGGAACTAGGTATGGAAACCCCTTACTACCCAGGTAGTGATCCAGGGAAGCTTAGGGAGTAGCTAGGCTTGGCTCTGGCCAGATCCAAATGCATTGGTCTTGGCTTTGGAGTTTATTGCAGATCCCCCAAGGGCTCTATCAGGGCAGGAGCTGGACCCAAGATGGATGGGGCACTGGGAGACAAAGATAACCACAACCCAATCAGACTCCCAGAGCCTGGTACTATTGGTGCCCTCACTGCAGCCCTGAATAGCCCAAGCTGACTGCTTCTGCCTCCTTTCCCTACATCAAGGCCTCTCTTTTCCTCTCTCTCCTCTCCAGAACCCCTGGATGAGACTCCTGGCCCTACTACTTACTCCACCAAGACTTAGGAAGGTGGTCTGGGTCAGGTGTACACAGGGTGGGGTGGGTTTGGGGTGGCTGGTAACTTTGGGTCACTAGATGAAGAAGCTGTGACTTCGGGCCTGTCCTTTAAAGATTGTTTATAGCATACAGCCAGTAGAGGTGCCAATCCACAGAGCTTGTTCAGACTCCACCAATTCCACATGCACTTGTGTGTACATGATGTGTGCTACATGCGACTGTACCACACATAATTCCATGTAACTGCCATAACAGTCAAGGTGCAGAAGTGTTTGGTCACTACAGTCTCCTTGTCCTGGCTCTTTATAGGCACTCCCATCCCTAACCCTGGAGACCATTAATCTGTTCTCTTGCTATAATTACTATTTTTTGCTTGAAAATTATATAAGTGGAATTATGCAATATGTATCTTTTTGAGATTGGCATTTTTGCTTCTAGAATTTCCCTGAGGTCCATTCTGGTTATTTGCATTATAATTCATTGTCTTTTCTCACTGAGTAGCATGCCAGAGTATATAGATGTACTACAGTTAGTTTAACCATTCACCTGTCAAAGGACACTTGGGTAGTTTCCAGTTTTTGTCTATCACAAATAAAACTGCTATGCACATTCATATGCAGGTTTCTGAGTGAGCATAAATTTTCATTTCTTTAGGATAAATATCAGGAAAGCAATTGCTGAGTCATATATTCAAATATTTGTGTAACTTGTTGGGCATTGTGGTACATAACTTTAATCCCAGCTGCTTGGGAGGCCGAATCAGGATTGTAAAACAGCCTTAGCAATTTAGTGAGGCCCTAGGCAATTTAGTGAGACCCTGTCTCAAAATAAAAAATAAAAAGCGCTGGGGATGTGGCTCAGTGGTTAAGTTCCCCTGGGTTCAATCCCTGATACCGCAAATACATACATACATACATAAAAAAATTAAGTATATGTGTGAGTTTGTTCTCTGCACCTATGCCTGAATTGGTGCAGTAATAGGCAGAATAATGGGCACCAGAAAAGTCCCCATCCCAATCCCGTGGAATATGTTATGCAGGGGGATCAAAGTTACAGATGGAATTAATGTTGCTAATTTTTTGACCTTAACAATAAATTATTCTGAATCTCTGGGTGGACCCATTGTAATCATATGGATTCTTTAAATGTAGAAGAGGGAGGCAGAAGGGTGGGAGTCAGAGAGAGGTGATGAGAAAGACTTGACCCACCATCACAGCTCTAAAGATGGATCATGGCCACAAGTTTCTGACCTCCAGGATTGTAAGATAATAAATATGTACTGTTTTAAGCCACTAACTTTGTGGTAATTTGTTATGATAATAATAGGAAATCTATCAATATTTTTAATTTTATCTCTCCTAATAGGTGTGTGGTGTCATCTTATTGTGATTTAACTTTCATTTCCCTAGTGGCTACAGATGTCCACCATCTTTTCATGTGCTTTCTGCCATACATATGGTGAAAAGTCTGTCAGGGGTTTTGCCCATGTTCTAATTGAATCCATCGTTTATTAAATGTCAAACTGTGAGCATTCTTTATGTATTCCTGATAAAAGTCTTTTGTGAGCTATGTGGATTTACAAATATTTTATTATGTTTTACATTGGAAAAACAAATCATTTTTCCTCAGCTCTCACACCATAACAATCAGCACAGGAGACTTCTGTGACTCAATAGGTGTGGGGATTTGTCCCCTCAACCAGTAAGCAGATACCAGCTGGTGTCCTCTAATTCAATCCAGTTCTGACATTAGCATCAAAGGTAGCATCAAAGCCCACAAGTTGAGAGTTCAGTCCTCAAGGCTGTCTGCCCACCTGAACTTCAGGTACCAGTCACAAGCCCCAAGTGGTTTTCCCTGTGCTTTTGGTTGGCTAGCTATAAACTGGGGTTCCTACAAATCTCCTCCTTAGATTCCATTAATTTGCTTGAACAGCTCACAGGACTCAGGGAAACCTGTTTATCACAAGGATATCACAAAGGATACAGATGAAGAGATGCATAGGGAGAGGTATGTGGGAAGAGGTGAGGAGCTTCTGTGCTTCTTCCAGGTGTACCACCCTCCAGGAACCCATGTGTTAAGCTTTTCAGAATCTCTCTGGACCTTGTCCTTTGGGGTTTTATGAGACTTCATTTCACTGGCATGATTGATTAAATTATTGGCTATTGATAACCAACATAACCTTCAGCCTTCTCCCTCTCGGGAGGTTGGGGGATAGGACTGAAAGTTCTAACCTTCTAATTCTGTCTTGGTTTTGTCCAGTGACCAGCCCCCATCCTAAAGCTACCTAGGGGACCCCAGCCACTGGTCAGATCATTAGCATACAAACACACCATCACTTCAGAAGATTCTAAAGGTTTTAGGAGTTGTGTGCCAGGAATCTGTGAAGACCCAAATACATATTTAATAATATCATACTCTGTGATTTGTCTTTTCATCCTTTTAACATGGTCTTTCTCAGAGCAAAAGTTTTCAGTGTTGTTGAGATGCAGTATATCAAATTTTCCTTTTATGAATCAAGGTTTTGGTGTCAAGTCTAAAAACCCTTGACTTATCCTAGGTCTCAAAGATTTTCTTGTATTTTTCCTGAAAGTTTTATAGTTTATGTTTTACATATAAGTCTATGATCCCTTTTGAGTTAATTTGTATATAAATGGTGAAATTCTTGTTGAAAAGGCTCCCTTTTCTCTATTGAATTTCTTTCTTTCCTTGGCAAAAATGAAATGGGCCTATTTGTGCAGATCTATTTCTGGGTTCTCTAATCTACTCCACTGATCTATGCATCTACTCTTACACTAATACTAATCTTAATTACTGTGGCTACATTGTAAGCCTTGACATCATGAACTTTATTCTTGTTTTACAAACTTGTTTTGGCTACTATAGGGTCTTTCTCTTTCTGTATAAATTTTAGAACAAGTTTGTCTGTGTCTACAAAACACCTGAGATTCTGATAAGAATTGCATTAAACCTATAGATTGATTCAGGAAAAAATGACCTGTTTATTGTTAGAGTCTTCCAATCCATGAGCAAGACTATCTCTCCAAGTATTTAAATCTTTGATTTTTTTCATCTGAATTTTGTAATTTCTATCATATAGATTCAGTATATATTTTACTAGATTTATACACAAGCATCTCTTGTTCTTTGGGTCAATTGTAAGTTATATATATATATATATATATATATATATATATATATATATACATATTTTAAGTTTTGGCTTTCTCTTTTTTCCTTACTAGTATCTGAAATGAAATACTTTCGTGTGTTGATCTTGTACCCTTACTAAACTCATTAGTTCTGGGAATTTCTTTTGAAGATTTCATTTTCTGTGTGTTCTACCATGTCATCTGCAAATATGAACAGTTTAATTTCTTCCTTTTCAATCTGAATGCCTTTTATATATTTGTATTTCTTTGTTGCAGTGTCTAGAACTTCTAATACTATGTTGAGAAGGAATGTGAGAGCAGATTTTCTTCACTTTTCCATAACCTAGAGGGAAAGCACCCAGTTTGTCACCTTTAGGTATAATGCTAACTATAAATTTTTAGTAGCTACTTTTTATGAGTTTGAGGAAATTAATCTCTGTTCCTATGTGGTGAGTGTTCCTATGTGGTGAGTGATGTTGAATTGTTAAGTGTCTTTCCTACATCAATTTATATAATCATGATTTTCTTCGTTAGCCTCTTGATATAGTAGGTTACAATGATTGATTTTCAAATATTGAACCACATTTGGAAGAAATCTCACTTGGTCTGTTCATTGTTGGATTCAATTTGCTAATATTTTTTGAAGATTTTGTGGTGTCAAAGTTCATAATTTTCGTGTGTGTGTGTGTGCTGATATTTTTTTTCTAGCTTGATGTGGGGTAATGCTGGCTTCATATAAGGAGGTGGGACATATTTCTTCTCATATTTTCTGGGAGAGATTGTGTGAAATTCATGTTAATTCTTAAACTACTTGAGCCTTCAAATTTCTTTTTTGTTGTTGTTTTTTAAGACATATTTCTCCTGCTAATTTTTTTCTTCATATTTTATTTTTATGTGGTGTTGAGGATCGAACCCAGCACCCCGCCCATGCCAGGCGAGAATGCTATCTCTTGAGCCATATCCCCAGCCCTCATATTTCTTTTTCAGGAACTTTAAATATAATTTCAGTTTCATGAATGGCTATCAGACTATTCAGCTTGTCTATTTTACCTTACCTGAGTGTGGATAGTTTGTAATTTTTAGAAATTGTTTCATTTCATCTAAGTTTTTGAATTTATGAGTGTAAAGATGTTCATTATGCTTTTCAAAAATATTTTAGTTGCAGATGGACACAATCCCTTTATTTTGTTTATTTATATGTGGTGCTGAGAATTGAACCCAGTGCCTCACACATACTAGACAATGTGACCTATACAATTGACCCAAAGAACAAGAAATGCTTGCGTATAAATCTAATAAAACATAATAAAACTCTCACTGAGCCACAACCCCAGCCCTTATTATGCTTTTAATGACTGCAGGATCTGTTCTACTATTCCATTTCACTCCTAATATTGGTGATTTGGGTCTTCTCCCTTTTTGTTTCTGTCAGTCTTGCTATAAGTTTATCAATTTGATTGGTTTGGAAGAAGAATAAGTTTTTTATTTCCTTGGTTTTCTCTATAGTTGCCCTGTTTTCTATTTCATTGATTTCTGTTCTTATCATTTGTATTTCCTTTCTTCTGTTTGTTTTGAGACTATTTTGTTTTTCTTTTTTCCAATTTCTTGAGGTAGCAACTTACATTATTGACTTGAGATCTTTTATCTTTCCTAATGCAAGCATATGCTTTAAATTTTCCTCTCAGTATTGCTTTAGCTGTGTCCAAAATTTTTTTATCTTAAAAAATTCAAATATGTATATTCAACTATATATCAGATATGTATGTATTCATATATATATACACACACACACATATATATATATACACACACATATTTATATAAATATTCAATTTTTTTCAAAGATAGGAAGAATTGTTATTTGTCCAAGCTGGCCTCAAACTCCTAGACTCAAGCAAACTTCTTGCCTCAGCCTCCTGAGTAGTTGAGACTATAGGCATTCACCATTGTGACCAGCTAGTTCTATATATATTTTAATTTTCTGTGGGATTTCTCTTTGACTGATAGATTATTCAGAAGTGTGTTGTTAATTTTCCAAGTGTTAGGATACTTTTTTTGTTATTTTTATCTTTTTGACTTCTATTTTAATTCCATTATTATCAGAGGGGATACTCTGTGGGATTTCAATTCTTTTAAAATTGTTAAGGTGTGCTTCATGATCTAGGATATAGTCTTTCTGAGGGAGTGTGAACAGACACTTGAAAAGACTGTGTATTCTGCTATTTTAGGTGGAGAGAGTGTTCTGTAGATATTAATTAGAGCCTATTGATTGATGGTGTTGTTCATTCTTCTATGTCCTTGCTTATTCTCAATTTAGTAGTTTTGTGATTGCTGACAGTGAGATTCTTGAAATCCCCACTATAAATGTTGCTGATTTGAATATTTGTGTTCCCTCCCAAATTCATGTTGAAACTGAAATCACAATGTGATAATAGTAAGAGAAGGTGCCTTTAGGAGGTGATTAAGTCATGAGGGCTTGAATAAGGGATTAGTGTCCTCATAAAAGGAAACTAGCTGGGTCCTTTTTGCCCTGCTTTCTTTTACCATGTGAAGGCACAGTGGTCATCTTTCTGCCATATGAAGACACAGAAAGAAAATTCTCATCAGATACCAGGTGCCAATCCTTTGTTATTGGACTTCCCAGCCTCCAGAACTGTAAGAAATAAATACCTGTTTTTCATAAGTTGCTCAGTCTCAGGTAAACAAGACAATTACGTATTTGTATTTTTGCTTTTAGCTTCATTTATATTTAAGCTGGGGTTTTTTGGTGCATAAACATCTAGAACTGCTGTACCTTCTTGGTGGATCAATTTTTTTTTAATGAGGTCACACTTATGGTATTGCCCAAGTTGATCTTGAATTCCTTGGATCAAGTAAGTAGCTCCTCCTGGCTCAGCCTCCTTAGTAGCTGGGACTATGGGTGCATGCCACCATGCCTGATATCTTTATTCTTAGTGATTTTCTTTATTCTGAAGTTACTTTATCTCATATGAATATAGCCACTCCTGCTTATATTAATATTTTTTTATATTATGCTTACATTTTTAATACCTTTTATTTATTTATTTTTATGTGGTGCTGAAGATCAAACCCCTCACATGTGCTAGGCAAGCACTCTACTGCTGAGCCCCAGCCCCAGCCCCAGTAAAGTTTTAAATATTATATTTTTATTAATATTTACACAACACATCTTTTTCTTTTACTTTCCATGTATCTATTTCAAAGTTAATTTCTTTTAGACCATGCATAGTAGCTCCAATTTTTAATTCATCCTGCCAATCTCTCTCTTTTACTTAGAATATTTAGAGCATACACATTTAAAGTAATTATTTATATGTTAGGCAATATTCTGCCTTTTTGCTTTTTGTTTTGTTTGTTCCCTTTATTTCTTTTTATTTAATATTTATTTTTTAGTTGTAGTTGGACACAATACCTTTATTTCACTTATTCATCTTTATGTGGTGCTGAGGATCAAAACCAGGGTCCTGCACATGTGAGGTGAGCACTCTACGCTGAGCCACAACTTCAGCCTTCCTATAAATTTCTTGAACCACTATAATAATTTCATTTAGATTTTTTGTTGGTGTATTGCTTTGTATAGTTTTCTTAGTAGTTGCTCCAGGTATTACTATTTCTATATCTACATGGATAAACAACTTGTCACAGTATGTTGGTGTTGATATTTTATCACTTTGAGTGAGTATAGAAATCTTACTTCTATTAATGTCTGTTATCCTTTTTTTTGTTTGGAGAGCTTCCTTTAGCCATTTCTTAAGGTTGGATCTGCTAGCAGTAGATTCTCTTACTTTTTCTTTATCTGGGGATGTCTTTATTTCCTCTATATTCCTGAAGGATGATTTTGCTAAATATGGATTTTACAGTTTACAGTTCTTTTATTCCAGCACTGGAAAAATAGTATGCCACTCTCTTCTGACTGCCATAGTTTCAGGTGAGAAATCTGCTGTCACTTGACTTAGTGTCCCTCTGTTAGTAATATATTACTTTGCTCTGGCTGTTTTAAAGATTTCTTTGTCTTTAATTTTCAGAAGTATAATTATGATGTGTCCTAGTGTGAATCATTTTGGGTTTATGTTACTTGGGATTTGCTTAGCTTCTTAAATCTGTAGTCTACATATTTTGTCAAAATGGGATATTTTCAAACATCATTTTCTTGAATACTTTCTCAGCCCCACATTCTTTCTTCCCCTTTTCAAGGACTCTGATGATATGAATGTTGAATCTATTGTTTTTTTCCTATAAATCCCTGAAGCTCTGTTCTTTCTCTTCTTTTCAGAATATTTTCTCCATTGATCTGTCCTCAAGTTTACTGATTCTATCCTCTGTTATAATCACTCTATTAATGACTTCATTCAGCAATGTTTTTAATTTGATTATTATATTTTTCAGTTACATAATTTTCATTTTTTTATAAAAAATAAAATGTTTGCTAAGATTTTATGTTTTTATATTTGTCTCAAGACAATTGTCAATTATTTAAAAGAGCATATTCTTTTTTAATACATTTTTAAAATTTTTTAAAATTTATTTTTATGTGATGCTGAGTATCAAACCCAGGGCCTCACATGTGTGAGGCGAGTGCTGTACCACTGAGTCACAACCCCAGCTCCCAATTTTCAATTTTTTATTGAAACATTTATATAATGACTGCTTTAAAATCCTTGCCAGATAATTCTAATATCTGATTCATCTTGGCATTGGCATGAGTTGATTTTTTTCCCTCAAATTGTGATTTTCCTGGTTCTTGGGATAGTAGACAAGTTTAGATGAGATCCTGAACATATCTGTGATTATATTAGAATATTTGTATTCCTGTTTTGTCTATTTTATCAGGTAGCCACACTTTAAGGTTTAACCTGTAGGTCTGGCCTACTTTTGTGGGTTGTAGTTCCAATTGCAGTTTAGTTTTCGGAGTCCCTGCAATACTATGGCAAGGTGCTATCTGTCAGGGTGGGTTGGGATGGGCTCCTATGGCACCTGGTGGAGGCCGGGAACACAGGCTCCACCAGTTCTTCTCTGTAGATAGATCAGCCCTCCATTTGGTGTCCTGAATGTAGATCAGAGAGCCTTAGTTCTGTTGGGCTTCTTCTTTCCCAGTCCTTGGCCAGAACGAGCAGCTTTTCCTGGAGTTTACATGTTTGCTTCTCTGTTCTTGCTGGCAATTTGGGGTTACAGGACTCTCTTTGCCTAGTCTGGGAATATAGGAGATAAATAGATAGCCCAAGGGACTTTCCACTGTAGAGTTCTCAAGTCCTAAGGTCCTGGCCAGTCTGCTTTCTTCTTTCCAGCTTCTAGGAAAGAAGCCCATCCCAGCCCACCCTGACAGACAGCACCTCACTATAGTACTGTAGGGACTCTGAAAACATCCTATATGGATGTCTGTTAAATGATGTTCAGGGAGGGAAAATTTGGGGAAAGTAAGTCCATGTAATCTCATTCTGGCACTGGAAGTTTAGTTATGGGAGATTTTTCCATAATTATATTTCTCTATATAACCAGGAACCATCATGGTCCCAAAGAGGCCCATTTTCATGTCTACAAAAAAGGCACCAGAGCTTCAGGCTGCTAAAAGATTCTGGTCATATCAGAACATGGGGAGTAGGTGACAGAGAAGAGACTAGGGGAGTATGTGTGGTACAGAGCATTGTGTGGCCATCAGGAACCCTTTGTGTGCCCAAGGAGAGCAAGGAGCCCCAGCTCTACAAAACCCCCTGTCTGGTGGGCCACAGAGTGCCAGGAGCTATTGGAACAGCATGGTTCTGGGTTGGGGGAGAGAAGGATGAGGAAAGGAAGAGGAGGAAATGAGGAGAGGAGGAAAAGCCTACCTGGACCTTTGAGCTCTGACTCTGAGGCCTCTTCATGGACCCGGAGCTGTTGCTCTCCTCCGGAGGCACTCACATTCACAACCACCCAGTGGATCAGAAGATCCTACAAGCAAGAAGGGAAGGCAGAACTGGGTTTGGGGTTAAGAGGGGCTTAAGTAGGGCAGGGTCTCAGATAGGATAGAAGGAACATCCTTGGGGGAACAGGAGGTGGCCACTCTTCTCAGCTATTCCCATCCCAGGGATAAAAATATCAGCTTGGAAAATCAGCTGCTAATCTTGTTGCTAGGTAGAGTTCAGCCCCTGAATTGCTATTCTGTGCTAAGTTTGGCTGAACAGCTTTTCCTGGGAATCAAAGACTCTCAGCCTTCTGGCTCTGGGTCCCTGGAGGAGGCACAGAGAGGCAGGCATTTTGCTGGTTTTTAATGGGGGCATAGCCTGGTTATTCTTCCCCTCCCCTGCCAGCCAGTCAGACATGGAAAATGAAAAGATATGTGTCCCATCTAGACTGGGGAGGAGCAGAAGTCTGGCTCCCAGGTCAGCAGAGCTGCCTTTGGCTTCCTGGGGCCATGGAGACAGTTTTGCTTCTCAGAGGGTCTGAGCAGATGCAGCATGTGGGTAACTGGCCAAGGTGGGGTGGGCCAAGATGGCATCATGATAAGTACCACTAAAAGCTGCACGTTCCTGGAAGAGGCCCTAGTTTAGAAGGATAAGGCATCAGGCAGCTCTGGAGACCATCAAGGGAACCTTCCAGGGGAAAGTGCCCTCCCTCCCACCATCACCCTGTCATGAAGGCCTTTGCACAGGAGTGGTTTTGGTCATGACCAGGAAAGAGAAGGCATGGCCTTCTGAGCATCTATCTGAAAAAAGAGAGAAGAAGGGGTCTGTGTATCATGAGGAGCTGTGTAAGGAGCACGGGAGGGGATAGAAGGGACTGCATCAGGGTCGGTGCTCACAGGGACATCTTAATGACTGTATTGTAATACCAGGGCAGGTCGGTATCCTACAATGACTGCTGAACCAGGTGAAGAGCTGAAAGTATCTGAAATGAAAGACACATGGCCCTAGGGCTCAAGTCCTCCTGAGTGGCACTTCTTGGGGGCTCTTTATAGTTCTTCCTGCCCTCACAAACCATGCTGATACTATGCTCACTCCCTCAGGTGGCCCTGATAGAGGGCAAAAATTCAGAGAGGGATATGGCCTCAGGGTCTTGGGAGGGGCTTCCCAGGTGGAGGCCACACAGGTCCACAGAACAGAAGCATCAATCAGACCACCTCCAGCCTTCAGCTCCAACCCAGGGCCTCAGTCACACTCCTGGGTTCCCTGAAGCAGATCTGCCAGCCCCAGTTCTTACCATGACCTACTGTTTTCAATATACTCTGCCCAGGAATGCCACCAAGGTTCCTTCACTGCTGCCCCTAACAGTGCTCACAGGAAGATTCTGACACTCATGCCCAAGCCCCTCTATCCTTTAAGTGTAGGAACATTGTGGGTTCCCTGAGGTTCTTAGTGTCAGGAAGCCATGCTCAGCTCCGTAGAACTTCTGATGTGCCCCACACTTCCACCTACCATCACTCATGAGGAAGCCTAATGCAACCAACCAGTGAAAGGAGTTGTTTATGAGCTCAAATTTTCAAATCCCATTTGGAACCTGAAGGCGTACTTGTCAGCAAATGAGTTCCATGCCTAGCCCCATGTTGGCCTGGCCATGGGACTACAGAGTTAGGGTATCATCTCCCAGCACTCCTTGATAGCTGCTCCTGTGCTAGGGGATGAGCTGAGTCCCTCCCTTAGGGAAGAGACACCAGGGAAGAGCTAGTTCTTATCTTGGCTTGTTGCCAGGGCTGCCAACGTTCCTTCCCTTCTCTGGAAGCTCCCACCCACTCCCAAGCGCAGGGCTGTACTGCCTCTGTGGCCTCCTGTACTGCCTCTGTGGCCAATTCTCTGTTATGATTGATTTTTCAGGATTGAAGAACCAGCAGCAGCATCTAAGCCTGTGGTTGAAGGGGCAGGGAAGTTTATGAAAGAAGATCCTTTAGTCCCTAAAAGATGACATTGTGGAAGAGAGAAGAGCCCAGGTTGCTTGTTTAATCTAGAACGTGACCCTGCACTGCAGAGGTCTGGCCCACAGCCATGGGAGGGCTCCAGGGCAGCATTTTTCTTCCCATAGAGGCAGGGCTACCAAGCCTGTCCTTCCTTATATGGGCCACCAGCTGTTCTTTGTGTTTGTTCTTTTAAATAACAGTTTTATTGAGGTATAATTCACAAAGAACAAAATTCACCCTTTTAAAGTATACAATTCAGTGCTTTTTAGTGTATTCACAGAGTTATGCAACCATCATCACTTTCTAAGTTTAGAATATTTCATTACCTCAAAAGAATCATTGTACCCATTGGCAGTCACTTCCCACTCCCATCACCCATCCCAAGATTAGTCAATCACCAATTTATTCTCCAGTTCTATTCTCTATGAATTTGCTTATTTCATAGAATGGAATTAGACCCCTACCTCACACCACACAGAAAATTAATTTGAAATGGATCACATACCTAAATATAACAGCTAAAACCATAAAACTCTTCAAAGAAAGCAGAAGTGCAAGTTTTCATGACCTTGGATTTGACAGTGACTTCTTAGATATGATACAAAAGCAAGAGCAACAAAATAAAAAATAAATTAAATGATCTTTATTAAAATTTTAAAAACTTTAGTACGTAAAATACATTATCATCAAGAAATTGAAAATACAAATTAGAAAGTGGAAGAGAAATATTTTCAAGTCATTTATCCAATAAGAGTTTAGTATCTGGAATGTAGAAAGAAATGCCTGCAGCTCAACAACAAAAAGACAAACAATCCAATTAGCAAAGAACTTGAATAGACATTTCTCTAAAATAGATAAACAAATGCCCAATAAGCACTTGAAAAGAAATACCATTAATCAACAGGGAAATGTAAAAAAACACAATAATATATAGTTCACACATACTCATATGACTAGCCTTTTAAAAAGAAAAGAAAAATTGGTGAGGATGTAGAGAAATTGGAACCTTTGTAACTTACTGGTAAAAATGTAAAATGGTTCAGCAGCTATGGAAAAGAGTTGGCATTTCCTCAAGAAGTTAAACATAGAATTTCAATATGAGCAGCAATTCCACTCCTAGGCATATACCTCCAAATAATTAAAAACATGATTCAGATACTTGTATGCCATTGTTCATTAAGCATTAGTCACTGCAGCCCAAAATAGGAAATAACCCAAAATGTTCACCAAATGATGAATGGATAAACAAAACATGATGTATTGATATAATGAAATATTATTCTGTCATAAAGATGAATGAAATTCTGACACATGCTACAACATAGATGAACCTTGAAAACAGTATGCTAAGACAAATAAGCCAAGCACAAAGGAAAAATAAGGTATTATACTATTTAACTTAGATTAGGCAAATTAATAAAGTCAGAAATAAAGTGGATTACAGGGGAGTTATTACTTATAGGGCTATTGAATTTCTGGATGGGGGAATGAAAAAATTTTGGAAATATATAATGGTGATGGTTTCAACACAGTGAATGTACTTAAGGTCAATGAATTATACACTTAAAAAAGATTAAAATGGCAAATTTTATGTTATATACATATTTAATCATGATTTTTTAAAGACTTTAAAAATCTTTTTCTATGCATTTTAGCTCCAGGGGGTAGACAAACTGCCTGGACAACTTGATTTATCTCTCTAAGTCTCTGTTTCCACACATATAAAATGAGAATAGATGTAGTACCTAACCCATGCAATTATTGTAAAAATCAAAATGACATAATACATATAACCACTTGGCACAAAATTTGGAAGGTGATAAGTGCTCAGTAAGTGGGAACCATCATAATTATTTCCATGTGTTCATTTTATTCTGTCTGGAATCTCAATTTGATACCATCTATAAAATTTCCCCTTTCCCAGTTTCTATTTCCAGCTATAATGGAGTGCTTGAAGCAAATCACCACCCTCATTGAGAATAGCTAGAAAATCCAGGTTTAAAAAACGAATTGGGGGCTGGGGTTATGGCTCAGATGTAGAGCACTTGCCTAGCATGCATGAGGCACTGGGTTGGATCCTTAGAACCACATTAAAAAATTAATAATAAAGGTATCATGTCTGCCTACAACTAAAAAATAAATGCTTTAAAAAAATGAATTGGAAGGCCTTGGACCGCTCAGGCAGCCAGGACTTGAGGAGCCAAAGTTCCAAAGAGAAGAGAATTGGAGAGGTGAACTGGTATTCTGCATACTGTTTATCTCTCCAGGTGTTTACCAATTCTTTTTTTTATTTAGTTTTTTTTCTTTATTTTATTTATCTATGTGGTGCTGAGGATCGAACCCAGGCCTCACATGTGCGAGACAAGTGCTCTACTGCTGAGCCTCAATCCTAACCCCTAATTCTTGACTTAGAGATATAGGCTAGAAATCTGAGAACAGGGATATTACCACAGAGAGTTAAAGAATACAGCAGAACTTTCAGTAAATTCAGGAATAAGGGGAGGGAAAAATTTTAATTATATGCTGACAAGCTAGCCAGGACTCAAGAGGCCAGGAGCCCTAAACTTAGAGTTTTCCTTTGAAGCACTTATTATTATTATCTATTAAATACACACAGTGAGTGGCTAAGACACTAGTAAGAAAGTAAGTGGAAAACTGAGTGGAGTTCAATGATTTCATGGCTATAAAGAGATAACATTGTGGGGGCTGGGGCGATGGTAGCGCACTTGCCTGGCATGTGTGAGGCACTGGGTTCCATTCTCAGGACCACATATAAATAAATAAAATAAAGGTCTATCAAAAACTAAAAAAATTTTAAAAAGAGAGATAACAATGGGAGTTCAGGGTCTCATCTGGGACAGGCAAGAGAAATATCTAGGAGTGGGCATGAACCAAAGATACTGCAGAATGAGATGTATGAGAACTGCACTCCTGACTCATGTAACTTTTTTTTTTTTAAATGCTGGGATAGAACCCAGGGGTGCTCTACCACTGAGCTATGTCCCCAGCCATTGTTTTGAGACAGGATCTTACTAAGTTGCCCAAGCTGACCTCCAACTTGCAAACCTCCTGCCTCAGCCTCCCAAATAGCTGGGATTAAAGGCATGCACCATGGTGCCCCATTTATGTAACTCTGATTAAGGTAGTCTGCTCACACTCCAGCTGCCTCTGGAAGATAAGGTCAACCCTCTCTGGAGGAGGATTATAATAGCATTCAGAGCCTCTATAATTTTTCAAAGATAATGTCTAACATCCAATTGAATGTTACCAGGCATAACAAGAGAAACTGGTATGAAAAATTTCCACATGACTCAGATATTGGAGTTATTAGACACAGACACAGACTTCAAAATAACTGTTATTAGTATTGTATTTTTAATTTTTATTCATTTATTTGCAGTATTGGGTATCAAACACCAGGGGTGCTCTATCACTGGGATAGCCCTTTTTATTATTTGTTTTGAGACAGGATGTTGCTAAGTTACCAAGCTTCCCTCAAACTTGTGACCCTCCTGCCTCAGCCTTCTGAGTAGCTTGGATTGCAGGCATGTGTCACCACTCCTGGCTTTTTATTAATGTTTTTTAAAAAGATGAATAATAAGGTAGATATTTCACAAAAGAAAAATATGCATATATATAAATTCTAGACTGAAAACACAATAACTGATATTTAGAATAGATGGGTTTAAGAGTGGATGGAACACAACAAGAGGGTTAATGGAAGTACACTGGTAGGAGTGGTAGAATTAGAAGATACGACTGTAGAAAATGTCAAGGCTGATGCACAAAGATTTTTTAAAGATGGAAAATACAGAAAGTAGTGTAAGAGATATATGGAACATATTGAAAATTCTAAAATAGATACAACTGGAGTCTCAGAAGGAGAAAAGAAAGATGATGGAACAGAAGTGACATTAGAGTATGGTAATTTTAGAAACAAAGGAATGCCATCAATCCACAAGTTGAAGATACTCAATGAATTCCAAGCAGGATAAATACAAGGACAATCATAAAAGGAAACGGAAGAAAAAGAATAACTTCTAAGGAATAGCAATCAGATGATAGCAGACTTTTCAACCAAACTATTAAAGTCAGAAGACAAAAAATAACATTATTTAAGTTCTGGGGGAAATTACTGCTAACTTAGGATCCTTTTAAAAAAATTTTGTTTAGTTGTAGTTGGAAACAACACCTTTATTTTATTTTTATGTTGTGCTGAGGATCGAACCCAGGACCTCGCATGCACTAGGCGAGTGCTCTACCGCTGAGCCACAACTCCAGCCTCCAACTTAGAATTCTGCAGCAAAAATATTTTTTCAGAAGTGAAGGTAAAATGAAGCTATTTCTAGGAAAATTTTAAAAAAATGAGTACAGAGAGTTCTTCTGGCATGTTGTCACCAAGAGTAACCACTAAAAACCAGTACAAGTATATAAATAAACAAAATAGTAGCAAAGGTATGTATAACCAACAGGCTAATGGGGAAGGGGAATGAAATAATAAAAATATTTAATCCAAGCAAGGACAACAAAGAAAAGCAAAAAGAATGAAAGCACATACTGGGTATGAGTAGAAAAAATTCAGATGGGGGTATAAACTAAAATATATCAGGGATTACATTAAATGTAAGTAGACTAAATATTTCAGGCAAAAGATTAAGATAGGTTTTAACAAAAACAAAACAAACTATATGCTGCTACATAAGACATGTCTTAAATATAAAGACACAGAAATATTGAATATAAAGGAATAGAAAATATATCCCATGTGTTTTAGGTTTTCCTAAAACCACTCTCAGGCTTGATGGTTCACTAGAAGGACTCACAGGACTCAGACTAGCTGTTACTCTTATGATCACAATTTGTTAAAGGACAAGATTACAGATTAAAATTAGTAAAGGAAAAAAGCATATGAAGTAAGTCCAGGAGAAACTAGACACAAGCCTCTAGGTGTGTGTCCTCTATCACATGGAACATGCTTAGTTTTCCCAGTAATGACATATGAAATATCGACAACTAAGGAAGCTTATCTGAACCTTGATGTACATGGTTTTGCGGGGGCGGGGGGGGCGGATTATTCACAAGGCATGCATTGTGTACATGACTTACCTTAGCTACTCGGTCTCCAGCTCCCAAGAGGTCAAACTGATATAGTATATAGCCAAAGTCTGTAGTCATTCACCATAGGTTACATTGTTTCATAAACTATCTGGTATATTAGTTTGATGGGTCTGCCATAAAAAAAAAATTGCAAAGACTAGGCATGTTGAACAGATTTTCTCATAATCCTGAAGTCTGGAAATCCCAGATCAGTGTGGGGTTGGTTTCTCTGAGTTCTCTCTCCTTGGCTTGTAGACAGTGTCTTCTTCCTGTGTCATCACATGGCCATCCCTTTGTGCATGTCTGTGTCCAAATTTCCTCTTCTTATAAAGACATCAGCCAGATTGGGATCAGAACCTACTTTATAGGCCTCATTTTACCTCTTTAAAGTCCTTATCTCTAAATACAGTCACATTGTAAGTCAGTAGACTTTAGGATTTCAAAATAAGAATTTTGAGAGAGGGCTGGGATGTGGCTCAATGATGGAGTGTGAGGTACTGGATTCAATCCTCAGCACCACATAAAAATAAATAAATAAAATAAAGGGATTGTGTCCATCTACAACTAAAAAAAAAAGAATTTTGGGGGAACAAAATTCAGTCCATAGCTGATTTAATTAAAACAGCATGGCCTAGAGCCTCAGGTATATAAAAATACTCTTTTCAGACAGGATATTCCATGGGCTCAGAGGTGGTCTCACATGAGCTTATTCAGGGCCATTTTTTTTTCTTGGAATATTCAGCGTTTGGACCAACCAATCCTGATGAGTTTAATTTTACTGTACACCATGCCAGAACTATCCAAGAAAAGTTAATGTAGCTGCACTATCATTAGATAAAATAGGCAATAAGAAAACAGGCTGGGCATAGTTCAGAGATAGAGTGCTTACCTAGCGTGTGCAAGGCCTCGGGTTCAATCCCCAATACAGGGGTAAAAAAAGGAAAGAAAGAAAAAGAAAGGGATAACTAGAGATAAAGAGGGACATATTATAGTGATAAAAGGGTGGACTCACCAGAAATACAAAATTTAAAATTTCATCTGAACATAGTAACACAACCTCTTACAACATACACAATTTAAAATTTCATAAGCTTAATAACATAACTTCATATTACATAAAGTAAAAATGGACAATGCTAAAAGGAGAAATGGAAAATTTGACAATCACAGTGGAAGACTTTAACCCACCTCCCATAAAAATATGAAAAAACTCACAGTCAAAAACTCAGTAGGAAGATCTGAATAACATAATTATTGACATATTTGACACATGTAGAATACCATACCCCAATAATGACAGAATGCACATTATTTTCCAATGCATATGGAACATTACAAGAATTGATCATATGTTTGAGTCATACATTTCAACACATTTTTGAAGATTAGAATTATTCAGATCGTGTCCTAGGAAGAGAGGGGAATTTTCTTATTCTGTTAAAGAGTAGCTATAAAAACCTTCTTAATGATGAAATATTTAAAACTTTCCCCCTGAGATTTGGAATGAGGCAAGGATACCCACAATCGCCACTACAACTCAACAAGGTACAGTCGTCTCTCCTTATACAAAGGGATGATGTTCCAAGACCTCCAGTGGATATCTGAAGCTGCAGATAATACAGAACCCTATATGCTACATTTTCTTCTATTTACCCTGATGCATTATCATGCCATACTGGGGCTTATCTGTCTTTTTATAATTTATGCCCTGGTGCCTCCCTTGCTATTATTATTATCATGGGGGGGGGGGAGTCCTGTGGATTGAACTCAGGGGCACTTGACTACAGAGCCACATCCCCAGCCCTATTTTGCATTTTATTTAGAGACAGGGTCTCACTGAGTTGCTTAGCACCTCGCTTTTGCTAAGGCTGGCGTTGAACTTGTGATCCTCCTGCCTTAGCCTCCAAAGCTGCTGAGATTGTAGGTGTATGCCACTGAGCTCAGCCTCCCTTGCTATTATTACACTTTAGGATCATTGTTAGGTAAAATGAGGGTCACTTGAACACAGGCAGTGCAATACCACAACTGTTAATCTGATAACAGAGTTACTCAATGTTTAACAGGTCGGTAGTATATACATTATGAATATGCCAGACATAGGGATCATCATGTCCCAGATGCAACAGGGTGAGTAGGAGAGAGTGAGATTTCATCATACTACTCTAAACAGCAGGAAACTATCCCTGGGAGAGAGTAGAGCAACCCTAGGATTTATCTTGTAAGTTTCCCTTCTCTCAGGGATACTTGTCTTACATGGTTTGGTGTCCTCTGCCTGGAAACAGTCACCTGATATATTTCATCTATGTTTATGATTATTTATGGTGGGGGCTAGTCTGATACCAGCTATTCTATAATGTCTAGATGTGAAAAATCACAAGTAATTCCTGTCAGGGACAATGATATTCACTTCCACTTCCTGACCCACCCCTAACCTCCCCTGTGACCTGGCTCCTGACCTTCTTCTACCCAGGCATTTCTTTGCCTGGAGACTTCTTGACCAGCTTCTACAAGGCTCTTGCCTCCTGGTTCTCTCACCCTTGTGCTCCCCTTGGTCACTTCACTCTCACCATCTCAAAGCTACACACCCCAAAAAGGACGGTAGATTTTTTATTCCTCTGGTGACATTCCTAGGCTGCGATTCAATCCTCCTTCAACTGATGGTGTCTGGCCCCCAGGCCATGTTTTCACGTGATACTGCTGGGAGTATATGTTTAGGAGGCCCTTAAACTCTGCACTCCCTAAGCAGAATATAATATATTTATCTAAAACCTGTTCTTCTGTTTTGTTTTCCCTCCGTTATAAGCCAGGAATGCTGAAGTGGCCCATACTGCCTGGTTCCATCCACTACAGGTAGTAGCCCACAAAGGTGAGGTCACTTGTAAATGTGGTTTCCAGGATGTAGTAGGACAATAGTTAGGTCTGGCCCCCAGCAATTCCTCTTGGGGGTTTTGAGGTGGTTAAGATTGGGGAGCAAGAATGTGAGAAGGGTTGAGAAGATTCCTGAGAGTCTACAGGGGAACCTGGACCAATCCTGAAAGAAAAGATGACAGTGGCTCTTGCCCAGAAAGCCCTGGGCAAGAGCCACTGTCTGGGCAAGAGCCACTGTCATAGATATCTGATGGGGTTCAAGATATGGGAACTGCCATTGTCCTCCAGGCCACAGAAGTTTCCAGAAGCATAAGGGGTACACTGACTTGGAGGCTGACCCCATTGCTGGAGATACATGAGGGTCTGCCTGAACTGACTCTGAACTGTCATATTCTGGCTGCTGTGAGGTCTGGTCCCCTGGCCAGTGTGCTAAGGTCCCGGGTGAAGTTCTACATTCCAGTTGTGTGGTTAATAGCCAACAAGGTCAGAGACTGAGGGGCATTTAGAGAGGGGCACAGGAAGAAAGGACCAAGGCTGCAGCCTAGCCTTGTGCAGACACCTGCTGGGTTCTGGGTATGGCCGTGTGCCAAGACACGTTATGGCCTTTATCCTCACCAACCTCAGAAGGCCCCTGTACCAGAGGCTCTGAGCTCTGGTGGCTGCCAGGCTGGAGTGTGGGGATAGGGAGACAGGGACTAGGGGAAGGAGCAGGAGAGCTATATCCCTTGTTCCCCAAGCTTCTTCTGAGATACCAGGGAAGGCCAAATTCAGGGTGCAGCCCAGCAGAGGCCTGTATCTTCAGGCTGGGGATTGGGCAGAGATCACTCCACTCTGGGAGCATCAGGACTTATCCTTCACCCCTCCTTTATCCATTGGCCCTGCCAGTGTGATAGGGACTCCCAGTTATAAAATGGGACACCTAGAACTAGATGGAGGCCAAAGAAGGACAAGAGTCAGTGAGAAGAATTCCTATATGACACTCTCCAAAGGGAGGAAATGTGTATTTAAAACACATTCCCAGGCTGGGGCTTGTAGCTCAGTGGTAGAGTGCTTGCCTTGCATGCACAAGGCACTGGATTCATTCCCCAGCACCACGTTAAAAAAAAAAAAGTCTAAAAATAAATAAATAAATATATTGTGTCCATTTACATCTAAAAAAATATTAAAAGAAAAACACATTCCCTCCCAATCCCCACTCTAGAGGACCACCAATATCATGGTGGGGACATGGAGGAGCTAAGAGGGTGGGAGTTACTTCATTGGAGAAAGACCCCATCATCTTCAGGTGCTGTGCGTATCATTTCTATCCTTGAATAGTTAGGATAGCGTTGTCTTTGCAGGTGGTTTTCTTACTGCTCCATCCTGGCCAGGAAGGACTGGCATCCGGCACAGAGCAGGATGGGCAGGCCCAGGATTCTAGCAGCCTCCCCACAGCCTCCCTTACTGCTGTTTGTCTTCCAACAAGTCAACCATTCAGAGCTTCCTCCTTTGCATGGCACTGACCAGGATCACATGTCAGGTATACAGGAAGCGCTTAAGAAGTGCTGCTCCAGCTGTAGTCACTCCTGTGATTTCCTACCAGCCATCACCTGACACCATCCATATGTCCATGCATGCAGCTTCCATAATTACGGTGGCTGTGTACAAACTGCATTATATTTGGTGTCCCCCGCGCAAGAAGCTCTTGTATCCACGGAGCCCTTACCCTCCCCACTTGTCACGCGGCCAGCATTTCCCTCCTCTGGATCAGCTCCACTGTTTCTGCCAGGCCAGTCCCCTGTGGGGGGCGATTTGGATTGTTTCCAGTTTTTTGGGGGGTTATAAATAGCACCACTGTGCATATCTTTATTACAAATTCTGTCTTTCCCCTGAAACCCTGAGTAACCAAGCCCCACAGGCATCTGGTACCCAGGCTTGCTCCTTACCAAACCTCTCGATTCTGCACTGTTGTGCCTGCAATGCGTGGGCCTAAAGACTGTCTTCTCAGTGGCTCAGACAGGGGCAGCCTCAGCCCTCCTCTTCTTGGACCCCATGAACCAGAACCTGATGCTTGATGTTTTCCAAGTTCCCAGGCAGAAAACAAAAAGAAGCAAAAACTAAAGAAAAATGTCCACCAGTATTCCCTAGTTTTCTATGCCCTGAAATTTGAAAAGGTCTCCTTGTGTGCCTACGGCTGAAGGAGGCCAAGGCCCTGGAAGCCAGAGAGGACCACCTTCATCTCCTTGTCAGGATTTTTTGCCCCCTCTACTATATATATAGTAGATGGACACAGTGTTTGTATTTATTTATTTTTATGTGGTGCTGAGGATTGAACCCAGTGCTTCACATGTGCAAGGCAAGCGCTCCACCACTGAGCTACAGCCCCAACCCTCCACCTTATTTTTTATTGCTCTTGTTGATGGTTTTTTTAAAAAAATAGTGTAAATGCAGTCTTATTATGTGAAGCTCATCACAGTTTTTACATTTATTCTGTGGTTTTCTGCTTTTTTATTTTGGAGTCAATATGAATAATTTATGCTTCCCCAGAACAAATTCCATTTCAACTACATTTTCCTATTTCTTAGGAAAATGTGCACAGTACAATTATCCCTCAGTATCACTAGGGATTGGTTCCAGGACCCCCAAGGCTACCCAACCCAAATCCTTAGATGGTCGAGTTTCTTCTGTAAAATGGCATAGTGTTTGAATAAAACCTATAAGCATCTTCCTATATATTTTAAATCATCTCAAATTTCCTTACAACACCTAATACAATGTAAACCTATGTTAATAGTTGTTATTCCTATTGCATGGGAATAATGGCAAGAAAAAGTATCTGTACATGTTGAGCACAGACACAATTTTTCCCTCAATATTTTGATATTTGGATTTGAAGTCTGCAGATATAGAGGGCCAATTGTATTCTTTCATAATCTTTATCTCTTTGTTTCATTTTTTTCCTCTTTTGTTTCTATCTTTCAGGCTTATTTTTGCTATTGACAGACTTGTCAAAGATTTGTCTATTGTAACTGTTATAAATTTAGGGGGCTAAGGGTGAACTCAGAGGTGGAGCACTTGCCTAGCATGCACAAGGCCCCAGATTCCAACCCAGCATCATAAAAAAGTAAAATAAAAATGTTTTTCAAAGATCTAGAATTTGGTGTTACTAATTGGTCATCCTATTTTTTTTAAAAATTTCATTTGTTTCTGTTCAGTGCAATCAAATTCATCTTTTGACAATCTCTTGGATTTATCTTGCTAAACTTTCCTAGCTCCTTGAGCTGAACATTTTAGTTTATTTTCAATCTTGCCTATTTTCCAATAAGTTCACACGGACTCATGACATCTCCTCTGGGCACAGCTTTGACTGTGCCCACAGCTTACAAAATGCTCTTACTTATGTTTGTTTGTAGATCTCATTTTTGTAATGCCCATAGTTTGTCTTTAAAATTTCCTGCTGAGTGGATTTGACTTTCCTTTAGTTATTTCTTAATTTTTATATTGTTTTCAGTAATTCCTGCTTTTGTAGAATTTTTAAAAATTTCCTTTGTCTCCTAATACTTGCTCCATTGCTTAGATTGTTTTATGTGGCTGAAAAAAAGTGTATTCCCCATATGGGATAGTGATATCAACCTACATTTCATGTAATTTTTAAGTTGGAGAATAATTTACATACATAATTACTGGGAACGCACATGTAAATCACATTTAAAATGCACTGATTTTAAGTGTACAGTTTGCCAAGTTTTGGGCAACGACACACACACACACACACTATATATATATATATATATATATATATATATATATATACACACCATATATGGTAGAAGTGATATACATATCCCAGAAAATTCCAAGTCAATTCTGGTGCCACTTAATCCTATGCAGAAGCAGTCACTGTTCTGATCTCTATAATATAGACTACATCTAGAATTCTGTAGGAGTAAAATTGTGCAGTATGTGTTCTCTGTATCTGGCTTCTTCCATTCAGCTTTAGTTCTGAGAGATTCTTCTGCATCACGAGTGTATTAGTAGGTATTCTTTTTTATTGATCTAGGAACCACTTTGTTTATGTTCCTGTTTAGAGACATTTATGCTGCTCCTGAGTTTCAGTTCTATGAATAGAGCTACTACAAATGTGTGTGTACAAACTTCCCTCCCTCACTCCCTCCCTCCTTCCTTCCTTCTTTTGGATATTTTTTTTATTTCTTTGGGGGTAAATACCTAAGATAAGAATTGATGGATCATAGGGAAGACATCTCTTTAGCTTTATAAAAACTGTCAAGCTGAGTGAGGTGGCACATGCCTGTAATCCTGGTAACTTGGAGGTTGAGGCAGGAGGATCCCCAAATTTGAGGCCAGCTTGAGCATCTTAGTGAGACCCTGTCTCAAAATTTAAAAAGCTGGGGATGTATCTCAGTAGTAAAGCACTCCTGAGTTCAAGTCCCAGTACCACGAAAACAAAAACAAAAACCCCTGCCAAACACGTCTCCTGAGCGTCTGTCTTCTGTTTATGTACATGATCTTTATAGTGTATTACATCTGTTAATAATAGCAGATACTAACAATTTTCAAGTATTATCTCCTATCACAAAGCAGCATCCAGAAACAATTGCCATATGCTCTGTGGACTTTGTTCCTCAGCAGCAATGACCAACACAGTTTACTGCTTGTCCTCCGGGTGATTCTCTACTTCCTCAGTGACAGACACCCACATGCTAGTCTCCCCTGTGGCTAAGAATAGTCATGTGATGGACTGTCAGTGGGGCTAAGAGGCAAAATCTGGCCAGTGCTCATCATCATCCTTCCTTTCTCTATCCCCTGTAGGGAACATGGATGTGATGGCTGAATCTCCATGTCAGGACACTGGGAAAGGGCTAACCTCAGATACTAGAGCAGAATGTGGGAGCACCAAGAAGGGGCTGACCCCAGACATCAGAGCAGAACATGGAGATAGCCTGGTTCCTGAGGCTTCCTGACCACCCCACAGTGCATATAGGCCTCTTTGTCTGCAGTTAACTACAGATTTAGCACCATGCCTCTTCTGACAATAGGGCCTTCATGCCCATGACTGGAGGCTGCACAAAACATCATGGGAAGCATTCCAGTGCAGGTCTCCTGACATCTATCTCCTCCCCACCCCTGTAGGAGGCAGTTTCCATGACAACAAGCCTGTGGTGTTCGCCCAGGGAAGGAGGAACTAGAGCTGTCCCTGACCTTGCATGGCCATTTGAACCTACCTGTTCCCACTATCCTAAGCACTCCTGGTGATGGAGATGCCTGATTGGAGGCTAGGCTGGGGCAGTGCTAGTTCTTTGGAGGTCTAGGTCTGAGGTGTCTCCAGGAGGATGGAGGTCACACCAACCAGAACAGACAGGGTCCACCTCACCCAGGGATCAGAGAGAGCCAGGGTTCTCTGGGAATTCCAGCCACCCAGAGGTCTGGACAAGATGCAGGAGAGGTGGCGCCAAGCTCCAGTGGAAGAGTGGGCTTAGCAAGGTTGCCCTCACTTCCCTCTGCCTCCCAGAGGTATGGCATTTCTTTGACATGATGGTGCCCACTGAAAAGAAAGCAAGTCTGAACTTCCTGACCGATGTTCTCAGGAGGGCCTTTGGGCCAGTGGTGGATACCAAGTGATGACTGGGAATGTTCATTACTTTGCTTATTAATCATTAAGGTGGCCCAAATCCCTTAGAGGACTTAGATGCCAGAGAGAATCTGTAGATGAACCATGCATAAAATTTCGTGGGGACTTTGCTCACTCTCTTTTCTCCACCCTCATATATATATATATATATATATATATATATATATATATATATATATATATATGTTGGACATAATACCTTTATTTTATTTATTTATTTTTATGTGGTGATGAGCATTGAACCTAACACCTCACACATGCCAGGCAAGTGCTCTACCACTGAGCACAACCCCATCCCTTCTCCACTCTCTTTCTTAAACATACCACTTTGGATCATCTGCAGGGTCTTTGCATGGTTGCCTCTTCTGTCAAACCTTTCCTGTTTATTCTTTTGAGGCTACTTTCTCTCTCATTCAGACTCATTTTACAGGTCACCAGTTCAGAAAATCTTCCATGGACACCCACTCTGAAGATGCCGCTCTGTTACTCTTTTGCAGATCACTCGGCTTTAAATTTATATAGAATTGTTCCCCTTATTTGTGGAGATTTGTTCCAAGGCCCTCCAGTGGATGTCTGAAACTTCTGATAGTTCTAAACCTTATACTATGTTTTTTTTTCTGTGCATACATACATACTGTGGATATGCGGGACAAAGAGATGATTCATGTCCCAGTGGGATGCAGTGGGATAGTGTGAGGTTTGATCACACTACTTGGAACTGTGTGCAATTTAAAACTTAGGAATTGAACTAGAGTTGTAGCTTAGTGGTAGAGCACTTGCCTAGCACATGTGAGGCACTGCGTTTGATCCTCAGTACGACATAAAAATAAATAAAATAAAGATATTGTGTCCATCTATAACTGAAAATATTTTTGAAAACCTAAGAATTGCTTATTTCTGCAACTTTCCATTTAACTCTTTTGGATTGTGGTTTATCATGGGTCACTGAAACTATGGAAAGTCAAACTGTGGGTGAGGTAGTGGTGGGGAGGACTATTATATAACAAACACCACTACTTGACATGTTATTGTCAGGCTTGGGTGTTAGTCTGTATGTGATTTGGTGCCTGGACAGGGCTGGCATACACTTGGTGCACAATAACTGCATAAAGAAGGCCAGGGATCACTCTTGAGTTAAGCACTGTGGTTAAAGTCATCAACTGTGAAGACAGATCTGGATGCTAATACTGGACTAACTTTGTGATCCAAGCTCAGTCTACCTGTACTAAAGTTTCCTCATTTATAAAAGGAAGGTGATGATATACTGCAGTATTGTTGTGAATTTATATGACGTGGTAGATGTCAGACTTTCTGAATGATTTCTGCATGTGGTGAATGCATTGTAAATTATAGCTAAGACCTTCACCATCACCATCACTAACACTATCAACATCTTCAAGATCACCATCACTACCACCACTATCATTACCATCATCAGCATCACCATTATCATTATCACCAATACCAGTCCCACCACTACCTTCATCATTACCACCACCATCATCATTGCCATCACCACCAACACCATCAACACCACTATCACTGTCACTATCACCACCATCATCACCACCACCACCATCAACACCATCATCACTGTTACTATCACCACCACCATCACCACCATCCCCATCCCCATCTCATATGCCTGCCATGGTGTCCTGAATGAGCTGCCATATCCAGGGTCAGATGATTGGGGATTTATGGACTTGGGTCTTTCTGCTCTGGTAATCTGCTTCTGCTGGGTCTGGGAGAGGTAAGAGCAGTGACATTTCACTCCCTCTCCACACATACACATGAAAGCAGCTCCTGAAGGTGAGGGGACAGGGAAGACTGCTTTCTTTGGGAGAATGAGCCCCATGTGCAGCACTTTTGGCTCTGCAGATGTGATGCTCGTTGCCATGGTGACTGTCCTAACAATAACCTCCTAGAACCCATATTCCCCACAACCACCCCAGCTGCCACCTGGGAGGGAGAGCCCTCCTTGCTTACGAATGTGAGCTAGAAAGGACAAGGTGGGAGGCAGAGATGACATGGGAGTGGGGGTGGAAGAGGGTCCTTCCTGAAGAGAGGGGGTGGGGTGGGAGGAGAGGAGAGTTTGGGCCTGAATAGAGTCAAAGGGAATGAGAGGGCTTCTGGATTCCAGACCAGAAAGAGTCATAGCTGGAAGCATTTCTTCATTCCAATCTTTTGCCCTGTGAGGGAGAAACCCTCTGTCTCTGGAGGCAGGAGTGGGCTGTTCTGTGTGGGGAGGGACAGCCTGGCTGCCTGTGGTAGCTGAACCCTTCCTCACTGTTTAGTGCCCACTTGCTCTGACTTTCCTGTCCTCATCAGGGCCACCTGATTTCTAATGTTCAGCCCAGAGAGAGCTCCTGTGCATCCCAGGTGCTAACAGAAACAGAGGTGGGGGAGATACAGTGGGCCTCAAATTGTGCCTCTTAGTGATTTCAACTTTTTGTGTAACCCTGATCCTGGATAGCCTCCCTACTTTTTGAAAGGTGACCTCATATGAGACCACCAGAATGCTACTATGTCTTCATTTGGGGCTTCAAGAAGCTGTATGTATAGATGTGTGTGTTTGCATGTGTTTGTGTATGGGTGTACCATATATTCACACGTGTTTGTGTGCATTGTTTGTGTACATATTACATTTATATGTGTATGCATGCACATGTGTTTCTGTATGTATGTCAGTAAGTGTGTATATATGTGTATCTGTATATGTGTGTTTGTGTGAGAAAGTTAAAGCTAAGGGAGGCTTCTTGGGCCATGGGGTTTGAATCCCAGCCACTTCCTGTGGCCATGTAACTTACCTCACTTCTTTCTTTGTTATCCCATCTAGTAAAATGGGATAATGATAATACATGCCTCATAAGATTGAGAAATAAATAAGAAAACATGTAAAATGCATGTAAGAACAATCACTGTCTGCTGTCATTAAGTTCCAGTATCACTTTGTATCTGAACACATCGGTAGGAGTGTATGTGATTTTGGGTAGCTTGGAGTCTGACTTACAGAGGGGTGCAATTTTGTTTTGTTTGTTTTGCTAATTGTACTCTATGTGTAGCCCTGCCTCCTCCTTCTGGAACTCAGAAAGGGCACAATGCAGCTGCTCCCAGCAGGTGCAGGGACAGGCTCCTGTGGGGTTAGATCCCAAGAACAAACCTTGGTCCCCCAACCTGTGACTGTTAGGATAGCCTAGGGTTCTCCATGTCTAAGCCCAATGCTGAGGCACAAACTGCTATCCCTTCCTGCCTGCTTTTCCTTCTTGCTGAGATCAAGGCCAGGCTTTCTTTGCCTCAACTGGTTTTACCTGGAAACCACACTTGCTTTGAACTTGTGCATCTCCCTCATCCTCTAGCTATCCATCTTCTGACCAGGGCAGGGATTTGCCATGTGGCATACTCCTTGCCAGGCAGCTCAGTGCCAAATGCATCCTAGCAGGGAAGGACCCTAGCTGCCCTCTGCAGAATCCTCATTAGCTCCTTTATCCAGGAGACATTGTGGTTTCCAGGGGTAGGCATGGTCTTGCCTGGGGTTGAGGTACCAGCTGGACAAGCCCAGAGTCTGCCCTTGGGGAGCAGTAAGCAGGTTATCTCAGGGCAGCAGTCTGGCCCTATCCAGAACTGATTGGAAGACTCTGACCTCAGAGCCTGCCTGGGACCGACCTGGTCCCATCCCATCAGAAAAGTGTGGGTGCTTGCCCTGGGGGAAGGCTTTTGTAAGAAACAGGGTGGGTCCTGCCTCCACCCTCCCTTCTTCCCTGCCTGTGCTCAACTCCTCCTTAGCCTTCAGGGCCACTTTCAAGAGATGGAGAGGGGAAGAGTGGACTCTCTCCTTCCAGGGCAGAGAAGGGGGCAAGCAGATGGACAAAGCCTGGTGACTTCAAGTTGTCAGGACCCCAGAGTCCCTGACAGAGCAGTCATTGTACCTCTGGCTCAAGGTCCCTCTGCCTGGATTCCAAATGTCCATTCCTGGGACTTCAGATACTCCAGCAGCCAATCATAGAAGGAAAAAAGGGGGCAGCTCTCACCCTCCCACTCTCTCACCCTGGTGTGTGCTCAGCCTGGGAAGCCCCTGGGCTGCTCTGCCAGGCCAAGCAGGAAGCCACTGTGCATGTGAAACGATAGAGACTGGGCAGGGTGGGTCTGGCAGCATCTTTTCATGGGACTGTAAGGAATGACTCCTCTGGGTATGCAACACGAATAATCTTCCATGTGGACACCAGTTCCCCACTGCAGCCCAGGGGAGGGAAAACCTGCAGGGCAGAGGAGGCTGGGTTCATTGTATGCGGTCCCTTGTGTGTGTGTGAGTAGGGGAGTCGCTGGCATCCTGGTATCCCAGGGAAGAGCCAGCTCTTCGGTGGTTGCCTGTGCAGGGCGCGGTGGGTGCCCGGCGCAGGTGCAGTGTGCGGTCACCGTGCGGGTGCGGCCCAAGTGCGGGGGCGGGGCGCGGGCACGGCTGTTAGTGCGATGTGCGGGCGCAGTGCGGGTGCAGGCGCGGGCGCGGAGTGTGTGCGGGGTGCAGGCGCGATTCCGGTGCAGGGTGAGGTGCGCGTGCGGGTGCAGGCGCGGGAACGAGTGCAGGTACAGGGCACTGGTGCGGTGCGTGTACGGGTTCAGGCAGGAGCTGGGTGAGTAAGGTGCGGGCGCGGCGCGTACAGAAGGCAGCGGGCCCGGCGGGCGCGGCGGCGGTGACAGCGGCGCCCGCGCCTCCCCGCGCGTAGGTGTGCGGCGCGCTCCTGGCGGGGACCGAGCGAGCAGATCTCGCGTGCGCTCGCCGCGCGGCGCAGCCCAACCCGGCCCCCGCCCGGCGCCGCGAGCCGAGGTGTCTCCCGCGCCCGCGCCCGTGTCGCCGCCGTGCCCGCGAGCGGGAGACGGAGTCGCCGCCCGAGCGCAGCCGAGCGCACGCCAAGCCCGTCCGCCGCCGCCATGGCCACCACGGTGACCTGCACCCGCTTCACCGACGAGTACCAGCTTTACGAGGATATTGGCAAGTAAGAGCCGCGGCGCGCGCGTCCTGGCCTGGGACCCCAGAGGAGTGGGGCCCCGGGGAACTGGGACCCTCCGCGTCGCGGGTTCCGAGCGCACTGCGGCCCCGCGCGTCCCCGGCTCCTCCCGGTTCCTGGCCCTACCGCACGGCCCCGCGTGGGCCTGACCCTCGAGCTTCGGTTCTGGGCCGGGCTGCTGGACCGCAGCGTGTACGGCCCTGCCCAGCTTGGTGGCTCGGCCGGGGCCCGGACTCAAGGTTCTGGACTCGGCGCGGCGGGGGCGGCAGCAGGTGTCCCCGGAGCGCCGGACAGACGTGACGCATTTGGCGGCGGGGAGGTCAGAGAGGAGGGGCACATGGGGGTGACAGCCGGGCCTGGAGCTCCGGGAGGGGTCAGCCGTGGCCCCAGGGGGTCATCCCCCGTGTGGGAACGCTGTCCCCACCCCCACCCGAGCGGCAGGCGGCGGGGGTGGCGGACCTGCTCCCGCCTGCTTCTGCGCGTGGCCCCATCTGTGCGGGGGGTGCCGGCGTGGGAGCAGCTTCTGCCAGGGGTCCCTTGAGGAATCTGGGTTCTGGAGGATTTTTCCCCCAGATTCTTCTGGAAACGAATTTGGAGAGCGGGGGAAGAGGTCAAAGAGCCTGGATCAGGTCATCAGGGTGGGAAATGAGGGGGTGAGGCGGGGAACCCGATTGGGCTTCTGACTTTGGGGTCATCGAGGCAGGTGGAGACCGGATTTTGGGGCATTATTTTTTGTGGTGGTGACTGGTTGAAAGGAGGGGGTTTGGAAGCTTGTTTCAGGTAGGGCCTCACGGGGAACAGGTGCCCTGGCTCCTCTACTGTGCTCCGCAGCGTGAACAACGTGGGGGCGGGAGCCCTAGTTTGGAGTGTCCAGACCTGGCTTTGCCCCTTGGGTCAGAGACCAAGAAGCCCTTCAGGGGCCTCGTCTCTAACGTGGGGTCTCCTCTCTGAGTCAGGGTAGCTGCACTTGGCATCCCTTGGGGCTGGTTTGAGAACTCCAGATCCCCATCTCCTCCCCCCTCCCCCCACCCCTCCTGCGCGGTGGGGGCGCTGGCGAGATTTCCTATTACACATCCAGCAGCAAATCCTTTTTTTCTTTTACTAAAAAAGCGTCTGGTGAAAACTTGTGGTGGGCGAGGGACGCTGATCATTGATAATTGTGGAGTGCCCAGCTGGAGGAGTGTGGGGGTGTGCGCATTCCCCACTTCCCTGCACGTGTAGAGAGGAATCGGGTCAGGCCTGGGGGGTGAGGAACACAGTGAAGTGACAGAGAGGAAGTCTATGCTGGATAGCAAGGGGTGGGGGTTGGGTGGACCTGGAGAGCCACCCAAGGGACAGGCCAAGCACTCCTCCATCCTCACTGTGTGCTCCTCCCTGTGGGCCCAGGGACACAGGTCTTGAAGAAGCTTCCAGGAGCTGTCTGGGGGATGGAGGCCTGTGAGGAAGAGGGTGACAGGTTGGGAGCCCTTAGGTGGGGGTGAGCTGGCTTCCTTTGTGGACAGAAGGCCCAGGGCTGTGGGTGGGGGGCTGGCTCTCCAGCTCTCAGACCCTCAGTTGAGTGGCTCTGTTCCTGTCCATCCTGTCTCCTCCAGAGCTGTGTCCTGCACTGCGGGGCAGATGGCAGCAGTCAGTGTGCCTGCCTGGTTCTGTCAGGAAGAGGCAGCAGGGGGTAGTCTCTTCTTCCTGGGGAAGCTTCTTGTCTTCTTTTGTGCTTGTGCTCAGGCCTCACCAGTCTCCTCCAAGAAGCCCCTTTCAGGACCTCCCAATTTGCCCTGGTTTCCCAGTCTGCAGCTCACCACTGCTCTTCCCTTCTTCGATTTGGTGTGAGCTTCCCTGAGTTGAGCGATGGCGTAAGTGACCAGCCCTCCCCTGAGCCTCTGGGTCTAGCAGCTGTTGGTTATTGTCACCCACACTGGGGTGTGGAGGTTGAGAGGGCTGATGGCAGGTGAGACAGAGGGCTCAGACAGGTGAGAGCTGGGGCCACCAGCTCCTTCTGTAGACAGGCAAGACAATGAGCCCTCATCATAAAGGAGCACATGGAGAGGCCAGGCATGTGATCAGGCAAGGAATGAAGCCTCAGGTCAAGGGGCCCACTGGGACCTGGGACCAGAGGCTAGGAATCCTAGCCAGAATGAGTTGGTTCAGCCTAGCATCCATTTGTGGAGTTTGCTAGGTGCCAGGGCCAAATGCAGGAAGTATATTTGGAGGGCAAGACACCCCTAGGCCAAGCTGGGGGAACTCAGGCCCATCCTGCCATGGCCTTGTCCGACAATTGTTGATAGCGCCTGCCTGGGGCACAGTGGTGTTGCTTCCCAGCCCCAGGTGGACACATCCAAGTTTATTTAAAGCCATAGTCCTGGCACCCAGTCAGGCTGACTCCCTGCTTGGCGGAAGGACAGGGTCACAGGCCCACAGCTGCGTGTGTGTGATGGGGCGTTGGCCTTTGCCTTCTCGGCTGTCTCTGCTCCTGATCTTTCCCTGGACACTTGGGCAGCAAGTCAACTGGCCAAGGAGAGATACTTTCTGGGGCCTGCTCCACTTGTCCCCAGTGACAGTGCTGCAGTGTGTGCCCTTCCTTGCCCAACTCCGTGAGGCTTGTGGACATTTGCCCGGAGGCCCATATGCTGGGATACGGAACCACCTCTAGCCTAGGTCCTGCGAGCCGACACAGAGCAAAGGAGGAAAACCCTCAGTCCACACGGACCAAATAACAGTACAGTTTACTTTTTTTATTAGATTTTTAAAATCCAGAAATTCTAGGATAAACAAAATGAACACCTCCTGTCTCTTCTACCCAGAATTGAAAACTATTCATCATTTTGGTTTAAGTCCTGTTTTAAAGTTATGAAAAGTAAAGCATTACAAATAAATGTTAAGTAACCCATTTTCCTCTGACTGCTGTTAGGCATTTGTATCCTTTCTCCCGGGCTCTTGAGCCTGGGAGATAGAAGTATCCATACTAATATGTGGGATTCTTTCACGTGTTTTCTCAGCATAGTCTTATTGACATCTGTGCGCACCAATAAATTGTGGTCGCCGACTGCTGCATGGTGATCCATCATATGAACACCACGTCTCATCTGCTTTCCTCCTGATGGGAGTCTAGATTTGCTTCCTGCTTTGCACTCTTACCCACCACGAGACCAACACTGTGCATGTGTTCGCTAGTGCAGGGGTGAGAGTTTCTTTGGGGTTTATCCCTGTCAGTGGGTCTTTCAGTGAGGGTCTACCCTGCCATGTCCACTCTCACTAGTTGTGTTGTGGATGCCCCTGCCCTTGGTGCTGCTCTCCCTGGCACAGGCAGGTGGTGAAGGTTTATGGGCAGGAAGTGTCTCACTTTCTGGATTCTGGCTTGTGAATCTTTCACTTTTGGGGAGTCATTGTTGCCTTAAAATATAGATGATCCCCTTAGAGGAAAACAGTTCCCATGAGGTTTTATATGTAATTTCAGGAGTTCATGAACCCCTCCAGAGGACTGGGGCCATGGCCCACGTGGTCACAGCATCTAATGGGTGTGGAACTTTAAATGTTTGATATTATTTGAGCTGTCCAGGAAAGCTTTCCCTCCACCTCTGTTCTACAACTACAGAAACTGCTGGGAAGGTCAGCGACTTGCCCAAATTCAGGCAGCAGGTATGCCCTTGACTTCCAGCCCAGGGTATCTCCCATTCCTTCCAGCAATCCCCAAACCTCAGATAGGCCTAGAATTGACCTTGATGTGTCCTTGACTCCTCCATTGGCCCCCAGGAAGTAGAGAGCAGGCTGCATTCTGGGGCATGTGTAACCTGCCCACTCACTGGAAGTATTGCTGTTTGCTCCTGCTTTCTGCCAGCAGGCCTACTCTGAACCAGTGGATGGCCTGCTAGGTAGTTAATAGGTAAACTTCAGAAATTCAGAGCAGATCAATTTTTGAGACTTCCTTGCTTTGAAGCGGTTGCCAGGGAAGACAGGAATGGAGTGGAGGAGGAATCTTGTATTTGCTGTTGTGTTTGCTTTCCTCCTTCCTTCCTCTGGTACATCAGTCCCTTCCTGTCTCAGGGTCTTTGCCAATGACAGGCTCCATTTTCTTGGGCTACTCAGCCAGGCTGTCCCAAACACTATCCCTCCCCCAGTTGCCTTTCCCTCCCCAGGACTCTCATTACTTTGCCTTCTCCCTTGTACCCTGCACTGTGGGATACTGGGGTTCAAGATGTGTTAGGACTTGGCCACTTACCCACCCAAAGGCAGGGCTGGGTCCCTAGGTCCTGGCCTGAGGGTGGCTTCTCCAGGTGAGGAAGGGGTGAGTGGCCTCAGGCCTACTGGTCTGTCTCCAAGAAGGCCAGAGAAGTTCTGGTCTTGATTCTTTAATGTAGGGTAGTTTAAAAAGAAGTTGCACATGCTGAGGTTGCTGGCAAGATGCGCATTAAGGTGACGCTAGTTTAGTTACTATTTAATGGTATTTTTATACCATAACCTACTTTGCTGAGAGCTAAGAATATATCTGCATGCTTGCTACCGGACTCTTTCTTTTCTGGTAACAGTTGCTAGCACTTCAGTGGTGCTTATTTTATTAACATGCTTGCTCTGTGAAATAGGTGCTGTGATTATTCCCAGTTTACAGAAGAGGCGACTGAGGCACTAAGAAGCCCCATCCCCTGCAAAAAGTCATACAGGGTCAGAGTTTGATTCTAGGTACTTTGACTCTGAACTCTATAATCTGCTTCTCTCAAAAGCACATGAACCTACTCTATAATGTACTTTAAAAATGCTGTTTTTCTGTTAACTGACTTGTGGCAAGCTTGTGGTCCACTCTGAACCCAGACTCCTGGAGACTGCACCTGTCCTCAGCTAGCAGCTTGCCATGCTGTCTTTGTGCCTTTCCAAACCCAGGGCACTGCCCCCAGTTCCCATTTGTGAAAATTTCATTTCTTTTCATTGTCTCTCCTTGACAACCAACAATCTGACCCCATTTGAAACCAGTAAGACTTGAAACTTTTATTTTATTAATTAAATTACTAGGGCAATATAGTCTGTTGTTAAAAAAAAATCAAGTAATAAGAAGTGTGCACCAGAAATGTGACCTTTTACACTCATGTTCCCTCACCTGCTGGAAAAACCTGGGATATTTATTTTTATGTCACTATAAGGTTGTGTTATGTGTACACATATCTACACAGACACATATATGTCATGTATCTGTGATTTTAAAGCACATATGGAATCACCATGCATGTGACTGGTGACACTTTTCCATGCTTATCTGCCATGTCAGTATATCTTTTCCTAGGGATTTGGGCTACTGGTCCCCGTAGTAGAGAGATGGATGTACATGCATTGGCCATACTTTTATTTTCTTTATTCATTTATTTAAATTTTTTAAATTGTAGATGGACACAATACCTTTATTTTATTTATCTGTTTTTATGTGGTGCTGAGGATCCAACCCAGTGCCTTACATGTGCGAGGCAGATCCTCCACCCCAGAACTACAACCCCAGCCCTGGCCATACTTTTAAAACCCAAATTTGGGACCAGTCTTCTGATGAGTGTGACAGAAGATGGGAGGGCCCTATACTTGAATTCAGGGCCTGAAAAGTTACTAGGAGGGTGTGATTCTTGTGAAAGAAGGGCTGGGTTCTCAGTATTACTGCAGGTACTGACCACTTAGAAGTGCAGAGGTTAAGGTCATTGATACTAAGAAAGTCCCAGTCTCACTTGAAGAAACTGAAGAGTGTATTCTGGGTCTTTTTTTTTTTTCTTTGTATCTGGGCCTCCACAAGAATGGAGGGGAAGGATATGCAATGCTTGCTTTTCTAATAGGAGTGATTCTCTTATTTTGGCTCTCTTGGCCTTTCAAGAGTCTATATTGAGTCATTCTGGAATTTAATAGTAATTTGATGGAAAAGACCAAGTAGATAGAAATGTGTGACGATTGCTCTGGGAAGACGTCTTGACCCCATACTCCCTGGTCCAAGTGAGAGATATGGCCTTTCCAAAGATTTTAAGTTTTTTTGTTTCTGTCTCTCCTACCAAAAATGGAATCTGATTTGATTATTCGTAAAGCATCCTTTACAGCTGCAAGTCACTTTGTTAGTGTAGAAACATGAAAATGCATATGTGTCAATTTAGTTCGGGGTAGAAAACATTGCCATATGGATATATCACATACAAATACCTATCTTATTCATATGCAAATCTGAATTTATTTAAAATAAAAACATGGTTTTGTGTGAAAGATGGTGTTTTTAGCTGCTGAACTTTGGGTCTCTTCTGTCTCCTGGATGAGAGTCACAAACTTGATTAGGGCTCTGCGACTGGTGGACATGGTGCCTTATATTTTGACATGATGATCCTAAAATAACTAAAGTCACTATTCTTTATTAAGCCAGATACAAGCTTTAGTAGAATGTAGAACAGATTGGCGGTAGTCAGGCAACAATTTTGGGATATTTTATAGAAGGGGGTATCATTCCCACTATTGGCAGTCACCACTATCTTTGTCTCCCCACTTTGTGAGCAGCATGTGAACCTGGTTAGGGAAGGAGCCGTTCTCGTATTTTTGGGAGATGCCAGGGTTTGTGCTCTGCTGTAATGCACACCCAGTCGATGCTGGTTTCCAAGCCTCCTTCTTTCACCCAGTGTGCTTGAGTGCTCAGAACAGTGCCTGGCACACAGCAGGTGCTCAGCAGTGGCTCTGTGATAGCCTGGACCGTTCAGGCCTTGTAGTCCTGCCTGCTTCCCAGAGCAGTGTCATCCCACTTCACAGATGCAGGTCCTCCAGTGTCTGCTAGTGCCTTACTAGTGACTTGCTGGTCTTGCCACCTGGTGAGACAGCTACAGAACTGTCACCTGCCTGGAGCTGGCCTCCAAGTGGTTTGCAGCATCCTGCTCATTTCATAATGAAGTTCTCCATGGTACTTCTGTTCTTGCATGTTGAGGGACAGCCTGATTCTCTAAGTCCATGGGTTTGATCCAGGCTGGCTGTTGGGGGTTTGTGGCTCCAGTAGAAGCAGAATCTTCTGATGAAGAGGGTGACCAGGGGGATGCTTCTCAGCTCAGGCTGAAGCTTGGAGGCCTCTGGGGAAATGTTCACTGAAGCCCAGATACTCAGACACTAGGGTTTTGAAAAGCTTCCAAGTGATTCCAGTAGTAAATGCATATGCCGTGAAGCCTGAACCTGTCCTATGGCCCGAGCCGTACAACCCTCACATTCCTTGGTTCCTTAAGAGCCTTACTATTTGTGTTTGGAATTTGGCTTTGTTTTCTGTACACTCACAATGATATTAACCCCCATCCCATCCAAGTTGTCTAGAGTAGTATTGTCCAGAAGAAGTGAAATGTAGCCATGAAGGGGAGCCACATGTGTGATTAAACAAATTCTAGTGCAAAAAAAAAAAAAAAAAAAAAAAAAACTTGAATAAACTAAAAAAAAAAAAATTCTAGTGCATAAAAAAAAACAAGTCAAAAGAAACAGTGAAAGTAATTTTACACACACACATTTAACCTTATATTTATATATAATTTCAACATGTAATCAATGTAAAATTATTAAGTATTTTGCATTCCTTTTTATGTTATATCTTAGAAACCTGTTGTGTATTTTATATTTAAGGTATGTCTTGGTTTGGACTAGACATTCTAGGTTCTTGTAGTTATGTGATGCCAAGTGGCTATTGAGTTGGACAACACGAGACCAGAGCTTACATTTTTTTTTCTGGTTTCTTTTGAGGATGGTAGTTACATTCTGGGTTGTATTTGCCAGTTGTTGATTTCTCTTGCTGTCCTGAAGACTCTTTTATTCATTGTACAAATCTGGTTGCACATTCACCACCTGCCAGGCATCTTCCAGCTGCTTGGGAAACAGTAGTGAGCAAAACAGTCAAGGATGCCTGCCTTGGGGGAGCTTATGTGCTGGTGGCAGGTGAGAGGCAGGTAAAAACTAAACAGATTCTGATGGGACCCTGTGCAGTGGTATGCACCTGTAATCCCAGCTATTTAGGAGGCTGAGGAAGGAGGGTCACGAGTTTGAGGCCAGCTTGTCCAAAATAATACAATTTAATCAAAGGTCTGGGTAGAGGAGCTGGAGTTGTAGCTTAGTGGTAGAGCATTTGCCTAGCATGTGTGAGGCACTGGATTCAGTTCTTGGCACTGCATATAAATAAATGAATAAAATAAAGGTCCATCAACATCTAAAAAAAAAAAAAGGACTGGGTAGAGTACTTGCTTAGCTTATGCAAGGCCCTGGGTTCTATTCCCCAGTACTGAAAAAAAGAATTATATGTTAGTGTAGCTGGTGATGAATACCTGTAGAAATGCAGGAATACCAATTAGAAGGAAGATTGCAGCTATAAAAAGAGTGGTCAGGGATTTTAATTAGAATAAGATATTCCAAGCTTGTACAAATATATCAAAATTGTTTACACAGTTATGTATAGCTAAAGAGAACAAATAAAAATTGTTCTTTTTAAGAAAGTGTCATCAGGCCAAGAAAAAAGAGAGTAGACTCAAATTGCTCAGGTCAGGAATGAGAGAGGAGACGTTACTACCAAATTGACAGAAATAAAAAAGGATTATAAGGAAATACTGTGAAAAATTATGTGCCGGGCTGAGATTGTAGCTCTGTGGTAGAGCAATTGCCTCGCATGTGCGAGGCCCTGGGTTCGATCCTCAGCACCATATAAAATAAATACATAAATAAAAATAAAGATATTGTGTTCATTACAACTAAACATAAAATTTTTAAAAATTATGTGCTGGTCTGGGTCTGGGGTTGTGGCTCAGAGGTAGTAGAGCACTCGCCTATCATGCCGGAGGCACTGGGTTCGATCTTCAGCACCACATAAAAATAAAGATATTGCATCCACCTATAACTAAAAATAAATATTAAAAAAAATTATGTGCTGGTCTGGGGTTGTGGCTCAGCGGTAAAGTGCTCACCTAGCTCATGCAAGGCCCTGGGTTTGATCTTCAGCACCATATAAAAATAAATAAGTAAATAAAGTAAAAGAATTGTGGGGAAAAAAATTATGTGCCAAAAATTTAGATAGCCTAAATGAAATGAACAAAAAGAAGGATGCAAACTACTAAAACTGACCCAAGAAGAAATAGAAAATTTGAATAGACCTATGACAAGTAGAGATTGAATTAGTAATTTCAAATGTCCCATACTGAATCACCCAGTCCCTGAGACCTTCATGATAAATTCTACCAAGCATTTAAAGAGGAATTAATACAGTTCTTCATAAACTTTCCCAAAATATAGAAGGGGAACAAATTCCTCCCAGTTAATTTAATGAAGCCAGTAACTGTAAATGACAGACCATCTGATACCAGACCAGAAAGGATATTATGACTGGTATCTTTTTAAAAATAATAACGAAACCAACTAGCAACATATGAAAGGATAGCACATTACAAACAAGTAGCATTTATCCCAGGAATGAAAGGTTGGTTTAACATAAAAAGCAATCTGTGTAATATACCATGTTGATAGACAAAACAAAAAAAGAATGATTATCCCAATAAATGCAGAAGAAGCATTTGACAAAATCCAGTTCTTTTTCATGATAAAAAAACTACAAACTAGGAAAGACAACTTCCTAAACTTGTTAAAGGCATTTATGAAAAACCCACAGCTAAAATTATATTTGATGGTGAAAGACTAGATGTGTTTTTCCTAAGATCAGAAACAAAACAAGGATGTCTTTTCTTTCCATTTCTATCTATCACGGTACGGAAAGGTTCTAGCCATGGCTATTAGGTAAGAAAGAAAAGTAACCAGAAAAAGAACAGATAAAACTACCTCTCTTTGTGGATGACATGATCTTGTGTAAGAAAATCCTAAATAATTTACTAAAAAAATTAAAACCAAAAAAATGAATTCAGCAAAATTGCAGGATAAAAGACTAATGTACAAATATCCAGTGTATTTTGTTACACTAGTAATGCTTAATCTCAAAATTAAGACAAATAATTCCATTTAAAATATCATCCAAAGGAATACATTTAATAAAAGAAAAGACATATTTGTGTATTGAAAACTATAAACCAGGGCTGGGGATGTGGCTCAAGTGGTAATGCACTTATCTGGCATACACGGGGCGCTGGGTTTGATCCTCAGCACCACATAAAATAAAGATGTTGTGTCCACTGAAAACTGAAAAATAAATATTAAAAAAATTCTCTCTCTCCCTCCCTCCCTCCCTCCCTCTCTCCCTCTCTCCTCTCTCTCTTAAAAAAAAGAAAACTACAAACCACTCTTGAGAGAAATTAAAGAAGACATAAATAAATGTAAATGCATCCCATGTTCATGGATTGAAGGCAATATTATTAAGATGGTAGTTCACTCCAAATTGACTTACAAATTCAATGTATTATCTCTTTAAAAAATTGAATTTTTTGTTTTTGCACAGATTGAAAAATTTGTCTTAAAATTTACATGTAAAATGCAAGGGACTCAGAATAGCCAAAATAATCTGTAAAAGAAAAACAAACTTGGAAGACTCACACATCCTGATTTTAAAACTATACGGCTACATCAGTTAAGACAATGTGGTATTTGCAGAAGGATAAACACATAGATCAGTGGAATAAGATTGAGAATCTGGAATAAATCTATACATCTATAGCCAACTGATTTTGACAAAGGTGCCCAGATAATCCAATGGGGGAAAAAAATAAGAGTCCATCCAACAAATGTACAGTTGAGTATTCAGATGCAAAAGAATGAAGTTGAAACCTTAATTGATACTAAGGTTTCAATTGTATACTGTATACAAAGATTATCTCCAAAAAATTATTTCAAAATGGATCGCAGACTTAAATGTAAGAGCTAAAACACTGTTCAACTCTTAGAAGAAAATATAAGAGTAAATCTTTGTGATCTTGGTTTAGGCAATGGTTTTGTAGACATGACACCAAAAATGTATAGTAAAAGAAATACAGATAAACTGAACTTTATTAACATTCAAGTTTGTACTTCAAATAATATTTTCAATAAAGTGTGAAAAGACAACATATAAGAAGCTGATTCTTATTTGCCAATCATGTATTTGATGAAGAATTAGTATTCAGAATACTTTAAGAACTTTTAATACTTAACAGTAAAATAAACAACCCAGTTAAAAAATGGGCAGAGGATATGAACAGACATTTCTTCAAAGAAGGCATTATAAAGCCCAACAACACATGAAAAGATGCTAAACATCATTAGTCATTCTGGATATATCCACATATGAACTTGTTCATATCATCATTATCTATAACAGCCCCAAAGTAGAAACAGCTCAAATGTGTATCATCTGAAGAATGAATAAAGAAATGGAATATTCTAAAAGTTCTAGAAGTTCTAACAATACTGCTACATGTTACAACATGGATGACCCTTAAAAACATGCTTAGTGGGGCTGGGATTGTAGCTCAGTGGTAGAGTGCTTGCCTAGCATGCGTGAGGTACTGGGTTTAATCCTCAACATCACATATAAATAAATAAATAAAGGTGTTTTATCCATCTCCAACTAAAAATGTTTTTTTAAAAAATATTTATTTTTTATTTGTATTTGGACATAATACCTTTGTTTTATTTATTTGTATGTGGTGCTGAGGATTGAACCCAGGCCCTCACAGGTGCTAGGTGAGCACTATACCGCTGAGCCACAACCCCAGCCCCTCCAACTAAAAATATTTTAAAAAAATATGCTCAGTAAAAGAAGCAAGTCACAAAAGACCACATATTCTATAGTTAATTTGTGTGAAATGTCTGGAATAGGACTGGGGCTGTCGTTCAGTGGTTGAGCACTTGCCTCGCAGGTATGAGACCCTGGTTCAATCCTCAGCACCACATAAAAATAAATAAATAAATAAAAATTTTAAAAAATGTCCAGAATAGGTGAATCCTCAGAGCAGACAGTGGAACTGAGGGTGCATGGGGAGAGAGGATCAGAAGTGACTGCTAATAGATAGGAGTTTCTTTTGGGAGCGATGAAGTGTTGTAAATTTAGATTGTGGTAATGGATGTACAACTTTGTGGATGTATTAAAAGCCATTGGATTATAAGCTCTAAGTGGATGGATTGTTTGATATAGGAATTATATCTCAATAAAGTTATTAAAATGTGTAAATCCCACTTAGAAAAATAAAAACTCTTCCATCTGGATCTCAACCTTCCAATTGCTGAGAAGTGAGCTTTAAAACTAATGTGATCGCCAACACCTCACTCAGGGCCTTCCTTAATCGGCAGGACCTGCCAGAACTGTTGCTCTGGCTGGGCCAGCTCCTTTGAGCCAATTCTGCTGTGGCGTCTTCACAAATGAACCACAGTGAGAAACAGTCTTATCACCAGAACCTCTGACCTGTGCCTGGTGACGGTGTCTCTAAACTTAGCCAGTCCCTGGGCCCCTGCCTGATGTGATCTCAGGCCTGAGGCATGGGAACGTCAGGTTCCCATTTGGCAAGAAGTGTCCAGGACCTGTGGGCCCCTTTAGCTCTGACCTGGACCCAAGACACATGCCACCTCCTATCTTTCCTAGAGGCAGGTGAGTGGTGAGGGCACATCCCTATGGCTTCACTTTCAGGAATGTCCTTCTGATGGTTCCACTTCTAGGGACCCAATAAGTGCCTTGGCTTTCAAAACTTGACATAGTGGCTTCACTTCATGTTCTGGATACATCTTCCTTCTTTTCTGAACAGCTTTCAAGACCATCTTTTCAACACTCAAGGCCAGGTCTTTGCAGCAAGGCTGGGACTGAGGCTTCCCTTTAGTCCCTCGTGAGGTAGGTCTTGGCATCCCTGATCCCTTCATCGCCTTCTTTCCTTCCTCAGAGAACGTTCAAGAGGCTCAGACACCTCAAGTCTGGGTAGGGGTCCTCATGACAGCAGTACAACTTTGCTGTGGTGGAACATCTGGGCCACAGATGTGGCTGCTCTGAAAGGCAGCTTCAAGATCAGGGAGATGGATAGAGTATGTGAGAACTCGCTTATTGCTCAGGACAGTAGGTTGGGCAGCAGGATAGTTGGGATCCCCAGGGGCTGTGTGTTTGGCAGTCACTGAAAACTTGGTAGACACAAGGCCTCTGCAGGCTGAAAGGAAGTGAGGGTCTGAGGGTCCTTCTCTGTCCTCAGTGGCTCAGCCTGTGTCTGACCCCTGCAGAGATGAAGCCCCTTCCCATCCTGGGCTCGCTGCCTCTCCACCTGACCTGGCTCATCCCCTCATCATAACAGCTCCCAGACAATGCCAGGAAACACAGACCCCACCATCTGAAAGTCCTAACAGAATCCATGGTTTGGGTGCTTTTCATGATTCCTCTGCAGGCTGAGAGGATTGTTATCCTTACACTAATTTTCTGATTGGCGTTCACAAACCTTGTTTTAACCAATGACCTGCATGATGGACAGCCAAGGACAGCCTGTCTTGTGGGAGGAGTGTTGCTCTGAACCTCTCTGGCAGGATGGCCTTCAGGGCATCTGGGGCTGGGGAGGGCTGGGGGCTACCAGCTTCATGGGAACATGGTGGGGACAGAACAGCCCTGCCTGCCACCCATTGCTTTTAGTTCATGATCTACTGTCTGGAGTCATTATGGATTTTTTCCTTTAGATTTTTCTTATTTGTCACCAGAGGTTAAGGTTTGATTGGACACATTAGAGTTCTTTTTAAAAACCAGATTTATTTAAATATTTATTTTTGGTACCGAGGATTGAACCCAGGGGTGCTCAACCACTGAGACACATTCCCTGCCCTTTTTGTATTTTATTTAGAGATGAGGTCTTGCTAAGTTGCTTAGGGACTTGCTCAGTTACTGAGGCTGACTGAATTTGTGATCCTCCTGCCTCAGCCTCCCAAGCTGCTGGGATTACAGGTGTGTGCCATTGTGTCCAGCTAAAAGATTTTAAAGAAAGCATTTCAAGTACAAGTCTTTCATTATTTCTTAAAGATTTCTCAGAGATATGGCCACATGTCTTATCAGGACATTTTTAAAAATGTGGTAAAATACACATAACACAAAACTTACTGTCTTAATTATTATTAAGTATATGATTTAGTCACATTAAGTATAGCCACATTTCTCTGCACCCATCACCACCATCCATTTCCAGAATTTTTTATTTTCTCTAATGGAAACTCTGTCCCCATTAAACACTAATTCTGTTTACACCTTCCCACAGCCTCTGGTAACCCCCATTCTACTTCCTGCCTCAGAATTTGACTCCTCTAAATACCTCATATAAGTGAAATCATACAGTATTTGTCTCTTCACAGATGTCTTATTTCACTCAGCACAGTATCTGCAAGGTTCTTCCATGTGGAATGTGTCAGAATATCCCTCCTGTCTACCTTTAAAATTTTTTTTTTTTTTTGCAAAGCTGGGGATGGAACCTAGGGCCTTATGCATGCTAGGCAAGAGCTCTATCACTAAAATGTATACCAGCCCTCTCTCCTGAATAATATTCCATTGTATGTATAGACCATGTTTTGCTTATCCATTCATCTATCAATGAATGCTTTCACCTCTTAACAATTGTGAATAATGCTGCTTTGAATATGATTTACAAAAATATTTTAAGGCATATGATACATGATTTCCTCCTGCTGGGCATGGCTTATTGGCCACTGGGAGGTATAGCCTTGGGCTGCCATGTTATCTCTGGGTTTTGGCCTCACCCATATAAATCGGATGTGTCAGGTCACATGACTTTCTAGGGTTCCTTCTGGTTCTGTGGAAATCCATTTCTTTTCTTTGAGACTTGCTGAAAAGCTTAGCTTTTGAACATGAAGGTGCCCCACAGGCCAATCCCAAGGACAGTTCTTACCACATCCTTTTGCATTCCTTAAGAATAAAATAAGGGCTGGGTTTGTGGCTCAGCGGCAGAGCGCTTGCCCAGCACATGCGAGGCCCTTGGTTTGATCCTCAGCACCACATAAAATAAATAAATAAATAAAATAAAGATATTATGTCCAGCTAAAAAATAAATATTTTTTAAAAAGAATAAAATAAGAGGGATTAAATTTATTTGATCTGAAATATAACACAAAACAAAAATCCTGAAAACTTTAATTGGTATGCACATTACAGGGAAAACCAAGGGGACATAAACATTATGAGTTCTGAAGCCCCTTTGGTTCTGGGTCTGTGAGTTGGGAGCCTGCACGTCCTAGGTGTGCCCAGAGTCTGTGTCCATGGTACCAGACTGTACATATCCTGAGTCCTCCTACTTGTCCTCCACGAGCCAACATGGCCTTCCAGTCCTGTCCTCACGTGGTGACTTTCCTCCCAGACACAGCAATGGGAAGCTTCTGCCAGACAGAGGGCTGTGGATTCTGAAGTGTTGACTTTGAAGGTGGCTTTCTGGCTGCCACGGGGCCAGCCTTCTGTAGCACCCACTACTGCGGCTGTTTCTGAATCCATTTGCCGTTTGGCCTGGTGTCTTTCAGATCGGTACAAGCTTGGATACTTTCACATCTCACAGAAGTTCTGATAACACAGGCTGCTTGCTGTCATGAGACAAACTCTTCCTGCCGCCATGCTTCAGGCCACAGAGGGGAGACAGTCTATGTGTGAGGGAGGCGTTGGGACAATGTGCCTGTACCCTGGGGGAAGACGGCTCTTCTGCACACCTGGATGACTTATCTCCTTCCTAAAGCCCTCTCTATGCCCTGTGATGGAGCTAAGGATCAGATATCCATGGTAGGCTCTCAGTGGGCAGGTGAAGAGGGGTCACAGCACAGCCCTTTTTCCTACTAGCTCTGACCTCAGGCTCTAGCCAACCTGAGAGCATAGTGGCCTTGAAGCCACCATTACTCCCTTCTCCTGCCAGGCCAGGAACACAGCCCTTGACTGAGTATGCCAGCCTGGACCCCAGACCCTGGCTTCAGCTGGACAGCCTACTCAGAGGCAGACTGAGCCCCCTCCTTTTTGGGGCCTAGCCTGGTACCTGTCCACTCCCCTGGGACATTACCTTTTCCCTGGCATGTCTCAGATGGAAGTGGCACTTTGGGGAATATGCAGTTGTGCTGGTGGCCCAACAAGTGAGGGAGGCAGTGCCAGGCAGGGCTCTGGGCTGAGGACATAAGCCACCCTAGGAAGGGCACCACCCACAGCTCAGTGCCCTCCTGCCTTTGCTGGACCCTTCTGGCTCTCCCTGGCCTGTCAGTGGCGGGCAGACTGGTATGGATAGATGCTCCAGGAGAGTTGGCCACTCAGCCCTAACCTCTTTGGGTGAGCATTAAGGGACTGCCATGCTTCCATATTTGCAAGACCTGCCAATGGGCAAAGTCTCTTCTCTGATGCGCAAATGATCAATCATAGAGACAGTGGTCACCCGTGTTCCTTGACCAGTACTGGCCTGGCTTTCAGGAAACAGGTGGAATCTGGGGCCCTCCACTGCTCTTTCCCTGCAGTTTCCCTTGCACCTTGGTCCTCCCAGAGCTAACTGTGGTAGGTGATGGACCTCTTCCTGCTGCTGAGGCATCCCTGTGGACCCAGCCCAGAGAGGGCAGCAGAGGGGTCCAGGAGTTGGGTACTGAGGGGAGATGCTTGAGGAAGTGGGGGTTATGGAGAAGTGCTGGCAGTCCCAGGCAGGGCAGAGGGGCAGATAAGGAGGAGGAGAACAACGAGGGACACAGCACACAGGAGTGGGCAAGGCTCATCCCTCTTCTGGCCTGCCTAACCCTCCCTTTGGGCATGCTGGCTCCCCTTGCCTGGGCAGCATGTTCATCCTGGAACCTGGCTTGTCCCTGGCGTTTCTCAGATGGAAGTGGGGATGGCAGCTGCCCATGTTAGCTAATTGCCAGCATCTCTTGACAAGCATGGCTTTCTGTGAGTCTGGACTCTAGAGACACAGAGAAGAAACAGACTCTTTCCTCAAAGTGCCCACCTTCATGTTATGGGGACAGAAGAATGTGCCGTACTCCATATCTCCCAGATAATTTCCATATGTCAGGGGGCCACAGCTGGCACACGTGATACTGGGGCTGGAGATGTTGAAGGGTGGTTTCCCTCACATATAAAGATCTCCTGCAGGTCAATAAGAAGACAGCCAAAGCCCTAATTGAAATATAGATGAAAGATGTTAAGTAGGCAGCTCACAAAAAAGAAATTGAAAGCTTTTGGCTTGTAAAAAGAAGACCACAAATCAAACAAGAGTTAGCCCCCTCAGAAGAGGAACTCAAGTGGCCTATCTGCTAATAAGGCCACCTTGGCCATTCTCAGGCTCAGCTCCTCTCCTGTGGCCAAGGATGACCAAGGTCCCAGGCTACAGGCACACATGGTCTCACAGAGAATGGTTCAATCATGGATCCACCTACAGGCCTCTCCATGTGGGCTGCTGAAGAATTTCAAAGATGTGGCTGAGCCTAGGGGCCTGTCCCTAGTGCCAAGGGACAGACAGAACAGTAGGGGAAGTCCCAGCACTGAGTTTCCTGCCACCTCTCCTTCTCCTTCTCCTCCTGTTCTCTCATAAGCTCTCCTTCTTGCTCACACCATCCCCTGCTCACACCATTCCCTTTCTGCTCACATTGTCTCCTTCCTGCTCACACCATCCCCTGCTCACACCATTCCCTTTCTGCTCACATTGTCCCCTTCCTGCTCACACCATCCCCTTCCTGCTCACATACTCCTTTTTGAGTATATACCCTCCTCCCCCTGCTCACACCCTCCTCCTCCTTCTAATACCCTCTTTGTCCTGTTCACACCTTCCTCCCCTCCCTGCTCACACCATCCCCTTCCTGCTCACATACTCCTTTTTGAGTATATACCCTCCTCCCCCTGCTCACACCCTCCTCCTCCTTCTAATACCCTCTTTGTCCTGTTCACACCTTCCTCCCCTCCTTATACCCTCTTCCTGCGACACACTCCTTCCCTTGCTCACACCTCCTCCTCCTATTCACACCTCCTTCCCCTACTCATACCTCCTCCCTTTGCTCACACCCTTCTTCCCCTGCTCACACCTGTTTCCCTGTGCTCACACTCTCCCCCTCCCACTATACCATCCTTTTTTTTTTTTTCACACCTGACGGCTGTGGGTTTTTCTGAAGAAAAATCCTTGTGGCCAAAGATCCCTGGATAATATGGTTTACCTGAGAGAAAGAGGCAGACACACAAATTGAGAGGGGGGGACAGGACAAGAGCAAGGAGTAGAAAGGGCTTGAGTGAGCTATATATAGAAGGCTGGGAATGGTGAGCTCCCAAGGAGGCTGTTCAGGAGGGCCTGGATTTGGGGGAGCCCAGCCTAGATCACTGTGTTCAGAGCCCTTAGTAGGGCTGGTTTCCCCACCAGCCCTCTTACCTCTTCTGTTCCCAAGTAGAACCTGAAATATCAGACCTAGGAGGCCTCCAGCCTGGCAGCATTTCCACCCACCCCCCATGAGAGGCTTCATTGAGGGTTTTGGGAACATGCAGAGAGAAGCCACATCATGGCCTTAGAGTCCCTTCTCCAGTGGTGCCTGGTGAATGTGTGACAAATGGGGTGGGATGCTGATGGTAGCATGTGCCCTTTTGGGTGTTGTAAATATGCCTGTCATGGCCAATATCAAGATACTGACATGACACCAACCAGCAAGCAGAATTTGAGAGCATGGAACTTAGTTTTCTCAGATGGTAAGAGCTGTCTCTGAAGCCTGGCAGCCTCTGCCACAGCCCAGCCAAAGTGACTAGTGGAGGATCGAGCCATCAAGGGACTGAGGGAAGCCGGGTTCCAGACTCCTTTCCCACATGCTCTCTCTCTGCTGGGCATAAGCCCTGAAATTCATTCTGCTCTTGCTCCAGCTGCTGCTTCCTCCACCCCACAGGAATGTACTCTTGCAATAGACCGTTTTTGAGCCTGCAAAGGGCACCTGTAGGTAACATGCAGGGAGAGGGTAGTTCTAGCTTAAGTCCCACCTCTACACCTGTGATGGTTTGATCTGTGGGGTGTTCTTGTCTTCCTGCAGTGCAATTGGGAGTGGAACACCATCCTTTCCTGGAGTGTGAGAACACAGGGAGGGGGCACTTGTGACTGAAGTTACAGGTGTTGATAACAGTCAGGGAGCACCTTGTCATACAGTTCATGGGCTGTGATGTTGGAGACCCTAAAACATTATTTCCAAATGTTGTACAGAGTCCTCTATCATACTGAAGATTGAAAGTTTCCCTGATGTCAAATAATATCAGTAATTTCCTTGTGGTATATGTTTTCTGTATTTAGTTTTTTTAAAAAGTCTTCCCTATCCTGGTATAATAAAGGTATGCTTTTGTCTCTTTCATTAAAAAAAATCATTGCACTTTTCAGAGCAGTTTTATGTCTACAGAAAAATTGGCTGAAAAGTACAGAATTCCCATGTACTCCTCACCACCCCACCCTAACCCCCAGATTTCCCTATTGTTAACATCATGGATTAGAGTGATACATTTGTTATAATTAATATACCAAGATTGGTGATGGTGGTGATGATGATGATGATGATTGGCAGGAATGCTGGTAGGAATCAAACCTAGGGCCTTGGGAATGCTAGACAATGATATGTTATTAACTAATGTCTGTAGTGTACATTAGGATTCACTTTTGTTGTCCTACAGTTTCAGGGCTTGGACAAATGTATACTGACATGTCTCTACCTTTGTAGTATAATGCAAAGTAGTGTCACTGCCCTGAAAATTCTGTGTGCTCTGCCTACTCATAACCTTCCTCCTCTACTATCCTCTGAAAACCACTGATCTTTTTGCTGTCTTTGTATTCTTTTCTAGAATATAATATAGTTGGAATCATGCAGTATATATAGCCTTTTCAGATTGGCTTCTTTCACTTAGTGATACCCATTTAAGGTTTCTTAAATGGCTTGATAGCTCATTTCTTTTAGCTGGCTATTATTCTATTATCTGGATGAACCACTGTTTATTTATTTTTATTTTTAGAATTTAACCTTTATTTACTTGTTTTTATGTGGTTCTGAGAATTGAACCCAGCACCTTACTCATACTAGGCAAGCACTTTACCACTGAGCTGTAACCCCAGCCCTGAACCATTGTTTATTTATCCATATCTTTAGGACATCTTGTTTGCTTCTAATTTTTGACAATTAGGAATAAAGCTGCTGTAAACATTAGTGTGCAGGATTTTGTGTGTACATATCAACTTATTTTAGTAAATATCAAACAGTGCAATTGGTGGATCATATTGTAGGAGTGGGTCTCGTTTTTTAAGAAATCACCATATTATCTTTCAAAGTGACAGTGTCATTTTGCATTCTCACCATCAATAGGTGACAGTCCCTCTTGCTCCATATCCTCACCAGTGTTGGATATTCTCAGGGTCATGGATTTTGGCCATTCTGAAAAGCGTATACTGGTGTTTCTTTCTCTTTGTTTTCATTTTTTTAGTTGCAGATGGACACAATATCTTTATTTTAAATATTTATTTTTATGTGGCTCTGAGGATTGAACCCAGGGCCTCACACGTGCTAGGTGAGTGTTCTACCACTGAGCCACAACCCCAGCCCAATACTAGTGTTTCTTTGTTGTTTTAATTTGTATTCCCTAATGACATCAAGTTGAGTATAATTTTATATGTTTATTTGCCATCTGTGTATCTTCTTTGGTGACATGTCTGCTTAGATTATTTTCCCATTTTAAAATAGGGTTGTTTTTGTATTGTTGAGTTTTAAAGGTTCTTTGGAAATCAGTCCCTTATAAGATATGTGTTTTGCAAATACTTTCTTCTGGTTTATAGAGATTTGTCTTTTCATTTTCTCAACTGTGTCTTTCTGAGAACAGAACTTTAATTAAGTCCTACTTATCAGTTTTGTCTTTGGGTGTTATACCTAAGAGTCATCATTTAACCCAGATTATCTAGATTTTCTTTATGTTACTTTTTAGGAATTTTATGATTTTGCATTTTACATTTAGGTCTATAATCCATTTTGAATTAATTTTTGTAAATGGCATAAGATCTGTGTCTAAATCCATTTTCTTTCACCTGGATGTTCAGTTGTTTCAGTGCCATTGTTGATAAGACTGTCCTTTCTCTATCTGACCTCCAAAGATCTCAGATTTTATTCTTTTCTTTCAATATTGTGTTGACCATTCTCTGTCTTTATTCTCCCCATATAAACTTCAGAATAAGTTTGTCTATATTCACAAAATAACTTATTGGGATTGCCTTTAATTTATAGATAAAGTTGGGGAAGAACTGACATCCTGACCATAGTGAAGCTTCTATCCATGTACATGGAATATCTCGTCATTTATTTGGTTCTTTTATTTCTTTCATCAGAGTTTTATAGTTTTCCTTATAGATCGTGTACATATTTTGTTGGATTTAAATGTAAATATTTTACCCTTGTGAAACTAATAAAATGGTATTGTGCTTTTAATTTCAAATTCCAATTGTTCTTGCTGGCATATGAGAAAACAGCTGACTTTTTAATATTAATCTATATGCTACAACCATATTGCAATCACTTAGTTCCAGAGGGATTTTTGTTGATTTTTCTTGAGATTTTTCTACATAGATACATCATTTGCAAACAAAGACAGTTTTATTTTTTCCTTTTCCATCAGTATACTTTTTGTTTCTTTTTCTTTGTCTTATTACATAGGGTAAGACATCCAGTAAGAGGTTGAGTCATGGTGTTAAAACAGACATCCTTAGCTCTTGATCTTGGTGGGAAGTTTCTCACATTTAAGTATGATGTAAAATGCAGGTCTTCATAGACTTTTTTAAAAATCAATTTGAGGAAGTTCTACTCTTCCTAGTTTGCTGAGAGGGGTTTTAATGTTTTTGTTGTTGTTGTTGTTTCTTGTGCTTTTTAAAAAAATTCCAAATGGTTGTTGATTTTGTTAAATGTACATCTATTTGTACAATCAAGTGATATTTCTTCTTCAGGTTGTTAGTGTAAAGGGTTATATTAATTGATTTTCTAAACAGGCTTGCATACCTGAGATACATACCACTTGTTTATGGCTTGTAATTTTTTACATAAATTGTTGGATTCAATGTGGAAATATTTTGTTGAGGATTTTTGCTTCTGTGTTCATAAGAGATATTGATCTGCAGATTTCTTCTTCTTCCTCCTTCTCCTCTTCTTCTTTTTTGGTAATATTTGTCTGGTTTTGGAATTAGGATGAGTCTGGCCTTGTAGAAAAAATTAGGAAGTATTTCCTTTATGACTGTTTTGTGGAAGAGATTTTAGAGAATTGATAAAATTTCTTTCTTAAATGTTTGTTATTATTCACCAGTGAACCCTTCTGGGCCTGGTGCTTTGTGTTTTAAAAGGTTTTTAAATATTCATTAATTCATTGAGGCCTATTCAGAGCATCTATCTCCCCTTGTATGAATTTTGATTGATTACATCTTTCAAGAAATTGGTCCATTTCATCTAAGGTTATCAAATTAATGGCCATAAAATTTTTCATGGTATTCTTAATTATCCTCTTAATCTCTATGGGATGAGCAATGATGGCCCCACTTTTATTTCAGTTGTTAATAATTTGTGTCTTCTCTTTTTTCCTTGTTATCCTGCTAGCAGTTTTTTAAATTTTTATTGATTTTTTTTCTTCAAAGAACCAGCTTTTGGCTCTGTAAATTTTCTGTATTGATTTCCTGTTTGCATTTTATTGATTTCTACTCTAGTTATTATTCTTTTCTTCTGCTTATGTTGTATTTAATTCTCTTTCTAGTTTCTTAAGGTGGAGGTTTAGATTATGTATCCTAGATTTTTCTTCTTTTCTACTATATGCATTTGATACTTTAAATTTCCTCTACTACTTTCACTGCATTCAATAAATTTTGATAAATTTTTTTTCATTATTTTGTTCAAATTGTTTTTAAAATTTTACCTTTAGATTTTTTCTTTGTCCATGTGGCATTTAAAGATTTGGTGTTTAATATCCTTGTATATGGAGTTTTTCCTGCTATCTTTCTATTAATTTCTAGTTTAATTCCATTGTAGTCTGAGAGCATACATTATATGATTTCTTTTCTTTCAAGTTTAAGGTATGTTTATGGACCAGGAGATGGTCTGTCTTGGTGAATGTTCCATGGGAACTTGAGAAGAGTGTGTGTTGGTTCTGCTATTGCCAGATAAGGTAATCTGTGCCTAGATGTCTTTTTTATCCTTCTGATTGATAGTACTGTCCCAATCAACTATGTTCTTCCTGTTTTTTTACTTGTAGGGCTGATAGAAGATGTTGAATTTTCTAGCTACGATAGTAGTCTCTTCTAATTCTAATTTCTGTTCTGTCAGTTTTTACCTTATATATTTTGATGCTTTGTTGTTAGGTGTGTACATGCTTAGGATTATTAGGTCTTTTTGGAAAATTGACTTCTTTATTATTATACAATGTCCCTCTTTATCCCTCACAATTTCCCTTGTTCTGAAATCTTTTCTGAAATTTAATATAACTACTCCAGCTTTATTTCAGTGAGTGTTAGTATGATATATCTTTCTCTGTTCACCTAGTTTTATAAAGTTATGTTAAACATGCAGACATAAAATTTACAATCTTAACCATTAAAAAGCCAATATTTAACATTTTCACCACTGAAAAACTAATATAGTTAACATTTAAGTGTTTAAGCTGCACCAAACTGTGCGTTGTTTTTTGACTTTCACAAAAGCTCTAAGAAGTACTATTTTCACCTCCATTTACAGATGAGAATTTTTCTCAGGATCATATAATTAGTAAATGGCAGAGTCCAAGAAAAAAAAATAATGCCAGATGTAGGCTGGGGTATACCTCAGTGGTAGAACACTTGCCTAGTTCTATCCCCTGTATCACTTGGGGGTGGAGGAAGAATTGTCAGAAGATATTGGCTATACAAGCTACTTTTTAAAAATTTGTATGAATAATTCACTTTGAGTAGTACCCATATCTTTATTTTTAATCTCTTTGTGTCTTTATGGTTAAAGTGGGTTTCTTATAGACAGCATATAGTTGGGTCTTATTTTCTTAATCCAGTCCAGTCTCTGTTTTTTAACTGATGTATTAAAACACATTGACATTTAAAGTTATTATTAATGTAGTTGGATTAATAGCATCATATTTTTACTGCAGTGGAATTAAACTAGAAATCAGTGAGGAAATAAATGAAATCAGTACAAATTATTTATATGGCTAATCAAAATTCTTATTTATTGTATATCATATACTTTAAAAATTTACCATTCTAATCAATTAAGTGTATAGTTCACAGGCACTAAATACATTCACATTGTTGTTCTACTGTCAAAACCGTTCAAGACAAAAATTTTTGTATCTTCTTCAACAGAAACCCTGTACCCACTATACACTCACTATGCATTTTCTTCTTCAGGCCCTGGTAACATTTCCTCTACCTTCTCTCCATGAATTTGTCTATTCTAGGTACCAAGAGGGATCATGAAGTATTTATTCTTTATGACTGGTTTATTTCATTTAGCTTAATGTCTTTAAAGTTCATCCATGTTGTAACATGTATCAGGATTTCCTTCCTTTTTGAGGCTGAATAATATCTCATTGTATGTATATACCACACTATGTTGATTCACTCTCTCCTCAATGGACATATGGGTTACTTCTACCTTTTAGCAATTGTGGATACTGCTGCTGTGAACATAGATAGATCTGTTAGTCCTTGCTTTCAGTTCTTTTGGCTCCACCTATGAGTGGAATTGCTGGATCATATGGTAATTCTATGTTTGACTTTTTGAGGAACTGCCAGACTGTTTTCACAGTGGCTGCACCATTTTACATTCTCACCAGCCATGCACAAGGGTTCCAAGTTCTCTACGTCCTCACCAACACTTGTTTTCAGTTTCTTTTTCTTTTTTTTTCAGTTAAAGATTTTTTTTTAAAGTAGTCATCCTAATGAATGTAAAGTGGTATCTCACTATAATTTTGATTTAATTTCCCTCATGGCTAGTAATGTTGAACATCTTTTCATGTGCTTATTGGCCATTTGCATATCTTCTTTGGAGAAAAGTCTATTCAAATTCTTTGCTTATTTTTAGAATTGGCTTTTTAAGGTTTTGTTGTTGACTTTTAAGTGTTCTCCTATATTTATCCCTTATCAGATACATGAATTGCAAATATTGTCTCCTATCCTGTGGATTGCCTTTTTACTCTCTTGATTATGTTCTTTGGCTGGGCACAGTGGTGCATGCCCTCAATCCCAGTGTCTTGAGAGGCTGAGGCAGGAGCCTGGCAAGTTTGAGGCCGGCCTCAGCAACTTAGCAAGACTCTCTCTTAAAGTAAAACATCAAAAGATTAGGGATGTGGGTCAGTGGTAAAGTGCCCCTGTGTTCAATTCCCCATACCTTAAATAAATAAGTAAAGTAAATTAAAAATAAATTACAAAGAAAAAATTAAAAAGATAGTGTCCTTTGATGCACAAAATTTGTATTTTTTGGTGGAGTCCAGTTTAATCTCTTTTTGTTGTTGTTGCTTGCATTTTTTGGTGTCATATCTAGAAATCATTGCCAAAGCTAATGTCATGAAGATTTCCACCTATGTTTTATAATTTTATGTCTTAAATTTAGGTCTTTGATCCATTTTTGAGTTAATTTTTAATTATGGTGTAAGAGGCCCATATTGTATGTCAATATTAGCACCAGTTGTTGATAACACTCTATGGTTTTGGCCCTCTTGTTGAAAATCAGTGGGACATGTATGGGAAGGTTTATTTCTTGGCTTTGTAGTTTACCTTTGTTTTTTGTTTTTCAGTGCTGGGGATCAAACTCAGCATGGTAGGCAAGTGCTCTACTGCTATACCCCCAATTTAAGGTTCTATTTTATTCTGTTGGTCTGTTTCTTTGTTCTTATGCTAGTACCATGCTGTTTTGATTACTGTAGTTTTGTAGTAGGTTTTTGAAATCCGGAAATGTGAACCTTTCAACTTTGTTTTTCTTTTATTTAAGATTATTTTGGCTTTTAGGTTTCCCTTGGGATTCCATATGAATTTGGAGTAGATTTTTCTATTGTGGGGGGAAGCTGTTGGGATTTTGACAGGAATGACATTTAATTTGTAGATTATTTTGAGTAGTACTCATGTCTTTTTATTCCTAATCTGATTTCTTATAGATAGCATGTAGTAATTTTTTTTAATATTTATTTTTTAGTTTTAGGTGGACACAATATCTTTGTTTTTTATTTTAATGTGGTGTTGAGGATTGAACCCAGCGCCCTGCGCATGCCAGGCAAGCACGCTACCGCTTGAGCCACATCCCCAGCCTGTAGTTGTTTTTTTTTTTTTTGATCCAATTCCATCTGCCTTACTTGGTGTGTATAAACTTTTTGACATTCAAAATGATTATTGATATAGCTGGATTAATAGCCACCATACTTGTCATGATTTTCTATTTGATTCCCCCTTTTTAAGTTTCCCATCATTTTTCTGACTTCTGTGGCTTAATTGAACATTGTATATGATTCTATTTCCTCTCCACCATTCCCCCTCTCTTAACATATCAATAATTCTTTTCCTTCTCTTCAACCTTTTTGAGGTTGCCTTAGAGTTTGTAATATACATTTGCAACTAATACGTTTACAACTAATCCAAGTCCACTTTAAATACTATGCTATGGAACAGGTACTGAAGTAGTACAATAATCTTCTAGCAGAGCATTGATAACTCCTTCCTCCCATTCTTTGCATGCTCTCACTTATCCAGAGGTTATGATCATGAAAAACATTGCTGCTATTATTATTTTGAATATGCTGTTATCTGTTAAATCATTAATAATAAGGGAAAGGATTTTATACCATCTTTGCTTATTGCTTCTCTCCCTTCCCCTTTATGTAGATCCAGGTTTCTGACATGTCACTTAAAAAAAATATTTTGTTTTAGTTGTAGTTGGACACAATACCTTTATTTTATTTCCATGAGGATCAAACCCAGTGCCCCGCACATGCTAGTCAAGCGTTCTACCGCTGAACGGTAACCCCAGCCCCACTGACATGTCATTTTTAATCTTTCTGAAGAATTTCTTTTAACATTTCTTTCAAGGCAAGTTTACTGTTGACCCAGTCACTCAATTTTTGTTTGAGAACATCTTTATTTCTTATTTACTTTTGGAGGATAATTTCTCTGGATACTAGATTCTAGACTGATAGTTCTTTTATTTTTTCCTCAACACAAGACAAAAAGATTACATACATTTTATTTTGCTCTCATTTGTTTGTTTTCTGAGAAAGCTGATATAATTCTTACTGTTTCCCATGTATATGTAATTTAAAAAAAATTCTGGCTTCTTTCAAGATCTCTTTGTCTTTTACTCTCTGCAGTTTGAATATAATAGGCCTAGGTATAGTTTTTTAGGTATTTGTTCTGTTTGGTATGCTCAGAGCTTCTTAAATTCATGGGTTGGTGTGTGTCTTTAATTTTGGAAAATTTTCAGTCATTAGTTCAAATATTTCTTCCCCTGTGCATGTGTGTGTGGTACTAGGAATGACCCGAAAGGCACTTTACCACTGAGCTACATCCTCAGTCCCATTTATTTTTTACTTTGAGAAAAGGGTTTCGGTAAGTTGAAGAGGCTTGCCTCCAGCTTGCAATCCTCCTGCCTCAGCCTTCTGAGTAGAGAGCACTTGGCATATAAATTGTAGTTCTTTCAAATTCCCAGTCTGATAGTTCCACCATCTCTGCTCTATCTGAGTGTGTTTCTGGTGCTTGCCCTTATCTCTGAACTGTGTTCTTTTCCTTTATGTATGCCCTCTAGATTTTTATTGAAAGCTGGATGTGATGTGTGTTAGGTAGAAGCAATTGGATGAATAGGACTTTAGAGAAGTGGTAGAAGAGGAAGCATTCTAGAGTTCAGTGGTCAGGTCTTAATATTTTAGTGAGCCTGTGCCCCCTAGGCCATGACCTTCACACCTGCTTCTCAGTCTCTCGTTTCCACCTCTTCAGGGATACAGGAGGTCCAGAAGGGGTTGAAGGTGGATATTTCCCTTAACTCTCATTAACCAGTTTCCCCTGAGGGCAGGCTGTGTTCAGAAGAACAGAATGCTCTGGGATAGTCCTGGGGGGTTTCCTCCAATCTTTACAGTGAAAACCTGGTAGGGCTTTTGTAGGCAAAATTCAGGCACCCAGGTTTTTTTTTTTTTTTTTTTTTTAAGAGAGGGAGAGAGAGAGAGAGAGAGAATTTTTTAATATTTATTTTTCAGTTTTCGGTGGACACAACATCTTTATTTATTCTTATGTGGTGCTGAGGATCGAACCCAGTGCCCCGCGCATGCCAGGCAAGCGTGCTACTGCTTGAGCCACATCCCCACCCTGGCACCCAGGATTTTAACCCCCAGGCTTGTCCATACTGAGCTTCCAGCAGTTCATCAGTCATAGTACAGGTTTCCTACCCCAGCACTGGTTCCCGGAGAGGTCTCTGCTTTGATAAGTTGTGATTCTCTGTATCTGTTTCTCCAATTTAGGGGATGGCAGTTTATCTGTTTTCTCAATTCTTTAATGGATCCAAGAAGGGTTGTGGATTTTCAGTGTGTTCATCTTTTTGTCTATGAGGGCAGAAGTGACAACTTCCAGGCATTTAAAAAAAAAATCTATTCATGACTTATTTTTCAGCATGCTTTGAGGTAGGCCCCTGTTATTTTATCTCATCAAGCCTGTGAGATATAGATCATAAATCCATTTTGAAATAGTCACCAAATTGCAACTCCAGAATTCACTTTGGGTCCTCCTGACTCAAAGCTGCCCTTCTCTCTACTCTCAGTTTCTCTGGGTCCAAGAATCATGGGCTTGATCTTCTTTCCTTGATGTCCCACATCACTGGTGGGACAGAAAGTACATCCTGGGTAGATCCACTGGGGAAGATCTACCATCCATGTCTGCAGAATCCCATCTGCTAACTGTCACCTCCACCTGGATCTGACCCTGCTCCTCCCAGGGACCTGTCTGACCCTGTGTTGGGAGAGGTGGGTACACAACTATGGTGTCCTAGGAAGGTTCTATAGGATCCTGGAGAAGCCAGTACCTCCCAAATATTTGCTATAAGAGGATATGCTCTACAGTGCTAGGCTGAGCCATGGCTGAGGTGCCAGGGAGGTGAGGGTGTCATCCTTGGGTACACTTTTTAGGAGTGTGAAAACAGATATGTGTTTCTTACTGCTCCTGCAAAGGGGGCCATGGGACCTGTGGAATGAGCTAGGACCAGGGAAGTAATCTCAAAGCTTACAGCAGAGAAGTTGCCACCAGATGGGTTTGAGTTGTGAAGTGCCAGTTGCCAAAGTCAAGGGTAGATTCCCAGATCACCTTGCTGCCCACCCCCCCCCCCGGGAGGAGAGAGGAGCAGAGGGCTAAGAGGTGGGACTTACACAGGTTGTGAGGGGCTGGAAGACAAGTCTATTGATTTGTGGATCTTTCTAGACCAGGGATAGAGTTTGCATAGCCCACAGTGCCCTTCCAGTACCGAGGACAGACATTACTAATCAGTCATTGTATATTCATACAGCTGTACTCTAGGGTTCCATCTGCTCCTTAGCAGATGTTGCCAAGTGCTTTCTGCAGCCAGTCCTGGGCTTGTCATTGGGACAGAGGAGGGAGCAGTCAGTGACCAGTGATTCATTTCATAGCCCTCTTGCTGTCCATGCATGCCTCTCCCAGCAGTCTTTCACAGTGGGAGCAGCCCAGGATGCCTGTGTCCTGGTTCCTACCCTTTGCCCTATCCCTCCTCTCCCCTCTGTGAGAAGCAGACAGAAGCCTTCTATATGGGCCCATGGGGTTAAGGGCTTTGGTGGGGAGGACCCAGGAAGAAAGGCAGAGACTGGGGGGTCACATTCCTCAGAGAAGGACCTGGGCATATGGGGTGCTGGGTGAAAAGATCACAGGAGCCCATCAGACCCAGCCCAGACCTGCTGTTATCCATCTTCTTGTTCCATCGGCTTTGTTGCCTTGAGCTCTCTAGGATGACCAGATAGTCCTGTTGTGTCAGAGAGAGGTGGTGATCCAGGTGTTTTGAGGATTGGGACCTGTGAAGTTGAAATCTAGCACAGTGTTATGGAAACAGGTCAACATCATACTCTTCCCACATCCTGTCCAGAACTGTCAGTGTAGGAGAGAAAACCCTGCAGACACCATTACGTGGCTGAGTAAAAATGATGGCACCTTCACTCACGGTGAAAAGGTTCCTGTGTGTGGCCATTTACAAATGTGCCTCATCAGGCAAACAAGGAACAACCTCCGCTTCATTTAAAGCATTGTCAGAAGTGTGAAGAAAATAGTAGTCTCCAAATACACTTTCTTGCTTCATCCAGATGACATCCAGCCACTCAGGGTAGGGAGGTGAGGATGCAGAACAGGATGTGGGGCCTGGAGGGTCTGAGGTTTTGCAGCACTGAAGTGTGAGGCTTCTGTACCTGTGGGGGAAGGACTCCATGCAGTGAAGGAGGGGGGGAGGTCCTCAGGAATCCCCAGTGATAGGAAGCCAGAGGTGGTGGGGCCCCACAGGCTCAGCCCTGCCCTGTTGAGAAGGCAGAAAGAAGAAGGAACCCCACTGAGGCTGTCTTGGTCTGAGATGTGTACACAGTGACCCCAAGAAGAGCAGCTGTAGTTCCAAGATAGGTCTGTTGAGTTTGGGTGTGTCCTCAAGTGGACAGATGGGTAGCATTTCCCTAACATGCTCATCCTCAGAAGCATTTGCTGTGGGCTTCTGTGGGTCACAGGAGGCTTTAGAAAAGGGTTGGTTTTCAGTCTTAAGAATGTTCCGTCCTCTGGAGCCTTTTGTGAATAAAGATTTCTGTGGTCAAATAGGTTAGGGAACGTTTGCTTCTCTCACTCCCTCTTTTGAGACTCAGTACCACACTAAAGGCCCTGAGAAGTCCTGATGTGAAAAAGGAAGGAAGGAAACTGCTGGTTCCCTTTTTCTTTGTTCACAAAACCCCTTTTGTACCTAACATCTGTCAACATCCAGTGGTGCAAATATTTGGGGAATATAATGCAGGGAATTGTTCCCTACTGCACTCAGTGGCAGATTCTGCAAGGCAGAATTGGGGGTCAGCATGTGTTATGGCTGAATTGTGTCCCCTCTAAATTTATATGTTGAAACCCTAACCCTTAGTACCTCAGAAGGTGATATTATTTGGAAATTTGGTAATTGCAGATGTATATTAATCAGGTTAGGGTGAGGTTATACTGGCCATAAGTTTGGTAATAAAAAGGGAAAAAATTTACACAGAGACACACAGTGGACACCATGTGATCTGCGTGCCAAGAAACAGAGGAGCCCTGGCCCAGAGAAGGAGAGAGCTTTGAGGAACCTTTGCAGGGCTATATGAGCCACCAGGATTTCCAGGGAAGACCTCTGAAAGGCCAAGGTTGGAACACTGGGCAGTGGAGAGAATGGCTTTCCATTGCTGGTGTTGTAAATTGTTGTAAAATCACCCGGCGAGTATACCTTGGAAATGAATCCTGTAGAAACAACTGAACCACTCATGGCAGGCCGTTTATGAGACAGCAAATTGGAAGCATGGCAAATGCATGGCAGTCTCAGAAGTATCGACTGGAAGGAATGTTCTCCACTACCAAGATGAGGAAGGGATTTCGGTCAAAACATGGGAATCATGTGTGTGATGTTGAATATAAAAAGCAAAAACAAAATTGGAATCAATGATAAAGCAGTGGTTGGATGCCGGCCGGAGTTTGAGTGCTCACACAGAATTCAGTGCTGTCCAGCCGCTCATCTCCAGCTGGGCTACCTCAAGACCATTTTTCAGAACCCAGGATATGTGGGCACTCGGCAGCCTGTGAGTGCAGCTTGCTCTTTGGCATCCTGGGGCTGGGTGATGGGCAGTGTCTGTCTCCCTGTGGCATGTCCCTCCTGTCCTGGGGGCCTCCAGCTCCTGCCTGGTGTGACACACATTTACATGAAATGCTTTTGTCATCTGGTCAACACCAGGTCAGGGGGACTGTGGAGGTTAAACACTGGAGGGCATCCGGAGGGCCTCCTCCGGGCGGAGCAGTGCACAGGTCTGATCATCTGTTAAAGATTTGCTAAAGGTGTGGAGAAATAATGAAGGGGAAAGCAGAAAAATAGAGACGAGCTGCTCCTAAATGTGTAAAAAGACACCTCCCCACTGTGTAAGAGCTGCACACCTGCACAAATAACATCAGTGCAGCTGCACCAACAGCGTTTCAGGTTAGGGATTTGACAGTGACTTCAACATATTCTGAAACGATCCTGTGTACTCCATTGTAGACGCTGTAAGCAGAGAAATACATAAAAGAAAACAACACCACAGTAATCTCAACACTCTGCTTCATATAGAAGTGATTATTTCCACCAAGCTGATTAGATCAGTACTAAAATATAAAAGGGCTGGGCACAATGGGGCACTCCTGTCATCTTAGCTATGTGGGAGGGGGATCCAGTTGGCCCAGGAGATCAAAGCCAACACTGTGAGACCCCCATCTCAAATAAAATAAGTGAATAAAATAAATATAAAAGGCCACCCCTCCTTTGCCTCCCAGAGCTCATTGTAATTGAAGGTAGGGACTTTTTTTGTAAGCCAGAACACAATTAAATAGCAACTTGATTAATTTTTTTTATGTGCAGGCCCTCTGTGTGGTCATGGACCTGCACCTGCTGGATTGGCCCTGGCTCCAGTCCCTATCGACACAGCCCATTTGGGGCTGACCAGGCTGGGAGATTGGACCTGGATGACCTGAGGCTACTTTCAGAACAGCTATTTAGTAATTTACAGCAGGAAATAAAACTGTTGTCCGCTCAGCCTATTAAAAAAAAAAAATCGGCCAGTCTGCCAGATAGGATCTGCCAGGGTTTGGGGAGAGCTGTGCTTCTTCCTGGGGGAACAGCCCTGACTCTCCTGAGTCCTTACACAGAAAATCCAAATGGGAAATGTCCATTTACAAAATAGGTCAACAGGGTTGGATATTTGCTTTTACACAAGATTCTTGGGCATCTTTTTGCTATAAAATAAGAATCCCTGGAATGTGCAGTAGCCTTTCTGTAGACAGACAGGGTCTCTGACTCATCCCTGGGCTGTTGCTGTGATTGGCCTCTGGGAGCATGTGAAATGCCCGCACTGCCACTGCGTTGTCAAGCAACCAAAGGCGTTTGTGGGAGAAGGTCGAAGTCCGGTTGTCAGGTTTAGTTACGCAAATAGTTAGCAGCCCTGGCAGGAAGCTGGTGACTACCCTGGACAGGCCAGCAGAGGCCCAGCATGGAGGGAGGAAAGCCCAGAGTACACAGGGAGAAAACTGGGGGGGTGTGTGTGGACGTGGGGCTGGGGGAAGCCAAGAGGGGAACAGGGGAGAGAAGCTGCTGTGACTCTGAAATTTCCACCAGGAAGATAGAATCCAAGTATTGAGGCAGCTGAGAGTACCCTTTGATTCAGCTTTCCTGAGCACTGCTGTGCAGGAGCTCTGAAGCCTGATGTGGGGATCGCAGAGCCTGGTCCCCGTCCATACCACCCTGGGAACAGAGTTGTGTTGTCAGTTCTTTCTGGGTGCCAGAAAGTGCCTTCTCCATGGATCGCCTTGTTTAATAAGGAGCATTATCATCTCCCTCACTGACAAAAATCCCCAGCCCGTGATGCAGCTGGGGAGGGGACCTGAGCAGGGTCTGCATGGCCATCCGGGACAGAAGGTATCATTATGGTGTCTTAACTAGCACTCCAAGAGCCAACAATCAGGGTAACCCTAGCTTCACTAGAAAGTCGGGCATGGGAGGGTCCACGAGAAGCTGTTTTGCAGACCCTGCTATGGTCACAGGAGAGATTCAGAACGTTCCTGTCTCTGCTATTTCAGCCCAGCAGTGGCCATGCTGCTCAAGGACATTTCCCTCCAGTTCACCTTGGAAAGATGTGGGTGTGACCAGGCAGTGGAGCAAGGGGGCCCGGAGCCTGGATGGCAGGACAAGGTTGCAGTGTGGCTAGCAAGGTCCAATGGAGGGCTGAGAGGGCCACAAAGCCACATGTCAGGGAGCTCTGAGGGGGCCAGTGGGAGCCACAGAGAGCAGCAGGTGGCAGGTTCCTTGTAGTTTCTGGTTTGGGGGCAGCTCAGAGTCAGGGCTAAGCAGAGGCCATTTTCTACCTCTGAGGAGCAGTAGGGCTGGGGATAGTAGCTGGGATGAGCTGTCTGTCATAAGATGGGAGGAGCCAGTGAGACTCCAGGAGAAGATAGGCACAGATGGGGTCCTGTGAAAGTGTCCATTCCCTGACCCTTCCTCACCATGCACTCATGTAGTCTGTGCCGTATAGCCAGCTGGAAAGACCTGGTGCTCTCCTGACAGGGCCCCTTTTCTTGGGTAAAGAGATTTTTACCTCCAGCAATGAAGCAGGTAGCGAGTGCCCATAGCCCCCAGGCAGCTCACAGAAACGGGCCGTGCAGTTCCAGGGCTCCATTCCTGCGCAGAATTAATTCTTCTCTCTCAGGGCCCGTTTCCCTGGTACTGTTGATCCCACTGCAAATGAGAAAGTGTTTTGAGCCTTCAGCAAGGGAAAGACTCAAAGAGTATTTTCTTGTTTTAATTAGCTTTATTTGATTTTAAAAGCCCCATAACGCACTTGGTACCTGGGGGCCTCATGATCCGAATGAGTTATTCAAATCACTTCCTAGTAAGTTCAGTGGCAGGTGTCCCATGCCAGGCGTCTCACAAGTGACCTTGATGTTCAGATGAAGTTCACAGCCAGTCTCTAGCAGGAGTGTTGACAGGGAGACCCTCCCGCCTACTTGCTTCTGGACCTTCTTCCTGCCTTGGCACCATTTCTGTCTCCTCTGCCACAAGCCACTGCCTGTCCTGCTCACCTGTAGTTCTGGATGAGCAGAGGGGGCTTCAGGCCTATTTATATGTGGGGGTTCCCCTAGACGCTTAGTTCTGTTTACTCTGGGTCTGACCCTTTGCCCATGTGGCCTCTGTCCCAGAGATGCTTGTCTACCCACAGGGGAGGCCTTGGTGGTGGTGGGAGGGGGAGGTCTCTTGTTGGACAGCTGTAGGTGTTCCCTTCCTGTTTCACTACTCTAGTGGGGCCCACTTCCTGCTGGGGGTTCTAGAAGTCTCCCTCCTGTTGGCCACTCTAGGGGTCCCCTTCTTCCTGCCCTCTCTCCACAGACTAGCCCAATCTCTCCCTGTCCCTGGCTTTTTAGCAGCCACTGCACCACTGGGCTGGACAAAGCTGAGGCCTAGCAGCTCCACTCTCCGCTCCAGCCTGTGTGTGCTGCTTTCTGTTAGTTCTGATTCCTGTATCAACAGGTGACACCATGCCTAAAACCAGGATCAGGGTAGGCAGGATAGAGGCCCTGCCATAGAAAGCCACAGTGGGGAGGGGGTAGAAACAGATAAATAATTATAATAATGTGGAGAAACTGACCTGAGACCCATGTGAAGGGTAATAATCAGAGAAGACCAAGCTGTCAGAATTGGGCCATGAAGGATGTAGAGGAGTTGGACTGCGGTGGCAGGGACAGGCTTACAGTACAGACCCAGAGTCTTCGTGTTCCCTTTCCATGATTACAAGAAAGGATGGTGATGGCATTGGCCTCCCTGTTCTGGAGGTATCTAAGATGGCAATGCTCCCAGCTGTAACCTGCGTGGCACATGCTGAATGTATTTGTGGCCACTTCCAGGGGGACTTCTTGTGATAGGGTAGTACCTGGCAGGTGACAGAGCCACTGAGAAAGGAAGGGGGGGGCATGCACCTACTGGCCAAGTGCCTGTGGTGGGCTGGAAGGATGGAGGGGAAGGGAGATGGATGCTAGAGGAGAAGGAGATGGCCATTATGAGGAGAAGCCCTTTGCAGGGGTGGAAGAGGTGGGGCTGAGGAACTGGGCATAGGGAAGAGCAGCCATCCTGGGGGCTGAGCCTTCCTGTCCTCACCACCTGGCCGCCACCTTCTGTATCTGGGGCTGAGTCACTGGAATGGGGACCTGTCCTTTCTTTGGGTATTCTCCACCTCACCCTGTGGACTTGTGGCCAAGAAAGAAGGGCTTCTTCATCCCTGGCCCTTCCTGTTGAGCATCTGCTGAACAGCAGGTGTTTTGCCTGCTGCCTTCCCTCTCACATGGCTGTGCAGCTGGTACCCCCAACCTAGATGCCTCCTGGTCCCCAGCGTACCTTTCTCCCTCCCTGTGGCAACTGCAACTATCCCTGTTCACCTTTCCCGGTCCGTGACTATCCTAGACCCTGGCTGACAGTGCAGGGGCAGCTCCAGAGCCATCTACAGAGCTGAAAAGTGGGTGTCTGACCTGGGGAGGGCCACCTGAGCAGTACCCTGAACCATCCATCTGCTGTAGGATCTTGGTCATTTCATGCGTGACCACTCTTCTGCTGCAGAAGAGTTGTGACTTGCAGGGATTTCTGCTTGTGTCTTTACCCAGGTTGGCACAGCAACTGGGGGCAGGCTCTGCTGAAGGGAAGATGAGTGTGGATCTCCTCCCTGCTTCAGGGACAGGCTTCCCCATTTGGACCCGGTGTCCAGCATCACCTATCTGTTTCTCAGAGATGAATGTCCAGCTATGCAAACTTCCCACTGAGGGTCAGCCCACATGTGAGGTTGCATCCCTGGCACAGGGAAGCCTGGACTTCCTGCTTCCTTCAGGACCTGGCCCAGAGCTTTTAGGGGGTTTCCACAGAGCCAATACTGCAGGTACCATGCCTTCTTAGGCACTGAGTGGGGAACAGATCAGGTGGCAGCTCAGGCCCCTAACAGAAGCTCTCAACTCTTGATGAGCAAGAAGGGAATGTGAGGGTGAGCATTGGGTGAGGTTGGAGTGGGCAACAGCCACACAGCGGCCCCAAGAGGCCTTTCTGCTCTTTTATACAGATGAGGAAACCGAGACTGAGAGCTACGTCACCCTGTGCAACCAGAAGTGATGGATAAGAGTTGAAACCAGACTAGGCATGAAGCTCACGGCCTCTCCCTTCTCCACTCTCTCTCAGGACAGTGTCATGGATCAAAACATAATGCTTTCTTTACATTTTTTATAAGAAGGAATATTTTGAGAATGTAACTTACACATAAGTGAAAAAATCAAATAGAACCAAGAGGCTGCAGAGCGAGCAGCCTTCCCCACCTCCCAGCCCCTCCCGAGGTAGCCCTTGTCCCCTTTTGCAGATTGACTTTAAAAGGCGAAGATGCCACTGGGCTGCCTGGGTAGTCACTGATGGGAAGGACCTGAGTCATTTTGAATGTATTCAAGGAGACATAGTGTATTCATTTACATTGTTACAAAGATTGTAGCAGAAAAAGAAAAAAAAAAGTGTTTGCTGCTTAAGAGACTTCTTTCTGGTCATGGAACCTCAATTTAGACACTGGGATTACTCAGGATGCCCAGTCCAAAGAGGGAGTGAGGTTGTGCTTTGAGTGGGGAGGCTGGGCACTTTGGGGGTATAGAGACAGAGGTCAGTGTCATAGTATGGCTCAGTCTGGCTCTGGGCTTCCTCCCTTTCTGGGCTTCAGGTCTCTAGAAGTAGAAATTCTTCTGTGGGTCAGTTTTGTGGGAAATGTCAAAGGCCTCTCTTGATGGCCACCGTCATTTTAACCCACATTCCCAAGCTCTGATTCTTCAGTGTGACACCTCCAAGCTGTTGGTGTGTCAATGTCCCTGTGGTGCCCCACTCTGGACCTCCACAGCCTCTGCTCTGACACAAGGACAGTGGAATATTCCAGGGGACTCTCTCCTCTCACTTTGCAGTTTAATGATTTGCTGCTTCTCCCTCTCTCTCCAACCTTATGTGAGTCTCTGGGTCTGCACCAAATACCAATATATCTGCCCTTGGTAGCTGGCCTCTGGCCCTTTCTTTGAAAAAGAACTAACTAGGCCTTGTGCACTTGGTATAGAACACCTGAGGGTGGGAGATGGAAAGCCCGGGGGACTATCAGTTCGTCTGACCCATAAGGATATGGGGCCCCAGGATCACAGAGGAGTTGAATGGGGGCCTGGACAGCCTCCTCCCAGTGTTGTGGTGGCCCCCCTTCCCTGCAGCCTTGTCAGAGTGTTTTTCTGGCAGGAGCTGTCCGGAGGCTAGGCCCTGTCCTGCAGTACCCAGTGGTGTGGGAAGGGTCCAGGCTTCCTCCCAACACTGGCCGTCTGCCCAAGGCCTGGCTACTGGCTGGATACTGAGTGTTTATGGGCGATTAATTGGCTCTCTCTTTCTCCCTGTCTGTTTCTGTCTGTCTCTTGCCCGGTATTCTCCTCCCCAGGGGGGCTTTCTCTGTGGTCCGACGCTGCGTCAAGCTCTGCACCGGCCATGAGTATGCAGCCAAGATCATCAACACCAAGAAGCTGTCAGCCAGAGGTAGGGCCCAGGGGTGTCAGTGTGGCCATGGTTGGGCTGGGCAGGGGCTTGGGAGGGCTGTGGACAGGGCAGTGGATCCCTCCTAGGCTTGGCCAGTGTTTAGCTTGGCCTGGCCAGCAGTTTCACACATGGACGGAGCAGACTTCAGAGTTCATGGAGTAGAGGTTGTGTGTGGGGCAGGGGGTGAAGGGGTGCAGGAGTATTAAGGCCTTGAAGGCGTCTCTGGCTGAAGGATGTGGGGGTCCTCATCCTCAGGTTCAGGATGCACCTTCACTTGTTGGTTGGGTATCCCTGGAGCCCCCACGTGGCCTCCCCTTCCCAAGTCTATTTGATTTCTGTTCTCAGAGCTGGAAGGATAGATGCTCATGGTGCTAGGCACTGTAGTGCTTTTTCCCAAGGACTGTGGCCAAGGAGAAGCCAGTGACCCCAGGTGATAGATAGGGCTGCAGTCAACGTCCACCCTCTGGCTCTGTGGCCAACTTGGCATACAACAGGCAGTTTCTTAACTGAGTCTTCTGGGCAGGAGAATAGTGCATCCACTTACCCTGGGGAGAGCTCTGAAGACTGCAGGCATGGGAAGAAGGGTCTTGCCTGGTGCTGGCCGGTACAGCTCTGGTGCATCATGGGTCTCTCAAGATCTGCTGATGATGGAGCAGACAGATCTTTGTCCTCATGGGGGTGTTTTCAGGCAAGCTGACAGAAAACAAAACCAGAAGTCAGTCTACAGCAAGTTCCATAGTGATGAGGCACAGATCTGAATGGACCCCAGGTAGGGCTCTGGATAGAGTCCCCAACATGGCAGGGCAGTAGGAATGCAGGTGTGGTGGGTGGCTATCTCAGTGAGATGGCAGCACCATGTCACCCCTCCCCTCCTGGAACACTGCCAGCAGCCCTGTTGAACATCTGGACACAAATTTTGGCTACCTAGGACCAGGGGAAGCTGCTTTTGGGGTGTGGGCCTGGGTGAACCCTCTCTTAGGATTCTGCATGGGCTAGATGTGGACCACTGGCCATTGGTGAGCTCTACTGGCCTCTCTTGGGCCTGGCTTGTGGTGGGGTGGGTGGATGGGGCTGTGTTCCAGGGCCTGGGGCTGTGAGCTTCATTTTTCTCTGTCAGAACACAGAGCTGGGGCTGGGGATATGGCTCAAGTAGTAGCGCGCTCGCCTGGCATGCGGGAGGCACTGGGTTCGATCCTCAGCACAACATAAAAATAAAATAAAGATATTGTATCCACCTAAAGCTAAAAAACAAATATTAAACAAAACAAAACACAGAGCTGGTCGGGAACCTGTGATGCTCAGGGTGATCCCACAACCAGTGTGGTGCCAGTTCCTGGACGGTGGGTTTTCAGGCAACCTCCTGAGGCGAGGACACTCCCTGCTTGTCAAGGGCACCATGGAGAAGAGCTCTGTGATACAAAGCAGGCTTAGATGTGTGTGTGTACAAGTATATGTGTGCCTATATGCATGTGCACACCTGTCTCTATGTGTCTGTGTGTGCATTAGTGTGGCTGTGTGGAGCGGTGTGTGCATGTGCGTGTGTGTACATAACTGTACGTATTTGTCAGCCTGTTGGAAATTGGGTGTTTTCTCCAGTGGAGCTTCCAGAATAGTTGGTCTTGCACTTAAGCTGTGAGCAGCCCAGGCACAGTGGGGACTCTGAAGGATCCTCCTAGTTCCTATGCAGGAAGATACTTCAGACACCCCAGGGGACTGCTGCAGGATGGATGAGAGTGGCCCAGGGGGCAGTAGGTGAGGTGAGGGAAGTGCTTTCTGAAGGTCAGCTTTGATGTGCTCTGGACATTGTCTAAGTGTGTTAGACAATGGTGGCAACAATGCTGGCTGGGGTGCTAGGTAGGCAGATGTTACCAAGAGCACATGGCTGGGAATCACTGGCTGTCAAGAGGCCTGGCCAGGGTCCTGGAGCCTCTGAGTACACAGACCTTGGGATGGGCTGTTGTGTGTAGGATACAAGATAGGGAGCATCTCTCTGCTGTCCCCTGCCCCTCTGTCTCAGGCAGGTGTGAATCAGTGTAGATTGACCCACCACTTCGTGGGGATGCTGCTAGACTGAGCCCCAGGCACAGGGATGACAAGCAAGAGTAGTAGGGAGCAGATCGTGCATCAAGTGGTTGCCAAGTCATGAATGTGGGTAGTGGGGTGCTCTCTTCTGTGAGATGTAGATGGCAGGGTTGGCCTGCCCTCTGAGGGCTGGGCAGGATGGGGACCTGCACTAATATCCTAAGAAAAAGTTTAGATGAGCTGCTGGCCACTCTTAGATCTCTGTCCATCTAGGAGGGGTCCAGCAGTGGGATCCCTGAGCAGGTCTCAGCCAGAGCATACAGCTTGGAGTGGTGATGTGGGGTTTCCCTGTCCAGAGTGTCTTGGCTTTATCTTAGGCCCACATCTTGAGCTTCTGGGCAGCCCTGAGTCCTGGGACCCTGCTCCCCATTTTAGGCCAGGTGTGGAAGCCCTGGCTCCTATAGCCACCAAATGATCATGCAGAGGGATGAGCCCTCATGTCCCTTGTACCTAGCTGTGTCTTGGGGGCCTTGTTTCCTTCATCAGCAAGCATTGTATCCCCAAGCCCCTGAGCATGTGACTGTGACTCTGCCTCCATTTCAGAGTTAAGGAAGCTTCAAGGGTCCAGGGGCCTCGCTGGACTTTGGGTCTGGCAGCTACCCAGTGCAGCCACTCTGTCCCACTCCTGGAATAAAGACACCAGGCCGAGCTCATGTCTTCCAGCCTCACAGTAATGTCAAAATTAACACTTACAGAATGTTGCTGTATGCATGGTGCCAGAATTCAGGAAGCTTCCACATTCTCTGATGTTTGGTGGTCAGCATGATGGGGACACAGGTATAAAGTGTGCTTGGGGTTTCTTGTGGAAGGAGGAACATGAAACTCAAGCACTTGGAGTTTCTTGGGTGCTTCACCTCCTTCCTTCTCCTGAGTGTTGTGGTCTTCATCCCTCCCTTTCTCAACTGTTTGCCACATTGTCATTTCATCCACCTGCATCTGAGTCTGACATGGGTCACACTGCTGGCATGACCTGCCTTGTGCTCAGGGTGTGTCAGTGTGGTGGATTTGTTCCCACTGTCATGCGATGTTCTGTTGAGCAAGGGTTGCTATTTTTCCAGCTCTATGTTGGCTCCTGACCACATTAGCAGGCCCACCGAAGTCCCACACACAGGCGATGCTCAATAAAACCTATGACTGAATTGTTTGTCCAAAATGTTGGTAGCCAGCAGGATACGTTGGCACACACCTGTAATCCCAGTGGCTTGGGAGGCTGAGGCAGGAGGATTGCGAGTTCAAAGTCAGCCTCAGCAAAGGTGAGGCATTGAACAACTCAGTGAGACCCTGTCTCTAGATAAAATACAAAATAAGGCTGGGGATGTGGCTCAGTGGTCAAGTTCCCCTGAGTTCAATCCCAGGTACTCCACACCCAAAAATGTTGATAGCCAGTCAATTTAATATTTTAAAAGCCTTTTTTATTAGCCTGGAAACTAGAATCCATAAATGGCTGGGATTTCTTCCTGACTTTTCATCCATCTGTGAGGGATAGCAGCTACCCTCATCCTCTCTGAGTCCTCATAGGGGTCTCCAGAAGCCCTGTCCACTCAGATGAGTGGCCCCAAATGCACATCCCAAGGAGACACATGTGTGAGCCTGTCCCTGTGTGGTCCTGGCAGAGCCCCAGCACTGTGCTGCTGGCCTCTTCTGTGAGTCACCTTATTCCTGCCAGCTTCTCAGCCTAAGGACCATGTGATGCATCAGATACCAGCCTCCTGATCCTTCTGCACTTTCACTATCACCTGCAGGCTTGCTCAAGGCCACAGTGTGCCCAGACAGACCCTTACTTATATAACAGCTTTTTACCAAGGACATGGTGATGCCAAATACACCCTGAAATAGGCAGCTATAGCCCATTGTGCTGGGGGTGGGGGGACGAGAGGGGTTCCCAGGAGACTGGACAGTCATCTAGAAGTGACATTGGATGGGACTTGAAGGAGTAGGAGTTTCTTAGGCTCAAGCAGGAAACCATCTGGGTATAATTCCATGGCATTAGGCAGTTCCTCTAAATTGAACCCACACCCCCTATATATACCCTTAAAGTGCACCACAAGTTGGAAGGATTGAGAAAAGTAGAAATCTGAAATCCCAGGCATGCATGTTTTGCTCTTTCTTACTCCCCAGACCCCACCTTGCAAGTGGCCAGCTTGCCTGTGCTGCTTCCTGACCAACAATGCCCAAGACCCCTGTGAACCACGTAGGCTACTGGGATGAGCTGCCTGTGTGCAGTATGGGAATGCCAGGCCATCCTCCTGCCCATCGCTTCTCTCAAGCCCTGTGCCTGGCCACATTTTCATTTGATACAGGCTGGGCTGGATGAGGGGGCAGGGCTGGAATTCTATGTAGCCACAGGCCATCCTTCCCTACTGTCTTCCTTCCCTACTGTCTTCTTCCTGCACAGTCACTCTCAGGGCCAGGGAAGTTCCCTCTCGACAGGGCAGGCTGACCCTCACTGTTTTATCCCCTCCAGATCCTCCCACCTTTGTCCAGCCCTGCCATTTTCTTGGGCATTTTTTTTGTCCTATTTAACTTTTTTTCATGGAAAATTTATGACATTCCCAAATACAGAGAAAATAACAGAATGATTTTCAGCTTTAGCGTTTAGCAGCTCTTAGCCAGTTTTGTTTGTACCCCAGAACCCAGACCATTTGGCATCTCATCCATGTTTCAGCATGTGTTCCTAGCAGAAAAAGGATTCTAAAAACATAGCCACAGTTGCATTATCCCTCCTAAAACCAGCAGTAATTCCTTATCAAATGTGTATCAAATTATGCATCCCTGTTTCTGTTTCTAATAGTTCTCTGGTTTTGCCAGAATTGCAGGCCGAACGTTACAGCTGGTCATAGGCTCCTGGAACTAAGGCCTTCCTCCAAGAACATCCCTGAGTGGCTGCCTTATCACAGCTGTTGGTCCCAGTGCAGCCACCCAGCTATAGACAATGCTACCAGGGAGCCCAACAAACCCTGCTGAATCTGGTTTCCAGGGATACCCAATCCTTTGGGGTTGAAACCTGGGGATCCAGGAGATAACCCAGAGCCAGGCTTGCCTTGACTGCTGTGGGCTCTGCCTCCCTTTTCCCTTCTGTTCCTCCAGACTGCCTCACAGGGATTGGTGGTGACAGTGCTGGAGGGTTCACTAACTCCTCAGGGGAGGACATCACGGAGCTTCCTTTCTGGTCTTCTTCAGCAGACAGAATCCTGCCACTACTGCCGATTTGGTCTGAGGCTTTCTGTCCAGTGCCTTCTGTGGCCACCTACTCTTATAGGGACTCAAGGCTCCTCTGGTGTTCCCCAGACCCTTTGAGCTTCCCTGAGGGGGTGATGGGAGGGGGCAAGAGAAAGGGTCCTGGGGCTAACTAAGTCTCAGCTTCATAGTGAGATGTCTCACCTCCAGGTAAATGTCTGGTGCCAACTCTGGCTTCCCCGCTGTATGACCTTGGCAGGTTGTTTAGCCACCCTACCCTCAGTTTCCCCAACCAAAAAATGAGAATACTGTCTGCTCAGAGGGATGCACCAGTTGCCTGAGTGTGGTCATGCTCCACAGGGGCCCTCTTTTCACCTTGCCATCCCCCTTCATGGCCAGACAGCAAGATACCCTGCTTCTGAGGACCTCACAAGGTGTCCTCATGGTTGGGGTGGGGAAGGAAATGCTACCTCTATAGCCTGTACCATTCCAGTACCATTTGCAGACTCCAGGGCCCTTCCTCCATGATCTCTCCTGGATCCCCTTGCTAAGGAGCTTCCCAGGCCCTGGGATAGTGGCCCAGGACATTTCTCCACTGAGCAAGAACACATGCAGCTGATTCATCTGGTGGCTTTCCCAGCTTCCAACTCAGAGCCTAGTTGGAAGTTGCTATGCTTCTGATGTCCACCTGGCCCTAGGCTCTCTGCCTGGCTGACTCTGCTTCAATTGGTGTTGAGGCTTTTATAAAATGGCTTTGCCCAGTTATTCTAGAAGAGAGGAGGGGGGACCCAGAGAACAAGGCTAGAGAGGAAGTTCTAGAAGCCTGCCCATCACCTTTATTTCAGCCCTTAAATGAATCTAGTGCAAATGTGGGGGCCTCGATCTTCCTCGGCATTACTAAGACTGTGGGGAATGCTGTGTCCCCACACCTGCTGTGTTTAGGGCCATCCAGGACCCAGAAGACACAGCCGTAATCCTCTGAGGCCCTGCAGTAAGGAAGAGGAAGCTGGCCTGAACACAGAAAAGCCACAACCACCCAGTAATTGGCACTTCAGGATCACACCCACAATGCCAAAGGTGGTAACAGTTGGATTTTTAAAAATTTAATACTTAATTAAATAGAAGATTGTGAGACATTCAAAATCTGTGAATGTACTGAATAATTAGAGATTATTAAACAATTGTTAACAAAAGCAGCTAGAGGAAAATTAATTGACTAGGGGTAAAGAGATCATTAGGCACATGAGTCTTAGAAACATTTTTTGTTGTTGTCTCCCCCTCACCACCACCATTGTCACACCAAATGACTGCTCTTTTGGGGGTGGTTTTGTTGTGGCTTTGTGGATGCCTGTGTGGAAGTGAGAGGCATGCTCACTGGCACACTGCTCAGGAAGCAGGTGCAGAGGTGACCCCTGGTTAGTGGAAGCACACAGTGTGATCATGGGATGGGAACCCTGCCCTGGATGGGCCCCTTGGCTCCAGTCAGGATTTATATGTGCCCTCATCATGCAGCCACACTGCTGCTTAGAGATCCCACACCCATAAGGTCAGTGTACAGCTTCCTACAGAAGCTGAACAACACTCAGGGTCCTACAACTGGGAGTTAGCAAAGCCTGAGTGTGAAGGTCTTTAAGTTTCTCCCAGCTGAGGCAGACAGAGGTTTGGTCCAAAGTGTGTGTGGTTGGGTGGGAGGGGGTGAGGGTGTGGAGGTGCTCACAGGTGGGGTGCACAGGGATGGCAGACCTTCCCTGTGAGGGGCTCACATCATTGGTGAGCCTGACATCCCAAGTGGGCTGATCTCATAGGTGGATTTGCCTCACAGGTCAGGAGATTCAGGCTCACCGAATGCCTCTTCTCACCCATGGTCCCATGTCCAGCTGCCTTTCAAGCCCTTGGCCTCCCCAAATCTTACATGACCCCCTACTGCCTTAGGGGACACACCCTGCTCCGTGGTGATGGGGAACAACGGTCCTAATGTCTCTCAGGCTCCAGGGCTGAGCCCACACCCCAGGATGGGAAAGGCTTGGAGTGGAGATCTGCATCCCACCAGAAACCTGCCTGGGACTGTAACCTCGGGGCTCTTGCTGCAGCCGGCAATGCGACTTCCTCTGGCCCCACGGCGACCCGCAGCCAAAAATGACCCCTACCCAGGGGGATAAGAGTGCGGTCTCAGAATCGGCGGAACTGGGTTAATAGAGACGCTGCGCCGCAGTGCAGGGCAGCTGAGCATGCGCGGGAGGCGGTGCCCTCCCCTCTCAGGGACCCTCCCCTCCACTCCTCCTCTCCTCTATCTTCTAGGCCCGCCTCTCATTGCCTCTCCTCTCCCTGGCTCAAATCTTCTTCCTTTCCCACTGCCCGCCACCCACCCGCCGCTCTTAGCCTGAGGGGAGTGAGGGAAGCTAACATTTTCCAGGGATTTGGAGGGTGTGTAGGGGTGGGTGACCCTCCCCCTAGAGACCGGCCCCCTTCTCACCCCAAGGTTAATCTTTAACTGTGCGGTCCTGTTGCCAAAACTTGGATTTATGCAGGTTCAGGATACCCTGTGGGCAGGTGTAGAGGGAGTTGGAAGGGGAGGTGGGGGGCCTGGTGGGGGCACCCCATGAACATAGTGGGGTGAACCACCAGGAACAATTAAGGAAACCAAGCTGGGGTTGCCAGATTTAGCAGTTAAATTTAAATTTCAGATACACAATGAAAAAATCAGTAAAAGTATGTTTCATATTGCATGGGACATACTTATTCTAAAGTTTTAATTAAAAATTTTGTCTGAAATTCAAATTTACCTGGGCATCTGTGTTGTATCTGGCACTGGGGACAAGGCTGGGAAGAGGACTGGTTTTCATAGTCCTCTCAAATTTATTTTGGCTAAGTCCGCAGCTTGTGAAAACAAGCAGGTCATGGCAGGGTGTCCTGGTTCTTGGTGGCCTCATCTGTGAAGTGAAGAGAAGGTGGGGAGCCTCAGGCCACCTGCCCACTGGTTCTGGAATGAGGCTGCTGATGTGAACAGAGTCCTACAGGCCTGGGAATGGCTGGCCTGTATCCAGTATTAGGTTTCTGTGCCCCTTGATCCCTGGGATGCACCATGAACTGTCTGCAAGAGCAGTGCCCACCCCATTGGGTTGAGTGGGGAGCTAAAGGGAGGAATCCTGAGCCTGGGGGTGGGTGGAGCAGGGTGAGGAGCTGACTGGCCCTAGTTATCAGAGGGTCCATCCATGAACTTGAAGGCCCTCCTAGCATCATTTTGTCAGCTGTTCTTGGGATCCCATATATGCATCTCACCTTCTTGCTGGACTAGGAGCTGGTGGTTGAGCCACTTCAACTCTAGAGCTCACAAGAAGCCCCTGAAGACAGCTTAAGCAAGGAACCTGCTGGGGACTGAATTTTGGACCTTCCTGCACCAGTCTTCTCTTCTATAAAATTGGTGGGAGATTGACCTCAATGCCTTCACGGCTGGTTTAAAGCTGACATTCCCCAAATCTGGAGTGATCCTGCTCACATCCCATGCCCACACCAGGAGATGAGCACAGAATCACAGGGGCTGAATGGGTGAGGCTATGGGCCCAGGTTTGAGGCCTGGTTCTACGATGTGGTAGCACGTTACCTCTCCTTTGCTTTGACTTTAGATCCGCCCAGTGAGGGTGGGGGCTGCCCAAGGCTGTGCTGTGCACCTAGTAGGTCCTTACCTACCTATTATGTAGGTAAGGGGATTGAAAGGTCAGGAGAGGAGTTTTGTGACGATTCAGTTCAAGGACTGAGCTGATGTGGTGAGTGGAAGGGTGGGGAAACATGCATGTCCCCAGACCACCTGGGTAAGAGCAGCACTGTACCAGGTCTGAGGCCTGGGGAAGGACTTGGATGAGCAGTCCCAGTTTGGTTAGTGAATAATCTGGAGAGCTGAAAACCCAGACTGAGCCCACATGGGAAGTAGCCACAGAGAAATTGGAAGGCACAGAGGTGCCCCTCACCCTTCAGGTAGCCCCTGTCCTGGAAAACAAGAACATTTGGGTCATGATGCTTCCATGTTTGTGTGTGGACAAGGGGAGCCCTTGCCCCAGCTCTACAGTAGAGTGGCCAGTGCCACCAGCTAGTGTTCTCTATCATATGCTGAAGACACTAAAGTCTCAGGCCTCTCCTGTGAAGACAGAAGCAACCTTGAGAGAGGGAAGCTGAGACAATGGCAGATGCAGGGGGCCAGGGTCATCTCCCTGCCCCCATGGAAGTCCGGAGTTATAGGTGCTGACTGCATGTTGGCCTCAGCTGGCAGGAGCTCCAGCTGCCTGCGCCCCTGGAATTCCCTGGCTACATGACCAGCAAGGGCTCAGATCTTTCTGGATGGTATAGAGAGGGTTACTTAGGGGGAAGTTAGAGACGAGTTCAGCCAGTAAAGGATGAGGGGATTGTGAAGAAGCTCTGGCAAGGGCAGGTGGTTAGTGTGTTGGACTGTGGCCATGTGGCCTTAGTTTCTGGGTCTCTTCTGTTGTTTTTTTTTCCCCCTTTATCCCTTTCACAGTCAGAAGTGCTCCCTGGCCTCACAAATGCAGGCTTCTGGTTGGGTTGGGTCTCCAGGCATCCAGTCTGGTATGCGTGGGAATATCTGGGCAGTTGTCCTAGTCACTGGAAAGGACAAGAAGAATGTGGATAGTGTTGGGGGCAGAGGCAGAGGTTGGGCACAAGACCTTTGCAGTGAGGAGCTCTGGGCAGGACTGCTTCCTTGGAGAGAACCCCTGTGGCCACGTGTTGAGAGCAAGGTTGTGACTGGGTGAGTCTTGAATGCTGGGGGCTGTCACCCTTGGAAATTCCTGATCTGTGCTTCACGGGCACGGGTCATGGTGCAGAGTCCTTAGTGCAGAATCACAGCTCCCCTGACATCCCTGAAGGAGACTGAGGTGGCCCATGATTGTGAGCAGGTGGGCTGGGCTGGGGTCTGGGTGTGAGGAGAGTCCACCCCAAGTGTAGACTTCTGGCATGAGACTGGTAGAGGAGAGGGCAGCCAGCTAGCTCTCATCCCCACACCCTGCTGCACAGAGGTGAAGATGGAAGTCCTTCCTGTTCCAGGGTTATGGGGTTGGTCCACATGACAGCTGACACTGGACAGATGAAATGGACAATAGGACATAGTCACATGCATTTAGAGGGGGAGACAAGGATGTTTCACCCTCAGGGTCCCTCAGGGCTGTCAGGGCTACTCTTGAGAGTGGAGTGAACCAGCAGGGCTGGGGGAGGCTGACTTTGTGGTAACTAGAGGGAGAAGTGGCCCTGGGTATCCGCAGGGAGATGTGATTAACTAGTTTGAATAATTCCATGGGTTGCGGGGTACTGTAGTCACTGCTTACAAATCAGCAGAAACTATGCCTGGTCCTGTGAGGAGGAGAGTTGCCTGCTAATCCCCAGTAACAGAGTCAGGAGGGGCCATCTGGTTAGGCCATTGGAGGCCTTCCTGGTTTCTCTGGATGTCAAGGCAGCGCATAATATTGGCCTTAACTTTGGCCTCACAAATGCCACCACTTGGCAGTAAGTGAGCAGGAATTCCAAGCCACATCTCTGTTTCAAAGCCGAGCTTCACCCACATGTTAGAGATGGTTCTCATTCTGAAGAGGGCACTGGGTGTGAGGCATCAACTGCAAGGACAAATGACCTCACAAAGGGGAGGCACTGGGAACCCTCTGCCACGAAGCCCGAGAATGGCCACACTTTAGCCCACATGCCTGGGCTGCAGAATGCCATTCACCCCATGTGACTTGCAGATAGTTCAGAGGCCTGTAGCTCCGCTGGGGATGATATTCCTGTGCAGAGGGCAGGATGCGTGTGGTTGTCAGTGTTCCTTGAAGCCCTACTCCTCTCCTTTGTTCTAATGGTGTGGCAGGCAGCTGCAGGGCATGCACACAGGCGCCTCCAGCCTCATGGTGAAGCTGTTGGCTGAGCTGTCACGTTAATTGCTGGCTGCCTAGTTGCTTTCTTAAAACACGCACAGAAATCCACAGTGAGATCCTCCTCTCTTCCCTCATTGGTCTGCCATCCTTCAGCCTCCAGCAGCTACATAGACCCAGCGAGATTCCGATGACCCCTGGTGCTGGAGGCTGAGCAGGAAAGGGGTATCTGCCTCCACTGCCCATCTCCTCAACATTGCCTCCATCTCTGCCTACAGACATGCCCTGACACCCTGACACCCTCAGCCCTGTGGGAAGGAAGGTGGAAAGCGCTGCTGGCTTCCCACCCAATGCACTCTCTATGTGGGGCTGCAGTGAGTCATCGTCTCCCCAGCTTCTCCTCCACCTGGCCTCCTTGCACCTGTACCCCATCTGAGAGTTGGGGGATGTAATGGCCTTGCCTTGTTGGGTACGGGAAGTCTCTCCCAGGTCTGCCTAAAGCCAATGCTCAGCAAGCAAGCTGTTACTCTGAAGGGCCTTGTAGGACTCTGTTCACTCTCAGGAGCCATTTTTCTTTCAGGAGGAATTTCCAGTATCTGCCCATGATCTCCTTTCAGCCCTGCCCCAGCTGCACCCCAATACTGGACAGTCAGGCCATGATGAATGGCCAGAGCTGAATAGAGTCCAGACTAGCTTAACTCCCTATAAAACACTCCAGGGAGTCTGGGGAAGGAGCTGCCTGGAGCCCTCACTTGGCTGATATTCTTCATGAAGAATGAAGCTTCCCCCTACCTGGCCACCCCCTCTCAGTATTGGCCCTTAAATCTGAACTCACTTTTTTTTTCTGGCCAGTTCCCTAACCCTGGGGCCTGGGGCTGTTGGACAGGACTTTGCCAGCAGGGTGTGGAGGCCAGGCCTGGAGCAAAGATCCAGGATGTCCCATGTATTTCAGCCCAGCATCTTACCACCACAGTAGGCTAGCCATTGGGTTCCTGATTGGGATGCATGAGTTGAAGTATGCTGGTACAAGACAGTGCTTAGAAAGCCCCCAGTTGTTCTATGTGATGTGATGTTCTATACCTTCTAAGAGTCTGGAAAGCTGAGACAGGTGGGAAGGTGGGCAGGACCCTGGGTGACAGGGGTTAGTAGTTTTGCCATGTGCTAAAGATACAGGGAGTAGGATCCTGACCCCACCACCACAGTCTGAAGTGTTGAACAGATGTAGGTCCAGCTCCTGGGGGGATTACAGGAAGAGACCTGGGCCCAGGAAGAGTCTCTCTGTGCTGTGGCCCTTATCTCCTTTGCATGGGAACAGCAATGCTGCCCTCACCCTTTTAAACTAAGGCCCCCAGTGAGATTTAGATGAACTGCAAATTTTTGGCCATTCATCCCAGACCTCAGTGTTGAGCTGTGTCCCAGTTTACTGGCAGGGCCTGAGTCCTGGAACATGACCCTGGCTTTTGGGGTACCTCTAGTTACTGTCCCTACCACCAGAGGCTGACACACAAGTGGGCCTGCATCTCCTCAGCCTTGATGGTATTGGCTTTGGGCTCACACTTGCAGGGGCTGGTTTAGACTGGGGGAGTAGAGCCTTGACAGCCACTGAAAGGCCCTCCCTACCCTCCCAAGTCCAGGCCAGGACAGCTGGAATAGGGCCTTATTGCTGCTCCCACCAGAAGGTCCATGTCCCTGGGCTCTTCCCAGCCAGGCTGCCTATCATTGAGCATCTCTCCAGGGCCTGAGACCCTCTGGTACTGGCAGGGGCTCCCCAGTGAAGGGATCTCTGGGGGTTGCTAGCAGCATCCTGGGGTGAGGCAGGGATGACAGGATGAGTGAGTATATCCTTGAGCATCTACCATGAGCTAGACATGGTGGGTACCCTGCACACACAATTTCATGCTGAGTCCAGCACCATACTTTGGGACCAGACATCATATTGTTCCCAACATCTAGATGAGGCCTGGAGAGTGGGCATCACTTGTTTTAGGCTACAAAGCAGGCAGGACTTACAGCATCTGTGCAGCTCCATGTGGGCTCGGGTCCCAGGCGACCCTGATTGGGACAGCTCCCACCCCCACCTCTCCACAGGCTCTGATCCCCACAATCCTAGAGGCTGAGATTGTGCACGGTGGGTGCGGGTGTGGGTAGGCCTCACTTCTCCCCATCCTGCCCTTCCTCCACTCCACCCAGTGTCCTCCCATGACAGCCTGCAGCTGGCAGGGCTGGGTGCCACCCACATCCCTCCTGTCCCCTGCATGCTGGCTCCTCTCACCACCCCACCCCTCTCTGCTGTGAGTCACCCCTGCCAGAGAGCAGATGGGGGCATGAGAGTGAAACTTAGTGCTGGGGGCCTGGTGTGGGCCAGGGAACCTCCACTTTTCCACCCCTAACACCTCTTCACTCTGGATAAGGGAAAAGGAAATTATGGAGAATGACCAACAGAGATTCACTAAAAATGTTACCTCAGCTTGTCCTCTGGCCCTGTGATCATGACCTCTGAGTGCCATCCCTCAGGACATAGGAGTCCCTGGAACCACACACTGGCCTGTCTTTGGGATGTCGAATGGGGACTGCCCCTCCTGCCCCCAGGCCCTCATCCTGGGCTTTTCAGACCTGCAGACATTGAACCACTCTCAGTCCTCATCTGTGACTTGTCCTCGTGCTGCAGGTGCAGTTGGGGCAGCCAGGATTTCCTCCCCACTGCCAACTGCACCTCTCCACTGCCCCCATAGACTTCTCTTTGTGCCTAACTCAGCTCAAGTGACCTCACCGGAAGTAGACCACCGTGAGGAAACCCCATGAGCTGACCCAGACTGAGGGACACCCCCTGAGGGAGCCCCAGGTGGCCTGAGGAGACACCACCTGAGGGAACCCCTCCTCAGGGCACCCATTGCACGGGTTGCTGAGAGAGGGAGGTGTGGCAGGTGAGGGGGACTCCATTTGAGGTCTCTCCCTGGCCACTCTGGCCTCTCAGGGCATACTGTAATTAAACAGGTTATTGCCTGTAACTTGTACAGAACAGATGGTGCCTGTTGTGTGGCAGGTGCTCCAGAAGGACAGTCACGTGCCTTGTGCCTGTGTCCTGGCCTTGGACAACTCGGGGCGGCCCCTATTCCTATCATCTTCAGGGTGACAGTAACAGCCCAGAGGAGCCTCTGCTCCCCTCATCAGCCCCTGGGAACTTCATGCCAAGTCCTCCAGGCCTGTAGGTCAGAAATGGCCATTCTTGGAGCCTTGTGGTCCCTGTTCCTGCAAGGTGGCTGGAGCCTTAGTTGATGTGATATCCAGGTGGGCACAGACATGAGTGGTTTGCTGTAGTCTGGCTTCTGCTGTAGGTGCTGTCTGGGGTCCCACTCTGATTTTCAAAAGGCTGAGAGATGAGGGAGAAGGGTAGCCTTTTCGCAACCCTCACCTGTCCTTTTTGAGTGTTGGGCTGTCTCCTTTTCTTCCGTCACATTGGCCTTGCTGCCCCTATGGCGGCATTTGCAGGAGTGAACATTTGCAGTGTGTGGAGGCTACGGCCTCTAGGCACACACCACCCACCAGCCCACAGAGGAGCATAGAATGCAAACTGAGGGCTTCATCACAGAGCCCATGAGCATCAAGAGAAGGCCTTGACTTTGAGGCCCCGCTCTGCTTGGTGCATGGGGGTGTCTTCTGCAGGAGCTACTGATAACCCTGCCATGAGTCACTCAGCGTGGGTGTGCAGGGCTTGGCTGGGGCCACTTCCCTTCCCTTGTCCTTCTGTAGCTCCTGAGCCTTGCCCCCGCACTGGGCCCCATGCATACTGCTGACCTCAGGGGCACCTAAGATATAGGTCTGGCAGAGCGGGTGCCTCAGCAAGCCAAGGCTGTACACTGAGATCATGGCAGAATCACCTAGAAAAGCTTCCAGGCCTTGGCATTCCCCGAGGGTGGAATCTCGGGACGTTGTGCTATCATTAGAATTCAGTCAGGCAGGCGGATAATTGCAGGCTCCAGTTTAGCCTGATCTTTGAGTAAAATTGTTTTTGGCATTTTTTTGTTTTTGTTTTTTTTTTTTGATAAGTGCTTTTATGGGGGTATAAAAGAACACTGTATTATATCTGTGGGATGTTTCTCTAGTAGGAGGAATAAATAGCACATCTTTTGCCCAAGTTGCTCTGAGCCAGCCCCCTTGGGGAGCAGGTGTGTAATGTGTGTGCACAAGTGTGTGTGTCTGCGTATGTGTGTGTGTAGGACTGCTGCCAAAGTAAATGAGCCAGTCCGTCTGTCAGTCACCTTTTTACTTAAATATAGACCCACGCACACATGACCTTGCCTGGTTTGGGATGCTGTCTCACCACGACTGAGCAATTGGAAGGTGTGGATTCAGGATTTCCCTTTCTAAGCTTCACATCAGAGAATGGGGCCGACCCTTAAACTACTTCCAAGGTTGACCATCACCAGATGGGTCTTTCAGTCCTGGAGACATTAGGTTTTTCTCTGTCTTCATCTGTGACTTGTCCTCATGACAGGTGTGGTTGGGGCATCCAGAAGGTCCTCCCAGCTGTTGGCTGCACCTCTCCACCACCCCATAGACTTCTCTTTGTGAATAACTCAGCTGCGTTTCTGGGTGCCTTAGCTTCCATTTCAGCAGGGACTTGGGTGTTATGTTGGAAGACAAGAACGGTGTTTGCTGTGGCAGATGTACAGGTGAGGGAGTGGGGATGTAGGGGCCTCTGGCAGCACACTGGGATTGGGTCTGACTCCACCCACCTGGAGGCTTGGCTAGTCCCTCTGTTTGGGATACCAGGTGCCTGGGCTGAAAGCAAATGGGACCCAGGTGTGCAGGGCAGGGTGGCTCAAGGATCTGTCCTGGGGGAATGAAGGAAAGCCCTCTGGACACGTCCCAGAGACATGCCTGTTTGCAGGCACTGCTGCCCTGGGGAAAGGCACATACATATTTGCATGTCTGGCCTCCATCCCTACACTACGCCATGCTCGCTCCAGTGCAACTGACCAGAGATGCCTCGGCCAGGCCAGGTGGGTGATTTTCCCCTGTGCACCCTCTAGGGACTATAGGCCTGTAGACTGGTTTGAATGCCTTTGAGCATCCTTTTTTAATTGGTACCTTCCCTCCTCTCCTGCCGATGGGGCTGGGAGGAGCTCCCAGGTTGGTAAAGGAGGACCTGTGATCCTGATTGGCATATTAATTGTGTGCTCACCTTTATGGGCATTTTAATTGTGTGCTCACTTACCCTGCTCAGCAGGGGTAGAGGTTCTAGACAGGTTCACCTCCTCCCAGTCTCATCAGGGAGTCAGCCTCTGTCCTGAGTGCTGAAAATCCACCTACCTTTCTTCACAGCTACCCCCCACACGTCTGTGGCTCAGTGATATGCCTGGTTTTGACCTTGATGTATGTTGAAGCACATCTTGGACACTCCTTGGTTGCTGCTTTTGCCCTGAGCACCATGTTGGGGGTTGGGGTGTGGGTACAGCTGGGGGACTCTGTTTCCTTGCTGCACCGTATTCTGTTGTCACCGCAGAGCCACAGTGGAGCACTCCCTTCTTCTGTCACATGTGGGTTTATGGTTTTTGCTATTACAATTTCCTTCAGCTTTTTAAATCCTCCTGGAACTTCTGTTGGAAGATTCTGGCTAACAAATTGCTTCAATCTTTGAGGGTCCTGTGGAGGGACTGCTTGAGGGGGGGGATCCAGGTGCCCAGTGACTGCTCATCTCTGGTCCGCCCTCCCAGAGCCAGTCTAGACCCTGCACCTTGTATGGGTGGGAGCCGTCGGGGGGCTCTGGGCTCTGAGGAGGACACGTTTCCCCCCTCCCAACCTGTCAGATGGGTTGTTCAGCACATCCCACCACTGTCTTGGAAGAACAAATTTGGATCAGCAGAAAGTTCCAAAGAGTATGGGATTAGGACAAATAAGTGAAGGATTAAATCAGTGCGCTATTAACACATGGCATTTCCTGTTCTTTGAATAATGCCTGGAAACTTTCAGCCCTCAAGTTAGTCTACCTGGTGCCTCCCATGGGTGTCTCTGCCCCAGGCACCTGCAACTTGCCTTGCCCAGACCTGCCAGCTGGTGGCCCAGCAGGTGCTCACACCCTGCTTCTCCCTTCAGCAGGTGAAGACAGCTGGACGGGCACCCCAGAGGCCAGGCAGTGGGTGGGCATGTCCCCATCCTCTCTTGTTTGGCAGCTGCTACAACCCTCATGAGTCTATTCTGAAATGGAACCCTGAGTCCCCAGCTAGTGGGGCACAAGGTGACACCTTGTCCTCTGTGTCCCCAGATCACCAGAAGCTGGAGAGAGAGGCTCGGATCTGCCGCCTGCTGAAGCATTCCAACATTGGTGAGCAGCCCCTAAGGAGGGCGGGAGGCTGATATTTTTGACAAAACTCCTCAGGGTCTTTGGAGCCCAGAACATGGGTCTGATGGGCTGTCCAGGCCGCACTGGCTGGGCACAGGGGGAGGGCTCCTGGGGGCCTGGGCTGAGCTGGTCCTGTCTTCAGCATCGGGACTGTTGGCCTTGCCAGGAAAAAGGTAGGCAAGGGAGCCACCCAGTAGCCCTCCTGCCTGCATCTGGGTTAGATGGAGGCCAAGACTTTAACAGGGTCCTGGCCCCCAGCTGTGTCTTGGCCCTCAAAAAGTGCAGCGGCACTGTCTGCCAGTCTCCTTCCTGAAGCCCCAGACAAGTCCTATGTTTGGGTGATAAATAACAATTCTAGGAGCTGTTGAGCAGACCCCCAAAAACCCAGTTGAGCAGTCCCTAGGAAGCTGGCTCATATCTCCCCAGGTCACTTGGTCCTGTCTGCCCCTTACCTTCCCTGGCTCTGGCACCTGAAGAGCTTGGGAACTCAGCCCTTGCCCACACTGGGGAGTAGCTGGAAACACCTTGGAGGTGACAGCTGCTCTCTGCCAGTGGAGGGCTCAGGCTGGCCGCAGAGGCACCTGGAGTTTATTAAGTGGGTTCCTGGGCTCCTCCCTCCAAAGCTTTATTCTCTTTTGCTAAGATAGGTCCCAGGAATCTGTGTTTAAAAGAAACACCCAGGGGCTATGAGAAGCAGCCAGTTTGGGAGCCTGGGACATCCACATCCCCTTCCAACCCACTGAAGTAGAGAGGGAAGAGGAGGATCTGCCTTGGCCATGTTGGGTCCCAGTGGGCCACAGGGGCTCCAGGAGAGCTGGTGCTGGGAATCTCTGCTGTTGTCCTCTGGAATAGGGGGCACCCTCAGTTTCCCCATGTCCCAAACCAAGAGCTGAATGGGAAAGGCACATCTCCCATTTGTGGGGCTTCAGCAGGTCACCAGCCTTGGTCCACAGTTTCTGAATCTCAGTCTCTCCATCTCAGTCACAGAGTCTTGTTCTTACTGATAATGCAGATTCCTGGGCCTGCCCCAGAGAGTCCAACTCAAGAGTTCTGGGCAGGCTCAGGAGTCGGGATCTTAGTGCAGCATTTAAGTGGACTTCAGGCCCACTGGGCACCAGCAGCTCACTATTGGGCCCCCCTTCCTGAGGATCCTGGAAGACATCACCTCCCACTCTACTCTGCCAGCACCCTTTCCCTCACTCCCTTGGTCCTGGCTCTCCATTTATCCCCACTACTATGTCTGCTGAGCACCAACCAAGGGCAAGTCACCCTTCTGAGCATATTTGAAGGAATCCCTTTACTTAGAGGAGAGGACCAAGTGTTCTTTGGGTTGGCGTTTTTGGACAGTTCTTCAATAAGACATCTCTCTGCCCTGGCTGGATGCTGGGTGTGGTTCCGGGTTGGATCTGAGCAGTGGATGGTCCCTGCTTCCAGTCTGGGCCAGGGGAGGAGTGACTACTGGAGGTCCTTGCAGCGGCTTGAGTAGCTGATTAGGGACTCAAGATCAGCACATTCCAGAACACAGAGGAGGCAGACCCAAGGCTGCAGGGGTCACACAGTCTTCTCTGTAGATCCAGAAACTCTCCGAGGAGTGGGAGGGAACACAAAGGGGAGACAAGAGGAACTTGTCCCTTGTGGGGTATCTTTAGCCTTCCCTCAGGGGCACCGGCCCCACCTCTGAGCAGAAAGCTGCTCATAGGCTCTCCTGGGCCACAAGAGCAGGTGCTGGGTGCAGTTCTGAGAGGGGCAGTTCTGCTCAGTGGCTAAGTCAGGTAGCAGCTGTGTGCCAGGCTAGGAAGGGCCTCAGTTTCCTCCTTTGAACATGGAGATGTTCCTGCCTCTCTCCCAGGGATCTAGTAGGAGGAACTGGGATGATTCATAAGGGAAACTGGCATAAACTGTAAAGTCCCCTCTTTTCTGAGGCAGCCTGCTAGGAGTGAAAGGCAGAGGCCAGCCATAGCTCTGGGGGTAGACCTTTCATTTGTAGAAAGGCGTGTAAATCCCCCACCCCTTCATAGGGTGGTTTTACAAGTTTGTTGGCTCACCATGCGTCAGAACAAATGACCCCACAATCTGTGCCCCTCACACAGGCTAACAGCTTCTGTGCATTCAATAGCAGTTCAGCAGACTGGCAGGCCTGCCGTACAACTTGTGGGATCCAGTACAAAATGTAGATGTGGGCCCTTTGCTCAAAAATTATTAAGAATTTCACCCAGGTGTGGTGACATATGCCTTTAACCTTAGCAACTCAAGGGGCTGAGGCAGGAGGATCACAAGTTCGAAACTAGCCTCAGCAACTTAGTGAGCCCCTAAGCAACTTAGTGAGACACTGTCTCAAAATTTAAAAGGGGGGCTGGGGATGTGTCTCAGTGGTTAAGCGCCCCTGGGTTCAATCCTCAGTACAAAAAAAAGATTTGTTTTTTTCTCAAAACAGCAACAGTGAAGATATTTTTTTTTTCAAAGCAGCAACCTCTTGGGTGCCCAGGATAGCTGCACAGCTGCAGGCCCTACCTGGGCTTCTAAGGACTGCAGATATGCCAGGGCTGTACTTATAAGGGCTTGATCAGAGCCTCAGGCTATGCTCCCAAGGTGGCTCCTCACATGCCTATTGGCTGGGGCCTGAGCCCCTCCCACAGGCATCTCCAGAGTTATAACATGGCAGCAGGCTCCCCAGAGCCAGCGATGACAGAAGGACAACGTGTTAGTCTGTTCTTCCTTGCTCTGACAAAAGTTGAGCTAGTCAACTTATGAGGAAGAAAGATTTCCTTTGGCTCATGGTTTACAAGATTTCAGTCTGCTTAGCCTTGCTGTTTTGGGCCCGTGGCAAGGCAGAAGATCATGGCAGAGGAAGTCTATTCACCTTTCAATAGGCAGGAAGCAGGGGGGGGGAGAGAGAGATAAGAAAGGGGTCCCAATATCCCCTCAAGGGCACACCCCCAATGACCTGACTTCCTCCCATGAGGCCCCACCTCTTAAAGGTCGCACCACCTCCCAGTAGCACCACAAGCTGACGACCACGCCTTCAATACATGGGCCTTTGGAGGACATTTCCAAACATATCAGAAAGAGAGAAAGAGGGACAGACAGAGGGACAGCAAGGGACAGAGATGGACTGACAGAGATGGAGTGAACGTGTGAGATAGGGACAGAGAAGGAAGGATACAAAAAGAAAAAGAAGTATAATGCCTTTTTTGAAATTATGATAAAATATACATAATATAATGTTAATCATCTTAACCCTTTGTGAGCATGCGGTTCTGTGGCATACACATTCACAATTCTGTGTAGCCCTCCTCACTGTCCATAGCCAAAACTTTTTCATCTTCTGTCAAGAGAAACTGTCCCCATTAAACAACACCCTGTCCCCCAGCCCCTGGCACTCGCTATTCTACCTTCTGTCTCTATGAGTCTGACTCCTCTTGAGACCTCAGAAGAGTAGAGCCATAGTGTCTTGTTGTGACCAGCGTATTTCACTTGTGATATCCTCAAGGTTCATCCCTGTTGTACATTTGTCAGAATTTCTTCCTTTTTAAGGCTGAATAATATTCCATTGCATGGAGGTACCACATTTTGTTTATCTATTCATCTGTCGATGGAAACTTGGGCTGCTTCCACCTCTTGGCCGTTGTGAATAGTGCTGCTGTGAACAGGGGTGCACAGGTATGTGAGTCCCTGCTTTCAGTCCTTTGGGTATGTACCTAGGAGCGGGATTGCTGGGTCATATGGGAACTCCATTTAACCTTTTGAGGAACCATGTGCCTTGTTATGACCTAGCCTCCAAGCTGTCACCTCTGCCAGTTCATTCGGAGCCCACACACAAGGGTGAGGAGTCGAGTTCCCTCTTAGAGGAGATGCATCAAAGGCTTCGGAGATGTGTTTTATAGCCACTGATGATGAGCATCTGATGTCATGAGCCTGGTGTCCACTGAACTGAGTTGTCCCGTTGCGAGGGGGGTTCAAAGCCTGGCCCTAATACTGACTGCACAGATGGACTCCAAGCTACCAGTTCAAGGGGGTCCTGAGTCAGGGGTTGGCCAGGAGCTTATTCGCAGGGGGTTCAATTTCCCTCAGAGACAAAGGGAGGATTGGCAGATGGAACTGGGCCGGATGTGACCTGGCCTTGCTCGGTAGCAACTCATATAGGGACAGGGGTTAGGGCCAACTAGGCCTCTCAGAGCCAGGAGACTTTGCCTTTTGGGGCTTGGGCTCCCTCCTGCCCAAAATGTCACCCTGGGCAGTTTTCACAAGTGTCCTGTGTCAACAGAGAAACCCAGGAGGAAAGAATCAGGCAGGACCAATAGGGATGGTACCACAAGCCACAGGAGGGTCTGGCCAGGTGTTGGGGGGCTGCTGTTGGGGTCATCTGGAATAACCAAAGCACTCAGATGATCCAGAGCTCCTTAAACCCTGTGTCCTCAAATACAGATGCCTGCCCCCCGAGTCAGAGCTGCAACCACCATGAGAGTTTGGTGAAGGGGGTCTTCAGCCCTGTGGTTCTGGCTACTAGGCTGAGTATGGAGTTGGTTCCCAGATCAGGTAAAGGTGACAGTGACAAGTCTAGTTGATGTCTGTGGAGTGTCTATTCCTGAGCATAGGTGATCTGCACCTGCCTGGATGTAGCCCCAGGTCAACACCCTCCCCAGGGTTCCAGAATTCACTATTAAGCACATATTTACAGATGTCTGCTTTGTGTCAGGTGAGGTCCCAGGAGTGGAGACCCAGCCAGGGGCATCTGCTTCTGATGTGGAAGGTGACCTGGGGGTAGGGAGCTCATCAAAAGAGCAGGTCCCAAACCTTCATTACTGCCCCCCAGGACCCAGGGTGACAGAGCCTAGCAGAGTCTCAGTCCTCAGCATCTCCTGCTAATGTGCCCAGCATCTCCATCAGGAGTTGAAAGCCCCCAGCCCTGACTGAGGGACCCTCAGCTGCCCCCCAGACTCCTCTCCCTACACTGACCAGCTCTCATTTGGCCCTGGCCAGGAAGTTTGTAATTTTGACTGATTTTAGGGCTAGAATCAGCCTCCCTCAGTGGGTCCCCACTGAGGAGCTGGGCAGGGGGATACCCAGAGGATGGGAGGCTTGAGGAGGAGGGCAAGGGTGAAAGGTTACCGAGCTGCCATCTAGCAGCTGTTCTTATGTGCCACCAGTTAGCATCATATGACCCTGCAGGCAAGGGTTAGTGTCTCTGTAAACTGCAAGCACCATGGGTGTCTAGGAAAGGATCCAAGAAACTTCTTGGGAGAAGCAAATGGAGCCCCCTGAGCCTCCTTGCTCTTGGACCCCAGCCCCTTTGCCCACAGAAAGTCCAAGCTGCAGCCAGGCTCTTGGGAACTGGACCCTTGAGCCCCTGCTGGGTACAGCCCTGAGGGAAGAAAGAACCCCAACAATCGGGAGCCCCAAGGCAAACAGGAGAGGAGGCAAGGCCACATTCCTGAGCCCCTTCTCCCTTGGGAGATTGAGAGCCGCAGGTTATCTCTGGAGGATATTTGCTGACCTGACCCATGGTTTCCAGACTGGACTCTTAAAGATATCGCCAGGGACCTTACTTATTGCCACCTCTGCATGCCACCACAGTGTTATTTGCTTACTGTTTTTATTTAAATAGATTTTGTGACAATTCACTTTTTTGCTTAGCCCTGTCTGTGAATTCACGGGTCTGATGTGCTAGTTAGATTTTCTTCTAAACCATTAAAATAAGCACCTAACTATTTTTAAAATGTTAATTTTTTTTTAATGTTCACATGCACACTACCTTGATTTCCTACAAGTATCCCCAGTGGCTCCATCTGATTGAGGGACCCACTTCCTGGCAGAAAGCAAGACCCACCCAAGCCTGATGTCCCTTGGGCCCCTGACCTCACCCCATATTGCACCAGGAGCCCCCACCAGCAAGCTGTGCCTGCTGATCCCAGGGAGCAGTGGCCCTGGGCCTCCCTTCCTCCCCTGGAGCACTGTGCCAGAAGACCCCTTCCAGCTGCTGCCCTCTGGGCTTGGGCCTTTTTGCTCTGGGCTCAGAAAAGAAACTCAGGTCCCCAAGCAGCCCCAGATCCTGGTACTGAGCCTCACAAACAGCTAACAACAGTGACAATGACAATTGTCCTTAGGTACTCACCATGTCGTGGGAGCTTCCTGCAGGTTACCTAATTCATCTTTGCAGTGATCCACAGTTGCTAATTTCGTCCATTTCATAGATGAGCAGACAGGCTTACGTGGCTGAATGACCTGTACAAGGACATACAGCCAGTACAGTGGCAGGAGAGGGTCGTCCTGCATTTCCTGGGACCTGGAGCCCAGCCTGCTCTCACAGGCTGGGGGGCTTTGTGCCTGAGGTGTAGGTGCTGAGAAAGGCCATTGGTGTGGGGTCATTGGAGCCCAGAGGTCTGGGCAAGGCCTGGGCCCCAGAGGCCAGATTAGAGTTTCTGGGCATGAGGATGCTATTAGGCTGGCACCCGGAAGGACCAGAGCCAGGAGGGAGGGCCCTGACAGCTAATTAGAAACTAGGACAGTGCAGGAGGGCACCAGGAAGGGGCTGGAGCTGTGTGGGCTGTTTATGCCTAAGGCCCAGGTGCCTATGGGACGTGGGAGAAGGCGACCAATTTTCACCCTCCAGCTCCTGTGTCTGGATGATGGGAGACAGCCATACCTCAGAGATCTTTTTGCCTGGACCCAAAACAGAGAGGGGCCAAGACTGGCACAGTGTAGGGCCTAGAGCCAGACCAACCCCTCAGCTCACAGCCCCACTTTGCCTTTTTCTGGGCTGCGTAACTTTCAGCTGATTACTCAACCTCTCTGTGCTTCAGCTTCCTCATCTGTAGCCTCTAGGAGTGGCTGGAAGGTTAATTGAGTTAATCCATAGAGTGCTCATAGCGGTCCTGGCACACGGAAAGAGCTCAATTCCTGTCGTCGTCGTTCTAGCAAAGGGCAGAATCTGCACGTGGGAGAGCAGGGCCCAAAGTGAATCATTCTGAGCAAATACTCACTGCTTGGAGCAGGGCCTCTCTCCAGATGAGGAAAAGCAGGCCTTGGCGGGGCACACTTTGGTGCTGAGATCGCACCGCTGTTCCCCAGCTCCTTTGTCCACTTGTCACGCATCCTGTGTGTCCTCGTCAGTTCTGCCCTGCACCAGGCAGGCTCTAGAGTGAGGGGCAGGAAGCAAACAGACCTTCGCAGGCACCGTGGAGACAGGCTTGAGGAGGGGAGAATGGCAATGCCCCGCCTTGCTGGAACCTGAGCTCAGGGTTCGAGCCTTTGGGTGATGACACATTGGGACAGGTTTTCCTCTGGACCAGGTCCCTGCCTGTTGAGGACAGAGGGCAGCTCTGGGAAGGCCCAGGGTGAACAATGGGTGTGTTTCATCTTGAATCCTCCCCCATGTGACACCTTTCAGGGACTCCTGTCCAGGAACTCAGCTGGGCAAATCCCTACTGCTGCCCTCCTCGATCTCCCTCTGGCAGAAGGAAACAGATCAGGCAGGCAGCTGGGAGTGGAGGAAGGTCAGGGTGCTGCCCAGAGGCCCCTGATGCTCACCCAGGGGCTGGTGGCCTTCAGGGCCCAAAGTACCCCCTCCCTGCCTCCTGGTCACCCACCTGGTCCTCCCCACAGGTCATCCTGTGGGCAGCCCTAGGGTCCTTGGCTGTGGGTCCCTCCCTGAGGGCTTGCACAGCGGCATATGGCTGGACAGTGTGAAGGTGGGTGTGTCCTAGCTACCACCAGTTCCTCATGGCTTCTCTGTCCCTGCAGTGCGTCTCCATGACAGCATCTCCGAGGAGGGTTTCCACTACCTGGTCTTCGATCTGTAAGTGCCAGTGCTGAGAACCCTCTCCCACTCCTGGTGCAGGGCTAGGGAGGGGTCCGAAACCTCCCCAGGCCAGGGAGCAGTCCTGTCCCTACTTCTGGCCACCACCTGAGTGCACCTCTGCTGTGGGTCACCTTTTTCCCAGCCACATCTTCCTGGCCTCCTTGGTCTTGCTCTGGTTTTATTGAGTCCCTTGGGGTTGGGACTGACCTGTGACCCCTCCTCCCCACAGGCCAGAGGGGTAGGGGAGGGAAGGGAGGACTGCAGAGTGCAGCCAGAGGTTCAGTCACTTCCCTTCCCTGTGTGCCCTTGTCAAGCTGGACTGTGGTGGCACCATTGCCTGGCGTGAGCATGTGTATTTTGAGTGTGGGTAAAAGCATGTACATGTGTGCACTTGTGCTTATGTGTGAATGTGTGTGCACGTGTGGGTATCTGAGCGTGTGTGAGTGTATGTGTGCAGTATATATGCGTGTGTGTGTGCCTTGTATGAACATGTGTGGCTATGGTTTGTGGGGGTACATGCATATATGCCTGTGCGTATTTGCACGAGTGTGTGTGCGCTCACAAGCGTGCACATGCAGTAACTGAGCGAGGAAGGCGTCTGGGGCCAGTGCCTCCTCTCACTTCCTGCCAGATTTAGAAGCGATGATCTCATCTCCCTCACTCTTGACAGCTCTGGCTAAGCAGCACTATATTTAGCTGTCCGTGAATCAGGGCTGTTGTGGGACCCTGCGCTGGGTGGGGGCCCACGGGTCTTGGCCTACCTCTGTGGCCTCCAGGAAGGCACACAGCCAGGGAAGCCTGGCTGTGGTGCCATTGCCATGGTTACCCCATGCCCTCCCGCAGCAGCTCTTGAGCAGCAGGCTCAGTGGTGACAGGAGGCACTTTTGTATGGACCGCCCTCTCAGTTCTTCCTTCCTCAAGTGACAGATGCCCAGGCTGTGGGGTGTGCAGACCTGAGAGGACTCCATTCACATGGAGTCCTCTGGTCAAGAGAGGCAAGGCTGTCCCTTTAGGGGGTTCTTGGATGCCCCATGTGTCCCATAAGGCCTCATATTGTCAGCCAGGTGACTAAGGCTGGCCCAAGCACAGCCACTGCTGTCTGGCTGAGGTTATGCCCTCCTTAGGGGGCAGACTCACCATTGCTCTTGTGTCCACCAGAGGCACCTACATCAGATTCTTTTCCCAGGAAAGGGAGAAACCCCTGGACTGAGGGTGGCCCTGTCCAGGGCTCCTGGTGGCAACAGATGGCTGCATGTGTTCCAGGAACTAAGAAGGAAAGAGAACAGTGTGTGTGTGTGTGTGTGTGTGTGTGTGTGTGTGTATGACTTGTCTCTCGGGGCTGGCTTTGCTCGGAGCTGATTCAGCACTCACCAGGAGGTGTAGGGAAAGCCTCTGAGGGTAGTGAGTCCTGGGGTCCTGCACATCTTCCTCCCAAACCTTTGTGTCTGACGGGGCAGCAGATTCTGGAATGGGCTGGCCTCGCTTTCAGGAGGCCCAGAGGTCCCTTAGCAGTTGAGAGGCTCTGTGGATTTGGGGACATTGACAGGTGTCCACGCTCCCCATGCTTAGAAATGTCACAGGACTCAGGGAACAGGCCTGGGAATGGAAGGACTTCCACACACCTGCACACCTGGAGGAAGGAGGCTCTCATGTGGGCCATGACTTCCCTTAGTTGTATGCCCCCATGGCCTGTGGAGAGGTGATTCAGATGCAGAAACTCCCAGACATATCCCCTTCTTGGGCAGCACTGTGCCAATATGCCCCCATCAACAAACATGGCAGGGACAAAATCCTGCCCTGAGGCTCTGGACCAGACGATGGCCCTAGCCAGGAAGTCCCAGGTGCCCATTGGTCTGAACTACAGTTGGCTAAACACACAGGGCGCCCCAGAAGGTCTGGTCTGGCCCCAGGTGAGGTACCTCTCAGGAGGCTACTGTAAGCTATGACCCTGGACCTAGACCTGGTAGCCTTTTGCTGTTGTTCTTTGCCTGGACTCAGGGCCTTTGGGCCTGATGAGTAAGCTGATGAACCAAGACCTACACAGTCAATCACACAACCTGGTCTACATTTGGGATGTGATCCTCCTGCTCCACACACATGTGTGCACATGTGCATTTCACCCTCATGTTGGAATTTCCACTTAATTTAGGGCTGGGCTCCCTGATAGAGGGGTTGGGTGGCTTGTGGAGCCCAGTCTGAGTCTCCTAGGCCCAGAGCTGCTGCTCAAGTATTGTCACCCCCGTGGGTAGCACTGCTCAGAGCTAAGGCTCCTCCAGAGACAAAGTGGAACCTTAAAAGCTCCTCACTCCAGGTGTTGCTGGGGGCTCCTGCAGGGTCCTCAGGGCATGTTTAGCCTGGAGCAGGGACATGCTAACATGCAGCACATCCTCATTTAAGTTTTTCTCCAACTCCAAGACACAGTACCCATCCATGCCAGGGTCATTTTTAAACAATCCCTACTCCCTGGGTCACCCCTGCCATGAACTGGGCCAGTGCTGAGTGCTGGACACAAAAATGAGGAAGACCCAAACCTCACTGGAAAAAATGGGAAACTAAACAGAGACAGCACAGCTAGAGCAGGAAGGAGCCTGGGAAGAGGACCACAGGCTTTCCCCACTCCTCAGGGAGGGCCTGACCTCAGAGAGCCATTGGGTGGTGTCTTCTGGCAGACTTAGAACCCTCAGTTTGGGGAGAGACAAGGGCAGACCCAGGGCCTCTGTCCTACCTGCTGGTGTGCATCCACACCTCTCCACCTTACCAGACCCCAAGGACTCCCAGAAGCCCAAACCCTTTCTACATTCTCAGAAGCCCTCCATTCAGCCCTGCCCCGAAGCCCATCTTGACTATATTCTGATAGGGACACAGGGCATGAGGTTGTGCCAGCAGAGACCACCCCAGCACCTGTCACAATCAACTCTCTTCCCTAAAGATGGGTCTTAGAACTAAGACAGTGGCCCATCAGGGAAGCCAGATCCAGGCACCGGATCTTCTGGCCCTTTCACTCCTGGGGGTAGGGGAGCACATATCTGGCCCTGGGGTACTTGAGGATAACAATCCAGATGCCTGACTCAAACCTCTATGCTGCCCACTCTGGGGAAATCACGTAGCTCTCTGGAACTCGGTTTTCTTGTCCATTAATGGAATATAATAGTGCCAATGGCTTGGAATGGTTGTGAAGACAGAAAGGTTAAGTATCATTATGTATGAGTGAGTAAGTAATTGG